>NC_060067.1:5975000-7225000 GCF_922984935.1 Meles meles
TCCCGTCAGCAAGGGGGTGCCCGGGGCTGGGGGCTCCAGGCTGGAATTCGCCGTCTTCACCGAGACGAAGTCCCAGCTGGAGCTGATGAAGGCTCGCATCACGTCCTGTGGCTGCTCGGTGCGAACACGTGGTCGGTGTTAGAGTCCCGCGGGGAGCAGGCGGTAGATTTCGGACCGAGCGCCTTGTGGATGAGGGAAGGAACGGGGCTTCTGTGTGTCTGTCCCTCCCATGTCATCCTTCTAGCCTCAGATCCTAAGCTCCCCAGAGCTGTCCTTAAGCCACCCATGGCCTCTCATCACTTTCTACCTTCGTCTGGCGCAGGGAGAGTGGAGTCTGCTTCAAAGTTCTCCTCATTCTAGTACTTACCTTTTATTTAAAAAACAAAACAAAACAAAACAAAAAAACCACCATTTTTTTTCATGGTCGGGCTTCTGAGGAACAAAGTGATCGGGCGAAGCCATCTCACTCCTGGCTGCCTCCCAAGCTGAGTACACGAGGCCGGCCCCTAGGGGAGTAGATGGAGATTCTCGGGCCCCCCAGGCCGGGTCTACGGAGTCAGAATCTTACGGCAGATCCAGGAGCCGGCATGGCCGCTGCAGGGTGAAAATCTCCTCTCTTTTCCGTACCTGGCACTTCCCAATGCCTTCATAAAACAGGCACCAGGAAAAAAAAGAAAAACCCAAACCAGACACCTGTTTCCCAAACGTTGCTGACGATAAGACACCCCTGGGGCCTTGTTAAACAAACTCATTTGCGGGCCCCATCCAAACCCCTGAATCAGAATTCCAAGACAGAGGCCTGAAAATTGTCTTTTCTAGTCAGGTCTTGGCATTTTTTTTTTTTTTTTAAATCATCAGAGGAATCTGAGCACTCTGCACCGGAGGCCTCCCTAGAATGGGTGATTTTTTAAAAATAGAAAGGGGAGTAGCACCTGGGTGCCTCAGTCGGTTAAACCTCTCTTGATTTTGGCTCAGGTCATGATCTCAGGGCGTGAGATCGAGCCCTGCATCGGGTTCCACGCTCAGAGCAGAGTCTGCTTAAGATTCTCTTTCTCCGGGGCACCTGGTTGGCTCAGTGGGTTAAAGCCTTTGCCTTTGACTCAGGTCATGATCTCAGGATCCTGGGATCGAGCCCCACATCGGGCTCTCTGCTCAGCGGGGAGCCGGCCTCCCCCTCCCTGTCTGCCTCTCTGCCTACTTGTGATCTCTGTCAAATAAATAAATAAAGTCTTAAAAAAAAAAAAAGATTCTCTTTCTCCCTCTGCCCCTGCTCCTCGACTCATGCTACTCTCTCTCCAAATACATTAATTAATTAGTTAATTAATGTGACTTATCTAAAATTTAAAAAAAAAACAAAACAGGAAAAGGAGGCCACCATCAGACCAGCAGAGCAGGCCCGTCATTGATCAGCCGTGGACTGGCTACCCTTGGATTAAGTGTCCAGTTCCAGGTCACCTGCTGTGGCTGGGTAGGATAGGGTCACATGGTATAAAATTCGATCATTTATATCATGGAAAGGAATGTTAGCAGTTCCGGAACCGCAGCAACAACAAAAAGCAAAGATGTGACCTAACTTTTGAGTAGAGGCTTGGGTGGGCTTCAACTTACTGTAAATGAATGGGCAATTCCAGTATGCATGAAGCAAGAGAGGATGCGAAAGGAGAGTTTGAGCGGAAACCAGACAGCACACATATCTGTCAGAGTCTGAGCTTTCAGTGGTAGCCTTCCCGTTCCTCCTTGCTTGAAGTATCCTGAGTCCATCGCCGACTTTGGCCACCGATGGGTTGCGGGCCTTACTGCAACACTGGCTGGGATGGAAAGGAAATGGATATAAAATAGAAACTTTGATTCCACATCGCTCTCCCTGTAAGATTTCTCAGAGTCACGCAGATGAGGTACTAGTCTCTGAGTATATAAACTTAGAGCCCACTCCGGTGATTGCCTGGTATGTTGCCGAGTTTCTGGTCCCGTGGCGTGTCATGTCCTCCTTTAGAGCACAGGTTCTCCAACTTTTTGGTTTTAGGACCCGTTTATACTCTTAAGAATTATTGAGAATTCCAAATAGCGTTTGTGTAGTGGGTTTTATCTACTGATATTTACTATATCTGGAATTACAACAGAAATCTTCAACATTTTTAGTTCTTGATTCATTCATTTACACATTAAACATAAATGTATCTGTTAATATAAATATCTTTCAAAAACTTTGGTGATATAAGTATCACTGTTTCATATTTTTTGCAAGTATCTTTAATGTCTGGCTTAATAAAAGGCAACGGGATTCTCATATCTGTTTCTGCATTGGATCGGGTGTGATATCACATATCGTAAAGTCTCTAGAAAACTCCACAGCACCCTCCTGAGAGAATGAGAGTGAAAAAGGCCTCTTAGACTCCCTCAGGGATTTTGGCGATTCCCAGACGTTCCCCAGAATGGCCCCTGTAGACCTTAGAGTTGGTAGGAATATAGGCCAGGTCCTGGGAAACATAAATTATTTTCTCTTCTTGAATGTAAACAATCTCTCGCTTGGCTGTTGTTCTAAGTCTCTCACTTCATAACTCTCTCCAGTGCTTCAGCAAATTCATTTTCCACAGCTATCAGCATCTTAAAATAATGCATTAACATTTATTGAACAGTTTCTCCATGCCAGGTCCTAGTCGAAACACTCTACACTCATTATTTCCTTTCATCTTTACACCGCTCCGTGAGATAATAGAAAATATTTATATATTGGTCTCTGTCCCCAGTTTCTGGCACAGAACTCCTAAAACCATTGTAATTCCTAAGCGATAAGAGCACGAGGTGCATCTTTTGCTCTAATATCGGTCTTTGACCCTCATCCCTAAAGCTCTTGGAATTTCCTGGGTGAGAGCAGCACCTTTGTTCCAGTGAGGCAACTCTCGCAGGACCCTGGGCGGGAGCTGCCCCCAGAAAGACCCAGCCGGGATTAGAAGCTGGGAATTTTCAGCCCCACCCCGCATTCTCCAGAGAGGGGCTGGAAATGGAATTAATAATTAATCGTGCCTACGTGACAAAGTTTTCATAAAAATCCCAAAAGCGTAGAGTTCTGGGAGCTTCCAGATTGGCGAACACAGTACCCTGGAGATCCCGGGGGACTCTGTGCCCCTTCTCACATGCCTTGCCCCACGCCTCTCCTCTGTCCAGATGTTCGTCTGTATCCTTTATCGTGTCCTTTAACGCACCAGTAAACAGGAACTAAACTGTCTCCTGAGTCTGTGAGCTGCTCCAGCAAACTAACTGGACCTAAATAGGAGTTGGGGGACCCCCCCCAATGCACAGCCAGTCAATCGGGAGCACAGTGATGATGTGGACTGTGATGGGTGTCTGAAGGGGAGAGCAGGCCTTTAGGACCGCGTCTCTAACCTCGGGAATCTACTCTGTGTCCAGTAGGTAGTGTCAGAACTGAGTTGAACCACAGGGCGCCCGCGTCACAGGGAATCGGTCGGGGTGGGGAAGACCCTCACAGTCTGGAGTCACAGACGTTCTGAGTGTAGTGGTCACATGGTAGCAGAGGAGAAACGTGCGAGGAAGATGGAGGTTTTCTTAACACAAGCCCAGGAGGCAGGCGGGGTCGTGACCCCTCCTTACTGATGAGAAAACAAGGCACGGAGAAGCGTAGTAACGGCCCCAAACCACAGAGCAAGTCAGTTAAGAAACCAGGAATCTAACCCAGACTTCCTACTTTGAATTGTTTGATCTTTCTAAATAGTAAGGAGCCCATGTCAAGCTCAAATATAACTTGGAAGCAAAATTTCTCGTTTTATGCCTTTCAATGTGTGTTTTCAGTTTTTGGAAATTGAGCTCAGAAGATTACATATCTCTGGGGAGCCCTGCAATTTGAAGTTTTCTGTGTGTCTGTGTGCTCATCAGGAGTTCCTCTGAAGTTTGCTTCAGAAAGTTTTGAGTCTTTGAAAGAATGTTGTTCTGGGGCAATCCCGGGCCCAAACGCATACACTTTGAGTTGTGCTTTTGTGTCTTACCTGTTTGTAGTGGTCTGAAGAGTGTCGCCCAAAAATTTATGTCATGGAACCTCAGGATAGGCCCTTCTTTGGAAACGGGGTCTTTGCAGATGTTATTAAGATAAGGCTTGAAATGAGATCATACTGGGTTAGGGCAAGCCCTCACCCCAGTGAGAATGTCCTTATAAAAGACAGAAAAAAAACCTAAAGTGACACAGGAAAGAAGGTCGTGGGAAGACAGAGGCAAACACTGGAGTTGGCGGCGGCAAGCCAAGAAACACCAGGAACCCCCAGAACCTGGAGGAGGCGAGGAGGATTTCTCTCCTGGGGACCTTGGAAGGGGTGTGGCCCTGCGGACACCCGGATTTCAGACTTCTGGGCTCCAGAATGTGAGAGAAAGGAATTTCTGTTGTGGCAATTTGATACAGCAGCCCTAGTACCCTACTATACGGTCCTTCAAGACCTCTCCCAAATCTCTCTCCTTTCCTCCTCTCCGTGGCCTTCCCTCCTTATCTAACATGGAGGCGTTTCTCCCTCCTCCGAACTCCGAGAGCACCTGCTGTCGGCCCCCCTGCGGACTGCTTGGGCTTCTGGTGTGTGTGTGTGGCAGCTTCTCCAAAAGGAAAGTTCGTTTTGTGATCCTTCCTTGAGTCTCTGCCTCTCTCCTGACTGGGTAATACACACACACACACACACACACACACACACACACACACGAAGTGTTTAATACGTAATTGTTGAATGTATAGTTTCCCCGATTCTTTCCATTGAATGAATCCATTCAACAAATATTTACTGAGTGCCTGTGATCCACTGGGCATTTTTTTTTCTTACCTTTGGGATAAATTCATGAGCAAAAAAGACAACACTCTGTCCTCCGTGAAGTTTACTTTCTAGTGGGAATGTCGGCATATGTGCTGAAATTCAGAGCCCTAGCCCCATGTTGCAGACTGGTTTTTGTAGGTTCTCCTGGGCCTTTACTGTCCCGAGCCCAGCTGCCAACGCTGGGCCTCCCCCAGAATGATTCTCAGAAGCCATCCCATGTCCTGAAACCCCCTCTGTCCATCTACCCACGTTTGTAAGCTGTGTTGGAGCCGCTTCTGGAAACGGTATAAATCTGGATGTGAGCCGGGCAGACAGCAAGGCACGTGCAAAGGCCAGTGACAGCGAGGACCCAAGGTTCCGTCTACTTCCGGACAGGCGGCCTCGTGCCACTTTTGCCAGAATCCGAGGCTCATCAGCTGTCCTCCGTTGCTGCCAAAATAAAACCTCCTTTCTTTTCTAAGTGGGGACAAATGCCAGACAGCGGGACCACATGTTTGGGATAAGCAGGGGGTGTGTTTTTATGGGAGAAATGCGTAGAAGGAAGAATGATCCTCTCTGGCCTCATTGTGATTTCTCAGCCTCAGGGGACATCTGACTGAGACGAGAGCCAACCTCTCTGCGGCTAATTTGGGGAGTGGTGGCGGTAAAGAGAACACCAGTGTGTCCGTCAGTCTGTCCTCAGCGCTCTGAGAGTCTGGTAAAATCGCACTCCCTTAAACTGTTCCTGGAAGGAAGTGGGGGAAATTGATATCAGCTTTCTAGGAGAATTCTAGCAACGTGCCTCAAAATGTTCGTCCTCTTTAATCCAGCCATGCCATATACAGGAATTGTTCTTGAGGAAATAATCTTATGTTTTCATCAATACTTATTCCAGACAGATCTCTTTTTCAGTGTTCTTTAGAATAATGAAAAACAACACAAATGTTCAACAACACAGAATGGGTTAAATTAATAATGCTAAAGCTGTGTGTGAGAATATAAGGTGGCCAGTAAAAATTATATTCAGGGACACCTGCATGGCTCAGTCGGTTAAGTGTCCGCCTTCTGCTCGGGTGATGATCCCAGGGTCCTGGGATCGAGTCCCGCATTGGGATCCCTGCTCAGCGGGGAGCCTGCTTCTCCTTCTCCCTCTGCCTGCCACTCCCTGTGGTTGTGCTCTCTCTCTCTCTGACAAATAAATAAATAAATAATTTTTTAAAAGATTTTATTTATTTATTTGACAGACAGAGATCACAGGTAGGCAGAGAGGCAGACGGAGAGAGAGGGGGAAGCAGGCTCCCTGCTGAGCAGAGAGCCCGATGTGAGGCTTGATCCCAGGACCATGAGATCATGACCTGAGCCAAATACAGAGGCTTAACCCACTGAGCCACCCAGACGCCCCAATAAATAAAATCTTAAAAATTTTTTTTGAATTATATTCAAAGATTGGAAAATGTGAATAATTTTTAGATTAAATAATGAGTAGATGAGGGTTCACACCTTGGGGTCTGGTTGAAAATTTCCATAATAAAAATAAAATCTCTTGGTTCTCAAGGAATGTTTAATATAATAGAAAATGCTTGTAAGTCATTATTAAGAGGAAAAGGCAAATTATTAAGTGGTATGTATAGACGTATGGTAGGATTCCACAGGATTCCCGTTTTGTGAAACAAACATGATGCGCGCGCACACGTACACATATACATGTTGTTGTTCTACTTTTATATTATGTTGCATATATGTTACCAGTGGCTGTCCCTGGGTCTTACAAATGTAGGAACTGTGGGGTGCTTGGCTGGCTCAGTCAGTAGACTCTTAGTCTTGAGGTTGAGTTTGAGCCACATGTTGGTTATAGAGAGCCCTTGAAAATAAAATCTTTAAAAATAAATGAATGAAAATTTTTAAAAATGCAAGAAGCATAGATTTTTCTTTTCATACTTCATAGTTTTAAACATTCATTCAACAAACATGCATTACTTTTATAATCAGCAAAAATAATAATTCAATATTAAAAGGGAGGAAATTCTTTGAAAAGGAGGGAGGACAGTTAGAGTCACATAGGTCTGGTCCTGGTTCATGACTTAGCGGCTGTACGAGCTGGGGAAAGTTTTGTAACTTTTCTAAGCCTCAGTGTTGTGATTATCATAAGAAAAAATTCACCTGCTTTATGAGGTTTATGGGAAGATTCAACAAAACAATGCGGGAAAAGCTTTGAATGCGGTACCTACTAGAGAGTCGGGGCTCAGGAAATGTTATTTTTATAAAACTCAGGTCTGACATCCGCTGCGGTCGCGATAGCACAGCGGACAGCTGGTTTGACTTCCCGCAATCAACAACTAGAAAACTGGACAAAAGATGTGAAGCAATTTTCTTCAGACACTGGGCAATGGGAATGCAGAACTTTGATTCCTGAGAGGAGGAAAACAAATTTGGGGAGCCTCCTGCTTTCCCCGGGTCACTGGACTCTATGAGTGGGGGAGGCTAACCCAGCAGAGCAGCCTCGCGGAAACGAGGGAGCAAGCACAGGTCAGAGTGTGGGGGGGCAACTGGAATTTGTGGGGGCAGGCTTCCCGAGAAAAAGAAGGTACGCAGAACAGGGACTGTGGAAGTGCTTATAGGGACCCCGTGAGTCTTTGGGTAAATAGTGGTTGAGGGTTGAGGAACATTCTGGTTCCAATCAGCCAGCCGTTCTGTAGACTCTGGAAAGGCCATACCTTCAAAAAAAATGCAAAAGTCGTCCTAAAGTAAAGCGTCCTTTCTACCCTCCCAACAAAACCTTGAGAACAAGCTTCAGAAAGACCAAGCTGGTCTCCAGCTCAGCTGTCCGTGAGTATACAGTGCAACACTTTTTTAAAGGAAACGACGTAAATCTAGACACTTCACAACGAGACATTCAGGGTTCAGAATCCAATACATAGGTTACCAGGCTTATGAGAAAACATGAAAATATGACTTTTAGCCAGGAGTCAGCAGACACAGATCCACAGGGGCACCCGGGTGGCTCAGCGGGTTAAGGGTCCGACTTGATTTCGGCTCAGGTCATGATCTGGGGGTCGTGGGATTGAGCCCATGTCAGGCTCCGTGCTCAGCGGGAAGACTGCTTGAGGTTCTCTCTCTCTTCCTCTCTGTCTCCCTCTGCCTGCCCCCTGCCATGTACTGCAAAATACATACTGATAGTATTAAAAAGAAAAACAGACAAATCCACAATTGTTGTTAGAGATTTTAAAACTATTCTCTGAATAATTGATAAGCGACTAAACAACTCATAAGGATATTGATTTGAAAACATCAATATGCCCCAAGCAGCATAGATAAAATACTATACCAACAGTAGCAGAGTACGGATGCTTTTCAAGTACACACAGACTACTCGCCAAGAGAGACCATGAGCTAGGTTATACAATGTCTCAGTGAATCTAAAACAAATACCTTTTTGATAATGTAATTAAATGAGAAGACTCTATCTGTAAAAAAAATACTTGGAAATTAAACAAGACACTTCTAAGTAACCCATGGGTCAAAGAAGAAATTATAAGAGAAGTTAGAAAAGATCTCAAGCTGCATTCAGAATCTGCGGAATTTACGCAGTGCTCAGAGGGAAATTTACACTTTTAAATACTTATATTAGACACAAAGAAAATTCTACAATCATCACCTAAGCATTCCACCTTTAGAAGCTAAAAAAGAAGGGGTGCCTGGCTGGTGCAGTCAGAAGAGCATGTGACTCTTGATCTCTGGGTCGTGAGTTCCAGCCCCACGTGGGGTGTCGAGATTACTTAAATAAATAAAACTTCAAAAAAAAAAAAGCTAAGAAAGAAGATAAAAATAAGCTCAAAGTTAAGTAGGAGGAAGGAAATTAAGGTAAGAGAAGAATCAATGAAGTAAAAATTGGGCAAAATAGAAAAAAATCAAGTAAACCAAAAGTTGGTTTATTTGCAGGGTCGATACAATTGATAAACCGCGAGGCAGGCTGGACAAGAGAAAAGGGAAGAGAACATGTTATTAGTATCAGAAACGAGAGAGAGACTCTCACTGTAGGCTAAGATCCTTTATGACAACTTGGATGAGACTGAGAAATTCTTCAAAGATATAAATAACTGAGATATAACAAGATATCGAGTGTGAAATTCGGAGCCTGGGCTCTGGAGCCTGGCTGCGAAGATGTGAATTGTGCCCTTTGACTTATCAGCCGGATAAATTTGGGCAACGTCCCTGTGCCTCAGTTTCTTCTGTGAAATTAGGATGACAAGGTTTGGGGGAAGGTTAATGAGATGTTTTGTAAAGTCCTGTGTCTGGCAGGCACTATATGTATTTGCTTTTATCATTTCTTAAATCTTTTATGATTTTTCTCGAGACTTAAGATTTGGTTCTGAAGGCTCGGATGAAAGGGAGGTGGAAATTGTGGGGTAGGTTTAGAGCTTTTTGGGGTCTATAAGACTATGAATGAAAATAGTGAGAAAGTTCACCTAGTCCAGAAGTCTATTGGTATCTGTAGTTTGTTTAAATTCAACATAGGAAATCAATCAACTTGGAAAAAAGAAGAAACAGACGCTGATGAAACAGAGTCCTCTGCCTTGAACCTGCTGACCCCTGACGTTACTCGCTTCCCCACACAATTCTGAAAGAGACTTAAAGGGTTGACCCCCTGGTTTGTCGGGAGAGTTCTGTTTGCTCAGCAAAGAGAACTAAAAAGAGGTCGTTGGAAGCAGGAGGGCTTCCTGGGTCAGTTGCCAGATGGGAGGAAATGCCGCTTCTCTTCCTCAGTTTCCAATCAAGTATGAACGGATTTCTCATCCTAGTTCTGAAGCGCTGGAAGTTTCTTGCCCATCCCGCTTCATTCTTCCTATAGGCCTCCGGAGTCCGGGCTGTGCCTCACATCTGAGGTCACTGCTGATCTGTGGGCCTGCCAGCCTGCGGCCATCCGTCATGCTAAGAACCCTGGCACGATGCTTGGGACTCTCAGCCAGCAAAGCCTGGCAGCCAGTGACACCCCCGTCCCCCCCTGCTGGTAACGCTGGCTTCTCCTGAGGACCTCCAACGGCTGCCTGCTGACGCCAGAGGTAATCTGGTTCCAAAGCCCTGCCCAGAAGGCTGTTGATCTCAGTTGCTTTGTCCCCACCAAACGTTGGCTGGTTGGCAGTGCCTGAGGCCGAGAGGTGAGCCAAGAAATGATCCGCCACAAAAGAATATGAACCCAGCGGAATTCGAGCATCTGTTTCCTGTGTAATGCCCTTCAGAAAGCATGGCATTGTTTGCTTTCAGAATCCCTTCCCAGCAGCCCAGGAACACACGAAGCCCTCCGTGTCGGAGGTGAAGCCGGATCTTCTCAACGAGGGCAGGAGTCCTTCTCCCTGGACCTCTGGGTCCTGAGGGTCGAAAAATTGCCAACATTTTAAAGATCATGCAGACAGATGTCTTAGCAGAGTCTATGAACGCTGGTCTTCATGAGAAATTTGGAGTTCTCCAATGAAGCGAGAGAACTATGCATGTACTTTATTTAAATCCTCGGAGAATCCGGGACGGGACTGACTAATCCCTGAAGGTAAAGTATGTTCGTTGACCTGGAGTTCAGACCTGTAGTTCGGGAGAACATCTTGCAGCCAGAAATTCCACATGCGGAATGACCAGGAAATGGGCTTGGGGTTACTCAGGTCCTGGAATTTCTAAGCCCTGAGCAAGTAATACCATTTCTTGGAATTTTCAATGGTCAAATGGAAATAACAGTGTTCTCTGTATGGGCATCTGGTGTAGATTCAATGACCGAGCACTTAGAAAGCACTTGAACAGTGTCTAGCATTGAGGAGATGATAATATTAGCTATTTTTATTACTGTCTTCATTAGGCTCACATTATCAGTCAACTCTCAGGAAATATATTCTATTTGGCACACTGGGTTTTTCATAGAATACAGAAATATGTAATTTCCGCCTTTGAAGAGTTTATATCCTAAATTTATTTTTTTAAATATTTATTTACTTATTCTAGAGAAATCGAGAGCATATGAGCAGGAAGGGGAGAGGGAGAGGGAAAGAGACCCTCAAGGGGCCCCTCATTGAGCACGGAGTCCCAAAAAAAGCTCGATCTCATGACCCCGATATCACTACCTGAACCAAAATCAGGATTCAGATGCTCAACTGACTGAGCCACACCAGCACCCCACATCCTAGGAGATTTAAAATGATCTAACGCAAACGGTACTCTTCACTAGTTTGTTGGGGGGGAGCAGATTAGGAAGGGAAAGCTTTATGAAAGAAATGGGGTAGTCGTGCCTCAGTAACGGCAACGATCACTCTGCTACTTTCCAATTGCATCCACGCATTCACTTAAATCTTTTATTCATTTATTAACTCACCAAATTCATTAACCAATGTTTCTAAAGGCCTTTCTATGTATCAGCCATGAACTTTCAACAGGAAAAGCCTGAGCCATTGTGGTCATGGTATGGAGCGGGAATTATGGTCTGGTGGTGGGACCTGAAATAAGCCTTGCTTATTTGCTTTGGTCAAGCAAGCCTCTAGGTTCTTGTGGGTGGATAAAGGTAGGCCCCAGAGAAGTTTTCAGGAAGTAATGATTGGCTACTTCCCCACACCTCACTACCAGGTTATAATGGAACCAAATCCTGTCACACATACAGACATTATTAGATAACTACGCACCAGGCGGTAGACCCAACAGAGTTCATACAACGGTTCAGGGAGCCTAACCCTAGATCTCAGCCCTTTTGTGTGCTTCCCCCAGACTCCACATGAGAGGTTCTTTCGAGACAGGCACGTCTAGTGGGCATCATACGATCAGAAATCTGCAGAAATCAATGACTTGGTCATGCAACTGGTTAGCAAACCAGTCTCAGACACCATCACTAAAGATCCAGACCTCACCAGATTTTCACACCTTGTTCATGTAAAGATAGAGAGGACCGCGACAGTATTTTCTAGCCACTCTACCTGCCTCAAATGCCTTTAATCTCACCACTGAAGACCCATTTCTAACACTAGTCAAGTGTATTAAAACGCCACTAGTTTCCCAATAAAACCCCATTTCTGACCCTGAGTGTGCTGATGAGAAGCCTACTGGTTACTGGTTGAGCCGTGATTACACGACACACATGTTTTAAAATAAATCACGGACGCTAGAACGCCCAGGCACAAAAAGGACTCACGGGATGAATGCGACCCCCTCTGGGATCTGACCGTCAGCGTCCCGGGCCAAAACTTTGACGTTGTCTTCACACCACAAAAAGCAAGCCCAAATTATTCAAGTTTTTGGAGCCTGGTTCTAAAGCCAGAGAACCAAATTATCCGTTTACAAGGAGACCGCAAACTGTTATGCAGCTTTGATATTAGTGGGATAAACATATTTTCTCCCTGAGCTCCACTTCAAGGGGAAGTTACCATCGCAAAGCTGCCTGTGAGCATTCAGCTCCGCAGAAGAGCCCGTGAGTGGCTGGTCTGCAACAGGTATAGACCTGCCGGAAATACCTGAGGTCATAGCTGGGGCATTTTTCTCCTCATCTGAGCCCCAGTGGGCATTGCCGATTGCTGACTTTTGGGGCTCTGTGTTCCATCTTTCTTTTGTTCACACAGTACGCCACTATTTAATTCATTTTTTTTTTTTTTTTTTAAAGAGAGAGAGAAAGCGCACAAGCAGGCAGAGGCAGAGAGAGAGGCAGGCTCCCCACCGAGCAAGGAGCCCGATGCGGGACTCGATCCCAGGACCCCGGGATCATGACCCGAGCCGAAGGCAGCAGCTTAACCCACTGAGCCACCCAGGCATCCCAATTCATTATGTTTTTACTTACTACGTTACCAAGATACTGTAGCTCCAACTCCCTAAAAATCCATCTTTTCTTTTTTAAGATTTTATTTATTTTAGGGAGAGAGCGAGAGAGCACGTGCACGAGTGTGAGGGGCAGAGAGAATTGCAAGCAGACTCCATGCCAGGCGAGGAGCCCAGCTCAGGGCTCGATCCCACGACCCTGAGATCATGACCTGAGCCAGATCAAGAGTTGGACATTCAACCAACTGAGCCACCCAGGCTCCTCTCCATTTTTTCTTGTTTGAAACTTGGAGCATAAGCGAATTTTTCCACTGCACTTAGATGGGAAGATGGCTTCGACTGTGTAGGTGACACCAATTGACATTATGGAGGATTCGTTAGGCAGTGTTCTTTTAATTACAAGCAAAGGAAAACCCAGTTCAAAATTCGTTGGCTTATGTCATTTCAAAGTTTCTGGCTGAGCTGGATCCAAGGGTTCAAGCAATGTCATCAAGCCGGCCCTTGGCTCGGTTCTGCTATACTTTGGCTTCATCGTCCAGCAGGCTCTGGCCAAGTGGTAGCCTCTGACGGGCTCTAGGCACACGTCCTTTCAGTTTCAAGTCCAGTTGAATAAACCTTTTTCTCAATAATTCACTAAAAACTTCTACAGTTAGGGGCGCCTGGGTGGCTCAGTGGGTTAAAGCCTCTGCCTTTGGCTCAGGTCATGATTTCAGGGTGCTGGGATCGAGCCCCACATCAGGCTCTCTGCTCTGCAGGGAGGCTGCTTCCTCCTCTCTCTCTGCCTGCCTCTCTGCCTACTTGTGATTTCTCTCTGTCAAATAAATAAAATATTAAAAAAAAACTTCTACAGTTAAATGGCGTTGGCTTGGCTTGGGTTACGTGCCCATTACTGAGCCGCAGTGGTCAGGGAGACAGAACGCATGGATTGTCCAGACCGCGGTTGCATGGATTGTCCAGACCGCGGTTACATGGCTGCTCCTGAGATCTGCTTTTCGTGCCTGTGTGTGTCATGATGATGCCGTTACTGGAAGATGGGGGCTGGATTCCAGGTGGGCAAAACCCAACAGGTGTTCACCTGATTTTTCTCATCTCCCATTTCTAAGGGGGTTGATGTCCTTTGTGCCATGTATGTCCAAAAAGTAAGTGGAACGGAGGACACTCTGCCATCTAGGACCTCGGTCTAGCAGAGAGAATGTGCACAAATGACCAAACAAACAAGCAAGGGACGCATCCTATAGAGTATAGAGGGCAAGTGCAAGTTTAAAGGAAAGAGGATTCCTGGGGTTTCAAAAGATAATGGAAGGCTTCCTGGAAGAGGTAGCCCTTAAGCCCTGAAGGATAGGTCGGATTTTGACAATGGACGCACTGACGCTGCCTGGTTGGGGGAGTATTACACACTGGCAAGAGCATAGTGGGTTTGTCTTTTGTGCGCATCCGAGGCTTCAGATTAGGCGTAAGCGATGCAGTAACGGTCTGTGCGATGTCAGCTTGAACAGCGGGTCCATGGTCGGTTTGGGCAGCTTTTCCAGGAGGACTGCCCTGGGCAGAGGATAAAGGGGGCTGAGACTCAGGCATTGTGACCATGTCCCATACCTTCCATTTCAGTGTTTTTGAAGGTGTGGGCAGGGATGCCTTTTAAACATGCAGATTTCTGCAGCGGCCGCAGACCAGACAGACTCACTGTCTCAGAAGGAGTCAGTCCCTAGGCTTTCTGTCTGGGGCTGAGCCCAGGGCGACTGTGGGATGTCCTCCAAGCCCACACTCGGCCCCGCCTACCGTTTTGACAGGAACGCCCACTTCCAGTCTGGTCACAGCAAAAACCTCCTAGCCGGTCCAGACTAAGATTCCTCTGCCCTGCCCTACTTTATGGCTCTGGCTAGAGCCCACGCCCAGGTGTCACAGCCTTGGGGCTGAGAAGGGGATCCAAAAGGCGGGGCAGGGCACAGGCCTTGCTTGACCTTAGGGAAGAAAGCGATCGCCTTATCAGATCCGCAGAACTGGCCAAGGAGTTCTTCCTGTGACTGCTCCGTGTGGGTACATGGTACAGACCAAGAAGAGAGGGTTTCAGATTTTGTTTGGAAAAACCCAGACTGCGTGACGTCTGTGGGCACTTAGGCTCCGAGGGCGGGGAGTACTGGCAGCCACAAAACGCAGCCGTGGCCTCTGATGGTTTGTAGTAGCGGGCGGGTTTGTACTGCAGGTAAATAAACGCTTCCATTCAGCACCCGTTGCCAATAGCTTACTTGCTTTGCTCACCCCTGCACAGCGTAGCCTGAACACTCTCATTCTAAATTAAAGGCTGTTTCCTCTGTGGAGGAAAGCCTGGGCGTGTCGGTGGTCCTCTGCGGCGGCTTTTCCGAGATCGGGGTCCTCTGCACACCTTGGGGACTGCGCTGGCATTTTTGAGAATGGGAAGAGGGGACCGTGTGTTTATACTCTTTCTTTAAAAAAAAAAAAGTCTTTTTTTATTATGTTATGTTAGTCATCATAAAATACGTCATTAGTTTTTGTTGCAGTGTTCTAAGATTCATTGTTTGTGTACAACACCCAGGACTATATTGTTTCAGTGGAATAATGGGCTCCCTTGAAGCTTGCGAAAGCTCGATGGGAAATGGGAGACAGAAGTGGGGGGGGGGGGACAGAAGGGCCGGTGGTGGGACTTTTCTCTTTTTGCTTGTTAGTGCAGATGCCCTTTGCCTGAGGACCTGGGACACCAGGGTGGCGGGTCCTGGCTGTTGTGCACCCTTAAGTCCCCTACCTATCAATCACCTCCGAGCCAGACGCAGTTCACAGAGCTGCCTGGAGTCCCCTTCCCAAGGTCAGGAGCAGGAGGAGGGCACATAGAGGCAGTTCCCTACCTGCAGGGCTCAGGGGGAATTGCCAACGAGCGCGCCTTTCCAGACCTGGTCTGTGCCTCCTTTGCACCCCGGTGTCCTCTGGGGGCCCGGGCGCATGGGCGCATGGGTCCACTGGGAGCGGGCACACTCGGGCATGGCTTACGGAAGACAGTCTTCGAGCCTGGGAGCTCCTTCTTCAATCAGCTGGCTCCCCCGGCCCCGGGACACCGGTTGTGTTCTTTCCCTAACTCTGCACACTTCCTCCTCCCCATTTCATTGTGTTCTCAATTTTCAGTCCCTTGGAGACCGAAGTGTGAGTCTAATTTCTCCTGTGCGACTCCTAGCGTGGAGATGACTCTTTGCTTTCAGCTTCCTGGATCTGCGGCCAGGCACGACCTTCGGAATTTCGTGGCTCCGGGCCAGAAACCCTGGTTCTTCCAGCATCCGTTCCGACAGCTTGCTTCCGGAGGCTATGCCCTTTGTCTTTCTAACCCTTTTGTCTTCTGGCTCCAAGTTCCGCAGGGGATTTTACTGCCTGGCAGGTTGAGCCTGGTGCCCGGGGCTGGAAGAGAAGCCTTCATAATGCATTCTTTTTGTGTACAGAGTTGCCAAAATTTTAAAGATTGGCAGCTGGGGAAAATTTCAAGGCTTCTTTTTACAGCTTGAAAAGCCACAGCCCGATGTCTGGCATTCAGTGCCGTCTTCCACGTGGGCTAGCTGGCCTTTGGGCCTCTCCTCCAATCACCTCTCCTTTCTTTCAGCCTCTCCGTGCCCTTTGTCCAGCGCCCTGGCCTCCTGGACTTTTTTAAGCTGTTACTTCTGCCTGGATCACCACCCCCCTAGCCTGTTTTCTCTTTCTGCGTGGTGCGATTCCCAGCCATATTCTAGATGTCAGTGCCCTTTCCTAGATGTCTCCCGTCTGATTGACATTCCCCTTACTGGCAGCCGCCGCCCTCCCAATCTGCTCTTTGGAGATGTAGCCGAATTGGTACAGCTGTATTGAGATACCATTCACATACTATGCAAATCCGTCCGTTCAAAATGTCCGATTCAATGGCTTTTAGCGTAGTCACAGAGTTGCACAGCCATCCCACAATCAGTTCCTGAATATTTTCATCACCCACAACCCCATTCCATACTCCTTAGCTGTCGGCTCCTTGCCCCCCGTTTTCTCCAGCCCTAAGAAACCACTCATCTACTTTCTCTCGCTATAGATTTGCCTAGTCGGGACATTTCGTATAAATGAAATCACACTATATGGGGTCTTTTGTGACCGACTTCTTTCATATAAAATAGCGTTTCCAAGGTTCTCCGTGTCGTTACTTGTCTCAGTAGCCAGAGGCACATCTCTGAAAGAAGGGTGCATCTTCAAAGCAACGGTGTGCATAGCTGAATCAGCAGCAACTTTCCTCTTTTAGTAAGACTTAAGATAATGGCGCCTCTTCCAATCAATGGCATCAAATTCAATAATGTATTTGTGTTTCTGCTTTACCTCCTAAGGCAATCAGCTTTGCAGCCAACTCACTTGTTTATGTGTCTGTCTTGTCTCCTAAACTGTGGACTCCGGAAGGATAGCGCCTGTCTCTTAATTATCTTTGTGTGCTTCAAAGGATCTCGCATAGCACTTGGCTTTTGGAAGCGCTCGTACACATGCAGGATATGTTCTACTCAGAGACACATGCATTGATCATAACATGGCAGAGCAGGAGAAAGGCACAAAATCTTCACGCACACTTGGTGAGAGCGTGCAAGCGTGCCTGTGATTCTTATGTTTTTGGTGACTGATACAGTTACTTAACTAAACATTTAGGCACCTACTGTGTGCAGGTCCTGTGATCTAAGCAGACAGTTACAGAAACGATCAGGACATGCTCCCTCTTCCAAGGAACTCGTATTTTGGAAAGACCTTTGTATAAATGGTAATACAACAAGAAGAATGGGTAAGTGCGTTCTAGGGGCTACCAACGCCGCGAGACAGAGAGGCAGAAGAAGCTGTTTAGAAGGTGGTACGTGTCAACAGGCAGCTATTGAGAATACAGGCTTCTAGTCTGATAGTCCTGGGTCCTGCCGTTTCTCTGTGACCTTGTGATCATCCTATTGAGTTCTCTGTGTCTCTAGTTTTTTAATCTGTAAAATGAATGTCATGAAAGCATGTGTCTCTTACAGTTCCAAGAATCAAATAAGACCACAAGTGTAGAATCTCTGACATTAATAAGTGCTCAGATAAACAGTAGTCATTCTTGCGAATTTTAGATCACTCCGCCTGGTGGGATTTCAGACATTACTGCGCCAGCCCTCGTCCGACACACCTGATTTTGTGCTTTGGGATCCAGAGCACTCAGTGGTTTACCCTTTACTGGAGGGGTGGAGTGGGTGTCCAGGGAGGGAGACGGTGAAAGCATGAGACATTAAAGGACCACACAGTTTTGGCAAGATGGGCACTTTGGAGGAGAGTTTGTGAGGCTTGTTTCTCTAGAGTCACCCTTGTCCCTCCTTCTTGCTTTCTTTCTTTCTTTATTATTTTATTTATTATTTCTTATTTACTTATTTATTATTATTGTTTATTATTATTTCTTTGTTTATTTTAATGGGGTCTTCATACTCATGTATGTAAAATGGGCCCGTATTTGTTTTTCTTTTTCAGATTTTATTTATTATTTATTTATTGGATGCGGGGCAGGGGGACACAAGCAGAGGGAGTGGAAGAGGGAGGAGCAGCCTTCCCAGAGCAGGGAGCCCAATGCGGGGCTCGATCCCGGGACCCTGAGATCATGAGCTGAGCCAAAGGCAGACGCTTAACAACTGAATCACCCACTGGACCAGATCTTAGCCAGAAAGTCTCAGCCCCGTCTGGGGCACAAGCTCTAGTTCCTTCCTGAGCATTATTTTTAATTTTCTCAGCTAATAACGTTCATTCCCTGGACAGTCGGGGTGAGGTTTCTGCATTTCTGTTCCTCAAGTACCTAGCTAGATGGGCAAAGGAGTTCTATTTAAGTTTTTAGTTGCTTTTTTTTTTTAACTTTTCGCTTTGAAATACTAACAAGTATTTTTGAATGAAAGAATGAATGGCTCCATGCGAAATGAATTATGAATAAATGCACAAATGGTTACAAGGTTGGCTATCCTAGTGGGCTCCCCGAACAAATTACATCTATCCTCTAAGGAGAAAATCAGGTACAGAATAAAACTAAAGAATGACATTCCTTTATTATAATTTTTTTTTCAGTTTTATGAATAGCATCTTCTATCACTATTCAATCAGCAGAGCTAGAATGATTGGGTTTTGATAGTTGGTTTCTTTTCTAAGAGACATGGAAAACAGTGTTTTACGTTTCTGCTAACTTGACAGACTGAACAAGCTGTTGGTCCCATGACTACCGATCTTTGTTTACAAGAAGGTGCCGAAAGATACAGACAGCTAAGAAGGACTTTTGGGAACTGGGACTCTTGCTGTCCTCTCCGTCTGGGTGGTAGAGGAAGGGTGGACGTCGGTCTCTCAAACCTGAGCGCAGGAAGGGCCCCATGTACACCACCAGGAGCGGGTTCTACTAAACAGGGGGCATGAGCTTTGACTCAGTTAATAGAAAATGGAACAGAAAATCGAAACGGATAGTAGCTGAAGCAAGAGAAAGTTCCCTCCATTCCCACATAGAACAGCTGCGGAGGAAGCGCCCAAGGGCAAGACAAGCTCCAAGGAGAGTCCTTTCGGCTCTGTGGCCCTCACTTTCCCAGAGGGGTGCCTGGGGCTCCAGCTGCCTGCCGTCTGGAGGGACAAGAAGGAGGCGAAAACCTCACACCACTGGCTTTTATGTTTCTTGAAGTTGGCAAAAAACCTCTTTAACGAGTATTTCAGAGCGTGACCATGGTGACAGGCTCCAAAGAGGCCGGGAAAGGTCCTCCTGACTCCAGGTGCTGTCGTGCCCCATGAACTACATGGTGGGACACCAAGAAGGGAAGGGACAGTGAATGCAGAGAGCGCCCTAAGAGCCTAAGGTCCCAGTAGCTGCCCCGAGTGTTAGGCTCTGTGTGGATGGGAATGGGGTGCGGGGTGAGGGGTGGGGGGCAGGGGGCTAGTCGGCGGATCCCGGGCACTTTCTGCCTGGAAATGCGCCCATGCAAAGTGCTGTCCTTGGAGGTGGCCCCACTCCTTCCCCATAGCCCCCGTGGGAATGGTTCACCAGGCTTTGCCCGAACCCCTTGGAGGTCCCCACTCTTGCCCCGGGATCTCTTCCGAGATCCCGAATGCAACAGGAGTATCTCCTCCCTCCCCTTCACCCCGCGACCACTTTCCCTTGAGAGTAGACGTAAACCTAGGCTCAGGCCCTTGGTAAACATGTAATCTTGGCCAAGGGACTGCACATCTCCGTACCTCATTTTCCATACCCCTAAATGTTAACAATATATAATAATAACACATAATAGTAATCAGGCCCAACACTAAACACGTACTGGAAACAAATGCTAACTCCTCGCCCAAACACACGGGCTGTGGGAAGGCGGCACGCCCGTGAACGAGCCCTTGCTTGGGCGATTCCAAACTTCACCCACGCTCTGATCCAATTCTGATTTTGTTAATAATGCCAGGATGTATTGAGAGCATACAGTGCGCCAGGCACTATTCTAACTGTTTTGTGTGTTTGAATCTCACTACAGCCCTATGAACTAACCAGGACTAACCCCATTTTACAGAGAAAGGTTAAGTCAGGAGCCAAAGCTCTCCAGGCTGGGAAATAACAGAGCTGGGTTGTGGATCCAGGCAGTCTGGCCCCGGGCTGTGAGCTTAACTGCCGGTGATCAGACCTCCTTAGAGCCTTCCTCCCACCCTCTCGCATGGAAGATCTTCATCAAAGCTTTGGGAATCTGCCAGGGATCTGAACCTTTCCAAGGCCCTCACCCCTCCTGCCCTCCCAAAGCTATATCTTCGTAACTTTATCTCTTACAAAATCTTTTTAGCTCTTTTGCTCAAGCTAATGATCAGTTATTCAACAAGTATTTGTGGCAAGACTCAGTCTTTCTTTTCTTCACAGTCTTATTAGATAAGAAATGAGAAGACAATTAAAAGTCACCATATGATTCAGCAAATGGACTTCTGGACAATGGAAGCATGGACTTGAACCAGGTCCCATGTTCATAGCAGCATTATTCACATTAGCCGCAGAGGGGAACCACCCACGTGTCCGCTGATGGGTGCGTAGATAAACAGAGCGCGGTGTATGCGCACGATGGACTAGAATTCAGCCTCGAAAGGAATGAATTCCGACACATGCTACAGCACGGATGAAACTTGAAGGCGTTATTCCAAGTGAGATAAGCCAGACCCCAAAGGAGAAACAACGTATGGTTCCACGTAGATGGTGTACCTAGAAGAGGCAAATTCATAGAGACCGAGAGTAGAATGGTGGTTGCTGGGGTTGGGAGAAGGGAGAGTGGCGATTTAGTGTTTAATGGCACAGAGTTTTCAGTCTGGGAAGACGAAGTTCTGGAGACAGTTGGTGGTGATGTTTGCCCAAGTATGTGAAGGTATTAAAGTCACACGACTCCACCCGCTAAGAAAAGGGCTAGGAGGCTGCCGAGTCGAGCACACGGCCTGGGCAGCTTTGCCTGGTCATCGGTCAGGTCGCCGATGTGACCTTTGCCTATCTCCTCCGTTCTTTTTCCTTGGTGGGTCTCAGAGCCTTTCCTTCTCTTGGTCCTCAGTGTGGGTGTGTGGGGAACATTAGGGGGCCGGGAGGCTGCCGGCAGAGTAGCTTGGTACCGTCGGGGAAGTGGGAGTCCCGGACAGGGGCAAAGTGTACACAGACCAGACGGGGCACAGCAGCAGAGGTGTGAAGCCCGTTTGCTGTCTCGGCGATCTGGGGGGGGGGGGGGAGCGTGATTAGGGATCATTGGAAGAAGGCAGGCAGTGACAAAGCCCCCGCCCCAAGAGGAAACCACCCCTAAAAGGATTTTGCACCCCCCGGGAAAGAGCCCTCCACCCTTTCCCACGTGATAGATGACAAAAACCTGATCGGGTGACCAGCGCTGCAAGGGTTAATCAGATTAAAACAGCCTGCCAATAAGCCCATAAAAACCCCTAGACGTAGAAACTTCTCAGCTAACCCTCTCAGCTCCCCTCCCTTTTCAGGGGCTTTGTACTAGCGGTTGTACTTCGCTGTCGCTCGGTAAAGCTTCTTTGATCTAGTCTAGGTCTTCATCCTTCCAAGTGGTGTGAGAAGAACCGCGCGCACCAAACAAGAAATCCTGCAATAATGGGGACCGGAATGACGGGGGCAAGAAGAGATGGAGAGAAGCGTAGGGATCGGAGAAGGTTTGATACAGTTTGGTTAGCGTGAAAGGCACCCGCAGAGGACACCCAGATTTCTGGCCTGGCGGACGGGAGTCCCACTCCTGAGACGTGGAATGGAGTGGGAGTGTGTGTGTTTGAGGAGAGTGATGAGCTCTGTTTCCCGTTTTGGGATATGAGGAGTTGAAGGTCCTTCTATCCGAGCAGCCAGCTAACCTAACGGAAATACCAGTTTTAATTTTACACAGCGGTGACTCAGAAGGACACGCTAGGAGAGCAGGTTGAGATTGGGGGGAAAAAAGGAGAAAGAAAAGTGGTATTCAGAAACCTTCCCAAGAGAATATAGGACCAGATGTACAGCTTGCGTAATTTTGTGCAAGTTTGGTTTCTGATTTATGTTTATTTTTGGCCAGTAACCCACACTCAGTTTGTTTCTCTTGGTTCTTATTAGCGAAATCACTGACTGGGATCCAGAACCAGGAGTGTGCTCTTCCTGTGTGAAACCCAAGCCAGCCTTCCCAGCGCTTGCAAGGATAAAACAAGAGCCTGCAGGTCTTGGATTTTTTTTTTTTTAAGATTTTATTTATTTATTTGTCAGACAGAGAGCACAAGCAGACAGAGTGGCAGGCAGAGGCAGAGAGAGAAGCAGGCTCCCTGCTGGGCAAGGAGCCCGATGCGGGACTCGATCCCAGAACCCTGGGATCATGACCTGAGCCGAAGACAGCAACTTAACTGAGCCACCCAGGCATCCTTAGATGTTGGTTTTTAAAATGCACTCCTCATACTGTCTCACTGCTCTTTCCATTTCTGAGCTTGACTTCCCTTAAAGTTTCATTGGGGAGATATTCCATTATTTAATACATTCCGTTTTTAGATTATGTCGCTCTCCCTCTCATACCCACTACCACTAGGCTGCCATCTTCAAACACTACTTCTGGGAACACCAACCTGGCCTCAGACTGTCCAGTCTGTCCCCTCCCTCCGCCCGCCCTCCCAGGCTTGTGGATTCAACCCCTTCAGTCAGCAGACTCGTACCTTCCTCCTTCTGCCCGAGCTCGGGACCGTCTTTCCCCACAAGCTAGCCTGCTTTTGGGTTTTTCTTCTTTTGAGGTCCATGGCAGAAAGTGAAGACAATGAAGATCAAGGCTTGGGGACACTCACGTTTGGGGCACTGTCGCATTGCTTATCAGTTTGTGTGACGACAAAAACCCAGATACAACCTTGTGTTTGTGTGCTGTGTTGCAGTAGACCAAGTGCTTTTATGTTCATTATCTTCTTATCACCGTCAGGCCTCAATTTCTTCATCTGTGAAATGGGGATAAACATCTACTCATCTTTCATACTCCACGTGTAAAGACTGTGGCTGATAAGAAGACATGAGAGCCTGCGGGAAAGGACCAAATCCGATTTTTAAAGAACACATAGAGTATTAAACTTGTAGCTCGTGTTTCTGGGGCTCTTCAGCCGCTACTCTCCTATTTTTCTTTTTTTCAAAGGAAACTGCCAGCTCTGATTCCAATGCTCTTTTACATGAATAATATTAATTATAATAAAACTCCATTTATCAAACACTTACTAGAGCAGATAATAATTATGTTAAGAATCCCATTTAATTCTCAGCCTTGAGGGGCCTGGGTGGCTCAGTCTCTAAGGGGCTGCCTTTGGCTCAGGTCATGATCCTGGGGTCTTGGGATGGAGCCAGGCATCTGGCTTCCTGCTCAGCGGGAAGTCTGCTTCTCCCTCTTCCACTCCCCCTGCCTGTGTTCCCTCTTTCGTTGTGTCTCTCTGTCAAATAAATAAATAAAATCCTTCATCTTAAAAACAAATCTTAAAATCTTAAAAAACAAATAATATAAATATATAAATATAAATAAATAAATAAAATCTTTTTTAAAAAGCTGAAAGCTGAGTGTCGATATGCCCATTTTACAAGTGAGGACATAGAGGCTCAGAGAGGTTAAAAGTGCCAACGTGAATTTCCACGCTAATGAGGTGGCAGAGACAGGGTTATAAATCCCGTTTGATGTGAATCTGGGGCCTCTGCCCTGAACCACTACAATTTACTGACTCACTGGCTCTCCATTTTTCTTTTCTTTCTTTCTTTCTTTCTTTCTTTTTTTTTTTTTTTAAGATTTTATTTGTTTATTTAACAGAGGATCACAAGTAGGCAGAGAGACAGGCAGAGAGAGAGGAGGAAGCAGATTCCCTGCTAAGCAGAGAGCCCGATGCAGGGCTCAATCCCAGGACCCTGAAGTCATGACCTGAGCCAAAGGCAGAGGCTTAACCCACTGAGTCACCCAGGCGCCCCAGCTCTCCACTTTTCAAAGCAACTTCTTCCTTCCCTCTCCCCCCTCTCCCTCCTCCATCCCTTTCCTGAAAGCATCTTTACCCTCAGGCCTTGCAAGTGTCTATTTTGGAAACCACAAGTAAATCAAAGAAATCTTTGATTTCTTCAGATGCTCCCCACAAGCCTGGGGCAAGTCCTGAGTGCGGGGTGAGGAGGTGGGGGCCGTGGGAGGGAAGGGGTTAACTGGCCGAAGAAAAGCACATTTGACTCTTTGCCGGACCTCCTGGTCCTTCCCTAGATAAGAGCGGACAGATGCACGGAACAGGCTCTGAGACGCTCCCCTCTCTGCTTTCAGCCTCCCAATCCCGAGCTCCTCCCTTTTGACAGTGGTGTTTTCCACCCTGAATGTTGTATGGCTTGGGGGCCAGCCAGAGGAGGGAGGGACTCGGGGCCCAGCCGGAAAGGGGGCTGGGGAGAAGGGGAAGATTAAGGAAAGCAGCTGGAACTCATCTCCTGGGGACGGGCCAGGAAGGAGGCCCAGGCCCTGGGAAATCTGCTCGCCTCCCGGGATGCACCCGCCCAGCTTCCTTTCCAGTCTGTGTGAACCAAGGGCTTCAACCCTTTGTGATAGCTCCTCACAACAGGCACGACAGAGACCCCCGCTGGGAGAGAAGACATGCTTTCGAGCTGCAAGGAGCCCATTGCCAAAACTCAGAGGTGTCCTTCCGAATGCCAGCACCGCAAATCAGAAAAAAACAAAACAAAACAAAAAAAACCTCCTGGCATGCATGACTCTTTCTGGCCAGCAACTATGTGGATGTTTAGTGACAAGGGACAATAAAGGTACTGAACTGGATAGGAGGAGAATTTCAAAGCTTCAGAATTTCTGTAAACATGAGCTCCAGAGGAGCTCAGGGGAGGCCGGGAGCCCATGTGTAAGGAAAGGAACCAGGAAATGAATTTAACTGAATGAATGTGGGGAGAGTAAGGGTATCCTCAAAGGAAGATCTTCAAGTCATTCCAGACTTGTATTAAATTTAGAGAAAATTAGGTTATTCTGGAATCATCCTTGGACTGCGCATGAGGTCAGGAGAAACTATTTTAGAAAACAGATCCTATCATGTCACAACCATCGGGAACTCCTATTAGAATGAAAATAAATCCCAAACTTCCTGCTATGGCCTGCAGACCTCATGACCTCATGACGGATCCCTGCTGATGTTTTCCACCGCACCCCATCCCAGGAGCTGTAACCTTGCTGGCCTTCTTGGGTCCTGAGAGCTCCAAACTCAAGATCTTTGCATCTGCTACTCCCTTTGGCTAGAAAAATGTTGGCCTCCTTATGTAGTGCTTTTCAAATTACACGTCATGGCCAATCAGTGGGTCATGAAATTAGTTTAGTGGGTCATAACCAGTTTTTTAAAAGGAGAATTTAAATGTAATAGAAATATCATAATATACCATAAAATAATGGGTATTATTTTTACGAAATACATAGGTGTGCATGTGTGTCCTGGATTATGTTGTAAAATAAAATTCTTACTAATGAGTCTCAGTTCATAAGCTTTGTTAGTCACTGACTTCAGAGTTGGTGTTGGATAATTTAGACTTTTTTAAATGTTTTTTTGAAGAGTTTATTTATTTATTTGACAGAGAGAGATCACAAGTAGGCAGAGCAGCAGGCAGAGAGTGAGAAGGAAGCAGGCTCCCTGCTGAGCAGAGAGCCCGACACAGGACTCGATTCCAGGACCCCGGAGATCACGACCTGAGCCCAAGGCAGAGGCTTAACTCACTGAGCCACCCAGGCAGCCCTAGACTTTTTTCCCCCTAACCAGGGGCTCTGTTGATTTACTTTCTCTATAGAGGCATTATTATGAATGTTCGACAGAAATGAAGAAATGAATTCAGCCTGGTCTCAAACATCTTTAACAAGGTTTAAGAGGTTTTCGTGTATCTTACTTGAAAAATGGTTAGCGTCTTATGTCTCCATGTTGTATGGCCTTGTGGTACTCGTAGGAGAATGGCTGCATGGGATCCATGATTAAAAGTTCGGTGCCAGGGGTGCCTGGTGGCTCAGTGGGTTAAGGCCTCTGCCTTCCTCCTAGGTCCTGGGATTGAGTCCTGTGTCGGGCTCCCTGCTCATTGGGAAGCCTGCTTCTCCCTCTCCCCCAGCCTGCTGCTCCCTCTGCTTGTCTCTCTCTGTCAAATAAATACAATCTTAAAAAAAAAAAAAAAAGTTCGGAGGCAGATACCGCTCTTTAGCCAACCCAGCAACCTTTCCCAAACTCCTGTTCACTTGTCATGTTTTCTACAGAGACAGACGAAAGTAAATATCCCACTTTCTAGACTCCCTTGCAGCTAGAACGGCCATGCGACACATATCTGGTCAAAGATATAAATGGACATCTGTTCAAATGTTGCTGAAAAAAATTTAACCTTTCTAAGAAGATGCTCTGGTTGGCTTGCCTCCATCTCTTCTTTCCTTCCTCCCCTGAATGAAGATATGGTGCCTGTAACTGTTTGGGTCAGCAGCTGCCATCTTTTTTTATTTATTGAGATTTTAAAATTTATTTTTGAGAGAGAGAGAGCGAGCGAGCGAGCATGCACAAGCGGGGGAAGGGGCAGAGGGAGAAGCAGGCTCCTCGCTGAGCAGGGAGCTTGATGCAGGACTCCATCCCATGACCTTGAGATCATGACCTGAGCTGATGGCAGATGCTTAACTGACTGAGCCACCCAGGTACCCTTGCAGCTGCCATCTTTCGATGATGAACAAATGTTCTAGAAAATCACAGAGATGCTGGCTTTCACTGGGAATTCTGCAAGCTCTGCTTGGGTCATATTTGCTGATGTCCCAACGACTAAAGCCAAGCTCAGAGTTAATGGCAGTGGACCACACAAGGGTGTGGATGCCAGAAAATGTGATTTCTTGGAACTATTAATATAACAATCTGCCACTTCCTTCCTCAAATACTTTGTTTTCATCTGTTGAAAAATTGTTGTATTATACTCATTTTATTAAGATAAGACACTTGACTGTCATCTCCAAAAAATTATTATAATATGCAAATCTATGACATCTATGTGAATGGTACTTTTTTAGATGCAGTGTTGTGGTACAGTGCACAACCTGCACAACCACACTTAGTGACCCTAATAACTCTTATTAGCCCACTTTGTGTGTGAGGGTTAGTTTCAAGCTTTATGTGTCTTTGGTACTTCACGTCTAATATGATGCCTGATATTTTATAAATATATGTCTTCTGTCAATTTCTCCAAATTCCATTTGCCGACCACAGGTTTGCCAGAGTCAACGGGTAGTTGATAGCAACAAATATATTTTGAACCCTTCTAACGATCCAGGCACTGTGCTAAGTAGCTCATTTAATCCTCACAATAACCTTACGAAGCAAATATCTTTATTATTCCCATTTTATAGGTGTGAAAATTGAGATTTGGACATAGGTAGCCTGCCACAAATCACGCAGTCAGCACAAGGCAGAATAGAACCAGAACTCAGGTCTGTCAGCCTGAAGCACGTGTCGGGCATCCCCTGAGTAGCATTTCTCACACTGAGATCTCTGGACCACCTGCATCAAAATTATGCAAGGTACGGTTCATTGCAGAGTCCTGAGCCATACCCTAGACTTACTGAAGCTTGGACTTCTTCGCATGGTTTCCGAGGTTCCTCATAATTTGGCCTTTGCCCCCCAAATAACTTCCTCTTGGCTGGTTCTCTCCGTGGCCCCCGTCCCCCCCTGCACGAATGCACACACTGTGGATTTTCACAGAGGTGTTTGCCATCCTTGGAATGG
The DNA here is from genome assembly GCF_922984935.1 of Meles meles. NCBI lineage: Eukaryota > Metazoa > Chordata > Mammalia > Carnivora > Mustelidae > Meles > Meles meles. Next base: position 6,002,780 of record NC_060067.1, read on the forward strand.
GCTGGCCCCTTACCTTGAACTCCCACGACTCCTTCTTGGAATAACTCCACTTCCGCTTCTTCCCACTTGCCCAGTCTGGTGAAACTCCTTGTATCCTTCAAGTTCCGGTTTAAAAGGTGGCTTCTCTGAGAAACCTTTCCTGCCGCCCTTTGACAGACTGGATGCTGCTTCTTTGGAGCTTTCCTTGGCACTTCCCAGATAGCTCTACTCTATGCTTACCGGCAAGTCTGTTTACTTTCCTCTTCTCACACATCTCTTGCTGCAGGCTCTGTGGGACATTTACTAAGTCTTTTTGTCGTGTCTTCTTTTTTAGGTATAATTGACATATAACATTAGTTTCAGGTGTATGACATAATGGTTCAATATTGCATGTATTGCAAAATGATCACAGTAAGTCTAGTTAACACCCATAGCCATATAGTTACAAAATTTTTTTCTTATAAGGACTTCCAAGATCATCTCTCTTAGCAACTTTCAAATATACAACACAGTATTTTATTTACTTATTTGACATACAGCGAGAGAGAAAGAGAGAGAGAGCTGTGAGCATACAAGCAGGGGGAGCAGAAGCTCAATGTGGGGCTCGATCCCAGAACCCTGGGATCATGACCTGAGCTGAGGGCAGACGCTTAACCCACTGGGCCACGCAGGCGCCCCTCAAATGTGCAGCACAATATTATCAAGGGTAGTGATCACGCTGTACGTTTCTATCCTGACGACTCACTTGTTTTATGAATGGGAGTTTGTACCTCAATAAGTCTCAATAAAGTTTTCCAATAAGGTCAAATGCTTTAAAACAGTATTTCTAACGTAAAAGTCATAATTTAGTAATAAACTAGGTTATATGTCTCAGGTTATACTAAAAAAAGAACCCACGCACAGCCACAAAGAAAGACAATTGTTAAAAAGCAGAAATGGGAAGAGGTAAGAGGTTGTTTACTCGACTTATAAAGGGAAATTCAGAATATTTTATTCTAAATGTTAGTATTTGGAGCAAACATAGAATCAAGAATATTTACTTGTTTTTATGCTATTTTATTATAGAAAAGTGAAATCTATGCAAAAATAGAAAGACCAGCACACTGATAACCTGAGGACCTATTGCCCAGTTCCACTAGTTACCAACATTTATTTGTTTATTTTATTTACTTATTTATTTATCTGTTCTTCTTTCAAATGACGCCAATTCTGAAACACTTGTATTAATTCAAAAAGAGAGCTAAAAAAGACAATTAGCTTAATTTAAAAATGCTCTTGTGTGTGCTGTGGCAAAACCAGTCATGCTTTAGAAAGAATGCCAGTAACAGCCGCCACCTGGTTATCGGCGAACACCCAGCGGCAGGAATCCACAGTCTTCCACTCCTGGTGTTACCAGGGAGAGGGGAGGAGGGGGACTCGGACTGCTCTAGCTCCGGGGTGGGGCCGACAGCTCAGGGGCAGAGGGGAATCAAACACGCTGCCTTTGCTGCTCAAACTTATCAGTAGCTGGTTGAAAGCTAGATAAGAAGAAAAATAATTGCACCAGAAGTTTCTTTGATGAAAAATAGATAAAGGTTTTGACTGGAGAAAGGTTTTGACCCAGATTCACGATGCACCTGTATTTAGACTTCAGATGATATCTTTCAGAAATAGTCCCTGTTTCGTAAGTATATCTCAGGAATCAATTTAAGGTAAACATTTAGAATATTCCATGATTTTTGTGACTTTATTGACATTTATCAATTTTTTAGAAAAAGTATTCTGGGGGTGCCTGGCTGGCTCAATCAATTGAGCATCTGATTCTTAATCTCAGCTCAGGTCTTGATCTCAGGGTCATGAGTTCAAGTCCTGTGTTGGGCTCCATCCTGGGCATGAAACCGCCTTAAAAATAAGTCAGTCAGTCAGTCAATACATAAGTATGCTGGAAGCCTCAGCAAACGGAAGTGGTCTGGGCTGTTTTTAGTCACGGAAACACTGGAGGAGGTGAGGACTCAGAAAAAGTTGAGGTCTTCAATGTTGTCCCAGGTTTTCTCCACGGATGGCTCTGTGTAGCTGATGGACATAGTGCCAAGATTATCACTGGGTCCAAGAGTGGCCAAAGAGGAAAAAAGACGAAGAAACCATTGGTGGCAGGGGGTATTTGGTTGGAGAGGCAGGGAGAAGGGAAAAACAGGAGAGAGATGGGGCAGATGTACTGAAGACTCGACGTGTGAGAGGGGAGTGCACTGTGCTCTTGGGGCCCACAAAAGGAAATCTGAACTTAGCTTTTATTTAATCCAAATGTCTTCACCTTAGAAAGGAGAAACAAAGCCACAAAAAGAATCCTAGTAACTAAATCTGTAAAACCTTGAAAGCAAATCCCAGGATGCCTGTCCTAGAGACTTCGTGACAGAGGGATGCTCACCACGGAACAGACATATGGACAAGGGAATTCCTGTCCTATGGAAAGTGAAAACCCGGAGGCACCCATCTCTCCCCACACTCCACAGAGCCCTCTCACTTAGATCCCAGAGAGGGCTGTCCCCACATCTGGGCTGTCCAGCTTCACAGTAAAGGGGAACTATGAAAGAATTCAGGGTTTCCTACCAGGCATGCACTGACCAGAGACGGGGAAGCAGCCCCTTGCCAAAGCAAGGAGTCAGAACTGCTGACTAGGTCCAGCTTCCCTCCCTAGGAACTCGGGGGTGGGGGTAGGTGGCGTCCTGAAGAAAGGGGGGCTGTTGTGAAGAGCGCAGGCTCAGCTGGATGCTTGGGATGACTGCTTCCAACGGCCCCAAGTTCTGCTCAGGGGGCGGAAGGGCGCACAATGAGAGGGGTGTGAGTTCTTGCGAGGCCAGACTTGGAAGGCTTGTTGACACGGCAGTGACAGGTCGTAGGATGGAGAAAGACAACTAGGGTCTGGGAGAGTAACCAGTAGAGAAGGCCTCTGGGGGGGTTGGTTAATGAGCTCATTCATGCAGGCAGGTTAAATGACCGGCAACTGTGTTGCCCCAGAAGCAGTTCACACAGCTGAAGGTCAGGGAGCTGAGCCATACGCAGTCACGATGGTTTCCTCTGCGGGTGAGTCACCGCGCGCTGTGTGGAGCAGAGGGTGTGGACAGACCGAGAGAGGATGCTTTCTCTTTCCTAGTAGCAAGTGTGGGGAGCACGAGCGATGACAATAATTCAGAAATACAGTGCCCAGAAATCTAAAAATAATGTGATTTTTGTTATAGATATAATTATTAGTGACATTTCAAAACTATTTTTGACTTGCATCGCCCAGTTACTTTGTCTTTAAGCTGTGCGGGGCTCTCTGTGATGAGTCAACAACACACGCTGGGCTGTTGCAGTCCGACGCCTAATGTGACAAGCTGCACCCATGTTTATGCATAAAGACAAGCTACGTGGAAGTGTGGATGTGGCGTGGAATTCCAAGATTCTAGCAAAGAGCAAACACAGGGAAAGCTACCTGTTTGGGATGAATCATGTTTGCCAGCTGCCTGTTAAAGCATTTCGATTCCAACTCCGGAAGGAGGGGAGGGAGGGAGGAAGCATCTTTAGGGCGCATTTAGTAATGCGTTCCTGCCTCCCACGTCCACGGCATCTTTCTTCTCTACAACTCTGCTCTCGTCTTTGTTCTCCCACAGCCTCTTCCAGCAGCTTCGGCTTACAGATGGGCGACGAGGCGTGAAGAAGGTGAAGTACCCCAATTCGGACCCAGTGCGAACCTGCTTCTCAAGGAGTCTTCTCTTTAGGCCTCACTACCTCCCGCACGGGCTGAATTCCCAGCCCCCGCACCCCACATCCTCGGAGGCCACTTCCCCTCCCATCCCTGAGTGTTTGTAGGCACGAAGCCAACATCGGGGGTGGAGAGGAGCCCCAGGGCCCTTTGGTTCGGCTTCCTGTGCATCGAGGGCGTCACATGCGCCTTTTGGCGTCCTCTCCCCGTGAGCTTACACACGCAGTCACACCAGCGCATGCATGTCATAAAGCATCTTCAAAATAGACCACATTTAAACATTTTTTGGAACTGTGTCTGACATGTCTTCTTTTAAAAAATATTTTCCGGGCAGCTGGGCGGCTCAGCTGGTTAGGCGACTGCTCTCAGCTCAGGTCACGATCCTGGGGTCCTGGACAGAGTCCCACATCAGAGTCCCCCTGCTCTGCAGGGAGCCTGCTTCTCCCTCTGCCACTCTCCCTGCTTTATGCTCGCTCGCTGTCAAATAAGTAAAAATCATACGCGCGTGTGTGTGTTCTTCTCCCCCCCAACCCCCAGCTTCACAACGGAGAGGCCTCTTCCAGCTTCGAGCCCGAGGGCGAGCTTAGCAAAGGCGCCGCGGAGCCGCCTTCCCTTCACAGGGAGGCCCAGACGAGGGCCGAGAGCACGAGGTCTCCATCGTCATCGCGACGCCCCGGGAGGGCCGAATCTGCCCTCTGCCGCGCGACCCCCCCCCCCCCCCCCGACTGTCGCGTCCGCGGGGGCGGGGTGCGGGACGGCGCGAGGCGGGGCCGGGACACGTCTGGGGCGCGCTGTGGCTTTGCTCTTCCCGCTCAGGCCCCGCACACGCGCCGCCGCCGGGAGCGCCCGGCCCACAGCAGCGTCTGCCCCTGCAGCTGAGCCGGCCGGGCGGGAGCTGCCATGGGGGGGGGCTCTCCGCTCTGAGGGTGTCGGGGGGAGGAGCCCCGCGCGGGCCTCGGACGGACGGACCCGCACCGGACACGCACCAACGGGCCGAGCCAGGCCTGAGGCTTCACCAGCGGCCTCCCCCGTCGAGTCCGGAGAGCAGGGCGGAGGCGAGAGGAGGGAGGAGGAAGAGCCTCCACGGAGGGCTGCGGTGGTCACCTGGGGAGACCGAGACCGCAGGGTGGACGGCGCGGCCCGGCCCTGACCCGGCGCTCGGAGCCGGCCGCCGCAGGGTCCCTCCCGGCATGGCCCCTCCGCGGTCCCCGAGGACGGTCGTCGGGGCCTGTGACGTGACGGCTGCCAGGCCCGAAGGTCAGGAACTCGCCGCCCCCCCCCCCCACCCCGCTCCCCGCTGCTGTCTGTGCTCCAGGGACCCCGCAGGCCGGTGGGTGACGTGACAGGCCGGTGGGTGCTCGTGCGGCCCTTCTAGACTCTCCACGAAGCCCGGGCCGGGCGCGGGGTGCGTTCGGCCGACGTCGTTCCAACCGTCTAACGCTCGTTATTGGGGACGCACCTGCGGGCGGGCGGGAACGCCTGGCGCGTGTCGCGTCCGCGTCTCCGTCGCGCCGGCCAGAGCCGCTCGTGGCGAATTCACGAAAGCGCCGGCGCGGGGCTTGCGGGCGCGCGGTGCGTACGTGCGTGCGTGGTTCGTGCGAGTGTGCGCAGGCGTGTGAGCGTGCGCGTACGTGTGAGCGTGCGCGTGCGCGCAGGCATGTGAGCGTGCACGTGCTTCGCTCTACAGACGGGCGAGCGGAGGCCGGGGACAGCAGGAGCGCGCGGCCCGGCGTGGGTGACCTGCGCTGGGATCCCGCACACGGGCCGTCCCGACTCCGAACGAGCGTCTCCGTCCGTCCTGTCGCCGAGATGCTCCGAAACGGAAAAGTGACTCGTGCGGAGCATCGAGAGCCTCCGGAGACGGGGAGTATCTGATTGGGAGCTTGGAGAATGATGGCGAGACGCGGGAGGACTTCTGGGGGTGCGGGGCTGTTTGTTTCCCACCCCTGTGCTCCTCCGGCGGCCGGCGGGGCGGCTCCCGGCAGCCTTGCTCGCGCCTCGCGCCCCGGGCGGGTCACCAGGGGCCGAGCCGACGGCATCCAGGGGCACGGGCACTGCTGCTCAGAGCCAGGCAGTGAGCGAACAACGAGGGGAAAAGCAAACTCTAGTAACTTTGTGCAGAATTGCATTGTGCGAGAGTGAAGGGGTGAGGCCATACTCACTGCATAAATGTGAGCGGAATGAAGTTCTTTTTTAATCAGTTCACTGACACGCCGTGTATGATTAGTTTCAGAGGTGGAGGTCAGGGTTCCTGAGCTGCACGGACAGCCGGTGCTCACTGCGTCACCCGCCGTCCCGGACGCCCATCAGCCTGTGACGTCATCCCCCACCCATTGCCCCTCCGCAACCCTCAGCTCGTTTCCTAGAGTTTAGAGTCTCTTATGGGTTGTCTGCATCTCTGATTCCGTCTTTTTAATTTTTTTCTCCCTTTCCGTATGTTCATCTGTTCCTTAAATTGTGCATGAGCGAAATCGTGTGTAATCGTCTTTCTCTGACTGACTGACTTCGCTCCGCGTAATACCCTCCAGTTCCGTCCACGTTGTTGCAAATGGTGAGATTCCATGTTTTGCTGGTGGAGTAACGGTCCATTGTACGACCATGTACGACCACACCTTTATCCATTCATCTGTCCAGGGACACCAGGGCGCTCCCTGTAGTTTGGCTGTTGTGGACATTGTTGCCATAAATATTGAGGTGCCTGTGCCCCTTCCAATCACTACGTTTGTATCCTTTGAAGAAATACGTAGTAGTGCAGTTGCTGGGTTGCAGGGTAGCTCTGTTTTTAACTTTCTGAGGAACACGGAATGAAGTTTTGGCCACTGAGTTATCTACATTTTCCCTCCTTGATCATATCTCTTAGATACAAACTACTTTCTTCCCTTGCCTAGATCTGCAGCTGGGAAAGAACAGAAACTCATTCACACTGAGGTGTAAATGACTGATAACATTTATATCTCCAGGCATGTAATGAGACTACCGTGCAAGACAGGCGGATGAATAGAGTTGATCGCTCCAAACAAGAGTAGTGAAACGTTGGCAGAATCTAGGTACCAAGTATATGTGTTTTCACAGTAAATTTTTTTTGTATGCTTGTAAATTTTCGAGGCTTTCTTATTTTTTTACAAAGTGGGGGAGGAAGGAGTATAGGTTTAAAAAAAATCTTTGTTCTTAAATAGCTTTTAGTCAGAAGAGGAGGGTAAGCACATGCTCAAATAAGTAGGTTCTACATCTGGGGTAGGGATTTGAGATAAGCCTGTTTTTCTTCTCTCTGTTCTTTTCCTTCTCCCAACCTAGGGCAAGGGTAGGGAAACTGGAAGGAGGCTGCAATTCTTTTTGGCTTTTATGCCTAGAAGTCCAGACTCTTAGGAAAAGGAAATGCCCTGGGACAAACAGTCCCTCTCAGAAGAGCAGAGGCGGGGTGCTGACTCTTCTCCCTCAGATTACGAAGAGGTCTGGAAATGGGGGCTCTTCTGGCCTGCTGGCTTGTGTTAGGAAGGAGGCAGTGCCCAGATTAGACATGGCTGTGTGTGGTTTAGGAGAAGGTAACCACCCTCTCCTAAGTTACTGACCTAATCAGGACCATTTTTTTATATATAATGAAAGGAAGCACTACTGACCCTTACCCTTGGGCAACAAGCATGAAGCGGACTGTCCCAGGTAAACGGGGAACAGAGGCTGCCTCAGAAAAGACTGGAATGCCCCGAACAGGGCTCAGAGTATTACGCCACTGGGCCTGAAAGGACTGACAAATAGGAGTGATGGACGGATGTCCCAGTGTAACCCAGGTGGCACCTGATGGGGCCCTTCGCCTGCCCCCAGACAGTGGCACCGCCTCGGCCCCATGCAGATGTCGCACAGCTCAGGCTGATGCTGGGGGAGGGGAGCGCGCCTGCAAGCTGTCGAGATACAGTGAGCATCACTCCTGTTCCCTAAACCTGGGAAGGGAAAAGGGGAGAAGGGCCAACTAGACGGTGGTACGCGGTAAGCCTCTCAAGAGCAGGGATTGCAAGTTTCATTCAACACCTCTAGCAGAAGCATTTCAAAGTAGAACCTTAAAACTGTTTGAAGAAATGATTGAATAAGGTGAATTTGTGCCCTGGGAAGGATGGTGCTGCTGATAACAGAAACAGACAGGAAGTCAAATAGGGTGAGGAAGGAAGGTAGTTTGGTTCTGGAGATCCTGGCTTCCAGGTGGCAGCGGCAGTTTCCAGGACGTGTGTGCAAATCAGCTGGCCGCGTGCGAGAGGAGCCTGAAGACTGGAGGTCAGCGCTGGGTTTGGAAGCCAGATGCGTTTTGGTAGTAAATGTCCCGGGTTGAATATATCACATAGGGATAGGGGGCGGGGGGCACACAGGAAACAAGGCCAAAGGAGACAATAAGAAACAATCAAGCTGTTCGAATTTCAGCAAGTCTCAAGGAATGACTCCCTACGGATGGAATTTAACTCACTGGGAAGGTGGGATAGAAGGGAACAGACCACCTCAGTCAATAAGTTAACATTATCTGCTGAGCCAGGCTGTTAATTTTTTCTAATACCTATTTTTTTAAAAAAGATCTTATTTATTTATTTGACAGAGATCACAAGTAGACAGAGAGGCAGGCAGAGAGAGAGGGGAAGCAGGCTCCCTGCTGAGCAGAGAGTCCGATGCAGGGCTGGATCCCAGGACCCTGAGATCATGACCTGAGCCGAAGGCAGAGGCTTAACCCACTGAGCCACCCAGGTGCCCCTCCCAATACCTATTTTTAATTTCTTCATTTAGTAATAGAGAAACTTCACCCTTACTGAGTTTTACCCTCACAATTTATTTTAATAAATTTCAAACATATAACAAAAAAAGAATTTTACAGCAAAAACAGTTTCCTAGCTTCTACTGACATTTTACTGTTCTTTTTAAAAATTTTTATTGTTAGTCCAGTCTATTCCTCTACTCATTTACCAATCCGTTTCAATTTTTGACACTTTTCAAAGAAAATGGCAGAAACTGCAAAATTCTTCATGCCTGTTAATAACCAGAATTCAGTATTTCTTTTCTTTTTTTAAGATTTTATTTATTTATTTGACAGAGAGAGATCACAAGTAGGCAGAGAGAGAGAGGGAAGCTAGGCTCCCTGCTGAGCAGAGAGCACGATGCAGGGCTGGATCCCAGAACCCTGAGATCACGACCCAAGCTGAAGGCAGCGGCTGAACCCACTGAGCCACCAGGCACCCCTCTTTTTTCTTTTGATGTAACATTTAAATACAATAAAACGCACTAATCTTCATAGTATATGGACTGAGTTTGTCCCCAAATATTTTGTTATAAAAGTTTTCCAAATATACAGCAAAGTTGAAAGAATTTTGTAGTGATGCCTTGTATCCTCACCACCTAGATTTCATGACCGACATTTTCTTTGACGTGTTTTATCACGATCTATCCAGTTATGTGTTTCTCTATCCATTAATCCACCTCATTTATGAGACATTTCAAATACTTTTCCCCATTACTTAAGCATACATATCATAAATCAGAGATAAATCTGTTTAGTTTTCTTTCTTTTGATGTAAAAGTTATATTTAGTAAAATGCTCAAGTCTTAGGTATACATTTGCTGACTTTTAACAAATGCACACACCTGTAACTCAAACCCCTAACATGAAACATTACTTTTACCCCAGAAATTTCCGTCATGCTCCTTCCCACTCAGTCTCGGCTCTCACTTGGCCCAGAGACAATCACATTTTAATTTTTTCCACCACAGAGTCAATTTGCAAATGGAGTAATAAAGTAATTACTTTTTGTGAAAGGCTTCTGTCCCACAACACAATATTTTTGAGACCCATTCATGTCGTTGCTTATATCAGCAGTTCCTGTCTTTTTATTACTGAGTAATATGTCATTGAATGAATATACCAAATTGTCTGTTATCCTTTTGGTAGACATCTGGGCTATTTCCAGTTTGGGAGTATAAGGAGTAAAGTTGCTGTAAACATTCTCATACAAGTCTTCTTGTGGATCTATGTTTTCATTTCTCATGGGTAAATAGCTAGGATTGGAATTGTGGGTATTAAGGGTAGATGTATGTTCAGTTTTATAAAAAAACAACTGCCAGATACCTTTTCTAAAGTTCTACTTATTTTACTCTCCCATTGATAGTGTATTAAAGTTTTCGTTGCTTCACATACTTAACCAACTTTTGGAAATTTTAGTCTTTGCAATTTTTAGCCATTCCTGTGGGTGTAGAGTGATAACTCATGGTGGTTTTGGCATTTCCTTGATGATGAATGATGGTGAGCTTTGTTTGTTGAAAAACGCTTTCCCTTATTTAACTGTTTTGGTGACTTTTTTCCCCCCAGTGACCATATAACTGCCCCTATTCTGTTCTGCAGATCTATTGTTGATCCCTAAGCCAGGACCTCACTTTCTTGATTAATCTAGCTTTATAGTAAATCTTGAAGTCAGTAAATAATGTAAGTATTCTAAGTTTGTTATTTTCCAAAATACTTCAGTTGCCCTGGGTTCTCTGAATTTCTTTATTAATTTTTGAATGAGTTTGTCCGTGAAAAAGTCTCCTTAGATTATGATTAGGTTACAAGGGATCTGTGATTCATTTGGGGAGAATCAACATCTTTCCATTTACTTAAACTTACTGAATGTTTCTCTCAGCAATGTTATTTAGTTTAAGTATAGAGTTCTTGCATATCTTTGGCTAAATTTATTAAATATTTTGGTTTTTAATATAATTATAAATTGTAACCTAAGTTTCTAGATCATTTTTCTTTTCAAAATTGAGATATAATTGACATGTGACATTGTATAAGTTTAAGATGTACAGCACGTTGATTTGATCTATTTATATATTGCGATATGATTGCCACAGCTAATGTTCTAATCACAGCATGTCATTGCCGCTTGTTATATTGTGGTGGGAATCATTAAGATCTAGTTTCTTAGCAAGTTCTTTTATAATACAGTATCACAGTCTGTAATTGCTACACTGTCCGTTAGAGCTCCAGGACTTATCTTCTAGGTCTAGCTCAATTTTCAATTGTTTGCTGTTTGTATATAAGAAACTTATTATTTTTGTCTGTTGTCATGCATCATGAAACGCTATTAAATCCACTTACTATTCTAACAGGTGTAGGTTGCTTTTTGTAAACAATTTTGTCATGTGCAGCTAGAGATCATTTTTACTTCTTCCTTTGCAAACTTGTGCCTTTTATCTCTTCTTTCTGCTTATAGCAAAGGTTAGGACCTCCCGTAGAATGTGAAATAGAAGTCTTTACAGTGGAAATCCTTGCCTTGATCCCAGTTTTAGAAGGGAACATTCAATATTTCATCATTAAGTATGTTAATTGTTGGTGTTTGGGTTAGTTGTATTTTTCAGGGAAGTGTCTGTTTTGCTTATATTGTTCAATGTTTTGGCATAAAGTTTATAATATTCTCTTGCTATCCTTTTAATATTTGTACCATCTGTAGATCCTTCCTGATACAGGAAGTTTGTGTTCCCTTTTCTTTTCCGGATTAGATTACCTAGGGATTTATCAATTTTGTTGCCTTTCACTTTTGTTAATTTCTTCAGTTGCTTTTTTATTTTGTTGATTTCCACTTCTGCCGTTATTGTTTCCTGACTTCTCCTTACTTTTGGTATACATTCCCCGTTCTTTAGCTTTTTATTTTTTATTTTTTTTATTTTTTAAATTTTTTTATTTGTTTATTTACAGCATAACAGTGTTCATTGTTTTGGCATAACACCCAGTGCTCCATGCAGTACGTGCCCTCCCTATTACCCACCACCTGGTTCCTCAACCTCCCACCCCCCCGCCCCCGCCCCTTCAAAACCCTCAGGTTGTTTTTCAGAGTCCATAGTCTCTCATGGTTCATCTCCCCTTCCAGTTTCCCTCAACTCCCTCTCCTCTCCATCTCCCCATGTCCTCCGTGTTATTTGTTATGCTCCACAAATAAGTGAAACCATATGATACTTGACTCTCTCTGCTTGACTTATTTCGCTCAGCATAATCTCTTCCAGTCCCGTCCATGTTGCTACAAAAGTTGGGTATTCATCCTTTCTGATGGAGGCATAATACTCCATCGTGTATATGGACCACATCTTCCTTATCCATTCATCCGCTGAAGGGCATCTTGGTTCTTTCCACAGTTTGGCGACCGTAGCCATTGCTGCCAAAGACGCCAGTAGCTTTTTATTTTTAAAGATTTTATTTATTTGTCAGCACAAGCAGGGAGAGTGGCAGGTGGTAACAGAGGGAGAAGCAGTCTCCCACTGAGCAAGGAGCCAGGCGTGGGGCTCCATGCCAGGACCCTGGGATCGTGACCTGAGCCGAATGTGGACACTTAACCACCTGAGCCACCCAGGCATCCCTCTTTCGCTTTTTAAAGTGGAAACCTAAGTATTAATTTCAGAGCATTTTGTTTTAAGTGTTTAAAGCTATAAATTTCCTTCTATTCACTTTTTTTCAGTGATCACACGATTTTTGATATGTTTCATTATCGGTTTAAAATGTTTTCCCATTGTACTTATGATTTATATTTTGATCCAGGTAGGTTATAGAAAAGTGTTATTTAATTTCCAAATATTTGGCGTTTTCCTAAGTGTCTTACTGTTATTAATTTCTAGCTTAATTCCATGGTCAAAGAACATCATCTGCATAGCTTTAATCCTTTTTATTGAGATATATTTTATGGCCATGCATAGAGTTTACCTTGGTGTACATATTATACATAACAAAAATAATGGTATTCTCTATTGTTGGCTGTAATGTTCTTAAATATCATTTAGGTAAAGGTGATTGATAGTGTTCAAATTACGTTCTCACTGAGATTTTTTTTTGTCTAGTTTTTACTGATGTTACAATTGTGGATTTGTATTCTTTCTTCACTTTGTCCATTTTTGCTTTGTGTGTTTTGAAGTTCTTTTAATAAAAACATAGGTATTTATGATTGTTATGTCTTCTCTGAAGAATTGACACTTCCGTCATTATGAAATGTCACCCTTTATCTGTGGTAATACTTTTAATTTCAAAGTCTGTTTCTTCTGGTATTAATAGAGCCCCTCCAGTTTTATGACCGGTGTTTGCCTGGTTTCTCTTCTCTCCTGTATTGACTTTCAGTCTCTTGGTTTCTTTATATATTTAAATGTGTCTTGCAGAAAACATCCAATTGGATCTTGATTTTCATGATTTTTTTGGGATAGTTTCCACTTTTAAATTGCAGTGTTTAGGCCATTAAAATATAATTATTCATAAATTTGAGTTACAGGATCACAGTATTCTCTCTTTGCTTCTGTTTTTTGTTTCTTTTTTCTTTCCTGCCTTATTCTGGATTGAGTATTTTTTAAAATTCCATTTTTATTTATGAATTGGCTATGTAAGTATAGTTTTTTGCTTTTTTCTTTAAGATAAAGCATGCCCATGCAGTGGGGAGGGGGTCTGTCGTAGAGGGAGAGAGAAAATCCCAGGCAGGCTTCCTGCTCAACCCCATGCAGAGTTCTTTCTCAGGACCCTGAGATCATGACCTGAGCGGAAAGCAAGAGTTGGACCCTTACCTCACTGAGCCACCCAGGCGCCTAGCCTTTTGCATTTTTAATTCGATAGTTTAAAGATTACAGTTACAGGTCTTAATGCTTTGTAATTTATTAAAATCTTTATTTTTTTTCCTGTTGATCTATTTTCTCAAGTTCACTAATGGTTTCCTTCATCACTTCTATTTTGCTTCTAAATCTGGTATATTTTTCGTTTCAGATATTGCGTATTTTGGTTTTGTAATTTCAGTTGTTTCTTTTTTAATAGTTTTTACTTATCTTGAGGTTTCCTATCTCTTTGTTTACTGTGAGACTTCAGTAATGAACATTTTCCTTTATCTCACCGCGCATCGTTCTAGTAGCTGGTTTAAAATCTTTTTGTGCTGATTCTAGCCTGTGGGTCATCACAGGGTTGCTCTTTGCTGATTATCTTTTTCCTGAGATTGGATCACAAATTGCTGCTTGTTCCTACATCAAGTAATTTTGGATTTTTAACTTGGACGATGTGAATAGTATATCCTGGAAACTGTTTCTGTTACATATTTCTCCAAAGAGTTGCTATTTTTGTTTTGACAGACAATGTGGTTGGAATAAAATTTCAAGCTCCATTTCTGGACAACTCAGACTTCAGTTCAATTTTTGTAACTTTATTTTATTCATTTATCTTTAACGGAAGCCATAAGTATTTTTTTTCACTTTTTTAAAATTTCTTTTCAGTAACAGAATTCATTGTTTTTGCACCACACCCAGTGCTCCATGCAGTACGTGCCCTCCCTATTACCCACCACCTGGTTCCTCAACCTCCCACCCCCCGCCCCTTCAAAACCCTCAGGTTGTTTTTCAGAGTCCATAGTCTCTCATGGTTCATCTCCCCTTCCAGTGTCCCTCAACTCCCTTCTCCTCTCCATCTCCCCATGTCCAGCCATGAGTATTTTTAATACATGAAAACATTGACATTTCAGCTCAGTTGTAAAGGGATGGACAATTCAAATAAGATAGGCTACCAAGCTAATCATTTGAAGGCAAACAAAAGTAGACCCTTAATCTCAAACCAAATGTTGTCAACCTACATTGTAGCAATGATCCATGAATAATAATGTAAATTAAATTAAATAAAAAATGTATGTTATACGTTACAAAAAGGGAGGTACACTGACATTATGTCAGGTTCCAAAGTTAATTTCTTAGGTTAGTGATAAAGCAATTCAAGAAAGCATTTGTTTCTTGTCAATTTCTACTGTTTAAACGATACCAAATTAAACAGATCTCTATATCAAGACATCAAATGATTTAAAGCCCAAGATTTATATATCTCCTATAAAAGTGGAAATCTGTATCGTCAGTTACTACAAAGAGAGCACCCTAAGTCAACTGGCTTATGTATATATATTTTTTGTCCTTTTGAATTCATTGAGAACTTCCCTTACCCGCCCTCTCAGTCTCTAGGTCACTTTTCTGTCTTGTGGCTCTTCTGTGCTAGCCCCGGGAAGATGGCTAGGGGCAGGGGCGAGGCGTTCTGCTCCGTAAGGCTCAGGAGGTGGCCGCAGCGGTCTGGTTGATGCTGTGTGAACCCAGCGGGCAGGTTCAGCTCATCCTGTAGTGCCTTCGCCCAGGCCATCTCGTCAGCCTCCTTTTGCCCATAATTCTCCAGAAGGATCTCGCGCTGCAGACGGATCTGGAGGGGCCTGCTGCAGCTGGCTGCGTTTGTGGTCCTGGATGTCAGGGCCAATCTTGCCTGTCACACTGTCACACCTTCTCCCCGAAGAGACGAAGGTAGTCCTCCTGAATCGGAAAGAACTCCCCCATGCCCAGCAGGATCTTCTTGGCGTTGGCATGTTTTTTCTCCTCATCACTACCTGTCCTATACATGACCGCAGCTACAGGAAGATAGAACGAGTAGAAGGCTGTCTTGGACTTGACAGTAGATTGTCCTTCTTTTCAATGAATCCGCCAAGGTCCACATTGGCCCGGGGGGCTGTGATATGGTCCAGGGTATGCCCAAGCTCAGTCTGACTGCTAGGACCTCTGCAGGAAAAGCTCAAGAAGGCAGGATTGCCTCCCGCACTTCTCCCCGGTTGTCAAGGTGCTGACTGCGGGTAGCGTGGGCCACCCAGAGACGGGAATACAGTTGTTCAAGGAGGTCCTGGAGTGCGGTGCTCCTGAAGGCCAACACAGCAGACTTGGACAGTGCTGATAGCATTTCGGGAGCTGTTGGAGCCAAGGGAGCAGGACGCTGAGCGCCCCTGGCAGGCGCTGACTGGGGGCTGGCACGTGGAACTGCTCCAGGCATTCTTCCTGGTGTCAGATGACATCATGGGCTCATCCAGTCCCAGACGGGGCCAGATCTGCGGGCGTCGGAAGCCAGGCGTAGGTTTGGATGCCATCAATGATGCTTTGCTTCTGGAAGCACGTATCTACCACCTGCTGAATCTCCGGTGCTGGGAGCAGCCCTCGTACCTGAGCTTAAGTTATAATTCATTTTTGAAAGACACAGCTAAGCATTACATCCAGACAAGGGGAGGTTCAGCAAAAGATAAGATTTCATTTCACCCTACATGGTTTCTTGAATCTTTGAGGAAACCTTTTCCAGAAAAAAAATCTGTCAAATACCTCCTTTGTTTATCTTCTAGAACTGGGTCCTATGACCCCCTCCAAACCAGTTGCTAAAAATCAGAAAATGATCATTAATGATAGTAACTAATCCGGATTTATTCCCTGTCCTGTGATGAGAAATTGATACCCACATTGCCAGCACACTGTAAGGAGGTGGTGTGTAGGACGGTCACTTAACGTCTGCCACAAACCCCTACAGTGTTCTTAATTCATTCATGATAAGGAGTAGAGCATAATGTTAAAAAACACTATCATATCAAATAAAAATGGTAAGATAATTCTTAAGTTACATGGTGTTTGCGCTCTATACACTTGCCCTTATGTAGGCATCCAAAGAGAATAATTGACGAAAAAATTAAATGGAAGTGGGAGTATTTTAAGTACATTTTTTAACTGCGTAGGGTGCAATGAGTACCTCTGTTTCTTGCAACTAAAGACTTCTGGCATTAACAGTTTAAAATTATGCAGAGTTTTCTATTTTATGCATAGATTTCTGATTCTTTTCGTTACTCAAATACAGTTGAAAATTCTTATTTAAAAAAACACTGGATTCTTCTAATTTTTGTTTTAATTCTACTGTAGTTAACATGCAGTATGATAGTTTCAGGTGTACAATACAGTGATTCACCAATTCCAGCATTACTCAAAGCTCATCATGGTATGTGTGCTGTTAATCCCCTTCCCCTAGTTCACCCGTCTCCCCTCTGGTAACCATCTGTTTGTTCTCTACAGTTGAGAGTCTGTTTTTTGGTTTGTTTCTTTTTTTCCCCTTTGTTATTTGTTTTGTTTCTTAAATTCCTCATATGAGTGAAATCGTATGGTATTTGTCTTTCTCTGACTGGCTTGTTTCACTTAGCATTATATACTCTAGGTCTATCCATGTTGATGGATATATATATATATATATATATATATATATACACCATATATACACACACCACATTTTCTTTATCCATCTATCTATTCATGGATACCTGGGCTGCTTTCATAATTAGGCTCTTGTAAATAATGCTGCATTAAACATAGGGGTATATATCTTTTTGGATTAGTGTTTTTCCTTCTTTGTATAAATACCCAGTAGTGTAATTACTGGATTATATGGTAGTTCTATATTTAATTTTTTGAGAAACCTCCATACTGTCCGTCGTGGTGCCTGTACCAGTTTGCTTTCCCACCAATAGTGCACGAGTGACCCTTTTTGTCCACATCCTTGCCAGTACTTGTTTCTTTTGTTTCTTATTTTAACCATTCTAACAGGTGTGAAGTGATATCATTGTGGTTTGATTTGCATTTCCCTGACGCTGAGTGACGCTGAGCATCTTTTCATGTGTCTGTTGGCCATCTGTATATCTTCTTCGGAAAAATATTTGGTTATGTTTTCTGCCCATTGTTAATTGGATTATTTGGGGTTTTGGTGGTGTAATCTTTTTCTCTTGTGACGAGATGTGTCTTGTGTCTTGTGTCTTTTGAGATCTCTGAGCAACTTTCAAATATACAACACAATATAGTTGTAATACTGTATCGTTAACGATAGTCAACACTCTGCATTGCATCCCTAGGACTTGTTTATCTTATAACTGAAAGTTCATATTTTCTGGAAACCTTCACCCATTTTGCCTGCCCCATTCACCCACTCATCTATTAACGGATACTTAGGTAGTTCCCATCTCTTGGCTCTCGTAAAGTTGCAGAACACCGGAATGCTGATATCTTCTTGAGACAGTGATTTTGTCTACTTCATAGAAATACCCAGAAGTGGAACTGCTGTATTATATGGCAGTTCTATTTTTAACTTCTTGAGAAAGCTCCATACTATTTTCCATAGGGTTTGCACCAATTTACATTCCCACCAACAATGCACAAGGGTTCTCTTTTTCACATCCTCACCAACACTTGCTATTTTGTGCTTATTTGATAATAACTGTTCTAACAGGTGTGACGTCGTAACTTACTGTCATTTTGATATGCACTTCCTTGATGATGGTGATGTTGAGCTCCTTTTCACGTATCTGTTGGCTATTTGTATAAATATTTTATTTTTAAGTAGCTTTTACACCCAACGTGGAGCCAAACCTACAGCTCAAAGATCGAGAGTTGCGTGCTCTACTGACTGAGCCAGCCAGGTACCCCTGTGTTGGCTATCTGTATGTCTTTGGGAATGTCTATTCAGTTCCTCTCTGCTCAATTTAAAACGCTGAT
Organism: Meles meles; assembly: GCF_922984935.1. Lineage (NCBI taxonomy): Eukaryota > Metazoa > Chordata > Mammalia > Carnivora > Mustelidae > Meles > Meles meles. The sequence continues at coordinate 6,020,808 of NC_060067.1, forward strand.
TGTCCATCATGACCAGGTGGGATTCATCCCTGGGTTGCAAGGATGGTTCAACATTTGCAAATCAATCAGTGTGATAGAACAAATCAATAAGAGAAGAGAAAAGAACCACACGGTCCTCTCAATTGATGCAGAAAAAGCATTTGACAAAATCCAGCATCCGTTCCTGATTAAAACACTTCAAAGTATAGGGATAGAGGGAACATTCCTGAACTTCATAAAATCTATCTATGAAAGACCCACAGCAAATATCATCCTCAATGGGAAAAAGCTTGCAGCCTTCCCGTTGAGATCAGGAACACGACAAGGATGCCCACTCTCACCACTCTTGTTCAACATAGTATTAGAAGTTCTAGCAACGGCAATCAGACAACAAAGAGAAATAAAAGGTATCCAAATTTGCAAGGAAGAAGTCAAACTCTCTCTCTTCGCAGATGACATGATTCTTTATATGGAAAATCCCAAAGACTCCACCCCCAAACTACTAGAACTCATACAGCAATTCAGTAACGTGGCAGGATACAAAGTCAATGTACAGAAATCAGTGGCTTTCTTATACACTAACAATGAAAATACAGAAAGGCAAATTAGAGAATCGATTCCATTTACTATAGCACCAAGAACCATAAGATACCTGGGAATAAACCTAACCAAAGAGGTAAAGGATCTCGAGGAACTACAGAACACTCATGAAAGAAATTGAAGAAGACACAAAAAGATGTAAGACCGTTCCATGCTCTTGGATTGGAAGAATAAACATTGTTAAAATGTCTATACTGCCTAGAGCAATCTATACTTTTAATGCCATTCCGATCAAAATTCCACCGGTATTTTTCAAAGTTCTGGAGCAAATAATCCTAAAATTTGTATGGAATCAGAAGAGACCCCGAATTGCTAAGGAAATGTTGAAAAACAAAAACAAAACTGGCGGCATCACGTTACCCGATTTCAAGCTTTACTACAAAGCTGTGATCACCAAGACAGCATGGTACTGGCATAAAAACAGACACATAGACCAGTGGAACAGAGTGGAGAGCCCAGATATGGACCCTCAAATCTATGGTCAAATAATCTTCGACAAAACAGGAAAAAATATACAATGGAAAAAAGACAGTCTCGGGGCACCTGGGTGGCTCAGTGGGTTAAAGCTGCTGCCTTTGGCTCAGGTCATGATCTCAGGGTCCTGGGATCAAGCCCCGCATCAGGCTCTCCCCTCAGCAGGGAGCCTGCTTCCTCCTTTCTCTCTGCCTGCCTCTCTGCCTACTTGTGATCTCTGTCTGTCAAATAAATAAATTTTAAAAATCTTAAAAAAAAAGACAGTCTCTTCAATAAATGGTGCTGGGAAAACTGGACAGCTATATGTAGAAGAATGAAACTCGACCATTCTCTTACACCGTACACAAAGATAAACTCAAACGTAAGACAGGAATCCATCAGAATCCTAGAGGAGAACATAGGCAGTAACCTCTTCGATATCAGCCATAGCAACTTCTTTCAAAATATGTCTCCAAAGGCCAAGGAAACAAAAGCGAAAATGAACTTTTGGGACTTCATCAAGATCAAAAGCTTCTGCCCAGCAAAGGAAACAGTCAACAAAACAAAAAGGCAACCCACGGAATGGGAGAAGATATTTGCAAATGACAGTACAGATAAAAGGTTGATATCCAGGATCTATAAAGAACTCCTCAAACTCAACACACACAAAACAGATAATCATATCAAAAAATGGACAGAAGATATGAACAGACACTTCTCCAATGAAGACATACAAATGGCTATCAGACACATGAAAAAATGCTCGTCATCACTAGCCATCAGCGAGATTCAAATTAAAACCTCATTGAGATATCACCTTACACCAATTAGAATGGCCAAAATTAGCAAGACAGGAAACAACGTGTGTTGGAGAGGTTGTGGAGAAAGGGGAACCCTCTTACACTGTTGGTGGGAATGCAAGTTGGTGCAGCCACTCTGGAGAACAGTGTGGAGATTCCTCAAGAAATTAAGAATAGAGCTTCCCTATGACCCTGCAATTGCACTGCTGGGTATTTACCCCAAAGATACAGATGTAGTGAAAAGAAGGGCCATCTGTACCCCAATGTTTATAGCAGCAATGGCCACGGTCGCCAAACTGTGGAAAGAACCAAGATGTCCTTCAACGGATGAATGGATAAGGAAGATGTGGTACATATACATGATGGAGTATTATGCCTCCATCAGAAAGGATGAATACCCAACTTTTGTATCAACATGGACGGGACTGGAAGAGATTATGCTGAGCGAAATAAGTCAAGCAGAGAGAGTCAAGTATCATATGGTTTCACTTATTTGTGGAGCATAACAAATAACATGGAGGACATGGGGAGATGGAGAGGAGAAGGGAGTTGTGGGAAATTGGAAGGGGAGATGAACCATGAGAGACTATGGACTCTGAAAAACAACCTGAGGGTTTTGAAGGGGCGGGCGGTGGGAGGTTGGGGAACCAGGTGGAGGGTAATGGAGAGGGCACGTATTGCATGGAGCACTGGGTGTGGTGCAAAAACAATGAGTACTGTTAACACTGAAAATAAATTAATTAAAAAAAAAAAACTCCGATTGTTAGTGTTTTTTTGGCTACTGAGTTGTACGAATTCTTTATATATCTCGGATATTAACCCATTGTCTCACATGTGGTTTACATACATTTTCTTTCATTCCATAGGTTGTCTTTTAATTTTGTTGATGTAGAGAGATTTTTAGTTTAATGCAGTCCCATTGTTTATTTTTGCTTTTGGTGTCAAATCCAAAAAATCATTGCCAAGATTAATGTCAAGGAGACTACCCCATGTGTTTTCTTTGAGGATTTTTATGTTGATTTTTCTTTTTGATATAAAATGGGGCCAGTTTCATTCTTTTGCACGTGGCTGTCCAATTTTCCCAATGCCCTCTATTGAAGAGAGTGCCACATTATATATTCCTGGCTCCTTTGTCATACGTAATTGATCATATATGCATTATTTATGAACTACTTTGTTCACTGATCTGTATGCTGTTTTCATGTCAATATATACTGTCTCACTTACTATAGTCCTGTAATATAGTTTGAAATCAAGAAGTGTAATTCCTCTCTAGCTTTGTTCTTTCTCAAAATTGCTTAGGCTGTTTAGGGTCTTTGTAGTTCCATACTCATTTTAGGATTATTCTATTTCTGTGAAAAAGGCCACTGGAATTTTGTTAGAGATTGCGTTGAATCTGTAGATTTCTTTGGGTAGCATGGGCATTTTAACAATATGAATTTTTACATGGTGCCTGGCTGGCTCCGTCAGTGGAGCATGCAACTCTTGATTTCGAGGTTGTGAGTTTGAGCCCCACGTTGGATGTAGAGATTAAACACAAAACCATAAAAAATTAAGTCTTCCAATATGTGAACATGGAATATCTTGCCATTTATTTGTGTCATCTGTTTCCATCAGAAGCGTCTTATAGTGTTCATTGTCTACGTCTTTCACCTCCTTGGTTAGATTTATTCCTATATATATATTTATATATAATATAATATATATTTATATATAATATAATATATATAATATATATTTATTATATATAATATATATTTTATATAATATAGGAATAAATCTATATATATTTATTATATATAATATATATTTTATATAATATATAAATATATATATTATATATACTATATACATAATATATTATTGTATTATTATATTGTATATAATATATATATTATATATTATATTAATATTATCAAATAAAATTATTATATTATATATAATGATTATATAATATATTCTATATAATAATATATTAATATATTATTGTTATACTTATAATATATAATATATAATATATTATATATTATATATAAAAATATATAATATATTAAATAAGTAATTTTTATATATTATATTAATATATAATAAATATATATAAATATATAAAATAAATAAGTAAAAATATATATAAAATAAATAAAAAATAAATCAAACCAAATAAAATAAATAAAATAAATAAAATAAACAAATTAAAATAAATAAATATATATATTTATTTAATATACAATATATATTATATATTATATATATTTAAATATATTTATATATTTATAAATATATATAAATATATATTATATCATATATATATTTAGTTTTTTTTGTTTTGTTTTTGTTTTTGTAATCTCTACACCCAGTGTGGGGCTCGGACTCACAACCCTGAGATCAAGAGCTGCATACTTTACTGACTGAGCCAGTCAGGTACCCCTAGTTATTTTACTCATGTTGATGCTAGTATAAACAGAATTGCTTTTAAAATTTATCTTTCTGGTAGTTCATTATTAGTGTATAGAAATCCCACAAATTTTTGTACATTGATTTTATATCCTGCAGCTTTACCACATACATTTATGTATTCTAACAGTTTTTTTGTGGGTACATTTAGTTTTCTATATATGGTATCATGTCAGCTGCAGATAGTGACATTTCTACCTCCTTTCCAATGTAGATGCCTTGCCTTATTGCTGTGGCTAGAATTTCTAATACTATGATGAATGAGAGTGGCAAGATTGTGCATCTTCATCTTGATTGATTTGTGGATGTTGAACCATCCTTGCATCTCTGAAAGAAACCCCATTTGGGTCTTGTTTTTATAATCCATTTTTCTATTCTGTCTTTTGATTGGAGAATTTAGTCCATTTATATTTAGAGTGATTATTTATAGGTATGGACTTACTGCCATATTGTTGATTATTTTCTGACAGTTTTATAATTCCATTCCTTTATTCTTCTCTTGCTCTCTTCCTTTGTGATGTGGTGATTTTCTTTAGTGGTATGCTTAGGTTCCTTTCTCTTCATCTTCTGTGTGTCTATTCTAATTGTTTTGTGGTTACCATGAAGCTTATATAAAACATCATAGAGTTAAAATAGTTTATTTTAAGCTATAATAGCTTAAGTTCAAATGCATTCTAAAACTCTACATTTTAATTCTCCCCAACACTTTTTATGCTTTTGATTTCAAATTTTACATCTTTTTATCTTGTATATTAACTAACAAGTTATTGTAGTTGTGGTTACTTTTACTACTTTTGTCTTTTAACCTTCATACCAGACTTCTGTGATGCACTCACCTCCATTACATTAGATTGCTGTGATATTGACTATATTCAATTTCCAGTGAGATTTACATTTTTATGTTTTCCTGTTACTAACTAGTGCCCTTTCACTTCAACTTAAAGAAATCCCTTGTACATTTCTTATAAGGATGATCTACTAAACTCTTCTAGATTTTCTTGTCTGGAAAACTCTATCTCTCTTTCAGTTCTGAAGAACAACTTTGCTGGGTATCATTCACAGGGTTTTGTGTTTTTTTTTTTCTTTCTTTCTTCTTTCAGCGTGTTGAATATATCAGATCAGTCTTTTCTGGCCTACAAAATTTCTGCTGAAAAATCTGCTAGCAGTCTTCTAGGGGTTCCCTTGAACTAAGTCATTTTTCTCTTGCTTCTCTTAAGATTATTTTGTGTGTTTAACTTTTGGCAATTTAATTATAATGTGTCTCGGTGTGGTCTCTTGGGACTCCTCTTATTTGGAAGTCTCCTATTCCTGAATCTGGACGTCTGCTTTCTTTTCCATTTAGGAAAATTTTCAGCCATTATTTCTTCAAAAATATTTCTTCCACTTTCTCCCTCTTCTTCTGAGACCCCTGTAATAGGAATATTAGTCCAGTTGATGTTTTCCATAAACCCCCTAAACTATTTTCACTCCTTTTGATTTTTCCCCCCTTTTTGCTTCTTTGGATAAATTCCACTGCCATGTCTTCAAGTTCGCTGACGCTTGCTTTCACTTCATCTGGTCTTCTTTTGAACCCCTCTATTGAATTTTCATTTCAGTTATTGTATTCTAAGCTCTGATTTTTGTTTGGCGTTTCCTTATATTTTTCCTATCTCTTTTTTTTTTTTTTTGACTTCTCACTTTGTGCTTGCATTGATCTCCTGACCTTAGTGAACATCTTTATGACTGTTATTTTGAACTCTTACCCATTTCATCAAGGTCTTTTTCTGGGGTTTTATCTTATTCTTTCATTTTCCATGAAACATATTCCTGTTTCTTCATTTCTTTAATTCTGTGTTGGTTTCTGTGCATTAGATAAAATAGCCACTTCTAGTCTTCAAAGAGTGGCCTTACATAGGAGATGAAACTCCTCATTCAGCCCTCCCCTAACTCTTTGTTGTCTTTCAAACCTATGTGGCTGTCCAGTCAGCTCTCTTCATCCTTTGTGGCTCCTAGTAGTTGAGGGTGTGTTAAGACCTGTCAGTGTCCCAAAGGGGAGGATCTCAGTCATCACCTAGATGATGCTGGTGGGGCAGAAAGGAAGAAAAGGACTATCTTGCTGTTTTGGCTGCCGACTGGTGTATGAGTGGTGTCAGTATGGGACATCTGATGGAATCCTGCCCCAGCCATGGGTTGTCTTGATGACCTTGCAGCCTTAGCAGGTGATAAGCATCTCCCAGCCCTGTGGACTAGAAAGCTGCATCCTGGAGAATTCATTCTGGTATCAGTGCCCCAAAGGCATTCTGCCAACACCTGCTCCCCTGTGCAGACCATCTGCAACTTACAGGGTTTCCGCTGATGACCACCCCTGCTGCACGGCCCCCATGACCTGTGCATATCCTTGCCATTGGTTGCTGATGGGCTGCACCCAGCTTGAACTCTGGAGGGTTGCTTCCTGCTTGCCCAGGGATCATAGACCAGCTTTGGCCTGGGTAAACCAACAAACTTCTGCTCTGGGTGGGCCAAGTTCTCTAACGAGGTCTGACCCCTAGCATTGGGGAGGGCGACTGTTTCCAACTTTCTTTCCTTGAGTACTCTCCCTTTGCTCAGGGTAATCAACTTTCTTTGTATCTTGTAGGCGCTCATTGAAGTTTAAAAATTCTTTATATTAAACTTACCCTGTTCAACCCACTGTCTCAAGGAGTGGCTATACTAATGTTTTAGCAAGAAAGAGCTGCTTTTCCAATGACAGAATATCAGAGAGGAACTTATAGAATGAGGTAGGAATAAATGAGCCCGTTTATTCATTTGGAACTTTTTTTCTTACATAATTTTGACTTCAAGGTTTTAAAATTTGACATTTTTGTGTCATAAGCTAAACTATCAAATCAGTAGCAAGAGAAATTCTACCTCTCCTGTGTAGCACAAGACTTAGGAAGGGGCAACAGAAATCTGAAGGAGAGCCCCACTGTAAAGATCAGCTGGGATTTTAGGTTAGTGCCGACATCACGGCAGGACTTCCGATTACTGACACTGTGTGACAGGTCGATGCCTACACTACAGGAAAAGCAGTGTAGTTGGGCCTGAAGACATGCTTAGCATGTTCAAATTTAAAGCCTGTCTAGAAGAAAGTGAGCAGGAAAAAAAAAACCTGTATCATAACTGTGGGGATGATATAAAAATAGTGGGGACAATATTAACTCCTAATGAAGGAGTTAATGAGTAAACATGACGGGCTTTGAATTCTGGGATTGTTATTACAGAAATTCATGTTAGTCTTTCTGTGATGATAATAAAAACTGTACAAATGGTTGGTATCAGGACAACTCAGGGAACTTATACAGGTGCAGACTCCTAGCCTTCATGGTGGTGTCTCAGCAGTGGGCATTTTTAAAAAGATTTATTTATTTATTTATTTGAAAGAGAGAGAACGAGAGCGAGCACACATGAGTTGAGGGAGACGCAGAGGGAGAGAATCCCAAGAAAACTCCCAGTTGAGTGCAGAGCCCAGTGTGGGGCTGGATCTCATGACCCATGAGATCATTACCTGAGCTGAAATCACGAGTCGGACGCTTACCTGACTGACCCACCCAGGTGCCCCAGCAATGGGCATTTTTAACAAGTACTCCTGTGACTGTAACACACAGTATTTTTGAGAAACTGATTTAGTGTCTGAATGAGCTTCCATAAGAAAAGTGAAATTTTGTTTGGAAATAAGAATAAGAAAATTGTTCATGTGTTCCTGATTTTAAAATGGTCTTTATCATTTTATCCATGCTTCATCCCAGAGTTAAGGCAACAAAGAATACCTTGTCCCCAGTACACTATTTCTGTGTGGAATGGCCCCTTCACATCTGTCTGGTCATTTTACACTTTGCTGGGAATGGAGACGTTCTTTGAGGCTGAAGTTCTTCCTTTTTCTTGCCAGTAAAAAGGTGAATAAGAGGGGCGCCTGGGTGGCTCAGTGGGTTAAAGCCTCTGCCTTTGGCTCAGGTCATGATCCCAGGGTCCTGGGATCGAGCCCCGCATCGGGCTCTCTGCTCCGCAAGGAGCCTGCTTCCTCCTCTCTCTCTGCCTGCCTCTCTGCCTACTTGTGATCTCTGTCTGTCAAATAAATAAATAAAATCTTTAAAAAAAAAAAAAAGGTGAATAAGACTCATGCTCTTCTAAAGGGAAAAAAAAAATCCAACCTAATAGAATAAAGCCAGTAATGTGGAAAATTATAGACAAGTAAATTTGGAACCATTTAAGAATAAAAAGTCAACATTCTCCTGTATCCAGAAAAAAACAACCCTATATCTTGGTAAAAGATACTTAAAATATAAGCTTAAGGTAGTGATCATATTAGGAACAACTATGATCTTTTAACTTTTACACTCAGAAGTGACTGTAGATTGGGTATCAACAACAGAATAATAGGAAAACTGGGGTGTACCAGGCTGGTTTCTCTGATTTCTCTTTCGTATGTCCCAAAGGCCTTCACTCCTCACTTCAACAGATTCTCAGGGGTTGATCCATGCTTGCTAATCTTCAAGTCTGGAAACACGTTATGCAAAACAAAACCAAAAATGTTCCCCTTCAGCACAGGGAAAAATGTTTGGTTTCGACAGTGTCTCTTGGAAAACCTCAGACACTTTCACTGTGGAACCTCCCTGCATTCTTCTGGGCTGAGCAGCCACCACAGGGAACAAAATAGCAGAGAAAGCCCTGAGTCAACCTGCGTGTAGCAACGTGCCTGGGACTTCTCAGGCAGCCCAGGAAGTTGGAGGCCTCCCAGTTTTGTGGCAGGACCTTGTCCTTCCTTAGAACTTCACAGCTTTCTTGAGTACCAGCGTGGGGACTATTGCAAGGCCATCCCCTACCCGCATTTCTGATGGGACCTGGTATCATAGATATTTATCAACTGTGATCAAACATCCTTGAAGTCTTGACCAGCAACAAGCTCTGGGTTGATTTGCTTATGATCTTGGCCGAAGATACTGTTGGGAAGAGAAAGGATGACTTCTACTGTAGATGACTGCTTGTTTTTGTTGCTGTTGTTGTTTTTAAAGATTTTATTTATTTGAGAGAGAGAGAGCACAAGCAAGGGGGAGTGGCAGAAAGAGAGAGAGGGAGGAGCAGACTCCTCCGATGTGGGGCTCATTTCCAGGACCCTGGGATCATGACCTGAGCCGAGACACTTAACCGACTGAGCCACCCAGGCGCCCCTTGATGATTGTTTTTAATAGTGGAAAAGGAATGCAGAATAAGAAAGGGATAGAGAACAGACCTGCTGTTGAGCTAAAGGCATTTAAAAATTATGATGAAAATTTTGTTAGTGGTTTCTTGTCAAGCAAAGGTCAAGTCCTGCTACAGTAAATACCACATCTCCTAAGAATTGGTTTTCAGAGCTGCACTGGATGCCTCCCTCATTTCGTGTAACGACAGAAAAACATTTCAGTGTAGAGAAGATGCGGTGTCCTAGGCGTGTATGTGATTTTGGGTGCTTGTGGCATGGCAAGGAGCAGCATCTGCTCCTCTGAGGGTCACTTACTCTGACATTTGCAAATTAGAAAAGTGATTGAAAAGGACTTGTAAAGTGTCCCCCGTCAAATTCTTCAGAAGAATTATTTTGGAGATAGTTGGGAATGTGGGCAGCCCCAGAATCCCCCCAAGGAATTTCACTGGGAGTAGCTGAAGACATTTACTGGCTGGCTCCCACATGGTCTGATGGAAGGAGTCACTCAGTATCAACAAGACAGTTAATTACCCATTAGAGGTGACCTGGGGCTCCTGTGTTGGTCTGAGTCTGAAGAAATGTCAGAAGCGCTCTTTTTCTCTACCTCAAATGACCATGTGGTGTGGCTGCTGAGCGCTGCCCCTGGTTCCATGGAGTCCCTGGGAAACGGGACTCTGGTTGTAAGAGAGAAGGTTTTGACAACATTCCCGGGGCACAGAGGTGCTGTCTTCCTGGATCAGGGGGAGTCAGCGTCTAACCTCTAAGAAGGAAAGCAACAGCTTTGGTTGATTGCTCACAAGAAATATCTGGGTGGCCTGTTGGCTCTAAGTTCATCAAAAGACTTCTGTACTCGGGACCAAAACTATAGTTTTGAAGTTCTTAACCAGAAGATACAGTTCATTAAGGAATTCAAATGTGCGAGGGGAGGAAAGGGCATCTGGTCTCTCATGTAAGTTTCACTTGTCAGTTCTCCGTAGTGCTTGCAGACCGCACTGGCCGAGGCGGCCACCAGCCATGGGTCAAGCACGTGTGAAAACAAACTACACCAGAGCCCAGGATGCGCCCCCACCTGCTGTAAGGGTGAGCCTGCTGCCCTCTCTGGCGGCTACTGCCCTCTCTGGCAGCCATCAGCATAGGCTGGCCTTTGGCCCCAGCCTCCTCCCTCCTCCGAGTCCGTTTGAATAGACTTACAACTTGGGCCCTAGAGTACCCTCCAAAAAGTCATTATTGGGAAGCAAAATTGTAGTCTTAGATGCACTGCACAAATGTCAGGTCGATGGTGCAGGATCAGTCTTCAGATACTAAGGCTGTTTTAACGGTGGTTGATAGGCTTGACAATTTAGGAAAACTTTTTTTTTTTTAAGCTTTTATTATGTATTTGGCACACACACAGAGAAAGCACAAGTAGACAGAGAGGCAGGCAGAGAGAGAGGAGGAAGCAGGCTCCCCCCTGAGCAGAGAGCCCGATGCAGGGCTCGATCCCAGGACCCTGAGATCATGACCTGAGCCGAAGGCAGAGGCTTAACCCACTGAGCCACCCAGGCGCCCAGAAACACTTTTTAAAAAGCATCATTAAAACAAAGTCTTAAGAAAAAACAGGGGGTTGTGGGGGGAGCACGTGGGTGGCTCAGTCAGTTAAGTGTCTGCCTTTGGCTCAGGTCAGGATCCTGGAGTCCCAGAATCCAGTTCCGCATCTGGCTCCCTGCTCAGCGGGGCGTCTGCTTCTCACTCTGACCCTTCCTCTGCTTGTGTTCTCTCTCTCTCTCAAATAAATGAATAAAATATTTTTAAAAAAAGCATCATTAAAATAGCCTCATAGTTTAGCTCTTAAAATAGGTTACATTTAGCCCAAATCCCATGCAGAAGGACAGCATGAGTTTACTTTTGAATTGGTTTTGTTTCTGACTTTCCTCGTGTACAGGTTGGACAGCTACTGTCCTCGTTAGTAACGTGGAGCTTTATCTCCCCACCACGGTGATAACACCATGAAACGCTAGGAAATGATGTGATAGCCGTGTTTCACAAAACCTTCGTCCTGGGCAAGGTGTAGTGTTCCCGTTGGTTCTGGAAGGAAAGTGGTGATGACCGGCAGCAGTAGAAATAGGGATTCCCCATTACAAATTTTAACACGCGCGCAGAAGCTCTGCTCATACAGACTGACAAGCCAAGGGTTGAAATAAAACACGGAAGTCTCCACGCTCAATGTGACTATCTTTGGAATTCTTCATTTCATTAAGGTTTTCACAAAATACAAAGCTCAAACACAATTGTCTACACCCACCACAAAACAGAATCAGGTAAGTGGTTAGCACACAAACATAATGATCTTTTTCATTTTAAAAAATATAAATAACAATGTTCAAGGTTTTACAGTTTTCTCGTGTGTGTGTGTTTAAGGCTTTATGTTGCAGACCCTTCATGATACACGTGAGTACTTGTACCTGTTGTCAGGACACACCGCCCACAAGCAAGGAAGGCCACTGTGGATACATTCCTGAGCGTTACACACACTCATCTGTGTTGCCTCCGCCTGTGAAGAACTAAACAATCAGACGCCCTCCAATCAGTTCTCACAGTTTCATTGATTTTCCTTCTACTAGAAAGTGAGACTAGAAAGGGGGAAGTTCCCAGCAGCATTCGAGCTCTCAGATCAGTCCTGGAGGGCGAGAAGGAAAGACAGGCTTTTTCCTGGATAGAATTTTTTTCCTTTTATCCAGAAAAACCCCAATGACCCATACAATTTAAACAGTGGTTTGTACTAAGACAGTTTTCCGATTAAATAGTGTTGAGAGAAAGGGTGATCTTTTGGTTGGGTCTTTTCGGTGAGGTTAAAGCGGAGAGGTTAACGCCGGGAAAAGGCCACTCACAGCATAGGCCCCCGCAGGAGCTGTCTCGCTCTCGAGGTCTGGGGGCAGAGCCAAGGCCCCCGCCTTGGGGATGAAATCCGAGGGGAGACTCTCCAGCAGACACTTGACTTGCTCCTGGCCCAGCTTGATCTTGTCGTCCAGCTTGCGCTGCTCGATGAGGAGCGTCGACTTCATTTTCACGAAATGCTGGTAGTCCTGGAGTTGCTCCTCGGAGAGGTAGTTGGCCAGGATGTCCAACACCACTCGTTCCCTTCGGTCCAGATTCTCCTTGAGCTCCCGGGCATCCTCGTGCTGGCCCGCCAGGACCTTCCTCTTCTCACTCAGAGAGCTCTGCCAGGGGGAAGCAAACAGGTCAGCAGAGGGCGAGGTGGGGGAGGGAAGCTGTCTGTAGAGACACCTTTCCCGGGACTGTGTTTCCATGCCAGTTGCCGCTCTAGAGTCAGGAGACTTTGAAAATCAGTTTAATACCTTCTGTTGCATGTATACTGATCTCAACTTGCCCGGTCATACAGCAGCTTTAGGACAGCGGACAATAAACTGGCCGGGGTAAAAGCTTGACTTGGGGCTTCTAGATTTAAAAGGACAGTCAGTGACTCCACTGACACGAATACTTAGGGGTTACAGGTACCCGGATGAGTGGGCACAAGCACAGAGATACAAAGCAGGATTCTGGTTGACAGCCGGGGCAGGGGTGAATGGAGCTGTTTCATGGACGCAAAGCGTCAGTTTTGCAAGAACGGTTCTAGAGCTCAGTTGCACAGCAACGTGAATATACCTAATACTGCTGAACTAACACTTCAGAATGCCTAAGGCGGCACATTTTAGGTTATGTGTAGTTTACCATGATAAAAAACTGAAGGGGGTTAAAAAAGGACCAATCTTCAAGCCATCTTGAGTATTTACAAGTATTTGCGTCTATAGCGGTTCGCGAGGTGTAGACACCGGCAGCAGCATCTCCGGAGAATCTGTTAGAAATGCACATTTTCAGGCCCTGCTCCACCTTCTGCATCTAAAGGTTGGGACCCAGCAAGCTGTTTCAGCCTCCCGGGTGACGGATTCTTCTGCAGCTGGAGATCGAGAACCTCTGCCCTGAGCCACAAATAACACTGGGAATGTCCTATTTCCCATACCTAAAGAAATCTGTTTCTAGTTTTCAGGCCTCTTGAATCAAACATGAGAGGAGTTCTATTTAACAATGATTTCATATTCTGAGCATTTCTTATATAAACCCAGGGGGAAGGCAGCATGTTATCTTTAGGGCTGATTTACTTTATAATCATCTTTAACATGGCTTTTTTTTTTTTTAAAGATTTTGTTCATTTATTTGACAAACAGAGATCACAAGTAAGCAGAGAGGCAGGCAGAGAGAGAGAGGAAGCAGACTTTCTGCTGAGCAGAGAGCCCGATGCGGGGCTCGATCCCAGGACCCTGGGATCATGACCTGAGCCGAAGGCAAAGGCTTTAACCCACTGAGCCACCCAGGCGCCCTAGACTTTTTCTGTTTGGAAAAAAGACCCATTCCTTTTCATGTGATGCGTAGGAGAAATAAATGGGAAGTCCGTGGTGGCACTGAACGAGAGAGCTGTAGACAGGAGAAGGAGCCAGAAAGCAAAGAAGCGTCCTGATGGCTGGGGCGCTTATCAACTTCTGGTGTAAATATTTAGGTACAGTAGTCACAGCCCTGTTGACAGTCTCACTTCTCTTGGTGAGTTCCCTGGGGGCAGGGATCTGTCTGCCTTGTTCCCAGTCGCATCCCATGAGCCCAGGGGCATATGTTAGACACCCAGCATTTGCAGTAAAGCAATGGGGTGAGCAGGTGGGGGCGCCTGGGTGTCTTCAGTCGGTGAAGTGTCTGCCTTCAGCTCAGGTCATGATCTCAGGGTCCTGGGACCGAGACCCGTGTCAAGCTCCCAGCTCAGCAGGGAGCCTGCTTCTCTCCTGCCTCTGCCCCTCTCCTTGCTGTGCTCTCTCTCTCTCAAATGTATATATAAGATTTTTTTTTAAAAAGTTGAGTAGGTGAGGAATGCTCTGTAGCTAAGGAATTAAGTTCAACCTAGTGAAGAAAACAGTGTAAGCCCGCGGCGCTGGACAAAGACGCAGCCGTGGACCTCACCCGGTTCGCCGCCACTCTTACACCTGCCCGCTCCCTCCAGCAGGGGGCGCGGTGGGGACACCTGGGTGCACCTTCACCGAGGGCCTGCAGCCCCGCAAAACACTGGCTGGTTCCCTGGACCCGGAGCCCTTGTTCCCGCGCCCTCTCCTGTGTCCCAGTGGTTCTCTGTCCCCCACCCCTTTCTCTAATATCAACCCCCACCATGCTGTCATCTCTTCCTTTTCCTGGGTTAGAAAGGAGAGAAACCCTGACCCTGTGCTTTTGCTTTCCTAAGCATTCCCTGAGCCCCAAGGGTCAGCCTTCCCTTTCAGCGTGCAAGACGCCTCCTTCCGTGCTTCCTGGTAAGCTCTACTCGGGCTCTCCCGCCCCCGAGACTGTGATCTTCTCCAGGGAAGGGGTCTGCTTGACGGCACCCGTCTGTGTGCACGGCTTCCGAGGAAACAACGGGCTGCTCTGAAGCCCCGCGCCACCTACCCTCTCCTCGCGGCTGGCATCCTCCCCGAGGCCGCTCAGGACGTTCTCCACGCGGGCCAGGCGCCCCGAGAGGGACAGCAGCAGGTTGACCACCTTGTCCAAGTCCCCGATGAACATCTTGTACTTGTCAAACTCGTTGGGCTTGCAGAGCTCCCGGATCAAAGCCTCCACCTCTTCTCCCAAGGCATTGTTGAGCTTGATGTCCATCAGCAGACTGCCTTTGGCTTCCCGGAGGGTCTCAAGCTTGTGGGTGAGGCTTCCAATGAGCTCGGCCTGTGATGACAGAGGGGACACACCGCGGAGGTTGGTCAGTGGCGCTGTCCGTGCAGGGAGGATTGTGCTCCCCCTTCCACATCCTGTCTGCAGGGCTCAGCTGAAGGTCCCCTAATCTGTAGGGACTGCCCCAACGTTAGGCCACAATATTCTTTCCTTTCCCGGGATGTCTGCAACTGCCTTTCTCTGAATCTTTTCCCTTGACTACAGTCACCTCGTAACGTGTCCCAGTCGTCATACCACATACGGCACTGCCTTCCCAGTGGGCTTGTTAACTCAGGCTTTTCAAGATGTGCTCTCTTTCGGGGCGCCTGGGTGGCTCAGTGGGTTAAAACCTCTGCCTTCGGCTCAGGTCATGGTCCCAGGGTCCTGGGATTGAGCCCCGAATCAGCCTCTCTGCTCAGCAGGGAGCCTGCTTCCTCCTCTCCCTCTCTGCCTGCCTCTCTGCCTACTTGTGACCTCTGTCTGTCAAATAAATAAAATCTTAAAAAAACAAAAAAAGACATGCTCTCCTTCGATCCTGACAACAATACCGTAGGCAAATAGGCTAAGTATTTCTTGTTTTACAGGTAGAGAAGCCAAGAGTTGAAGGAATTAAGGGACTTGCCCCAGGTCAGAGAGCTGAGCGGACTATTAATGCTAGTTACCACCGACGAGAGCAGTTACTGTGTGCCAGGAACCCCACGTGGATCATCTCCCTCAGTCGCCCCAACAGTGGTGCGGAGGTACTATTTTACCCACAAGTGCAAGCAGAAGAAACACACTTAGGTGAGGGGATGGGCCGAGATGCACGTACCACCAAGGGGCTTCCCTGACCTCAAGTCAGCCTGCTTTTAGCAGCGACCTTGTACGTCTGCCCTTGTAAATATTCACCAGGACCTTTATCAGAAGTCAGCCCCATGATCTTTCCACTGCACTGTCTTCAGTAGCCTGAGCTGTATAATTTGCCATCTTTATTGCAAATTTCTATACGTGCAGAACAATTCAGCAAATATCCGATATCTTTAACTGAAGGAATGAAGTACAGGTCTTAGTGGTTTCAAGTTTGATGACATTTTTTTTTTTTAAGATTTTATTTATTTGACAGAGAGAGATCACAAGCAGGCAGAGAGGCAGGCAGAGAGAGGGGGAAGAAGGCTCCCCGCTGAGCAGAGAGCCCGATGTGGGGCTCGATCCCAGGACCCTGAGATCATGACCTGAGCCAAAGGCAGAGGCTTAACCCATTGAGCCCCCCAGGAGCCCCATGTTTGACTACAATTCTATTAAATGTCTACTATTGCTACAAGAAAAATTAAACTTTGTGATTTTTTAAATTAGGCTTTTGTTTTTCTCTTAGCCTAAGGTAGCCAGATGGAGAAAGAACATAATCTTTTTTTTGGTTAAAACCTATTTCTTTAGTGATGCCTGGGTGGCTCAGTTGGTTAAGCCTCTGCCTTCGGCTCAGGTCATGATCCCAGGTCCTGAGATTGAGTCCTGCATCGGGCTCCTTGCTCAGCAGGGAGCCTGCTTCCTCCTCTCTCTCTCTCTCTGCCTGCCTCTCTGCCTACTTGTGATGTCTCTCTGACAAATAAATAAAATCTTAAAAAAAAAAAAAACCTATTTCTTTAACCACTAAAATGGTTCTAGCTCAAAAAAAATTTTTTATGCATTTATATAAAACCAAGCCATGTGGCATCAGTTGGAAACTTGGTAAAAAATAATCACAGGTTTTTGAGGTTAGAGTAAATCTTCATTTTTAGAGGAAGGAAAAGAAAGAAAAAGAAAAAATTTTGACTAATAGAACTGAAGGGTCCTGAGGACTTTCTGTACTATTTCTATAACATCACCCCATCACCAGAAAATGCAATAATCACAATGAAAAGGGCGAAATATTTATTTCTCCATGATGCACCCATCTTGAAGCTGGGCCATTGGGACACTCCAATCTTCCGGTCTAAGTAAGGTTCATAATGTCCTTGAAATGTCCAAATTCTGGCTTGCATGGTGACAACTTGTCTTCTCGACTTGCCAAATCCCAAAGGCTAAAGGGTGACTAAAATATCCCCCATCTGCTGCCCTAACTCCTCATAGCTTATCATCTCCAGCTTTCCTGTTTGGTTAAGACAAAGTCAATCAAGGATAATTTTAGTCATGGAAAAAGCTGTGCAGTCTATATTACTCCCCAGTGGAGGAGTCTGAACCCAGAAAAGTGCAGGTGGGAGAGAATATTGTTTCATTTTCCTTATGTTCTCCTGGAAAACTTACTTTCCCAAAAAACCCCCTACCAATGCTGACTGGCAGCTCTGGTATTTGCCTGCTGCACGGCCAGCTAAGGAGCTTGGGCAGAACACCCAGCAGAGTGTGCTGGTCCCACACGGTGAGGCCGTTCCTAGGAGGAGAAGAGCAAGGAGACGCGGATAGAAAGCAGGATGGATGGGCGCCTGGCTGGCGCAGTGGGTTAAGCCACTGCCTGAGGCTCAGGTGATGATATCACGGTCCTGGGATCGAGTCCCGCATCAGGCTCCCTGCTGAGCAGAGAGCCTGCTTCCTCCTCTCTCTCTGCCTGCCTCTCTGCCTACTTGTGATCTCTGTCTGTCAAATAAATAAATAAAATCTTTAAAAAAAAAAAAAGAAAGAAAGAAATCAGGAGGGAAAATAAACACTGCCCGTGGTTACCTCTTCCCACATTCCTGCTGGACGGTTAAGAGAAGTCAAAGGTCATTACTGCTGCCATTCGGACAGTCGCGCGAGAGGCTGACCTGTGCACGAAGTCAGGCCCGACTTACAGGCTGCATTTCCCGGCTCACCCCTCGGTGTCACGGGATGGCACCTTCTCACAGAAAACCCGTTACCCCAAACCCCAGGAGGCATGTTACTGCGCAGCAACACGGCTGTACCCCAGCGTCACGAAAAGGCCTCTGATTGTTTACACGTTGTGGGGTCCATGTCAACCTCACGTCTGGAGCAGTTTCTAAGAAAGTCTTTTAAAAAACTAGTAGAAAGGAAAGTGGATAATGGCCTCATGTTTTTTCATTCCTAGAACTAGGACATCTTTGGAAACCAATATTGTGTCATTGGTTCTGGAGCTCAAAGCACTTCTGTTAATAATTGTAATTGGTATCGTTAAAAATCCTCATAGTGGCCCCAGAAGCTGGAATTTTAGGGACAGGCGTGCTCATTTTGAATCTCTGAAGGGGCAGAGACCAGTTAGGAGAAGTCTGCCCTCGCGTGTTGGGCTGGGTTTCTGCCGGACTCGGCTGGCCAGTGCTCTCGGGCTCCGACGCAGCGCGGAAAGGGCTTATCAAGCAAGTGTGGCCTGGGGCTCGCCCCCCAAGAATGCGACACAGCTAAGAGCAGCCAGGGGTCAGGCTCAGCCACCTAATCCTCTGTCTGTCCTCTGTGCCACACCTTGTTTTGGTTCTCAAAGACACCAGAGCTGGGCAGAGCCGCAAGACCCTTACCGGAGCTGATGTGTGTGTGTGGGGGGGGGCTGGGTGGTGTAAGGGGCACTGGAACATGATGCGAGTGTCTGGGAACGAGGCAGGGAGGATCCTGCGGGACGAACCAGTTCCCCCTTCCTGGCACTGTGATCTCCGAAGGCTCTTCGCTGGGCTGTAATGCGACGTATTCGCATGTGCGGCCAGGCCGGGGTGCAGTTACTGAGCAGTCACATCAGTCACGCCTGGCCCAAACGGTGCCTATTTGGATGGCATTTTATTTCTTTTTCTAATTAGCCTTTAAATTTTGGAATTTTGGCTTTCAAAAATGCAGTTAAAAGGGATGTGAGTGACTGAAGGCAACGAGGGAACGTTGGCTGTACTCAACCACCGTTTCTCTGCCAGGCAGCCCTCTCCAAAAAAAAAAAACCCCAAAAACCTCTAGCAAGTTCTATCTGCAGAATTCGCGGTGGGAGAGACAACAGAGGTCTTTCTGGAGCGGTTTGTGTTAGCAACATACTCGTCTCCCAGGAGCTACTTAATCTGCAAAATCATCAGGGACATTTATTCCCGTACCTCCTCAACGGGTGTAAACCGGTAGGTCCCCCTGTCAGATGCTACTGATGAGGGCTCCTGCTCTTAACACACCGTCGTCTCCCACCTCACCATCTGCCTGCAGCAACCCTGCGGGCCGCTTCCCCGCCCCTTCCCTGCTGCAGGCGTCAGGAGCGGAGGCTCTGATGGAAAACGCACCAGCGGGTGAGCCGCCCGAGCCTCGGCGCCTCTGCTTTCTCACTCAGAGCCCGGGGACAACGACACCTGCCCAGAGCTAATACTGTTGGCATGTTAAGCTTCTTCTCGGAGCCAGGCACCATTCAGGTGTTCCACTGTTTGAGAACTCACAGCGACCCGATGAGAGAGGCAGCCTCCTCATCCTGGTCCTCCCAATGAGGAAAGTCGGGTGCACAGAGGTTACTGAACTTGCCGGAGTCAGGCGGTCTGGCTCCAGGGGTCAGGCTTTTCATCACTGCCTTAAAATAGTTTCTGGAAAAGTCAGGAAGCTCAAACACAATAAAGCCTGCGCAAGCGTTCTGGGACGTATGAAAGTTACCCACTTTCACGTTATGATTACTTCTTGTCCTATCATTGATTCGGGAACAGTGTGAACGGCACAGGCCGCCCACGGCAGCACGACGCCTGTGGGGCTCCACTTCTCCCCTCCGTGGCAACCCCCTTTGCCTCCTGCGCAAGGACTGGTGCTGATAGTGTGGCCGGTCAGGTCACTACTAACGCAGCTGGCCTCTGTGGACCGGTCTGCGGACCGTCCTCATGTCTAGTAAGAGTAACTCCGACTCCCGGCCGCGTGGCCAGAGTTCAGGGGCAGAGAGGAGCTCAGGCTCCTGCTAGTAAAAATGATAAAGACCAAGATATTCACCCGTCGGCTTTGTGGTTGTTTCTTTGTTTGTTTGGTTTTAAATGGGAGGATCCGGGCAGGAGCACACGGTTGTTTTCTCGGCTGAATTTCATCCCAGGGAGAAAAGTCAGGGGTGATTTTTGTCCCAGTGACTGAGCTGGGATCAAACCTCCACTCCCCGCTGGGTGACCCGAGCACAACAGAAAGATCTTGGGGACTCGACTGCCGTTTGAGGTTCTCTGGCGCAGTCTCTGTCAAGAGTGGCTCCTTCTCGTTCCTTCCCTCTCAGCGGGGCCTGTCGGCAGGACGCTGTCCTGCTTGCTTAGCATGGTCTCTCGGTTCTGGGTGTCAGGCATCCCTGACTCAGAAGAAACAATACTGAGTTTCTCTAAATTCAACTAAGCCCATCACCCTCCCTCCTTGAAGGACCTCCCTGTGCTCCCTGTTTCCGTTAGGTCAGCTCCAGGCCAGGCACTCGAGAGGCAGCCTCGACCCTCTTCTCTCTACCACGCGCCGTGTTCATCTGTCCCCGGTTCTGTCCACTTTGCTCCCGCGCCTCCGTCTGTTTCTCCCCGATCCCGGTTACGCGGGTAGCATCACGTCCCCGAAATGGCCTCCCAACCGCCTCCTCCTCCTCCCGTCCTCCTCCACAGCTGCCAGGGACAGTTCTAAACTGCCAGTCTGGCCCAGCTGTCGCCCTCCTGGTACATCCTGGGGAGGGGGAAGAGCGAGAAACGCCTGACCTTGGCCAAGATCAAGGTACGCCCACCACAGCCTCCCTCCCCGCGTGGTACAACTAAGCCCCTGCGCTCTGAAGGGGGCTCTGTCAAGCTAAGTGTAGCAGTGTGCCGGGGCAGGGAGCCAATGTGAAGTACAGCCCAGAACCGGAGCTAGTCTCCTGCCCCCCCTTATGCTGTTGCTCTGACCAGGGCCGACTCGCACACAGGGTGCGGCAGCAGAACTCTGAGAAAAGCCCTGCCTTTAAAGCAAGAAGACCAGAAAAGAGGCCTCTGTGAGCTCCAGAATGCGGGGAAAATCCTGTTTGGACCATCCTTTTTTTCTTCTCCTAGCCCTGGGTCCCCAGAGCAGACTCCCTGAGCTGCACGCCGCAGTGATGGCGCAGGCACCGAAAACCCTAAGAAAACCTCCTTTCTGTTCCGAGGCCCTGGCCTGAACAGTGTGAGGGGAATCCCCCGTTTCTTCTTTCTTTTATGGAGGGTGGTCCCCGTCCTGCAGAAGAGCAGAGCAGCACTGGCGGCTGTCATCAGAAGAACTTATCTTTCCAGCCAGAGCCCCAGGCAAAGGAGCTGCGGGGAGCCAGGGAATGTGGGGAAAATACCAGACAGGAGAGAGCCGGAAAGAAGGTCCCCAAATTCTGTGTACGAACTGACAGTGCCTATGCTCAGACTCAAGGTGCATGGGTGTAGGACAGACCCGAACCAGCACAGAAAAGGCTGTGAGAACTGAACTATACGATAGAAGCAACCACCCGAGTCCCAGGCTAACCTCTGAATGGTGCATGCTTGGGACAGACCTGTACAGCACAGCAAAGGCTCTGAAAACGGAAGAGAGATTGGAGCCTGCACCCAAACGTGGTGCAGAACTTGCAGTCTGAAGCTGGGGAGTCTGCCTGCTAAAATAGAAACCAAAAAAATCCACATTCTGTAGAGGATTTGAACAGAACTCAAGGTCTCACTATGTAATGCCCCAAATGTTCAGAATACAAAATTGCCCAATAAAAGCAAGCAAACAAACAAACAACACACAAACAGTAAAACTGTGAGCAATTCCCAGGGGAAAACCATTAACGGGTGCTAACCCCAGTGTTGGGATTAACAAAGTCCTTAAAATAGCTTTTATAACCTTCCTCCAAAGTAAAAGTAAACACCCTTGAAATGAGGACAGAAGTTGTTGGCAAAGAAACAGACACTACAAAAAACCCAGCTGAATGGGGGATGCCTGGGTGGCTCAGTCGGTTAAGCATCCGACTCTTGATTTCAGCTTAGAACATGATCTCAGGGTTGTGAGATCGAGCCCCATGTCAGGCTCTGCTCAGCACAGAATCTGCTTTGATTCTCACTCTCAATTCCCCCTCTGACCCTCTACCAACTTATTCTTGCTCTCTTTCTCAAATAAATAAAATCTAAAAACAAAAAAACTAACTGGAAATTTTGGATCTAAAACCCAATTTGAAATTAAGAAAATCACTGGCAGAATGAAGACAGACCTATAGAAATGATCCAATCTGAACAGAGCTTCAGGGACTCGTGGTGCAATATCAAAAAGTCTAATATTTGTGGTACTCGAGTCCCAAAAGGAGAAAAAAGATTAGTGCATGAAAAATATTTGAAGACATGATGATGGCTGAAAAGTTCCTGAATTTGGTGAAAGACATAAATTTACAGAATCAAGAAGTCAGTAAATGCCAAATAGGAGAAACCAAAGAAAATCAGGCCCATGCAGATCATAATCGAACTCCTGAAGACCAAAGATACAGAAAAAAAAAAAATTTAAAGCAGCCAGAGGAAAAAACAACACATGGCCTATAGGAGAAACAATACTTAAATGACTGTGTATTTCTCATCAGAAACCATGGGAGCAAGAAAGCGGAGCAACAATGCTAAATTGCTAAAAGAAAAAGAACAGTCAACTCGGAATCCCATATCCAGTGAGAATATCCTCCAGGAATGGCAGCAGAATAAAGACATTCCTAGACGAAGAAAAGCTAAGAGAAACTGTCACCAGCAGACCTATTTTAAAAGAAATGCTGAAAGAATTCTTTCAGGCTGAAGGGAAGAAAGACCACAGAGAAATCTGGAACTTGAGGAATGAAGAAGAGCAACAGAAATGCGCAGCTGAGAGCCATCTGGGTCACCAATGATCTCTTGGGGAAAGCCAGTTCTGAGGAACAACAGATTCTTTTTGCCTTTTGAAATATTCCACTAAGTCCCTAAGCCAAAGCTTCTGGCCTTCAGAACAAAGAATCAGGATCTGTTGAAGCAGATTGTCGCCTAAGAGATACGGCAACATTAGGCAGATAATTTAAACTTCTAGTTATTAGACCGTCTTTAGTTACGTTCAGACAATGAAAGGGTTTCATCCTTTAATGCTTACATTTACTTGGAACGTGATAATCCATCATCTATGATGTATACATAAAAATACGTTAAAATAGAATTGCGGTCGAAGGCTAATTCACATTTTTAAAAATACGAATTAATTTTAAATTGGGACTCTAGTTTCCACAGACTCCTGGTGAATTTCATGCCTAGAAATAGAGCTTGGGTTATTAATAACTTTAAATATCAGGGGACAAACTATTCCTTAGAAAAGGTGGCGGAAGGCTGTGCTCTACCTCGGAACAGTCTTGACCCAGCACCGTTTTTTCAGATCACCCTTGTTCGTTGTGTGTGCATCAGGAAGGGAACTGCATTTTCAACTCGATGATGCCTGCCACATCACTTAAAACACATATATTGTGTTTCCAGATCAGGTATGTAAAATGCACATGACACCAGTGAAAATCCCGCCACACACGCATGAGCGTGCAGCTCATTCAAAACCTCTCCCAGGGTCTTCTGTCGACAGTAAGACCCAGACTCTTCCCCTTTCACACAGACCCGCGTGTGACTCCATGACCTCCTGACTCCCGTGGAGCCTCCCTCCCTCATCTTCCGGGATCCATCACCTTCCTGTGTGATCCTCTAACTTTGCTCATTTCTAAGCGAGGCAGGAGGCTTTTTGTTTCACATCCCCAAATACCAAACTGCTGGCAAAAGCTTTCTGGGGTACACACGCCCTCCCTCCGTTTTTCCAGGTCCTTTTCTAGGCCAGGCCCTTTGTCTTGACTTCTCCTCTTGCCCTGACTCCTTCTGACTCATTCTGGCAACTTGGGGGTAAAATGTGGCAATACAGGTATGAGGGAGTTTTGTGGAAATAGAGGGAATGTGGCCCTATGAAAAACAGGGCGGACGCCTAACGAGAAGTGCTGAGTACATGGTAACTACTGTTACCGCCTGTGAGTCTTAATCCTCTGTGCTCTAATATTTTTGGTTTAAAAATACTTTTGCCACATAATCATCAGAGTGAGAGGCTGATAATAAAGTGATAGAAATGCGTTTTTTTTAAAGCAATGAGTAATTTGTCCCACTGCTACTGTAAAATAGGATATGTGTACCTGCAACCCCCCCAAAACCTGCCAGATATTCAGTGAAGGGGCTCGTGACACCCCAGTACCTGGAATGGTGTTTATAGAGCCCCTCTCTGGGATAAATACAGAGACCCAGAGCAGGTGGGTTTTTCCCCTGACTGGAGGGCCCATTAAATGGGGGCCTTTGGTGGCACAGGAGTAAGGGACATGCCAGAAGGTGTGCCGTGAAGCAGGTGTTTACACAGGAAAACCTTGGGCTGGGAGAGCGCGGCACTAGGGTGGCCCCATCAGCGCGCCGGCCGTGCGTTTGGGAGCCGCGGAGCCCGAGGAGCGAGGGCAGTGCGAGCTGCTTCTAAGATCCCTAAACCCTCCTGCCCCACGACTCCCTGCTCGCAGGGTCTGTATCCTGTGGTCTCAATCCGCACAGAAGCCGGAGAGCTTAGGGACCCGGAGAGTAAGTGAAACAGAACCACACAAGAAAGCTGCTCCTGGACTTGGTACCACGGAGAGCCACTCTCATTCCAAGTGCAGCAAGAGACGCGCTTAACAAAGAGCCCTTTCTCGGACCGAGGCCTGACGGGTCTGAAGGGCTGAACGCAGAGGCAGGCGGCCCCCCTGGGGCTGCAGGAAGGACAGTGGAATGGGAGAACGGTCTCCCCTGCGGGCACAGCCGGGCTTAGAGCACGGGGGGTGCGGGAAGACAGGCGGCATCACAGTCATTTAAAAATGCTTTACATTTTAAACTTCTGCAGGGCGCTCACTGCCGACAGCTAAATCCCAGCAGGGCTTCCAAGCCCTTCACCGGGCGCTGCAGAGAGCCCTGGGGGACCCAAAGATTAACGCCACCTTTTCTCACGAGCGTCTTTTGACAGTCGGTCTTTTCCCTTAACGTTTCCACATTCTCCAGGTTCCGTGGTCCTTCTGACCATGAAATATGAAAGGAAAATGACGCTGACCGTGGGCACCGGCTGGGCAGCCCTGAGTGCTGGGTCTCTGTGTTGGATTAGGAGTCAGGGCACCTGGGTCGGTCTCAGCTCTGCAACCTTTAGGAAGGGACCCTCCCTTGTGTCGTCTGTGAAACTGCGAAGGACAGGAAAGCTGCGAGAAATCACTAAATGCCATGAAGTCGAGAGCCCGGCGATGGCGCGGGCAGGGCTGCTGATGCCACAGGCCCTTCTTCCTCTCCTGCCCTCAGGGGCCACGAACCTTCCTAGGACCTTGGCTATCTTTTGGGGGAGATCAGAACACAGGCCCCCGTCCCTTACCTTCTTTTCATTGACGTCCACCTGCTCCCCCTCCTCGCTCACGTCCGCCGGCATGTCCTTGATCTTGTTCAGGAGCTCGGCCTTGGGGGCAGACACACGGTAGTAGGCCGGGCAGTTGACCAGCACGCCCACCGCTTCCCTGTCTTCACCCCTGCATCGTAAGAACAAGAGTACACAGCACGTTCCAGAAGCTTCGCCTCACCACCTGCTGCTTCTTCAGAAATGTGTGAAAAATTCTATTCAGTCCCTTCCCAGAGATTAGATGAATAATATTTACTGAGTGATTACCATGCGTGGGGCTCTTGAGTCCAGGCAGACCTGGGCTGGAAAACGCCAAAGGCAATACCAGGGAGACTGGGAGTCAGGCCTGCCGATCTCCCAGATGCCTCTGGGTGAGTGTAGCCTTTTGTGAAAAGCGTAAGAACGATGCTGACTCCCTGTTTCACAGGGGGCCTTGGGGCAGCTGTGACTCAGTGAATGTGGAGGTATTTTCAAGGTGCTGCGCGCATCTCAGACTGCACGGTCACGGAATCTTCCCGACACCTGCCATAATTGTTGCCGGGATGCACAGCATTTTCCCTTCTCACGTGAGCACGCCATCCCGGATGAGCCCAGGAAACCTAGAGCCTGCTGGTCAGTGCGGACGGGACGTGAAGTTGACTCCTCGTTACACAGCAGGGGTGCCGAGAGTTTGGAGAACAAACCAGGAATTGAGAAACCGGATAGCGAGTCAGCGTTCTGTGTCTTACTATAACCAAGCTGTCTCTCCGGGTATAAGTCAGGTCTACCAGCTGAGCAAATGACGCCACGGGAGTGGGTTCGGTTCTCTTGGAGACGCATTTCAACCTGGTGACTTAACATCTAGGCCAACATTTTGCTGTGGCATAAAGACCCACCCCAAAAAGTCATTTTTACTGGTCTCTGGCTTGCTAGAACTATTCTTCTAAGCAATATGGTTTCTTGTTAAATGTTCTAAGCAACATTTAATTCACTTAATTGAAAAAACTGGAAAAGGTCTTCACTTTTCCACCCAAATATACTCATTGCATAACAAATCGGCTTCTCGAGCATTTAACTAACTAACCCTCCCGAAGGCTGTTGGCCGAGTCGCACACACCAGGACAATGCTCCTTCCCACCAGAAGAGGGCGCAGGCCACCCTCTTGAAATTCCTCCCGCGGGTCTCCGGGCTGCAAGGTAGTGACTTTTCCGTTCACTTCCACATTGAGAACGCAAGCTCTCGAGATGATGCTAGGAAATGCTCAGCTGAGGAGGTATCTGTAAGGGACTCTGGACTTTCTACAGCAGAGGTCAGAGAACAGAACGGATGGCAGGTCCTGACGTTGATCTGCTACAGACACGCATCGTTAAGGGACCGGCACACCCGCACAGCCTTGTGCTTGGGTCCCTCGTGGAGCCCAGCGGACTGGCTGGCACGTGGCAGGCACTCAGGGAGCGTCTGCTGAACCATGACCCGGGATAAGTCACTTCACCTCCGTCAGTCTCTGCCAGGTCTGAAGCGTGGGAAGGACGAAGGGACAGTTCGGGCCTCAGACCAGGAGAGGCTCCAACCAGCTACCCAAGAGCCCGTAAGGACTCCGTAACTCTTCCTCCCCTTCCCCCAAGTCAAAGCATAGTACTCCCGTCAGTAAGTTAGTTAGGACCAGTTGGAAATCTCTGAAAGGCCAGACCAAATTTAGATGAAGCGCTGTGTTCATTTGGTCTAGACGCCACTAACTACGGAGTTCCGGTCCCTCAACCCGCACAGCCTCCACTGAAGATTAAAAAGAAAACAAAAACCACTTTAAACCTTTCCCAAGTTGGCCTTGAAGGAAATCAAATATGCAAGGAAACAGTGCAATAACCCAGGAGAACTCAGAAGAATGACCAACGCAGACCCCGGAGGCGGGGTGCTGGGATGCATCGCGTCGCGGCGATCACGCGCTCCGGGCACTGCGCGGCCACGTTCAGGTCCTCCTGGATTTTCAGGACGAAGCGAACATCCACGCTAAGTCTCGCGGTGTGGCTGTCAGCGTAGTGAACGAGCCCTTTTGTGCCAGCTTCCTCCTTCCCACAGTCTGTGCCCGCCTCCGCCTGGAGGCGGTCTCTGACGTGCTCACCCCTTCCCCTGCCCTCGCACAGACCCCCGTGGGACTCTCTATTAAGGTGACCCCGACCAAGAACGGACAGTTGCTTGTTCACGGAGCCGGCGACACTGCAAAGTCGTTAAGCGAGCGGGCACGGTCATCGTGCCCTTTTGGGATCCGGAGGCCGCCACTCCCGTGTTCTAGGACCTCGGTGGGGCACGGCCTTCATTTCTCTGTGCTTCCGTTTCCCCACTCGTAAAAGGGAGATAAAACTGGGAGCCACGTCAGGAGGTTCTTGTTGAAGACTGAATCAGATAACGCTCACACGAAACATCCACACAGTGATTCACACGAAGAACTGAGCACAGTTAACGGTACCGATGGCAGTTATCAGCACTACTACTATTTTTGTTGTAGGGCAGGTGCCTGGTAAGGTCGGTCTGTCCCACGTCCCACTCCTCAGAGCCATGCTAAGGCGGCGACGGAGTGTCACTCTCGGGTCAGAGCCTCTGGAGGCAGGAAAACACGTAAGTTGTCCTAGACTGACCACCGCCCCCGGGGGAGGAGTTTCGAAGTCTGTCTCTGCAGGCATTCCCAGGGACTTACCTCTTGCTTTCATCTCCTGAGCAGGTGACCGTTCTCTGCGCGGCCTTTCTCTTCGCGCTGTTCTCTTTCCGCAAGTTACCGTCTCGGGGAAACAAACCTGCCATTAGGTCCATAGTCGTCTTCAGCCTGGAGTCGGGATCCAAAATGTCTGCTAGAGATTTGTCTTGGTGGACGATTTCCTTGGCCAGAGCCTCTGTTCGGATGTCTTCGGAGGACTTCTGAGAGCCGGAGCTGACATTGTTCTCTAAACCTTGAGTCCCACAGACGGGGTTGTTGATGGGAGGGGGCTGCCCGGGGCTGGGCTGCTGGCCAAGGGCCCCGTCGGGTTGGGGCAGAGCACCCACGCTGGAAGGGGGGTTGCTCTCGTTGGCCTCTGAACCCTCGACAGAAGTTTGGGAGCCGGAAGCCGGGGTCTGACGGCCAGCCGAATGGACTGTACCGGGAACGGACCCTCCCTTGGCAACGGTCACCTCGGCGAATTTGCTGGAGCTGCCGGGGATGTTAAAACAGAGAAGGTAAAAGTGGGGTCAGCAGGAGGCAGGAAGACTCGGGGCTGTTGCTTCTCACGTGAGGAACGGAAGGACAAGGTAGTCGTGCTCTGAGGTTATCACCCCCCAAACTGCAGGTTCCTAAAGAGCATCCTCCCCAGCCCAGCGCTGGTCACAGGGAAGCTGCGACTTTGTAAGGGGGAGGGACCTAGTGGGAATTCAGTTGGGGTGGATGTTGCGGTGAGATTTCCAGAGCTTTCTGAAAGGTCCCGGGGATCGGAGGGCTGTGGTGCTACGTCCCTCCCGTGGTGTCTACAGGGAGTTGCCGCAGAGGCAACGTGTTCTTCTGGGGCTGGAGATCGCCTGGCCCAGGGAGCATTGCTTCGGAGGAGCTATAGCACCCATTCTCTGGGCAAGATTTTCCCCCAACGTAACCGACCTTTAGCTCCGCTCTTTGTCCTCTCCAATGGACACGGAGCGACTCCAACAAAGCTGAGCACAGCCTGTCTGTAGCCCAACCGCTTTTTCTTTGGAGTGAGGCTGCCTCTAGGCTATTCTGCGCCTCGCTCTGTCCTCCATTCTCTCTCCCTGTCACACACACCCCGCGTGTTTCCAGCACGGCCTGAGGGTGGGCAGGCGAACCTGTTTTAGGGCTCGACGCCAGGAGGCCCACGGACACCCACAGAGAAGCCGTATTTTCCGGTATCGGCTCTGTCAGTAATGAAAGCGACATTTCTCTTTTCTCCGTCTTCCTCCTCTGCCTCTTTAAAGATTTTTTTTGTTTAATTTATTTATTTGTCAGAGAGAGAGAGCACAGGCAGAGAGGCAGGCAGAGGCAGAGGGAGAAGCAGGCTCGCGGCCGAGCAAGGAGCCCGATGCGGGACTCGATCCCAGGACACTGGGATCATGACCTGAGCCGAAGGCAGAGGCTTAACCCACTGAGCCAGCCGGGGTCCCCCTCCTCTGCCTCTTTAACCGATTGGGAGCTCAAGCAGGGAAGAGAGATGTCGCACCTTTGGAACTTATCACGCCCTCAGAAATGAACGCTGCCTTTGGGCCTTTGGTGCTCACTTATCGCACTCTCGTTCCGTCGCTCCCCATGCTAGAAACTGGCTCCTAAGGCAGCGACCAGCCACAGTAAACGAATGACCCGGTTCTGCCGGTTTCATCCCTCGAGTCTATAGGGTCCCCACACCAGGCCGCTTCTGTGGCCCGCGGGAGGGCTGTGGGGAGGCTGCAGGGTGACCATCTCTTACCAGAGGCGCAGCCTTCCTTTCGGGCCTCTGCGGGGGCTCGCCCTGCACGGTGTCCCCGCTTACCTGGGACGGGGCCCCTTGGGAGCCTCGCTGCCCGGCGCCGGGGCGCACACAGCTTGGGGAGGAGGCGGGGGAAAGTCGTCCAGGCCGTCCGCCGGGGGGTCCTGGCTCCGTGGAGGCGGCGGGGGTGCGGGCAGCTCAAATGCGGGGCTGGACGCGGCACTGCGGTCCGAGTCCCTCACGAACACGTCGTCCTCGTCGTCCTCCCGGGCCGGTGGGGAGGCCCGCAGGGCGGACTCCGATATCCGGAGGGAGATCCTCCCCGGGGCGCTCGGGGTTCCGGGCGGCGTGCGGTCAGGGGCGCTGCCCGAGCTCGGAGGGGGCTGCTGTGCCCTGTAGCGCTGCGGGCTTGCGCGCTCCGGTGGGGGAGAGGCCTCGGGGCGGCCGTGCTCCCTGGAGGGCTCCCCGGCCGCGGGGGCGCACTTCACGCGCGGCGGGGCCGGCCACGGAGGCTGCGACACCCGCCTCCTCGTTGCCCCTTCGGTTCCGGGCTCTGGGCTGTTGGGCTCGTGGCCTCGGGGGCTGGCAGGCTGCACCAGGCTGTGACCGTTGCTCCTGTGGGTCACCGCCAGGCTGTGGGGCGGCAGAGGCTGTTGGCCCGTCTGACCGTCCCTTCCAGCAGGCCGATCGGCCGCAGCCTGCGAGCTCCAGGGGGCAGGGGACGGCAGAGCTGAGCCGAGTGGGGTCCGGGGTGCGGCCCTGGTGTCTGCGGGATGCCCCGGCACTGCTGTGGGCAGCAGCCCAGGGCGAGGCGTTGCTCCGCTAGCCTGCCTCTGCGGGTCCAGGGGTCCAGGACACTTGCTGGGAACAGAGGCTCCGCCAATGGCTTTGTAGCCCGGACCACCCCAGCGAGGGCTAGGATGGTGTCTGAGCAAGGGCGTGTCCTCACCGCCTTTTTCGGAGCAACCGAGCGACCTGCAGAAGGACACAGACCCGGGGTTACGGGGCAGGACACAGACCCGGGGTTACAGAGCGGGACAGAGACCCGGGGTTATGGCTCAGAAGAAGGGGGCAAATACTGAACCCAGAGTTCATGACACAGATGGGAAAGCATTTAGGGAAAAGGACCCCAGAGAAGCTGCACACTGTCCCTCCGACTGCTTGTACAAAGAACGGAGTTTTTAAAAAAACGCCAGACAGGCATAAACCCCTACAGGAAAATGTCAAACGGCCGACTTGGGGCCACAACACATTTCCCATTATTAGGTCTCTCGCTGCTCCCCATGCCCACCCCGGCATGCATATCCCGCATCCGGCGGCTCTGCAGGGCAGGCTTCAGGATATGAAAGGAAACAGGTCCATTTTTTCAGGCCTTTTTAGGACTCCTTTGGGAAGAAGAGTGCTGCCTTAGTCTCTCCCAGTGGGATCCCCATGGGAGAGGTCTGTTGGGAAAGCATCTGCGTGGGCTGCCGAATTTGGAGGTTTTATTTACCATTTTCCTTTAGTCCCCTAGTGTTTTCATTTTTTAGAATGGAAAGTAAGAGAGAGGGGGAGAGTCTCACTGAAGGAGCTAATAAGCAATTATCTCTGTAGAGAGAGATTGATAATAATGAGCAAACAGGGTACATGGCGATTTAAACACTGTCTTCCACCTTGGCTCTGAGGACAAACCCAACAATTTCTAATACTTTCGTTATGACGTTCTAAAGGGAAAACAAACAGAAATCCACAGCACTCCCTGCTGCCACACAAGAGTTAATAAAATCAATCTCCAGCAAACCCATCCTCGTTTGAAAATTCCACATTTGGAGCTCTTGGGATGCCCATGAATCTGGAGAGCAGATGGAACTTTTCATTTTACAGATCCGAGTCCCCAGGGAGCTGTGGCTCAGTCCCCAGGCAGAGCCCCAGCACGGTCCTGCCATAAACCCGCCCACGCACCAGGCCAGGATAACGCAGCATATGGAAGGGAAAGGCTACAAAGAACCAAATTAGCTCTTCTCGTGATGTTGTTTCTGTATCATAAATGCAGATGGTTAAGGGCCTGTCTCAGAGGCGACTCTGCCCTTCCCCTGAAATATCCTTTTCATTTAGAGGCGGTTTCTTCACCGAGAACCTCTCACTCTCTAAGATGGGCTGCTCTGTCCTTCCTGGTGGGTTCCCAAAAGGGTGAACTGAAAACCCAAAGGCAGGAGACGTGCTGGGTGCTCTCCTCCCGTACTCATTTTGGTATCCTCAGGACCTGGTACAAAGCACCGTGTCAGTAAATGTCTGTTGAACGAGCAATATCTCTGCCCAACTGTTCAGACGAGGATATAAGCAATTTTTACACTCGATGTCCTCTAACAGGACACGGAATAAGTGGAATCTGTTTTAATGACTAACCTGGGCGCGTTCATTTTATTATGCGCTTTTTTAAAAGGAGACATATCACTAAAAACCTACATGCGATATTTATCCTTTATTTATTTTATTTAGGATTTTATTTATTTATTTGTCAGAGACAGAGCACAGGCAGGCAGAGAGGCAGACAGAGTCAGAGGGAGAAGCAGGCTCCCTGCCGAGCAAGGAACCTGAGGTGGGACTCAATCCCAGGACGCTGGGATCATGACCTGAGCCAAAGGCAGCCGCTTAACCCACTGAGCCACCGAGGTATCCCTATTATCTTTTATTTAAAATAAAACCCAAATAAATGTTGATGTATCCTTAGTTTATATTTAATCTTCTTCGTTTTTAGGAACCCTACTTAAATTGTATATTTTTGAAGCTAATGTTTGAGTTAAATGCTTAGTCTGGTTGAGAATGCTTCTCCTTGGTGATTGTATTTTTTCAAGAACAAAGGCTAGGGCAAGAGATTTTGTTTGAGTGTCTTTTATTTTTATTATATTTTCAAGATCTTATTTATTTTTTAGAGAGTGCACAACGAGGGAGAGCAGCAGAAAGAGGGAGAAGTGGGCTTCCCACTGAGCAAGGAGCCCCTTGCAGAACTGGGACCCTGGGACCATGACCTGAGCCGAAAGCAGATACTTAATCGACTGAGCCACCCAGGTGTCCTGGAGTCTCTTTTATACTAGAGTGTGAGAGACAGACAGCTGTTGATAGGTATCTAGGAATACTAACATTCAAGAATGGAGTTTGAAGGCAATTAGTCTCATTTTTTTTTCTTCATAGCTTTTTTAAAAAATGTGATAAACAGGATGCCTGGGTGGCTCAGTTGGTTAAGTGGCTGCCTTCAGCTCAGGTCATGATCCCAGCATCCTGGGATCGAGTCCCACATCAGGCTCCTTGCTCAGCAGGGAGCCTGCTTCTCCCTCTGCCTCTTGCCTGCCACTCTGTCTGTCTGTGCTCACTCTGACAATCTGACAAATAAATAAAATCTTTTTAAAAAAACGTGATAAACACATAAAATCTACTACTCTATTCTTAAATGTTCGGTTCGGTAGTGTTAAGAATATCCACACTGTTGTGCAACAGAGCTCCAGAACTTTCTCTTCTTGTAAATCTGAAACTCTATATCCACTAAGTAACAATTCCTCCCAGCCCTGGTCACCTCTACTTCCTGTTTCTATGGATTTGACTACTTTGTGATGCCTTATATAAGTGGAATCTGATTTGTCTTTTTGTGTCTGGTGTATTTCACTTAGCATAATGTCTCCAAGGTTCATCCATGTTGTAGTGTGCGCCAGAATTCCCATTTTACTCTATGTAAAGAGTAATACTCTATGTATGTACCATGTTTACTCTATTGAGACACAGTGTTGCTATGAACATGGGTGTGAAAATAGCTCTTCAAGTTTCAAGACAATTGCTTTCAACTCTTTCCGATACAGACTCAGAAGTGGGAGTGCGAGGGGATATGGTAGATCTATTTTTAATTTTTTTGAGGAAACTACGTACTGTTTTCCAAGGCAGCTGGACCATTTTGCAGTCCCACCAACTGTTTTTGGTGGGGGAGAAGACATTTATTACCTGGCTATAAATTAGGAGTGACGGGGGGAAGGGGGAGGAGGGCGAGAGCCTAGGAGTCATGTTTGCACGAGGGGTCCGATGTCTTCCCATGCTCACCAACACCCGTTTCTTATGGTTTCGTGGTGGTGGGTGTTTTTTCGCTGTAGCCATCCCGAGGGGTACGAGTGGAATCTTATAGTGGTTTTGACTTGTGTTTCTCCCATAGTGATGTGGAGCATCCTTTCGTATGTTTGTTGGCTAGTTTGTTTGTTTGCTTGTTTTCATCTCTGGAGAACTGTCCGCTCAAGTTCTTTCCGTCATTGAGGTATTTGATTTTTTGTGATTGTTTCACCTTTGACTTCAGACGATTCTCTTTTGGCAGTGCTCTCGGTCACTGATAGTTTTCCCTTGTCTCTAACTTTTAAGCACTGCACTGAAACTAACCCGTTCTGAGTCTCACCTTGAATACTTTCTCTACTTGAAGCACAACTCTGGGAGGGAAAGTACATAGTCTGCTAGTTCAGAAGTGACTTAGTACCCGCTTTCTGACACCACAGGGGCTGCCTCTTGTTTAAGAGTGAGAGGGGAAGGGCAGAGGGAGAGGCGGAAGCAGGCTCCCCACGGAGCAGGGAGCCAGATGCGGGGCTCGATCCCAGGACCCTGAGATCATGACCTGAGCCAACGGCAGAGGCTTTAACCCACTGAGTCACCCAGGCGCCCCTTGATGGCAGTTTTAAACTAACTTTCCCATTTCCTATCCCTAACGGCCTAAAAATTATGATTTGGGAGCTTTATTTTTTACTCCATGTGCTTCTGATGCGTTTGTCTTGCTTTGTGAGGCTGTTCGCGAGACGCCCATACCCCCCCTGGGCTCTAGTCGCCGCACCCGATCCTCTGCGCGCAGAGCCGGGAGAGAGCCCCACACGGCCCCGTGGTGAAGGCCTCGGCCTTTGCTCCGTGAACCTTTCTAAGGCTAAACTTACCTGACGTCAACTACTGCCTCATTCAAAGTGCACATTCAAAACCTATTCCGAGTAAGAATCATTTTTAGAGAAAGTCCTCTATAAAGGAAAAATTTTAAAGTTTCCTATGGCCTAGACAAACTGGAAAGGCAGCGCACAATACGGTGAAACATGGTAATGTCACATGTCCCTTCCTGGCAGAGCGGAAGAGAAGCACCGGCGTCCAGCACTCACAAGGCAGAGAGCCTCCGAAACACACGGACATACCTGGGTCCAGGGGCAGCCGAATAGCACGGATCCTTCATGAGACCAAAGCTGCTGTTTTCCCCCAAAACCACATCCTTGAAACACAAGAAAGGCACAGCGTTATTACCAACACACAGGCATTTACCTTTACTGAGAGGGTGACAGGAGAAAGGACAAAGCACGTTTGTCGGAGGCCTACTGGGTCGGGCACCAGCGCGGCGCTGTCGCGTACCGTCCGCTTCACCCCCAGAGCCCCAGGAAGTACTGCTAACCCCAGGCCACTGAGGAGGAGACAGGCCCAAAGCCGTTGCCCTTCCCGAGGCCACAAGCGGCAGGCCTAGGGTTCGGACCTCGGTCTGTCTCCCCACGGGCCTCTCCTCACAAGGACATGTTCTGAGCAGAAGTCTGATGACAGTCACCCCCAGGGCTCAAAATGACCCCGCACGTGAGATAGAGCGGCGAAAGTCACTTCGAAGGCACAGACTTTTCAAACAGCGATAGGGAAACATGGGAGAGGACAACAAAAGGACAGTTCATAGAATTTAGCAAAAATCTCAAATGTCCTCAGTTATAATGAGAGAAGACATATGAATCTGGCTTGTAATCAGGTTGAGGCATATTCTTTTCAGGAAAAGAAACATTTCACCCACATGTAATCTATCAATAACTGTGCGTTTCAGGGTAGTCATTACATATATATATATACATATATATATATATTTTACAAATTTCATTTTTATTTATTTGACAGAGATCACAAGTAGGCAGAGAGAGAGAGAGGAGGAAGCAGGCTCCCCACTGAGCAGAGGGCCTGATGCGGGGCTCGATCCCGGGACCCTGAGACCATAACCTGAGGTGAAGGCAGAGACTTAACCCCCTGAGCCACCCAGGCGCCCTTATACTTGTTTTCAATGAGGGTGCGGGTTGGTTTCCTGAAAGGGTGCTAGGTGAGGTGTTTTTGGGTTTTTTGGGCAAGTTTTTGATCGTACAATATTTGGCCCACGTGAACAGATCCTGATGAAAACAATGATGTTGCTCCTGATAATACATTTAATTTTCAATTATTTATAAATAACAGAAATTAAATCCATAGGATCCCTACACTTAGTGTTAGCAACTTACTTCACCACGAATCTGTCCAAAGGGCTAATAGCTTTCTACCTTTTTTCTTTTGGCCCAGTCAGTGGTAAAAGTATTAAAAGGCGGAAAAAAAAAAAAAAAAGGCGCACAGGTGGTCTCGGGCCGCAGGAAAAGCGAGCACGTAAATGCTGCCGACTGCGGCTACCCCTCGCTGCTTCTGCTGAGTGCTGGCGCTGTCAAGTACCTCGAAATCCCCAAACTCCGTGCGTGGAATCGTATCGGGCGCCCAACAGTCCCTCTGTGACTCAGTCTGCAACAATGGGGGGGGGGGGAGGTAACTGCCACTCCGTAACCCACAGTTCGAGTCGAGGGACCAGCATTCAAACCAGGATGGCTTCAAGCCCAGCATCTTTCCTTGGAATCTTAACGAGTGAGTGGAGGCTGGCCTGGATGCAATCAGCCTTGAATGGTTTGAGAAAAAGAAGTTCCATGTTTCTCCGATTTGCTCAAATATCACTCTAGGGAATGGGAATTCCTGCTCTCCACGAAACCTTACGGTCCTTTTAAATCTTTTCCCTGTTCACCCCCTCTTGATAAAAACGTGCAATTAAGTGAGAATGCTTCTAGATCTCCTTTGAGCTCCTTGCCCACTAACAATTAAGTGTATCTTCCCATTTTCTTATTTCCTTTGAATTTCAGTATGAGAATGAGTCTAACTTCTGCAGTCACATGAGTTGACCCCCAGAACATCAAGCTTAAGTTGATACTTACGTGGGTGTGCACCAGATGAGGTCAGACCCACGAATAGGCCATTAAGAGACCTCTCTAAATCTATCGATTACAGTACCATTTGGACAGAAGTCCAATATAGTACAAGCCCAAGGAGATCAATTTGTGTTGCGCTTACTTGCACTGATTTGGGCATAAATTCATTGCCAAAGGAGACTTTATACTTCTTACCAGTTTATGTAAATAAAGTACTTACAGCAACGGCTATGGGAGAAATACGAGGGTTAGAGTTATTCCAATAGACACTTGGGTAAATGTCTGTGTTTGTCAGTTATCTGACTTCTGGGGACTGATTTAAAAATAACCCTGTTCTTAGTCTTCATTAGGTATAGCAAACTTAAGACTTTATTATAAACCTGAAGTCTGTCGAATCCCGATGCTTACTCTTGCTTCGGGTTCGGAGTTAGATATCTTGCTATTTCTGTGGCCAGGGAAACACGAAGACAGTAGGACTCGCCTACTGCGGGTATCAGTTTCCAAGTGTCTGCTAAAATGAATTAGGAATCCATTTGAGAAATCTTAAAATTTTATAAATGGGAATGACGGTAATCAATAAATGTTAAAATGAAATCAACTCATTGGCTTGAAGTTTTCAGATAGATATTTAACTCCTGCCTCCTCCCATCCCTAGTCTTTTTTTATTCAAGGAGGGAACGTGGTATAGTGACTGCAGAATCTGGAGTCAGACAGCAGAGGGTCAAAAACCTCGCTCCCACTATCAGGCAAATTTCTCACCCTTTCTGTGTCTCGGACCTTCAACTGAAACACAGAAACAACAGTATCTACTTCTTTGCATGCATGTGAGGATTATTTTTCTGCTTATAAAACATGTAGAACAATGACTGATACATACTTAGCAAACATTTATTATTATTATTAGCTATTTGTAACTTCACATTTCATGGAAAGGTGATTCTGTTTATCCACAGCTTGAATGGCTGCTTCCTGAGGGTTGAATGGCTGCTTCCTGAGGGTTGCTAGAATGATTTCCAAGCAGCCTTCTACAGAATCGGGCCTATGTCCAACACGTGGGATGAACTAAGCAATTTCCTCAGCAATCAAAGGACTATCATACCTTCACATGGTGAATATCTTATGTATCAGGAACCGAGGGCTCTGTAAATAACAATGAGAGCGAGAGAAACCTCTAACTCAGCATCTGGAAAAAACAAAACTCCCAGCCAATTATCTTCCTTCTCCAAAGGCTTCTTTTTATAGCTTTTGCTGGATTCTAAATCTATGCAATGAATAGGTGTGAATTTCCATCTCCAAAGCAGACATATTTGGGTATTATCTGGCAGTTGTGCGGGGCCCACCCATGTTAAAAAGGTTAAGTTTTCCGAAGTTTTAGAGAAAGCAGAAAATCGGCAAGAATTTGATGTGTCCTTCAGCTCCATCAACAATATCCATTTGTTCTGCAATTAACGCTTTTCAAACGACGAATTAACGGAGAAGTGGTAAGAGGCTGCGTGTTTCAGAGGGGACCATTGGGCAAGGGGAGGCCCAGGCCGGCGGACGGTCTCAGCAGGTCTCGGGCTCCGAGTGGGGGCAGCCTTCTGTGGTTGTCCAGGTGCAGGAACGATCAGTTTGTGTCAACAGAGGAACTGACTTCCCTGCTAAACTTGTTTTGGCGGCAGAAACTATCCTCATGAATGGACTTCTGAAAAGGAACTGAATCTTTGTCAAAAGCTTATAACATCCTGCTCCAATAGCATCTGGCTGGCAGGAGCGACGGGCATTTGTTCACGGTGCCATGGAATGAGCCAGCCCCAGAAAAAGGCTCCATATTTTGGCTTTAACTTAGTAGGCAGACAGTTTCTGCAGGGTTAGTTTCTCGGCGTTCTCTAAAGCTGGGGTGAGACAAATTCTTATTGACTATCTTCATTAAAGCTTAATAATAATGGTTAAGTCTCGAATTCATGCACATCGAAAAATAATATCCTGAAATAATATCCACAGTAATTGTGCAGAGCCTAGTTTTATTTTGTTTTATTATTCTTTTTAGCTAGTTCTACAAATAGGGACGGCTCTAGAGGACGGCTGTATGACAATGCAAGGAGAAGACCTTGCCGCGGCCCAGGTCTCGGGGCAAAGTCTGACTGCTGGGTGGGAGGATGGGAGCCGAGTCCCGGCACAGTTACAATCTGGGGGCTGGTCATCTGTCTTCAGAGTTTGTAGAAGCAAAGCAGCACAGATCAAGTATTTCATTTTGAAATATTTTCCCCTTCTGGCTTCAAAGTCCCCAAATTAAGTATTTAATATCGTACCCTCTTTACTGAAGAGGACGTAAATAAGGTTCTGTACTTCTCTAAAAAAGCTTTTCAAAATACACATTCCACTGAGACTTGGAGGCATTTCATCATTTCTCTACACCACCTATGTTTTAGCTTTATTTCCTAGTTTACCAGACTTGAGACTATTTGGGAAGAAAGCGGAGGAACAGTCACAGCCATCCAACTAATTCCCCAAGGGAGAATAATGAAATAGAGTAAGAAATAAATAGTGGGAGATGATTTAGTTTTCACCTAAACATTTCTGTTTTCTTTAGAGAACATGGGAAGAAAAATTGAGAAAATGTTTGGGTTGTTATGCTACCGAAGTGCCATCAAACTAGACATGGGTTTCCGGTGTTTTAGGTGGTGGGATGCGGAGCAGAAATTAGCTTTGTGCTTCTTTCTCAGGGGAGCAAAATGGTTAATGAAAGCTTATGGAGGATGGCCTCTATACAGTTTTCTGTGCATTCTGGGGAGAAAACATTTCTGGGTATTTTGGAACAGAACATATCTAGGTGGGTACAGCAAAAAAGGTCTCAGGCAGTAATGTCTGAATCTTTCCTTCTTAGAAGCTGTCTCTACCAACTCATGCCTCCCACACACAACCCCCACTCCTTTGTCCACATCCTGCCCATCCTTCACAGCCTGGTTCAGATACCATCTCCTTCAAGAGAAGCCCTTAGTTCCCCTCAGTGAGAATTCATCTCTCTCCCCTCCAGAGCGCATTATCAATCACTGCTCCAAAGTGCTCACTGGTCCTGAGTCATTTACATAGAAGTTCCTCATCTTCCTCGCTCGGTTGTGGACCCCAGAAAGGTGTGAGCCTTACTTCCTTCTGTGGTTCCCCCAGCCGTGCAGGACAGGGCTTTTCCTACAACACACGCTCTACAAATTCTTGCTAAACGACCGACTGCTCTGCTGGGGAAAGCGATGGGAGACGCGATGGAGGAGTGTGGTCCCTGTGCTAACCTGGATGTGGATTCCTAGTACCTGCCGAGGTGGGAAGGGAACCTTACTGTTCCCTTGATCTCCAGTGCACTTGCAGCGAGGAGGGACTACGAATTAGGGCAATTACTCGAGTCCTGGCAGTGCTCAGGTTCTACTGCTAGCTTGGCTCAACTGTCCAGCGGAAAGCACCCCATAATCTTCGAATAGTTCAAAGTCTTTATTAGAAAATCGTTTTATGTGAGAATTTGAAAGTCGGTGACTGCCCTATCTCACCAAAATGGTTACTCCAAGAATTCGGATGGGAGTCGGGGAGACCCAGGTTTGACGTGGGCAACAGACGACGGGGATTGTGAGGGTCAGTCAGATAACAAATGTGAAGCAGACTGAGCTGCCGGCCGGGGGTTCGGTAGCCAGTAACTATCAGAGTCAACCATTCATGTTTTGTAAATGCAAAAGTTGGAAACAGGATGCAAGGCTAAAATCTTTAAAATATTGAGACGCCATGTCTATTCCATGAATGTAAAAAAACCGAACCAGCAAAAAAGGGAATCCCTAATTTTCCTAACCATGCATTCTTGCACTGAGAGGCGGGTAACTCCGTGCAATGAAGTGTACACGCGTACACACACGGGCTTCTATGTGTATGTGTGTCTCCGTGTAGGATACATGGGTCTATACAAGATACCTCTACGACTGTGGATCTACGGGTCTGTATCTCCGTAAGGGTATCAGGGCATGGAGAAAGACATCACTCCAAGAAAACTAATGCTACCCTTTTGCCTGTGGCCAGAAGGTTAAAGCGGGGAGAGGTGTGGGGGGAGGGGACCCCCGCGGAGGCCGCACGTACCTGGCGCTGGTCCGCGGTGGGAGAGGACCGCGATCGCACGTGGACGGGCACGGCCAGGCTGTCGGAGCGCTCCAGCAGGTCCTCCGCGGACATGGACTTCCCAGCCCTCCTGGCCGCGGCTCCCCACAGGGAGGGCTCCCCAGGGGTCCTGTCCACCCTCTGGGCGCCCTTCGGTCCATAGTGACTCGCTCCGCCGAGCTGCTCCCTCGGGGCCTGGTCCCCGCGTCGCCGCTCGGCCGGGAGGCGGCCTCCAGCGAAGGAGCCGCTGCGGTCTCGCGGGGCCCGCGCGGTGTCCCCCTCGGCCCCCGGCGCCGTGGCGGGCAGGGGGGCGGCGTCCCTGCGGGGCTGCGGCGCGGGCTCCCGCAGCGAGCAGAGGCTGGCGGCCGGGGCGAGGCCGGGCTGCGGGTGGGCGCCCTGGACGCGCTCCCGCGGCTCCTGGAGGCCGCAGCCCGCCGCTCCCGGGGGCCGCTGGCCGGTCTTGCGCTGCACGTAGTCGGCCAGGGCGCTCTGCTGGAACTGCTTCAGCTCGGGGCCCGACAGGCAGAGCGCGGAGCAGGCCCTGCCGTCGCGCTCGAACACGCGCCGCCGGTCGGCCACGGAGCTCTCGGGGAGGCGCAGCCCGGGCCGCCGAGGGCTCAGCCGCGCCGGCGCCGCCTCCTCCGCGACGCCCACCTCGTTCATCTTGTCGGGCTCCGAGTACGAGCGCTTCTTCTGCTCGGGCGTCAGGCGCCGGCGCGGCCCCCTCCGGGCGGCGGGGGGCGGCGGGGCGGGCGGGGTCGCCGTCGGCCGGGGTCACGCTGTGCCGCTCGCGAGGGCTGTGCGGGGAGGCCGCCGCCTCCGGGCTCCGCAGCCCCACGTGCGCCGAGGCGGGCCGCGGGCGCCAGGGTCTCGACGCGGCGGGGGGGCCCCAGCTCGAGGTCGCGGCGCCGGAACGAGGTGGCCCCCAGGACCCGGCACTGCGCGTCCTTGATGCTGTTCCGGTAGGCGCGGCTGAACGGGGCGTCCGGCGCCGGCCACTCGGGGCTGCCGGGCCTCGGCTCGGGCCAGCCGGGCTCCCTCCCCGCCTCGCTGCGCAGCTGACAGGTGCTCTGGCTGCGGGGCAGGGCAGGGTCGCGGCGCGGGGGCTCGCCGCCTGCGGGCCGGGGTCCCCGGCCGCCCTCCGCGCCCCTCCGCCGCGGCTGCCCGTGCGGCTGCCCGGAGGCCTCGCCCGGCTTCGGCTCGTGGGGCCTGGAGTGCTGCTCCCCGTTGCCCGTGGGGTCGGCGGAGTCAGACAGACGGACACGGCCTTTCGTCTCCTCAAAGTCGTGCCCGAAAGGATTCGGAGTCGCGAGCGTCCTGCTGTGGCCGTAGCTGGAGCCGCTCACGCGGGGGCCTCCCGGGCCGCCGTGCTCGCGCCGCTCGATCTGGGAAACCTTCTCGAGCACCGAGCAGGGGGGTCTCCCGTGCTGAGAGCCCTGCGGGGCGCAGGTGCCGGAGCTGAGCCGCCTGCCCAGACCGCACGGCTGCAGGTGGGGCGGGGAGGGGGGGTCCCCACACCTGGGGTCTGCGCCGGGGAAAGAGGCCACCGCACTGGGTCTGGTCTCCCGCCTCGGGTAGGACACCGGCCTGTCCGGATGGCTCCTGTGCTCAGGAACAGCTCTCCTTCCGGAGCCTTCTACCTTGCTGTTGACTACCGAGGTAGACCAGCCCTCCAGGTAGCCCTCCCCGGCTCCCCCTCCTAGCTCCAAGCTGCTTTGCCTTCTTAGACTCTCAGGAATGTTCTGGAGAGAGGAAAAGGCTGCCTGGGTTCTGCCAAAGCTGCTGGACGGGCTCCGGCCGAGGCTGTCCCTCTGCAGCCCCCGCAGCAGGCTGGCACTGTGGTCTTCATGCAGATCAGCCTCCCAGGGCTCTGGGGGCCGGGCGGGGCACTGGTCTTCACCCACGTGCCAGGCCGGAGGGCATCTGAGGCTGTGGAAGTTAGAAGACGGTTTGCTG
The DNA here is from genome assembly GCF_922984935.1 of Meles meles. NCBI lineage: Eukaryota > Metazoa > Chordata > Mammalia > Carnivora > Mustelidae > Meles > Meles meles. The sequence goes on from NC_060067.1 coordinate 6,063,763, forward strand.
CTGTGAGCGCTCCTTCTCTCGCCCGGATGCGGGCTGTCGCCTCCGAGAGGAGTGACCGGCCTCTCCGGGGACTCCTCCTCCTCGTTTTCAGGTACTGAAGGGAAATGGACTTTGTAGGGGACATACTTGGCGGAAGTTTCAGGTCTCCTCTCTACCGGGGGCACGGAATCGTGTTCCAGAGGCTGGTAGAAGGCAAACCCAGGCCTGTTAGATGCGTCGTGGTTCCCGTTCTGGTCCAGGGGGGCCATCCTGTCGCAGGCCCCGGGAGGAGCTGCGCACCCGCTCTCCTTGGCCAGCGCCGGGTACAGGGAGCCGCCGCCGCTTGCCGAGGGCCTCGGCACCTGGGCGAAGTGCGGCTCCGGAGAAGGCACCGGGTAGACGCCAGTGGGCAGCAGAGGCTGGCCGGGCTGTGCCTTCGGGGCGTAACCCTGCTTGGGCTGCGCAGGGGGGCTGTTCTCCGGGCTCCGCTCTAGCACAGGGCGCAGCTGCTCCTCCAGGAAGGGGGACTTCGGGGGCCCCGCGGGGCTTGCCTGGGGCCGGCAGAACCGCTTCTGATCAAGGCTGGACCAAGAGCCCGGTCGTTCTCGCTGCCGAAAGGCCGCGTAACTGTCGCTGCGAGCCGGGGGCAGGGGTGCGCCTACCTTAGGAGGAGGCAGGTGGGCGGGGGGCGTCTCCAGGGCGCTGGGGCAGGGCTGGCTGCAGGATGGGGGCGCCGCTCCCTTGCCCCGGGCAACGTGATGCCATTTATCGCAGCCCCGACCGTCCGCGGATGCCCGCGCCTCCCTACCTTGGAGAAGCAGGGCTGAAGAGTTGACCTCGTACTCAGCCGACACGCCCCTCCGGGGGTCGTAGACCGTCTTGACGTACCGGATGTCTGCCTGCCGCATCCCTTCCAGGAGGCCACCCCGAGCCGCAGTGGCATCCATGGAGCTTGAGCGCTCCCGGCCGGGGAGGCCAGCGGGCGGGTACTCCAGGAGGCTGGAACTGGTGGAGAAGGAGCTGTAGGCCGAGTCTCTCTTGCTGTGGAGGTGGCCGAGCTGGTCAATGCTGCTGGTGGACTTGGCAGGGGAAAGAAGGGGGCAGGGTGGGGAGCCCCCGCCGGGCTCCAGGCTCTCCATGCTGCCCTGGGAGCTGCAGCGGTCAGGGCTTGGCCTCAGATAAGCGCGGTCAAGGTTGGACAGGTCACTGGTAGAAGAGCTGGAAGAAAGGGACACACAGCAGTCAGCACCGCGACCCGTCACCATCCGGGAGGCGCACAGGCACACGACCCAGCTTATAAATGTACTCTTGGGCTAGATGTTTGGGTTTTGGAAGGGTGGGTGAGAAGGGCCATATTTGGGCCTTGCTCGGCCTCCGTGTGTGTGTTGTCTCTCGGCGTAATTGCTCAACGCTGTAACCTCCGTGCCCCGAATTAATCACCCCGGCTTGCGAGGGGCGGGACGGGGGGCACAGAGGAAGCCGCGTGGCCTCTGGGTACAGGCAACGCATTGATGTGATTTGCTGCATGCCGCCAGTGACATTCTGTGTGTGCCAAGAAATGGGAGGTGGGGGAGGAAAGAAGAGAGGAAGAGGAGTGAGAGAGGCCACCGTTTCGTGTCTCTTAGGGCTATTTGTGGGAAGAAGGGGAAGAGCTTGGTAAGAGACCAGGCACGTGAACCGTGTGCACGTGTGTCTGTTTTCAGTTCGTATCTTTCCTTTTTATGGAATTGAAGGGCTATAACCTGGCAATCTTCCTGGAATCTCAACTACTAGAGACAATTTGTTTACAGTGAGAAAGCTAAACACAAAGCTGAATGAGAGAAGTTCGGAGAAATGACAAAGTCAGAGAAGGCTGACAGGAGGGGGAAGCTTTATAAGAAAGTCTTAATTACAGGAGTCCCATCACCTTTGGATGACTTCCCAAAGACTGAGCAAAACCTCCCTCAAACACTTAGACAAATAAATAAATAAAATCTTAAAAAAAAAAAAAAAAGGGCACCCGGGTGGCTCAGAGGGTTAAAGCCTCTGCCTTCGGCTCAGGTCATGATCTCAGGGTCCTGGGATCAAGCCCTGCATCGGGCTCTCTGCTCTGCTGGGAGCTTGCTTCCTCCTCTCTCTGCCTGCCTCTCTACCTGCTTGTGATCTCTGTCAAATAAATAAATAAAATATGTAAAAAAAAAAACCACTTAGAAAGGTCAGACCTTCTCCTTTACACAGTCCTCTATGTGATTTTCAGAGCCTGCTGGGCTCTGAAGCGGAATGACTCAGTCTTGACACGGCATACCCCAGAGAGCTGCCTTAAAACAAAATTACTTATAATTACCTTCAATTACAAACGTTAAAACATACTTCACCCAGCACGTGGGGCGAGTGAGGGCGTATAGAAAGGAACAAGTGGTTCAAAATCAAACAATCTCAAAACTGTACAAATGTTTGTGACTCAGCATTCTCTACAAAAGGGTAAACAGTAAAACATTTTGCTAAGTTTTTGTATTTTTATTTTTTTAATTTTTATTTTTAAAGGAGTATTTCATTTTAAATATATATATTTTTAATTTATTTGACAGAGATCACAAGTAGGCAGAGAGGCAGGCAGAGAGAGAGGAGGAAGCAGGCTCCCTACTGAGTAGAGAGCCCGATGTGGGGCTCGATCCCAGGATCCTGGGATCGTGACCTGAGCCGAAGGCAGAGGCTTATTATCCCACTGAGCCACTCAGGCACCCAAGTTTTCACATTTTTAAATGAAAAGGCATTTAGACACTATTAAAACTCACGTGGCTATTGTTATATTTCTAGACCTTATTTAAGTTTATATGGTACCTTATTGGCTAAGTATAGGATAATGATTTATGGTTGGCCTAAACCCAGGGTCTATGACAGGAGACTGGAAGGACCATATTCTGACTCAGAACTGGCTCTGGAATTCCAGGAAGACGACATTTTCAGCAATTCACCACAAGAATGTAATTCTTCTTCTTTTTTTAGACAACATCCATTTACTGAATGGAGCATCCCGCTTCGGGAGGGACAGGCATGCATTCAAAGGAGAAAGGAAGGAGCAGCCAGATTAGAGACAGGAGTCCTGGCACTCAGTGGTGTGGCATGTGTCTCTGCCAGATTCTCCCCCCTTCCTCCTCCCTTCCCAGTCCCCCTTCAAACGAAGAGACTGTGTTAAAAACGTATATGACAGCTCAGCTGAGGATAATCTCGTACGACCCACTTACACGTCTCATCATCTCCTCTAACAGGAGATTCAGATGCTTCCGGTGGAAATGGAAGCCGTGTATCCCATCATGGCTATTCTGCTCGCCAGTTCCATGCCGGCGGTAGGCACTCCTTAACCCCCCTCCCAACGGCTGAGAATTTGAGCAGAATCGTTCACTGGAAAGGATAAATCAAATCTACTTAGGGACAGAAAAAGTCAAAGCAAATAAATGGAGTAACTGAAATGCTCACTATTGAGTGGGAAGAAGCGTTACCACTAACATCCCCAAATGTAGATGATTCTAGAAACACGAACTCACTGGTGTAACATCTTTAGGCAGAACGAGGGTTCCGCGGGTTCCATCCTGTCCTTAGCTAAAGGAAACCTAACCCACCGATCCTCAGGTGGAACGTACTGTGGGAGGATGGTACTCGGGGCGGGCTCTGTCCCTTGGGATCCCCGCTCCTGACCTGAGTGAGGAGTGGGACTGAGCGGGGTGCTGACATCAGCCTCCACAGAGTTCTCACACCACTTGCTGGAAGTCGCCATTTTGATTGTCTTTGCCACTCCTGCTTCCAAGATGGCACTTGGAATGAGTGAGGAAGAAAACTTGGGATGTGGTCTTCGGTCCCTGCGACAGTCCCAGCCACACAGAGATGGCCTTACTGTCAAGGAAAGTGTGTCGGGCTCCTTATCGTGGTCTGGCCAGCTCCCAGCCTCACTTCTCCTGGTCTCCTCTAGCTCACTGCCCTCCAGTGTAATGGCCTCCTTCCTGTAACAACCCATGAAAGATTTTCCAGTGCCTCAGGGCCTTTGCATGCACTGTTGCCACCACACGGTATGCTCTTTACCCGGCTCACTTCTACTTTGCTCAAGTCTCTGCTTGGGAGAAGACTTCCTGGAACGAAGGAGCTTCTGAAGAGCCTCCCCCCATCCTCGCCGCTTGTGACTCTGCTTCGTTCCTCCACAGCAGTCACCACTACCGACATCACCCACCATCCCTTTCATTACGTGAGAGACTTCAGTTGTGTCTGTAACGCTTAAGAGCTGAAGCAGATATGACAAGCAGATATTACTTCTGTGGTCGATCCACGAATTCTTAATAATATTACTTATACTTCTTAGAGTATTACTTTTCTTTTGTGTGTTTATGTGTATTTTCTAAATACTTAAAACTCAGCAAAGAGCACAAAACAAGTGCATGAAAACATTTTCTAAAGTGTACTCCTAGAACGTGAATTCCTGAGATGATCCGATGTTTGGAAAATGCCGGGCTAAATGAATTAATTCTGTTTGCTATAAGACTTCTGAGTCTTTAATAAACTATTGTTCATGTGATGTTCCCCAAGGAAAATAGTGTTTTCTAAATTAATCTGGTCCTAGAACTTTTTTCCAAGGAGCATCTAGTGGATGATTAATGTGTGGAACAGGCCTTGGTCAGCAAATATCACAGGGTAGGGGTTTTTTATGTCTTGTTCAGCATTATAGCCTCACTAGCCAGAAATCATCCGAGAGGTAGTATTGGTTCTTCAGCATTTTGATACTGTTATTTCAGCCTCCCCGAGGGGCCTGGGTGACTTGGCTTTTCCAGATCTCCTCTGAAGGACTTTAATACCGAGGACCACTGTGTGAGAATTCTGCAGGACTGAGAAGAGACCGTGAGCCAGGTCTGACAGCAAGCCACTGAAATACAGGTTCAGTGAAATCCAGACCTAAACCAGCTTGCAGGCAGTTAAAGTCCCTTGTCTTGTGTTTCCCTCTCCTCTAAGCTCTCTGATGCTCCTGCTTCTCAATGAGAAACAGATCCATAAGCTCAGAGCGGAGACTGGGCTTCTAGAGCTAAAGGAAGGCCGTCAGACGGATGCCAACCAGCTGGTTTGGCACACCAGACCACTGGATGTCACTGTACTCCTTGGAAAGGCGCCTGGAGTGCGTCTCCACCGACAGCCGCAACACCAGGCCCTCCAAGCAGAGCACAGACTGGGGTGAGGCGTCTGCCCGCATGGCGCGCTGGAGGTGTGGCCCGAACAGACTGCAGCGTGACCTGGGCTGGAGAAGAGAATCCCCAGGTCTGTAGCGCTGCGGGTAATGCGAGCTCACGTCTGTCCTCGTACCCCACACTCCGTTGTGCAGACTGTCGGGGGATCTGTCCCGAAGCTTGCATTAGAAGGCACAGTGATAGACCCTGCTGCCTAAACCCCCGTGGACGTTGGGACAGGGAGGAAGACATGGGAGGTATAGACACGCAGCCTTCAGAGCCCACACTTCCGGGGCCCAACTGTCTCAGAGCTCACACCGTAGGCAGCTCTTCCGAGCACCGACTGCAGTCATCCTGACTTCTGCCCGTGTGTTTTCGATTGCAGTATGGCCAGATGTGGGGCCTCCCGGGAAGGTGAGGTGTTGGGAGGGTCTACAGGGTCCCGCTGTTTAGGTCTGCGAATACAGGATGGCATTTTCTGTGCGTGCTGGTTTGTGCCTTTAGCCTTGAAATTTACTCTCAGGTTTCACTGCCTCTGTAAGTCTTCAGCCTGATTACTGTAATTGTCGGATTACTGAGTGTTTATTACGTTCCAGGAACCGCACTAAATTTTACGTGTTTTGCTTAATACTCACTATGACCCAATGGGATACATTCTGTTAATTTCATCCTACAGACAAGAGAAACAAGATCAAAGAGGTGAAATGACTTGATCAAGCTCATCTAGCAGGTGGTGAAGTTGGGATTTAAGGCCAAGTGCCTTCTCACTGTGCTTTCCTCCCTTCGCACGGCGAGGCCCTCTACATCTCACCTTCCAAAGGCCCAGAGAGCGAAAGCGCCGTGCCTGGGTGCAGGGCTGCCCGGCTGGGGGGCCTGTTCTCTGAGCTCAGATGGCGAGAACATATCCTTTCGGGGTTATAGGGAGGGATACGGGCAAGGGAGGGGGTGTCTGGAACAAGGAGGGTCACCAGGAAATTCTTGTCTGTGGCCTGAAGCCTATCCCGATGTGTTGGGAGCCACGTCCATCCGTGACAAGTCTAGGAATTGGCCCTTGATTTGACCGGACATGAGCGTTAAGGGTTCTGAATCCCGGCCTTGCCAGATGCGGAGGCACCATCTGTTAGTTAAGTAATCCTTCCAGAAGTCCTGCCCCTCCCCCATCTGACCCATCAGCACTTGCTTCTCATTTGCATGTAGGACCCACATCCCCTTGGTCCTCCGCTCCCTGCCATCACCCTTGTATAAGCACTTTCAAAAAGCCCGAAGCAACCGAGTCTAACTGCCTAGCATCAGAAAGTGGATTCTGACTCGCATAGATTCTGAATTTGTAGTAAGTGTAGGGGGTCCTGACCGAGTACTTCCGTACGTCTGGTGGTCAAGTTTGGCTTCCGTCTCCCTAGTGCCTCTCAGCGGCGTCAGGTCTGATTATCGTAGTCAGTCCCTTTCCCAGGACACTGGTGGTGACCTTGCCTTTTTCTGACTGAACCTTGACTGAGAAAACAGGGAAACAGGAAGTGTAAGTAGTAGTTATATGCCACGGCTCGGACCCCTGACTTGGGCTTGAGTCTGGACTCAGGTCCTGATCGGTTGTGCGACCTTGGACAAATTAGTCTCTCGAAGCTTCGATTTCCTGTTCTGCACAATGGGGTTAAGACGACTGGGTCTGTTTTACAGGTGTAGACGGAGGCGTGTCCTGCCACATGACATAATGTGCACACTGAGAAGGCCCAAGTGTGTGAATTCGGGGTTGGAGCTAAGTTGGGGGACCGGCCTAGCAGAAGGGTAAAAGCGAGGGGCGAGTTCAAATACGTGAATAAGATCATCCAATAAAAAGCAGATACATAGGGGCGCCTGGGTGGCTCAGTGGGTTAAGCCTCTGCCTTCTGCTCAGGTCGTGATCCCAGGGTCCTAGGATCAAGCCCCGCATCGGGCTCTCTGCTCAGCAGGGAGCCTGCTTCCCCCTCTCTCTCTGCCTGCCTCTGCCTGCTTGTGATCTCTGTCTGTCAAATAAATAAATAAAATCTTTAAAAAAAAAAAAAAAAAGCAGATACATAGTTGGTCCAGGAGGACAGTAAGCCCCGAGAGGAAAAGCTCGTCAGCTTTTCTAGCAGTGTTCCCACGTGTAACTGAGAAACACCTGAGAATGGGCAGACTCTGAATTTGACTTGAACTTTGTGCCGGTCTAGCGCAGGATAAGAAGATACTGGTATACCGTCGGAGTTTTAAGAGGATGAGGAAGGAGGTGGGTAGAGAGGCTTAGGACTCGAGGTGAGTGCAAGAAACAAAAGAAAATGTCCTTTTTTGGGAACAAGACCTCAGAAAGAAGAAAAGCCCCGAGTCCCAGCCAGGGCCACTTACCTGGAATGGTATCTCTGGGGCCAAGGAGCGCCGATCGTGCCTGGAGTTATCTGCATCATGCTGGCATCTGGTTGGTTCTCGCCAAATTTGGTTAAATGCCAAGAGTGAGGTCGGCGTGCAGGGTCACTGCGCCTGCAGAGAAACGGGAGAGGGACCGCTCAACACTGTAACGTTCTCAGACAGTTACTTCACTGATGGGATTGATAGATTTAAAAGCAGAGACTGCTGTATCCTCAGAGATCAAAAATAATTAGGTAAATATTGGAAAGCAGATCTTACTGCTTTTTTCTTTTACTAACCACTGTTCTTCTCTGCTTTATTAATACGTTTATTTTCATTTTGACATCATTTCAGACTTCCATAAAAATGCTGCAAAACAGTATAAAGAATTCCTACATAAACCCTAGTGCACTCTTGGTGTGAATGCAAATTGGTACAGTCACTATGGGAAACTATGAAAGTTCCTTTAAAAAATTAAAAATAGAACTACCATATGATCCAGCAACCCCGCTTCTGGGTATATAGCCAAAGAAACTGAAATCGGGCCCTGGTAGATATATCTGCTCTCCCATGTTCACTGCAGCATTACTCACAAGAGCCAAGATCTGGCAACGACCTAAATGTCTATCAACTGATGAACGGACAAAGAAGATGTGGTCTCTTGCAGAGAGAACTATTATTCGGCCACGACAAAAAAGGAGATCCTGCTGTTTGCGACAACTTGGAGATGGACCCGGAGGGTATAATGCTAAGTGACTTAGGCAGACAGAGAAAGATAACTATCCTATGATCTCACTTCTGTGTGGAATCTAAAACAAAAAAGACAAACTCAGAATGACAGACTACGGTGTTGGTGACCAGTGGGAGATTTGGTCCAAGAGTCCAAACTCCAAGTTCCAAGATTTCTAAGATGGGGGTCCAATGGACAGCATGGGATTATGACTAATGATACTGTGTCATACGCCTGAGTGCTGCTAAGAGAGTAGATCTCACATGCTCTCGCCACAAGAAAGAATAACCATGTGACAGGATGGACGTGGTCGCTCATACTTTGGAGGGAATCATTTCGCCATTTACAAATGTAACAAATCTACATACCGTACACCTTAAACTTGCATTGTTCTTTCACAGTTATATCCCAGTAAAACTGGGGAAAAAATTCCCACCTATCCTTCGCCCAGATTCCCTGCACGGTGACATTTTATGCCACAGTTGCCTCTGTTTATCCATATATAAAAATGGGAACAATAATTCTTTCCCACCTCCCAAGAGACTGTGTGCGGAAATACAGAAAAAGAGCTTTCCGGGGACTGTGAAGTCCTCTGTCATATGCCGATGCTGGGTGAATTCCATTCTTCTATTTCTGGGTCAGAAACTCCATGAAACCAGCAGCTTCGTCAGTGTTAACACTGGTCTGGGCGAGGCGGTCTAAACAGCAGCCTGCTTTTGAAAATCGTTCTTCGTTTTGCAAGTCAGTGCCTTCGACTTTTCAATAGCCTGCCCTTTTAACACAAAGCGTTGACAAAACCGAAGGGGGAAAGTGGGTGTCCTTCAACTGCACTGCTGAAGAATAAACCTGGCGAGAGGGAGTCCACGACTATAGAAGGTCTGAGTCTGGAGAGAGTGACTGTGCCTTATTTCTGGCAAAAAAAAAAAAAAAAGGGAGGTGAGCTAGGAGGAATTTCGTGCTGAAAACTTCTAAACTCTCAGACCGTAGGGGAAATTTCTACAGCGGATGAACACATGTATGGGATCTAGGAATCCGCTTTGATACACTGATGATGAAGCTGTAAGTACACACACCGATTTCTTTTCCATGAAAAAAACACATTAGCTTATGTTACGTAAATTCCCGATACCAGTAAAATGTCAAGTGTTAAGTACATCAGAATAATACTAGCCCATGTGTCCGACACGGGTTCTCACCTGACTTTACTAACTTGCTCTATGACCCCATGTGAGTTACTTCTGCTCCCTAAGACTTTATCTTTGTAAAAGATAAAGACACTAGTCAAAGAGGTTGTATTGACCTCATTTTAATCTGAAGCAACTTTAAAAATCTGTAAGAGAGTATGGAGGACTTGCCAAGAGAGAGAATCATTTCCCCAAACACGTGTATTTTTTCTGAAGAAAGGTTGGGGTGATAGGAAACTGATCTGAGCAAAGCGAGGGGTAATACAGACACACAGATTTTTAGCTGTCAGTAAACCCTTCTTGCAATGAAGGAAGCTGTAGTCAGAGACTAATGTCTGTGCTACTAGAGGCCAAGAAAAATGAGAAAAACTGAAATATCTCTCTATAAAATGCTGGGGAAACAGAGAAGCCAAAATGTGGCTAAAGGTTATCAGCTCTGCTCTCAGACAAACCTGGATTCTAATCCTGATACCTAAAATCCAAAAGCTAAAAACCGGTGGTAATTTTCTTAACCATTCTGAGCTTCCTCACCTGAAAAAGGCAGAGTATCACAGAACCTATTTGTAAGGTTTTTGTAAGATTAAAAATGAGCTAATATACCCAGCACATAGTAGAGCTCAACAAATGTTAAGTATGACTCTCATCAGTCATTCATTATTAAAGAATTGGTGAAGACCAGCGGGTAGGGAGACAAGACCGCCAGAGAGATCTACCATGCAGGACAGGAAAGGGGAGAGAGAAGCTGGGCATGAATGGTAAAGGTGAGCAGAATGGACAGGAACTCTGATTGGCAATGAGTCACCCACCTCTGAGCTCCCCAGTAAAGTACTGAGAGTAGATAATTACAACAGGGGTTACTATGCTCACAGCATGAAGGACCCTGGTCACAGTGCTAAGGCCGGGACCTGCCAGGGCAGTGGCTAGGACCTCTAGTCAGAGAGGTAAACACAGGCCAAGATGGACTAGACCCTGCCCACCTGGAAACTAGGAAAGAAAGAAAGTAGTAGCATAGCCTTGGGCTAAAGAGATGAAATAGAGAGCAAACACAGGAGACCAAGGTGAAAAGCAAAATATTACAATTTGTCTGGCTCCTTGTCCCCATACTTCTCTATTGCCCATAACATGTCTCAAGTAACCCATGTCCCTGGGTTCAGTATTGCCCCAAAGTCGAACCTGTCTTCTTCTCAGAAAGGCCACCAGGGAGCTCCTGGCTAATGGCTCAGTGTCCATGGCTTGGCATTCCTGCCTCCAGCCTCACTGTGACCTTGGACGTGCAGCCCCCCAGAAACTACGTTCCTCAGCTAATTCCTTGAAGCCAGGCCACCTCCCTTGAACCCCAGTTCCTCACTGACTTAGATTCCTGCTTTATCTTCCAGGTCCATCTGGGGATTAGACATTCTTTCCGGTGCCCCAAACCTCTCAGAGGCCGGCACACATCACAAACCCTAAGTCCCATGGCCGGGATTCAAACCCAGTTACCTAGGACTTCAGATACTCAGCAGATGCTGCTGAATAACCATACAGAACTTCGTGAAAACATATAAAGTTGCTTTTGCATGAGGCATCTAGAGACACTCCATACGGGTCCAAACGATCCAAACCGGTCCAAAATGCATAAGGAGAAAAAACAACTGTATCTTCCTATCTCGTGTTCTGGTCACCTCGGTGGGAGGCGTTGGCAGGACCCTCTCAGAGTAAGAGGCCAGCTAGCCCTCTGACGAGGGACGGGCTGTGAGAAGCCAGCGGGCGTACTTGAAGAGTGAACTTGGCCTGCAATGCTGGGAATGGGCTCTTCGTCATCTTCATCCTCCAACTCTCCCTGGCCGTGCCTGCTACAAAGGCTGCATGCTGACAAGTCTTTCCTACCTAAGAGGAATGGACAGACCCCGGTAACGTCCACAGACTCCACAGAAGATCCCTAATCTGGTCAAGGAGATGAGGTGTGAGCTACTGTTTACTGATCATTCCAGGGGTTCCAGAGAAGCTCTAGTCTGAAAGCTCCCAGGAAAGAGGAGGCAGGTGCTGGAAGCACAGCATAGCTGCCCAGACTGCATGTGTCAGTTGGTACACCGCCTTCAGGAAGGATCGGACATCTTGCAGGATTCTGAACCAGACTCCCAAGTGTGCAAGAGGCTCTGCATAGAACAATGAAGACATGTGGAGCTGTTGGAAGTGAAGAAAATGTTTCTTTGTGCTTTGAAGACAATAGCGAAGCTTTTTAAAAAATTGTCATCTATCCAGATGCCTCCATGGTTTCTTCACCATTCATTCAGGGGCATCCATCTCCCGTAGACAGGGAGACTTTCTACATCCTGGTCACTGTGCTGGTACTGGGGATACAAAGAACAACAAGGTGTCACTAGACCCAAATAATCCACAATATAGAGGAGGACGACCGAGTTCACTGTGATGAGATGGGTTCCATAATAGAGACCTGTACAAGATGCTTGGTGAACACAGAGGAGGGACTCACTAAGGGGTAAGGTCAAGAAAGCTTCACTTTTACCCACATCATGAAAGGTTTTCCAGATGGAAGAGTATGGGAAAGTGAAGGGAAGGCCACCGGCTAGAAGACATGGTGCGACAGATGCGTGGAAACGTGCAAGCGCGTGGTAAGCCAACTCGGAGGACCTGGGGAGGAGATGGGTAAGGGAAGAGGGGTAGATAAAGGTGAAGAGATAGGAGGGCAGACCTCGTTAGAGACCTCTTTAAAGGGTTTGGACAGTATCCTGTGGATTTGGAAGCCACCAAATGACCTTAGCCAGAGAGCGGCATGCTTAAATATGGGTATCAGTGAGATATCGTCAATAACAAGGAGAATGAATTCGAGAGAGATGAGATTGGAGGCTCTTCTACTGGCCAGAGGAAGGGTAATGAGGGCCTGGCACTCAGGCGGTGGGCGGTGAACTTAAAGGGAACGTCCAGCCAGCAAGTATTTGAACATAGGTGGTGTAGAAGAGAGGATAGCCAAGGAGGAAGGACCGCGTAGCTAGAATGATGATAAAATTAACTTTCATAAAGAACCATTAGATGGAGGGGGTAGGAATGGAGAGAGGGAGGAGGGAAACAGAGTGGGAAAGTAGGTAGCTTTCTCTGGGGCATGCAAATGTGAGGAGTCTGTGGGGTTTTCCATGAAAGAACATGGCGGGCAGGAGAGTCTAGAGGACGAAGTCTGGGCTGCACTTAGAAATCAGGAGTCATGGGGCGCCTGGGTGGCTCAGTGGGTTAAAGCCTCTGCCTTTCGCTCAGGTCATGATCCCAGAGTCCTGGGATCGAGCCCCGCATCGGGCTCTCTGCTTGGCAGGGAGCCTGCTTCCTCCTCTCTCTCTCTGCCTGCCTCTCTCCCTACTTGTGATCTCTATCTGTCAAATAAATAAATAAAATCTTAAAAAAAAAAAAAAAGAAAAGAAATCAGGAGTCATAAGACACGTGGCCGTGGAGAAAAGGCAAGCTGCTTGGGGAGAATGCGTAGGGAGACAAAGGGAGTGGTTAAAGGATGGATCTTTGAGAACCACTATGGTTTAGGGGAGAGGAAGCCAAGAGAGAAGCCCAAGAAAAAGCTTCCAGAAAAGTTGGGAGAAAAACTAGGAGAGTGCAGGAATTTCACAGGCTCCTCGTGGAGACAGTAAGAAGGAGGAATTGTCAACCGTTCCAGCTGTTCCGGAGAAGGCAGTCTGGTGAGGGCGGATGCACGTGCAGCGGGTTGGACACGAGTAAGTCGCTGCTGGGGAACTGAGCGGGGCAGACGCTGGACTGGGAGTGAGAGAACGAAGGAGAGAAAACAAAGAGCGAGGGCAGATAATTCTTTTAAACGCTCGGCTCTAAAGGAGAGAAAGAAGGTGGTGGCTACAAGTGTGGAGGAGATCAGGGAAGGAAAGTTTTTGTTCCTGATGTTTTGTTTTAAAACAAGAAGTAGGAGCAAGTGTACGTGAGACCGGGAGCTCCAGGACACGGAACAAAGAGGATGACAGTCCTCAGGACTCATAAGGAAGCAGGAAGGGATGGCTGTCCGGAGCGATGTGGGGAGCAGAACCTCGTGTATGTAGGAATAGAGCCAGAGCCACTGAAATAAGACAGGAGGACGTAAGATGTGACGCTCCCGTGTATGGAAGGGAGCGGGGCGGGAGGAAGACCGGAGAGACATCAGACCCAGCGTCTTCTACGTCATGATGGTGTCAAAGGAGGGGAAAGTGAGGGGCTGGTGTGGCGGGTTGGGGCTCAAGGAGCACAACAGTGAGGATTAGAAGAGTTCAAACCCGACGAGATTTCCAAGAATTAATGACTAAGACAGGGTCCTCTCCTTAAGGGGCTGACATCCAGGCAGACCAAATGACGTCATTCCTACAGTAAGTAATAAGTCACAAAGAAATAAATCCTACAGTAAAGATAAAATAAGTGTCCAAGACTTGAAATGCCAAAACAGGAAACCCAACTTGGGGAGCTTTTTTCTCTAGAACTTGGAGAGTTCTCGAGAACTCCAGAGTTGTAGAGAACCTGCCCTGGGGGGGTGGGGGGGCGGGGTCAGGTCTTCTCAACAGACTGAAATATTAAGAACAGATCTTGAAACAGTCGAAAGGTCCAAAAAGACAAAATCAAAAACATATGCTGGGAGAAGGCTTCAGCGATAAGTCTCGTCTTTATAAGATTCTTGCACATGGACAGTTAAGTGAAGAAATGAGGGTAAAGAACAACAAAAAAGAGGACGGACATCTAGCCCACCAACTCTCACTCCTTGCTGGGGTGAGCGCAACTTGAAGAAAGAACTGTTTGGTAACATCTAGGAAAAAAATTTAAATAACATATGTATCCAAAGATGGAAAAACAAGCGACATGCTCGCCAGTAGCAGATTACTAAATCACTTGTAGTACAGCCGTAGAAGAGAACACTTTTGCGGCCATTGAAAGAACGGAGTAGCTCCGAACCTGCTGTTACGGGGAGATCTCCAAAATCTATGGTTGGATGAGGACGGTAAGGTATGGTGCCGTGAGTACAGCATGCTGCGGCGGGGGAGGAGAAAATATACGTAACCCCTTATATGTTTATTAGCGTAAAGAATATTCTGGAGTGACGCTTGAGAAACTAGAAACTGACTGCCTCTGGGGAGGAAAACTCATTTTTCGCTGTACTTCCTTCTGTAACTTTTGAATTGTGTGCCATGCCCAAGTACTACCTACTAAAACGCACGGTATTTCCAAAACAGCCTCTCGTTTTAAAAATACATCACACTGTATCTTGAGACGACCAAAGAAGTCAGACAGCTGTTGGCCGACTTTTTCAGTGATGCCGATAATTTCGTAAACATTCCTAAAGAGCACAGCATGCTTTCCTATTTTGGGATCGCTTTGATCTGTAAGAAGATAAGGAGATACTTTCCTAAAGGGCATTACCTCATGAGCGTATCAAAAAGAGTCAGGAGACGATTTAATTTTAAAATCTGAGCGAACCGAGTTTTGCATGTGGGCGTCACTCACACAATGCCCTTCTGTTGCATTCCTGACCACAAACAAGGAAGCGCAACTGCGTGGGCGGGGCAGTCTGATGGAACTGGAACTAGCAAGTGACATGATGTCCTTCTCAGATGACTGTGGCCTGACACTGATTCAGGAATGCCGAGCTTATTTCTGAAAAGTCTACGAGCAAGTGCCGGCCACGCAAGCTCCGGTCACCGGTCACCTGCTGCGTGCCTTCTACCTCGACGAACTCTAGCTGGAGTTCCGAGAGGTCACAGATGGCCACAGGGAGTTCCTAATCTTGCTGGGGAGCCTTACATGCAAGAAAAACCATTAGAGTCATTATTCACAGATTCAAAAAATATTTGAATGCCTGCAGGCACTTGGTGATGTTTTCTGTCTTACTCTTTGTACTGTCTTCCTGCGACAGGGCAAGTAATGAGAGGATGACGTAAATAAGAAAAACTAAGCAACTCGTCCACAGTCTCAAGGGTAGTGAGGGGCAGAGTTGATATTAAAGGCCTGTGCTCCTCTCGTCTAAGCCGTGAGCAGCAGAAATAGAGTAGAGACAGACAGTTAAGCAAATGCACAGGACATTTTCATGCAGTTCTCGGGGTCCTGAAGGAAAGAAAGCTGAGGAATGTGAGTGTGTCATTGAGGGTGTCTGTTCCCGGGTCGGGGACAGCCCCTCTGAGAGCGACATGGGCGCCGAGCCCTAAACGAGGAGCGTCAGCCGTGCAGGAGCAGGTGCGGAGTGTTTAGCAGGGACGGACGGACGGATGGACGGAGCAAGGAAACACAAAGGCCCTGGGGTGGGAATGCATCTGCGGTTTTCAAGAAGCACTGGAGAGTGTGACCGGAGCGTGAGAGTAAAGCGCAAATGGCAGGAGAAGCCATCAGGTCACTCACCCGGGGCCACGCGGGCTCCGGAGGGATCTGGGCTATGAGCTGCCCACCATCAAGAACAGGATCTGAGGGGCGCCTGGGTGGCTCAGTGGGTTGAGCCTCTGCCTTCGGCTCAGGTCATGATCTCAGCGTCCTGGGATCGAGCCCCGCATCGGGCTCTCTGCTCAGCAGGGAGCCTGCTTCCTCCTCTCTCTGCCTGCCTCCCTGCCTCCTTGTGATCTCTCTCTCTCTGTCAAATAAATAAATAAAATCTTTAAAAAAAAGAGAAGAGATTAGGATCTGAAGTTGGCCAGAAGGCCTGGAGGTCGCGCAGGGCTTCCGACGATCTTGAAGGAGTCGTATGCTCTGGATAAATGGAGACGGGGACCGCCTTCACTTGGAATATTAAGAATTCTGAGAGCTAGCGTTCACTTTTTTGTTGATGCTGTGCTGTGACAAGCGGTTATGGCTGACGCTTTGTGTCCACGCTTCTGGGCGCACCAACCTTCTAAACCCGTGCCAGTTCTCAGCTGGACGTGGGCTGACTGTGTAAGAATACCAAGTAGACCTACCAGCTCTACCAAGTAAAACTCCCGTTTCCAATCTACTCACGGACCTCCCTACCCCCCGACCACCGTCCGTTCGGGGCACGGCACGCTGTGACGGATGAGCAAGTCCGACCTCAGGTTCTGGTCTTAACTGTCTCCCCCCAGCCGCGATAGATCCACATATCCTGCAAACTAGGGCTACTGAATGAGCGGGTCACGGGTGGGGTCAAGGGTCTTCCTGATACACGACTGAGCACATGTGCTTGGGCCAGGTAAAGCAGGTTCCGGAAGGTTCTTTTTCTGTGTCACTGCCGTTTCCCCCCTATTTTTCCTCATCTATTTTTAAAATCACAGAGTATTTCAAACATACATAACTATATTCAGATTACTATAAAGAACACCCATGTACTCATCACCAAAATTAATCAAATCTTAATGTTTTCCCCATATTGCTTTCAGGTGTTCTTTTGAATAGGTAATTAATTCACATAATTAAAAAGGAAGATCAAAGCATCGCGAAGTCTTACTCCGCGCTTCCCAGCCTGCGTCCCCATTTCTCTTCAGGACTAGCGTCTCGTGCCGTATTTTCCTTTAAAGCTGCTTCATAGTCCCTTGTGTGCATATATCATATTTATTTAATCAGACCCTTGCTGTAGATACTTTTCGATCGTCAGTCGTTTGCTATTACAAATCATGCATCAGTGAGAACCAAGGCCGTACACTGTTTTCTATTCATGCTGACTTATCACGGCAGAAATTCCCAGTAGAACTGTTGACTCAAAACAGGCATTTGCAGTTTTGCTAGTTAATGCTAAATCGCCCCTTTCACGTAACTTTAAAGAGGAAGCAAACTCACTATGAACGATTAAATGTCATGTGTAAGTAATTTGGTGGGGGGCGCAGTGGGGGGGTAGATTATGTCTGCAGTGTGCTGGAACAGATGACAGAACAGGGCCCTTGTAGGCATTTCCTGTTTACGGGACAACGAGAGGCCCCAAATACTGATGACAGAAATATTTAGCGACTGAAAACAATGACCAAGCCAAGCACACTGAGCTGTACTGATAACATTGTTTCATTCCATAGATCCAGAAGGTACTCTGTCTGTAATAAAAATTAGGGTATACTGGGGCACCTGGCTGGTCAGTGGGTTAAAGCCTCTGCCTTCGACTTGGGTCATGGTCTCAGGGTCCTGGGATCGAGCCCTGCATCAGGCTCTCTGCTCAGCAGGGAGCCTGCTTCCTCCTCTCTCTCTCTCTGCCTGCCTCTCTGCCTACTTGTGATCTCTGTCTGTCAAATAAATAAATAAAATCTTTAAAAAAAATTAAGCTATACTGAGCTCTGTTTTCTACATGCTCACAGAACACAGGAAAGCTGTCAAAATCTTTAAAGAGTTGAAAAAGCCTATCATCTTCCAAAATAAAAAAAAAAAAAAGAAAAAAGAAAGGTGGTAATTGTGCATTCACACACTGTTGGCAAAGACATCCTTTGAGATTGAGAAATCATTTACCCCCCCTTAAAGCATCGCTAGCTTCTTCAAGGCTGTATTTCAGACTTTTCAGACTCACAGAAAAATTCAAGCAAAATTTTCTAAGGCTTTTGTCATTGCCTCACTAACATCTGACTCTTAAACAAGTGGTTCAGTGGGTAGAAAGGTATGCATTAGGTAACACAACCCCATAGCAACACCGTCCGTTCTGGAAAGAGAAGTTCTTTTTAAATGTCACACCCTGATCATATGCCCTGGGGACTTCCGGCCGTGACAGCGGGCAAGAGTGAAGTGTGCCAACTGACCCACAGAAGCCGCTAACATCTACAGTCCGCACAAAAGATGAAAAATCTTTGCCAGTAAAATGCTTTACCCTGTTCCTCACACCTGTCCCAATAGCCTTTCATCGCTGCTTTATCTCCTCCCCGACTCTCGATTCCGACATGTTTTTGAAAAGATCGAAATTTTATTAATAACCAAAGAAAACTATTATCATAAAGGAGAGGGACCAGCAATGGGGGTGGGCGATTTTCACTTAGTCACCAATGGGTGATGGTGTTGAAATGTCTTCTGCTCAGTCGCCCTCTCTTTTGGCCCCTCCTCTCTCTCTGAGGAATCAAAGAGTCAACTGTCCTTCCCATACCCGAGCGTTTGCAAAAGAAGCCACAGCAGAAGTCGATGCAAACGCTGTAACATCTCTCATCCGCGAGAGCCCTCATTTTGTCCTCCACTGACTTTCCAAATTCAATTACAATAGAGTAAGTTCCAATGACCAATAATCTATTCTTTTCAAATCTCAATTTGCAACCAGACATTTTCTTAGAGGAACGAAGGTGGGACTGGCTTTTACCAACTTCTTCAGAGAGCAGATATTATGATTTTAGAATTTTCTTCTCTACTTCTCTCTGCGATAGACTATATGCTGTTAGAGCTCAGATAAATCACTTCCGTGCTGGTTTGTTTTCATCTTCCGCACACAGACACCCACAAACACACTCATGGGTCTCAGAGAGGGTCAGGTAGTTGCAGAGAACTAGGAATATTGTGTGTGCCCCTGAATTACGGCCCGCTTTGAGGAGAAGCTGCTTGGGGGCTCTGCCGGAGGGTTCCTCCTGGATAAATGAGAAGCTGTTCAGCAGGGCACAATGAAAGGTGTGTATGGCTCTTTCCCTCAACCCAGGGGGGCTGCAGGGCAGAGGGGCAGGAAGGGAAGGTATCCTACCACTGTGGCTGGAAACACCCCTCCTCTTCCTTTGTATATAAACCCACACAAGATTGTCCTCTGGAAGTTTTGTTTTTTTTTTAAGATTTTATTTATTTATTTGACAGACAGAGATCACAAGTAGGCAGAGAGGCAGGCAGAGAGAGAGGGAGGAAGCAGGCTCCCCGCTGAGCAGAGAGCCCGATGCGAGGCTCGATCCCAGGACCCTGGGATCACAACCTGAGCCCAAGGCAGAGGCTTTAACCCACTGAGCCACCCAGGCGCCCGAGTCCTCTGAGAGTTTAGAGGAGTCCAAATACCAACTAAGATATTTCAAAATTAATGAATTAATTTTTATACATTGCCAAAGTATACATTTTTAAAAGATTTTATTTATTTACTTGAGAGAGAGAGAGAGCAAGTGCACAAATGGGGAGAAGCAGGCTCCCCGCCAAGCAGGGAGCACAATGTGGGGTTTGATCCCAAGACCCAGGGATCATGACCCAAGCCAAAGGCAAACGCTTAACCCACCGAGCCACCCACCTGTCCCCTCCCCAAAGTATCAATTGCATTTCATTTGCCAAAACAAGTAAAGGTTTTTTGTTTTTTGATTTTTGGGAGGCAAAAGCCTCACCTTTTGGAAGTTACTTTTTTCCAAACACCCATTAAACACAAACAAAGAGATGAGCCCCGAACCGTGAACACTAAAGAAACGGAATTCTCTCGTGGGACGAGTATGATGCATTGCATTGTTTTCCTCTTCTCTAATTCACGTTCCCATCATTTCAAGAAAGAGGCCACAAATAAGCAATTAAAAGCAACACACACAAAAAAAAAAAAAAAACAAGAAAAAAAAAGGAAAAAAAGAGAAAAAAAATAAAAGCAACACGAAAACAAAGGGAAGGACAGAAAGAATTCATTTTAGGAAAATACCTTCAACGTGGTCAAAGGAAGAATCCACATTTTAGAATCGTACCAGAAAGGGATGGTTCACTAAAAGAAAGCTTTTCAATATTACAGAAACCCGAGTGAAAAGAAGGCAGGCTGAAAACTTCAGGAACACAAGGCTCCAGTCCCTCAGAGCTACCGTCCCGCACTTTCATGGTAAATTTTACAAGGGAGTTCGACCACCACGGCCACTCACACAGCCTGACCCTGGCTGGGTGGTTGGGGGGAGAGAAAATAAAACAACTCGGAAGAATGCCAAGTGAAACTCGAAAAACCAGCTCGGTGAGCTCTCTGTGTTCCATAATGTAAGCAGTCTCTGCTTTCTTTTTCACCTTTTACATGGTGGAAAAGCAAGAAGAACTCCTGTCGTAATAAAGAGTCAAGTCACCTTGAGATCCAGAACACTGCGGTGACGGGTGGCCGCGTCCTCTTTTCCCTACGCTACATGTTCTTTTAAGTGATGTGTCCCGGGAAGCAAGCACCGGCCTGAAGCCCAGCTCCAAACAAAATCCTTGAGTCAAGACTGCGTAAGAATAAAAGCCGATTCAGGGGCACCTGGGTGGCTCAGTGGGTTAAGCATCAGCCTTTGGCTCAGGTCATGATCTCAGGGTCCCGGGATCGAGCCCCGCATCGGGCTCTCTGCTCAGTGCAGAGCCTGCTTCTCTCTTCCTCCACCCCTCCCCCTGCTTATTATTTCTCTCTCTCTCTCTCTTAAAAAAAATAAAATCTTAAAGAAAAAAAAGAGTAAAGCTGACTCAAATTACTGTGACGAGGGAAAGATCATCAGGTATTTACATCTGTGGTTCTGATGCAGTTTCATGAGGTACAATGGGCATCTCAGTAAACTCCTCTTTTCATGTAAATTCAAAGTTCAAGGAGAAGACGACACCTTGTCTTTAACATTGAGAATATAGTCACAGGTTCCTCCCTTTGAACCAATGTTGGCCATGAGAACAGAGAAGCCTTGGCCGTTAGCGCGCAGATAATTGTTCCTTAGGAGAAACAGGAGTAGTGACTGCGGAATTCCCCGGGGAAGTGGGGAAGCAGAACCATCAAGTGCACGACACAAAGCGATTGCTAATCTGAATGAGATAAAGCCAGTCCAAACACCCTCCTCATCAGAAATACGGTGACTGTACACCAAGGACAGAGAATGATTGAAAGTTCCCAGGCAGAAATTTTAACAGCACTGAATTACACGAGGGCTCCAACAATGAGAATTTTCAACGACAATTTAGAAAAACAGGCTTAAACTAAACATGTGGTCATTTTTCTTTATAAAGAGATACAACATCGAAGACACCTGTGAAAGCTTCGCCATCCAGGGTCCTGCAAAGAAAGCGCTAAAGCTCACGTCCACATAGCAGGGACTTACCCGGGGGCGAGCAGAAGCATCCTAGCTAACAGCCCTCTGGCCAACTGCATGTCGGATTCAGGACTGGGATAAAAGGCCATTTCGCCCCGCTACCGCTCTCTCCCGGTCCCGGTGAACTCCTGCGCCTCCTGTCACAGCTGGAACTGCCCTGAGCAGCTGGCCGGGACCTTCCTTCCCGGTCACCTCTGCAAACTGGCCAATTAAAATTCATTTCCCGCCCAATCCGAGTGAAGAAGGGAAGGTGACCCTCGGAGCGTCCCCTAACAGCATCTCAGACAAGAGCGCGGCCGAGAAATGCCGGAATCCCACTTTGTGGGCAGGAGGAGGAGAGCAGCAAGAAAACCATCTGCTGATACAATGCCTCCAGCAGGACTCAGGAAGTTTCCTTGAATGATCCCTGCCAAACCCGCGCCCTCCTCCGCAGGCAAAAATGCCACTGTCTGCAAAAATGTGTGTCAACTGCTTCAGGCTTCCCACAGTCTGCGAAGCCATTGCAGCCGGGTCCAGTATCCCTAGACCTCGTAAGGCCACGCTGTCCTGTGAAGGCCAAGTCGGTGGCCCCGGGACGAACCTCAGAGCCAAGGGCAGGGCATCGAGCCCGGTGAACCAGCCTCACTGCTCAACGGAGAAATGAATTAGGGGTCAAAACCCCGAGCTCCTATCATGGCTTTGCTTGATTCATTTTCCAGAGCCCAGACCACCATGTGGCAAAGGCTTAAGCCGATGAGACGGTTGTAATGACGGTGGCGACCAGTGGGGGAAGAGCTGGGAAGTTTCTGGGGGAAAGCACTAGCTCAGGAAATCCTGAGTTTTAAACTGGAACATTTTGTTTCCTTTACCAGCAACGCTCTGAAGTTCCCCGGCCTGGGCTGGACAGATTTCACGGGGACGTTCCTGTTAGGGTAAGTGAGATCGCAGGATTCCCGCTGACAGGTTGGGTAAGCGCATCCAGGCGTGGAAGGGAAGGTTGGGATTGGATCTGGGAGGACATCAAGCCCTGAGCCACCAAGATCTCTCTTTCTCAACCTGGGGTCCTTGGCTGGACCAAGAATTCACGCTTGGGGGGATGGAGCTTCCTGTTTTTACTCTTTCATTTTTCTTATACAAAAATGAGAAAATCCTTCCTGGCTATTTTCTCCGCAGAAAAGGAACTCTCTCTCACTCTGACCCATTGGCTCACGACGGGGCACTTTTCAATTCTAAAATCTGTGACCTGATACAAATTAGATTTGCTCAACGCCCACTATTAACCTCCCACCTCAACACCTGGAAGACTCGTAAGAAGCTGATGGGCACATCACTTCCGCTCTAAGGGGAAGCCCAGGACGTCGGCGCCTTACACCTTTCCAGAATTCAGCACGAGATTTAGACCAGAGCCAGCCTGAAGGAGCTGCCATGACCAAAACGGGAATAAAGAAAGCGATCAGATGACAGTCTCTTTGGATTACAACCCACAGAATAAAATAAATGTGAAGGAGTCCTTACCGATATAAACAGTTAAAATAAGTGGGAAAACAGAAATATTCCAATTAATGAATGTAGAAGGAATGAAGGAAATACAGAGTCATCTTAGAATATTCTAGTAACGGATGTTGCAGGGAATATAACCATACATGACGCCTGGTGATGTCAACCTTGATTACTTGGTTGTGGTAAAGCCTGCCAGGACTAAGACATCCTGACATCGTGTAATCCCTAATAGGACGTGCTCAGAAGGACACATCACTTCTGCGGTACTCTTGGCAAAAATGGAGAACTTCAGTCTAACCATGAGACAACGTCAAACAAACCCAAACAGAAATACTGGCCCATACTTTTCCAATGCGTCAAGGCCAGAAAAGACCAGGAAAGCCTGAGCAAATACCCAATGACAGGAAACTAAGGAAACATGACAAGGATGATGTGGAATCCTGGAACAAAAAAGGGAAATTCATAGAAAAAAAAATGATAAAATCCAAATAAAGTCTACAGTTTATAAGTCTTAGCGTCTGTAGTCAACAGTACCTCACCAGCGCCAATGTCTTGGTTCTGCTATTTGGACTATGGTTGTAAGAGTTGTTAACTTTAGGGAGAGCTGGGGGATGGGCGTAGCAGAAATCTCGGTACTATTTTTGCAACTTTCTTATGAGTCTACAATTCTTTCAGAACAAAAAGTAAAAACCAAAATGGGCAGGATTTAAGACCGGAGTATAACTCGATGAGAACCGCCCCAATTTCTAAGGTCAGTCCTACATCAGTGACGCTTAGGGTGCGGACGTCTCTTCCTCTAGGAAAGAAGCCCACCACTGCAGGGGCGTACAGTGAACACAGCTGTGGAGTCAGGACACACACCTAAAACTCCCAGAGTTTACGGAGTTAGAGGGGCGTGACTGGGAACGCACTGTGTGCAACACAGAGGTCATGACTTTTTAAAAGGCAGTTGCTTGCCGATCTACAACCTTACAGTCTCCCTTTACACAGACCGAGCACCGCCGGCCAGCCTTGACCATGCTGGTGAGGGCAACCCCGGCTTGTTTTAGAGATAGTCTCTGTGGCTAGGACACCATCTGGATATGCAACTGGGTTCATTTGTTTTATCCAACTATTAAAGACCACTGTGTAAAATCGTTTCATTGTTTCAAGTTCAAACTCAGGTCTGGTGGTTCCCGTGCTCAAGCAGGCGCTCCCTCCTGCTCTGCTGTTCCCGCCTGCATCAACCAGGGTCACGGTCCCACGGTTACCCCGAGGGGCCCCCTGGCAGCAACTCGGAAGTCACACCTTTTCATCTTCCTCCTCCCTTCTCCCATCCTCATCAGCCATCAGTCTTCCTCCCAAGTTCATCTCACATCTTATCCGCTTTCTGGTCCCATCAGCACTTGCTTGGTTCAATCCCAATCATTCTCCACTCACCCCCCACCTCCCAGGCTGGCGACGGCAGTAACTTCTCCGGCACAACTCTCTGGCCTTGAGTACGTTGGCGCCGAGGCCCAGCCAGCCTACATAGCCCGGCAGAGTCTTGCTAAACGGAAGGTTCTGGTTCTCGACTCTGTGACGACCCAAGGAGGCAGGAGGGCACAGTGCTCGGGGCTCTGCTGCTTCGGGCTGGCCCCGCACAGCCTTTGCCAGCCGGCTGCCTTGTAGCCAGTGCCTCGACCTGTCCTCGATCAGTAGATTCAAACTTCTTTGGAGTCTCTTTTTCGAGTGAAATCTTACAGAGAACTTAAATGGAGATGCCATAAACAGGGATAATTGTCTAAATCCAAATTTACAATGTCCACGTCTTCATCACGGGAGTCACCGGGTCTGCTAGGAAGAGCCGCGAACTGAAATCGGGATGATCGAGAACGAGGACGAGCAGCCCTTGCTGAGCGTTCACGGCGTTCTGGGCACTGCCCCGCCTGCTTTCTGTGTGTTCGGACTTTCCGTGCTTTCAGCCACCCTGGGATTAGTTACTCAACTCGTCTTACGGACTGGAAACGGAGCGAGGCTAACACGCGCTTACACAAGAAGGGGCAGCAGCGCGACTGATGCATCACGACATCTGCTTCCACGGACCCCCCCCCCCCGCCCCCACGGCTCTGTGTTCTCCTGCCCCCCAGGCTGGCACAGACGCACATGGGAACAGACAGCACGGAAACCACACCGTCCCTGTCGTGCCCCTGACATCCACCTCCCCTGACACTCCGTCCGCTCCCGGTGGCCTCTGTGCTTAGTGCTTGGCGCATCTCAGCAAACTGAATTCCTAGGGTTTTAGTGGAAGTATCCATCACGCTGACCGTCGAGGCAAGAGACGGCGGCACCTGTGAGCTCGAAGTGAACCTGAGCCCACCGCCTCCTCGCTGAATGCCGGTGCGGACGCCACGGGACTGGCGTGGGAACTGATGAGAAAGGCTAAGGTCGGGCATGCCACCGAGCGCACAGGAGCGGGGGATGCACCGGGACGCGGCTGTGAACTTCTACGAGCTTCTACGGGGCCGACTTTACCATCCTAGGACGTTCCTCCATGAACAGGTGACAAGAGACGTTTTCATGACTATCAGTTCGGAGATGAATGAGTCTCACTGTACAGTGTAACACTGGTCCTTTCCAGAGCGTTTAGGACGTTGGTTGGTATGTTGCTTTGGGTGTTTTTGATTCTAGTTTCAAAAACAGTGGTTGATGGGGCGCCTGGGTGGCTCAAGGGGTTGAAGCCTCTGCCTTTGGCTCGGGTCATGATCCCAGGGTCCTGGGATCGAGCCCCGTGTCGGGCTCTTTGCTCAGCTGGGAGCCTGCTTCCCTTCCTCTCTCTCTGCCTGCCTCTTTGTCTACTTGTGATCTCCGTGGGTCAAAAGCAGTGGTCGATGTGACTTTAAATTTGTGGGAGCCCCACCTCACCTCCCAGGAACCTTAAGATTTCTTCAGAACCGAGTTTGAAAACTACCACAAACCTCCTCTGAGCTTCTCCAGGACCTCCCCGTTCAGCCCCTCCCGACCTCGCGCGCTAGCCTGTCTCTTGACTCCCAGCCTTGCCCCCCAGCTACCCTTTTCCAGCGGCCGAGTCCCTTCTCCCGAACCCCCTGGCACAGGCCTCCGAGCCTCTTACCTGTGCTTGGGCCGCCGCTTCGCCTCTCCCCACCACGCTGCTTTCCTGTGCTGGGGGCGGGAAGCCGGGGGCTCAGGGCTGCGGTCAGACGTGCCGGCGCCCGCGGGGCCCGGGGCTGCACACGCATCTCTGGAAAAAGAGGAAAACGAGAAGCTGAGTGAGGTGGTGTTCAAGGGCACAAATGAAGCAACAGGAACAACGTGTGAACTTGAACACGAAGTCAGCGCAGAGCGGCCGAGCGAGGCGGCCGTTCTCAGCTGCCCCGGCCGAGCTCTCCGCCCCGAGAAAGGCGAATCCACTCCGTGGGCCTTCATCCTTCCCGTACCACGTCCCTGTGAAGCAATAAAGTGTCCCTCCCTGTTTCTGAAGACCAGGCTTTCCGACCACGGGGGAGAAGAAAGAGACACACGATGAAGGTGAACTCCCCCATCATTCAGCCTCTCCCCATCGGTAAAGAGGAGAAACTGGCCCCCTTGAAGCACGCGGCCAGGCAAGGTGGTTCCCCGGAACCCGGGCCCTGCCGCCTCCCGTCTCAACTTCATCACCAGGACCGTGACCCCCAAGCGAGCGGCCCCCGCGCTCGGCCGCGCACAGGAACGTGCCAGCTCTTGAACCTGAGCTATTTCGGATTATCCAGATGCCACTGTGCTGGAGGCGAGCCTTTTCTGTGTCCGTTAAAATCCACCCCCTGCCCGTCCAGAACACCAGTCCCTTAACGCCGGCGCTCCGCTCTCCCCGGCAGTCAGAGAAGGTTTTCAGCCCTGCGTGGCGGCTGTGTTCTGCCGGGACAGCAGGGCCATGTCTCCTCCCTCGGAGCATCTCAGCCCCCGAAGTCTGAGCTGCTGTCACTTGGGAACTGAAAGACGCTGGGCGAACTGCCCTCTGAGCCTCGGGCTCTGCATCATAATGTCAGGATGAGCCGGTTAGGAGCCTCTCCGAGCTGGACTCTTCTGCTGACCAGCCCTGGGACACTGTCCCCTCTGGGCCCCGGTTCTCTCAGCTCTCAAATGGGTGCATAAAAATACCCACACTTCCACGGAGCTGTTGAGAAGCTTAAACTAATTCTGCCGAAGCCCTGAGAACAGAGCCCGGCACATCTTCGGCGCTCAGCAAAGTAGCCAGTAGCAGCAGCCTGTCCTGCACAGCCGCTAGAAGGGTTCTAGAAGACTCGTTAACGGTCCAGCATCCTGCCTCCACGGGGGACACGCCTGATTATTCTCACCATCATTTACAGCGGTACGTCACTTCAGAGCTGCTTTTGTCTAAGATGTTACACAAAACAGACACAACTAAAGAGACCTGATCTGTGCTGGAAATCAGAGCAGGAAGAGCTCTGGCCGGGGGCATCTGGGTGGTTCAGTCGGGTAAGCGTCTGCCTTCGGCTCAGGTCATGATCCCAGGGTCCTGGGATGGAGCCCCGAGTCGGGGTCGAGCCTGCTTCTCCCTTCCCTCCACCGCTCTCCCTGCCTCTGCGCTCCCCCTGCTTGGGCACTCTCTCTGTGTCAAATACATAAATAAAATCTTAAAACAACAAAAAGAAGAGGCGCCTGGGTGGCTCAGTGGGTTAAAGCCTCTGCCTTCCGCTCGGGTCATGATCCCAGGGTCCTGGGATCGAACCCCACATTGGGCTCTCTGCTCAGCAGGGAGCCTGCTTCCTCCTCTCTCTCTCTGCCTGCCTCTCTGCCTACTTGTGATCTCTGTCTGTCAAACAAATAAATAAAATCTTAAAAAAAAAAAAGGAAGAAGAAGAAGAGCTCTGGCCAGAGAGCTGACGGTCGAAGCGTTTTGCAGAATCCATCACATAGCCCCCAGCGAGAATTACACAACCCTCCACGGCACCAAACCCTCTAGCTTCACCGGGGGCGGGAAGGAGGTTCGCAGGTGCCTGACCAGCAGCTGTGTGAATATAAAGATTACACGAGCATGAGCAGCACGCCCAAGACCTCCCGTTGGTGTAATCCGTTCTGAGAGCAAGCTCTCCTTTCCAGCCCTCCTCTGGCTCCCGATGTCTGCCACGGGTTAACAAAGACCAAGCCTGAGCTTTCGTAAAACCTTTGTGGCATTTAATAACTTCCTCATTTTTGGCCCAAACCACAGAGGCTGGCTCTGTCCTTGACACACCATAGCTAAGCCCTTGGCTCTTTCCTCGCCCATCCCCCCCTTCCTGGGAGGCACAAAGGGATAGGAGGTCCAGGAGCACAGTCCCAGGCAAGGGAAAAGACGGAAGCACAAAGAACAGGAGGTTATCTTAAAAAGATAAATCCTTTTTTTAGATTATCTTAAAAAGACTTCCTCTTTTTAAGGATTCTTAATTTGTGATTCTTCGCAACCCTGGGAAAGCAGAGACTGGCACTGCTCTCCGTGGCCATGTCACCTGCCACCTCCAGGGGACCAGCTGAGTTAGCACCTGGGTGTGAGGGTTCGTGGAACCCATGTGGCTTGTCGCTGACGGCAACCCCGGGGCTGAATCAGAGCCCCGCCTCCGTGCTGATCTCCCCTCCCCCGCCCCGGACGGACTGGCACCTGAGGGGGCCACCTGCACACATCACACAAACTAGGACACACAGGGAAAGAGGCTAGACAGAGGCAGAAGAACCACCGGCACCTAGAGCCCAGCTTCTCTGCCTCTGGAAAAATCTGGACAACAAATAATGTTTAAAACGTCCTATGTCCTAATGAAAAGAATTCTGTAGTGGAGGGAGGCCTGGAGTGAGTGTTGGGAGCCCGTCTCCTTGGGGTCTTCCTGTCACCCTTTCCTCTCCCCGCGCTTCTCTAATCTGCACGGGGAACCCGGCCGGCTCTGGAATGTCCCCTGTCTCTCCACACCGGAGGTTACCGTGCTCCCTGCCACGCTGGCAGGGACACAGCCGAGAACGTGCTCTGATCTCCTCAGGAAGCAGAGCCCCATGGGGGCTACCGAGGTATCACTCAGCTTGAACTGATTCCAAGTCTTTCCTGTAAAAGGATATGTATGCCTTCCCATAGATCAGGAGTTTTTCTCGTAACTTCTCTAAATTGTTTTGCCCCCTTTTCCAGATGAACAATCCGAGACAGAAAAGTTGGGTATCTTGGCTCATACCACACTTGGACTCACACTCACTTGGGATAAAAATCACTGACAACCACCTTCTCTTCTTCCTTCCAGTTTAAAAGCTTCAAAAATGTTGAGTTTCTCACACAAATTCTATAGGTCTTGGCATTACTAACCCAGGTGCGGTCAGAATGGGTAGGGAATGGGGACAGTGGCAACATTAAGTAAACATGTTACCAAATGAGCTGATTTTTACTTAAAAGATACTCCAAGGTACACTGTTTTACTTAAAAATACCCAAAGACAGGGGCAACTGGGTGGCTCAGTGGGTTAAGCCTCTGCCTTCGGCTCAGGTCACAATCTCAGGGTCCTGGGATTGAGCCCCACATCCGGCTCTCTGCTCAGCAGGGCGCCTGCTTCCTCCTCTCTCTCTGCCTGCTTGTGATCTCTGTCTGTCAAATAAATAAATGAAATCTAAAAAAAAATAATAAAATAAAAGAAAATACCCAAAGATACACTGCAGAAGCCTTGGAATCAATGAAACAAGTTCAAGTGAAAAATACAAACAGAAACCAAACAGCTCTCCAGCCTAATGGGGAGAACTTCCAAGATCCCCAAAGGCACCCTATCCTCCTGGCTTGTCTGTCCTTGTCCTGCAGGATTCAGTTTGGCCGTCATTTCCTGTGGAAGCAAGTCGGGGACGGAGCTGGCTACGGAGATGTGCATTTCCAGGTGCAATTCGCACTGTCTTCCGACCACCCATCTGCTGGTCTCTCCTCCACGCGGGCTCAGAAAGGCAAGCGAACCAGGTTGCTGCCCGGCACACAGACGTGCTTGACAATTATTTTTTTCAACAGATGAAACACTGCCGAACGTTCCACAGATCTGTAACATTTCTTCCCTCAGGACTCCTTGTAGTTCACTCAACCTGCGGGCAAAGCTGATGAGAATGGGGAGAGGGGCTGTATTTACTCAGCTTCTGCTCTGCCCCAGGCTTGAGACCACAAATTATCGAGTGATGAAAGAGGACTCAGAGCAGACCTCAGAAGGTGTAGCAGGGGCTAACAAAAATCGTGATCCGCAATCCCAATGTCGTCTTTCTTCTCCAGTTAAGAAACAAGAAATCCAGGCCAACCCCTACGTTCCACTTCCTATGACGAGTCCAGTCCTATCCTCTCCCTCCCCCGGACCGCAATATTCATAACTCTTGAATATACACTGGCTGCTTTACCACTGGGTCTTTTAATAGAATCATTCAGTACTTTCTGAACTTTCCGCCAATATTAGAAGAAAAAGTTCCAGATTGTTCTGTTCCTTGCGACTCTCTTGAACTGCATGAAAACCAGGGAATGCCGGCAAAAGCCGGAGTGGGAGCTAGAAGAGACTGAGCCAGGCCTTTCAAATAATCTCTCCAGATCCCCTTAGATGCCTGGTTTCTATTGAGTTTAAACAGTTTTACGTCGTCTTGCAGTAGAGCAGCCAAGAACCGTTATCTCCCTAGCCTGGACCGTCACCACGTTAGGGACACGCTGGGTTTATCTGTAGAGCCAGCAGTTTCTTCCTTTTTGTCGTGTTTCACCCAACAGGGAGCAGCTACCTCACCGGACGCTGCCTCTCCTGCCCCCCCTTCGACCCAGCCTTGACCCAGCAGCCAGCGGTATTTTTTAAAAAATGGAACCGGCTTGTGCCGTCCTCCGGTAAAACTGTGCAGCTGCTCCCCTGCACTTCAGGTAAAATCCAAGTCCTTGACGTGGTTGTTGAGGCCCGAGTGACTTGGTCTCTGGTACCTCCCTTCCACATGCTCTTCCCACTCTGCCCCGACCGCACTGGCCGGCCTTGAGCTCCCACCGAACTCTCCACCTTCACACATGCTGTTCCCTGCCTGGAACAGTCTTCCTCCCAATTCTTCACTCGGCTGCTCCTCCTTGGCCTTCTGGTCCCAGTCGAACACCAGAGACCAGCTCACCTACTGCCAATGTCTCCTTCCAGGCACCTGGTCCTTTCCTTGACGGCAGTAACCGTTGCGTGGAATCATCTGCTCGTACGTGGTCTGTTCCTCCTACTCAACAGCAGCTCCGGGAGCTGGCTTGCCTTCCGCTTTGTTTTTCCACCAGCATGCACCTAAGGCCGACCACAGCGAGTGGCTCACAGGAGGCACATGATACAGACTTGCTGAATGGATCACGGGAGACCGTACAGGGGTAGTAATTGTGGGACGCATCCAGAACGGCGTTCTCTGCCCGCCAACTCTTAGAGCTATCTACCGCACATGGTTTGAAGAAGGTGGGTCTCTCTTCTTGTCGTTGTTTCCTCTACACGACTGTCAGCCAACCTCTTTGTGAAAGTTCAATTTGGTCCTATTTGGTCCATCTCATTAGCAGCGGGCTTTTGTGGGGTAGAGAGGACCGGCATTGGGGCTCGGCGCCGGGGCCTTCCAACACACACACAGTTGGCAAAGCTCTGTGCAGTTTGCTGCCTTGTGTTTGAAGCGGCCGGACGGCTTCGGAGATGAAGCGGACAGAAGTACATTGATACGGGCCTGAGTTGGTCCTCACAGCCCTTTGGAGAAATTCCTTTGGATTTAGGCTGGATGTGTGTGTGCACTCATTTTCAGAATCCGCCTCACCAAAAGTCATGTTCTCGGTTTCCTGGGTGTCTTTTTCTTATTCTCTTCCGTGTCCATCGCGCACGAAGCCGGCCCGACTCTCCTCTCTCCTGCTAGCAGGTCTGAGTGTCATTGCCACAGGCTTCCCACGCGCCTGCCCTCGGTCTCCCGGAGGGGAAGAAAGGAAGCCCGGATTCCCGGCTCCTCCGGTGTCTGGAAGAACATTTTCAGAACTGACGCCCTTGGGCACAGATCTCTGTTCTTAGCCTAACACAGGTGTTCGCTGTTTTCGGATGACACAGCAATGAGCCTAGTTTTCACGCTATGAAAAAGATACTGCCCTTTCTTTCAAGGTCCCGGCCTTCCGCTCTGTGCTGTGTGCACAAGCATCTACACGACCTACCCTTCGGCGCCACTTGCCCTCCCCTGCTCGCCTTCTTCGCTTTTTCCATCCTTAGTGACCATCTAGGAAGCTCACGCTGTTTTCTCTCAGGCCTAAACCCGAGCTGGAGCTTTCCACCATTGCAGGCACATCACTGGCTTGTACCTGAACCCCTCTTCCTTCCGCTCCCCTCCTGGTCGGCGGCGTGCAGACCGCAGGAGGAAGCGTAGCGCTTCCGTCCTGCAGACAAGGGAACGGGAGGTCGCAGACCTGCGTGCGTTTGTCGCTCCTGCTCCGGCGGCTGCTTTTTCTCGCTTGGTAACCCTCGACACCTCCCACTGGATGCACGTGCTCAGTTAATACCACTGGCACGCAGCGTCTTTTGGATTTTGGAGACCATACGCTTAACCAACTCCAGATCCTAGCCAATGACTTCTAGGTCAACCTCTGCACCAAGACTGGAAAAGGGTGGGTGGGAGAAAAAGCCAGATGACTGGCCAGATCTCTTAACCTTCGTAGTAAACACTGAATCTGCTTCACATTTACTTTTGACTCCAATCCCTCCACCCACTGAAGCTGTACACACACAGGTAGCCCAGAGCGAGGACGTAAGAAAACCCAGGGCCCTCGTGCAAAGCCTGGTGGTGAAACTGAGGCTATCTTCACCACTGCAGGGGTGAGGCGATCTTCACCACCGGAGGGGTAGGGCCCTTGCCTCAAACTCTCGGAGGCCGCCCTTAAATCAACTCTCACAAGCGGCAGACTGTGTGAGTTGTAGGAATGTGATCGTGGAGCTGACTTCTGTGGCTCTTACCTGGGCTCTACTGCCTAACAGGTGTTTGATATCCAGCAGATCACTTAACCTCTTGGGCCTCAAGAGTTTCCTCCTCTGTCCTCTAGGATAATAATAGCAGTGGCGGGGCGCCTAGGTGGCTCAGTGGGTTAAAGGCTCTGCCTTCAGCTCAGGTCATGATCCCAGGGTCCTGGGATCGAGCCCCACATCGGACTCTCTGCTCCGCGGGGAGCCTGCTTCCTCCTCTCTCTCTCTGCCTGCCTCGGTGCCTACTTGTGATCTCTGTGTGTCAAATAAATAAATAAAATCTTAAAAAAAAAATAAAAAAACACTGAGCCCCTGGAGCCCTCCCACTCTGGGGCAAGACCTCCTTCCTCTCCTGCAGGCAGTGGAAGGACTCTGGCTCTGGAAGTTTCCTGGGGTCACAGTGTGGTCTGTGGGAGCCAAGGTTTCACTCTTTACATGCAAAGTAAGTCGCTCCTGTCCTAAGCCTGCCTGGAGAAGGGGGGTGGGCATCAAAACTGGAAGTGGCGATTGTCATTCATCCAGGGAAACGGGTCCCTGGCTAAATGTGGCATCAGCTGAGGAATCTTAGCAAAAATGAACCCCCCCCACCCTTGTTTGTGAGGAAGGCCTAATCCTCGCTTTGCCCAAGAGGATTATTGGGTCTTAGAAAGA
Source organism: Meles meles (assembly GCF_922984935.1). Classification (NCBI taxonomy): domain Eukaryota; kingdom Metazoa; phylum Chordata; class Mammalia; order Carnivora; family Mustelidae; genus Meles; species Meles meles. Next base: position 6,097,144 of record NC_060067.1, read on the forward strand.
AGCTCACATGCACTTTTTTAAAGCTCATGCCAACTGCGTTTGTGTCCGCAAAATGCAGGATTCGTTCTGCTGTTTAGGGTAGATAACAGACATTCCGTGCTATTTAAGTGCCTCCAAATCACAAACCTCAATGTTTCCAACTTATGCTCTCGCCCAAAGCAGGAATCCGTCTCCCAAGCTTTCCTGCAGCTGTTGCTTTCTGTTCTTGGGAAGCAGGTCTGAACGCAAGGCAAGGTAACAAAATGCAATCTGCTTTTTGCTTTTGTTTTGTTTTTGTTTTTTTTTTTAATATTTTATTTATTTGACAGAGAGAAATCACAACTAGGCAGAGAGGCAGGCAGAGAGAGAGAGGAGGAAGCAGGCTCCCCGCGGAGCAGAGAGTCCGATGTGGGGCTCGATCCCAGGACCCTGGGATCATGACCTGAGCTGAAGGCAGAGGCTTTAACCCACTGAGCCACCCAGGCGCCCCTTTGCTTTTGTTTTTAAAGATTTTATTTATTTGATAGATGAAAGAGAGAGAGAGAGCACGTGTGCGCGCATGGGACAGTCCATGCGCAGGAGCAGGGGGGCGGGGCCAGCAGAGGGAGAAGCAGGCTCCCTGCTGAGCAGGAAGCCCCATGTGGGGCTCCCTCCCAGGATCCTGAGATCTTGACCTGAGCTGAAAGCAGCCACTTAACCCACTGAGCCACCCAGGTGCCCCCAGGCAGACCATCTGTGGAAAAGAAACTGTGGTTTACAGTATCAATATACCTTTTCAAGGTGTTTCTAACTATGGTTCCATAGGCTGAGCTCCTACTTGTCCCTAACATGTTCCTTTCCTTTGGTTCCTACAGGATTAGCATAAGAGTTTTTTTCTGTTGTTTGTTTGTTTGTTCGTTTTTTGTTTTTCATTCCTGTATGTCCCCACTCACCCCAATACAACCCCGCCCCTTCCAGGGGAATTCCCGACCCACCGACCCGTAACACAAAAGTGGGACTGACGTGATCTATGTCTTGAGGTTAGCACAGCATTCTCAAAACATCATTTTAAAATATTACGAACTGGGGCACCTGGGTGTCTCAGTCGGTTAAGGGTCTGCCTCCAGGTTAGAGCTCGATCCCAGGATCCTGGGATCGAGTCCTGCATCAGGCTCCCTGCTCAGTGGGGAGCCTGCTTCTCCCTCTCCCACTCCCTCTGCCTGTGCTCTCTCTTTCTGTCAAATAAATAAATAAAATCTTGGAAAAACACTTTATTGCTAAAAATGCTCTCATCTGAACTTTCAGCAAGCTGTAACCACTGATCCCAGATTACTGTAACAAATGATAGAATGCTGAAAAAGCTGGAAATATTACAAGAATTATCAAAATGTGCCACAGTGACACGAGGCAAGCAAATGCTGTCGGGAAAATGGTGCTGTCAGGCCTGCTCAACGCGGCGTTGCCACAAACCTTCACTGTGTAAAAACCACAGTATCTATGAAGCACAACGAAGCCACGTGCACTAAAATGAGATATGTGTGTGTTTAAAAGGGACAGCAGGTGGGGAAGTGAGGGCTCCCTTTTCTCTGGGCAGAGCCGGTCCCTCCCGCTCCAGGGAGCACCAACGCACAGAAGGAAATGGCGTCAGGCCGGGGTCTGGCAGGTCAAGAGGGAGCTAGGCCGGCCCAGGGCAAGAAAGACCCAGGACGTCACCTCTCATCACCCCTTTTGCGGCAACCCCAACCTGCCAAGCCTGGGAAAGGTACAGAACCCGTGACAAAGAGAAGGTACTGGGCTGTGACCCCATGTCACAGGTCCAGGTCCAGTGACACAACTGTGGCCTCAGCCCAGCCAGACCTGGCTCAGTGGGGGAGGCAGCCTCTTCTCACTGCGGCATTCCAGCTGCTGGCGGGGAAGAGGTAACCATGGGAACCGACACAAAGGGCTTAAAGATGAGGGGCAGAGGCTGGAGGCAATGGTGAGGAGGCAGAGAGGGACTTCAAGTGACCGTCCTGCCATTCTCCTCACTTGAGCGACTCCGACTCCCGTCTATTGTGAGTCAGACTCAAAGCCGAGTAAGGGCAGAGCAGCCTTAAAGGGTCGGGGACAGCCAAGGAGCCAGGATTCTTGCAGGGTTTTCCTCCAGATTTCTTTATTCCCCTTTGGAGAGCAGAACCCTAAGAGTTTCATCTGCCAGGAAGGTGCCCTGTGATGGTGTGGCCCAGTGGGGCAATCCGGGCTGGTGCACAAGGGCATTCCTTCAGATACAGGCTGCGAGCAACACTTCCCAGTGGGTCTCCTCCCCACACCCGAGCAAAAGCCCGTGGCCTCCTGTGGGACTTGCTCTGCCTGCTGGGGAGCTTCTCAGGTGGGTCTATAAAGAGACCAGGCACCATCTGGGTAGTTGGGGGAACAGTCCTGATGTTCTGGCTGTTCTGCTGCACTGCAAAGGAGAGGCTTGGACAAGGAGAACACGAATACAGAGTATCTTGCACAATGACCAGGACTTTACGGAAATGGGGGGGGGTGTGGTAGGGGGAGTAGATCTAGTGCAAAGGCTCTCATCTAAACAGGAAATCGTATCTATCTATAATTTATTTAACTACATGTTTCCCCCAGGCCTCCACACATTTTTTTTAAGATTTATTTACCCATTTTAGAGAGGGGTGGGGGAGAGGCAGAGGGCAAGGACTCCTCAAGCAGACTGCCAGCTGAGCGCAGAGCCTGAGGCAGGGGTTGATCTCACGAGCCAGGAGACCATGACCTAAGCGGATACCAAGAGTCAGCCACCCAACTGACTGAGCCACCCAGGTGCCCTCCACCCCCCCATTATTATAATTGGCCAAAGTGACCTAAACTTTCATCAAATCAGTAGGGTTCTCATGTACACTTGACATTCATTTTTCAATGAATGTCAGGGTTCTCCAGAATCTACTGAGGAAATGCCAGTGGAAATAGGGAACAGAAATACCCCAGGTCAGTTTACTTTCCCTCTTACCATGACAGGGCTCTGGAGACCATCTTTCATCTGGCCTTCCTTCTGGAGACCAAGGTAATACCACATCTATGTCAATCCCTACAACAGCTTCACAAAATCTAGACCAAATCCTAACAGGTGGCCTGGTTCTCCACCTGTCTTTGTTTCTGGATCGACTTCTCAGTTGGAGTCACTGGGGTGATAGGAGGCTGAAGGCCAGGCTATGAGAGGGCCACTGATGGGCACACTTTGGAGGGCCTGGGAAAACATTCATTACTGCCTTCCTGCCCACCTGCCCCCCATGGTGAACTAATTCCTCCATCACCAGCGTTCCCTTGCATGCATCCCATAACGGCAGCACTAGCCCCACGTACTTCAGTCATTAAATCTTTTTATTTTATTTATTTGAGAGAGAGACAGTGAGAGAGCATGAGCGAGGAGAAGGTCAGAGGGAGAAGCAGACTCCCTGTGGAGCTGGGAGCCCGATGCGGGACTCGATCCTGGAACTCCAGGATCACGACCTGAGCCGAAGGCAGTCGCTCCACCAACTGAGCCTCCCAGGCGTCCCCAGTCATTAAATCTTAAAAATAATTTTACCTCAAGGGGAAGAGCAAGTGACCTCGACCCCAGGAGCCATCGGCTGTGCCCCAGGATCCCGTGGAGTTCCAACCCTGCCACCTCCATGCCCTCAGCCAACTACCGAACCTCCTGGGTTCCGCGTTTCCTCAGCTCTAAAGGGGGACGAGTGTGAAGATGCAAGATCCTCAGGCACGGCTTCCCTCTTAGCAAGAACTCAGTACCTTTCCGAAATTAACACCCACCGGCGCCAGGCTCCTTACTTCTACACGTGTTTTGTCATTTGATGATTAGAGCAGCCTCATGTGATGGCACGAACACCGCTTCCAAGGTGTTATCACCACCGTTCTACACAGAAGGGAACCGAGGCTCAAAGAATTCAGAACTTGCCCTAAACCGCTGGCCCGTAGCAGAGCTCGGATTCAGGTGTGGGGGAGGGGGCTCTCCGTCTCCATGGTCTAGGACCTTCTCACCACACTGAACTGCCTTTCTCTAGAAGAACATTTCGTTGTTCTTATTTTTAGGAAGATAATAATAGAAAACCTTAGCGAGTAACTCTGATGTTTAAGAAAACACTTCCAATGGCAAAAACAGAAACAAAACAAACAAAAGTCCCAAAAAACAAAAAACCAACAAGAGTAGCCCAAGACAGAGCCCTCTGTTCCAAAAAAAAGCTCCAAGAGAAATGAATACACATTCACACTTACAGTCGGGGCGTCTGCGAACCTGAGTGTAAGACATCTTATCAGACGTGATTGAGTTCCCAGGGCTAATATGTTCTCAGTAAACATGTGATAAATGTTTACTGAATGAATTACACCAATCCAACAACGTAATGCGTCTGTCGGAGTCGGCAAGGTACATAACGTCTTTCCTAAGCACTTTGTTGAACTCAAATAATTGAAGCGTAATGGATTAAGTAAAATTTTATCATATTTAGACTCTGTCCAAGGTATCTTACTGAAAATTCAAGCTAGTTTGTCCCTTTGAAAAGAAGCACAATATCAACTTGATACAGAATTCAAGAGTTTTTGTCTACCACCATCTTTCAAAAGAGGGTGTAAAATGTAACCTTTTCACCTGGAGTCCCAGTGGAAGCTGTGGTTTACTTGGTCTGTAAACTTGGTCTGGTCGTTAAGCTTCAACAAATTTCATTAAATCAGTCCTCAAAAACAGAGGGGTTTGCCTCTTGGGTATGCCCTCTCTTTTTCCCTCTGCTGGCAACAAAAAGGCCCACTGGTAGTTTGAAAAGGTAGGCTGCAGGTAAGAACTTTAAAATTCCCTACGACCTCCAAGAGACAACTTACTAAAAAGAAGATACAGCCAGCGCTAAGGAGATCAGTTAATAGGTTACAGGATCCTTTACAATCTTAAATAAATGAGTCCACTGTTTTCAGGTTCAGAGGCATTTAATAATTTCCCCAAGGCAACCTACACCAAGAGGCGGAGATGGGATGTGTACCCTTGTCTGGTTCTAGAACCTGTAATTTTCTTCTTCTAATTGAACTAATGCTTTGCATACAATAAAATGCATAGGCCCTAAGTGTTCAGTTAGATGGAGCTTGATTGTGTAGAACTATGCAACCATCACTCAAAACGAGACCTAGAACCTTTCCGTTGCTCCAGAAAAACCTCTTAAGCCTTTCCAATCAGTCCCTCCACCCCCTAGAGCCAACCGCTAACTTCTCTACCGCTAACTAACTTCTCTACCATAGCTTAGTTTTGCCTGTTCTGGTACTTCGTGAATCGAATTGCTTAGAAATTCTTCTGTGTCCGGCTTCTTTAATGTAATGGTTCTGAGGGTCATCTAGCTGGTTGTGTACAACAGTTCATTCCTTTCGATTGCTGAGTCATATTCCATTGTACGGCTGTACCACGGGGCATCCATCTTCTGGATGGACACAGGGTTGTTTCCAGTTGTTGGCAATTATCAATAAAGTTGCTATGAACATTCCGTACAAGTCTTTTTATGGACATTTGTTTGCATCTATCTTGGTTAAATAGCTAGGCAGGGGATCATGGGTCGTGGGTCATGGGGTTGGTATATGTTTAACTTATAATAAACCTGAAGTTCTTAACGCCTATCCTCCCTCAGATCAGCAGTGGCTTATGACCATTTGATATGTCCTCTTCTATGACGAGTTCCCTGAGGGCACAGAAGCCATCTCCATCCCCTGGGCTGCCTCCCACATAGTCAATGTTTGCTGAACAAATGAAAGGCCATTGTTCCACTCCCGTTCCTTCTTTGGGCGGTACTATAGCTTAAGAAAACATGCCTGGCATGCGTGGAGGCCGATGACAGCCGAAGGGTGTGAGCGGGAGGCGGCGCTCATTCAAACAAAGTGAAAAATCGTCCAGCCAGGAGACTCTTGACTTCCCCCCTTTCTTTTCGACTCGAACTTTCTTAGAAAGTGAACCCCGTCACCGCCGTTGAGGTCACAGCTTGGTTAGAATTACAGGATACTTCGGTCAAGCAGGGGCTGGGGGGCAGAGGAAGCAGCAGCCCGTGAAATCCGGACCTTCTGCGAGAAACCAGCCATAGGGCAGCCCCGCGGCCCAGGGGAGCAGCCTCCGACAGAAAGTACGGGAATACGTGCGGTTTGGGCAAAAGCGCTACACGAGAATACATTCGGAGGGAAGAGTCCAGTGGAATGTTGATGTAAAAATGTAATCAGATTTAACACGCAAAATGGGAAACTGGAAAGAAGGCAGGATCCAGAGTGGAGAGAGCTCTCGGGGACATCATCCTTAGACCAGAGGCTGTGACACGTACACCCCTCCCCACCTGAGGCAGAACCTGTCATTCCCATGAATCAGTTCACTCATTTACTTTGAATCACACAACTTACACCATATTCAACCTATAACTTCTTAGAAAGTCATTAAATCGCTGTGGATTTTCTATCCATAAATAGAAAAGAGCTGGCAGGTCCTAGGGATAATTATAAATCTTTCTTCCCGAAGGAGGATCTTTGTTTTACATAAAACAGGGCTTCCCCGGGCTCAGGAGCTCTAGACCCGTTGGTCCCACGTTACTGAAGACTGAAATGCACTTAGAATTCCTCACTTGGGGGTTTGGAGAGGTGACCCCATCTTCCTTTATCCAGACGGTGCTGCACTGAAAAGCCGTGAATGTTTATCCTATTCTCAAAACCTCCAGGGAAGTGAATTCTCCACAACATCCCTTGGAAACCCTCTCCAGGGTTTTCTCAAGCGTACAGTGAGGAAGTTCTGATGTAGAAACCGATAAAAATATTAACTCTGTGAGCCTAGCTAGCTACCCGCACCGGTAAGGGATGTGTTGGGGCCCTTTGCCCTAATGGCAGAAACATGTATTTACAAAACAGGCTACACAAACAGAAACCATTTGTCAGGAACAGATGTGGGAAGTTGATTCAGGAGAAACTGCCACAATAAATTCCGTCCCATGAGCCACACGTGAAGAAGTTATTGTTGGTTAGACCCTTTTTTTAAAGTGCAAGTTTATTTCCTTGGCGTTTCCTAGTTTAAACATCATCCTTAGATCAGATGCTGTGACACGGACACCCCTCCCCACCTAAACCCAAATTTGTTACCAGTTAGAAAAATGTGCATAGCTGCAAAGTTTTCAAATGACTTGGCTTCTATGAAAAACTAGGCCTTAACATGCCTGTAATATAAATATTATAAACAACAATATAAATGTTGTTGTTAGGAATAACAGTTTCCTGCTTTCTAAGTTCTGTGCAGTCCACCTTTTCTGCAAATGATCATGTAATACTTTCATAATCAGAAACAAAATTTAAGACAAAATGGCCATCAAAGTTAATTAAAATGTAAACCCACTTCCGGTGAAATTATTTACGGGCGGGATTTAGCTATACATCTACCATTTTAATGGGAAGTAACGAGCCTTTAAATATTAAATCGTTAGAAATAGGAAACGCCCAGAACAATCTCTAGGACCCTCTGCCAAGCTTTCCTGCAGCCCCTGACAGCTCACAGCAGCTTCTCCACGGAGATCATTCGCACGTGGGTGCACTCTTGCCCAGCCCCAAAGCCTCCAAGCACAGAGGTTCATCACAACACTACGATTAAAAAAAGAAAAAGAAAAAAAAAGTGCTGCCAGAATACACCAGGGAGAGATACACCAGGGAGAGAAAGAGACAGACAGACGTACACACACACACACCCACACACACACACACACCCACACACCCCCTCCCCCCCGCCCCTGCCCCAGGACGCTCCCGGCATGGAAATTCTATAAGCCCTTCCACACCCATAGGCAAAGCACTTTTATCCCTTCGGTAACTCAGAGTGGAACGAACAAACGTCAGGTCTCATTTCATTCTCATTCTGTAATTTCTGCTACAGGGACGTGGAACGCACCTGCCTTAAGATCTGGAACAAGTTGGGGGGGCGGGGGGGGGGGAGAGGCGTGTCCCTCAAAGCCCATTTGGGACCTTTCCCTTTCCTAGAGAAACCAATCCCGCAAAGTGACGAAAGGCAAGTCGTCCTCAGCTCCGTAGGGGCCCCCACGCGAAGCAATTTATCAAACTTAAAATATTTCACAGATCCCTTCTTCCGAAAAGTTTTCGTGCTGTCAATAATCTGCAATTATTTTCCTCTTGGAGTGGCAGCTCCTGCTGCCATAATGATAATAATAATAATAATGATAATAAAAACACCCCAGGCCCGGAACGTCAGGGCACCCTCGGGGCGCGCCCCCACCCCCAGCTGGCGCCCCCACCCCCAGAGCCCGCCCTGGGACCGAGCCTCACGGGTCTTGCACAGTGGCCCAAGGGGACGGAGAGGAACGCCGTTCAGAACAGACCCCACCCCGCGGCCAGGCCTCAGGGCGCCGGGACCGCGCCGGCCGGGGGAGCGGCCCCCACCCGCACTCACCATCGCCGCTCGCCGGGCTCCGGGCCGACGCCAAGTTCAAACCTCGCCGCGGCTCGGAGGAGGCGGCGCAGGGCATCGCCCGCGGTTCCGGCCGCGCTCAACAATGGGCGGCCCGGCCGCGCCCTGCGCCCTGGCCCCGGCGGCTGCGGCTGCGGCGCGGCGGGTGCGGGGCGCGCGGCTCCGGGGCCCGGATCCCGGCGCCTGGGACCGGGGGCGGGGGGGGGGTGCGGGGGCGCGCGACGACCACGCCTCCCGGCCCGGGGCCGCTCCGGAGAGGCCGCGCTCGCTCGGCGCGCGCCCCAGGTAATCCCGCAGGCGGCCTCGGGGATTGGCCCGGGCGCTCAGGGCCGGATCTGCATGTCAATGGCAGAGGCGGTCCCCGAGGTCCGCGAGCGGATTCCGGCGGTGGAGAGCCGGGCTCCCCTCGCCCCTCCATGGCCGTCGCGGGACCGAGGGGACCCGCACGCCGCTCCCCGCGCCGCCCCCCTCCGCGCGCGCTCGGAGCCGAGCCCGCCCCCGCCCCCCGCCCCATTCGGAGACGAAGCGGACCCGAGAGCCAGGCGCCGACTTCAGAAGCCCGCGCCCGCGCTCGGGGGCCCGCACGGTCAGCAACCGATCCGATGACGCACGAATGTAGCAAGGTAAAAAGTTCACAGCTTGGAGGGGGAATAAAAAAAGCTCACGTTACAAGGAAAATAACCATCCTTTCCCTGCGTGTGTCGTCTTTTCGGTATAAGCCAGCCGGGGAGATCCAGGCTGCGGCCGATCGGCGAACCCCGCGGCAACCTCCCTTCCCGGCCCTGTTTTGTCTCCGGAGCATCATCCCCGGGGAGAGGCACGTGATGGCGCCGGCCCTTGGGGCTGTGCGTCCGGGCGGCAGGATTCAGCCTCGCCAGCGCGGGGGTCTTAGACGGTGTGCACTGGTTTTGCATTTGTGATCTCGCTGCCCTGTTCATAGTTTTCCTCGGGAAGCAGGCGCTTGTACTTTCTCTTTCTTTAAAGCCCTTCCAGCCCCTTGCAATGGAGGCAGGACTTTTTTTTCTTAGAGTACGTTCTTAATTGCTCTCCCGTGTCATCGCCAGAGATGAAGATAACAGAAAGGTCTGAGGTCGGTTTTATTCCTTCTCACTCAAGCGGAATCCCTGTTGTTAAAATTTCAGGTTCTGTATGTAAGGCAGTAAGTACACATACAGACTCCGAGAAGAGAATGCCCCATTAGGCAGGAACTAGAAGCCTGAGCTCCAGGAGGGCTGAGACCATTCGTCTTTACCGGGCTGTCGTCTTTGTTACAACCTGGCCAAATGCAGAAGCGGTAGCCGCCACAGCAGGATCACAGCAAACCTCTACTGAAACCTTTAGGGACAGGCTTCCTCCCCCTTCAGACTGGATGCAGTCTTCACCACAGTATTACACACTTGGGCAAACACCCGGACACCTGCCCCGTAATCAACAGCCCCACCCCACCCCCCAACACATTGCTGCAGGTTGGAAGCCGGGAGGCTCACGTCGCCTGCTCCGTGTTTAATGTCTCGTGGAAATCTAGTTTTGGGTGAAAGTGATGTTCACAACCTCAGCTTTAAATAAGTGGTCAGCCGTTCGGTATAGACAGCATGTCACGTTGGCCACCATGCTGAGGACATGAGAAGTATCACTTGGAAGACACAGCCGCTCGGTCTGCAGGCAGGACAGAGGAGACCCATTCTGCTGCTGCTTTTTCTTGTTTCTGGGGGGGCTCCGGCTCCGGTGAAATCTCATGAGGGTGGAACAGATCCTTCTATTCCTGCATGAAATATCACTTTAAATTGGTGATGAAAAACGTACTTTAGGTCCAAATCTTTCCTCCCACACAGCCTATATTATACCAGGGAAATCTGTCACTGTGATGGGAATCCCTGGGCTTCCCCTGTGCCACACATTCTGGAGAAGTACTTTGACTTGCATCGGTACCGTAGAGGCATTTTCGGGTATTTGCAGATGAAGGGGAAAGAACCCGTCTCATGGGATCGAAGCTGAGCCTGGACACGAAGAAACCCCTACGCAGAATGCCGCTAACGTCCCTGCACAACAAGGGCCAAGTTCCCTCACCTCGCCCCTTGGTTCGGCTGCAGAACAGTCTTCCTCCAGAGAGCAGAACTGATAAACGACTGTGAAATGGCTCTATGTATCAAGAGAAGGGATGGCTCGACTCTAAGACAATTATTAAAGATGATCTCTGTAAAGTCATGCTGCCTTTCAGTTCCTATTAAAACTGTACTCGGGGGGACTGCGGGTGCCTGTCGGTTAAGCATCTGACTCTCGAAATCAGCTTAGGTCTTGGTCTCAGGGTGGTGAGTTCAAGTCCCTCACGTGGAGCTTACTTTAAAAAAAGACTGTACCCAGAAATGGTGCTTTCACAGTAGTATCCAAAGCATTTTTTTAAAAGATTAAAACAGACATATTGATCAGGAAAGAAAACTTTTTTTAAAAATGCTAAGATCTTCTTTATTTTAAGAGAGAGAGCTTGCAAGCTAGAGAAGCAGCAGACAGAGGGAGAAGGAGAAGCAGGGAGATGAGCAGGGAGCCCCGTGCAGGGCTCGTTCCCAGGACCCTGGGATCATGACCTGAGCCGAAGGCAGATGCTTAGAGACACAGCAGAGTGTCATGTTAGAAGGTCCACCAAGGTGGTGAAGGCAGAGCGGTCATGAGTCAGAAACGTGTGGTGACAGGATGCCCTGCCGTGGTGGCACGTCTAAGCACTTGGTGCTTTCATCTCCTCCCGTTTCTCTTAAATATATCTCAACTTCTAAGCCCAAACTTCAGTTTGAGATAAGCAGGCTAAGCTAAAAATATTTAAAATCACAGCAGGTTCACTATGCTAATTCCAGATGGATTGAATCATACTGTACACACATTCAGAGCTTTGGTTCTTCCCTACGACACTCAGGTCTTGTTAGTAAGGAGAAACCTGTGAGCACGAATATCTTTTTCAAACAAAAAGCTTCACAGATTTAGGTGATTTTCATATATCTCAAAATCCATATATCTCGAGATTACAGATTCAGCAATTATTCTTTGAGTTATTTAATTTCAATTAGCCTAATACATTTAATTAATCATAGCTTTAAAGAAATTACATATAAAAATCATATATGTGAGTGGGGTTCTGAATTTTTTTTCACAAATTTAGCTTCTTTTCTGTATTAAAATAGTATAGCTTTGAAATATACTTTGTACTTTAAACTATTAAGTTAAAGTTCACATAGGGGCACCTGGGTGGCTCAGTGAGTTCAGCATTTGACTCATGATCTCAGCTCAGGTCTTGATCTCAGGGTCATGAGCTCACGCCCCATGCTGGACTCCATGCTGGGCAGGAAGCCTACTTCTTTAAAAAAATTAAATTTCACTTAGAAATAGCCAACAATTACTTCTTACTAATTTTGCCGACATTCTTTCCATAACTCCAAATAAATGAAGTATTAATGTGAAAACTATATTTGAATCACAGAAGTCTTTGCTAAATAATATCAATTTGTTCTTGCCACTGCCGTGCAATAAATTCCCTGGCTCATCTATACTCTTCTTTTGACCGTGACACCTTAAAAAAAATAAAGTCAATATCTGTTGAATATTGAAAGTCAGTTCTAGGGACTATTTAACAGTCAATGCAAGAAACTCACCAATATGAACAAATACACCTGGGACGTGGGTTCTTGTAAGCAAACCAGAAGACTCGTAACTGCAGGGAACAAACCGAGGGTCGCTGGAGGGGAAGTGGTTGGGGGATGGGCTGGGTGGGGGATGGGCATTACGGTGGGCACTGGGTGTTGTATGTAAGTGCTGAATCACTAATTTCCAGTCTTGAAGCCAATGTTACATAGATGTTAACTAGATAAAATTCAAATCAAAATTTGAAACCAAAAATAAAATAAAATAAAATAAAAATAAAATGGACTGTGGAAAATCCGGAGGGGAGTGGGGAGAAACATGGGTTCTTGCTTCAGAGAGAAAATATGTGGAGAACGTTTCGGTTGGTTCCTTCTCAAATAGGTACTTAGGCTTAATGCGGACATAATTTCTAATGGAATGTTCACTTTAATAAATATTTCAATTTTTTTGGACTGCTCACAGTGTCAAAAACAAGCAAACCACCACTCTAGTGAATAAGATGTGAAAATGGATATTTACAATAAGGAGGTTCATTGAAGACAACGCCAACCGCAAGAAGTAATTTAATTTCATGAGGTGGCGATTGTAACGTGGAGGGGAAAATCCCGAAAGATCTTTCAGCTTCTCGGTTCCTTGTCTTCTCAGCCACTCTTCCGCCGATCACAGTCCTTTCTTGTAAATGACCCAGGGAGCCCCCGGGTGCCCCAGCTAACAGCTCCCCCACTCTCTCTCCTTATTTAAGGCATCCTCTCCCGCGGGCCCCCGACTCTTCCTGACAAGGGCACTGCTGTGTTTTCTGTTCTTTGCGGCCCTACGACCAGGGTCTCAAGTAAAGGCCGTCAGGCAGCCTGTCACCTGGAAAGCTACTGGGCGTCTTGCAGAGGTCCGAACCCAAGGAAAAGAGAGGGCGGGACTAGGTCGGTGAAAGTGCACTCACTACGTGGGCCGCTACCATTGCATGGCGGTGTGCACGGCCCAGGGGGGCAGATCTGGGCTCTCGCATCAAAGCTGCACAGGTCTACATGGAAGCCAAAAGAAGAACAGAGCAACGAAACTAAGAGATGAGCCTCGATGAGCCTCGAAGGAATCGCTTCGTGGACATGTAGGAGACAGAGGACATCTTCAGTGTTGCAGGGGGTCAGTGATAAAAGGAACAGTCACTCATGTCAGCGGCCTCGGGTCAGCAAGGAGACAAGGATGGACAGCATTCTCTTGGGAAAGTTTGACTGAAAGATTAGAATTGCGGGGCGCCTGGGTGGCTCAGTGGGTTAAGCCGCTGCCTTCGGCTCAGGTCATGATCTCAGGGTCCTGGGATCGAGCCCCGCATCAGGCTCTCTGCTCAGTGGGGAGCCTGCTTCCTCCTCCCTCTCTGCCTGCCTCTCTGCTTACCTGTGATCTCTCTGTCAAATAAATAAGTAAAATCTTAAAAAAGAAAGAGAGAAAGAAAGATTAGAATTGTATTCTGGGAATCAGAAGCAACCAAGTGCTCGTGTTGGAAATGGGTAGATGAATTCCGAAGCAGATCATGCCACAATGACAAGAAGACAGACCTAGAGGTAGTACCCAGAGAGCTCCATATGATCAAGCCACGCGATACACAACGTTTAGAATGTTTTATTCAAGTCTAGAGAAACCTCTGAAAGGAAATACTCAAGTATTCCTGGGCAGTAGAACTGCGGGAAGAGAAATCTCAGGGGCTAAACATAAATTTGCCTTTGCTTTTATTTTTTTTAAAGATTTTTAAAAAATGTATTTGACAGAGAGAGAAATCACAAGTAGGCAGAGAGGCAGGCAGAGGGAGTAGGGGAAGCAGGCTCCCCACCAAGAAAGGATCCCAAATGTGGGACTCGATCCCGGGACCCTGGGATCATGACCTGAGCCGAAGACAGTGGCTTATCCCACTGAGCCACTCAGGCGCCCCTACCTTTTGCTTTTAAATACCTCTATGGAATGGGGGCATTTTTAAAAACAATAGTCATAAGTTAGTCTCTGAATTAAATGCTTACCATAAAGATTTCAATAATTACAAAAGCACCCTGAGTTCTGAAATAGTTCAACCAAGCCCGCTAACGTTGATAAACGGGGTATTTTATTTCCTCCCACGCCTGCCTCTCACTTTCTCAGGCTGAGGCCTCGTCAGACCGCAAGGCAGCCCACGGAATCAAGTCCGTCCCCAACGCCGAGCCGGAGCTGTCACACCTTCAGGGGGAAACTCAGTTTCCAGAGAGTCTGGGTGTTGCAAGGCTAACAGGGAAGGAGGGAGGAAAAGGTAGAAAATGAAAAATAGGGAGAAGAAAGAGAGAAAGAGAGGGAGGAGAAGGGAAGGGGGGAAGGACGGGAGATGACAGCTAGAGGGTAAAAGACGAGGTCGAGGGCGGGAGGGAGAACCGAAAGCAACATTTGGGTCCTACAACACGACGATGCTCGAACACATACGTTAAGCCCATGAGGAAGACCAGAGAGCAGGCGGTTAATGGAAGTTACCCAAAACAGGCGGCATGGGAAAATGTTGACTTTCTTACGTTACTTTTATTGTGTTATGGTATTTGTTATAATAGCAAATAGTAACCTTTTTTTTTTATAAATTTTTTTTTTAATATTTTATTTATTCAACAGAGAGAAATCACAACTAGCAGAGAGGCAGGCAGAGAGAGAGGAGGAAGCAAGCTCTCCACGGAGCAGAGAGCCCGACGTGGGGCTCGATCCCAGGACGCTGGGATCATGACCCGAGCCGAAAGCAGAGGCTTTAACCCACTGAGCCACCCAGGTGCCCCATAACCTTTTTTTTTTTTAAAGTAAACTCTACCCTCAACATGGAGCTCCAAGACAGCAACCCCGAGACCAAAAGTGGCATGTTCCGCGGATAGAGCCAGCAGGCGCCCCAATACCATCAGCTAACAAAAAAAGTGTAAAAACAAGGCTCACTGCAGATAAACGATCATGAGCGAGGAGGGAAACGAGTCAGCAAACCTGCCTTTATGGCCACTTGGGCACGTCACAGCCTGAAGCCTTCACCCTTCCCCTAGACACATCGTCTAATAAATACGATATTTGTTATCGGAAGGACTTGTGGAATGTGGGGTAATAAGAGTTTTCAGACAAAAATGTCATAGAAAGAGGTGAGATTCTAGATTTATACAACCACCGGCAACTTGGAGGACAATGTCTTGAAGGTAAAGAAACGTCAACCAGGCCCACGATGGGGGCTGACAGCCATCACTAGTTCTGGTCACACCGCTCACGTGTACCTGCGACCCTCTCTTGCTACTGCTGTGTCACCGATGACATTACGCCCCTTTCTTTTCTGGACACGAGGAAGTAATTCCTATGTCTTCAGTGATCTGAGAGCGTCATGTGAGGAGAGCGCTGTTCTGGACAGGATTTAGACAATACCAGCAATTTTGCTTGGATTTTGATTGGCAGAAGATCATTCAGGAAGTTTTAGAAGAGCCTCAGAGAAGACCTTCCATTGACCGTTTTCTCCCCCTTTCCTTCCCTTCCTTTCTCTCTCCTTGGCCCATCTCAATTCAAATACCGCCTGCTGAGTACCGGCGAAGTGTCAGGCTTCGAGGGTATCAAGCTGGATGAGGTCCTAGCCTTGATGTCCCAGTGCTCAGCAGAAACTCAGACACCTGAAGAAATTATTTCAGCACCACATGATAAGAACAACAGAGTGTGGTGATCAAGACTGTGGACTGAGGGGCGCCGGGGTGGCTCAGTGGGTTAAAGCCTCTGCCTTCGGCTCAGGTCATGATCTCAGGGTCCTGGGATCGAGCCCCGCATCGGGCTCTCTGCTCAGCGGGGAGCCTGCTTCCCTTCCTCTCTCTCTGCCTGCCTCTCTGCCTACTTGTGATCTCTGTCAATTAAATAAATAAAATCTTAAAAAAAAAAATTGGGAAGAACACTCAGTCAGAGCCCATGTTTTCTCCATAACAGACTCCACAGCTTTCTAGGACTCACAGAGAAGGGCGAAGAGAGTCAGAGAGAAGCGAAGGGGAAGTTAGAAGCTGGGGTGACTCTGAGTCCCACGTGGGGCAAGACGGACGCTCCAGATACGCTTAGGGACTTGCAAGCAGAAAGTCTGTGTGCCCCAAGCAATAGTCTGGAGAGCGGGCCTCGTCCCACAGCTGCTGGAACTCAGCAGGAGTCAAAGAAACGTCTGTGTGAGGCAGCTGGCAGGGGAGAGCATCACACTTTCCACCAGTGCTCCTGACCAGGGTGGTCCAGGAGACGCAGGATGTTTCTGGAAAAGCCAAGACGGAATCGACGCCGGATGGATCTGAGGTGGCGGCAGATACCACCCTCCCAGCCTGGACGGTACCAGACACATCAGACAGCCGCACGGGGGGCTGGTGACGTGGAGGTCAAAGGAGCGACTCGGCCTCCCTGTGATACACGTGTCCCCCTGCCTCTGCTTCAGGCCCTTACAGCTCCGCTGCAGCCCGGGAGCTGGAGGGGCCTGGGAATCAGCTGAGACTAAGCTCCTGTCTGTGCCCAATGAGCTCTCGAAACAGAATTACAGTCCGTCTCTAGAAAGGAAGCAGGTACATTCCTCCATAATTGCGTTTGTGGCTCAAGATTTGTGCCCGGCAAACGTGAATGAGGCACAGCACCGTGTGTCTACCCTGCGAGAACTCAAAACAAAACATGCTGTTTTTGGTTCATCGATGTGCCAGTAGTAGAGAGACTATCTATGTCAGGGACGCGCCCAGAGATGTTTGAGAGACCAGGGAGAGGTCCTGAAGAGTGCACAGGGGCAAGGAGAGGAGGGGAGAGAAAGGTCAGGTCGGAAAGCCCGAAGGTCTGCAAGCATCTTAGAGCACAGGCCACTTGGGTATCTGCAAGTCACATGCTAGGGCGGGGGCAGGTGGCAGACAGGGCAGACGGAGAGGCAGATGATGGAAGCGAAGCTTTGGGGCCACCTTCAAGATCTGCACTTTATCCTGTAGGCAGTGAGAAATCGCTAGAAGTTACACCAATGTCCTGATAAGATCTGCACCTTGAAGAAGTCACACGGATGGTATGTGGAGGGACTGAGTGGGGCGGGCCGGGCTCACTCATTCTGACCATAACGCCTAAGGGAGAGTCCCACGCCTGTGAGGCCATCCTTGGTCGTGGCTAACAGGCCCTGCTATGTGACCTTGGGCCTGTCATTACCTGCCCATGATGAAAATTCCTCATCTATAAAATGAGAGCTTGAAAACTGAACCCGAGGGGTGCCTGAGGGTCAGTCGGTGAAGCCTCTGCCTGCAGCTCAGGTCATGATCCCGGGGTCCTGGGATCGAGTCCCGAGTGGGGCTCCCTGCTCAGCGGGGAGTCTGCTTCTCCCTCTCCCTCTGCCTCCTGCCCCCTGCTCGTGCTCTCTCTTTCTCTCTCTCAAATAAATAAATAAGATCTTTAAAACAAAACCAACAACCGAACCCAAGTGCTAGGATTGCTGGGGGTCTAGCCGTAATCCTTCACGTGAGGCGCACAGAACGGACTCTGACATAAAATAAGTGCTTACTGGATTTGGCTCTTATTAATTCGGTTGCACTTAAAATCACGATTAGCTGGATGTGGGGAGAATGAGGATTCTGTGGGATAATCATGGTAAAATCTTCAACTCCTGGTCTTCATGTAAATGCTGGTCACGAGCAAAATTTCAGGACGAAAATCGTCGTTGTAAATTTGCTTGTAGAACTCACAGGTCGGGCTGCAGGGCAAGCAAGTCAGCCTGGCCAGGGTTCCCGGTCTTTGTGCCAGAGCAGGTGTTTCTCCTCTTTCACTCTGCGGCTCCGACCAGGGCTGCCCGTAGCTGTCCCCTCCCCTTCGCGGCAGCACCCTTCTGGAGCAAGGTGGCGGGCGCTTGGTATGTGAAGGGCTTCTGACTCTTGGAGAAAGGCATGTGGTGTAAGTGACGGTGACTACTAGTCACCTTTCAGTCCTACCTACTGAAAGCTAGAACTCTGCAAGTGATGGGTCGTTAACAGCGTGGGTTCAGCTGCAGTGCAGACGCCGGCATGGCATGACCTTGTCCTTGGGGAGGGCGCAGCAGGGCAAGTAGGGAGGCGGCGTGGGCAAGGGCAGACCGGGCTGAGCCAGCCAGCATTGGCCGCTAACCAGCACCTGCGCAGAAGCACCAACATTCTTTCCCGTCAAGGAAAGCCAGGCTTTTTTTTTTTAACTTTTTTTGAAAAAGATCTTATTTATTCATTTGAGAGAAAGAGAGTGTGAGAGAGCAGGAGCCAGAGAGAGGGGCAGCTGGAGAGGGGGAAGCAGACTCTCCACTGAGCAGGGAGCCCGATGCGGGGCTCGATCCCAGGACCCTGGGATCATGACCTGAGCAGATGCTTAACCCACTGAGCCACCCAGGTGCCCCCAGGAAGGAGGGTATTTTAACAGACGATGTCCACGCAGTTTAAGAACTGAGGCTTGAAATCTTTTCTGGGACATAATGCAATACATTCTGATGAAAGCTTTAAATTTATTCTCTTTCCCTTTCTAGAAAAATATTCTTAAATGAAGATACGGATGAGGATAAATAAGGATCTGGGGGAAGTATGAAGAGGAAGAAGCATAACCCGCTGAGAGATGGAACTCAGCGCAATTCCTGCCGCTGGTCTGCCCTTTGTATTTTCGCAGAAATTGCTTCCCTCGGAGTCCACGTGATGACGGGTGGGGAGGGGATGCTGGGGAGACAGTGAGGGAGCTGAGAGAAAAGGGAAGACCAAGGGAGAGAAATCGGGATGGAAAACCCCTGCACGCCGGGAGGGCGGTGGGTGGAGAGCTTGAAGGCAGGTTGAGGTACCTGAGTGTGACCACGCGTGATGCCCGAGGAGCCCGCAGACCTGGCTGCGGAGACAGGCGCTCCTGCTGTAAACTGGCATACGGACCAAGCCACTGATTCATGGAAATCTGCTTTCATGACTAAAAGTCTTGTGTTATTCCACTACGTGCTAACCTCTGACTTATTTGCGGTTAAAGAGCCGTTTCTGTGACCCAGAGAAGTCGTCAGAGTCACCCACAATGGTTTCTTTATAACAATGCAAAGTTTCAACAAAAACAAAATTCCTTTGTAGAACTTGGCACTTCTCTTTGCCTTGTATCAGAATTTTAACCTTTCCAAAAGGACATCTTAATTTTACTCAGAGCATCAAAACACCTATTCTCCTGGCTAGGCTTCTTCCTAAGACTGTATTCTATGAAATCTTGCACTTAAATATTTTTTTTTCAAGACCTTATTTATTTGAGAGCGAGAGAATGCGACCGAGAGCATGAACCAGGGGGAAGGGGCAGAGAGAGAGGGGGAAGCAGGCTCCCCACTGAGCAGGGAGCCCCACTGGGACTCTGGGATCATGACCTCAGCTGAAGGAAGACGCCTAACTGAGCCACCCAGGCGCCCATATATAAATATTTAAACATTTAAATGTCATCAACACCGCCACATCTGCTTTAAGAAAAACCCAAGGTGCTACAGAAGTATAACCTCAAGGGATAAAAACAGGGCAAGTCGCTAGGGTAAAACCAGTTGGAATTTTTGAAATGTAGATGACTCGCTTTGATGATTTACGGCTACTGAGGTTTAGACGATATGGTATTTAATGTCTACAGATTTTTCAAAAGGACTTAAATCCTATTTGGTGCATTAAGGTAAAAAAAAAAAAAAGACTTTTCTCTTCATTTGTAAGCTTGGTTTTGCAAATAAAATTTTCCTCAAGCTAGTTGGCAGCTTCATTGGTCTTGAAGCATTAGCTTCTCTGGCTCTCAAAAGAAAAACAGAAATTAAATGTCACTCCCGTTTACTTCTTTGGCAGTCTCACTTTATTGACTTAAAGAAGCCAATTCAACTGCCCTTGTTCTTTAAAAACCCACGAGCAACGTGCTTTTAAAGAGTCTAGCCACCACGCACCACGATAACAGTTCATTTTCCACCACCTCCTTCATTCCGCACAAGTCACACAGTTTTAGGTTGTACTTTCACATGTAGATTCAAGCCATGAAAAAAATGCCCTTTACTCTCCAGCTGGTTTGTTTTTGAGCCCAACTTTCTCCCAGTAGGCGTTCAGGAAACTCTTCTCCTCCAAGCCGGATATCAGTGTTATTCCGCATACTTTAGAGCTCTTGCCTAGGAACCAGAAGATAAGATCGGAGAGAAAACTCATTTTTAAAGTTCTTGTAATCTGCACCTTTGGGAGGTGTCCAGAGTGCACTTATGCTGGCCAAAGGCAAGAAGGTCACAGGGTCCTGGGCAGATCCTGGCGGGCTGTTGGCTGACATTTCTTGGTGGTAGACCAGAAAGAGCGGAGCCACAGCCTAACAGAGCCACGGTTCATTCTGTGCCTAGTCGGAGCCCTATACCTTGCCTCAGGCTTTCTCTACCTTAGTTCTAATGTTGATAATAACATGTCAAGGTATCTATTACCAGTCTCATTTTATAAACCAGAGACGAAGCTCAGATTTCTTAAAGATATTATTTATTTATTTATTTAGAGTGCAAGTGGAGGGAGGAGCAGCGGGAAAGGGGGATCTCTCGAGCAGA
This sequence comes from Meles meles, assembly GCF_922984935.1. Taxonomy (NCBI): domain Eukaryota; kingdom Metazoa; phylum Chordata; class Mammalia; order Carnivora; family Mustelidae; genus Meles; species Meles meles. The sequence goes on from NC_060067.1 coordinate 6,117,708, forward strand.
CCCCGCACTGAGCACAGAGCCCAATGTGGGGCTCGATTCCACCACCCACAGATCATGACCTGAGCCAAAACCCAGAGTCGGACGCTTACGTGACTGCACCATCCAGGCGTCCCAAGCTCAGACTTTAAGAAACTTGCCAAGGCACAACTGTGTACGAGGCACAGAATGAAGAATCAGAGACCTGCCTGGCTCCGAAGTCCGTGCCTTGTTCTTAGAACCACGCTGGATGACCACGATAACACTGCAGGTTAAACCCCTTTAATAACCCGACAAGTTTGTATTGCCCCTCCGCGCAGGTGAAGGAAAGTGAACACATTGTCTACAGGCAAAGTCTTTGGTGCCATTCAGAGCACCAAGGAAAAGAAACCTACTTAGAAAAATCCCTTTGGCCTTATAAATCTAAAGGGGGATGAGCAAAGCCCCATATCTCTCCAGAATGATTTTCTCTTTCCTCGGTAAATGGAAAGTTACTTTTTTCCCCCTTTTAAAAATTGTGCCTTTTCCCAAATGAAGGAAACTTAACTTTGCCTGATTCCATCCTTATTAACTCGGCTATAAGGGACAGTTTTTCTAACTACCTTTAATGAATCCAATAATTACCATTTTTGCAAACAAGCCTTGGTTTCCCTCCCTGACACTTTATTTACACCACCCCCCCAATCTGGGTTGAGATCCCTTCCTCACCCTCTACCCCAATCTCTAGTAAGGAAATTCTGGCCAACTTCCCAGGACCACAAATATGTTTCTTTCTCAATGAAACGTCTCTGATTTTTCGACAAAAGCAATTTCTCTCTCCTCTGAAGGTCCAAAAATATGTCATTTGATCAGCTACTATAGTCTGGATCACATTTTCCCTCCCATAGAGTTTTGGGTGCCATTCAAACAGCGGTCTCCCCTCCTAAGCCGAGAGTGTCTCGGGAGCAGGATTACGCATCGTCCTGGATGCCCCGGTACACAGCACGTGTTGGTGTGGGACACATTAATGTTCCTGGACCATTACATGCACGGTCGTCATCGCATTTTTGAGGCCAGACTGTCCTCAGCGCCCTTTGTCTATATAAGTCACGTTCTTTCAAGACCCTTCCCCAGCTGCTCTAGCCACTTCCCACCCCAAATCTAGGAGCTGAATTTTTGATGCCTGTTATATCCTACTTTGAAACATTATTCGTTTTGTTGTGCGTATGCCCTGTATTCCCAATGAGACCTACTCCTGGGGCCAGTGTCTGTCTGGATGGTGCTCTGATCACTTTTGTTCTCAACAACTCGTATTTATTGAATGCGGGGTCTCGGGCACTCTGCTGAATTTGGCTTATCATATCCCTTAGAGAACTTTGGGGTCCCCTGGCTTTGTCCCTCAGCTTGCTTCAGCCCTCAGCCTTCTCTGCTATAATACAGTCCAGGGGGTTGGCGAGTGAATGGTGACATTCTGGAGGGCAGAGAACCCATCTTTTCCCCTCATCTGGGAACTCAACAGGGTCGACTGCAGTGCACGACAGAGAACAGATCCCCAATAAAAATGCCATTTCAGGTTTCTTTGTTGTCGTTTTATTTCCTTTGTCTTGGATTAGGAGTGTTTTCTTTTCTTTCCTTCTTACTTTTTTTAAGATTTTATTTATTTATTTGACAGACAGCGATCACAAGTAGGCAGAGAGGCAGGCGGAGAGAGAGAGACAGGAGGAAGCAGGCTCCCTGCAGAGCAGAGAGCCTGATGCGGGGCTGGATCCCAGGACCCTGGGAATCATACCTGAGCCGAAGACAGAGGCTTTAACCCACTGAGCCACCCAGGCGCCCCGAGTGTTTTCTTTTTAAGCGTATTTATATGCTTTATACGCATCTGTACATCCAATGTAGGGCTTGAACTCACAATCCCCAGATCAAGAGTCACATGTTCCCCTACTGAGCCAGCCAGGTGCCCCTTCATCGGAGTTTTGGAACTACTGAGCTCAAGGGGCACCTGGATGGCTCTTCTGGTTAAGCATCCAACTCTTGGTTTCGGCTCAGGTCATGATCTCAGGCTCCTGAGATGGAGCTACATGCTGGGCATGGAGCCTGCTTAACATTCTCTTTCTCTCCCTCTCTCTCTAACAAAACAAAACAAAACAAAAAGCCAAGAAACAGAACTACAGAGTTCACAAAACAAACGGTGCTTTAAAACCAATTTGGAAATACCAGTGGTGATTCCATGTTATTATCAAGTGAGACCTCTTCCTCTAGTTAAGTTTTGGAACCGCCAGATTAAGAATTTGGTTGTTTTTCTCTAAATCCAGCATGAGATCCCCCTCCTCATTAAAAGGATATGTTTTAGGCAAAAGAATGAAAGCCTGTGCCAAGCGTCGTGACTCTTGCAACCCGCTCTCCGTCTGCATCTCGCCTCGCTCGTCACCTCTGGTCTGCATCTGTGTGTGTCTCTGAAGGGAGCAATGCTCTCCCCTCCATGTGCTGGGATGAACAGCTCTGATGGGAACTTAAAGGTTCCCCCACAGGAAACCGTCTGAGCCCGTGATTTACATCCCTGGTTTTCTTATTGACTGACCGCCAGCCTTCAGAAGAGTAGAGCCAGCGCAAGTGGGGACCCTGGCCACTGGTGTGAACCATGAGACCGGAGACCAGCCTGTCACAGCTGCTGGGGGGGGGGGGATCGGGGAGGCTGGGTGGGGAGAAGGGAGAGGATGGCTTCTGGAAATCTGATGTGTGCTCTTGGTAAGGCGTATTAATTCTGATTAGAAGACGACTCACCCTTGACCGCTATGTGAGGGTCAGCCAGAGAGACCAGTCTCCCAAAGGTTCAAGGAGGGGATTTGTTTCCTCCTTCACCTGTCTTAGAATGTGTGGAATGGAAAAGAAACGCAAACAAGTATCACTGTTCAGGGAAAACCTGTATCTGTTTAAATGTTTTTACTTCCTAACATGTGAGGTCATGAGAACATGAGATAGAATCAGAAGAAGCCGTCTTTTTAGGTCTCATTTAAAAACACCAGGAAAGGGGGGCGCCTGGGTGGCTCAGTGGATTAAAGCCTCTGCCTTCGGCTCAGGTCATGATCCCAGGGTCCGGGGATCGAGGCCCGCATCGGGCTCTCTGCTCAGCAGGGAGCCTGCTTCCTCCTCTCTCTCTGCCTGCCTCGCTGCCTAGTTGTGATTTCTGTCAGATAAATAAAATATTTAAAAAAAAAACACCAGGAAAGGGGGAAATGAGGAGCTACTCTTCAACAAGTATCACGGTTTCAGTTTAGTGGGATGGAAAGTTCTAGAGAACTTTCTAGAGATCTGCTGCCCAACCGTACGAGTATATTTGACACTACTAAACTGTATACTTTAAGATGGTGAAGATGGGGGCGCCCGGGTGGCTCATTTGGTTAAGTGTCTGCATTCGGTTGAGGTCAGGACCCCAGGGTCCTGGGAACCCCACTTCTTTCTGCGCCCCCTGCTCAGCGGGGAGCCTGCTTCTCCCTCTCCCTCTGCAGCTCCCCCTGCTGTGCTCTCTTGTGACCACTCTCTGCTGAATACATAAAATCTCAAAAAAAAAAAAAAGAAAGAAAAAGGTGAAGATGGTGAATTTTATATTATGTGTGTTTTTACCAAAATTAGAAATTTTTTAAAAATTTTTTTTTAAAATTAAGGGATAAATAAGAACAAGAAGAAAGTACCCAAATGCTTCCTGAAGAGGAAAAGACATCACTGCTCCTTCGGCTGCTCATTCCTCCCCATCCCCAGCATCTTTCTTTCTTTCTTTCTTTCTTTTTTTCTTTCTTTCCCTCTTTCTCTCTCTTTCTTTTTTTTTTTTTTTCACCTTTAGCTCTCTCACAGATACACACAAACATCCTTTCTCTTCATGTGGACAAAAGAGGGAAAAAGAGAAAGATAAGAGCGTAGAAGCAGAGAGGAAAGCTGTGGGTCTTCTTTCTCTGGAGAAATGTCTCATTCTGACGCACTAGCCAATGGGAGATTTTTTAAATTCTGTGTATATCGTGGGTAATGCCAAAGACGTTCTTGAAGACCACAAAACAGACTAATTTAGTTCTTCCTGGATTCCAGGTCACGAGTCTGCGAGAGACCCAGAGAGCTAACAGTTGAAGACAGTCATGCCAGTCGGCAAAATAAGGCCCTGAAGAAGCACCCCAACCGTTTACTTCCAAATTCTCTTCCTATCCCCACTCTCACCCCATTTTTTCTTTCTTCTCTAGTTGGGAGACTAAGCTGTTTACACTGACTGATTTATTGTAGGGAAGGAACTGCTTTTTAACGTGCTTTGGTTTGGTGCTTTTTCTTTTGGAGAGAAGTGTTTGTTGATCAAAGTAACAAACAACAAATGTTGTTTTAATTTATGCTTCCTTTAGTTCTGCAAATCTGGAGAGGAGGAGGGCTTTTTTTTTTTAATAAGAGGTAATGAGGCAGAATCCTCTTAATAGTAAGGGTATTTTCTCACCAAATTAAAACCCATCTATCCTTAAAAAAAAATAATGAGATAAAAGTAGCTTTTCTTAAGGGAATAAAGAAATTTTAAAACAAGAAACCTCCCACACGGGCTGAGGAGGGAGGGAAACAGGATATTTTCCTTTTTTTTTTTTTCGGTCTGTAACTTGAAGTAACAGAATAAATTTATAGTGAGAAGAATGTGATCAAAATAGTTAAGACAAATGACTGCTGACGCAATCGTCTTACGTGCCAACCGTAGGGATGGTTTTTGTTGTTTTATTTCTCTGAATAATATTACCTCAGTTTATTGTAGGCCAGTGAGCTCAGAGCTTTGTACGAATGTCACTTCGCTCACGTTACTTCCACGCGTGTAATTCGACCAAAGAGTCTTGCTATGCTCATCTTTTTCAAAGAGGGTCAACCATCTTGGCTTTCTCCGTGGATCTGCGATGGCACACGGAGCTCCCGTTTCCCAGATCAGAACTCTGGGGAGCGCTTTCCCCTCAGGGTGGAAGCCAACGTCACATAGAAAACAAAGTCACTACCAGTTAAACCTGTTTCTCTATAGATGTTTCTTTCTGGGTGTTTATTCATCTAGAACCCGTTTTATTGAGCAACGACTATACCACGGGTGCTGGTGGATGGAACCTGTTTGCAGGCTGGAGGACGGAGGAAGGATCCTAAATCAGAACTGACGAACTGTGAAAGGACGGCACATGGAGGTCCGGAGAGCGAACAGGTGTTAGCTGGGCAAAGGGCATAGAGGGAGGAGAGCCCAGCAAGACCCAGGAATGGGAGGAAACCAATATGGCGGGAGGGGAGTGCAAAGGAGGAAGTGGCCAAGGGGGTGGACACAGCCTGAACCTTGAGCTGCCCGGGACATGTAGGTCTGCTCAGGTCCTGGTTAGGAGTGTGCAGCTTATCCAAAAGGCAACAGAAAAGCATTGGAAGACTTGAAGCAGAGGGACAGGGTCAGATTTGTGTTTTAAAAGGATCATTGGTGGGGGAGACACCTGAGTAGCTCAATGGGTTGAGCATCTGACTCTTGACTTCAGCTGGGGTCGTGGTCTCCGGGTCGTGGGATTGGGATTGGGATTGGGCCCCAAGCAGGGAGTCAGCTTGAGATTCTCTCTCCCTTCTCCTCTGCCCCTCCCCCACTCAAGCTTGCACACACTCTCCCTCTCTCTAAAATAAATAAATAAAATCTTTAAGATCAATAAACAACAATAAAAGGATCACTCTGCCTGCAGTACCACTGGCCAGAGCCCAGTCGGGACCCGGCCACGGGAGGACTGCCGGGACGTGAGAGATTCCCTCCATTGCCGGGACGTGAGAGATCCCCTCCACTGCAGAAGAGAAGCTCCCAGAGGACAGGGCTTTTGCTTGGTTTATTTCACTTTTCTCAGGCACCAGGCGTGTGGCACATAGCAGATGCTCGAGTATTTGTTCGACAAACAAACAGACTGCCATAAGGTACCGTTGGAGAGGATCAAAGGGAGGGACGGAGGAAGGAAAAACTAGGAGGCTGCCTTGTTAATCTCTTCTGAAACCTTCTTGAAAATCTTTGTGGATTTTTTAAAAAGATTTATTTATTTATTTTTATTTCATGGATTTATTTATTGTAGAGACCCGCATGCCCAAGTGCAAGTGAGGGCAGGGGGAGAGGGGGAGGGAAAGAATCCCCAAGCAGGCTCCTCGCACGCCCAGCGTGGACCCTGTGCGGGGCTCCATCCCACACCCCTGAGATCAGGACCTGAGCTGTAATCAAGAGCCTGGCGCTCACCTGACTGAGCCACCCAGGTGCCCCCCAAAATCTTTGTTGATTTAAAGTCATGTTCCTTTGCATCCTTTCCATGACAAAGCTATGATTCAATATCTAGGTGTTTCTCCAAATAAAATGCTAACTTTAAGACAAAATATACAAATTAGTGGTGTTTAATACATGTACGTGTGCGACCATCAGCACAGTCCAGCTTTAGGACATCTCCATCACCTCCGGAAGCTGCCCTGCTCCCACTCCCAACCTCTGACAACTACGAATCTTGTTTCTATAGATTGGCCTCTCCTAACGATTTATAAGTAGACACATACGCTAGGTTATCCTCTGGATCTGGCTTCTTTCACTTAGTGTGTTTTTGAGGTTCATCCACGTGGCAGCTTGTTTCAACAGCTCCTTCCTTTTTTTGGTTAAATAGTATGCCACTATCAATGTACTACGTCTGTTTATCCATTCCCCCGTTGATGGGCATGCGGGCTGTCTGCACATCCTGTCCCTTATGACTAGGGCTGCTGCAAACACTGGGGCACCAGTCTTTGAGCGCACAGAAGCCTCGTTCATTTGGATTAGGTGTGGGAGCTGGCGAGAAAGACGGACGGGTCCAGGAAGATGCTCTGATGCCAGGCTTGGATCTGCATGGATGACAACAGAACTCAGGGATTTGGGAAAGAACAGATGCAGAGCAACTCTGATGGCCAAGATGACCTTGGGCTGGGGCAAGGGCCTCCAAGACAGGAGTGGACATCCCCAGCAGACAGGTGGACACATGGACCTGGAAGGGGCGTTTCCTCAAAATGTCTAATAAGGGGCCATTTTTTGAGCAGCTTGTTTCATGTTGAAGATTTACTTCTCAGGCATCATGAAAGCACATCTTTGTAACTTGGGCTCTTCTCTCGAGAAATTGGATCCAAGAAGAAATTCATAAAACGATCAAATACTCACTTTGGTTTGCATAATAATTATGATCACATCTTCTTCCTGCTCAGCATTTCCGTTTTAAAAACTGTGGTAAGATACACGACATAAAATCTACCACCTTAGCTGTGTTTATGTGAACAGCTCAGTGGCATGGGGTACGTCCATGGTGTGCGGCCATCCCACCATCCAGAAGACTCATCTTTCCAAACTGGAACTGTATTCACTAAAACCATAACCCTCAGCCCCCTGGACCCCCAGCCCCTGCCAACGAACATTCTACTTTCTGTGCCTGTGAATGTAACCACTCTGGGGGCGTCATCTAAGTGGAATCACATGACACTTGCTTTTGTGACTGGCTGGCTTCACTTCACATGTCAAGGTCTATCTCTCCTGTAGCCTATGACAAGACTTCCTTCCCTTCTGAGGCTGAACGATGTTCTGTGCATGTCAAGGTCTATCTCTCCTATAGCCTGTGACAAGACTTCCTTCCCTTCTGAGGCTGAACGATGTTCTGTTATGTGTACAAAACACATTTTGCTTATCCATTCATCTGTCAACGCACAACTGCTTGGGTTGCTTCTTTTGAGTATTATAAATACTCAAATACTGCTACGAACATGGGCATTAAGATCTCTCTTCGACTCCCTGTCTGCTCAGCATTCCCTTTCAGAAAATTAAAAGATGTAAGAATTGAAAGATCTTTTTTAAAAGATTTTTATTTACTCATTTATTTGAGAGAGAGAGAGAGAAAGATAGCAAGAGGGACCACGAGTAGGGGGGAGAGTGAGAACAGGCTCCCTGCCAAGCTGGGAACTGGATGTGGGACTCGATCCCAGGACCCCAGGATCATGACCTGAGCCAAAGGCAAATGCTTAACTGACAGAACCACCCAGGTGCCCCAAGAACTCCAAGATCCTCATCAGGCTTTAACTCAGGCTATAGCTGTGATACAATAACACTTGAATAATAGGTGATCACATGACCAGTTCAAGATCATAATTACAAATATCCAGCTGCACGGAGTGAGGCCAGAACTTTCTTTAGCTTTAAGGGAGCCTGTGGGTACCGGTGGACTTTTCTTAAGCTCTAGACCTACAGTGCAGCAATCTGTTTGTTTGTTGGGTTTTTTTTTCGGATTTTGGTGATATCTCCTTAAATCGACCCCTACTGGAGCCCAAAAGTAAGACCCTTATGAAATTCTTGCTTCTCCTGATAATCTGTGGAGTCCCAGAAGTGACCCCATTCTGTTTGGTTTCGTGATAACGTGTTCAGTGGGAATTTCTGAACGCACTTAAAGTTCTCTGTCGTATGTCGGGTCGGACAGGTCTACACGGATCCAGTCGAATTCACCAGGACAGCACGTAACAGGGAATGAGGTTCTGACATGGGATCAGGAGGTCAAAGCAACGTCAGAGAGAAAGATGAGACACACACCAGCAAACAGCAGGGACAGGTTCTGAAGGAAGGGGCGAGGACTGTCCTAGCTCGGTTAACTTCTATCTGTCTCTCAAATGCCATGTTCTCCAACATGAACAGAGCAGGCAATTTGTGGAAACTACCAGAACAGGGCCATGCTTTCATCCTACCAGGCTCACAGGAGTCTGATGAGAATTACCAGGAATTAAGTTAATGAAGTAGGCAAGCTCACAGAGCCATCAACACCAGAAAACGCCATTTGGATTGTAAGAGACGTCCATGGCAAAGCGCAGCCCGACCCACAGAACAGTCCAGCACTCCAACAAGGCCCTGGGTCTCACCACCTCGAGGAAAGGGAAGCCGGATGGGGCTGGGCCTTTCAAGCACTCTCTCTCCTCCCAATGGCTATTTCTTCTCTTGGTCTCCAAGCTCCTGGCCCAGGGTGCTGAGGGAACGCCAGGCCTTCCTGGAACACCCTCCCCGCACCCCACCCTCAGCTGGTATGGAGGGTGGGACAAGAAATTAAACACACGTTGTCAAGGGGAGGGAGATAGGAAATTAAAAAAAAAAAAAAATCCCAGGAGCCCAGCCAGGCCATTCTGCATGAGTAAGTGCCTCCTGAGCAGGGCAGGGGCTCCCTGCAGACCCGAGGTGTTTGCACTAAACGAGACCCAAGGACACAGGTCATTATTACTCGAGGCCCGCAGAGGTCCTGTTCCAGCGGCAACAAACCCTCCCATCCAGTTCTGGATGACATAGGCAGCTGTGGAACCCCGAGTGAGAAGAGCAGCGGCCCCCCTGCAGGGAGGGCCAGACTCCCCCTACCTCGATGGATCCTCTCCAGGCTGCACCTCTGAACCACCTAGAAAGCTTTCAAAACCAGGGGTCCAAGACCAACCGCAAACCAAGTGAGTGGGAATTCTGGGGGATGGTCCCAGGCATTGTTGTTTTTAAAAGCTCCCCAGGTGATGTTCCTGTCCCGCTAAAGGTTCGGAGTCCCAGCTGTCAGTCTGCTGGGCATTCCAGCGGCATAAACTCCGGGAGCGTCCATTAGCGATTTACCGCCCACAATCCACAAGTCTACACAGAGGTTCCTCCAAAGAAATACGACTGAGGAAGCCGTGTAAGTTAGCTAGGGCTGCCATAACAAAATACCCAAAGTCAGTGACTAAAACAGCACAAACTAATTGTCTCAAAGTTCTGGAGGCTGAGTGTTCAAGACCAAGATGTCAACAGGGTTGGTTTCTCCTGAGGCCTCTCTTGGCTCGTGTCTTTTCACTGTGTCCTCATATGGTCTCTCCTCTGTGGGCATCCCTGGTACCTCCTTCTGTGTTCGAATTTCTTCTCTTTACAAAGACATGAGTCAGACTGTATTAGGGCCCACCCGAAGGGCCTCATTTTCACTTAATCACCTCCTGAAACACCCTCCCAATAACAGTCACATTTTGAGCTCCTGGGGTTCCAGGCCTCAACACACGAATTTGGGAGGGTAAAAAATTCAGCCCATAACAGGAGTTCTTTAGACGGGAAGGTTTTCCTAAATGAACTCTGTGACTTCACAACTACCAAATGTCCCATTCACTTAAACTCAGAACTTTCAGAACAGCCTGTTAAGAAAAAGAGTAGTTTTCAAAATTATACGAATGCTGAGCCACTCTGCGTGGTAACTGACTCCAGGCCTACCGAGAAAATGCTCTTTTAAATGGTCAGCATTAAGGCCAGGGAGTAGCCCACCTGTTTTGAAAACCTGGCTCATTATCTTCAACTGCTAGGAAATGAGAACTCAACACAGCTGGTGTGTGTGACCTAGATAAGAAATTGTTTGAACAGTGAGACAGGGTGTTTCAAAACTGCAGCTTCGAGTAAAGGAGGTTTCATGACTCAGATTCCTACAGAAACCATGAAGGGAAGTGCATGGAGTGAACAAAGGAAATGGGGGCACCTGCAGTGCTCATGCCCTGTCCGGAGGGCCTTGCAGAAAGTGGGTTCACTATTACCTAAACTCCCATATTGGAAAAAAAGTGCACATCTGGGCTTTTATGTGAAAATTTTCAGCCGTTGTTTTAAGATTTTATTTATGTATTTGAGAGAGAGAGAGAGAGAGAGAGAGCGAGGCACAAGCAGGAGGAGCCACAGAAGGCGAGGGAGAAGCAGGCTCCCCACTGATTAGGAAGCCTGATATGGGACTCGATCTTGGATCATGACCTGAGCCCAAGATAGATGCTTAACTAAATGAGCCACCCAGGCATCCCAGCTGGATATCTTTTTAAAAAAAGGAATGAGGGGTGTCTGGCTGGCTCAGTTGGTAGACTGACTCTTGATCTTGGGGTCATGCATCCAAGCCCCATGCCGCGTGCAGAGATTACTTAAAAGTAAGGTCTTAAAAAAAAAAAAATAAATAAAAGCAGCTGGATAATGGGAAATGATGCTTGTTTTAAGTCTTCACCGTGGAGTGCATGGTAGGCAGAATTCTAACGATGGCCCCCAATTTCTGTCCCCTGGTTATTATCAAACATTAATTGAGGAGCTATTGTGAAGGGAGTTTGCAGATACAGTTAAAGCCCCAAGTTAGTTGACATTAAATTGCAGAGATTATCTAGGTAAGTCTGACCCAACCAAGTGAAACTTTTTATTTATTTTTTATTTTAAAGCTCGATTTATTTGAGAGAGAGAGTGAGTGAGAGAGCATGAGTGAGGGAGAGGGAGAGAGAGAAGCAAACTCCCAACGTGGGGCTCGATCCTAGGACCCTGGGATCCTGACCTGAGCCGAAGGCAGGCGCTTAACCTACTGAGCCACCCAGGCGCCCCCAAGTGAGTCTTTTTGAAAGCAGAGTTTTCCCTTGACAATAGCCGCATTGGGAGTCAGAGAAAGTCAACAGGTCTTGAATCTGGAGGGGCCAGAGGAGAAGAAACGCAGGCTGGCTCTAGAAGCGGAGTGCTGCCCAGAGGGAGAACTGAACTCAGCCAACAACCCAAATGACCTTGGACGTGGATTCGCCAGAGAACCCCACCCAGCTGATCCCTTCATGTCAGTCTTGAGACCCAAAGCAGAAAACCCAACTGGGTCCCACGGGACTTCTGGTCGGAGAACAGGTTACAGAGACACGTTTGTGCTGCTGAAGACGCTATGCTTGGGGTCATGTGTCACACGGCGTCGGAAAAGCAAGACAACTGCGACCACCAAATGTTGAGAAGGTTCTGGGGCAACTGGACTGGGATGTAAAATGATATAACCACTCTGGAAATGGGCATGGATGTTTCCTATAAAGTCAGGGATACATCTACTGTATGATCCAGAGTTCCACTCCTACGTATTCACGCAACAGAAAGGAAACCAGATGTCTACAAACACACTTGCACACTAATACCCAGAGCAGCTTTATTTGTAATGGCCCCAAACCAAACACGGCCCAAGGGTGCATCAACGAGAGACTGGTTAAACAATGAACTACTCATGTAAGCAACAGTATGAATTTTTATATTTAATGTTTAAAAACACTGTGTTGAGTAAAAAAAAATACCAACACAGAAGAGTACATAGTGTGTAATTTCCTTTATAAGAAACTCTAGAATCGGCCAAACTAATATATGGTGAAATCAATCGGAACAGACGTCAGGGACGGACCAGGAAGGGGTAGAAGGATCTGGACTACACGGGTGTACACATTTGTCAGGATTCACGGAACTATAATACTTAAGATTCATACATTTCAGCTTGTAACTTATCTTTCAATAAAAATATATTTAAAAACACATTTTAAAAAGTAATTCAAGCCTACAGTGACAAACTAGTTATCGGTAAAGCGTTCGTGACTGTCCCCTAGAGGTGTCCGTTTACAAGCAGGCAGAGCAAGAGTGAGACCAAAGCGACTAGTCCCTGCTGCAGGCATACGGGCCCTGCCCCCGCGTGAAAGATCCGGGGGCAGTGAGACCTGTCGAGAGGACTTAGATCTCTCCACAGATTTAACTGAACGGTCCGACAAAGGACTAACGTGGGTTTATTTTATGCCCAAGTCCAAAATACCGAAAGGTGGATGCAAAGATGCCATTGCTGCTGAAGCCAGCCAAAGCAAGAAGGCTCTGGAAGGGAGCAGGGTGCATGGGGGTAAGGGGGGCTGTCTGAGGACCCCACCCCCGTGGGACGGAGATGGCTGAGGGACAGCAAGCAGCAGGGGCGCTCCAGGTGACACTCAGCGCACTGAGCACTGAAGGGCTCTCGGGACATTGCTGTGGTTTCTTCCGCATCACACGTGGGGATTATACCTATTTAGGAGGGGCTGTCTCATAGAACGAACTTATCGTTTCTTATTTTGTGAAAGAGTCTTTGTAAAGCCCACGGACACTTCACCGAGCTTCCCCAGATGTACTCCGGTGCGTGTGAAAGGTCTCTAACAGAGCCGGCAACGGTAGGCTACAATTTTCTCAGACACACACACACACACACACATGCTTCTTCACCCAAACAACCAACACGAGAAGTGATGTTTTAAAGTGTGGGCTCTGATTTTTCCAAAAAGCCCTTAATGATTAGACAGTGTGGAGGGCGGGAGCGAAACAAAGCATCGTCCTGAGGCCAACCCATCCGGCAGGGCACCTTGGCCCCTGTCTGCAGAAAGCCCCCCCCCACCTGTGAATGGGAAGTGTTGGGTACTTGGCCCTCTCCCGAGACAAAGGAGGTTCAGAGGGGAAAGCTCTTGCTAGGGAGAGGAGAGGTGGTCTGGAGGATGGGCCCTGAGCATTTACACTGAGAGTTAAAAATGAGACAATTCAACTAGAGGGGACATCGGGTCCAAGCTTTCCCAGCCAACCAGAGAGGGGAGAATGGAATTTGAATGAGATTCTTTTTAGATGTATTTTTATTTGTTTAATCATAGCCATGATTTGAAGATACTGTACCAGAGAATCAGTAACGGATTTGGCTACATACGCTGGTGATTTAGTTACAAATTCCCTAATTACTTCCCCAAAAAAGATTTACTAGCAAATGATACAAAGTGCAATTGAAGCTGTGGGTTTTGTTTTTATTTGAATTGTCAGTTTTGCAGTCCGCTTGATTTTGGTACTGATAAGTATTTGACAGTTTAGCTTCAAGTGGAAACGAGACTATTTACTTGTTTTTCTATCCAAAGACGCCTATGTTAGGCACTACTTGGATTCTGTCTCTCTCTCTCTCACACATACACACACACACACACACACACACACACACACACACACTGGGGGTGTTTCCACAGCACCCTGCAGGAATGCTTAAAATAACACGTACCATACTATAATCCCCTGTTGCTGGTTTGTATCCCTCACTTGAAAAGTGAGGTCTTTGCGGGTATGCAATGCTCTATCTTATTTATCCTTCCTTCTTAAACTTGAACAGAGCATCTATCACATAGTAGGTGGAAATATTTTTAGTCATGCTATTTCCTGTTTTGTTTTCTATGGAGATGGAAACCAGCACTGCTTATCTTTTTCTACGTGAAGACACTCTCTCCTTGCCCAAACTCATATCCAACCACATAATCTTTCCTTTGATTTTCTATCTTTAGAACCTTTCCCCAGGGTTCTTCCAGAAATGGAGTTTCAAAATGACCTGGTTAATTCCAATTAGGGCAGTGAGCATAAGTCACTAGGGCTTCAGGTCTGAAAACCTGTGACTTGGAGCTCAGCTTCCCGTCCTGACAATCTGGTGGGTACCAAGATGAGATCTGTGTTTTCCTCATGTTCGCAGCAATCTGTGGGATTGTGGGAATTTATTATAAAATCTAGGGAAACCGCCTTGGTAAATGCAAATCGGATACTGTTACTGGTTTCCCTTTATCAGCATAGAAAAGGCTCAGAGGAGAAGGGATTGCCCCAGCTTACGCATTCCGGAGCATATGTGAACCCCAGACGAAGGTTTTCCCCACAGCCCCGTGCATTGGCTGAGCTCCACAGAGAGAGGACCAAGTCCAGGACCTGCCTGTGTGACCACAAGGGGAGAGACGGCTGTGCTGATCTGAAACGTCGTGTCCTCTGGAAGGTCCTGAAACCAGCCCAGCGACCACTGCAGGCGACCAGGGCTGACCCACCTTAATGTACTTGGGTTGGGGGAGTTTTCTCTGTGTGGTTCTTTACCCAGAAACGCAGTTGTCACAGGGCTGAGAAGCAGGTTTGCTCTGGAATGAGTCCAACAGGCCAATGGATGTCCCTGTTGCACCTCAAAAAAGAATCCCAACCACAAGGGACCTTGAACGGAGGAACACTCACTGTTTGGTGACTTTGAGCAGAGCACACCTTCCACCATCAGAAAACTGTTTCAAGTGGGACAGTAATTAATATTCCACTGTTCATCTTGGAGCAGGTCAGGAGTAGGCACATTTGGGTTAAGGCCCAGATGAGCACAGCTTTGAGCCGAGGGGGTAGTGACATAAGAACGTGTACGTCACTTACCAGGGGAAAAGGTAACAAAATGAATCAAACCAAGTCCTCTGACAGCAGATTAAACTAGGTTTCTCTCACTACAGGACTACCTTCCCAATTAGACCAGGCACAAAGTTATTTAAAAGTACATCTGCAGGGGCACCTGGGTGGCTCAGTCAGTTAAGTGTCTGTTTTCTGCTCAGGTCATGATCCCAGGGTGCTGGGATCGAGCCCCGCCTCAGGGCTCCCTGCTCAGTGGGGAGCCTGTGTCTCCCTCTGCCCCTCCCCTCAGCTCATGCTGTCTGTCTCTCTCTTTCATAAATAAGTACAATCTTAAAAAAGTTAAAATTAAAAAATGAACGTACATCTGCTTATCCTTAGAATGAGACCTCTCACCACTTCAATGGCCCCGCGCAAACATTGGCAAGGAATTCCTCCTCCTTGACCCAGTACAATAATCAAAGGAAGAAATCTATTGACTGGGCACGTAGCCGGTGTCCGGGACGGTGACACACTTTACACCGCTCTTCTGGGTGAGCATCAGGATTTCCATTCTTCCTCTGGGGAAACTGGGGTTCCGCGGCCGTAAGTGACATTTCCAGTTATACAGCTCGTAAGTGACAGCGTGGCTGTGCGCCCATGTCTGCCAGCTTCAAAGCCTTGGCTTGTGTCTACATGGTCCAGTCGGACTCACACGTGGTCTGACAGCCTGACACCCACTGCGAGCTCGGCGCTGGGGATGCTACAACAAATACGGTTCCATCTCACCCCAGAGACGCTCCCAGACAACTGTTGACAATTATGCTACAACACGGAGTAAGAAGGGCTCTTGGCAGGTTCCACGCCACCAAGCGGTGAGAGGAGGCCTAGAGGAAGTCATCCCGGAAGTTGAGAGCCAAAGAAGGACTCAAACATGGCAGGCCTTGGGGGCCAGCAGATGAAGTGTTTTACCAGGAGGAAGAGCCTCCAGCGTGGGAACAATAGGATCACCTCTCATTCAAACCCAACGAAGATTTTTTAAAGGAATAATCAGTTTCTTTTAACGTGGACTGAGTGTGAACTATAAATGAGAACCTATTGCCTGGCCATGACTTCTAAAGAGAACCACAGTATCAGGCCCTGCTTGGGAATCTGGTCCCATAGATGCAAAGAAATATCTCCGTGGTCTGTCCTGTCACCGGAACCCAAGCAGGAGCAGCAGGAATGGAGAAGGAAGATTGTGCTTTCCCGGTGGACTCCCTCCATCTGGGGCCCTGACCCCTAGGCCCGATAATCCCTGCTTCTGCGCGGATAAGAACGAGCCACGGCGGAGGGCCCTGGTCTCTTGGAATCTCTGTACTGCCCACTTTGTAAGTGGAAAATAGTGACCGGCTCTCCCTTTTCTGTTCTGGTACAAATCCTCGCACGCACGGACAATAAACATAAGCAGCTACGGTCACGGGAGTCCTGCGACTCTTCTCTTCTGGTCCAGAAACTTCTCTTGCTCAAGTGAGAAAGAAGGGGATCCTGAGACACATACCAGTGACACTTCCTGGCAATGCTTAGAGGCATTAGACTGGTCAGAGGTCACAGGCTATAATTGTTCCTAAATTTTCTGGCCATGAGTCTGTTAAATCTCTATCAGACACCCTTCACTGGCCTTTGGGACATTTTCTAAAAATATAAGTAAATTAGGTTACTAATCCGACGTTTTTGTATCTTAGTTTTTTTTTAGGAACTTTGAAGTCTAGATTTGGAGAAAGGAAGGTGAAGGGAAAAATCCTAGAGAGAAGGAACACAGACATTCTTTGCGTTTATTTTAACAACATGCATGAAATTCAACTTCTAGCCCAGTGACCATCTTCCCCCTTTTCTCACCCAACAGTCATTCTTGGTCACATTTAATATTTGCCGCTAGAAATGACAGGAGGACTGGAGGTCGTCTTATTGGTCTAGAACTTAATGGTGATGTTAAAACAAAACAATAGAAATGATTAAATCATTGAACGAATGCTGGTTATACCTATGTCCCTGGTGGTGGGTCAGTGGGCATTTCAACAAAGAGGCAGAACAACAGAGTATGGGGTCTCATGACTTCACCGGTCGGTGCCAGGGACCTGAGAGGAAACTAAAGCTGCGCTCAGGTGGGGGATATTTGCATGTGACATTTGGCAAGCTACTTCTTTGTCCCCACAAGAGTTTGGAATGCATGAAAATTATAGGTAAATACACTGGTGTAATTTTCATTAAAATCAATCATTCCTCCATTTGGTAAACAATGAGCACCTGCCAAGCAGAAAAGCCACTGGTGATCAAGTCCATTTCTCCTGAGGGAATTCCTGTTCCCAGTGTAATCCCCACTGGGTCACAGCCAGGTAGTGGGATGGGATAGGCTGGAAGTCAGAATCTTGGCTTCCCTACTCACTAGCTGGTGACTTTGGGCTTTCCATGGAGCTTCGAACTTCCCATCTGCAAAACAGGGACCAGATAAAGTTGATATGACACAACGGCTCCCTCACTGAGCATCTCCTGTATGCCGGACAGCACGAGCGGCCCCTGCTAACAGGTGTGACGACAGACAGTCACCCTTCTCATCTGGCACACCCCGAAGTCATCGGGCAGGCCATTTTGTCCTGAGATATTGCTCGGGTCTCTTCTACTTTCTACTACCACTGCCCTACTTCAGGCTTCAGGCCTCCTGAGTTGGTCTCCCTGCTTTCACGCATGGGTCCCTTACATCATTCTCCACATTCTGACCAAAGCAAAGTGTCACTCATTCAATTAAAACCATTCAACAGCTCCCCACCTCCTGGAATAAAGTCCAAGCTCTTCGAATGGCCAACAGGTCATCTTGTCTACCGCTCCAGACTTTCAGCATTCCCTGCCCAATGCGCAACACACATTGTTGCGTTCATTGCTGTGTCTCGTCTTGTGCTTCAAAGTTGCCTGTGTACGCCTCTGTCCGATGCTCTTGCCTCTTCCATTAACTGATTTTGTAAGGCTCGGCCCTGACCAAACAACTTAAGAAGGTTGTCCTTGATGACCCAGCTCCTACTGCCAAGGCGGCCGAGACGCCTTCCCCCCCAGCTCCTGTGCAGGTCCTTCTCATTGCATTTACCAAATGAACCGGTAATTTATTATTTATGAGGTTTTCCCCCTTACTAGGTTCTGCTCCTTGATGCAAAACTACGTCTTATTCATCCTTGTATCCCCATTGCCTGGTACAGTTGCTGGCACCCAGCCAGGACCAGTACAGAAAATAAACGAAGGAATTAAGTCTACCGTGTGACTCCCAGCTCGTGCTCCTTGCACACACCCTGCCCCATCGTACACATATCATGTGTCTAGAACAGTGGTTCTTGCATGGAGGCAAATTTGCTCCCAAAGGACATTTCACAGCGTCCAGAGACGTCTGAGTCGTCACAGCTGGGGGCGAGGGAGCATGCTTCCAGCCTCTGGTGGGTAGAGGTCGGGTTGCTGCTAGGTGTCCTACAGCGCCCGGACAGCCCCACCTAACCCCCCACAAGAAAGATTTATTCAGCCCAAAACGTTACTAAGAGCCAAGGTTGAAAAATACTGATCTAGAACAGGGTCTGGTCCGTGGAAGTCCTCAGCATAGGATTCCTAATCCTGGCAGCCTGGTGGTGCAAGTGGCGGAAAGGATAATCATGCTCGATGTCAATCCCATAACCGTGCAGTCTGCTGTTGTAGGTTTATCGAGCAGGGCTGTGGGTATTAGTGCATTTCACAGCATCGGGCCTAAGGCAGTTCCGCTCTACTTCCATAGTCATACTTTAAATACAGAAAGCGAAGGTCCGACTCAGATCCATGGAGCGAGCCGCCTGGCTCTCCCTCCTACTTCTGTCCCGACACACACACGGGATCTATCCGCTCCAGGCCTGCGTCTCTGAACAACCGGTAGAAGGCCTAGACCATTCAAGTAAACCTGTATTAGCTCACCAGCTATGATGCTGGTGAAATGTATGTGTGTGTGTATTGCGTATGCGGGGTGTGTGCATGTTGTGTATTGGGTGTGTGTGTGTGTGTGTGTGTGTGTGTGTGTGTGTACTCAAATGTATTTCTGACTCTGTGTGAATTCATAACGTGGAAACCCTCTCCCGGAAGTCCTGGCTGCCCTGCGACCTTAAGGAACTGAAAAATTCGACATTTTGAAGTTGTCAGGTGAGTTTTTTATGAGTCATTCGGCATAGTACCATGGAGGCAGTAGCCTGTGACATGGGACACAGGCTGACCTGTTTCTCAGGGACTCTGGAATCCCATCAACTGGGCATAACCTCTAATGCATGTTCATCCCGGGGCGTTCTTTCCATCCGTTCGTACTCCATCACCTAATGCTTACAGCTGGGGCGCATGGGAAGGAGGCGACCTCGAGGTAGCAAAGCCAGGACATAATTCTAAATTCACCAGTGACTGCCTGTAATGCAGCAGCATGACCCCCTGTCCGAACCTCGAGGCAAATTTATGACCAGTCTCTTTGGTTATCTTTAGTTCCTCTTTCCGTTGCCCTTTTACCAGTCCAGATGTCTTCTGCTTGTGAGAAGAGCCATCTTTCTTGTCTCAACAACTCCCTCTTCTCTTCAGCAAGCTCCAATGATTAACCCGCTAACACTGATCGCCAACGCCGAGTAGGTTGGCCTCCGCTGAACACACACTGGTGTACAAGTGATTCTGTCATTTCTTTTTGGTAACTGAATTTAACACAATTCATCTTAGAATTTCCGAGCTGAAAGGAGGTATCCTGGGCCCCTTACAGTAACTTCGAGTCCCACTATATACTGTAGGAGTGACATGCTTTATTCTAGAAAACTTTTTTTTTCTTTTATTTTTTAAAGATTTTATTTTTAAGTAATCTCTCCACCCAACATGGGGCTCAAACTCACAACCCCAAGATCAAGAGTCGTGTGCTCTATGAACTGAAACAGTCACCCCAAGAGAATTGCTTCATTCTAGAAAATTGTTTCAATTCCAGAATAATGGTTTTATCCACCATTAAAACCATAGCCAGGTCAAAATTCAGAGGTAATAAAGTTGGAACTGTGTGAAGCTTTCTTGCTAATGCCTGGATTTTGCTGGATAGATAACCAATGTCCAAGAGTGATGGCTTAGGACAGAGAATTTCCCATTGGCTTACTGCCATTAAACCTATGTTAAGGGAGTTGAAGCAGCTTTGTACTGAAGAGACTTCTGCTCGTTATGCTGAGGTGTCCCTTGGCTTGAGTAATTTAGTTCATTTATCATTTAAAGAAACAGAAAATGCAGCACTACCCTGCACTTAGGTTTCCTGATGGCTTGCTAGCCCCCCACCCAACTATCCTTTAAGTGGCAAAAGCATTACTCACTGATGGACAAGTGTGGTAGGAAGCCTGGTCTCTCTTTTCAATCCTAGGAGATTCTTGACTCCTTCATTATGTTGCATGGTGTTATAGACAGAATGTTTCATCCTATCCTCCCCATTTGTACATTGAAGCTCTAACACATGCCCCCTCCCCTGGCCAGCGTGGCTATATTCAGAGATGGGAGCCTCTAAGAAGAAACTGAGATTAAACGAGGTCATAAGGGAGGGGCTCTGATCTAAGAAAATTAGTGTCCTTATAAGAAACACCAGACAGCTCATTCCCCCCACCCCATATGCAGACTTTTGTATGTACTTGGGAAAAGCCACATGAGAACATAGTGAGAAGGTGGCCAGGAAGAAGGCTCTCACCAGAAACCCAACCCTGCTGGAGCCTCGACCTTGCGCTTTCCAGCGTCCAGAACTGTGAGAAATAAAGTTATGCAGTCTGAAGTATTCTATTACGGCAGACGGAACAGGCTAACGTAGATGGTTATTATAAAATATATTAAGGAGTGAAAGACCTACCAAGGTTATAATAATTACTATCACAGCAATCGCCTAACATCTGTCACTGTGTACATCGCGGCCATCAAAAAGTTAGATTTTGGAAATTAAGAAAACAATCCCATTTACAATTGCATCAAAAAATAAAATACCCAGGAATAAATTTAATCAAGGAGGGAAAAGGCCTTTATGCTGAAAACCATAAGACATTGATGAAAGAAGCTGAAGACACAAGTAAATGGTAAGATAGTCCATACTCATGGGCTGGAAGACTATTGTTAAAAGGCCCACACTATCCAGAGCGATCTACAGATTCAGTGCAATCCCTATCAAAATTCCAGTGGCATTTTATCACAGAACTAGAGTAATCCTAAAATCTGTATGGAATCGTAAAAGACCGTGAGAGGACAAAGCAGTCTTGAGGAGAAGAACAAAGCTAGCAGTATCACACTCCCTGACTTCAAACTGTACAACAAAGCTGTGGTAAGCAGAACGACATCTAGGTCAACGCAACACCATAGAGAGCCCCCAAACAAACCCACACGCATATACAGTCAATTAATTTATGAAAAAAAGCCATGAAGATACGACGGAGAAGGACAGTCTCTTCAGCGGATGGTGTTGGGAAAACTGCAGGGCTGCACGCAAAACAGGGAAACTGGACCACTGCCTTCCGCCATATGCAAAAACTCACTCGAAATGGATTAAAGACTTGAACACGAGACCTGAAACTATAAAACTTCTAGAACAAAACATAGTAAATAAGGTCCAAGATACTGGTCTTGGTGATGATTTTTTGAATTTTACTCTAAAAGCAACATAAGTAAAAATAAACAAGTGGGACTACACCAAACTAAAATCTTCCACACGGCAAGGAAAAGGATCAACAAAATGAAAAGGCAGCCTATAGAAATGGGAGAAAATTACTGCACATGGTATTTCCAATAAGTTGTTAAACTGAATATATAAAGAAGTCACACAATGAAATTGAAAAAGAATTTTTAAAATTCAATTAAAAATGGATAAAGAACTGAATAGGTATTTTTCCCAAAGAAGACATACAAATGGTTAATGGTACATGACGAAGTACTCAACATCCCTAATCATCAGGGAAATGCAAATGAGAACTACACTGAGTTTTCTACTTCATGCCTGTCGAATGGTTATTATCAAAAAGACAAGAAATAACAAGTGTTGGTGAGATGTGGAGAAAAGGGAACCCTTGTGAACTGTTGGCGAGAATGTAAATTGGTGCAGTCCCCGTGGAAAACAGTAGGGAGGGTCCTCAAAAAGTTAAAAATAGAACGATCCAACAATCCCACTCCTACGATCCAACAATCCCACTTCTGGGTAGTACTATGAAGAAAATGAAGATACTAACTCAAAAATATATCTGCTCCCCTATGTTCATTGTAGCATTATTTACAATAGAAAGACATGGAAACAACCCAAGCATCCATCAACAAATGAAGGGATAAAGAAGTTGTGGTATATATACACACAATGGAATATTATTCGGCTGCGTCAAGAAAGGAATGCTGCCATTTACAACAAGATAAGTGGACCTTGAGAGCATTATGCGGAGTGAAACACGTCAGACAAAAACAAATACCGTATGATCTCACTTAGATGTGAAATTTAAAACAAACATCCCCCCACCCCCAAATTCACAGATAGAGAGAACAGTTTGGTGGTTGCCAGAGGTAGGAGTCGGGGTGGGCAAAATGGCGGACAGTGATCAAAAAGGTCCAAGCTTCCAGACCTAACGTAAGTGCTGGGGATGAAATGTATACTATGGTGACTAGAGCTAACGATACTGTATTGTATATTTGGAAGTTGCTAAGAGAGTAAATCTGAAGAGTCTTCTCTTCACAGATAAGAAGGGTATGTATACCTTCTTACCATAAGGAAAAGAACTGTACCTATGTGTGATGCGCGTGGTCGACTAAACTTACTGCGGTAATCATTTTGCAATATATAAGTATGTCAAATCGCTATTTGCAGCCCTAAAGCGGATATAACGTTACGTGGGAACTAGATCTCAATCTTTTTATGCTGGACTTTAACCTGGGAACTGTTTTATCAGATGGGCCATCGATCATAAACCAATCCTATACACACTATATTTTATTGTTATCCTTTCAATATGTTTCTGAATCATTGTATCTAATTTGGGAGACAGGCTAGTTTGTCTTTCATGACGTTAGCTTAAATACATGCAGCAAATTTCTCCCAAGAAGTTCAAAGGGTTTTGCTCCAAACTTCTCAGCAGTTTTGACTGAAGCCCCAGGATCTAGGCAAAAGGCTGATTCCGTTGCCCCATTTTTCATTAAAAATCATTTTTCTTTCTCTTGGTATTTGATGAGAAAAGCTGCTCTTTGATTTGGAGATCTTTTTAAAACTGACTCTGTTCTTTTTTAATCCCCACGGCTCCAGGCATCATTAGCTCCTTTTAATAGAAGTTTCAATTTCCTTTTATCCCTTTGAGCATGGGTTCCAGTGTCCTCAAAGCAGCACCTTTTAATTGGCCTGGAAGAGGTCACCCTTCTGAGAGTGGAAAGCACATCACACATTTTACAAAGTCAATGTGGGTCTTTGACATCAGAGGGGGGATGGTGGCAGGGGGCGGATTTATTCCCCAGCGAACATTTGGTGGCACGTGATTACATTTTCAACATAATTTCTACATAATTACATCTAACCACTCTTTCCCAACACATTCCCTGCGATAATGACTTGGTCTTTATTTAAAATTCATTTGTCTTTAAGATTTTGCTCTTACTGAGTGAACGGCTAAAGAGCGGTGTGCGTTTTGACAGTGGTTTCCTTACACGTACGAAATGTTGGTGATGCTCTTCTGTTCAGACCCCGATCGCACACTTTTCAGAAAACGGTGTAAGACGCTGCACTCCCCCCTTCACGTGCCCTCACCACACACTGCCTTGTCGATTCCAGCCATACATTTTCCAGAGAAGTCGAAGGTGGAATCAAATCTTTCGTGTCCACGGACACAGTTTCTAATCAAAGAAAGCTTTTTGAGGGAAACCTGCTCCATTATTTTATTTTCTTCTAGTGTTACAAAAACTAATCTGGATCTGGAGTGGGTACCCAACTCCTGTGGTAGAGGAGGGGCATAGGAAACCTTCAAGGCGATCTGAAAGAGTTCCCCAAAACTTGATTCCATCGAGGCAGCGGCAATAAGGTGGACCATGGGTGGGGCAGGGGGAGCTGCCTGCGAAACATCCTCGTCTTGGAGAGGCCGGCCACGCACTTCAAAGGATCATTGGCATCAAGAAATACTCTGTAATATTTCATCTCAAGTTTTAAGACACTTTGAAGGAGCCCCAGGAGTCATGACGTAACCATTAGGAAGACTTAAGCACAGTTATTTCCACATCATTCCTATCGTAGAGATGGACCATGGATGAATATTATGACAAAAAGGGGCACAGCAGAGGACACTTTGGTGGCTCAGTTGTTAAGTGTCTGCCTTTGGCTCAGGTCATGGTCCCAAGGTCCGGGGATCGAGTCTTACATAAAGCGTCCTGCTCAGTGGGGAGCCTGCTTCCTCCCTCTCCCACTCCCTCCGTTAGTGTTCCCTCTCCAGCTATGTCTCTCTCTCTGTGTCAAATAAATAAATAAAATCTTTTAAAAAGGTGGGGGGCGTAGCAGAAGGATGCTATTCTACACCACATGAAAAATCTAGGTCTGCGTATTTCCTTTCCCTCTATTATTGCTTTAAGAAAAATTAATTGAGGGGCGCCTGGGTGGCTCAGTGAGTTAAAGCCTCTGCCTTCAGCCCAGGTCATGATCTCAGGGTTCTGGGATAGAG
Source organism: Meles meles (assembly GCF_922984935.1). Taxonomy (NCBI): domain Eukaryota; kingdom Metazoa; phylum Chordata; class Mammalia; order Carnivora; family Mustelidae; genus Meles; species Meles meles. Next base: position 6,142,299 of record NC_060067.1, read on the forward strand.
TCCCGCATGGGGCTCTCTGCTCAGCGGGGAGCCTGCTTCTTCCTCTCTCTCTCTGCCTGCCTCTCTGCCTACTTGTGATCTCTCTCTGTCAAATAAATAAATAAAATCTTTTTTAAAAAAAAAGGAAAGAAAAATTAATGATGAGTTCATTTATTTAAAAACTTTCTAGAAAAAAGTACTTAGTTTTCCCCATCGTTTGAAGAATTGGGTAAAATCCCAAGTTTATTGTCCCTAATAGAAGTAGATCATCGGGGCACCTGGGTGGCTCAGTGGGTTGGGCCTCTGCTTTCAGCTCTGGTCATGATCCCAGGGTCCTGGGATCGAGTCCCGCATCAGGCTCTCTGCTCAGCGGGAAGCCTGCTTCCCTTCCTCTTTCTCTGCCTGCCTCTCTGCCTAATTGTGATCTCTGTCTGTCAAGTAAATAAATAAAATTTAAAAAAAAAAGAAGTAAATCATCGAGAATCAGGTAAGTGACGTCCTTGTCTGGTCTTCCCTGAGGCACTGTGTTCTGTGTCATGGGTCACCTGCTCGAGAGTGACACACAAAGTCTGGAACACACTCCAGGAAGAGACACCGTAGCACCCAGAACTCTAGATCACGACGTGGGGACCACAGGGGAAGGAATACACGACTAACCTGGAAAAGACAAGGTTTGGCAGGGAAATGGTCACGGTGGGAAGGCGGTGAAATGGGAAAACCATTCGATGGCTTCTGTCTGGTCCAAGAAGACGAGAGGCCTGACACCAGCCGACAGAAGATGACAGCGTTCATGGGAAGAAGAGCCTGGTTGTGACTTGAAAAGACCTGAAAGCAGAAGAATCTGCTTCTGACTTAGTGAGTCGGGGCGCCCTGACGGTGTTCACACGGACACGGTCATAGAACATCCGAGACCAGAAACGGAACTGCCCAGACCTTCAGTGCCCTTCTGACCCTGACGTGCTGAGAAAATGCCTACCTTGGGAAGAAATGGTTTGACGGTTCCATGTCTTTGTGTAGGTTTTCCCAGCACAAAGCCAAGTGTTTGGTTCCACTAAAGAAGGCTGTCCGTGAAACCAGTCTAGTTCACGTGGATGGAAAAACACAACAGAACAAAAACAAAAGAACAAAGTCCCTGTAAGGATGCTCCACCAAGATCGTTTATCTCTACTCATCCACTTAAACTGGCTCTTTTGAAATTTCCGTGTGGGTTGTGCGGGGTGCACAGACACAGCCTCGCTGCGGTCATGTCGCCGGGCTGGGATGTGGAGAACTCCGCTTCACTCAAGGAGCCTTCGAGACTCTCCCTTCCTGGCCTCCGTCATCGGGAGAGAGATCGGGAATGAGGTTCGAGTCCTAGGAGGTGTCCTCTGGGACTGCCGAGAGACAGAGGGTCACACTCCAGACCAGCTAGTGACCCACGGGGTAGGGAAGGTTCCAGTGAAGATGACACCCCCTTTCGTCCCGGTGTTTGTGAAATACACTGGGAAGAGAAGTAGCAGGCAGACTTGTACTCTAACGTGATGCTATGGAAACCACTTCCTATTAAACATTTAGGTAAAGGATTTGTAAAAGAGAAGGAGACAGCGTGTGCTAAAGTCACAGGCTTTGGAGTCAAAAGGGCCTGGGTCCAAGCTCTGACTCTCGAATTTCTGTGACCTGGCACAAGCAAGTTACTTGATCTCTCCAGGTCTCAGTTTGCCCGTCTGTAAAGTGGGCTGGGGACCGTTGCTGGCTCACAGGGAATACTAGAGAACTGCTAGCTTCTGTTATTTTCACAGAAACAGAAAACTGAGTCCCAGCTGAGCTTGCTTCTCCTTGAGACCTGTCCCAGACCCAGAAGGAACAAAAGTGGCATTGAGGTAAGAATCTAGGTCACATCAGACCTATTGCCCTGCTGACTGGAAGAGAACACGAGTCCCGACTGGGTCATGCTGAAAGTGAACATGAATCCTCTATCATTTTCATTTATTTATTTTTAAAGATTTTATTTATTTATTTAATAGAGATCACAAGTAGGCAGAGAAGCAGGCAGAGAGAGAGGAGGAAGCAGGCTCCCCGCTGAGCAGAGAGCCCGATGCGGGGCTCGATCCCAGAACCCTGAGATCATGACCTGGGCCGAAGGCAGAGGCTTTAACCCACTGAGCCACCCAGGCACCCCCTGTATCATTTTTAAAGGAAATAGAATAAAACTGTATGTCCTTACATGGAAAGATGTACAAAAGATATTAAACAATGAAGCATATTATAAAATAGAGTGATTACTTCTGGGTAAAAGGCTTCTTATTAACATAAATGAGGATAATATGGTCTCATATGAGGACATGTAAAAAAAGAGTTGGAGGCATTTCAGCTCACCAATGGATAATGATTTGGGTAACAATGAGGATTGCTTGAGACATTCACTGCGTATTTGTCAATTCTGGAATAGTTGGATGTTTAGGAAAATCAATGTTTAAAAAGAAAAAGCATATTATCCTATTACAGATTCTAAATTTTAATGAATACCAATCAGCATAAACCGGAGTAGGCAGTTACTAATGAGGATAGATAAGCTAATATAAGAGATACTTCTCTGTTCTTTTGAAATGATGATAATACACATCCCACTTTAGAACCTCTTTCATCAGCCCATAAATCCTCCAATGAACTCGTTAAAGTCAGTATTTGCGGTGAAGCCTTTGAGCTGTGCAGCCCTACAACCTGTTTGTAGTCCTGGCTCTGGTCTTACTCACTGTGTGACTTTGGGCACTTTTTTTTTTTTTTTTTAAGATTTATTTATTTGACAGATAGAGATTACAAGTAGGCAAGTAGGCAGAACGGCAGGCAGAGAGAGAGAGAGGAGGAAGCAGGCTCCCAGCCAAGCAGAGAGCCCGATGCGGGGCTCGATCCCAGGACCCTGGGATCACGACCTGAGCCGAAGGCAGAGGCTTTAACCCGCTGAGCCACCCAGGCGCCCCTGGGCACGTTTTTTAATCTCTGTGCCTCAGCGGGCACCTGGGTGGCTCAGTCGTTAAGGGTCTGCCTTCGGCTCAGGTCGTGATCTCAGGGTCCTGGGATCGAGTCCCATATCGGGCTCTCTGCTCAGCGGGGAGCCTGCTTCTTCCTCTCTCTCTGCCTGCCTCTCTGCGTTCTTGTGATCTCTGTCTGTCAAATAAATAAATAAAATCTTTAAAAAAAAAGGCTCAGAACAGTGGCACGAAGGGTTTCACCATTATTCCTCTAGTCCTCATTTAGAGGAACGTTGTGAATACAAATGATACACTTATCTCAAAACGACCACCCCGGACCTCCCAAAACTTGAAAATCACTCCCACTGTCACCTTTCTAAGACCAGGGTTTTATCACTGAGCCCACAGATCCCTGCCGTCCCCTTCCTCCGCAGGCTCCTCGCCTCTGGCACCCGAGGCCCCAAACCCTCTTGCCTAGCACGGCAGGTGCATCGCTGAGTTCGACCCTTTCGAACTTTCCTTTTATCTCTCAGGGCCCAGCTTCAATGGCTTCCAATGGAACTGAAATGACGTTCCCGCTGTCAAAAGTTTCAATTTCAAACATTTTCATTTGTCCCTTCCCCCACTGGCCTCACCCTACCTTCTCTGTATGTGACACGAGTATTTCAAACATGAAGCCTCTGCTGCAGCTGCTCGGGTCCCCCCGCTCTTTCCTGAGATTCACAAGAGCAGTCCCAGCTCAAAGCCTGGGCCTCAGGCAACTGCCCGCCTCCCACTGCCAGGGAATGACATCGTACTCCAGAAAGCTCAGATCACTCACATCTAGAGCTACCTCTATTTTTTTTTAAGATTTTATTTATTTATTTGACAGAGACAGATCACAAGCAGGCAGAGAAGCAGGCAGAGAGAGAGGGAGAAGCAGGCTCTCCGCTGAGCAGAGAGCCCGACGTGGGGTTCGATCCCAGGACCCTGAGATCATGACCTGAGCTGAAGGCAGAGGCTTTAACCCACTAAGCCACCCAGGTGCCCCGAGCTACCTCTATTTTAAATTCCTAGAGCATCTAACATCCTGGCCCAAGCTCACACTGGAGACTCAATTATAGTCCCTGGGGGGGGGGTGTATCCTATGTCAATGCAGGAAGCATTTATCGATCAGGCTTTGGGAACTCAGAGATGAAGAAGACAAAGTCCCTGCCGTCCCTGAGTTCCCGTTCCCCGGAGGACACGGAAAGTACACAAGCGATTGCTTGGTCATGGCCGGCCACTTCGTCAGCGGGACACGCAAGGTGCAGCGGTGGCCCAAAGACAGAAACCACCACAAAGCAATGAAATGCCATTTAAGAGCGCGAAGTGTATGGCTCATTTTTCCCTCTCCCAACCAAATCTGCCTTTTCTCTGGCCGATCACAAACACGGAGCTGGATCTGAAATAGTTCAAGGTCCTGCCCTACTTAGCGCTCTCAGAATGACAGGCTCTGACTGGTTTCCCTTCTCTGGCACCGGCCTCTCCCTGGAGTATATTTCCACCTTCCCTTCTATTTAGTCCACCTCTATCTGCCTATTTATTTGTTTAAAATGTGAACCAACTGGTCGGGTACAGTAATCTAATTCTGCATTTGGTCGGAGGCCAGTGCGTTGAGGGCGTTCAGGAAATAATGGTGCCGGGTGTGCCTTCCCTAGCTCCTGGCTGCGCTATGGCTGAGGCCAAGCTGGGACCCTGCAGGCAAACTCAGGAGATGGTGCAGAAAGGCTGGGGGAGCTCTAGAGACCCGGGAGGCAAACTTGCTCTGACCGGCCGACCCAGAGAGGAGACACCTGGGTTGGGTCTGTGGCCGGGAAGCCTCTGACAGGCAGATGCGCCTCCCCAGAGCTGGCTAGGGTGGGACCGTCCTGCAAGGCTCCCCCAGATTCCGTCCGGGTAAACGTGCAGAAAGCCTCCCTCCCCGGGGGCACCAGCCCGCGTTTATTAGCCTTCATTAAGGAAATCCTGCTTCCTGCGAGTGGGTGGTTCTGGGAGGGGTGAGGCGGGAGTCTGCGGGGCTGTACGGGCTCTCCCAAGGGAGGACGGGTGGGGAGCAGACAGGGAGTCCCCAGAACAAAATTCCGTGGACAACGTGTGTCCATCAATCCGTCCATTCAATGTCTCCCTCTACCACGGGACAGGCAGGGAAGTTATGAAGAGGACTATTACAGGATGGGGCTCATGGGAGACACTCAATAAATATTTGCTAAATTAATGATTTAAGTTTCTGGCTTAGCTTTACTTTGACTACCGTCTCCTCCTGGAGGATGTTCTACGCTTTCTGTGCGACAGGTAGTGGCGAGCGCAGCTAGTAGTTCCCGCCCGCAGTTAACAGGCATCATCGCCCGCACAGAAAGGATATTCTGGCATATTCTTGGACTCACATCCCTGATTTCCCCATTTTTTTTTAAGATTTTATTTGACAGAGAGCGAGATCACAAGTAGGCAGAGAGGCAGGCAGAGAGAGAGAGAGAGAGAGGAGGAAGCAGGCTCCCTGCTGAGCAGAGAGCCAAACATGGGACTCGATCCCAGGACCCTGAGATCATGACCTGAGCTGAAGGCAGAGGCTTAACCCACTGAGCCACCGAGGCGCCCTGAACTCCCCATTTTAAGCCTCCTTCTCTGCTGTCTTCTCCCAATCTCCATTTACATATCCACTGTTCCACCCACTGTTTCTGCTGGCTGGGGCAGAACATCCAGATACAGACGGCTGCGAGGCAAGACGGCAGAGTCAACTCAGCCTCCAGCAACCCTTGCTAAGCCGCGTCGTCCTGACAGCGACAGCGACGGGCTGGAGACAAGTCAAGGGGAGATCTGGCCTGCCCCGCCGCATCTTCCATTCTCCGTCTGTAGAGCGGCAGGGACGCCAGCTGACCCAGAGCTAGCGCACGGGCCGGTGAGCTCATAGCTGGAAAGTGTGATGCATCTGAGAACAAAGCGATATTATGCGGTGAATTTCTGATTTTATGGTCCACCAATGCCCGGCGCCTACTGTTTCTGGCTTTTCTGCTTTTGTGATTTTGGGGCACGTTACTGGCAAGGAAGAGGTCTGAGTGGTTAGCAGGACTCGTCTTCTGAAGCGTAGACCCCCGTGTACAGAAAGGATCCGGCACAAGGAGGAGCAGCTGGGCGGAGTGGGCCGCCAACCGGACCGCCGGCAGCAGGTGGGTGGGGAACGCGCCTGGTTGGGAGAAATGCTCCCGAGGCCGGAGAGCAGTTTTTAAAGTGTCACTCAAAGCTAGATTCGATTAAACCTCAAGTCTGAAAAGAAATCATGTCACAAAATCAGAAACGGATCTTTATGCTAGAAGACGCAGAATCGGCAGACTACGGCAAATCCCCCCCCCCAAAAAAAGAAAAACCGTAGACAGACAGACAGACAACACACACACACACACACACACACACACAGAGGAATCGCTTCTTCCCTCTACGGGCTGTGCAAACTCTTAAGCGCGAGCTGGGAAGGTCTCTCTAGGAGAAAACCACCCTTTATGTCTGCTTATAATCATCTAGCCGCCGACAAACGTGTTAGCAGGGAGCACCAAAGAGCAGGCAAAATCCCAAACAGACACTATGCTCCCAACCAGAATGGAAAAAGGGCAAAACCAACGTATAGCTTGTAAGGCGTGGATAACCATAAACGCTCCCCTGTTGTACTATCCACACATAAGAAGGAACCCGCAGATGTCATTCCTCTTAAAAAAGAAAGAAAGAAAGAAACTGGCCAGAAAGAAGATGCTCTAACAGAAAAGGCAGCTAACCTAAAATCAGCCCGAAGGTCGCCGGAGGAAGCATTTAACATCCATCGCTCTGCTCTTCCCGAGCGAGCGAGCACTTTCAATGGATCTAATGGAGGAAGTAAGAGTTGGCAAATGCTCTTTTCACTGCCTTCACACTTGCCACTTCCTCCCGGCAGCCCTCCGGCAGGACTCCTGGCTACCAGGGAACGTGGGCCAATGCCACCCTCACTTACGGATTCTGCTGCCTTCTCGAGTTTTGGGTCCCGAGCCCGGCGAACATCAGAGCCAGGCAGCCGCCCTTGCTCAGCACCATATCCGAGACAGGCCGGCAACGAGACTGGTGTGGAGAGGAGGGCAGCCCAGAGGGAAGAGGAAGAGGCTCTTAGTCACCATCTACTCAGAGCTGGCAGTGGCTATGAAAACAGCAGAGCTCCCCCGCGCAGGAGCCCCTCCCAGTCACCTTGCCTCATCGCCAGCTCTGCCGTGTGCAGGAAAAGGAGGAGAGCCGGCCACAGGGAAATGGCCAATAGGCAGAAAACAGGAGAGCCAGAACAGTCCTCAGAGAAACATTCATGTCAAGGGGGGCTTTGGGACACGAGGGCGCTTCCCCGCAGCACATGTCCCTCGAGAGTAGGGACTTTGGAGGTAGACGTGTGCAGTTACTAGGTACACGCCACCAGCTTCTGTCTGGGCTTGGACTGTCTCCCTGTAACCAGAACCAGGCCTGCTTGGGGGTGCCAGCCGAAGGAGCTAGCAGTTCTTTGAGACCCAAGGTGAGGCGGTTTCTGAGAGCCCTCCAAGATCTGGCTCCTGGTCGCTGCCAGAGTCCTGTGTGTGGGATGGCGAGCCCTCCCCCGCCCCGAAGTCCACTCTGGTTTCTACGGAGGCAAGAGCGTGTAGATGCATGGGTGTTCTGGGCTGGTCTATGTCATTCATGACCTCATGTCTTTCCCTCCAGAAGAGGTGAGGTCACTCTGACGGTTGCCAAAAGCTTCCTAGTCTTCAGAAGTAGGGAACACATCATCTCTTTTGATCTGATTCCTGGAGGACTCATTTCCTAGGCGCATACTGGAGGGGAAGCACACTTCAGAAGGGATCATTTCATTTATGTCTTTCTAAATTTGCTTAAAAAAAAAAAAAGCAAGCTATGTTGCCTTATTTCTGAAGGTAATTTTAAAGACTCAGAAGAAAATGAGAAGGATGGTCTTCATGGATGATTCTTGCTATCTGAAGTGTTCCACCCACTTGGCCTGCTCCCATTGCAAACTAGACAATCAACCTTCCCCTAGGTCCTTTGAAAGAAGATTTAGATGAAAAGTATTTTTAATTTATTTACCACTAATACTTGGAGTAATAAAGGCAACCCATGCACTGAAAATAACTAACCAACCAACCAATCATCTAGCATTCTCTTCAAGGAGTAAATATAAACATGCAATATTAGACCATGCATTTCTGAAGTTGTTTTTTTTTTCCAAAGATTTTATTTATTTATTCGACAGACAGAGACCACAAGTAAGTAGAGAGCCAGGCAGAGAGAGGGGGGAAGCAGGCTCCCCACTGAGCAGAGAGCCCGACATGGAGCTTGATCCCAGGACCCTAAGATCATGACCTGAGCCAAAGGCAGAAGCTTTAACCCACTGAGCCACCCAGGCACCCCATTTCTGGAGTTTCTATACAGTCAGTGCTATTTAAAAAAAAAATAGGATGGACAAGAGTAAAGATTCGAGTCTCCTGTTGACTCACCCAACAGGCTTGGCAAAAGCTTTTTTTTGACTTCCTCCAAAAGACAACTTCTTGGGTATCCAGTTCCCTGTCGCTCCACCCATCCTCCCACCCACGTGTGGACTGGGTGCTGCTGCCAGTTCCCCTGGGCTATCCAGATGCCAATCATTGCAGAGATTTGGAGTCATTAAATCCTGCTGGACCTGACCTAGAGGCCTGGGAGGGGAAAGGAATCATAGAAGAGGCACCATCCCATATACTTGCATCCTCCCTTTCAAGGTCCAACACACAAAGACTTCGTGAGGTTCCCGTCCCGCTTTGACTCATGATCCCTCAGCCTGGAGATCAGGGCGTTTCCCCAATGCGAGCAACCGGAAGAGTTTCGTCTCACTTCTGACTGAGGACATTCCCACAACGTCTGAAATTTGGATTCATCCTTAGAACCTAGAGATTTGTCATCTAGGGTAGAAATTTTCTACTTTCCTATTTTGTTTCTCTTTAGCAAGATTTTCAGAGGAGCCTGTGACTCTGAGATTGTCTTCAGCTTCGAAAACCCCTAAGCCTGTCTTCTCAAAGTGAGTAGAGGCTGCACAGAGAAACATGGTATTTCGCACAAGGAAAAGAGAAAAGGAGCCGGAGTTACTGGGAGCAGTCTCTCTTTTTCGAGGCCTTTCCTTCTCTAAACACGATGGTTCTTCCGTTGACCTCATCTTTTGCTACTAGGCTTCTATTCCTGATGATATGACCACGGTGAGGCTCAGCCCTCAATCCTTAGGTTTTCATTAGACCTAGGAAAACAAAGTGAAATGGAGAGAGCCTCCCCATTACACCCACAAGTGTATTGGTTCAACCCTCCAGGCCCATCTTTCCACGATAGCGTATGCCTATTCAGAAAAGCACTGGAAAATTCTCTTTCGAACTCTCCTGATTACTTAAATGTGTGTATATCGTATAGAGAACTCTCCTTCCTGCTATCCAGGAGTGAGTTCAAAGACTGTAGTTCTTCAGAAATTACAGGCAAATGGGATTGCGAGGTAAATTAGGAAAAGTGACTTCGAATTAGTAGTCATTTCAGGGATGAAGTAAAGCCTGCTCCTGAGTCTCTATACTTGATGTGAAAGAATCCACACAGAATGTCCATTAAATAATCACCAACCTGTTTCCCCTTGGGTTCCTAATGGTTGGAGTGTTTCTTGAATGGGTAGAGATGTGTGTGTGTGTCTCTGCCCTGTTACGTCTGCCAAATGACTTTAAAATCGCTGGATGTTCCTTCAAATATTTATCCCATGGGGCTTAAAGTAATGCAGAACATCTTGAAATTTCTGAATTTCTACCAGAAAAAAAAACAACAGCAGCAAACTTCTAATAAAATAAAGGGTGCGTCAATCACACATTCGGCCCGTTTATGAAATATACTCAGGACACACGGTGTTCCCGTGAGTTTTGAAGATTTAGATTTGTCAGTGTAAGAACGGGGTAGTCCCAGCTCTCAGTTGTAGACAGTCTATAAGCAAGAGAATCAGCTGGGACACCAGAAGGACAACTTTCACGGGAGGTGCCAGGGGCAATGCCCACAGGTTCCATACAGGATAATGATGGGGATCTCCGATGTTGAAATCCAGGGTTGGCGTGACAACCCTAACCAAATACCAGAAGCTTTCCTGGAGTTCTACTTTGCATTCTTGCCAACCCTGAAGAACCAGAGGACCTCATACCTTGAGTTGCTCTGGTAGCAGAGGAAGCACAGAGTTTCTTTGAACACGTAAGCTTACTGTGCTCCAAGCATTCCTAAGAATGTGGAGCGGAAGGATTTTTGAGGGATTCCCAACGGGAGCTCTGATGAAAGCCTCCAAGTAGGTACCCTTAGAAGGATGTTTCATTTCTCCAGAGGTATTTTCGATCTGGTCTAGATAGAAGTCATTTTGAAGAATCATGGTAACTTGAGTTCCATATTTCTAGAATTCCAAAGCCTGAATTGTAGGTTGGACTGTCCCTGCATCAAACTATGGAGATGAACGTTTTCTAATCAAGGAATTAGAATTCACTGTTTCCTATGTGGCCAGCTCATGACAGATTCCAGAATGAAAGCAGTAGGTCCCCTAACAGAAGAGATTAAACTTTCTCCCACTAGCAGGAAGACTTGTGATCTCAGAAGTACAGTTGACCAGGGAGTGATCTTTGAGCCAGCAGACACTGGGGCCACTAGGCAATGAGAAGACGGTCAGAAGTCTGGTAGACAAGATGGCCCCGTGAGGACTCTTCTCTACCTTTCGCTGGACCACTTGGAAGACATTTAATGTGTGGTCCTCTGGGCCCAGGTAATCTCGAAGACAGAAATTATTAAGATTTAAATTATCGGGGGTGCCTGGGTTAAAGCCTCTGCCTTCAGCTCAGGTCATGATCTCAGGGTCCTGGGATCGAGCCCCGCATCGGGCTCTCTGCTCCGCGGGGAGCATGCTTCCCCCTCTCTCTCTGCCTGCCTCTGCCTATTGTGATCTCTATCTGTCAAATAAATAAATAAAATCTTTAAAAAAGAAAACAAAAAAACAAAGATTTAAATTTTCGGCTCAGTGAGGTTGGGGGTTTTTATCTCCTTGTTGTATCCTCAGCATTTAGAACAGTGCCCCGCACAAAGTCAGAGCTCAGTCAATACTTGCGGAGTACTCGTGAAGATGCCATTGGCTGGAGTTGTTGGATAGTCAAGCCTGTTCTCAGGAAAGTGCGCGGAATTGTCACAAAAAGACTCTTAAAGGAAACATGCCCTACCAATTTTACTTTTGTTTTACCGTGCACGTGTATGTGGACATAATTCAGTACATCTCTATCGAAGCCACATAAACATTATTTCCCGCTTCTATAATGATAGTTTTTAAAAAGATTTTATTTATTTATTTATTTGAGAGAGAGAGAGAGAGAGAGCGTAAACAGGGGGAGCTGCAGGCAGAGGGAGAGGGAGAAGCAGGCGACCCGCTGAGCAGGGAGCCCAATGTGGGGCTCCATCCCAGGACCCTGGGATCATGGCCTGAGCTGAAGGCAGACGCTTAACTGACTGAGCCAGGTGCACCCCCCGCAACCCTTTTAAAAAGATTTTATTTATTTGAGAAAATGAGAGAGAGAAGAATAGTTATTTTTCTTTCTAAACTTGGAGAATAATAATATCAGCCTTTGAAGAACAAATTAGCACTCTCACATATGAAATGCGCTTGGAGATTGTCTTTAATCAGTTTGGAACTTGAGGATGCTTTCTCTTTTTGCAACACAGCAGATGAAGAGCTTGGAATTTGATAAATTATAAACCTAATGAGGCTTCTAACTCCTTCAGCCAGTTATTAACTGTCAGGAAATGATCGTTGCTACTTAATTATAAGATGAAACTAAACATTGAGAAACGCTGAAAGCGATCTGGTTGGCCAGTATTCCGAGGACTAATCCCACAGGCATGCCCTCTCCATACCAATTAAAGCGGCGTCACCCATAATAAAATGCTGCCTGCCGTTGGTCGTGTTCTATGTTGTCATTTTCAGATTAAAACAACAACACAATTCCAGTCTAGGGCACTTCCCGGGCACCAGTGAGTGCTAGGCTTTTCTAATTTAGAGGATAAAGACTCCTCCTACCAGCCCGATGACTCCTGGAAATGCCCTTGTTTTCACTTTGACCGCACCCAAAATAAGAGTCCGTCTTAGAGACCCTAAGAGCAACCATTCAATCAATCATCTGTTTTACTAGCTGTCAGACAGAAAAGTACCGAAGAACTTGCAAGAGAAAAAGGTGTATGCGTGATGCTCTATTTTGATTTTGAGAGGCAACTCATTAGCAAGGGGAAATGAGTTTTGGAGGGAGAATATTGAGTAATGAACAGGACGAGCATTCTGGAAGTGTAGGCTCTATTTATACACAACTTTTTTTTTTTCTTTTTTAAACACCACTGAGAAGAGGTTTCCGGAATAAAATTTTCATTTCCAGCTCAGTGCATTCTAACCTGTATGCAATTTTGTAGCTGCACGGGTTTTATCAAATGTCATCTGCTTTCCCTATTTGAGTCTCCTCTCCATGTGCCCTGAGAGAAAGGATGTTGGTTAAGCAGCGGGGAACTGGGGCTCCCAGACAGCCCCCGCGTTCCAAGCCCAAACTGCCAGATAAGCATGGTTTGGGGTATTTGGTGAGAAGAAAAGGGAAAAGATAAAAATAAACAATTTTGCTGAAATACAAGCATTTCCCAATTTCAGTACAAGCTGTGTTGCAAGATTCCAATGATAAATTAATTACCTGGATTTCAGAGGACGCCATGGGATCTTATGGGAAGTGGATTAAAGGGCCCCCACCATTTGAGGTAAGGATTAAATGAGCAAATCACCACCAAACCTCACCTGAAGAGCTCCCTAAACGCTGGGTTTTATTATCCTTGTCTTTTGTCTACTTGGGTATTGACGCAGAAAACACACCCAAAAAACTAGTGTCAGGGAACGCTGAGGGGCTGCGTGTATAAACATCGGGGATGGGGGGCTCCATGAGAGCCTAATCCCCGCACGTCGATGCAGGAGATCTAATGCCCCAGGAACGTATATTATTACTTCTACTTCACTGCTCTAAAACCCAAGATGACGAGCCTTCCTAGTAATCCTGGTCACAGTCCCACCTCCTCGCGGCAGCCGGACCGCCGCCGCGCTAGAAACCACAACTGTGAGTAAGGTGTCTGCCCTTGTCCGCCCATCCTATCACCCCTTCTCTCGCTCCCCCTTCATCCCCGGCCTTCCCCGGGGTTGTTGCTTGGCGCTTGCTGCCCTTGCTCCCGTCAAGGTCACTGCGCTCTGCGGGCCCAGGTCAGGGCTTTGTGATCATGTCCCCCCGGATCCCTCGCAGGGGCAGACGCCCTCATCACAGGTGACAAGTCTCTCCTTAAGAAACACTTGCACAACACCACAGCCTCCCCCAACTGCCTGAAGCTGCTTCTGCCGGGTCAGCCTCCTCTCAAGGCTGATGTGCCCCAGAGTTGGCTCTGCACGTCTTTTCTCTCCTCTCTGGAAATTGTCGCAGGTGAGTGAATCAGGTCCTGCGACCTTAAATACTATTTATACGTGGATGACTCTGTACTTTCTCTGTGAGCTCTACTCAGGCCCCTGGATCCCAAACTCTTGCCGGTTGGTGTATCAGACAAAGAGCTCTCCCTTCAGCTATCCCCCCCCACCCCCCACCCCCCGCCTGCCCTCCAAACTGGCCGTTCCCCCGTTTTCCCCAACTTACCCAAGGGCCCCATCAGCATCCCAACTGTACAGCCCCAAACCCAAGAGGCACCTTCATTACTCTCTCCCTTCCTGTCCGATTCAGTCATCGGCAAGTCAGTTGACGTCATCTCAGAACCCGTCTCAAATCCCATCCCTCAGTCATCTCCACTGCTACCGCTGCGTGACCTACCGTCATCTCCGTAGCTGAGGATAACTAACAGCTTCCTGACTGGTCTCCCTGCTCTGACTCCTGCCCTCCTCTTTAAGAAAGGATCTCAGCATCATTTCAGAGAAATAATTCGGTCAGTGTTCCTTTGCTTAAAATCCTCCAATGGCCTCCTGCTCCACTGAGGCTACAATCCAGTCCCTCGCTACGGCCTAGGAGCCCCTACGACGTGAGCCCACAGTGTTCTGCTCACTCCGCCTTGACCCTACCAGCCATATTCCCAAACCGCAAGACCCTCGCTCTCGCCTCCCCCCACTACCTGGAACACTTCACACCTCCCCGCAGCAGCTTCCTTCTTCTTATTTAGGTTTGAGTCCAAAAGTATCTTTTCTGACCCACAGACCTACGGTAGCCCACCCAATCTCTCTCTCTTGACCTTGTGCTGTTTCCTTCATAGCGCGCACTACTGTTTGGAATTACCTTCCTCACTTACTTATCGGCTTGCTGATTGTCTATGTGTCCCCATGACAATGTCAGACACCTGAGTTATCGTGACCACTGCATTTCTCACGCCTGCCACATGAGAGTGCGTACTCATAAATGTCTACAGAATGAACGATCTCTAAGTATAATATCTCCAAGTACAATACAGTTTGAAACTGTCTATGATAACGCATTGGAACTCAATGGCTGATCCAAATAGTTCACCAATAGCGAAGAAAGGACTAGAATCAGGGACAAACTGAAGTGGGGTGTATGCCTCGTTGCAAACTATGGTCAAATAAACATCACGTTCAACTGAATGTCCTTTTAGCTCTTTCCAGATGTCTCCAAGTCATCAAGAATCATCAAAAGCGAACAGTGGAGTTACCCACATTCTCTTTCTTCTCTTGCCTCCGCTAGTTTCCAAGTCTCAGAGGAACCGAATAATTTCTTGTGACTGACTGGATAAAAGGAATTATCCTTTCTTCACCCAGCTTCTTGCAACTCAAAAATCATGCCCAGATGTATTCCAAACCTGGCCTGAGCGATCAGAAGGCGCTTTCCAGCTCTGGCGTGGCGAGCGGGCCAGCAGGAGTGGCTCCGTGGCCTTCTCCGCTGTGGGACGGAAGTGCCGCCAAAATGCGTGCAGAAGAGAGCTCCCTGGGGGTCTGCTCTGAAGCAAACAGTTGGTGGCAGGAGAGACCTTTGACTTTACCTCTCTGTTCCCACCTTTTCGCTCCATTTAATAAAGTTCTAAGGGCTCTAGGTGGCTTTACGAAGAGTGCTGAGCTACAAGGTCGTCTAACTGCCGGCTCTGCTGTTACCATCCGCTGTCATTTTGGTGAAATGCTTTACCTTCTCCGAGCCGCCCTCTGTTATCGGTAAGATGAGAAACTTTTAGTAGATGACCTCTAGCTCTAACTGTGCGCGGCGTGGAGATGTTTTGTATCCAGTCAATACCGAATGATTAAACTAATCAGTGTGGCGGGTTATGACTGATGCCCTCTCGGGAGCCTTAAAAAAAACAAGAGAAGGCAGGGTCCGCTTGGCCCGAGGACCAGAACACATGTTGTGCAGCTTCTAGAAATGGAACGTCCAGGGATCAGTGACTTTCCATGGGCTATTTCATGGTTTTAGGTATCGCGTATGTGCCAAAGACTCCAGATTTTCATCTCTGACCCCGTTTTCAACCCTAAGTTCCAGATGTCTCATTGGGATTCCTTTTCCCTTGCTTGTCCTCCAGCTTTTTCATAGCCAAACAATTCTCTCTCTCTCTCTCTTTTTTTTTAAGATGTCATTTATTTATTTCACACCCACACAGAGTACAAGCAGGGGGAGGAGAAGAAGGCTCCACATGGAGCAGGGATCCTGACGCGGGGCTCGATCCCAGAACCCTGGGATCACGTTCTGTGTTGAAGGCAGACGCTTGACTGACTGAGCCACCCAGGTGCCCCCAAAACAATTCTTTTAAAACATGAGTCAATCATGTCTGGTCAAAACCCTGCAGCAGTTCCTCATTTCACTCAGAGTGAGAGCTAATTAGAGTCCTTACGATGATCTGCGCGTTCTCAGACGGTCTGCTTTCCCCCCGCTCATCCATCACTCTTTGACCTGATCTGCTCCACTCTGTTCCACCTGCAGTGACCTCCTTGGTAGTCTCAGACACACCCGCTCCTGCCTTAGGGCCTTTGCACAGGAAATTTCCTTTGCTCAGTGTACCCATGGCTACCTGTCTCACATCTTTCAAACGTTACTTTTGCATTGAGGCCAACCCTGGTCTCCCTAATTAAAATGACAAGCTGTCCCACTTCTCTCTACCCTGGAATCCCTGGTCCCCTGTTCGATTTTTTCTCTAGGCACTAATCTAATATTCTTTGTCATGTAGTTATGTATTACTTTGAATGTTTATTGTCTATACCCCTGCCCTGAATATAATCTCAGTGAAGGCAGGGATTGTGGTATATATCTTGCGTCCAGTACAAATAGCCATTCAGTAATTATTTGTAGAGTGCAGTGAAGAATGAGTGTCACTATCAGTGAGGAGTATCCCAACACCCGTGCCCCGAGTGCACCCAGTTCCTAGAAAAGCTAGTCTAAGGTTAGTGGAGTATTGCGTAATTCCCTCTTGGGTGCTCCCATTCTATCAGGGATCGCTCACGAGATCCAATGTGCTCAATGAACCACAATGGCACATAATGAGGATTCTAGCTCTCTTTGATTTTAATGCTATTTTCTCCATCGAACCACGGATTTCAGAAATAGGGAGAAACCCAGTGACCCACAATCACTAACATGCTCATAGTGAAAGGAGCGGCCAAGCTGTCATTCTAATATAAGGTCTAGGTTTCCTTCCTTGACTACTTTCCTAACATCGACTCGAACTGTATAATATTTTTATATCACACCTAAAATTTGTTCCAGGTCATCTCTACATTTCTTTGGGGGAAATCATCCCTGTATTCTCAATACCTTTTCATACGGACTTGTTAGTCTGCCCAAATATCATAGAGCAGGATAATTCATTCCAAGAGTCCTGTCTGGTAATCCAACACAGAGAAAGAAAGTGGAACCATCTAAGAGAAAAGTTTCATCAAAGGGCAGGGTGTTAGTATTAAACTGTAGTAATTCACTTGGTTCTGGTACTCACCAGTCAATAAGCAACTTCTGAATTACCTTTGTCAATGAAAAGCAATAGTAAGACTTTTGCAAAACAGAGTAATATGGTGTGTGCTTAAACCCATGATAATCACAGGCATTGTGGGTACTCTTAGGAAGACGGCTGATTTTCGGGGCAGCTGACTTTCAGGAAGCTTAAACCAAGCAACACCCCAAATCCTTGTCACTTTCATCATCACGCGCAGAATACAAACAACGGAGAACATGGCACGGGATAGCATCTCTACAAAGTACACATTTCACTGGCATAACTGTATGTAACACCTAAAACTTAGGTTTCTTAAAACATCAGGACGAATTGGGCCAAATGTTCCTCAAGAAGTGGCTCTTATTTGGAGGAAAAAACCCCACAGTTTTGGAGGTTCTGACTCAGTCCCCAGGGTGTGAGACTGTTTCTTAAGCTTTAAATGAACCCTAGGATCTTACCCCTACAGGCCGCACTCCAGAGGCTCCTGGATTTACCTCCTGGGACTAGTCAGGTTGTTGGGAGAAAGTCCAAGAGAAATGTTAGAGAAAAAGCCCTTACTAGCTTTCTAAACGTGGTGTGAACCTAACAAGTAACATAACATGGGCGAACGTAGCCAGGACCCTTCTACAGAATTCTGTGAAACGCCATCCTAGACTCATCAGCATGGCAATTACTAATCATTTGAGCTTTCTGGGCAGACTGCCAACAGTTTGAATCAAAATCCCAAAGTTCTCCAAACACTGTCTATGTTCACAAGTTCAAGGACAATAAGAGAATGCTCCTGCTGATGACCCATCAGCCCTGTGTCTTTACAAAAATAGTACTCACCAATGATGTGAGCTAACATTCAACCCAAGGAAACAAGAGTCAAGAGTGCCTTTATCCTGAAGAAACACAGAGTAAAGAGCAGGGGCTTTGGGGTAGACCAGCCAAATTTCAAATCCCAGATCTGCCACATTCATACTAAGTTATCTTGTCAAGATGTCTCACCTCTGAGCCTCAATTCCTTCATCTGTAAAGAGACAAGAGCACCTCCTTCTCAGTGGGTGATCAGAGATGACGCAGATAAAATGCCGGCATTGACCGCACAGTGGCAGTGACTTTGGGTAATTCTACCCATGCTAAACTAAGATTATGTTTCTTAATTCCAGCAGTTTCTCAACTACAAACCTCGTCATCTGACATTTTTATTACTCAGGCAACCTTGGAGATGGTCAGCAGCATTTGAGATAGACAGTAGGAATGTATATTTAAAAATGAATAGTTTAAGGAAGTTTTAAGTCACCTTTTTAGCAGAAATGCCTCAGTGAGCATCACCGGTGAAACCCCAGCTCTCTTACTTAAATACCAGCAATTTATGTGCAGGCAACTAGATTCCTTTTAACATAGCAGGCGATCCTCTCCTGATTCCCTAAAGATAAAGGGCAAATTTAACATCATCTCCATCTGGCGATGTGGAGTCTCACAGTCATTTTATACCGCTAGAAGCACTGTTCGCTCCGAGGGCACGATTTCTTTCTTTTGATTTCTAGCCACGCCAGTTACACGAGTCAGGGCCCGCCCGGGCTGAAGGGCCCTGTGCACTGCCTAGCCCTTTTGTGCTTCAGCCTGAAATCTGTAGGAAGCCATTCCTACCCTCCCACCAGAAAGAACGGACACCTGCCGACTTGAGCACCCCAGGTACACTCTGCGCCTTCCCTCCTTTCTCCAGAGAAAAACCGAAAGATCAAGGGACTTTTCCACACATAAAGCAAGCTGAGTGACATCCGGACTCAATGGAGCCTTTGACAAAAACCCACTGCACACCTCCGATAGACAGGCACTGTGCTGAACGCTAGGGGTACGCTGGTGGACAAAAGGACAGCGCCCTGATCCCCAGTTGCTTGGAATCTAAAGGGAAGACAAATACATTTGCAATAGGATGTAGTTGGCTAGAGGGGTAAACAAAGACGTGAAATTATGAGAACACTCACCAGGCTCCTAAAGGTATAAAAAGTATAAATCATATGCTAAGATTCCTGTTAACTCAGAAAAGTATTAAAATCTATCACAGACCACTTCAAAACATTTTGCAAACACGGCGGGCCTCATCTGGCTTTAATTCAGTCTTGCCGATGTTCAATATCATCATTAAACCCAAAAAGGAAAGGAGGCTGCTCCAGAATTTGCAACAGGTGCACTTACCCGGTACTAGTTCGGAGGTGCTCAGAGCGCACTGACTGATTTCAAACATCTCATTCTAAGTTCTGTCTGGCTTCTTCCAGCGCGGCCTAACTTAGAGCACCCAACCCCACGCTGCACAAAAACGTGACAGAGGAGCGGAGAGCACCGGGTTCGGGCCGGGAAGGGAGGCGGGGAAGGGAGGCGGGGAAGGGAGGCGGGGAAGGACCGCCCCGCCCCTCGCCCCGCCCCGCCCGCCCGGATATTCGCTCGCCCCGCCCCGCCCCGCCCCTCGCCCCGCCCCGCCCGCCCGGGAATTCGCTCGCCCCGCCCCGCCCCTCGCCCCGCCCCGCCCCCGCCCCTCGCCTCGCCCCGCCCCCGCTCTCGGAAACCTGCAGAACAAATGACTCAGGCTGGGGCAAATGTCGCTCATGCTTCATCTCCCGGGAAACGCAGAAACTTCCCGAGAATGGAGTTCGGGCGGCCAGACCGGCAGCTGGAGGACCCCGGAGCTTCTGCAGACAAGCGCTGCAGGGTCGGAGCGGGGCGACCCCGAGCCGGCACGAAACCCCCACCAGCGAGCACGGAGCAGGGATCCCGGCCGCGTGGCCCCGACGAGCGCGGGACAGAAGGGCCACAGGCCGCCGTGTCCGCATGCAGACCAGGCCTGCCCTCGCTTTTCACGCTGGCATTTTAATGCGAAAGAAAGGGGGAAGTGTGAAGGCTTTACGATCATTTATGTACTAAAAATAACCCTTTAAGAATGTCCACCTTTTTCCAACGTAAATGGATCTTTCAAAAAAACACTCGGCGAGAAACACTGAGATGACCTAAATTTAAAATGCACGTGCATCAGTTGCAAAGATGAACGTGCTGGGGATTAGAAGCAAAACAAAACCAAATACACGGTTCGGAACTGAACTTGCGCTCTCTCCACTAAATGCTTGAGAGAGAAAGTGCAGAATCCCCAGTTACGGTCCATCCCAGTGCACAGGGAAATTATTTGCTCCTTTCCCCACCCCCCACCGCCAGAGGTCTCTTATTTCAGATTCCAAGAGTGTTCTTTTAGTCCCACACTCAGCTCGCAATGCTGAGAAACACTTGGGGTGTTTCACGCAAATCTGGAGCTAAATAGGAAAGAGGCAGAAAAAGATGTTGGAAGTAATAGTCATTCAAGAAAGAGTTTTGTCAATTACAGAGAAAAAGGACTTTAAGAAAGATTCAGTTGAATAATAATTTTTTAAAATTCTTATTTTTATCACCTTTCTTACAAGAAATATTTTCTTACAAGAAATATAAAGTGTTCTTACTGACTCCTTGAAAGGTCCAGGCCATCCTTCGGGCCACATAGTAAATAAAGTGTTCTCAGTAAGAGCCCAGTGCTTTCCCTGTGTCCTCTGGCAATTAGCTTTCTAGCCAGGAGTCAAGTTTTATAAACTGCTAAGTGATCAGGCAGACAGACTGGCTCGGCAAGGTAATGTTCTCAGCTTGACTCATGCTTATGGTCTTTGACCTTAACAGTCATTTGTGGTCCAAGTGCCATTAGACATTCTGAAAGGCGGTGTACTGAGTGATAAGCTTGGATGGTCAGACTTAACGTGACTTCTTGCCTTGCTGTCCATGGGCTTGGGACAGCAGGAGATTCTTGTTGTAGAGGGGAAGGAGAGAAGGAAGGGAGGAAGGAAGAGAGAAAAGGAGGAAGGAAGGAAGGGGAAACGAAGGGGAAAGGAAAGAAAAAAAAATCAAAATGCATTTCCTGAAGACAAAATATCCCCAACTTAAAAGAAGAGTCATAAAAAAAGTCAAAAGCATAAAATATATCTTTTAAGGAACTCCTTTTCCTAAAATAAACAAATAGATCACTAGCAGATTAAACAGAGGGGAGCTGTAAATCAAAATCTCCTGTCTAATGCATTCCTAGGGTTTCTTCCTGAGAGCAGATGCCAGAGAGAAATGGGCGTTCAGGAACCCAGACAACTCCGAGGTCAGAAGAAAGCGAACTCAAGTCATTTTCATTAGAGAGATAAGACCACCTAGCCCTCTTCAGTAGCTTTCATAGGTAGCATCCCTCCGTCTAACTCTCAAAACTATAAACTACGAAGAAAAAAACCCTCTGCTTTTAGCCATCACCACCCACAATTTAAGCAAAGACAGCCTGGGGAACAATAAAAATATTCATGGCACCGGTAAGATTTACCATCACATCCATTATTCCTTGCCAGCAGACGTCGCTCCCCACCGCCTCCTTGCCTCAACCAAGGGGAAAATATGCCTCTCAGATCCCACTTTGTGTTCCTTTCCAAACCAAACTCCATGGAATATAATCTCTATTTGCTTTCAGAGGGTTCTGGAAAGCAAAGGATAAAGCTTTATCCGCCTGTGGGAAGTAGAATTCGCTGAAAACCTAATGGGAACTTCGGTAGGAATACTATGGTGAGTTAGTTAAATATTTACAACATAAGAACCAGTTCATTTGAAAACAAACCTACAAGTGCCTGGCTTCGTTCCCTGTCTCAGGAATCAAGAATGTTCCCTTGCTGAGAGCTGCCATTTTACTGACATCCAGTAAGAACCGACTCCAGGAAGAGGGCAGAGTGAGCACAGGACCTACCGTTCT
The DNA here is from genome assembly GCF_922984935.1 of Meles meles. Taxonomy (NCBI): domain Eukaryota; kingdom Metazoa; phylum Chordata; class Mammalia; order Carnivora; family Mustelidae; genus Meles; species Meles meles. Next base: position 6,164,010 of record NC_060067.1, read on the forward strand.
GCAAGCTGGTGTTGTGCCGGATGAGTTCCTCCGCTGTCGCTAGCCTCCAAGGGACAAATACACAGGGAAGAAATGTCTGGAGGGTGGGGGGCACAATGTTAACTTAAGCACAGGAGGGCTCCTATCAAACCTCGTCAGTCCACTCAGCCAATTGCCAAAACTGAATAAGACAGAAAGAATGGAAGAAAATCCAAATGACATAGAGTAAAACTACAAAAAAACAAAACCCCAAAAAACTGGACCTATATTTTCTATGCCTCTGAGATCAGCTCTCATCTAAGGAGAAGGAAAGGATGGGGAAGAGAAAATAAAGCTTTGCTCAGACCACTGTATAAACAAAAAACCTCCAAGGGTCAACGTCCCGAGTTTGCTTTGGTACAAACCCGGTGGCTTGGGGATTCGGAAAGCATATAAACTGATTCTTATGAGAAATCCTTCTTCATTTTGTTTGTGTTTCGTCTTCTTCAGTGTTAGGTCAACTCAGCTTGTCTGGAGTGACCTTTCAGGAGCAGCAGTAACATCCTCAGGCAACTTTACCCATAACGGGCCCATCATCTTAGCCTGCCCTGGCGCTTGGCCCCTTCCCGGTGCCAGGTTGGCCAACTGGGAGGTTCTCAGCAGCGCTGAGACTCTGCCTTGGACTGATAGCGCTGTTTTTATTGCTGTTGTTTAATTTTTTAAATTTTATTTGTTTTTTTATATGTTTTTTAATTTAATTTATTTGGTAGCCAGAGAGGCAGGCAGAGAGAGGAAGGAAAGCAGGCTCCCCGCTGAGCAGAGAGCCCGATGCAGGGCTCGATCCCAGGACCCCGAGATCGTGACCTGAGCCGAAGGCAGAGGCTTTAACCCACTGAGCCACCCAGGCGCCCCTTTCTTTTTGTTTTAAAAAAATAGTTGGCAGTAAGAGGCTCTTAGAGGTGGGCATGGAAAAAAAAGGGAGGAATCCACTAATCCCACTGAACCCCACTGACGTCAGGCTCATTTCCCAAACTTTTGCAATCGCAGGGGCTGCTTTCTTCTAGATGGCCTCGTGCCGCCCCTGACGGGCCGCTCTCTGGGGAACCGACTGACGCGGCCGGAGGGCCCACCCAGGGATAGCATCTCTTCATTCTTTTATCTACTTCTGGGATCGAAGTGAAAGTGGAATGATTTTGTAGATTCAGTAGGGAGCTGGGCGACGCCTCCAGGCTTCCATGAAAGACAGCGGTGGGGTCCTCAGCCCGGCGACCTGCACCCGCCTCCTGCCACTGCTTCTGCAGCCGGACGTCTCCCAAGTGTCCCTGCCCTTTCGGCCTCTGTCTCTTCCTCCGTGGACGTTTATTAAGCCCCACAGTTAGACTCTGGTTGTCCAAACGGCTCCCTCTCCATGGCCAAATCAGGCGGGCTCTTCTCAGCGTCCACCCCACCCCTCTTCAGGGTTGGCCCTGCTAACCAACCCCTGCCCTTAACAACCTTTCCCCTTGGCTTCCAAAACAGTGTGTCCTTATTATTCCGCCTTATGTCCCTTTTGCTCTAACTTTTTTCTTCACTAAGTACCAACTAAGACTCTCCTCTCTGCTGCTTCTGCTTTCTTCCTCAGGGATCTCATCTTTTTTTTCTTTTTTTTAAGATTTTATTTATTTATTTGAGGAGAGAGAGAGATCACAAGAGAGAGCCCAAGCCCAGGGTTGGGAGTAGGGAGAAGGGGAAGCAGACTTCCCACTGAGCAGGGAGCCCGATGCAGGGCTCGATCCCAGGACCCTGGGATCATGACCTGAGCCAAAGGCAGAGGCTTTAACCCACCGAGCCACCCAGGCGCCTGGGATCTCATCTCTAACGGTCCCCTCTACGGAGGTGATTCCCAGATCACAGCGTTGCTTCAGGTGCTTTCTCCAGCTTTATTGTTTATTTCTAACTGGCCATCGGACACCTTCATGAGCAGAGCCGGAGACCAGTCCAAGATCAAAAGCGTCATCTCTTCATCTTTGTGTTCATGACAACTTGCTGTGCTTTCTGATATCTCGTTCCTAAATTCAGCTCAGATTATACTAATATGAAGACAAATTTGAGGATTCCATCATATAATATATATGTGTACATACAAATACACTACATGCAAAATATACTGTGCGTATCCAAAGGTGTATGTGTTGATTAATTTCAAATTGTCATTCGGACAGTTCATATTTTAATGTTAAAAAATCAGCTTTCTACAGGACTATCCAGGTATCTTAGATTTAGCTCTCATACTTGAGCTAAGATTCTATGTGTTAATTCTTGGTCAAAAAGGTAAAATTAGTGTGGACCAATTCCTGTAACTTATAATATACCATCAACCTGAAACTACATCTTAGAGAATTAAATTCTTTGATGATTAACAAGCAAAATACCTTTAGATGGCTAAATTACATTTCTGTCATGCAATGAAATAATCACACATGTTAGCTCAGGTCTACAAGGCTGAAGCCTCAAATATCCAGCCGTTCAAAGGTGAATTCCTGTTACCAAAAACTTCCTTTAACTCTTTCATCAGATATATCATCATTTTGGGACACCTGGGTGGCTCAGTCGGTTAGGAGTCTGCCTTCGGCTCAGGTCATGATCTTGGGGTCCTGGGACCGAGTCCCACATCGGGCTCCCTGCTCAGTGGGGAGCCTGCTTCTCCCTTTGCCCTCTGCTGCTCGCTCGCTCTCTCTGTCAACTAATAAATAAAAATAAAAATATTTTAAAAATATATTGTCGTTCTGACATAGAGTTTCTATAACATCGGACAGGAAAACAGTCAGTTAAGATAGATACCTTTCAAATGCCAACATGGGCTATTGTTTGAACTAAATAAATTCTTTGGGCAAAAAGTAGAATTTAGTCCATCAGGTCAGCTCCGTAAACACAGCACATCATTCTGTTTCATAACAGCGGCAGCAGTCACAGCTGGCAGGGTTAATCTCCTACTATGTGCCATTCTCGGCTCCAAATGTTTTATTTGCCCTCACTCTTCTTACCTCTCCCCACAAACCCTATGAGGCAGGTACTACCATTAACTCCTTTTCACAGACAATGAAACCGAGGCACTGAAAAGTCAAGTGATTTGCTCACAGTCTAGTCTAAGAGCTAGGACTTGACCACAGGCAGTCTGGCTGTATTTATTTTGGATAAAACACAAACCACTCTGATTCAGCTTTCAAGTGTGAATTAAGTCAATTTTTTTTTTAAGATTTTTATTTATTTGAGAGAGAGAATGAGAAAGAGAGAGAGCATGAGAAGAGGGAGGGTCAGAGGGAGAAGCAGACTCCCCACCAAACAGGGATCCTGATGCGGGACTCGATCCCAGGACTGCAGGATCATGACCTGACCTAAAGGCAGCCGCTTAACCAACTGAGCCACCCAGGTGCCCTATTTTTTAATTGCTTTAAGTAGGCTCCACGCCCAGCATGGAGCCCAACGCAGGGCTCGAACCCACAACCCTGAGATCAAGACAAGCTGAGATCAAGAGTTGGATGCCTAACCAACAGAGCCACCCAGGCACCTCTAAGTTGATTTTTAAATACATATTAGCTTAACTTTGACTTCTGGGACTTCTTCCCATTTCATATTGCTTATGTAACTTGCTTATCCTATCAGCTGTATGTTAATTTCTGCATTAGGGAAACTCAAATGGTAGACACGGGAGCTCCAGTATTGTTTTTAAAACTGGATTTATGACCCAGGAATCAGGAAATACAGGAGGGTTAATCCTTTCAGAATTCCAAACCCGATTATCAGAATCATAGTATCTCCAGGTTACTAAGAACGGGCCCTTCATCTTACCCGGGCCCCACAGGACACCTGAATATCTTTTAGAATATCCACCACCAGACCACTGCTCAATCCTGACCCGAGGCCTCTTCTATTTTCTAGTTGTTGTTGTTTTTAAGATTTTAGTTATTTATTTTTTTGACACAGAGAGATACAGCGAGAGAGGGAACACAAGCAGGGAGAGTGGGAGAGGGAGAAGCAGGCTTCTGACTGAGCAGGGAGCCTGATGCAGGGCTCAATCCCAGGACTCTGGGATCATGACCTGAGCCAAAGGCAGACGCTTAACCAACTGAGCCCCCCAGACACCAGCCTCTTCTATTTTCCAACAGCTCTCATTGCTAGAATATTCTTCCTCATATCAAACCTGATTTCTCCCTCCCTTTAGCTTCAGCCCATTGGTCCTAATCCTAATTCTGCCCTCTGGAGCCTAGTCCTGCGTCCACATCTTTGACATATTGAAAGGAAGACACAACCCACCCGAGTCTTCTCTACCCTCAAACCACACGCCCAGATCTGACGAACCCGGAGCTGGAGATCAGTGTGGGGGCCACACGGCAAAGCCTTTCTCCAGCTCACTTGATGCACCCTCGCACCGGACACTCGGATTTGGAGCTGAGGGACCAGACTGTTCTTGACCCTACCACCCAATCAAAGCTCCAAATGCCGCCGAATTCGGAAATGCCTCCACACTCCACTGGGACGAGAATTGTCGGAAGAAGCGCTTTTTCCGTCTTCCGGGACTTGGCCCTTGGCACCTTCCCTCGCTGAGTGAGATGCACAGCACAGGGCCCCTCTCCCGTCACCGCTTCACACGCCTCCATCCATGAGTTCGTGCTCAGTCACCTCGAAATCTCGGACCCGTAAAACAGCTAAAAAGCCGCAGGATGACGATTTCCTTTCGACTTCAAACAGGATTTGTAAACACGGTGATGAATGAGGAGCGGCCCCGGAGCTGCCTTCCTCCCACGGGTCCTCGTAAATGAAAACATGCTGTGTTGTGGCATCCGTTGGCTTAAATCATTGGTTTCCAGGCAGGACGGCACGCCCCCAGCACTCCCGCCAGGCACCTTGGCGGTCTGACCCTCTAAGGGCATGTGGCGCTCGAAATTCCAGGGAACTCATCACTCACTGTGTCCCACAAGACTAAAAAGCCCTGATTTCTCATCTGCAAACTATGCTCTTGGTGGAAGGTGGCATTTGTCGTGCAGACTAAGTAATGGGACTTTTTCAAGAAAGAGACACAGAATTTGAAGTTTTTCACACCAAAATTTTTCAAATGTGCTTGACCTTTCCATGGCTCTGTGTTCCTGCTCTTTTCTTGCCTATTTTGTGGACTCATTCCCCACACTCACATTCTCAGCCAGCTTCTTCCTTTGCACCCTGATAAGGTCAAGTGATCTCAGAGGGCAACCAGGCACTTCTCTGGTGGGTGATGAAGAGCTTAACTCAATCTTTTCTGGAGAAGGAGGAGGGATTGGGAAAGGCCAACTGCAGAGAACCATCTGGATCCACTCACAGTCCCACTCCGTAGTGCCCTTACTCAGAAATCAACCGATGCATGAGCTCCCCAAACCCGGGACGGGCATCTCCAAGCAGAAATTGGCTCACAGGCTTGTTTCAGTTAGCCTGTACTGTGTTAGTCCACACAGCACTTTCGGTCTGAACATTCAATTATTTGGGATGATTCACATAAAAATCCAAATTTCTGGCAGCTCGGGGACTGCATTCCTTCGTAATAACAATCTTGGAGCTAAGCGTCTGTTGCCCCCTTTAAAGGGAGCATTAGCCTCCCGGTTTGCCCCAGTCCTCACCACTCCCCATTGTGTTGGCGGATAAAAGGGCTCTTTATTTACATCTTGTACCTTGCCCACTTCACTCACTTGTATTTCTTGTCTGTAACCGTCTAAGTTTGCCAATCTGGTAGATATCCTGTAAAAGACTATCAAATCAATTTTCCTATCTGTAAAATACAGGGCTTGCTCTTCCCGCTCCGTGACTGTATGAGCTAGCGACCTGCTAAGCAAAAGTGATATTGTGCTGTTCTTGGCCACATTTCCTTTGCCGTGAAGAGGGGGACACAGCACGGCCAATGACAGCCGTGACAGAGTGACCGGCCACTGCTCAAGCCCTCTCTCAGTTATGCCCTTGGTGTGCTTGAACCTAGGGACGGCCCTCTCTTCCTTGGCATCAACAGAGAAGCCAAATGGAAGTCGAAGATGAAGTCCAGGTTTGAATGGGTGACGTCCATCAAAGTCCTCTCTGATTTCTCTAACTTCTGTGACAACGCACCCATCCGTGCTATGCTCCCGGGACTACCTGGGAGCTCTTTATCAAAGCAAAGGAAGGACAGGCTAATGAAACAGATAAGACATTTCCCGTGTAACATTGCTACATGACCCCTTGCAAAATCACAACTCTGCTAAAATACTAATAGAGGACGGTAAATACTCTGTGTGAGCTACGCACACACGTTTGTAAAATTTGACAGCATAAAATAACACCTTGCCTTTGCAAGGAGTGTGGTCAGAGGCTACTCAGAGAGTTCAGGACTCATAGATGCAACCTTCTTACAACTGCATGCAAAAAATAAGGAAAGAGCTGACCTGTCAGGTACGGAGCTCCTTGACCTGGAAACGATGCAAAGGGAGACTGCATGAGCCTCTGAGCTAGACATCATAGAGGGAATTCCTGCAATGGACACAGCGGTGGGGCAGGGGCTCTGGAACTATGGGGAGAACGTGGGACGACCTCTCCTGTAACAGCCCCTCCAACTTCACATGCTGGAAATTCTCCCTTCACCTGGTTTTTGTTTTTTCTACAACTTAGAAGTCCAGTGATCTAGTGTTTACAAAAGGCTAAGATGAAGGCTACTATATGGCTTGGGCTCTATCTTGGTTATTCAATAATGTTTGTCTTAAGAAGAACCTAAATTTATGACTTTATACTTCATGGAGTATTTGTGACATGTGACTAAATGTTGCCTGAAATCAATGTCATTATCAAACTAAATTATTTTTCAGTGTAGAAAATTTGATAATAATAGTAACTGGTATAAAATATGAGGACCACTGAAGTTCTGGCAGAAAGAAAACATTTCTAAGCCTTACTAAAATCTCTTTAGAGGCTACTTAGTATCTCCCAAGTCGTGCCCTGGAATTTATTAGCAATTATGCAGGAAAATTAAAATTCACTGGCTAACAGATCATTAGGTTTCCAGGTTATCTCCACAAAGTTTTCAGTATTCTTATATCATGAGCACTGCTTCCACTCCCTTTTTCTTGTTTGGTTCAACAAACTAGTTCCACGCCTAATATTACTGTCAATTAGCCAGAGATTTCACTAGAAATCCTGTCTCGGGAGACCCAAGAGGTATGAGTGGCTGCATAGCTTAACATTTTTCTGCTTGTGTCTGATAAAATACTCGTGGACATTGCCATATCTGGAAGAAAAGAAAACCTCCAAAACAAAATGCGAAATTTCCCCAGAGAGGTTTAGAGCAAAGGGAAAGAGACATGAGGGGTTTATGACCATGTAGGCGGGAGGGTGGGGAAGGCGAGGTGTGGATCAAAAAGAAATGTATCTGAGCAAGTTTCTCTTTCGAGACTATTCCAAGAAGTAAAGTGTATCTTTTCAACATGTGATTCACTCCGCCCGTGTTGCACAAACCCACTTCTCCAGCAAGTAATCGGAACACCGGACGAAGATGGCTGTGCTCCCTTCGGGGGATCCCCGAGGAGCTCCAGAAGTTGGAACCAGCAGAGGGTGTACCCCTGGAGAAGTCGTCCCTCATCAGGCTGAGCTAGAGGCTGGACACGTTCCCTGTCTCTGGTGTAGGGTTCCTGGTATGCTGTGCACACTAAGTGAGTATTAGAGAACCTCCCCCACCCACATAATGGGAGCCCAAGGGCACCATGACCTTAAGAAGCTCTCTTAAGGACAACGGACAGCAAATAGAAAACCTGTAAGGAGGTTGCCCTAAGGTACAACCTGAAGGTTTACTAGGTAACAGCTGGGAGCCTCCATTCTTTGAGAGTGGTACCCAGAATACATCTCCAGGAACAGTACCGTATCAGCTCACCGCTTCCTTTTTGCCTAAATTGGCTCACAAGAGGAGCGCCCCGCCCTTCACTTCTGCCATCACTCTTAAAAACAAAACAAAACAAACCACCAGCTTTCCCGATAAGAAATAACCAAAACAAGATCGTTTGAATTCCACGGAAACCAATTCATCACGTAGTGTCTGTTACGAAGGGGAGGAAAAAAAAGAAAGAAGGAAAAAGAAAAAAAGCCTTACCACCCTCCAAGTTAAATAACCAAGATAGGAACGCAGACTTTGAGAGACCCAGATGGGACGTGGAGTCAGCTGGAATTTGAGAACCGAGGCCAGAAGTGACAAAGAACGTGACCTTGAAGTTCTGGAGGTGGCTGGCTGCGGGGGGTGCTCAGCAGCGTGAGTGTGCGTAATGCCACGGAGCTGTCCACTTAAAAATGGTTAAAATTGTTATGTGCATGTCATCGCTTGTCTGAACTGCTGTTACAAAATACCATAGGCTGGGTGGCTTAGAAACAAGAGAAAATTACTTCTCACAGGTCTGCAGCCTGGGAAGTCCAAGATCAAGGCGCCAGCAGATTGTGTCTGGGGAGAGGCCGCTTTCTGGTTCCTAGAGAACTGTCTTTTTGTATAACCTCACACGGCAGAAGGTTCCAGAGAGCCCTCTGGGGTCTCTTTTGTAAGAGCACTAATCCCATTATGAGAGCTCCAGCCTTATGACCTAATGACCCCAAAAGACCCCCACCTCCGAATACCATCGCACTGGGGATTAGATGTCAACGTATGAAGGTGGGGCCACATAAGTCATCTAGGGCAGCGTACTCTTCTGCAGGTTTTTTTAATAAGCAGCACTCCCAGCGGTCCTCCCATCCCCACCCGCTGTAGAAGACAAACAGGTTAAGATGGTTAAACCGCTGAATGGCTTCTCCTCTGAACGAGGACTAGTGAACTCAGGGGGAGGAAGCCCCTCACATCACCAATCCCTGGAATCCCAGCCCCGCGGTAGCTGGGTCTGCAGACAGGCCCTCCGAGAGGCTGCACGCCGAGAAAGGGAGAGAATCCAGACTCAGCTCGGAGAGGAGTAACACCAGGATCCCTCTGTAAGGACGCCAATTTCACTTTATAAGAAAACCCCAGATTACAGATGAAAACATGGAGAAGTTAGGGATGGGTTCGCAGAGGGCACCTCACTGGAAAAAACACACATGCAGGGGCTCCTGGGGGGCTCAGTGGGTTAAAGCCTCTGCCTTCAACTCAGGTCATGATCTCAGGGTCCTGGGATCGAGCCCTGCTTCGGGCTCTCTGCTCAGTGGGGAGCCTGCTTCCTCCTCTCCCTCTGTCTGTCTGCCTCTCTGCCTACTTGTGATCTCTGTCTGTCAAATAAATAAAATCTTAAAAAAAAACACACACACATGCAAACCAAACAAGAATCCCCACAAGTATGTATTGAGATATATGGCCATTCGAAAATACAGGAAGGGGACGGCTAAAACAAAGGAGTATAGTTTTATCTGCCAACAAGGAGGCTGAACCTCCAAATTTCACATTAATACAGATAACGCTAACTACTCGGCTTTTTCTTTTTCTTTCGTCCTTTTTTTTTTTTTTTGGCATCAATTTTCTCATTCTCAAAGCAGAAGTATCCTCAGAATCAGTTCTCTCTTTTTCAGAAAGTCAAAATTACCAAAAATGTTAATAGCTGTGGTCTTGCTAAACAAATAGAACCGTTCCACAAATGCTATAACTTTGCTCAGACTTTGATGGCACATCACCGACTGAGAGCAGGAAAGTAAACATTTTCTGAAATGAGGGTGGTTTTCTTTGGCTGGAAAAACCACATGGTGGTTACTAAATGTCCTCATTTTTTAATCAAAAAAAAAAAAAAAAAAAAAAAAAAAGACCGGCACTGGCTTGTTTGCTTTGGTTTGACCGATGATGGTCAAGTGTAGCACTGAGATTACATCCTCGTTGCCCTTTGTGAAGGAAAACAACACGCCATCAATGTTTCTTGCAGAAACGCTTCTCCTTTGCTTGTCTGGGGGACTCTTCAAAGCCCTTTGCCCTTTGCCCTCCAAAAGATAAATACAAATAAAGCAAAATGTGCACCAGGTGGCAAGAACTGCCTGAAACAAGTCTGGTCATCTAAACTCAAGGCTAGTAAAATGTTTACAGTTCAGGAGTATCTCCTGAAAAAGTAAATTAATGTTGTCTCCGCTGTTAACTTCCGTCAGAATCTCAAATGGTGCGGGTATATAATAACTCTACACTGTCCACTTGGAATGTGCTAGAAGGGCACAGAGATACTGTTAACGCAGTTCTTGACATCTAGTCTGATGCTGAGGGAGGCATGTGAAAGGAAAGAAGAAGTTTATAACATTATTTGGCTTTTCACATAGTTAAAAAACATAGGGCAGTGATGCTGAAGACAATAATGGTCAGAAACAGATTCTAAAAATGTTCTATGTGGACACTGACGTCCTGAGAGCCTGGGAAGAATGATTACTCAGCTTCACAAGGCTGAATGTATCCTCTAGAAATTAATGACCGCCCTCCTCCATTCAGCTGTCAGGAAATTAGAAACATAGACAAGCTTTCCCAACTGTAAAGTGGTTAGGGAAGAGGAATTCTTGATAACTGTATATCCCAAATTCACTTCGCAGGATTTTTCAAATACAACTCACTAATTTCTTTCTTTCTTTCCTTTTTCAAAGATTTCATTTATTTGAGAGAGAGAGCAGGCATGCGTGTGAATGGGGGGAAGAGGCAGAGGGAAAGAGAGATAAGCAGACTCCCTGCTGGATGCAGAGCCCCACGCGGGGATCCGTCCCAGGACCCTGAGATCTTGACCTGCGCAAAGTCAGATGCTTAACTGACTGAGCCACCCAGGTGCCCCACACCTCACTAATTTTCAAAAATTAGAATATCAAGTACACTTTAAATCAAACTATATTGAACATCATTGCTGTTTAATGATGCATCTACAATAATGAAATTATTATTATAGAAGCCACCATTCATTAAACGCTTGTTGTATGTCAGGGGTTTTCAGACTTGAGCAAGTATCGGAACTACCCAGAGGGCTTGTTACATCTCAGACTACTGAGCTCCACTCTTGAATTTTATAACTGTGGTAAAATACACATGAGATTTTTCCCCTTCCACCATTTTTAGCTGTGCAGTTCAGTAACGTTAAGTGTCTTCACAGCGTTGTGTGACCAATATTATTCCCCATGCTGTACGTTCTGTCTCCCACTTTTCCACTGTCTCCCTAAGGTAGCCTACTCCAGGCATCTCATGGAAGTGGAAACATGGAATTTCTCTTCTTGTGTCCGGCTTATTTCACTCAGCATAATGTCCTCAAGGTTTATCCATGCTGTAACATGTGTCAGAATTTCCTTCCTTTTTTTTTTTTTTAAGATTTTATTTGTTTATTTGACAGCAAGCGATCACAAGCAGGCAGAGAGGCAGGCAGAGAGAGAGGAGGAAGCAGGCTCCCTGCTGAGCAGAGAGCCCGGTGCGGGGCTCGATCCCAGGACTCTGGGATCAGGACCTGAGCCGAAGGCAGAGGCTTTAGCCCACTGAGCCACCCAGGCGCCCAATTTCCTTCCTTTTTAAGACCGACTATTTCATCGTCTGGCAAGACCACATGTTGTTCATCGTCTGTCCATGGATGGACCTTGACTTACTTCCATCTCTCGGCTGTTATGAACACGCTGCTATGACAGTGTGTGTACAGCCACCGTGACCTGGGGTGCCTGCCCAGAAGGAAAATAGGGAGATCATATAGTAATCCTAGGCTTAATTTTCGGAGAAACCATCACACTGTTTCCCACAGCGCGCAAAGTTTCCAATTTCTCCACATCCTCTCCAAGACCGATTTTTTCCCCTATCAGCCCTCTGGTGGGTAGGCGGTAGTATTTTATTATAGTTTTGATTGTCATTTCCTTGGTCGTTACTGATGTCGAGCACCTTCTCATGTGCCTGTTGGGCATCTGTGTATCATCTGGGGAGAAACGTCTTTTCAAGCTCTTTGCCTTTCTAGAATCAGGTTGCTTATCATGGAGTTCCGTATGTTTTAGATGAACCCCTTATCAGATACATGACTCACAAATACGTTCTCCCACCCCTGAGTGTTTTTTTTTAATCTTGGGCCCTGAGAATTTGTATTTCTAACAAGTTCCTCGGTGACCTTAATGGCCCAGGGACCCACTTTGAGAAACTGTTCTACACGGCCGTAAGTGAAGCACTTTACAGATATTAACTCAGCTGAGTCTCACATTACCATCCTGGTTTTACGGAACAGGAAATGATTACTCAAAGAGGTAAAACTTGCTTAAGGTTCTTCCAGAAAGAAATGGTAAAGCAGGGCCTGGCTCCTACCCCATTCGGAGCCGGCACCACGCTACCCCACCTCCGCCAAGGAAAGGACCACAGAGAATAGCTTCAAACGAACAGGTCAGTGGACTTGAGACAGTAAATGGTCTGCAAGCTCTGTCTCTCTTTAAATCAGTCCTAGCATTTTTGGCCTCCTTTCCTTGGATGTTCCGTTCTGGCTCTATTAAAATGGATCGAGGAAGCAGAGAAGCCTGCGTTGAGTCCACAGGAAGACGGCGGCGGTGGGAGGCACGGATGGGGCAATTTGCCAAAGAACTGTAGACCGGACTGACCTGATGAATGAACCCGCTCAAGAGTTCCAAGCCTAGCTTTGGTAGACCAGGCCAGCGCTGTCCTTCCCCCCAACGCTGTCCATGTGTAAACAGTCCCCTGATACCAGGACCCAGTCGGGAGCGCAGCTGGCCAGCCTAGAGGGGCCTTTCTTTGTGCGCATTGTGAAGGGCACTTCTCAAGACCTTCGCAGCCGGCCCCACAGGGCCTGGCCAGGCCAGCGAGGGTGGGGGGACGGCAATGCCCGTGTGCTTTATAACTGGGCACTGCCCGGTGAGCAGCTAGAGGGAGGCTGACAAGGGGAGTCAAGGCCAGCGTTGGTGTACTCTAACAACGCTGATAGAGGTCAGTGTAACTATCGGTTCAAGGGTGTATATGGCCACACATACACGTACAGATATGTATCCATACACACTGGGAGTATATATGGCCTCCTGAGGACTCGTTGCCATGGATCACCAAAGGCTGGTGAAAACCCAATGTCCATGATGGTTTTAAGTACGGAGCAGCGTAAAGACAATTCAGAGTTTAGTGAATTCACCAATTTTGGTGTGTACCAGCTCATCAGATTAGTGACTCATTCTGATGTACAGCTGGCCCTCGAAGGCCAGCCCAGCTATTGTTAGGCATGAGAAGAAAAAGAAATTCCCTAGAAACCAAGGCCAACAGTAATCTCGCAGAACCTGGTGCTTTGTGTTGCATTCCGCAGCTGCAAAGCCAAAGCCCAGTGGTTCACGGCACTTAGAAATAGGAGATGTGGAGGTCCCTGGCCAGGGACGTGGGCTTTATTCGTCTTCAGATGTTGACATTCCCCAGAGCCACCACAACAAAAACAGAATTAAGACGCAAAAGGAATTCAGAACCTTCCTTGGCTATCCGGAGCCTGGGAATCTTTTCAAATTTAAATGAGTATCTGTCAAACGAATAAAGAGAAGATGCAATGTTCTGTGCTCATTAGAGAACTTCACTGGCCATAAATTCCTCAGAGAGTGGGAGTGAATAGGTCTCTACCTCTTGCTTAAGATTCCGGGCCTTGTTTTTTTCCACTTAGGCCTGTTCATCTTCTAGATCCAGACAGACCACAAAACATGCCTTGCATTGAGTTTGCATTTTATACAATTTTATAAAACAGAAAAACCAGAAGCGGAGAAAACTATGATGAGATGTTGCAATGGACGTTTTAGAGTCAACAGCACTGTGGGCAGAGGACGAGGGATCCTTTACCACTGAGTGTAATTTCTTTCTCCCAAGATGTTTTATTAGCAGATTGCAAAGCTCGGACATTTCACAGACATGGACACAGACTCACACACACACTTGAAAGTCTCCCCATCATTTCTGCAGATTCTGAAATTGCTGCTCAGTAAACTGACTAGACAAAATATACACAAATTGGGCAGTCTGGGTATAGTTTGTTGTACTAAGACCACTGCCCATGTGACCCTGCAGCCTTTACTGGATTCCTGCCAGCTACCCAGGACAATACTGTGTATGTAATTTAACGTGTATGTATGAAATTAACCTGCAGGCAGAGCTTTTTACCCTTGTTCTACAGATAGGAAAACAGATTCTCTACAGACAGGAAAACAGATTCAGAGCGGCCATCTTGCATTATCCTGGCAAGCAGCAGAATCAGAAGTGAGCAGGATATTTAAGAATACTTGTTTGTTTAGGGTTGCCTGGGTGGCTCAGTGGGTTAAAGCCTCTGCCTTCGGCTCAGGTCATGATCCCGGGGTTCTGGGATCGAGCCCCGCATCGGGCTCTCTGCTCCGCAGGGAGCCTGCTTCCTCCTCTCTCTCTGCCTGCCTCTCTGCCTACTTGTGATCTCTCTCTGTCAAATAAATAAAATATTTTTTAAAAAAAGAATACTTGTTGTTTAAAATATATCGCACCATACCTTTAACACAGGTTTTTAGAAATTTGAAATGATAAAGAATGATTCTGCATCTATAATTTTATTATTAGAAAGTTAACTGTAGCTATTAGAATGCCTACCAAATGTCTTTGAAGATACATTCTAGAAAACAAAGGATTTCTTTTTCTAGCTGTTTAAAGCCTATATCTTTTCCTTATTTTTTTCCTTCGCATTGGGATTGATGCCCCTGAAAATATATTTTTCCATTTTTCAGGAATTCCATTCAGTTTTTCTTATCGGTGTTCCTTAGCTGAGGGTCACAGTGCCCCAAGCCCTCGGGCAGCTGGTTATTATTTCTTCTCTTTGCTCTTTATATCTTAAATAGGATCATCGTAAGGTTTGCTTACGCACAGCAGAGGATGGGTTACGCTTGCTCTCTGCAGCATACCAACAGTTTAAAGGGATACAGAACACCTAAAGGGATACAGAATATGAGGCTATAATACCAGTCAAATTCAAATGTAGTTTAATTTTCCCCACATTTCTTAGGATTTCTGTAATGAGAACTATTCTCTCCCACTAATGGGCAATGAAATGGTGCTTGGAAATTTCTCTTCTGGACTGAATGTCACTGACACATTGTTGTTTTCTGGGTAAATTTCCACTCCTGATCTCTCCACTCCTGTTTTTCACTGAAATTGCTGTCAGAGCCATGGTCTCTACCACTGTTGAAGTCAGGGGGAAACAGGGTCAGTCTGTCTGCCTATGGAGCTCCTGTGACACGTGCCGCCATATTGATACCCATCCCCATGGGGACGTTACTTTTACAGCTCACGTCTTATAGACGAGTAAATCTTTAGTCCTCTGTATATAAGTAATTAGTCATTTATTCAAAATTCAGTCTAGAATGAATAGAATTCCCAAATCTCTTACTCTGAGTGCGGTATCCCTTTCCTCTTACAGAACTTACAACTGCTTCTCCCCTGCCCATCCTGCTTGAGGTGTTTATGATTTCAAATGTTTCCCACACTAACAATTACTGACATCACTCCTCAAAAAAAACACAGTGATTTCTAACATTTCCAAGGCATTTCTTGGATGATTCTCATTTTAACAAGAAAATTCAGACTTTCAAGAGATCATTCTGATAAACCACCTTCCTAGGCTAACACACGGGCAACTTAGATACTGCCAAGATCCTGAGCAGGAGGGATATGCTTAAATGATATAGCTAAGCTTAAAAGCAACCATCTGTTTTCACTTAGGAAACAAAATTGAAACACCGAAGCTATAAAGTCATCTCCACCTCGTCGTGCACGGTATTTTGACTCTGTCCTGCTTTAGGGGCAGCAAATATAACAGGTCATCAACTTGACATAATTGCAGCCAGAATATATTTGATCTCAACATTCCTAAGAGCAGCTCTCCAGCACTCCCGAGCATCACGCAGACTAGAAGAGTTAAAAGCATCCCTTCCAAGGCAATCAAAAACCCAAATTCTAATATATGGCTTCAGTTGCCTCAAGACTGGAATGCATTTGAGCCTTAGGAATCTAAGATGCTGATCTTACTCCCATATTTCATAGAGTGACTCTGCATGGAAAGCCAGAGGATTCGGTTATAAATGAATAAATCTCAGTCCTGTTAGATTCAAAGTATGCACTTTTCAAAGATAACCCTCTCAAGGAGCACAAGATGATCAAAATTAGGTGTGTTTATACCACATTGGATTCGGGCAGGCTGCAGTGGGCCCAACCATCAGTCTCCTGCTTAGTACAAATACAGAATAATAACATACAGTGCAAAGTGATGATGATGACAAAAATTACACGTATCGGGGACTTTGAGCTAGTTACTCGCATAAGCTCATTCAATCCTGACAATCACCCTCCGAGGAAAAGACCATTATGTTCATTTTTTTTTTTAAGATTTTTATTTATTTATTTGACAGAGAGAGATCACAAGTAGGCAGAGAGGCAGGCAGAGAGAGAGAGCGAGAGAGGAGGAAGCAGGCTCCCTGCCGAGCAGAGAGCCCGACACGGGACTCGATCCCAGGACCCTGAGATCATGACCTGAGCTGAAGGCAGAGGCTTAACCCACTGAGCCACCCAGGCGCCCCCATTATGCTCATTTTGATGATGACGAAACCGAGGCCCTGGGAGAGAAGTGATCTGCTCCGAGTTCCAGAGTCTCAGAAAGTCGGCATCAGAGCCAGGATCCGAATCCCAGCAGCCTGTATTCCGACTCTCTCCCTTCGCTCGTCTGCCACATTTGGGCAGTGAGTTCCACCGAAGCATCGAAATATGTTATGACATTCATCATAATGAAAAGTTATTTGATTTCCTACAGGCTAAGAAGGATTCCGTTTAAAAACTATTTCCTACAAATAGGTTCATTTACTGCCATTAATTTTATTTTGGCTACTATCTACCAATATACATCCATTAGTAAGCTCCAGACTTGGGTCATCTTTCAAAGATAAAGCGAAAGTTTTCCGCAAAGAATAAAATCCAGAAAATTGACATGGCTATGGCAGTCAGTTATTACGAATTCATACTTTTTCACAGTTTTCAGTAAAGACACCATTAAGTGCATAGCCAAATGTGGCCCGATTTTATACCTTGTAAGATGTAAATACCCAAAATCTGGGGAGAAGCCCTTTGTCCACCTTTCCTTTTTGAGACAGTGTGATGAGCTACAGGGTTCTGTAATTTTCTTTTGCTATTCTTGGAACCACCTGAATCTTTTGCATCATGAGCAGTATTTAGCACAGAAATTGGGTTGGAGAGTATTCAAGAAACGGTTTATGAAATAAAGACAACCAGGGAGAACAGAGAAGAACAGAAGGAAGGTTCTGCGACTGCTCCTGGATGGCTTCACACTTGGCAAGCGTTTGAAGAGCCACCTTCCCCTTTCCTCAAAGGGGAGCCTTGAAATGGGGAGGCCCTTCCTCGCCTCTCTCTCCTACTCTGCCCTTTATGGCCACAAAAGGGCTGCGTGTCCACAGGTGCGCAACTGACCCGTTGGAAAAGCCAACACTTTAGTCAATCTGGTTGTTGGTTTTTCCCACCCACAATCACCCCAGCAACTGCCCTGATGACTTTTTGGACTGAGTTGCCTGGCAATAGGAGACTTAGGTACGAAGCAGACGCCCAGATTGAGCCCATGAGAGGGTATACCAGTTTCTTCCCCTCTAGAGAGGAAAGCAATTTGAATTCTCGAAAAGCGATGGGAAGGCTAATTCCCTGCTGAAAGAACCAACTGCGGCTCCCACCAGCCATTATTATTTAACTCCGGGTTTCTCAACCTTGGCACCACTCGGGCCAGACGACCCTTCGTTAATGGGGACTGTTGTGCTTCGCCCGTTGTCCGGCAACATCCCTGACCTCTGTCCTCTGGATGCCAGTAACACCCCCCCGCTCGACTTATGACCCCAAAATGTCTCCAGATCTTGTCACCTGTCTCTGGGGAGGTAAAAGCACCTTGATTGAGAACTACTGATTTAAATTTTTAACTGTCATTGAATTTTCTTCTCTTTTCTAGCAAACAAGTTATGAATGGCTCATTTTAAGCACTTTGAAATCTCTTTCTCAAATGCATAACGGATCTCAGAGTAGTATGAAAAAAAGACTTTCCAGGGGCGCCTGGGTGGCTCAGTGGGTTAAGCCCCTGTCTTCGGCTCAGGTCATGATCTCAGGGTCCTGGGATCGAGTCCCGCATCTGGCTCGAGAGCCTGCTCCCTCCCCATCCCCCCAACGTGCTTCTCCACCTTCTTGTGATCTCTCTCTCTCTCTGTCAAATAAATAAATAAAATATTAAAAAAAAAAGACTTTCCACTTTTCTCTGTTTGATCCTTGTGCTGCTCTGTGAGGATTCAGAGACAACCAAGAAGAATAATGCTTACACATGTAGTTCGGATCCTGGGCACTTTAATAAGAGCAACTCCTGAATTCCCAATACTCCTCTTTCCACAGGAGACTAGTTGTTTGTTTTCAATTCCAGCAACAGCAAAAAAAGCATTTTTAATTAGTGGAAGCATACATGGGGCATTTACACAAATATCACACCTATGGCGGTTGAAAACTGGCAGCACCATCCGGGACATTCCAGAGCAATGACCAAAGTTACAGTCACCAAGCGTCTTATCAAGACTGTTTCTTGATAAGAAAGTTAAGCCCATTTTCTTTGGGTGTAACAGGCCACCGAAGCCTCGCAGGTAGTTAACATTAAATAGTCTCTGTTGAATTATTAAATGTAATTCCAAGGGTAGCTTCCGTGGTCTTCTATATCCCAGGAGAACATCATGGTCACGCACAAACCAAGAGTACCATAGTTCTATCCTGAACACAATTAGCCCAATATCCCAAGGACCTCAGGAAGGAGCAGGCAGTTTATGTCACCCGTCCTCTGACTCACATGGCATCATGGCCCGCGCCTCTTTCTCCTGAGGCCAGTCGGTAAAGAAGGCGACGTGATATGGAGTTACCACCCAACAGATGAGGCCGGAGGAGTGACCGAAGTCCGCAAAGTCCAACTGCATCCTTCCTAACGTCCGAAATCAGCATTACAAAAAGGACAACAGCGGGGCACTGGGTGGCTCAGTCGGTTGGGCTTCTGCTTCTGGCTCAGGTCATGGCCCCAGGGTCCTGGGATGGATTCCGTATCAGGCTCCTTGCTCAGTGGGAGTCTGCTTCTCCCTCTCCCTCTGACCTCTCCCCTCCCGCTCTGATCTCTCTCTCAAATAAATAAATCTTTAAAAAACAAACAAAAAACAAGAACAATAGCAACGACTGCCTCCTCCACCACGACCATGGCCGGTGTGCTCCCTGCCAGGCCCGAGGTCAGGCACTTCACTTCCATGATCTCTCCCTTATCCTTCATAACAGCCCTGGGACGCAAGTCACATTGCCCCATTTTACAGATGAGGCTCATGGAGATGTGTCCTGCCCATCTGTAGATAGAAGACGATGACCTTGGAATTCAAACCCAGGAGTGTTCAACTCCAAAGGCTGAGCTACTGGACATCTTGGGAAGCCGAGGGAGACACAAAGAATGCTGCTGACATGTCCGCCATCAGGAACAAAAGAAACAAAATCCTGCTTTCTCCGGAAGAATGGGGAAAAGTGTGGGATCCTCTGGGTTTCTACCATGTTACTCTTGAAAGCAAGAGAGAGGGTGAGGAACTAGCTGTCTGCCCCTGGGCCTTACTCTGTCCTAGCAGCAGGAGATCTGGGATCCTTGGAAGGGGCAGTAACGATGTCCTTTATTATTAATTGCTCATTTTCTCAAGGGGCATAGCTCAAGTTCAGGGAGCTTTTCCTCTGTCTCAAAAGCTACGACTGAAGCCTTCCTTTTAATCTTTAACCATGATGCTTAAATAAGGAACTTTTTATTGTTATCTAATAGGTAACACCTTACCACACACTATGTCAAAGTTCTTGGGTTTATCAGTCTTTGCTGGGAAGCTCTAACCTTCCACTGTGCTGCAGAAACTGAAAACCGGGGAGTCATCCTAACCTCCTCGCTCTCCCTCATCCAAAGAGCCAGCCTGTCATCACGTCTCCCCATTCTGCCTTCCGGACATTGAACCCAGCCTTCTGTTTCCCCGCATAGCCTTAGTGCAGGCCGCCACTGTTTCTCACCTGGACCGGTCCTCTCTCACTAGTTTCTTTTCCTCCAGGCTTGCCGTCGTTCAAAATGCAGCCAGAATGACCCTTCTCAAACACAGATCTGATTTCTGTCTCTGGTCTGCCTTTTAAACTCTTCCTGAACCCCCCATCACCTTCAGGATCCTGCTTAAGTTCAAGAGCATCCTCACATACGCTCTGCAAAGAAGACCAAACACATTCCGACAAGGCTCTCTCCGGCCCCAACGGCATCTTGTACAGATCCGACGGAGGCCCTTCCTTCTCGGGGTGGATGTGGCTGCTCCAGGGAGCCAAGCTGGGCTGGACTGCAGTCCTGCTCCGAGCCCATCCCTGCCCTTCTTCCAGAAGGTCCCAAGCATACAGTCGGCCCGCAGCCCTGACTTCAGTTCAGTTCAAGCACCTCTTTGGTTACTTTGTCTAGATTGCCTTTACCCCCTAAATCCCTCTACCTAACTCCTATCTCTCCTTCCGGAAATCAAGGCGGTCGTCTTTCCGCAGGAGATTTCACCTAGTCTATGCTACGAGAACAATTCTAGGTACCACGGAATGCTCGTTACCGAGTTTCTTATCTATTTCTCCCACGACGCGCTGCATTCTGTGACAGCAAGGGCCGTCTTGCAGCTGGGTGTGCCTCGAGAGCCTCGCACAGCGCCTGGGAGACACTGCAGACCACAGTGGCTGCGTGTGAAATGCATGATGCCTCCTCCTCCTGACTTCTTAGTCTGGTCCCTTCTTACGACCCCCAGCAATTTGGAGATTAGGTCATGGGGGTCTGCTTCCTCAGGTTACATAATCCCTACTCAAAGAACAAGGAGCCAGACCTCATTTGGCAATTATTCCATTAGCCTGTGATTAAGAAGAACAAACATCTTGGATTTCAACTTCCCGTCCACTCCTGACAAGTTCACTAACACACCTGTCATCACTGCTTTGTCCTTCCCGGGACGGGACGCTGCTCCCTTCTGTAGTCTTCCCCTCCCCCTCCCACACTGGTTCTCCTTAACCTTTGCCGGATTGGGAGGGGGGGAGGGTGCATGGGAATTGGTGGTGTTCTTTACCTTCACAAACGTTTGGACATTTTCGTAATAAAAAAATAAATATTAAAAAATAGTCATCCCCACTCCCTGAAGCACAGGCTCAACTTCGTCTATTTCTGCCATCCATGGGGATCTTCCTCAAGAGTCCCACGTGGTTCTCCCAACTGGCCTGCCCCGATGGCCACACAAATTTCATGTAGGACTTCACTCAGCCCTCAGAGTCCCTTCCTCCTCAAATCTCTCGCCATTTCCCTGCTGACAGGAATCAAGAACTCTCCTTCTTCTCCTATTTAAGTCAGGCTCAAGGGAGTAGAACCACCAGACTCTACCTCCCTGTCAAAGGCACTTGTATATCTGAAATCTAACCATTTACTTATGAAAAATGTTCTTTTCGATTGGGCTCCGAGCCATTTTAGGAAGGACAGGGCAGGACGAGCACATGCTTTTGTCAGAGGCAGATGGTATTGCCTCCTTGCTCACAACTATTCTAGGAAAACAGGGCCCAGCCAAGCCCCTGCCAAAGGGAAGAGGCTGGACCAGCCTGTCCCTAGCTCTCAGGCTGTCATCTGTGCGACTTGGAACTGAAGCTCAGAGGCTGAGTTCACCAGGTGAAGGAAGTCCCAGAGCTATGAGGACACCCGGAGCAGAACCCAGCAACAGCTCCGTGGTGAGCCGGGGCCACACAAATCCGACGGGGGAGGACCAAAACCCAGAAGTTTGGGGCCACGTCTCAGACAGCATTTTGTTCCTGTCACTGAAAATTATACAAATGACATTGAGCCTGTATAGAAATTTAAGCAAAAATGGGATTTTCTTGGGCGCCTGGGTGGCTCAGTGGTTTAAGCTGCTGCCTTCCGCTCAGGTCATGATCTCAGGGTCCTGGGATCGAGTCCCGCATCGGGCTCTCTGCTTGGCAGGGAGCCTGCTTCCTCCTCTCTTTCTCTCTGCCTGCCTCTCTGCCTACTTGTGATCTCTCTGCCTACCTGTGATCTCTCTCTGTCAAATAAATAAATAAAATCTTTTAAAAAAATGGGATTTTCTTGGAAAGGGCATGAATGGAGAGGGCCTCAGGAGTTTGAAAATACTGTCAGGTTCTCCTTCACCTCCTCACGCACCATCTCTTTGGGGGTGTGTGTGTGTGTGTGTGTGTGTGTGTGTTTCCCCCACTGAGATATATATCTCTCTCTATATATATTTTTTTCCCTATAGTAAATAGGATTCTTCTTCGGGGTGTGTGTGTGTGTGTGTGTGTGTGTGTGTGTGTGTTTCCCCCACTGAGATATCTATATGTAAAATAGGATTGTTCTTCAGTGTATGTGTATGTGTGCGTGTGTGCCCCCTTCTTCCTCGCAGACATAATCCTGATTCAACTGTAGTATCAGATGCCCATGTATTCAGGAAGGTGGATCCTTCCGTAGCCCCAAGAGAGAAATCATTCCTGATCTACACCAATCATGGTAGTCTGAATCCTCCGTCAGTGATAAATCTGGGCAGAGGCACAGGACACAACCCCAGCTAATGAAATCTGACAAAGAAAAGTTTGCAAGAGGGCTTTTGGAAAGGCAATCCTCATTCTTGATAAAATACACAAAACTAGGACTCCTTCCTGCCCTTGGACAAAATTGTGTGAGTAGGTGATGCCTGGAGCTGCAGCAGCCATCTTGTAATCATGAGGGGCAAATCTGGGGATGAAAATCATCATGCTAAGGAGGTTAGAACGGGAATAGTTAAACCTGAAACCTTGATGATGTCACCATGCCATTCAATTAACCTTGGAACCATGTTTTCCAGGAAGTTAGTCTGAAAGAACAGCAAAGGATGTTCGAAGTCAACCAACACTGGAGTGAGTAGCTGCCCACTTGCTACATTGTAATAAAGGCTGATGTTGATGAACATTGTACTGTGTATTGGGCAGTGTTCCAAGTGCTTTATATGTATGACCTCGTTTAATCCACATAACAACCCAACAGGGCAGGTACTTTCATTATTTCCTATTTTTCAAATGGGTAAACA
Source organism: Meles meles (assembly GCF_922984935.1). Lineage (NCBI taxonomy): Eukaryota > Metazoa > Chordata > Mammalia > Carnivora > Mustelidae > Meles > Meles meles. Next base: position 6,187,053 of record NC_060067.1, read on the forward strand.
AGATCCAGAAACACTGGGTAATTTAACCAACGTGACACACTCAGCAATATCAAGGTGCAAACTCATACTTGGGCTTCTGACTCCTTCTGACTGAATCATTAGGTTAAACCTGAAGTGTTCCTGGCTTCCTACAATTGGATTTCCACAAGCTTCCCTCATATCTTTTCCAAGAACCCCCTTATTTTTTGTTTTTGTTTTTTAATTTGAGCTTGTCTGAGTGGGTTTATGTTCGCTGCACCCAAACGTTCCCTCAGGTCCTGGCATTGGCCACAACTCAGGCTTTCTTCCTCAACCCCATAATAAGTCTGTGAGTCTCCATATCCCATGGTTAAACACACTGTGTCCAAGTCCCACAGTAAAACCCTGATTTAGTGGAATTCATGGTTCCCTGGTTTTCTCCCTCTCCAGTTCTCATATGGCAGGTGTCTGTCTACGGGCACTATTTTTTCCTGCGAGGGCACTTTTATGGGCGCTCTTTCCAGTGCGATGTGACGATCGAGGTATCAACGAACACCCAATGAAGGATGCCTCTATTGACATTGGTTCAATCGCCCCAGGAACCCCCACCACTAACTTGATCTGTTCTGTAACTTCAGAGCTTTGTGTTAAGTGACATCCTGCAATCACAGAGGTCTCCGTAGCTCTATGAGATCAGGAGGGCACTTCCATGGCCTTCCTCCTGTTTGTTCATGTCACACCCACACTCCCTCACTCGTTCAACAAATATTTGAGTATCTACCGTGCCCCGGGTACTGTGCCAGGCCCTGGCTGTCAGCAAGTCACTTTCTCGGCCCTCGCAGAGGGCAACACAGTGGAACGGCATGTCGGATCCCCCTTTCCTCTAAATCAGCCGGAGAGCTCTACCAGATGAAAAAGGTGCATACGACGAGACGGAATGTCTTGTGGGCCCATTCGGGGTAGGATTTAGGAGTGCGGACCCTGCTGGCTGACTGCCTGCGTTCAATCCCAGCCCCGTCACTGGGTGGCCTTGGATTGATTAGCTACTGAACTGGTTATGGCAATTGTTTAATCTGCTAAATGGGGATTCAAACTGCAGCTTTGTCATACGGTCGTTAGGACAGCCTTTTACTGGACCCCGGAGAACACAGTAAGTGTAATGCACGTGTTCGTTCAAAGGAAAAAGTGAGCTAGAGTCTGTTGTACGCGCTGGTCATAACTAGGCGGCAGGCGCCGGTGGTATGACCGCCCGCTCGCCTCCGACTCTGAAGCAGGAGTGTGGTGCTCAGCGTGGGGAGCACCGGGGCTCCGGATACGAGGGCCAGGGTCAAGGCTGCTGCAGGCTACCTCCGTTGGCCTCCCTTCATCTAAGTAAGATAGATCTTCTATAACCAGTCGTTTCTTGCTCTCAGGATCCCCCGACTAAGCTGTTGGTTAAACAGAATTTAAGGTGACTTTTCCTGCAGAATCTAGGTCTCAATAAGCAGATCTCAGGAAAGCAGAACCACACATTTAGAAGAAACCTTCGAAGTCAGGCGGGTGTCCAAACGCTGGACAGCCTCTCTGACCATTGGTTCCCCACCCTCTACTGGCACATTTCCACTACTGAGGATGTACATTTTTAGACAGACTTTCCCTTTCTTGATCATGAAGTTGTCATCAAGCATTTTGTTTAACTCTTCCCAAGTCACTTCATTAGGTCCTGAAGCAAGAATAACCCCAGTTCTAAATGATGATCTTCAAAAGCTTGGAGAAAAGGATTCCCTTATTTCTAATTTCTGAGCTAGTCATCACTTGACGTGAGTTATAATCCAAAGCCTTCAGGGTCAAAGGAGGAGATCAATAGGATCTAGACACTCGGACAGGTATCTAGGAAGATTATCTTGAGAGAGGCTTCTTGAGCTGTCCTGGAAATCCAATCTTGCTTCTGGGCTCTGGAGAGAAGGAAAAGACTTTGTTTCCCCGTTTTCATTATACCTGCAATAGGTTACTCCCCACTTTGAATCCTGTGGCCTAGAGCAGCTATCGGCATCAACACTCAAACTGGAGAACATGGCAATCACATGGGAACTCACGGAACTCAATAGGATTTCATAGCTGAAACTTAAACCAAATGTCTCAAAATACACCTATCCCTAGAGAGTATGGTCTTAGTACTTTCATAACAGAAACAATGGTTTGGCTGAAACAAGGCCAGTTTTTAAAAAGTACATTTTTCCCTTTGTATATTGTGCAGATAGAGGATTGGGACCTTTTTAGGTGATAGAACTGAATATCGACGGAACCAAGGTTGGGAGTTTAATTCTTTTAAGAATCATCAGTTTGAGGGGTACCTGGGTGGCTCAGTGTCTTAAAGCCTCTGCCTTCGGCTCAGGTCATGATCCCAGGGTCCTGGGATCGAGCCCCGCATCGGGCTCTCTGCTTGGCAGGGAATCTTCTTCCCTCTCTCTCTCTGCCTGCCTCTCTGCCTACTTGTGATCTCTGTCTGTCAAATAAATAAATAAATAAATAAATAAATAAATAAAATCTTAAAAAAAAAAAAAGAATAGTCGATTTTGATCTGAACAAAGCCGTCTTCGGTATGCTCACATCATTCTGTCTTTAAATCCCAAGTAGTGGTAACAATAAACGAATGACGATAGACGACGATTATGGAAATTTTTCTGTGTGGTAGGCACTGTGCTAAAGGCTTTACACAAATGATTTCATTGAAATCTCTCAACAGCTTTGTGAAGTAAGCTCATAGGCTTCATTCAGAGTAAATGGGCAGGAGGCCTAGACCTCTGTCCCTCCTTGCACTAGCCTCCCTCTTCTCACACAAGTCATTTAGGCTTCCCACCCCTAACCCCAGGGCCTTTGCACTTGCTACTCTCTTTGCTTCCAATGTTCTTCCCCAGCTCATGGCAAGGCTTGGTCTCTCCCTTCCTTCAAATCTTCTTTCAGATACCATATTAGTGGGGCCCTCTCTGGCAAACCCTTCAGAAAACTGCCATGTCCCTTTCTGCTATCATATACTCATCATAGCCCACATATCCCTGTTTTAAGTTTTTCCACAGCAGTTACCACTTTATAACCTTCAACACAACTGTGGTTATTTGGGAGTTTGTTATCTGTCTCCCTTGACCAGAATGTGTGCAAGAATTTTTGTCTATATTTGTTCATGATCCTCAACCCAGCTTCCAGAAAGACAGCTGGCACGTGGTACACACTCCATAAATATTGATTGGTTAAATATTATACATGAGGCAATAGGCAATGAGAGGGTAACTGGTCCAGCTTTTTATAGAAAGAAGACTTCTTAAGAGCCCATGTTCCAGGGTGTCTGAGTGGCTCAGTGGGAAAAGCCTCTGCCTTCGGCTCGGGTCATGATCTTGGCGTCTTGGGATCGAGTCCCGCATCGGGCTCTCTGCTCGGCGGGGAGCCTGTTTCCTTCTCTCTTTCTGCCTGCTTCTCTGCCTACTTGTGATCTTTCTCTCTGTCAAATAAATAAAATCTTTAAAGAAAAAAAAAAGAACCCACATTCTAGAAACCAAACTCAGAGTCCATACCCTTTTCCTGAAGGTTGGTGGCATTCCCTTTGACCATCAGGGGCCAGACGTCAGGTTTGAGTAATACTTCATGAGTAGAAACAGGCACTACCGATCAAGAATATGAAGAAATATTTCACACAGGTGCTGTATTCAAGGATCACACATGCGTAGGCACAATCGCTTGTTGGGTTGTTTTGCGACCCCACTGGGAAATTTTATTTGGTAAGACTGGAAGGAAATTTACAAATGTCGCACGAAAACTTTAGAGGACATAAAGGTCTCACGAAATTATTTCCCAGGGCTGTACAACAGCATGAGTGACAGCGTAGACTACGCCTTCAGAGACGCCATTCAGATGCCAGGATTATTTCCCGCATTCCTTGTATGTTCCTAACAATGCGGAAATCCACTTCGCAGATGAGGAACATGCGCTAAGGGTTGTGTACCTTCCTCAAATAGCCCAGTCGGGGTAGAGTTTGGACTACAATTCTTTTGTCTCCGTCTAGTGTACCCGCCCCTGTACACACAGCTGCTAGTTGGGCTTCCGGTGTTCATCATTTTCCAGAGTCTTCGATCCTGAGGAACAAACTTGGTTTCTGAAATGGCTAACTTCATGCCTCATCAATTGAAAAATAACAAACTACAAATACTACTTCCCCTCTCGCTTTTTTAAAGGGCTACGACTAACCCAGCCTCAGGAGACTCGTATTGGAACGCACGTATGGCCACAGTGAAATTAGCATCTTTGTCTGAAGGTCACTTCGCAGCTAAGCAGCCAGGCTCATGAAGCGCACATCAGGACAGAGGGGGAAACGCAGCTGCCGGCTGCCAGGATCACTAAACACCACAAATACCAGGAAAATCTCAAAACTCCGACTTTCTTTCTTCATCATATTTCTGCCAATTATTTCTCCACAGCTTTGGAAACTCGTCCCCCCACCCCTTTTACCCAAAAAGAATTCGACCCTGGAGGAAAAAAATTAAGACCTCAAAACCAAGTACAAATTGCTCATTTAAAGAACAGGAATTAAGGATGTGGGGGCTTTTCTTCCTTAAAAGCTCATCATTCCGTACAAAGAATCCGAATCCTGCCCTGATTCTTCTTGAGCAGTGGAGCAGTTTTGGGTTTTGTGTTAGTTAATTTTAATTAAAAAAAAAAAAAAAAAAGGCACCATTCTTGAGATGCTGTTGCTATGAGACTTTCTGAGCCTCAACAGATGGCCACAGAGCAGCTCTCAGCCCAAGCTGGGCTGTGAAACCCTCCACTCAGGCATACCATTAACATTCCTGGAATACCTTAGGAGGCGAGGCGGCCCTCCGCCCTCTGACTAGCTCACCCGCAGCTCCGGGCTGGCCTCCCTGATCAGGGGGCCCAGTCGAAATCAGTTATAAATGAATGATCGGGTCTATCTAGGAAAAGGCCACAGCGGAGAGGTCACTGTCCTTCTCAGTTACACTTCAGACAAACTTTCCAGCACACCCCGCACACACGTGTGCAAGCCCACATACCCGAGCACAGACACACGCACGCACACACGTGCGCCGCACCAAACCCCGATTCGCTTCGGTGTTCGCAGGTCTCTGACCCCCCTCCCCGCCCCCAGTCACAGAGCCATCGGGTACGGGGGCAGCTCCTTTCTGGACTGAAGCATTTAGTGTCCAGATGGGACTGCGGGGGGAGAGGCTTAAGGCTTCCTGATTTCTCTTTGACAGAAGGAAAAGCAAGGAGTGTGCATTGGAGGTTCTGCCGTTTCCTCATTTCTTGGCGCTCTTGGATATATCAGTCCCTTTCATCCCCACACTCTCTCCTCCAGTCCGCCTCGAGGATACCGACCGACCCGCCTCCGATGGAGGAATTAATGATTCGCGTTTAACGAACAGCCGAGAAATCCCAGCACACATATTGGGCTGGAGACCAGCCTCCCAGCTGCCAGGGGGAAGACCAGGAAGGCGCTTGGAGACCAGACCGTGGGGTCGAACTCCCGGGGACCCCCTCCCCCCCACCAGCAGGGCTGGTCTGGAAGGCCAACCCCAGTCTTCGGTGGGAACATACCAGTAGCTTGATGGGTCACTAAGGAGCTGTGGTCCTTGGAAAAAAAACAAGTGATCCCAAGCAGCCAATGCTTTTCAGGGCGGGGCTCATGTAAATTCCTTCCCCAGAGCTGTGGCCTTTCAGACGCTGCCAGGACTGTACCAGCAACGTCCCCCTTCAAGTGTCTGACGCCAGCACAGCCTCCATCGCTGGACGGGTCGTCAGAGAATCCCACCAGCGTCGGGTCCCAAAGGCTGTTGAAAAGCTTTTCTCCCAGTGGCATCAGATGAGAAGCTACAAATACCACCATCTGATGCTTGTTTTCCGTCCAACGGAGAGGCAGAATGACTGGAGGCTGCCTCAGTTCCTGCCTTCCAAAGCCATCCCGGGTCCTGCACTGTCGTGCCCCCCTTGTCTCCAAAAGGTGAACGTTAGCACCGGGGGAAGGTGTTGCTCTTGTTTTTAAACGTGCCTTCCAGAGGCTTGGCCTAACAAGGAAGCCAACTTTTTCCTGTTAACCAGAGACATTTCAAGGAAGCCACCTAGAGAGGAGGGGACTTGGGAAGCTGCTGCTTGTCCGTGTGTCTAGCTCTGGGGAGCCCCAGCTCGCTTGTCTGTCCCTATGGCCATCACACATGGAGCAAAGGGAGGTTTCACCTGCCTGTTCCAGCTTCTGAGCTCTCAGGCCTGCACAGCTTAGCAAAGTCAGGGGCAAAAGGCTGAGATCTCAGGCCCTTTCGGGGGAGGGAGGGGTGTGTCTGACGCCGGCAGCTTTCATTTGCATAACTGAACATTTCAAGCAGAGCCAATGGGACAGGGATGTGTGTCTGGGACAGGAAGGCTGCGTGAGCTCCGCTATGCCCCATTGTATGCTTCCACAACACGAAAGAGGGGACTCTGGCCACCCTGCACCCGAGGGAGTCAGGCAGGCATTCCCCAGGTCCAGAAAGGATATTTTTAAAAAAACTTTTCGCTGGGGAAGAAAATGAATTTAAGATACTTCATTCCCTCTCTAATGATATTGTTCTTGCGATGAAACGGATGTGTGTGTGTGTGTGTTAGTTGTTAACGATTGTGTTACATTACATATTTGGGGGGGCCCCTGGTACTCTGCAGATATGTACAAGGACTTTCTATACTCTTAATGTGGAATGCGGGGTTTCAGTGACTTTTTAAACTAGAGATAAAGAGGTATTTCAACTAACTCTCTCTTCCTGTCTGTACCTTTTTAAAACACAAGATTTTTATGAATACTGGGGTGTGTGTGTGTGTGCATGTGGGTGTGTTTTAAGATAGGGATTGGGACTAAGGTAGTAACTATCTTTCTTCATACAAAAATGATTTACCCTTACCCCAGGAAATCATCTTGGTTTGTACATTCTCTAGGTTGTAATTCATAAGGGAAGGTAGATTTTTCAAATATATACTTATGCTAAATACACAATATTAATTTAGCTTTCCAACATCCATTTCTCCTTTAACTCCCTCAACATTTATAAATTCACTTGGCATCTATCTCTCTACCTACCAGCCGATCTGATTTCTCAGTCATCACCAAACGTCTGTGCTATTCGCGCACAAGGATGATTACTACAGACCTGTGCCATGAGCACGCCTCAGCCCACGGGCAAAGCTATTTCTGACTCTTTCATCCATCGAGCAGCCATTTTTACTATTTATACTTCGTATCACTACTATGTTGAACATATTGCAGGAAAATGTTTTTTATAAACACAAATTAGCTAACAGATAGGAAGGATGGACATTTCCAACTGGCTACAAACATGGGGAAAAACAGACATATGTCAGGATAATCGGCATAGATGGCGAGTGAACCGTTCCTAAGTGCTTATCTGCGTTTTTGCCACCGCTGTCTGTTCTCGCTGAATCACTCAGAATCGGTGAATGAAGAAATCTTTGTTTCGTGAAGGTGTTTCTATCTTGGGAATTACAAAGCTGGGAACAGGAGTCTCAGAACCTCTTTGGATTTATAAATGGACCTTTACCCATTTATAGAAAGTTTTCATTAAAAATACCAAAATCAAAGGGAAAGTGACTTCCTCTGTATCACCACAAAATAGGCAGAGGTATAAGCGCTAGTCTCCAACCACCGGTCTTTTCGCCAACCTCGAATCACTCAATCCTAGAATTACATGTATGCTGACAGCCATCCAAGAGGGGAGACGGGATGGTCCCTGAAGTTTCTGTCAACCAGCTTCAAGACGAATGAGATCAGGATAGAGCTTAGTACCCCTAGGCATCTCACTGCGGCTCAAACGTAGGAGCTTGCATTTACAATCTGCCTTTCTCTCCAACAGCAGAACGTGCAGAGCGAGCCAAGCAGTACAGTCAAACCCCTCGCTAAAGTGAAATTCACTAATTTTACTATGTTGAACAAACCTTGAAAAGAAAAACTGCTTTCATACCACAAGGGAAAATGTGAAGAATGGCTTTAAAAATAAGCGGCAATTGGAATTAGACCAAAAATCCTGGAGCTGCATCATCGAGAGGAGCTAAGATAAGCAAATTGACTTGATTTCATTGTAGGAGCTGCACATATATTTGTTGGCTTCATGAAAAGTTACTCTGTTCCATCATCACTTGAGTGTCTCATCAAGCAGGAAGGAGCGCACAATGCGGCGTCAACTGCCTGCCAGCGTGAGGACAACTTGTTACCCCCCCCCCCCAACTTACATCTTTATTTTGCCAACGCATCTGGCAGCCCAGTAATGGCGATTTCATCAGAAAGGTCCAAACTAAGCAACTTCCCTGCCTCTCTTTGATTTACCTTCCCAATCCTGGCATTTTTGTCAATATCAGTGTAGAAATCATGTTGAGAAAGATCTGGTTTAAAATCGACTTACCTAAGCAGGCATTTCCATTGTCCTCAGTCCTCTGTTGAGTATCTCTGTCCAGCGTGACACGGGACCACGTCAGCCCAGCAAGGGGGTTCGGGGACTCGAGGGAGGCGGGACAGAGGCGCGATTCTCCCGGGGCCGGAGCAGCAGTCCCAGGAAGGCCAGAGCTAGGACGCAGGTGTCAGACACCACCGAGGCACCTCAGCTCCAACCTGCAATCCCAGGGCTGCCCTGATTAGGCGAGTACAAAAGGCAGTTCAGGTTACTGCCCTCCTCCCAACCAATCACCCGCCGGCCTGCCTGACAGCCCGGGCCCCCTGATGCACCGGGAAGTACACAGGCCGGAACCTGAGAACCGGTTCCCGGGGCGGCCAGGGCCCACGTGCACTCCCGCCCTGCACCCCCAGGAAGCTGTATGTCAGGCGGGTGTCAGGAGAGCTTGTGGGAGTGGGTGAGCCATCCCTGCCCCTCCCCAGAGAGTGTCTCTCCCGCTCCTCTGGCTCATAAATGGCACCAGGCGCGCTGACGACAAGGCGAGGGTAAGGAAGAATGAATGGCTTTGGCGGCTTTCACCATCCAGTGCCCATCCGGGGTCTGCTCTCCCCCCCAACCCCCTGCCAGCCTCCGCTTGGGCTTCTGTGCTGCTGGATGCGTTCAGTTTCTAATTCGTTATGGCTTTTGCAAGCAACAGCTTCTCACAGAAACCGAGAGAAGGCAAGGGAGACTCAAAGAAGAAAAGTCTTTCAACAGTCCTTGTTTCCAACAATAAAAGTCAATATTGTAAGAAAAAAATCACCTTAGAGAGAAAACTGGATGAACATAGGGCTTGCAAACAAAACAAAACAAACAAACAGAACAACAGGAAGCAACAACATCAGGCCACTACATTTTCAAATTCAGCACGGCCGAGGGCCATGCAGCTCACCTTTGTGGTTGGAATCTTAATAGGTCTCCCCAACTACAAGCAGCTAAAGGAATTTCGCTTAAATCTATCATCTGAGCCTCTGAAATTGCAATGCTTTTCAGGGGTATGGAGAAGTAGCGCCTGATTCAGGTTTTGGTATTTGCCCCAGACTGTACGGGTCAGCTTAACAGTAACCATAGACACAAAGAGAGAGAAAGGGAATAGTGCACGCGGCAGGGCGGGGGTGGGGGGGGGGGAGGAAAAACAGTGTCCAAGTATGTCTGAGTGCATGACTATGTAAATGCATTTTTATTCGTTTACAGCGGCCGTGGTGGGAAAAAAAAATGATAGACTCCAAGATGATAGATTGATCTGTAAACCTTGCAAAAAAAATCTTAAGGCTTTTAGATGACTTTTCAGATGTGGGAAGAAGGAAGGAAAGGGAGCATGGGCCCAGACACACAGCAGAATTCTGAAATCCGCAGGGAGCAAATACTGAACACACAGCAGTGACCTCCATTCCAGATACCAAGAAAGTCTAAAGAATCCTTGAAGATGTGCTTACATTTCCAAGGTGAGACTCATTTTTATTTAAAGGCAGTTCCCGGATTGACAAGAAAGACTGTCTCTCCAGAAGTTTCCATGTGAATTCCAGAGCCGCTCAGACTTCTATAGTGTGGATTCTAAGGACATAGGACGGAGGCAAGTGCAGGACACGAACAGTGGTCAGGGTGGGGTGGAAAAAGCCTCTCGCTGGGGACAAACATCCTACCGGCTCCTTACCGGAGCTGCATTCTTCCCAAAGTAGCTGTCTGTCCTTTTAAGAAGGCAAAATCCTGATCCCAGTTTTGTTTTCCTCCCGTACCCTGCAACCTCCCCAAACACAACTGAGTTGCAAGTCCTTCCATCATCCACTAACCCCCACCCCCCGCCCCCGCCCCACCACCAAGCCAGAGGTCAAGAGCAGCCAGGCCACAGAATTCACTTTGGAATGTGTCAAATTTAACAACCTCCCACCACCGATCAGGAGCTCGCCTCCACGGGGCACAATGACAAAGGGTTACTCTTGACATCTGTTTATCAGGATCATCCATCTCCTATGGGAATGGCATTCCCTGAACCGGCAGCACACTCAAACAGTGGCTGAAAGGAGCCAGAAGTCTCCTCCCTCTTCATTTCATCAGCCTTTTCCTCCTAGTCCTGCTCTGGGCAGTCTAAACTCCCTTCCAACCTACTCTCCTCCAAGTTCTCTGTGGCAACACCCTCAACAGATCAGCGGCTCTGGGAACAGAGTATATTGTGTGAGGTCCTCATGGCTGCTCTGTCACATTAGGAGAGAAGATAGTTCTCTGTGATTCTTTAGAGAAGCTAAAACAAACAGGCAAGTAAAGGAAAAAAATTATACGGAAGCACTTAATTCCCTGCCCTTTTGCCAATTATGAGATGAATAAGGGAACCACTGTTGTATTTTACAAAGAATGGACACCTACGTAGTATTAGACTGAACCATGTTAAGTTGTCAGTGTTTTACCATTTTCGGTTTTACTGCAATAGCAATTTTATGCGATTTAATCGGTAGCGGAACTACAGCTAAGGACGGCACACTGGTAATTAACCACACGTCAACAGCTTCTATGGTGCATTCTCTAATCAACACCACAATGCGATAAATACTGTAATTACTGTTGCAACCTCACAGATGGAAGTAACGGGGGCTTGGAGAGGTTGAGTAACATGTTGAACAACTCCAGCTAGCGGGGAGCCGGGCTGGGAAGCACACTGTGGCCACGTGACTCCAAAGCCCGTACTTTGAACCACCAGCCTCTGCGAAGGAGAATTTGAATTCTGATTTTGGGGTTCACTAGCTTTGTGATTCTGGGCCAGTTACTAAACTTCTCCAAGTCTCCCTTTTCTCTCCCGAGAAATGGGACTGCTCACAGCATCTGATGTGAGGACCAAGCATGATAATGTCAGTAAAGCACTTAGCCCGGGTGCCCGGCCCTCGGGAGGCGGTCCAGTGTTATCGGATAGTAAAGACAAGGGCAGGATGATCACTCTCCCATCTGAGCCAGGACGTGAAGGGAGACAGCACACGGTGTGTCCCCATCACCCATTGTCATGGTCCTGCAGCCACTCATGGGCAGAAGGACCGTGAAGTCTGGGGTCTTCGGGTCTGGAACTGATGGCTGTCACAGCTACGGCAAGTTACTTTGGTGCCTAGGGAGTCTTTCTCCCTGCAGGGTGCACCAGCTCCCCTTCAGTTAGAAGACAGACCACCCACACCTGCTGTCCCCCCGCGGACACTCCCAGGGAGCCCTGCCCTCAGCCTGGTCTTGCATTTCCGGCTCGCTCTACTTCCGATTCTATGGAGAATCTGGAACGCTTTCACAAACATCTTAGACTTCTCATCTATATCCTACCTGGCTGCTTTGGCAATCAGCTGTAGAGGGTTATGCAATCCGTGTTTGGAGACACGTTGATCTAGAAGCGGTGCTGTGGAACCCAGAAGGTAGGGGTTGGGCTTTCCCTTCTGGTTCTGCCCCTGACCTGCTAAGTGACCTTGAACAAGTCGCTTTTTGTCTCTGGACTCTTGTCTTTACTCTAATCCAGACCATCACTGAGTGATTCTTAAAATCACTCAGGTGATTCTTGAAAATTTACCCCGTCCTAATATCTGGGAAAAACGGAGAGAAAGAATACTAGATGAGATTTTAAAGAAATAAGGGGTTTTTATTTTTCCTTTTCTCTAAAAGGTAGCAGCGCATCTACTCAGGGACATCCTGTTTTCTTCAGATCACCTTTTCAAAAACAAACCCACAGTCAGGAGAGTTTTATGTTACTCTTGATAAACCACAGACCAAGATACACAGCCTAGATTTCAGAACACCAGATTTCCACTGGTGTTTTTCCTTAATCATTTGCACATGTCCCTGTAGGGTGCTTGTCTGTGGTCAGAGATTGGGATCTGTGGAGAGAGAGCCTCGGGACATAATGAAGAAAATGTGATTTCCTTACTTATTTCCAGTTTCTTGGTGGCCACACATCATAGTTACACTCTTCTCCAGCAGCAAAGGGGAGAACCATCCCCTGGGTAAGGGAGATGTGGTTGCCTGCAGGGCACTTCCGCAGGGCCTTCTCCTTTTCTGACATGCTCCGGGAGCTCAAAGTACTTCTACAGAGTGTGTTTTTAGTTTTGTATTACCTTGTTTTTAATTGTTAATCGGATAGAGTTGACATACAATGTTACATTAGTTGCAGGTAGACAACATAGTGATTCAACTTCTCTACACGTTATGCAACAGAGTATGTTCTTGAAATTTACAGGTTTGTCCTCAACCCCCCCGGGAGGAATTGAAGGAATTTTATGAATGGAGGAGATCGAAACAACCTCTTGGCCTCTGGGCTGCTTTCTTTTCACAGAGCACTCATCAGCTCCTAACATACTGTATAATTTACATCTGTGTTGTGTGTGGTTTTCCTGTCCCCTGCTCACGAGGATGTCAGCCCAGGGAGGACAGATGTTTGTTCTAATCACGGCTGTCTCCTAAGCACCTAAAGCAGTGACTGACCATCTATCAGATGCTACATAAATAAATTAAACTTGATAAAATCACAGAAATAATTCAGGTAGAACTGGCTCCCTGCACATCTCACTTGGAGAATTCACACTGTTTCCTCAGAAGGAAGAGGTCGCACCAGCAAGGACGGCGGAAATGACAAGGGTGATGATGATGCGTGAGGCAAAAAAAGTAAATAAACTTCAGTGGCGTTCGGAATTAGTCTAACCCAACTCTGCAAATGCCCACACAGAAGTTCCAGGCTGGAAGAAAACTGGGCAGTGAGCCTGAAAAGAAACTTAATAAGCTCAGTTTCTCTTTTCTAGCCCATTTTTGTTTAATTTCAGGGGAAATTGTATTCGCTGGTGAATGCAGGTGTGTCTGAAGGACTGCGATCCTGGAGGACACTCTAAGCAAAGTCACCCTGCGGCCACCCACGCTCACTTTGTACTCGGGCAAACAGTCTTTTTACTGCAATCTGACCACACACCAACATCGAGGGTGATGAGATCATGCCAATAGGCCTCTTAAGAGTCATAAACGATGTCGGTTAAGTCCAAAGTATTAACATACAGTCTCTTTCCTGTATTGTAATGGTAGGACGTAAAGCAGAAATCAGAAGGCGTGTTTCTGGTGTTACTCGGGAGCGTCATACTTTTCCATTGAAATTCTCATTCTACTGTGCTGCCTTTGACCTCGGAGACCAACAAGCCGAAGGAACATACCACTCCTCTTCTTTTTTCTCTCTTCACATCCCCTGATTCTTTGGGGACAACCTGGGTATTTCTTCACAAGAATGTTAGTGGCCAGAAGATGGCAAACCACAGCCTTGAGCTCAGTCATGCCTTCAACGTCCAGACATCCCAGAGGGGGAACCCCAAGTTACCATTTAGTGCTAAGAATAACAGAGGAATTACATTTGGGTTCATTTTACCCTTGGCAATGAAAAGGACACTCAGGAGGAAGAGAGTTGCAGAACCCGAATTACGGCAGTGCTGATGAGTGCTTTCACTCTGCAAGAAAGATGCACAGCTGGGATAAAAAACGAATAAGGTTAATGGAAAGAGCAAGCCTCAGCCCATACATGTACTCACATGTGGACCAAGCTTATCAGCGGGGTGCTTACTGTGTATCGGGAAGGATACGAAGTACTTCGCGTATTTTGTTGCGACTCTTCTAACAACCCTGCTAGAAAAGTACTACGACTATGATACCTACCTTAGCGCTAAAGCGTCTCAGGTACAGAGAGAGGAAAATCTTGCCCAAGATCACAAAACTAGCAAGTGGTGGAAAGAGGATTTGGACCCAGGCAGCCTGACTTCACAGCACACAGTCTTGAACACCGCTGTATGTGTTAGATTTGTTATGACTTAGAAAGGGGATGTGTCTGGCATGTACAGTGTTCAGGAGTTTGGGGTATTTTTTCCAGCGAACAGGTTTCCCCTTAGGGACTGCGTGCCATGCCTCTGCCAGGCAGATATCAGCAGAGGAAATCAGTTCAATGGCGTCAGCCACAGTAAGGAGGAAGGCTGTCAAGCAATTAGCCTGATGATAATTTGGTATAATAAAACCTGCTTCAAATCATGATTTAAACAGACAGTGTGGAGAATATTCTTCCTTTCGCTTTCCCTGACCTCCATCTTGTGCTACAGGAGAAAAAAGGCAGGTGGGATCACGGTGGGGGCTGTGAACCCACATGCCTTGTAAAGGAAGGGGACAGGAGACCTATAGGAGTGAGCAGTGAGCACGTCACAGACGGGTTTTCACGCGCTTGGCAAACATTTCATGCGCGCTTGCTACAGAGGGGGCTGGAGAGGTCAGAAAGCGAAAGACACGGTAATTCCCTGTCTTCATTTAGTACTAGAAGGTGTCAACCCTCGCTCTCCTGGACGAGACTCAGGCTGGACAGTCAGCTGGAGAGGAAAGATGGTAACGAGCCATCCCTTGTCTGGGCTACCAGGCTGGCAAATTCCAGTACCCACTGGGCCAGGAAGACAGACCAAATGAGCAAAGCGAGGAGCCCCACCTCACCTCATGCCACCTCGCACAGAGCTCCGAGCCTCTGCTGCCAAAGCCAATGTTCTTCCAGAGGATGGAAAGCCAGATTCTCATATAAAACATTCAGATTCTGAATGAAGATTAAACAAGTGTTTGCAGGTCAAGAGGAAGTTTTCAAATTCTGCCAAAGAACTTTATTAAATTCACTGAGTTTCATTTTCAAAATAAATTTGACTCGCTTCCCCAGTGGATTTGGTGTGTGCAGACCTTCTGATCCTTATGTACGCCTACCTCAAACCCTTTTTACGACTTGTATTAAGGTGTGTAGCATACGCTGAGTATGTAAAGCGCACTAATCTTGTGTAAATGGTAAAAATGATACTGAATATTTCCAGCCTGTGCAGAAGGTTCCTTCCAGATGTTTCCAACCTATTCCAGCACTCCACGCCCCACTTTCGACCTTCATCATCCACCAGTTTGTCTGTTGCTGCCTTGTTCAAATCTTAACCATGAGAAATTGATAATCGATTTAGTTGCTTCCAGTCTGAAGAAAATAAAAATAAATAAAGCTACAACCAAAAAGAATCACAGTAAATCCAACAAGATAGAGCCCACAAACTGAGCCAGGGGCTTCTCTGAGTTCTGACGCTTGCCCCTGCCGCCTGTCTATTATCGCCAAAACCTGATGTGTCCTATACGGGGACCAGACGCCGAGCATGTACTTGTCACTCTGTATGGAGTATCTCATTTAAGAATACAAAAATCCTCTGCGATACAACTGAGATAAAATGTATACAATTGTACAACTAAAGAAAACCAGATCGCAGTAGGTTACGCAGCTAGATCCATGGCTAAGACATGAAAAGTGGAGTTTCAAAGGCAGGCAATGGGGCCTCTGGGTGGCTCGGCTGGTTAAGCATCTGCCTTCGTGGGTCAGGTGATGATCCCATGGTCCTCTTCAGGCTCCCTGCTCAGCAGGGAGTCTGCTTCTCCCTCTCCCACTTCCCCTACTTGTGTTCCCTCTCTCACTGTGTCTCTCTCTCTGTCAAATAAAAAAATAAAAACCTTTAAAAAAGTGCATGCAGTAAGCAAATACATATATGTACATATCTCTGCGCACACATATATAATAAACACATCCTATATACACGACACACACACACGTTTATGTATGTATGTGTACCTGTCAACCACCTTTCATTAGCATAGGTGCTTCCTAGCTTTATTTACTTCAACTAACTTCCTGGGACTCATGAGAACATTGTCTTATACAAATATAGATCTGAGACAGGAGACAGATTTGGACGTCTAAAGTTTTTTCTCTTAGGAGACTGGTGAGCATGGAGATGGGACCAGGACGGCAGTGGTTCCAGAATCCCCCACAGGAGAGGCCTCCTGGTGGCAAGTGGATTGAAAGGAGTTTTGGGGAACTTGTCTTGAAGCTGTGCTCTGCCTAGCAGATCCGTTGTTCTCGCTGGGACAGGGGCAGTTCTCTCAAGATGCTTTCATTCGTCTTTTAACAAGAGGGAGAAAACACGAGTTGTTTATAGTAAAGAATGTTATTTTACTGAGCGAGCGACTAGCATATTTTCGGGAGATGGACGGGTGTTTAAAGCCCCATCTTCTGCCAATACCAAGCCCTTGTTGCTGCCTGTATGGAAGACGGACTTATCCACCCAAAGCCAAGGGATTGGAAGAGGAGAACAGTAAAGGGACCTACGACAGCTTCTATTCAAACCAACAGACAGTGAATTGCCAGACCCTTCCCAGTAGCTCACCCTTCTGGCAGCTGGAAAGAAGCTGATGACTTGCCAGTGCCTTCCAGGTAGAAGGATATAGCCCACTAGGAGTTCATCTATACCCGAGGCTTTTTAGCCTGAGATATCCCAAAATTCCAAGCATATATTACTTTTTATCTCAATAGCCACAAGGAGACCAACTACCCTGTTGAAATTCTAGACTCAGATCTATTTGACCAGCTTCTCCTTGTATTTTAGGTAGCTCAGAAACTGCATTAAAACCTGATAAAATACTCAAATGTACCAGGAGCGTCTATTTCAAAATTTACACCTGAACTCTAAGGTCCAAGATTATGTTCGCGGGCAAGCCGCCGAGTCAGCCGCCTGGCCTTCCCTCAAATCAGTACCTGTTGTTTAGGCACTGAAGCCATTTTTAACTCACGATTTAAATTTTTGCTTGAGTCATGGTATTTTTAAAATTTTAGTTTGAATTCAAAAATTTTAATTGTGGTAAAACATACACAACATTAAATTTACCATCTTAACCATCTTTTTTCAAAGATTTTGTTCATCTATTTGACAGAGAGAGAGACAGCGAGAGAGGGAACACAAGCAGGGGGAGTGGGAGAGGGAGAAGCAGGCTTCCTGCTGAGCAAGGAGCCCGATGTGGGGCTCGAACCCAGGACTCCGGGATCATGACCTGAGCCGAAGGCAGACACTTAACTGTCTGAGCCACCCAGGCGCCCCCCATCGTAACCATTTTTAAGTATGGAGTTCACTGGTATAAAGGACATCCCAGCATCCATATTCAGGACTCTTCATCTTACTCAACTGGGACTCCATGGCCGTAAAACGCGGCCTGCCCACGCACGCCGCCCACCCCAGCCCCCGGCCCCGGCAGTCACCATTCTACTTTCCAGATCTCTGAACTGGACAACTCCGGTGCCTCCCATCAGTGGAACAGACCGCATTCCATCTCTCACGGCTGCTCGTTTCATTTGCCATAAAGTCCTCAAGGTTCATCCACGCGGTAGCAGGCACAGGATTTCCATCCTTCCTAAGGCTGCAAATTCCTTGTTTTTGACTGCAAAGCATTTCAAGTGTATCCAGCGAGTTAATAAATCAACTAGATGGAGAGGGCGTACGTGGCCTGTTTAGTAAGACTTCGGGCTTGGAAACCATAAGCAAGGGAGTGAGCAAATTCACGGACATCCTTAAGGCTGGATTCTTCACGGCGCAGCAGAATCCCCTGGAAAGCTGCCAAACCACCCACTGCGGGGCCCAAACCCTGAATATCGGACACGGTAGAGTCGTACCTAGAGTCGGGCCCAGGAATTTGCATTTCACAGGAGTTCCCAGTCAGGGACCGCTCTTTCGAGAACCACTGTAACCTATCCAGGGTTCTTTCTGGAAGATTCCAATGGCAAATATGTCCTATAGGGCAAGGAAAATGCCCGTCCCACCCAAGCCAGGCGGCGTGCAGTCAGAGAAGAAGGCAGGCACAGAGCAGAGCAGGAGTAGTGAGCGAGCGTGGTCCTTGTCATTCCGGGGAAAGGTGGGAACGTGGGGAAGAGCAGCGGCCAGTGACAGGACAAAGCTTTCAGGGAGAAGCCTGGCTTCACCTCTCTGGCCTCAGGGAGAAGAGGACAAGCCTGTGGTAAACGAGGGACACTTAGGGAGTCGGGGAATCTAGGCTGCGTTACTCCCTCTGAGACTCAGGGAGAGGTCCTGAGAGCCAGGCCTGGCCCATCTCGATTTTGGTCCACACGAGATGCCAGCAGACGTGGAGAGAACAGCCGTGATGATGTGCGACGGTCCTGGGGCAGGGCCCGGGCCAGGCGTGGCTGAGATGGACAACTCTGCGGATACCGTGTCTGAAGGGAGAGGGGGACCGGGGGAGCCCGAATCTGCCGGGGGAGGCTGCTAGGGGTCCCCAAGGGCATGACCCAGGCCAACCCTGGACAGTGACCGAGCTCAGCAGTGGGTGCCAGCAATGACAAGGGAGACCAAGGACAGAGTCAAGACACCACGGGACAGTGCCCTCAAGGACCTGCTCTCACCACTGCCCCAGACCTCCCAGCACTATGCCGGCAAAGCGGCAGGCAGTGGAGACTAAGGACATCTGAGAACAGGAGCAAAGCATGTTAAGAGACTGAGAATTACCTCAAGGGACTATTCAGACGATTAGACCAGGCTCGCTTCTAACCTGGCTGGGGTCGAGATGGCTCTGTTTCCCTGCTACCCGGCAGGCGGGAGTTAGTGAGGAAGACCAGACTAGGTTCAGAGTACAGAACCCATGTTCGCGTCTATATATCTAAGTTATCATGTGACCGGGATTGTTAGACAAAATCAGGGATGCACTTTCCCGGAGAAATTGTTATCTGAAATTCAACTAGAACGCACATCCTGTATTGGGATTTGCTCAATGTGTCAGCCTTCGACGTGACCCACTACTGGGCGTGCCCACGTGGGGACAACCTACGAAGGGGCAAATCCATACCTGAAACATACCAACCGCTTTCTTTTCACCATATTCGAACATGATTGTCACATCTGGATTGTCGCCACACCTCTGCCGGATGATTTGCTAAATCGTGGAAGGGGCATTTCAACTACACGTCAGGATATCTGAGGTATCCCTCACCCTGGTGTATCCCTAACCCTCATCTCCTGGGCCCACCGTCTCTGGCCACACCTCCGAGCTGGGCCAGCCACGCGGGCTGACATGGCCAAGTTCAGCGTTTTAGAGGTCACCGTCTGCCCGTGACTCAGAGGCTCCTAATGACCCAAGACCCACACATTTGTCTCAGATAAAACACCATATCGTTGACCTGCAAAACTGATGAATATGAATTTGAATACTAGTTTGTGAATACTAGTTTTCACGACTAGTACAAATCCTAGCGTTACTATTGCCCTTTTATTAGTGTGAGATTATATTGTTCTCCACAGACTGCAGGTGTCCTTAGCCATGTCTTTGGAGCTCAGGAAGTCACTCCCAAGCAAGGTTCTGAGGAAGCAAGAGATGGAAGGTAAGTTTGACTGAGGAACCACCCAGGAAAGAGACAGGTGTGGAGGAACAATTCCTAGGAGAGACAAAATGTGGGACAGATGGGGTCTTGAAGCGGAGAGAATCAGGGAGATTCATTAGGGTGCCGGCAAGAACAGGGCACACAGAGAAAAGTCCTCTCCTCCGGAAGCTGGATCAGGCTCTGTGGAGTCAGTCTGCAATGGACGGGGGCTGCTGGGGCTGTGGGAAAGTCCTCAGAAACCCAGCCCTTATACCCCCGCTTCATTTATTGAGCATCTACTATGTGGGAGGGAAGTGATACACTCTGAGCGTTCTCTTACAAAATCGTGAATGTTCCAACATTTCTACCTTCGTCCACTATCACCACCACTGACAAACCACAGAACAAATCATGACTGGGATCCAGGGCTTCGGTGTGTTTTGTTTTGTTCTGGGGAAAATAGAGAACGACGGGCTGTACTGATTCCCCCATAACCACGAAACCCTCAGTCCCTTCTCCCTTCTTGCTGTGCTGTTTCTGCTGTTTCTGTTTTGATTGGCACGTGGACTTGCTCATGACAAGTCCGACAAGATGGGAGGGTTAATTTATTTAAGGGAATGAGAGTCAACACTGCAGGGAAAGTAAAAGGCTCCGGTCTGTAACTGTCTTTAGAGCAAAACAAATAGGAGCACTGGCAGAACCCAACTGTGGTCACCAATGCTGTTTTGGGGGTTTGAGCAGTCACAGAAAACCAGCTCCTCTGAGTTTCCACTGACTTGGAAGTTTGGGCTTCTGTGTCCGATGGACTGGGGTTCAAACCCACACTTCGTAGACGTGCCCCCCCACCCCCCGCCCTGCCCTGGCCAGCTGCGCTATGGAAAGTCTGGTTCCTCACCGACTACAGCAATAACAAAACTAACACCTATTTCAGAGGTTGTTGTAAGAATTAAATGTGAGGATGAAATGCTTGGAATGCCTAAAGCCAACAGGTGAGAGCTCCCCAGAATTATTTATCTAAATGCAGTGGTGAACTCATGAAACCGAATTGATTCCTAGAGATAAAATCCTACATTTGATCTGAATTAAGCCACTTCTTCTGAACCTACTATGAATCTTAGAAAAGTGACTGCCCCGTTGGTCCAGTTCAACAGCCTCATGTAAATTCAGTATCAAGCGTCCCCACTCTTTTATCCTCTTAATGTTAGAATGTTAGTCCTAAGAAAATGATTCTAATACTACCCACATTGTCTGCATTTAGGGGACAGGACAGGGGTGTCCATGACCTATAACACAAAAAGAAAAGGCCTCTTCCTATTGGAGGGCTGTTCTGAAAAAGTCAAGCATAAGTCAGAACATTTTATCGAAAGGCCTCAAAATTAAATTTGCAGGGTGCCTGGGTGGCTCAGTGGGTTAAAACCTCTGCCTTCAGCTCAGGTCATGATCTCAAGGTCCTGGGATCAAGCTCTGCATTGGGCTGTCTGCTCAGCAGGGAGCCTGCTTTCTCCTCTCTCTCTGCCTGCCTCTCTGCCTACTTGTGATCTCTGCCTGTCAAATAAATAAATAAAATCTTTAAAAAAATTTTTTTTTCCACTAAACAATGCCTTGGAAACACACACTCGCAAAGAGGAAACAATGCTAGACCGATGAAACAGAATGAAGCAAAACACAGTGGGTCTTAAATTCCTGAATGTGAATTTATCTATCTGTTTGTTAGTATCTCGCAGAAGGACCTGGAGTTTTTGACCTCTGCCCTGACTTTGAGACAGTGATGGAAAGGGGATGAGAAACCAAGGAGCAAAGGTTGAACGGGCCCTTCATGCAAGCACCGCTGGTCTCAGTGGGGACGCGGCTCAGTGTGCAACGCCAGCGGGCTGCCCTTCTGGGATCTACTCACTGCAAGTTCCCGCAGGCCGATGTGGATCCTCAGGCCTCACCAAGTCAGTGCCGTTGTTACGAAGGTGTGCGCTGTGAAACTGTGTAAACAGAGTGACGCGAGGCCATTCCTGCCTAGTGACCTGGACCAGAAAGCTCTATTTTTAGAAACAGCTACAAGCTGCTATGCCCTTGGAAAGAAGGCCAGCCGCACCCTATTGCTGTTTTGGAACATTTCTGTGCCTTTGGGTTGTGCTCCAAAATATTTGTGACAAAGTAAAGAGGAGAACCATCCCCAGTGTCTCAAGCTGGAAATCTGAATTTTGAATTTTGCTTGTACATCCTGAGAAAGAAGAGGCATGAAGCGGGCCTTTCGTTTCGAGGAAATTGACACGGATCCCATCTTGGGGGGTTTCTGTGGGCCAAAGAGACAAGGAAGGATCCATAGGAATGCCCCAACCCAGCCAGGGGAAGACCGTGGCACACCTCTGAGCAGGGCGGGCTACGTGCCTCAGTGGACCTTCTAATCACTTGGCCAGCTTGTTGCAGAGCGGGCGCGCCCTCCCCCACCCCGGGCTGGTTTAGGAAGAGCCGATCACCACCCAGCGGCTACTGGGCATAGCTTTGTTTTCATCTCACAGCGACTCAGTGAGCACATGTCATGGGCCAGGAGCCATTCCGGGCACTGGGACACCGAACGGAATGCCTACCGGTTTGGAGTTTCTTTCCTAATGAAGGAAAGCAGATGTGAGTGTATGTCTCCTCGGTAGGAAAAACCAAAACAAAACAAGGAGTGTTGGGGATACAGCAGGGAAGGGGCTGCTGCGGGTTTCAGTGGGCTGCACGGGGAAGGATGGCATTTGAGCAAATACCTAAAGGAACTCAGGGAGCAAGTCAAAAGGGTATAATGGATAAAAAATGTTCATTTTTTTAAATTAAAGTGTATTTTTTAAAAACTTAACATGCAACCGCTAGTGACAAAACAATGACTGTTTCGCCCCTTGCTCCTTTAAGCTATGCAGGTGAAGACGAAAGGGTTTGACAATGTCTCGCCCCCAAGCTAAAGTCATGAAAGACTGAGGCACCCAGGCCTTGCTCTGGGGGCCCCCCCGCTTCTGTACCAGCAATGGAGAACAATGGCTGATTCCCAAGAGACCCCTTTAAAGAAACATTCCAAGGAATCCTTTTAAAATGCTCCCTCGAACCACAGTGTTCATGAAAACAATATAGCGACCTTCCTACCTAAACAATAAGCTCACTCACCGAGCACCCGTCCCCCCGGGATAATTTCCCAGCCCCTACCCACGAAGCAAACAGCGACACGAGTTTGACACCAGCACAAGGGGGAGTGGAAAATTGCGTTTCTCAAATGCACTGGCAAACTGTTGTTCAGGGGTCCCCTAAACAACACAGGGCTTAGGGGTGTCCCACCCCCGCACAAAAATCTGCGTATAATGTTTGACTCCCCCAGAACATAACTACTTAATAGCTCAGAGCCTATGGTCGAACGGAAGCCTTACTGATAGCAGCGTATTGATGTATTTTGTACATGTATTAGAAACTGTATTGTTACAATAAAGTAAGCTAGAGAAAAGAAATACGGGAATCCTCAGGAAAATACATATAACATTGTACTGTTTTTATTGGAAAAAATCCACGTGTGAGTGAGTGGACCTGAGCAGTTCGACCCTGTGTTGCGCAAGGGTCGACCATGCAAAGAAGCAGCCCCGCAGCTGGTGAGGAGAGAGCAGGCCTCTGGTCCCACGAGGCAACTGAACCAACGTTTTAGGACCGAGAGGCAAAGGCGCAGAGAGGCTGGTCTTAGAGGCGTCATTTTACTCGGGACTCACGAGGGTCTTCAAAGCTGTCACATGCGAGGACCCCAGACGCAACAGAATCAGGAGACCGATGGTACCAAATACATAGTTGGGGTCACCACTTTAATTCGCGGTGGTCAAAGAAAAAGAAGCTTAGGGGTCGTCTCGACTCAGCCAGAGCCAGACCCGGCCGCTTTCTCTGCCTTCGGAAGGCTAAGGGTCTGCACAGGGCTCTGGATGCTTCCAGACCTGTATTGGAAGCTTCCTCTCAGGACTCTAGTAGGACACCTGTGATCTTAGAGCCATTATCATTAAGTAAGACTCAAAAATACATAATCTAGAAGAAAAGTGGACAGTAAAAATCGTGGAATTGTCCAGAACAGGGCAAAACCGTCAGGACATCCCAAGCTCTGATTTTCCACTGAGGACATGCGCAGTGTCTTGAACAGCGGGCGGCATTTAACCGTTCTCTCCCGAAACCATTTCTCTACCCCTCCCTCCCAAGAAGTCTGGGACTTGTGCTGTGGCTTTATGAGATATGACTTTTTTTTTTTTAAGATTTTATTTATTTATTTGACGGACAGAGATCACAAGTAGGCAGAGAGACAGGCAGAGAGAGGAGGACGCAGGCTCCCCGCTGAGCAGAGAGCCCGATGCGGGGCGCGATCCCAGGACCCTGAGATCATGACCCGAGCCAAAGGCAGTGGCTTAACCCACTGAGCCACCCAGGTGCTCCCGAGGTGTGATTTTTTAAACACCAGGACTGACAAAGGACGTGAATACACCGCGAGGACAGACAGCCGCTCACGTGCTTGTTCCAATCTAGGACCTCTTGACATTGTCTTCACGTCGCATGAGTAAGTTCAATGGCATTGAGCAAGCCATCTTTCACAGCTTGTTTCCCGGGGGCACCGGCCAGAAATGACATGCAGAGGGAACGCGCCGACTGAGGCAAGGTGGGTGTGGTTTTACCCGCTCAGAACAGCTGGGTGGCCCCCGCACCTGCTGGCGACCATGAACTCCCGATGCAACGGCAGCTGGTAACAGCTCAGGTCACAGACATTCGGGCGGAGGGGGGGAGGTGGGGGGCAGTGCAGACCAAGCGATGCCCACCGACAACCCCTCCCCTGCCCACACCCCTTATCAGTAGCAACATTTCTTAATGAGCTTTTCACAAAATTCTGCCTCCATATAGCAATAATGAGAAACAGGCCTCCCAGAAATGCCCGAGCGGGAGCCACTGGGTGTGGGGAGCGGGGGCGGGGCAGCTCTTCTCCAGCAGGCCTGGGGGGGTCCTAGGCAGTCCTGACTTCTCTGAAGCAGGTGTCTTTGTGTCTGCTCTGTGGTTTTCCCTGCCACGAACAAGGCTCTGGCCTGCTCCCTGCCTCTCCTGGTTTGCCTTCCTGGCTCTCCTCCGGCTTCTACCGTAATATCCCCATCCCCTCTGCAAGTCTTTCTTCTGCCTCTTAGTTCCTACCTCCGCGTGGCTTCCCTGTATCACCTTGATTTACGGCTCTGACCAGTGGTTCTCAAACTTTACTGCATGACAGAATCACCCAAGCAGCTTTAAAAGTGCCCACTGGCAGGTTACACCGTCTACCAACGGAATCAGAACTCGGGAGATGGGACCCCCGCGTTGGCTGGTCTGTTTTTAACTTCCTCCATAAATCCCAGTGGGTAGCCACGTTGGAGAAGCCGCAGCTCGAGGCCATTTCGATTCGAGGGTGCAGAATGAAACAGGTTTGGTTCATATTCTAAATCAGAATCATCCAAACACATCTGTTCAAGCTGGTGTGCCCACGTTTGGGGCCAGGGGAGAGGATGCCGGCGTAACTTCTGAGCGACGTCAGTGCTCAGACTTCATATCCCTTGTAAAGGCTCAGATATTTGCGGGCCATTCTTTAATGGCTGGGCTTGGAGGGGTGACTCCTGCTTGCAATACATTTGTTCGAAGTTAAACCGTGTTATCCCAAGAATGAAACCGGGGCTTTCATCATCAAGGCCCCTTCGCTGGGAGACAGCGCAGCCTTCCTTTGCACGCGGGCCAGCACTCACCGCATAGCCAGTGAGTGTATGTAACCCCCTGAATAAAAATAGTGGTTAGCATCATGGCAGCAGAAAAATATGTCCCTTTCTCATAGCAGTAGGGGAGCCTCATGGCATACCTCTCAGGAAACCCAATAATGTGTTCCATGAATTTTCCATGGGCAGGAGCAACTGGTTAGGAAATCAGATACGAGACTTCTAGACAGTGACATTCAAGACGAGGACTCCAGGGGAGCCCAAACCGGCCTGAGTGTGGTCCCAGCAGGGTTGAAATACCCCCTCACAGCATACTGAGTGAATTCCCGCGATGCCAGGCCTCTCGGAACAGTTTCTGGGGCTCGAAGGCCATCGCAGCTGGCTCCTTGCCTTCCTCGCCACCAGTTGCTCAAGTGGAAAAAAATGTCTAAGGGGTGAGTTCCCGCAGTTCTCAATTTATACTGATTCCCCATGTGGGAAGTCTCAGCAGGGCCCCGGCTGGGTTGCAAACCGGATTCCAGCCTGGGGTCTGCACTCCCATCCCGGCCATGCGCCTCCCCTTTGCTCAAATTCCGCATTGCCTAGGGCAGGTGAGGGATGGGTGAGGGGCAACGGGGTGGGGCAGGGACGACAAGGACAAGACGGTCATCGCGAGCGTTAGGGGGCATGTGCAGCTGGGAGATACAGAAGGAGACGGGACAAGCTTCCAACACGGAAGTCACCAGGGCGCTACTGCCTGCCGTCCTCGGGCCGCTCTGGCTCCGTGCGTCCCTCACAGGGCACAGGTGTCACAGACCCGCTTCCGGCACCTGCGGGAGGACTCGGCCCCCCCCGCATAGCCCGCAGTCCCTTTTTATATCTTGAGAGGCAGTTCACGGGACTTACACAAATCTTTCTCGTTCGGCTTCTGCGTCCAGGTGAGGCGAGGGAAGCCCCGTGTGTTACGCAACAGGCGAGTCCCTGGAGCTTCAGGAACAGTTTCTCAATTGTCTCTCCAAGGTCGTTGCTTCCAATGGTCCTCAACTACCACCTGCCCATGGGAGAGTTCTCCTGTGGCAAAATTTTCCCAAAGGCCACACTCTGTGCTGTGTAAAGAACGTTACGTTTTCCAATCACGCTCGGCCTGTGCCACGTGTGCCGGTATACGCCAAGCAATTAAGTCCACGGAGCGAAGTTTCACCAGGAGGCGAAAGCCAGTCCGCAGCCTGACGGTCCTCTTCGGTAGCTCAGCCTCCCACCAATGAGCTACGGCTTGTTTCAGAATCAGAACAAAAGGTGGTCTCAAAAAAAAAAAAAAAAAAAAAAAAATCCCATTCTGAACTTGACCCTCTTTGATACTGCCCTTTAGAACGAAATTTCCTTTTAGCAAAATCGATATAATCAGAAACCTTAAAACTCATATGTTCTCATTTGTGCAAATAAGTGTGTGCACGAAATAGAACTACTAAAGGAGGATGCAGTCGGGTACATTTTCATGAGCTAAGATAATACAATACATACTCCTCAAGGAATCGTGGTTTAAAATTTTATCACAGTAAACCATTTGCAAACACACTGTCTTATTTCATCCTTATAGCAACCGAGCAGGGAAGATAATATCACTGTTTTCCATTTTAAGAAGAAACATAGTCTCAGAGAGATTGATTTGTGCCCAGGATACCACGGTCGGACCACAGCAGAGATGGGGTTGGAATCCCAATGACAGGAGCCCCTTGGGCATGTGGCTTACCATTTCATATCTAAGCACTGGCACCTTGGTGCTGGCATAATCTGGTTTAGAGATCGTCAGTTTATAAGGAAAAAACAGACGCTTTTTATGCTCCAGAAAAGTTCAACCTACCATTCACACTTTGTTGCTTTGACAATAGGGAGTTCTGTTCAGTTTACTCTGTAAAGCTCTTAATAAATTCTCTCTTTAAACTGCTTTAAAATAGTTCAAAAGGGACACCAGGTGGTTAATCAGAGTAAGTTGCTTTAAGAATATAGATGCTTTTTAAGGGAATGGACTCCGGCAGGTGGTAGGGAAGAGAGCAGAGATGGGATAGTTTGGGGGAGGTAAGGAGTGGATAGCGATAATATCCAAGAAATTATTTTCTTTTATAAGCTGTAACCATGAGTTGAAAACAACTGATTTGCAAAATCCTTTTTTTTAAATTAAAAGTTAATAGCACTAATACTTAAATTCGTGCTATTAAGGCTTTTAAAGGGGCCTTAAAATGCATTCTGTTCATTACCAGATACTTCTTTTGACATCACTGATTTGCAAATCCTAAGTGAGCTGTAGTCTCACAACTCAACCTAGACATAAAAAAGTCACAGTAGCAAATGTGTGAGCCACCCCCCCATTCCATTCCAATAATGTCATCCGTTTATAAAAAGAACCGTTCTGCCAACCCTCAGATATGTGGGATGGGTTTTTGCGGGGAGTGTGAGCCTGACGGTGGCGGTAAACTTAATTTCATTGCCCTTTTCGTTAGAGGGAGGAAGCAATCATAAAGCAACAAATAGTTTTATTTCCAGAGGCTGATGAGGACCGTCAGGTCAGCTGGAGGCACAAAGCAGTGACAGGCATGTGCTGTGAACCCCCAAGGGAAGTTCAAGGTCAGTGGGAATCACTTCTTCATTTGATAATTTCCCCTGGATGAGTTAAAAATCAGTTTAAGGGATTTTTCTAGTTTTGGGGTTTTTCTAGTTTTGGGTTTTTTTGTATTTTTTTTTTTTTTTTTTTTAAGCATCACACATATTTCTAAACGGAGAAGGCAGTGAGTAGAAACATTAGTTCACGACTTGAAGTGCTAAGAGGCCCCAAGACCTGTATTCTCAGAGAACGAGGTTCTCACTTAGGCTATGAGCACTTGGCCTTGAGCAAGTCACTCCCCGTCTATGGACGCAGGACTCTCATTTCTTCCCCCAGACAGAGCCAAAGACCAGAAAGTGACAAAACCTAGAGGCTCACTTCGGCCCCACTACACACGGCAGTTCCCATATGTTGGGCAGATGCTTACTCATTACTAATGACTTCACTAATCACCCCCCCCTTTCTCTTCGGTCTCTCTTTTCCCAGAAAATGTGATCACCTCCTGCTTCTTTCTCACACACAGTCAAATTAAAATTAAAAAATTAAATTAAAACAAAAATACACGTTCCCTTCCAACACTGTCAACTCAGAATAAGTGAATGGGAAAGGGAAATGATATATCAAATTTGCACAAATGCTGGGAAGCTTTAGGAGTAAGATTTCATTCTAAAAAAGGGACTCACTTTCCAACACCCTCTGCAGACTGTTCTGAATTGGAACACGGCCCAGAAAGACCGTTTCCCACCCACAGTCCTCCCATCAACTGGGCCCTCCAATCGTACGCTGTGTTCTAGAGATTAAAGTAGACTTCTCACAGAGGTTACTTGCTTAACAAATATGCATTACATTTTTAGGAGAACTCATCACCATGCTGTATATATGAATTTCTCGTTTAATTCTCACCGTCCTCAGATAGATTGAATGACCTGCCCCGGGTCGCCGAGCTAGTACTAAAGCCATCAGACTTCATGTCCAGGCAGCCTCAAACCAGGCAGTCTCTCCCATAAAGAATGGAATCTGACTTTGGTGTGGCTGCGGGGGGCCCTACATGATGAGCCTTGCAAAACAAAGATAAAACACCATGAAACACACCCCAGAACTTTTCTTAGCTACACCGGCCAACAAACCATTGATACCAAGTTTAGCAATAGGATGATTCTGGGCAAAATAACATCTTGATGCCAAATGTCGGGAGGTTGGATTTGCCAAGAAAAATGGGGGTTGTGGGGGTGAGCAGAATTGGGATTACAGCTCCATCCGTCACAATGCCATTCTGATTACCCAGTTCAAGATGGACATCCAAGTCCTAGCTCAGGGCAAGAACAGGAGTTTATTTATTTATTTATTTTTAAAGATTTTATTTATGTATTTGACAGACAGAGATCACAAGTAGGTAGAGGCAGGCAGAGAGAGAGGGGGGAAGCAGGCTCCCTGATGAGCAGAGAGGCCGATGCGGGGCTCCATCCCAGGACCCTGGGATCATGACCTGAGCCGAAGGCAGAGGCTTCACCCACTGAGCCACCCAGGCGCCCCAAGAACAGGAGTTTAGATGAACACCCAGCAATTAACCCTAATAGTCTATACTGAAGTGAAACTGTCACTTCTTCTTTTTTTTTTTTTTTCATTTAAATTTGAGGTTATTTGCAAACAACAGGGTGTAGTCCCTGTGTTAAAAGCACCTGGCATCACCCTCAGGAATGTGAAACTTAAAGACCTTTTCCTTTGTTTCCATTTTAACAGTTACTTGCATCTAAGACTTGTATTTCACACGTAGCTGCCAGATAAAGTCTCTACTGATGTTAGAGTTTGGAGTATTGACTCTTAATTGTGTACATGTCTGTTTTCCTGATTTAAATCCATGGTACCATCCTTGCATTCCACAAAGGTTTTCCTTCTTCAAGTTTCCTTTAGCTAGAAGATGTTCGTTTTCCTTTTGGAAGGTCTTTTCTTCGGCTACTTCTTATTTTATCATTCTTCTCCATTCATCCATCACTAACGGTAGACCTTCCCTCTCTGTATACCCAGCATCCAACATCCCACATTCTCTGCTCCCGCAGCGGGCACACTGCCCCTTCACTCCCTCTTCCTGGAGGACTCAGCTCTGCCTTCTTCATGGGTCAGCAGATCTCGTAAGGTCTTTGACCCGCAGCTCACTTGACACTCTGCATTTCTCTTGTCACTGTCGCCTTTAAAGAAAGTGTTTCTACTTTTGATTGTTTTTGGTCACTGGGTAAGACGCCCTCAAAACTTATACAAACACTTCCCTGCTCTACGTTCTTGGCATTTTTAATGATGGATGGGCGGTGTTGCCCTCACCCTCCCAAAACTAACTTTATGGGGTCGGGGGGAGGCGGGTATACCTAGAGCCGCTGAAATGTAAATTTTCACTACACAAATGATTTCTCTGGAAAACAGACCCTCCAGTTATGTTTCCAGGAAGCCACCTCAAGTTTGTTTTTTTTTTTTAAATACAGAGATCACTTAGGGAAAAAAAGAAGATTAACGAGTGAAATACACAAGTCACTGTATCATGAATAAGTAGGAGGAAAGGAGGGGCGCCTCTGTGGCTCAGTCTTTAAACATCTGCCTTTAGCTCAGGTCTTGATCCCAGGGTCTTGGGACCTAGTCCTACTCCCCCTGCTGTGCCTCTCTCTCTCTGTCAAACAAACAAAAAAGTAGAAGGAAAAGAAATCTCAGGACCTGACGTGGGCCTAGGTAGAAAGACAAGACTTCTCAAGAAAACAGCTCTACTCAATACAAAGCCAGATTAATCCAGAGCAAAAGGGCTTGCTTCTACCCAGTTCTCTGAAAGGTCAGGGACAAATGTCCATCCTTGTCTACCAAGGCAAGTTTATAATCCCCATCTCTCAGTCGGTGTGAGAAGTAAAGACAGCCTCCTTTTCCTCAAACTCCGAGAGTTCCACTATAAAAATCAACACATAATAGATGAGGTAAGACATATTCAAAAGGCATCTTAGAGGCAAAATGTTTCCCACACCAAAAGCAGGGACAGCAAGGACTCTTCAATAACCTTATCGATCACATTAGCATATCTAAAGAAAGAATGTGTCAATCAGAAAGGGGATATGGTGCAGGGTGGGGGGGGGCCCACACAGGGAAGAAACAAGACTGGAGAGTATGGCTTAGGCAGCAGGACTCCCTGCCCTCAGGAGGGGAAAGAGTCCCCACTCACCAGAGCATCTGGGCCACCAGGCAGATGTGTCCCTAGTGGAAACGGGGCCAACTGGCCTTCAGAGTGGGGCCTCAGCCCCACTCCCTTCCCTCTGAAGGAGGTCACCAGGCACAACCTGACCTCATTATCATCAGACTTCTTACTTAGTTTTCCTGTCAGGTAAGGTACACTGCTTCTTGGACCACTTGGGATACCTGTTCCATTCAGAGTCACCTTTATCAAAATGAGTGCGTACATTGACATTATGGCAAGTACCCTTCAATTTTTTGTGGGTTTGGGTAATGTAAGTGAACATTCCTAAATTTCATGAGCTCCTGGGCACTGTCATGACTAGTTCTGTGCCAGTAAGCTTGGGGACCAGCCCCTTAATGATAGTAAATTCACCAAGGGAATAAGGGAGGGATCGTGGTGGAGAGGAGCATCTCTTGACAACCAGGCCATCAGCATCTTGACAATCAGGCCATCAGCACTTTTGGCCCAATGGCAGTACTCCTCCGTGTTGCCACGTGCCCCTCTAACCCAATCCAGAATAATAATGATCAAATATTACACGTCTACTGTGTCCTTGTTCTTTGTTCATTAAATCCATATAATGCCCTTTTGTGGTAAGAATTATTATTTCTATTTTATAAATGAAAAAATTGAGGCTTAGAGAGGTCCAAGGTCACACAACTTGCAAATGACAAGGCCAGACGTCCACCCCGGGACTGTCTCCTGTTCTGCTAGAAGCGATTCAGATCTTATGCCATCATCAGCTGGAAGGCAGGACAGAAGGCCAGCATGACTACTTGTCATGGCCAGAAACAGAGGCGTCCTCTCCAGAAGCCAATCTACCACTAGAGGCCCATCAAAACAAATCGCGAGTACAAACTCCACTATCCCTCCGCCAACAGATAAATGCCAGTGTTCTAAAGTCGGGCTTCGGCTGCCAACGCCAAAGCGAGTCCAAAAACTTCAGCACTCTTTTGTACACAGGGAATAGGCCTCGTAGTTCTGTGACTTCCTACACACCTGCTTGAGAAATCAACCACTATGTTTAGGACGACTATTCGCTCTAGTCAAATCGTGGCCCATAAGGAATGGGCCTGTGCCTAGAGCTGGCGGATAATATATCAAGAAAAGCAGCTCCTATTGTTACCAAGTAGCTACCAGGAAGATGTACAGGATTTCATCTCATCTTTCCAGTCACCCTGTAAAGTAGATATTTAAAGATGAGGAAACAATCTTCAGTGAGGTTAGGTAAGTTGCCCAAGGTCACACAGCTAGACAACCCTGGAATGAGATCAGCTCTGGATCTGGGCCCGATCGAACTCTCTGTTTCAAGCCACTCTCCATCCCTGACCACCAGAGAAGCAGCGTGTGGCTAGACAGTTCTGAAGACAAGCCAGACACAGCCCAACACTGAGGAGAGTCTCCAGAGCCTGGGGACGTGGTAAGACCACACCGAGGGCTGTGTTTTTGTGGTTGGGAGGAGCTGAGGTCCCCTCAGCAAGGGCTCACTCGGGAAAGTTTGAGGAATGCATGAATGTAGGAGTGATGGTCCCATAAGAGAGTTTCTTATGAGTGATGAAAAAATCACGCTATTTTCATATCCTGAAAATAGCATGGCTTGATGGATGACTCCCTCTAGGGGAGTTCTAGCCAACGTGAACATTCTCAAATGTTATAACATTTAGTTGCCATGTAAGGCAGCCAAAACCTGATTAGTGAAGAAATATCTAAATAAGAAAATTGTGCAGGCCTAGGGCTTAGTAGGTCAAGGTAATGACTCTCAAGTGGCGGATGAAGCGGAACCAAGCATATCTACATTCTCTTCTGGTCCTTCCACTTACCAGCTCTGCTACCTTCAGCCATTTCGGCAGCCTCTTGCCTGTAAGTGGGGACGCGATAGCGATCTCTCCAGATTCTTGTGAGCTTAAATGAGCTAGCACATGGAAAATACCGGAGCAGTGCTTGGTTTGTAACAGTGCTAAAAAAATGTTTTTTAACTCCTTTACGCTTTTTTTAAAAAAAGATTTTATTTATTTGACAGACAGAGATCACAACCAGGCAGAGAGGCAGGCAGAGAGAGAAGGAAACAGGCTCCCTGCTGAGCAAAGAGCACGACCGGGGCTCGATCCCAGGACCCTGAGACCATGACCTGAGCCGAAGGCAGAGGCTTTACCCCACCGAGCCATCCAGGTGCCCCTCCTTTACCCTTTTTATAAATAATTTCCTCTGCCAGGATGCAGGTTTCCCCGGGAGTAGGACATCAGCCACTTGAGGCATTACACCCAATCACAACCCAAACCTTTTCCAAGAGCTACCAGGGTCACCACCAGGAAAACAAGACAAAGCAAACAAAAGAAGGAATGTGCTTGTCTGGATGACCGCTGCTGCTGCTGCTGCGGTGTAGGTGAGGCTAGTGGAATGCCACCTTAGCCCCAAGCCAACTGCTTCCTCTAGTTCCGCAAGGAGACAAGGCTTCACAGAGCTCCGACCACATCTGGGATCAGTCGCTTTTCATTACACCCAGAAATTCAGAAAGTACCGTGAGGCAGAGCCATGCCAAGCCCAATACCCGCTGGGAAAGCCAGCGTTTCAAAAGAAAGTGGTGTCTGAAACGTCTTCACTCAACCTCCTCCTCACATGCCGCAGGAAGGATAGGGGAAAAACCAGGGCAGGGCAGCGGGGAGGTGGGGAGGCAGAAGGATCCACACAGGGAGATTTAGAGAACAAGTTACTGATCCCAGCTGTTCCCAGGACATGGAGCAGGGGGGAGAGGGGGGTTGGTTTGCTGGTGTCGGAGGGAGAGTGGAGGCACCGCACAGCCTACCTGCGTACCACCAGCCTGAGGGTCTTGTAGGATCCTTTCACCAGGGAAACGGCCTCCCTCCGGGAGCTGCTCAGCACAACCTCGTTGATGTGCACCACCTCGTCCCCGGCCCGCAGTCTGGAGCTCACCAAGTCCGCTTTGCCCCCTTCTTCGATCTGCTCAGAGAGAGGAGAGAGCCCTGGGTAAGCTGCTCCAGGCCCCACTGGATGTCTGCAGAGCCCGACGGACCGGTTATGACCACGCCCCACTGGCAGACAACCCGAGGGTATGGTGGGGAGAAGGCAGGGACTGCCTCCTGTTTTCCACGCCCTCAAGCACCCAGCACCCTGCCTGCCCTCAGAGCGTGCTCAGAAACATTAGCTGAAGGGGTGAAGGATCTCACTTTCCATCCACGACCCTCTATGCCATTCCGCTCACCACCCGCCCTTCACAGCTCCAACTCCCAAAGTCCACTCAGAGCAACTGTTTAATGACTTTACAAGCTGAGTTCTTCTTGTCTCACTTTTTGGTCTAAAATTATAATTCACTGGATAAGGAAACTGTGGTATATCTAGACAATACAGGATTCTTCAGCACTAAGAGGAAATGAGCTTTCAAGCCATGGAAAGACACGGAGGAAACGTAAAGGCATATTCCTAAGTGAAAGAAGTGAACGTGAGAGGCTACTTACAGCCTAAGTCCAGCTACGTGACATTCCCGAAAGGAAAAACTATGGAAACAGTAGAGATATCAGTGGCCGCCCGGGTTAGGGGGGAGAGAGGGATGAATAAGTCTAGGGCAGTGAAACTATACTGCGTGAGAGCAGAAGGCTAGATACGGGACTTTACACCGTAGACTGTATAACACCAAGAGTGAACCCTCATGTAACTACGAACTTTGGAGGATAATGATGAGTCAATATAGTTTCCTTGTCTGTAACAGATGTTGTACTCTAGTGAAGGATATTGGTAATGGGGGACTCTATCCAAGGGAGGGGAGTCAGGGGACATATGGGAACTTTCTCTACTCCACTCAATTTTGCTGTGAACCTGAAACTGCATAAGAAATAAAGCCTATTGAAAAATTATAATCCATTCAACAAAGTGATTCAATACTTGCTTCACACCAGAAATTGTTCTAGGTGCTAAGGCTATAAGTAAGGAACCCTTGCTCCTCTGGTGCATAGGGTAGCAGTGGTGAAGCAATCTAAACGTAACAAACAAATACTGATTACAGTGTATTAGAACTTGATGATGTGTTTTGGAAACCAACAGAACAAATTAATCCTCAGTCCCGCTGTCCTATGCCGATGGATGTTTGTGGAATGTCAATGATGATGAATGAGAATAAAAAGGGAAAAAATAAAACAAAAACAAAAACCACAAGAACAAAACCTGACCCATATTTTCTCTTTTCTCAATAATTACACACTAGAATTGCTCACATTTTCAAAAACCTTCAATAGGTCTTAAAAATATATAAAATGGACCAAATTCCTATAATGAATTTGTAAGTTTGGCCCTTGCTAGCTTCTATTTTACTTAAACGGTGGTTCTGAGTTTGAGGAGTGACACAGAGGACATGAGTAAGGGGAAGTCAGGTACGTGGTCTAAACTCAGACTCATCATCTGTGATGACAGATGAGGGACAGTCGTACCTGCCCCACAGAGCTGCTGTGGGGATGGATGAGATAAGCCACATGAACTGGGTGACACCGTTCCTGGCCTCTGGTAAGATTTAGAACGTGACAGCTTCTGTTTTCAGAAATCCTATGTCATGAAGGTCTTTCCATTCCTTAACTATTCTACTATAACGTCTTGGTGTGAACATAACGTGGTGTACTTAAGCCATTCCCTACTGATCCTGCGTTTCTCCCCTTCTCATCCTACTGATGCTCCCTGCCAACCTTCTATAAATGCGCTTTTCCCCAAACACACTGGGCACCGTCTAACCACAGGGCCTCTACCCCCACAGCTCGGGGTCTCCTTCTACCTGGGTTGCTCCCACACCCGTAGCACCTTGGACCACTTATGCAAACCCCAGGAAGCCAGTGTGTTAAGAGCCGGTGCTCTGGAACCAGACCGTCTGGCTGTCACTGGCTGGGTGACTTCCTTTCACCTCACTGTTCCTCAGTTTCCTCTTCTGTTAGAAAACAGAGCTTTCCACAGAGATCGCTGGAGGACTGAGCTCATCGTCTACTGAGTAGGCAAGGGAAGTGCTTCAGCCTGGCACACGGCATGTGATTGGGGAAGGTCACCTCCAATTTCTACCCGTGTCCTTTAAGCTTTTCCAGACTTCTCATCAAGGCCACCCCATCCCCTCACCCCTGCAATTTATACTTTAAGAAGTAACACTTTCCCTATTTTTACAGAATCTGATAATAACATAACACATAAGTTGCGACATGGTATCCAGCTGGGTACTAGGTTGATTCTACTTCAGCTGCTGGCTTCCGGCAGAGCCGTGTCTGTCCGTGCCTGCTCCCGGCCCGCCGGCCGCCCACCCCCAGGCTGGGCTCTGAACTCGTCAGAGCCGGGAGCCGTGACTCCATCTTGTGTCGTCTTTGCCCCCCAGAGCTCTGCACATAGAGCCCCCCAGAAATACTGGTTCATCAACAAGTATTGGGGAGCGTCTACTGAGTGCCAGGTGTGGAGCGAGGGCTGTGTGTTCAATGAAGAGAGCTACAGACACGGTCCTGCCCCAGCTACAGTCTGCGGAACTGAACCCTCTCTGCATCATTTGCCGACACTTTCAACAAAATGAGAATGAAATAAGGCGTCGGAAATGAATGATTTCTTATATAAAAAAGGAATTAATTTTTATATAAAAAAAGACAAGAAAGCTCACTTGTATATTTTATGTTGTATCTGTCTTGTGATGGGTTTAGTGAAAGCAAACATTATGATGAATGTCCTAGAGTTTCACTGGTGTTCACTGTTCCCACCAACCACTCCGATAATCTTTTGTATCTGCAGTTTCTCATAATCTCTTCACTGCGAACAGAACTTCGAGGCTTAACATGTTTACATTTAAAAAGTCAATTGATTCAATTATTTATAAAGTTGGAAAAAGTGGGGGCTGGGATGAGGTTTTGGAGTGGTATTTGTTTACCAAACATTAGTTGGGCACCTACTATATCTTAATGCTCTTATATTTTGATTTCTCAAATTTCTCCATGTTCTTTCTTCCTGGTTCCTGATGTCTTGGGGCTTTTAATTATTACCAGAGATGACTTTTAGGTCTTTGAAATCAAACACTAATCTTTTACATAAGTCCCCATCCTGCATTCTCCATTTCTCTTTTCCTCTTCCTCCTTTCCCCCTCAAAGACCCCTCCTTCATCACAAAACTTCTCATCAACCCAGACAGACTTGCTCTCTCTCAATCTCTCTCTCCTCTAAGTGATTTCTACTTGTCTTAAAACAACCCAAAATCATTGCCTTTGCTGGCGGGATTTCTGATTATGACCTCTGCCTTCTTCTAGGTTTTTTGTTTTTTTTGTTTTTTTGTTTTTTTTGACAGAGAGAAATCACAACTAGGCAGAGAGGCAGGCAGAGAGAGGAAGAAGCAGGCTCCCTGCGGAGCAGAGAGCCCGATGCGGGGCTCGATCCCAGGACCCTGGGATCATGACCTGAGCCGAAGGCAGAGGCTTTAACCCACTGAGCCACCCAGGCGCCCCACCTTCTTCTAGGTTTTAAACTCCTTGAGATCAGAAGCTTAGTGAACAAACTCATTCCTTCACTTACCCACAAATATCTTTCGAGCATCTACCGTGTGTCAGGCGCTGTTCTAGGACTGGGTAACTGTCAGTGAGGGAAACCAACTGTATTCTCTCCCTTACTGAGCTTCTATTCTAATGTATTTTTAATTCATTTCATGCCTTTATATTAAACAGCATACACATTGCACTGGGTAGGTCAGAGAGCCTATGTTAATGAAAACAAGGCTGGATTTCTTGTTTTCTTCGGGTGCTTGAATTCATCCATAAAAAAACTCTCTCTGGGAGGTCAGATAATTTCTAGGGAATCAGAGCAGCCCCGGGAAGTTTGCTCTGTGCTAGGATACATCCAGGGGCTGGACTCGAAAAGGTAGAGTGGAAGGCCCAAGTGAAGCCTGAATGGACCCAGCGGGACAGGAAGTGTAGACGCCTGGTCAACCTTTGTAGCTAACCAGATTAAGGGCTCGCTCTATCGGTTTGTGGACACACAGGACCCCCACATCCCCCTCTTCCTCCTTTGCTCTTACTGACCCTTTGGGCAACTTCCTGCGTGGTAGCATTACCGTCCGCGGATACCCTGTTTGTCAACCACTCCGGTAATAGACATGGTTGCCACGGAAGTTGGGACTGTTGGCTAAAACAAGCTGTGAGTGACCTTAATCTCTACTCTTGTCTCCACTTGCCATCACAGACGATAAATTGAGATACTGAGGTACTTTGGCGGATGCGCTGGCAATGACATAATTGACTTCAACTTTCCGAGGCTCACGAAATGCGAAACTCTTAAGTTTATGTCAATTATTCACACAGTTTATCTGAAATCACTGTTACGACTTTAGAGAAATATTTACAAAAGGCTTAACAATCATTTTCCTGAACTATTCCTCAAAGAGGATTATACTTCTTCCAGCTCCGAGCCCTGCTGATACTGTCTGTCAACAAGACTGAGTGAAAAATGAAGCTTATTATTTTAAACCTTTGGACTAATACTTGAGCGGCTAAAGAGGTCACTGGCATTGTTTGTCCAATTTCACCTGCAGAGAATTTACTTATTCCAAGAATGTGATTGTCAACAGGGTAAATGACTTCAGATAATACACCATGTACAGCTGGTGGGAAATCCCTAAGCTGACAAACTTGGGAGAAGGCAAGTAGACCCCCCAGAAAATTAGCATACCTTTTTCCCTCTCAGTTCCTAAATGTATCTACACCTATAGGATTGCATTGATTTTTCTTTGATGACCCTGTGAGGGATTGGCTTTTGAACTATTTCTAATCTTTTTTTTTAAGATTTTATTTATTTATTTGACAGAGAGAGACACAGGGAAAGAGGGAACACAAGCAAAGGGAGTGGGAGAGGGGGAAGCAGGCTCCCCGTTGAGCAGGGAGCCGGATGCCGGGGCTCGATCCCAGCATCCTGGGATCATGACCTGAGCCGAGGCAGATGTTTAATGACTGAGCCACCCAGGCACCCTGAAATGTTTATAATCTTTTGGGTTGCTGCAAATTTAGCACCTAACAGAGCGCCTTCACATAATAGGTGATTGACAAGCATCTGCTGAACAAATGCGAGGAAGCTGAGTTTTAAAGAGAGAAATTGGAGGCTAGATGGTGCGTGCCGTGATGGAAACATGGATAGGCATGGAGGCAGGAGCGGCGAGATTGGCAGCGGGATGTGGTGAGTGGAGGGGCAGGAGGCCAGGCCCTTCTCCCTCCCTCTCCCTCGACCCCTCTAGCCCAGTTTAAATGAAGAAAAGCAGCGCTAACCATCTGTGGCTTGGTCCTATGTTCTGCTTCTCTGGGGCTTATGCCCTCCACACTCACATGCCCTGTGTCTCTGCTTCCCCAGCCCTGTCATTGGCTTCCGCTTTACCATAACTACAAGCATGCTGAGGATAACCTAGGGACCCTGCTACAATTTCCATGAGATCAGGTCGCACCTCTTAGCAGGACTCTACTTGTCACGCTCAGAGTAGAAACCAAAGTCCTCCCCATCCGTGCGCCAAGGACCTGCTGGATTTGGCCCCCTTACCTCTCGACTTCCTACCTTAAAAGTCACAAAGACTCAGGAAAGTATTACAATCTCCTTTTCATAGAAATGGGAACATGAAGGCTCAGAGTCCAATGACTGACTTGCTCAAGGTTGCAAAGTCCGAAAACAACGCAGCTGGGTCTGGAATTCGAGATTCTGACTTGAGAGCCCGCACTCTCCCCCTGCTGCCTCTGAGAATCCCCCGGGATCTTTGTCCCTAAACTAGCTCTTTTCTTGTCTGTTAAACCTTTCAAGTGCCCAAGAAATCCGACACCCGGTACTTCTGCATTCTGACCCTTCTCTTTCTGAGATGCTAAGAGCTCTGAAGCTTTATATGAGCTCTGCTCAGTGGAGGTCACAGCTTCCCTGGGAGAATCAGCTGGCAGAGCCCGCTGCGGGGGCAGGGAGAGGACCCCGTCAAGGGAGACTGAGCACGGAAGGACATCCACGTTCGCCCAGTTTCGTCTGGAGTTATAACACTGAGCTCACCCCGTACGAGTCTCCCACGACTGGAGTTCACTTGCATTGTACTGTCTAAATTCTTGAATGACTTTTTTTTCTTCTTCCTTTCCTGACTACTTTCATTCCTGGGTGACAACAAGGGACAAGTGTGGAAGGAAGGGGTGATTGAATAATTCGCAGTCGATACAGTGGGACAGTGGGTTGGCTGTTTTGTGCAGTTTTAATACAAAAACTGTACTAAAGCAATAAGCAAAATGCAGAAGGATAAAAAGCAGATAAAAAAACAGATTAAGGGGCGCCTGGGTGGCTCAGCGGGTTAAAGCCTCTGCATTCGGCTCAGGTCATGATCCCAGGGTCCTGGGATCGAGCCCCGCATCGGGCTCTCTGCTTGGCTGGGAGCCTGCTTCCTCCTCTCTCTCTCTCTCTGCCTGCCTCTCTGCCTGCTTGTAATCTCTATCTGTCAAAAAAATAAATCTTTAAAAAAAAAAAAAGCAGATTAAGAATCTCTAAAGCAAAGCATTTGAGTATTGCTTTTTATTCACTGGGGATTATCGTTCCTCACAGCCCGGTGGGCATTCTTGGTTCTAAACTATGTGTCAATTGGGAATAATGAAATAAAGTCAAATCAATAAAAGTTCCACCCAGGAACGGCATCTGGCCCTTAGGTCCTAGGAAACTAACAAGCATCCCCTGGAATCCATGATCACACTTTAAGTGCTAGACTTTCAACAAAACAAACATTCCCATGAGTTGTACGGAGTGACATGAAGGTACAGATGTGAGCTCTCCATTCCCCTACCAGCTTCTCATTTGACCCCAAAGCATTAGGGTTATACTGCTGGAAATTCCTTTTTTGACTCACAAAATGGTGTATGTTGTAGTGGAAGAAAGAACCCTAGATTAGGAGTCAGGAATCCTGTGTTCGGATCCCGACTCTGGCCCTTTTTAACGGCAGGGCCCCAGATGAGTCTCTCGTATATAAAATGTATGTAATGTTGCTTGCTGTGCATTTACGTTACTACAGTGCTTATGAATGGAAATATAGAGATGCCTGGGTGGCTCAGTCAGTTGGTTAAGCATCTGCAGGTCACGATCCCAGGATTGCGGGATCGAGTCCCACATCGGACTCCCTGATCAGTGCTCCTCCCTCTGCCTGCGTCTCTCTCTCTCTCTGACAAATAAAGTTTAAAAAAAAAAAGAAATAGAAATGTGTGTTTCTCACACTTAAATGATCAACTGGGAAAATCTCGTGATTTTATTTTTAAATTGGGATACATATACAACACTTACTATTAAAGTTTTATAATCACCTTCTTTTGTTATTTTCAAAATAGGAAGTATATTATTTCCCTTTCAAAGTTCATAACCTCGATGGAAGGCCTAAGAGAGGTGGAGGTTGGGCAGTGTAGTCTACAAAGACTGAGCTTTCTACGGTTAGACCAACGTGGCATGAATCTCTCTTCCAACACTGGGTGATCTTGGGCAAGATACACACCATCTCTGAGCATCCATTTCTTCAGCCTAAATACGAGAACAAGAAGACTCACCACGCAGTTAGTGTGAGGATCCCACGAACGAACACACGGAAGCGTCCTTACACATCGCAAGGACTCCGTACAAGTGTGTTTCCTGAATTTCAGGGTTTGGTAGTTTTATTTAATAAGTTTAATACTTTTCTGACTCTTCCCACCGCAAGAATCATGTGTGAGCAACGACAGAGACCAAGGGAAAGAAATTTGCCAGGAGGAAGAGGGAGGTTATTTTCTTAAAGTCAAAGAATAGGAGTTAACTTGATTTATAAGTGAAACAGGAGACTGTCCTTCCTTTGGAGGGACGTTTCCGGGGCAGGAAGTTACCCAGTGACATGCTACAGACCATCCTAATGAGCTGTGGCC
The DNA here is from genome assembly GCF_922984935.1 of Meles meles. Classification (NCBI taxonomy): domain Eukaryota; kingdom Metazoa; phylum Chordata; class Mammalia; order Carnivora; family Mustelidae; genus Meles; species Meles meles. The sequence continues at coordinate 6,229,022 of NC_060067.1, forward strand.
CCAGAAAGCCAAGCCGTGTCCACAAGTCTTGACTTACTGCTTTCTGGCTCACTGGGTGGAAGAAAATGATCTCTGAGGTAGGGTAGAAGTCAGACTTCAGGGAAGGTTACCTCAGCCACTCAACTTTCATCAGTGCCTGAAGGAAAGCTCACAGATTTATCCCCCCTAACATGGCCAATTCCAAAAAGAACAAATTTGGGGGTAATGAAAAAGTGGAGTCGTCAGTGTTTTTTTCTGTTTGCTTATATATATCCTGCCTCATCTTACAAAATATTTGAGGAAACTCCTTATAAATACAAAAGAATAAAAAAAAAAGCTGAAGGGATCTAAGCAAAAAAGGAAAAAATAATAATAAAATAAAAGCTAAGGGTAAGGGTAAGCTAAGGGTAAATAATAATAAAATAAAAGTAACGGGCACCTGGGTGGCTCGGAGGGTTAAGCCTATGCCTTCGGCTCAGGTCATGATCTCAGGATCCTGGGATCGAGTCCCGCATCAGGCTCTCTGCTGAGCAGGGAGCCTGCTTCCTCCTCTCTCTCTGCCTGCCTCTCTAGCTACTTGTGATCTCTGTCTGTCAAATAAATAAATAAAATCTTAAAAAAAAAAAAGCTAAGGGTAAGATTAAATGCAAGAAATGTCTTCCACACATGGGGATTCTTGTGGTCTGGGTATTCATCATTCAGGTCTCCACAGTTACCCCAAGGTCTCGGAGGTAAAGTCTTCATAAGTCAAAACTACTCACGAGTAAAGAGAACAGCTATACAATAAGGTCCCACTCAAGCAGTTAACACTGGTCCCTGTCTCCCGCCGTTGTATCAACATCTTTGCCAGTCTGGTTGGATGTGAGGTTGCAAAGGACCAATGCAACAGGCAAATAAAATGCAAATCAGCTGCAGACTTAACTAGAACATCTTTCAAAAGGGGCACGATATAAAATAAAACACAAATATAGTTAACTATCTTTCCAAAGAGGCAGAGTACTAAGGCTCAAACATTGTACAATCTTAAAACTTTGTGACAAAATTAGTACCAAATAAATCAACATAATTAATTCTTCATTCAGAGGATTAGCACACGGTTGCCATAGCAACTTAAATTTCTTAAAAAGTAAGATTGAGGGGCACCTGGGTGGCTCAGTGGGTTAAAGCCGCTGCCTTCGGCTCAGGTCATGATCCCAGGGTCCTGGGATCGAGTCCCACATCGGGCTCTCTGCTCAGCATGGAGCCTGCTTTCTCCTCTCTCTCTCTGCCTGCCTCTCTGTCTACTTGTGATCTCTCTCTCTCTGTCAAATAAATAAATAATAAAATCTTTAAAAAAAAAAAAAGTAAGGTTGAATAAACTTATTTTCATAGTCATTTGTTCTATTTTAAAGCCACATAATATCAAACACAACTGTTCACAGATAAAAAGAGTCACCCAGAGTATAGTGTAGTGTAGTTTTGGCTTTCAGCTTCTTGGTAACAAAAACAAAAAGGAAACATGCTTAGTTAGAAAAGTCATAGGGTAATAACATAAAAACAGGAAATCACTGCAAGGCTCTGGGGATGATGGTATTGAAATCTACCACTGGAAGGTCATTAAAGCTCTTGGACCGGTTTTCCCGGCTCTCCATCTTGGCTGCAGGTAAAGACGCTTCTTTCTCTGAGTCCTTGGCGGGCCCTTGCAATTGAGTGGAAACATGTAACCATTTCTGGTCAATGTGTTTTGTTTTTTTTTTTCTTTAAAGATTATTTGTTTGTTTGTTTGTTTATGATAGAGCAAGAGAGGGGACACAAGCAGGGGGAGCAACAGAGGGAGAGGCAGACTCCCTGCTGAGCAGGGAGCCCACACGGGGCTCCAATCCAGGGCCCTGGGATCACGACCCACGCCAAAAGCTGACACTTAACCGACTGAGCCACCCAGGCACCCCTGGTCAATACGTTTTGACAGAAGAAACGTGTCACATCCAGGCAGAGAGCAGAGACCTGCCAGAGTTTCCTTTCCCTTTGACATAGTGACTGACAGTGTTTGAGACAGTGACTGCTCTGCCAGCAAGGGTCCCTGAGTAACTCAGATGAGCCATGAGTTTGTAGAACAAACAAGAAAGTAACTTCCGGGTTAAGCCGAGATTTGGGGGTTGTTAATGCAGCATGATCTAGTCTGACTGAAACAAATATCGTCTTGCCAGTGATGGAAAATAGAAAATAAAACAAACAAGTTGTGCAGAGATAAGTTGCATATGGTGCTCAGATCCCTAAACAAAGATTGCATCCAGCAACAGTGACCTTCTGGATAATTTGGGTGAGATGCGTCCAGGAACACGCCTGGATCACGGATGCATACTCTAGCCTATTTTTCTCCCTTTATTTCGTGGCACATCTTTTCCAAATATATGCACACCTGAGAATCCTTATTTTTTGTATTATAGAGTAGATAAATTTAATGTATATTAAGCTTTAGAAATGGGAATATTCTTCTCAAACTGGGATAAACTGAAAGATTATTATTAACAAGTGGACAGACAACTTGGCGGAAGGTCTACTAATCAAAAAGGGACTAATAGAAGCAGAGATAAAAGAAAGAGGGCCTGTTTCAGAGAAATGACAGCGACTAAAATAAGAACGGCTGCGAAGAATGGATGCTAGAAAAAGTAGTCAACCTGGAAAGCATAAGAGTGGGGAACCACATGCTCTAAGAAGACTGTGTTCAGTGATTCCAAGATATGGGGGTCCTGAGCAGAGAAATTCTGAGGCCTGAATCCAGAGGTAGACCTCAGGTCGGGGATGGAAGAAGTAAAGTGAGAGTTCACACATTTTGGAATTGAGCAGTGAACCTGGGACTAAAACCCGACACAGGAGGGTCTCGCATATGGCGAGGGAGCTGAAGGCAATGTGTTCTGGCTCAGCCCAGGGGAGCCATTATCATGTGGATTAAGGCTAGGAAAGGAAGCCATACCTGGAAGGTTTTTTACAGAGTTTTAGTATTTATACTTGCTCAGGTTCATCCAAGTAAAGAGATTCTGGGTCAGTATTCAGTAAGGTGTCAAGTCTGACTATAGCACTTTCCGATGGAAAACCCTACCGCGGCTCCACCTCACTCATAGGATGACCCAAATTCCCAAGCTCAGCATCCACGCTCTTCCCTCTCGGGTCCCTGCCTGCCTTTCTTGCCTCACTTTTTCCTACTCTTCCCTTCAACCATAGCGAATCTGTGTACAGCTTCTGGGAAAGCCAAGTTCTAGAAGCCTACCGGAACTTTCCACAGGTAGCTGTCTCCTCTCCAGCCCTTGGCCATAGACATCCCTCCAAGTCATCTTTTAAGACATAGTTCAGCGATCCCCTTCCCCAGGGAGCCATGCCTGAACCCCTGAAACCGGTCTCATGCCTTCCCTGTGCTTCCCCATGTACTCTGTCTCGTGCTACCCCACTGAAAGGTAACGGTCTGTGTACTTGACTGTGTCCCCCACTAGACTGTTACCTGCGTGAAGGACCAGGCACGACTTCCTTGTTTTGATATCTTCTGCACCTAACTCTGAGGCCTACTCTGAGCAGATACTCAATGTGTGTTTGAAGAATGAATGTAAATGAGGAAATGCCAAGGCTGCAGGGTTCGGGGTTTGGATGAGAACTTTATCGCCCTGCACCTAGCCCGCCCCACCATTCTTTTATTTGATGGGCTCAGAAAGTCTGCCACATCTGAGGTGTTCATGGTCTGTATGGTGCTTCTCCAGGCTTCCCAGGCCCGGGGCCTTTCCGGTGCAGCTGTGAAGCAGAGGGGCGGGTTCTCTCCCCACGGGCCTGGGCTAATCCCTGTGCCTGCGGCTCACCGTAGCTCTGCACTGGGAGGCTGCTGTTAAGCGCCTCACCCGCGGAGCCAGACTTCAGACCTCAGCTTTATCACTGTATTAGTTTCCTATTACTGCTCAGTGGCTTAGAGCAGCACAAATTCTTATCTTGCAGTTCCCGAGGTCAGAAGTCCAAAATGGATCTCACCAGGATAACACCTGGTGTTATCAGAGCTTTGTTCTGTCTAGAGACTCTAGGGGAGAATCCATTTTCTTGCCTTTTCCGGCTTCTCGAGGCCACTCCCAGTCCTTGGCTCATGACCACTCTCCTCCATCTTCGAAGCCGCTGAGACTTCCTCCCAGGGCTTGACTCTGACACTGACGCTCCTGCCTTCCTCTTTCATTTAGGAGATAGTCTGATATTGACACTGGGACCACCTAGATAATCTCGGAAAATTTCTTCAGTCTCAAGGTCAGCTGATCAGCAACCTTAATTCCATGCACAACCTTAATTCCCCTGTGCCATGTGGTAGAGTCCCAGGTTCCGAGGATTAGGGTGCAGACATCTGGGTGGGGTGTGTTATCCTACCTAACCATGACTTCCTGGTAACCTACTAGCTACGTGGTCTTACGCAACTTATTCCTTTCCTCTAAGACTCAGTTTACTTTTCTGAAAAACAGGGAAGGTGACAATAACAGCCCCTCCGTTGAGAATTATGGAGACAATGAATGTAAATTATGATAATCAATGGAAAGCTTATCACAATTCCTGACACAGAGTTGGGGATCCACAAACATTAGTGTTACTCAAGAACATCATCATCATCATCATCATCATCATCATCATCCACAGGGGGAAGCGGGTAAAGAGGTCCTACACACTCAGTCCTCCACCCCTCATTGCATGCAGTAGAATGAGCACCTTCATAGAGACCCCCTACTTTTCTCCCACTTCTTCCTCTGCCCAACCCCTATTTCAAGGTCCTGGAGGAGGAACAAGTCCAGAAAACACCAGTGACGGACAAGGGAGAACGACATCAAGTTGAGTCCTTTGAATTTCTGGTATTTGAATTCTGTAAGTCAGCTATGGGGCTCTCTCGTCTTAGAAAGAGTCTTGTGAGCTTGTTCTAGCCTCAAACCAGTTTCTCAGAGTCCCCCCGAATGTGTGGAGGAGCCCTGGGAACCCCTAGGCTGTGACAACGGCAAAACTCTCCAGTTCCTGAGGTTTGGGTCTGTGTGAGTGTGTGAGCCCACGTGTGTGAGTCTTTGCTTTCCCTCTCAGGGAATCCCTGAGCCCCCGCAGGCATCATGGGCCCCATCCCAGTGAACGCACCTGAACTTCAAAGAGAAATTCTCTTCGGAAAACAAGAGGCCAAGGCTAGTTGGATCCCAGGCGGGCCTCAGTTCCCTCCTTCTGCTCCATTTAGATTGAAGACTTGAGTGTTTCTTTAAACATAAAGGGATTTGTTTATATTTTACTCCATTCCTCACATAATTTCTGGCATCTTAGCACCGCTGTTCCGTGTTCCTAAGAAAGACTGTTTGCCCCATTTGTTTCTGTTAAAGTCATAATGTTTTCATTTATTAGACTGACTCTGCTGTATGTATTCATGGAAAGACAGTGTATTGTGTACAATATACATTTATGTATAGAACAGCTATTAAAATGTACATATACAGAGAATATATGTATGTGCATATATATACACACATACTATTTTACAAGTAAGAGAAAGAGAACATCTTTGAATTGTTTTTTTAAGATTTTATTTATTTATTTAAGGACCTCTGGGTGGCTCGGTTGGTTAAACATCTCCCTTCAGCTCAGGTCATGATCTCGGGGTCCTGGGAGTCCTGCATCGGGCTCCCCGCTCAGTAGGGAGTCTGCTTCTCCCTCTGCCTGCCATTCCCCTTACTTGGGCTCTCTCTTTCTCTCTGGCAAATAGATAAAATCTTTAAAAAATATATTTTATTTATTTATTTGCCAGAGAGAGAGGGAGACAGAAAGAGAATGAGTATGGGGAGGAGTACAGGGATAAGCAGACTCCCCACTGAGTGAGGAGTCTGACTTGGGGCTCGATCCCAAGACCCTGAGATCATGAGATGAGCCGAATCAGACACTTAACTGATTGAACGACCCAGGTGCCCCACTTCTTCGAATTATTAACCACACAGTGGAGAGCTCAGATCTTTGGAAAATAAATAAAATCTATAAATTACATACAAAGCTCATGTACTTCATAAATATACAGAGGAAGTCCACTTCTTATTACCAAATAGAAACAGGAACCGTGGGACAACAGTTCAATCCATACACATGCACTTAACACTTGCAAAACATATATATTTGACCTCATGTAGATAAAATTCCCAGCTCTTCCTTTATCAGACTTACATCCAAGTTCTGGCGTACTAAAATAATCAGGCTTTAGTTCTATCTTCCCTTTTTTCTCTCCATTCCTGGTTTGGGAGAACTTCGAGAGCTCAAAAGCTAAAATCAGTGGCATAATTAAAAAACAAAAAAAACCCGGGGCGCCTGGGTGGCTCAGTGGGTTAAAGCCTCTGCCTTCGGCCCAGGTCATGATCCCAGGGTCCTGGGATCGAGCCCCGCATCGGGCTCTCTGCTCAGCGGGGAGCCTGCTTCCTCCTCTCTCTCTGCCTGCTTCTCTGTGATCTCTGTCTGTCAAATAAATAAATAAAATCTTAAAAAAAAATAAAATAAAATCAGTGGCAGCAGGAAGAAAAATGACAAATGTCTAGCTGTTTGGAATGTTTGCTCATCCACTCCTGAAAACACCCACCTCCGCTACCAGCTGTCTAGCACTTCGTAAGACACCCTCGTCTTGTCGTTCGGAGACGGGTTTCATGAGTGCCTAATGGCCCAGTCACAGGCCAAACTTTCTTCTGCTTCCCGAGGAAAAGTCTGCTGGGGCCAGAGAATCATTGGAAGTTTCATTGAACTTTGTAAACTATTTGTTTCCCAACATTTTCCAGAGTTTCCCCTAGATTTTCAGATTTATATAATATTGAGAAAACCTTGGGTTTCAACAGGCAGAACTGTAATATGACCAGGGTAGCTACCCTCACTGCTATTATCTTGGACTGACTTCTTTGTCTCTACAAAGGAATTCTCAGGGGTGGCTGAGCTAGGAGGAAGCCAGGTAATCAAACTCGCCCAGGCTCCCTTCTGTAGAAGATAACAATAGCATTCTATGAGTCACCCTTGTGAACTACTGACATTTTCAAGCTGCATGGCATTCCAGAGACCAGCAAGATATCCGAGCAGTAACCGTCAAAAGAATTTCTTCGCGCAGGAGTTTTAAACCACGATCTGTTTTCTTACCTTCTACCGGAGCCACATAGTGTTTACGTTCTGGGACCAGACTGCCCAGGTTCAAATCCTGGCCCCATGCTTAGAAGCTATGTGACCTTCAACAAGTTATTTGACCTCGCCTGTGCCTGCTTCCCTTTCTGTGAGATGAGGTTAATAATACCCCTCTTAGGATTATTGTGAGGATAAAGTAAGTCAATGCACGTAAAGTGTTTAGAAAAATGCCTTTGAGTAAGTACCCGGTAAAGGTCAGTTTCTCTCCATGCCGTATATTCTCTTCCACAAGTTAGAAATACTAATAGCTCTTTTACAAACCTCACAGGTTATTTTAAAGGTTACAATGATATGAAATGTTCAGTGATATGAAATATTATGAAAGAAGACTAGAAAAAGGCTTCTGAGGAGAAGCGGGATGTTGGAACGACCGGCAGCTGGAAATGGACCAGTGAAAGCGACATCGGCATTAAGGCAACGGAAAGAAAGAGAAGAGAGAAGGGGCCACCCGTGCTCACGCCTCCTGTCTACGAGGGGTCCGACAGGCACGGCGTCACTTGACTCTCACCAACGCTTAGAAGGTAGGTGTTTTGTCAACAACAAACTGAAGCCTCCGTGAGCTCAAGGGAGCCGCTCGAGGTTCTGCAGAGCCGAGCCCCAGTCCCAACTCAGGTCCCTCCGACGCCAAAGCGCGTCCCTCGTCCTCCCACCCGACTGTGCGACGGGCAGCTCCCACCCTCTCAAAAAATGAAGCCGTCACTGTGCCCGTGACAGCCGGTGTGACGCCAGTGATCGGGGACCGGGCACGTACTGCTCAGCGCAGCCCTCCCCTCCGCACGTGGGCAGCGGGTTCTGGGCGCGCTCTCTGAAAGGAGAGCATCGTAGAGGGGCAGGGACGCCGCAGCCCACCATGCGTGGCTACGTCCGCAGAGATGGCCACACGAGCGGTAAGGAGCCAGAAAAAGGATCAAGAGGTGTTGTGTGAATGAATAAGTGAAGGAAGGAATAAGTACAGTCGCGCTTCATACTTCAGGATACTTTCAGTCCTTTCACAAACACCCAAATTCTAGAACATTCCCTCTAACCCCATCCCAGCTTTGAACTGCCTGCTATCAGAGCTCCAGGAGCTCTGGGGCTTCTTTGTGGGGGTCCCCTGCAAACCCTCAGGTCGTCCTCTTCATTCCCTGAAGATCCTCCCCCACTGCCCTGACGGTAAGACCCCCCCTGCCCCGCAACATTATTCCTGGCACCGTCCTTAATGCCTATGACCTCATGGGTACCCCTCCAGCACTCTGGAGTCTTCCTGCCTCCCTCCCCTAAGTCAACCCACCGACTGGCTTCCCTGGTCAGACCCTGCCTCCTGTCATTAGCAATGGGCAAAACCTCCATAAAACTAGTTTCAAGCATCCCCATTCTCTGACCACCTCTTTCTATGTGCTTTTTTTTTTTTTTTTTGGTAACAGCTTTATTGTGATATAATTCATATACCATAAAATTCACCCTTTGAAAGTATACAGTTTAGGGGCGCCTGGGTGGCTCAGTGGGTTAAAGCCTCTGCTTTCAGCTCGGGTCATGATCCCAGGGTCCTGGGATCAAGCCCCGCATCGGGCTCTCTGCTCAGCAGGGAGCCTGCTTCCTCCTCTCTCTCTGTCTACTCATGCTCTCTGTCTGTCAACTAGATAAATAAAATCTTTAAAAAAAAAAAAAGAAAAGTAAACAGTTTAATGGTTTTAGAGTATTCACAGAGTTGTACAACCATTAGCACAATGAACTTTATGTTATTTTAATCACTGCTCCCCCCCAAAAAACCCACCATACCTATTGCTTTCACCACCCGTCTCAATTCTCCCATTGCTCCAGTCCCGGGCAACCACCAGGCTACTTTCTCTCTCTATATATCTGTCTATTCTGAACATTTCACATTATACAATGGGTGGCCTTTTGTGATTGGTTTCTTTCACTTAGCATAATGTTTTCCGGGTTCGTCCAAACTCTAGCATGCATCAGAACTTCATTCCTTTTTATTGCCAAGTAATATTGTATTGTACAGATGTATTTTACTTAGCCACTCATCAGCGGACGGACATTTGGGTGGTTTCCACTTTGGGGTTCTACGAACAATGCTGCCATAAACACTTCTGTGCCTCTTTTTATGTGATGTGTGCTTTCCTTTCTCTGGGGTCTCCACCTAGGAGTGGGCTTGCCAGGTCTTATGGTAATTCTATATTCCACATTTTGAGGAACTACCAGATTGTTTTGTAGTCACACCATTTTGTAATCCCACCAGCTCTGAACGAGGGTTCTGATTTCTCTACATCGTCCTCAACACGTGTTCTCTCTTTTCTTATAGTCATCCTGGGAGGTCTGAAGGCAATGACATGTCACCGTGACTTTGATTTGCATTTCCCCCTCCTCTCTTTTCAGTTCATTTGTTCTAATGTTCCGACTCCAGCCATTTTTCAGTCCCATGGGAACCTGCCATCCATTGGCCCTGTGGCTCTGTTACAGCTTCTTGCTCATCTCATGTGCTCACTTCCTTCCTTACCCATCTCAGTGTCCACCAGCCATCATTACGACCGGTTCCTTGCATAAGCCCTCAGCTCTTTTGCTCTCCTCTCCCTTCCTCGTGGTCAACTGGCAAAACCCCGGTCTTGCTGAAATCGGTCTCTCTATCTTCCCTACACTCTTGTGTACACAGATGAAGGTGGCTGGTCTCAGTTTAAATCCATGACCTTCGACCTCAAGTCAGCCCTTATGCTACTTGGCAATTCTAACTGCATCCACTTGACAATCCTAGATGCGTTCATCCTTCCGCTCCCCTGGTCAGTCTCGGCTTTGTCGCTCTCCCCGAAACCCTCCACCCTTCACTGCCATCCTCAACTGACTTTGCTTTCTCTTTCGGCAAGAAAACGCACGCGATCAGAAGACAGCGCCTCAACATCGTGCCACCATGCAGATCTTCCTGTCTACGTACACTTCGTCATCCTTTCTGTTGCCAGGGCTGGGCCGGCTCTAACAGAGTCTTTGTTTGTGCACGAGATCCCACTCTTTGTCCCCTATTTATACGCACTATTCCAGTGACTGTCCCCTCTCAGGCATGGTCACATTTCCCCATTCTATTGAATTACTCTCATCACTGGAAAACATTCTATTATTTCTCCCATCTTAAAGTAAAATAAAACCAAAATGAACTCCCAGTCCTACATCCGTACCCAACTACATCCCCTTTCCTCTGTAGAGAGCCCAGCTCTAATCTGCTTGCTGATGGATGCTTCTTTGGCATCTCAGACTTTACGAGGCTAAGATTAAACTCCTGGTCTGCTTCCTGAACCCTTTCTTTTTATGGTAAATGGCATCACTATCTTCTAGTTTCTTGGAACAAAAACCTTAGCAAAGTCTCTCTCACATTACACACTGTATCTATCAGGAAAGCCTAAATGGTTGCCTTCAGAGTATATTCCCAGTCTGACTACTTCTCACCGCCTGCACAGCTACTGGTCTGCTCTGACCTCCACCTTCCCTCTCCTGGATCTGAGTGGGATCCGAACGGCTTCTGTCCATATGAACCTTCTATTCGCTCCACATTGCTACCCCATAATGTATATTTTTTCTTTCTTTTTATTTTTTCCCCAGATTTATTGAGATAGTATTGACACAGAACATATGTAAGTTTAAGGGGTACAAGATGATGGTTTCATACGTGTCCCATAACGCATTTTCAGCACTGTGACCAGAATGATCCTTTTAACACAATGTCGAGCACATCATTCTTTAGCTTACAACCCTCTAATGGCTTCCCAACCCACTTTGGGTAAACGCTCAAGTCCTCTTCATGGCCTTCAAGGTCCTACACGATCACACAACCTGCCCCTCTATACCTCTTCAACCCTTTCTCCTGTCCCTGTTTTTTGTTTGTTTGTTTTTTTTTTTTTCCCCCCTGCACTGGAGTTTATTGCCTCCGTGGCAGAGAGGAGGCATTCTGGGGCCAGTGCCCTCCGGCGAGTCAAGGGTAGGGGTGAGGGGATGGGGAGTTGGGGGGGGCGGGTGTTTCTCTGCTGTGTGGTGTGAGGCTGGGATGGGGCACTGGGGTGGTCGGTGGAGGCTCCTGGAGGCTGAGCTTGGTTTGGGAACCCCTCCCCGGTCTGGGCTGGGTGATTCTGCCAGTGAGAAGGATTGTTCACTCGCCCTTGGGGTCTACGAGCCCCCTGGAGGCAGGGTGGGAAGGGCTGGGAGGGGCTGCAAGTGTCGGAGAAGTTGGTCCCTTGGGATTACTCCACCTCAACCCCCCCCCCCCCCCCCCCCCCCGGCTTCCCTGAGATTCCCAGCACCGTCCAAGGACACATCTACCGCCTGCTCTTTGCACCTGATGCCTACTTGTGTTTGCAGCACTTCCTTCCAGGTGGCAACGTGACTCACCACCTCTCCTCCTTCTTGTCTCCTGCCCTTTCCAAAAGTTTAGCAAAGGCTGTTCCCGATTAGAGAATTGCTGGGGTGGGATTGGGGTTGGGGTTTGGTTGAGAGGAGTTTGGGATAAAAGAGAGAAGAGAAAAGAAAAAGGATATTTAAACTTTGAGGTTCTCCTACGGTCAGGGTCTCGTCGCTTTACAATTTGGTTGGCTCCTCACAAGCCATCAGATGAGGATGACGGTGCATCCATTTTTACAGATGAGATAACCGAGGCAGAGAGGGATTAGGTCGTAATCTCTGATAAATGTCTCGCTTATGGTTGAGCTAGGTGTCTGGTCAAAATCTAACCTCAAAACCTCTCCTCGGTCACTACATCACAGATTTCCTCCTTCCTATTTAGTCGAGAGCAAGCTGGGAGTCCTATTATAGAATTCAAATATTTACAAAAGTGAAGAAATCAATATGGCTTATTTTTCTAAGTTCTTTACCTTGACTCTACCCTCAAAAACCTGGGTGTGCTCAACGGAGGGGAAATTCCAGACATTCCTGGCAACCTTTCAACTAATCATCTGGGATCATTTTTGCATGATAAAAATCCCATCCAGGGGCCCCCTACACACGGATGCTTGTCAGCAAATTTACTCCTTCCAGTTGCTACCACGGGAGGCAGACACAGAAGGTCCTGTCGGTGAAGGAAATGAAAGGGAAGTCATTTGTTAATGGCTTTACTCAACGGGGCCATTTCCCAAAATTCCATGCCGGGTAGCCCAAGTGTTCAGAAATCCACGCTCCGTAGACCTTCTCTTAAGAGAAGTTGTAACATTGGTCCTTGCAGAGCCTGAGAAAGGTGGGGGTGTCTGCCCAGGATTATGCTGCTCTGGCCCACCCCCGCACCCATTATCTTCCAATTATCAGCTCAGCATTTCTTCCTCCCCCTCTGGCCTATTCTTCTCTCCTGACCTCCGACTTACATATTTGCTTTCCCCCGCTCCCCCATCTGGAATCCTTGCCCAAACTGGCTCAGTCACTCAAAACTCTGTGCTGCAAGAGGGAGAAGGATGTGGAGGAGCAGCGACAAGCACGTGACTCCAACGGAATTGTTTGCCGCCTGCCTCCCTGCCAGCCTCTCTCTGCTTATTTTAAGGTGATGGGTTATTCATTAAATGACCATGAACCATCAGTGAGAGGTTGGTTTCTCTTGTGGACTGGTTTCCCTTAAACAGTAAATCCGCCCAATAAAGGAGCTGATGGAAAACGGCTTACCCAGTATGACTTCTGCTTTCTATGGCTGAAGTTTGGGGATGAAATGGCAGTCGGAATACTATGGAACGGTCCCCTGCACCTTACTAATTGCCATCAGGATAACTGTGACCTCCAGCTGGAAATGTTTCCCAGGTGCTCATTAATCTAAAGTTAAGCAACTTAATCCAAATAACAATCCCGAGAGGTCAACTGGGATTATACCCCTTCAAAAGGGGGGACGAGAAGCCAGCTGCCCCAGGACCCAGTGTTAGATGTGAGCAAAGACCTGGAATTCAAACTCAGCGTAGCTCCAAAGTCCATTAGGCAACATACTTCCTGGTGGCCGGCAGTATCCAATGGCAATATTGATTTCTTTCCTCATGTACCGATTCATAAAATAACCCAGTTTGTTGGGGCACCTGGGGGGCTCAGTGGGTTAAAGCCTCTGCCTTCGGCTCAGGTCATGATCCCAGGGTCCTGGGATCGAGCCCCACATCAGGCTCTCTGCTCAGCAGGGAGCCTGCCTCACCCTCTCTCTCTGCCTGCCTCTCTGATAACTTGTGATCTGTCTGTCAAATAAATAAAATCTTAAAATAAAAAAACCAATATGTTGAGCACCTACTGTGTGCTGGGCTTGGAAGTTATAAAAATATTTGGGTTTTACTCCCTGATAACCTAGTTGAAAAGGAAAGGCAGATAAAAAGGAAAGGTAGCGTTTCCAAGTGTCAAACATGAATTTGAAAGACGAAATGCTGTGTGTCTTCTGGTTCAGACCAGGGAGTAACCAATGAAGCCCAACGGGACCAGGATGCTCTTTTAGAGGGAACCGCTGTTGACCTGGACCTAGTTAGCTCTTAGGCCATTTGCTAGAAGGGCCCTTGAATTACATAAAATTTGAGCTGGAAAGTAAATCCTTTCTATGGCTCCCAAGGAAGAAACTGCAACAAGGACAATGAAGCCTTATCAAGGGCCAATTTCTCCTTCTAGGAAAAAAATGTTAATGGGTCATGGTCAGTGCATACATGGCACAGACTTCAGAATAACCATTGTGAGGTTTAGACATTATTGGTTGTTTATCTGGAAGTCAGATTTCATGTCCAGTATTTTTATTTGCTACATCCGGCAACCCTACTCTCACCACCACAACCCATTCAGAACTCCCTCCTTGAATATCTTCTACTGACTTTGAAAAGAAGAGCCTTTAGAAAGGGGAAGGAGACAAGTCAGCTTTGCAGCCTGGCAGCTTGATTTGGTCCCTGCAGCCAGAGGTGAGTTCGGGGGCGAAACCTCACATGAACCAAACTCACAGGAGACTGACACATGGATCCAAACCAACTAGACTCGTGGTGTTCCAAACCACCATGTTTTTGGCCAGTGCCTGGAATGGTCGTCTTCCATCCTTCATCATTTGCTTGGTAAACTCATGCACTCATCTATTTAAGTAGCCACTTCATTCGTTGAGTCAGGTAGCATCTGTTGAGCACCTACTGTATGCCAGCTACTACATTAGGAGCTGAACACCTAGACTTCCCTCACTGTTCCCGCAACAAAAATCATGACGATAGCTAATACTATTTAGGGCTTGCCATGAGCTAGGCACTGTATTAAATGCTTTATGTCTATCAAGTCATTTAACCTTTATGTAACACTATTCATGTCTTTACTATTATCATTCACATTTGACCAATAAGGACATTGAGATACAGTAAGTCTTTAAAAAAAACAAATAAAAAAACCTCACTTGTTTTCAGTCCTACAGCTAATATATATTGGAGGCAAGATTGAATCTAGCAATTTCCAGTGTCTGTATACCGTCTAAATACTATATAAAACAAGGTACTTTTTTTTTTAATGGCGTACTTTTTAAGACCCTTTCCTCCTGACTCTCCCCTCCCCCAGGCTAGTCATTTCCGTCTGCAGACATGTACCGTTGTGAACTTCGTAAACTTCATTAATGAGCTTGTTTCCCTGCATCATACATTCTTTGCTTACATGTCCGTCTCCTCCATCAGACTCTAAGCGTCTCCAGGGCAAAGATAACACCGTATTCATTTTTGCCTCTTCCATGACTAGCACGGTTTCTGTCCTAAAGTAAGTGGTCAGTACATGTTGCTGTATTAATTTCTTGCTAGCTGTGCAAGCCAGAGCGGTACGAGTGTCAGCAGGGTCAATCCAGGAAAACAGAAATCACTCTAAGTATTTCGAACACAGGGCACGTAAGAGAGGGGGTCGGTTATGCAGATAGTGGATGAGCTCCCAAGCTGCTGTGGGAACTTACCTGCACCCCCACGCCCAGGAGGGTTTCAATCCGCCTGGTGGAGACGTGGTAGGCCGGATCTAGCCACCAGAAAAGATGAAACCACCATCGCACTGTCTGAGAGCAGAGACAGGAGAAACAGCCTGGCTTTGCCTTCCCCTCTCCCTGCGGGGGGTTAGCCCCCTGGGGGAGGAACCAGGCTGGCCGTAAGGGCAAGGAGACCCAGGACAAGGGGCAGAGCACCCGCCAGAAATCGCACCTTCCTTGTGAGCAGCGTGAGAAGCCGCAGGGTACCGAAGCAGATCCCCACTGCCGTGCTGGGTGTCAATGATGGGGGCTTGCCCTTCGGTGTCCCACCCTTTGTCCAGGTTCCACGAGGATCCCCACTTTTCTGCTAGTGTATTATGTGTCCCCGAAGTCTAAGTTCGCTGGGCTTGGGCTACCCCCTTGTTTCTGTTGACATCGACAACTACTTACTGATCTTCTGCTTTGCATCAGACATTGTGCTAGGTCCCGGGGAAACAGAGCTCAGACGGGTGAGAGGACGCGTATGTCGAGGCATCTCAGCCAAGGGGAAATAGACAGGGGAAGAGCTATCACGTCTGCCACGTGGTGAGTGATGTAGCTACGGGGAGCACGTGGGTTTGAACTTGGGGACTCCCATGAGGGTCATGCCCCCCCCATAGGTTGGAAATGCAGGGATAAGATTGTCTTCTGAGACTTTAATCTGCAAAATCTATGCAAATGGGTCAGAGTGGAGATAAGCAAAGACACAGGAAACATGGGTAATAACCCCGAAGGCTCCAACCAGCTCTGAAATCCTGGCACTCTGCTCTACGCTCACGCCAGAATGCCGTCTTATCGTGTACCTACTGTATACCGCACACCGGCCAGGTCTTTCCACACATGATCTCCTTTACCGGACCCCTGTGTCTCTGAATGTCACGCCGTGAATGCCTGAATTTTATAAACAAAAATGTTACAAATGGAGAATGACGCGAGATTTTCTTTGCCCTGCGGGGTGGGGTCACAGAGCTAAGACGTGGCAGAGAAGAAAAGCCAGCCTCCAGATTCCCATTCCTGCTCTGAGACACCAACGACCCCAGACACAGGAGTGTGTTTGTTGCAAAAATAAAACTTGGCTAAAGTAAGACTCCCTTAATTTCCACTCAGTAGACAGCTTCCCAAACGGAGTGCCAACTCCTTTAAAAAAAGAATTATGTACATAAAATATTTGGTTATTATTTTTCACATTCGACAGCTGACCGGGTCAGTAGGAGAGGGTGGTGGTTTTCTCTCCGTAGCATTTTGTTTTTTAAATACAAACCTTTTGTAAGGCATGTTGCTTTTAAACGTTCTGTACCCGTTGGGGGCTCAGTCTTGGCTTTTTCACAAACGTGCTCTCTAAGGTGAAACAGAGACTTTTTCACCTCTGTCTTCCGTCCCCAGTCACCCATCTGTGCAGCCTGGAGACCTAGCGAAGCAGCCGGCTCCTTGAGGACAAGTAGGAACAGTCTGGAAACAGGCTTTAGAGTGACGGGGACAATGGGGTTTGCCTCCACTGCGTTTCTCTGGGAAATCGCTAAACCTCCCATAGGTTTTGAAGTATTCATTTTCATTTGAGTATGCTTCTGCCTTGTATAGTCTGACCGTTTCTCCGACCCTAAAAAAATTTCCCTACAGTAAACACAGAACAGTGAAGTCAACTATTACAAGTTGTCCATAAGTAAAATGAAACAGAACAATAGCTCATCAACAGATCCACTGTTTAGGACAAAAAGAAACCCCAGCCTTGATACTTCCTGCGCGTCCCTGCAGCTGGCTCTAAATTTGAGGAAATTATTTTATTATCCCACTGGAACAGGAGACTGGAGTGTTTATGCCTTCCAGCTGCTTACCGTGAAGGGAGGAACACCTCAGGAGCCAGTGGACACAGAGAGCTGGGGTCGGTTCCAATGGCCATCATCATCGGCATTTCTAGAAAGGAGCTGCTTGTCTGATGGCCCTGCTGCTCATGGTTTTCAGGATTCTCTTTGTGCAATGGAGTGGGAGGTAATCGTCTGTTAGACATTTTCCAAACGCTAGCTGAACGGGATGGCCGGCCAGGGACCGTGCTCTCGGGGCGGGCTGTCATTCGGTAATCACTGGCTAAGCGCTGGGCTGAATGCTTTGTGGGGGTATCTGCTTTTCATCCTTAAACAAACCCCGTGAGGCAAATACACTTATGACTGATGGAGGCAGAGGCTCAGATGATGCTTAATTTCCTCTCCTTTTCCCATCACAGCACCCCCAGGGTTGAGAGGATGAATTTCTTGATACACGGGTATGCCTTTGGCAGTGCGCTGGAGGGAAGGCTCAAAGTTGGACAGGGTAAAAGTACCCTGACGAGGTTAAGAAATGGCTGGCTGAGATTTAAGCCCAACACCGTGACTCCAAAACCTGTGCTCTTAATCTCTGATTTGTACTGTGGTGTAGCATCAGATTACTTGCGTGGTGTTGTGAAATTCTCACGAACATCTCCAAGGAGTGAATTATACGTCTACATTTGAAGGCTGAGTATAGCCGAACCCCTTATGGTGCTGGTGTCGGGCCAAACCCTCACTTGACTGGGTCGTCCTGTTGCATTGTGTTTCCAATGATTAG
This sequence comes from Meles meles, assembly GCF_922984935.1. Taxonomy (NCBI): domain Eukaryota; kingdom Metazoa; phylum Chordata; class Mammalia; order Carnivora; family Mustelidae; genus Meles; species Meles meles. Next base: position 6,246,657 of record NC_060067.1, read on the forward strand.
TGCTTTTTTTAGCGTCACCGTTTGACTAACGTTTTCATGGAAATCCTGTCATCTCAGCAAGGACACTGTAAAAAGATTCTACTCTGTGTCCACTCTGGGTGGGAGGGTGTTGGAAGTCGAAATTGCAAACCAAGCAAACAGCTGAGCTATTACTGCAGTAAAAGGATGGGGAGTCATGTTTCAGGCTAATTGAATGTACCTGATGGCCATCTGAAAAAGCAAGTACATTCCTTCGCAATTTTTCCTTTTTACGTGTTTCTGTCCACTGAGAAGCAGCTTGGGGGGTTACTCCTTCAGGGACCAGCTAGTCAGTATCCAGCCCCGCAGGTGGGACCATCTCTGTCACAGGACACAGAGGCAGAGAGGGAGCGGGGCTTCTCGCCTGTGTGGGACTCGATCCTCTGGTCCTCCCTGCGCCACGGTCTCTTTCCTGGAAGCCCGTTCGGGCGTGTGATTTCAAGACCGTCTGTGCTGCGTTCCTCTCCCTGGGGACAAAACCTTTCCCTGGACTTTGCTCCTCAAAGTCATGGTTTTCATCGTGTGTGCATTTATTGCTTATTTACCTAGAATGTTTGATCCAACGTCCACCAAGAAAGGTGGAAAGTACCTAAGTGTACTAAATAGAAGAGAACTACACACAGGTTTTCATCCAAAGGAAACTCTTCCCCATTTCAGTATTTTGCTCTCGGAGAAGCACGGAAGGAGCCGAGAGGCGTGTGTCTGTTACCCCGACGGGGAGGAGGAAGGGTCGAGCGGTGACCGGAGCTGGCATCCCAGCACCGAGCCTTTGCTCCAGGGCCCAGAAACGGAGGGCGCCTCTTCACGAAGCAGCTCCCCCGCAGGAGGCGGGAAAGGGCAGGAAGGGTCAGCAGCACACACCCAGCGTTCGCAACCCCGTGTGATGTTGACGCAGCACCTGGTTAATCTGGGCCTCGCAAAACCGGCCGCTGCTGAAGCGCCAGAGACCGTGGTCACTTACTCCTAAACGCCTTCCCGTCTGCCATATAAGCAATGCCTTTTTCAGACAAGACCACGTTTTTTTTCTCAGTTAAAAGTGAGAATCTCTGAGGAAAAGAGTAGATGTTAGATCTTTACGTAGCAGCACTCACCTCAAGAGAACGGGGCCAGGAGCCCCAGCAAAGGGGGAAACCGTGCTAGATGTGCTCACAGAGAAAACCAATAAAGCAAGCAAGCTTGGGTGCACTATACCGTTCATTTTGTAAGAAAGTTCCACCATGGGATTGCTAAAGCTGAGAAAAATATTTCCAAATCACATGACTGAAGTCAACATCCAGACCTAGAGCAAAACTGCTAAGCAGTAGGATTTATGCTGTGACAAATATTTTCAGAAGAATGAAAATTATGTAAACCACCCCCCTCCCTCCCTCTAAGCTAGACAGAGAGGGAAAGAAGAAAGGAAGAAAGAGAAAAGGAAGAAAGAAAGAGAAAAGGAAGAAAGAAAGAAACAAAGAAAGAAGAAGAAAGAAAAAAGGAAAAAAGAAAGAAATAGGAGAGAATCCGTGCTGGGCTGGAAGAAAAGCAAGAGAGGCAGTCATTGGTCGGAGTGGCCGACAGAAAGTGTAAGTGCTAGGGGTAGGGGTGAGAGGAAGTCTCAGAAGGGTTTGGGGACCTCAGAGCAGGGGACTTGAGCCTCCAGTCCCCACCAAGAATCCTGCAAGGACACAGTCTCACGGAGAGCCGACGCCCACACAAGGGGCTACAGGAGACCAGGGCCAGTAGAGCCGAGAGCCAGTAAACCCACCACCGCCAGGTCCTGGCTTCCTGCCGTGTCAGAGCAACACGGGGGAGTTGCTGAAGCTTTCCCAGGGCTTCCCTCTCCCTTCCCGCATGGGACGGGGCAAGAGTGGCCCAGAGAAGGCCAGTGGACTGGGAACGCCCTTATCACTGTGCATGTAACGGGAAACCGAAAGGCCGAGGTAGACTATGGACCCGGCGGTGGACGGCAGAGAGGACAGAGGCCAACAGCCACAAGGAAGACTGTATATAACCTGGACATTTGTAAAGAGAGGGCAGTTAACTGTCCAAATGTCCAGGTTATATACAGGAACGCCAGGAACCGAGATCATCTTACCCTCAGGGGAAGGCTAAGGAAGTAAGAGTGGGAGGAAGAGAAGAATCTTGAAGAATTTACTCAAGAAGGACTGGGTTTCCCAAGGCTACAGTCACACCCTGACACAGTTCTTATCCTGATGTGTTGGAGTTCATGGAAAGAACCTGCTGATTTTGGGGGGCGCCTGGGTGGCTCAGTGGGTTAAGCCTCTGCCTTCGGCTCAGGTCATGATCTCAGGGTCCTGGGATCGAACCCCGCGTCGGGCTCTCTGCTCAGCGGGGAGCCTGCTTCTGCCTCTCTCTGCCTGCCTCTCTGCCAACTTGTGATCTCTGTCTTTCAAATAAATGGATAGAATTAAAAAAAAAAAAAGAACCTGCTGATTTTTTAAAATTAATTTATTTATTTGAGAGAGAGACAGAAAGAGCATGAATGGGGGAAGAAGCAGAGGGAGAGGGAGAAGCCAACACCCTGCTGAGCAGGGAGACCGACACGGGGCTCAATCCCAGGACCCTGAGATCATGACCTGAGCCGAAGGCAGTCGCTTAACTGACTGAGCCACCCAGGCGCCCCAGACTCTGCTGGTCTTGATGGACTGGCAAGGGCAGGCAGCACGCCCGTAGTGGCCACGTCAGAAACGTGCTCTGGCTGGCTCCCAGACGGAGAAGGTTGGCAGCCGTCTTCCCTCACACCCAGCGGGAAGCTGGCACCTGCCATGGTGTGTTACAAAAACGTTCCCTGTTCTTCTAGGACCGGTGTGAAGCTCCGGGGAAGGAAAACCTCCCAAAGCAGACAGTCTTGGTAAAGGTCAAATTCTTCAGCAGAACTGCCGAAGAGCAGATTAAGGCTACAGAGGGAGCGGGGTGGGAACAGGGGCTCTGTCCTGGTATTCTGAAGTCACATGGGGTAAGCGCCATTGGATGCTAACCAGCGCTTTTCCAAAAAAGGGAAAAAAAAGAGAACTGGGTTTTAAATCAGAAGTAATTGAATTTACTCTGAGTTAGAAAGGTTTCATTTTCTATTATCAAGAAGACATTAATTTAATTCAATTACAGAGACATAAAATTACTTCTCAGCTCCCCTGACACTGACAACAGCAAAGAAGGTTCTTCCTTGACACACTTCCGTGTAAATACACTGTTACTATCTCAGTTGTGTCTGGAGTTTCGGAATGAGAGGCTTGACGCTCTCTTACAGGAGTTTTCCTCCTCAGCGCAGCAATTAGAAGGAGCTCTTTGGGGGACGTGTAGTGGGTCTGTGGCTGAGGGGAGAGGTGGGGGACGTTGGGGTTGTCGCCCAGGACCGACAGCCCCCTTCCTTCACTGCGCATCAGGCTTGGTGACCGCGCCCCTTCTCCTGTCGGGGTGAGCCCGTGGGCACCTGCCAGCCTGGCTCAGGAGCGCCTGGCCTCGGCCACTCGGCGCATGACGTTTCCCTGCGGGGGCTGGTCACGGGCCAGCAGCCAGCACCGACGACAGGCCTCCCCTCTCCGGAGACGAAACGCGGAACCAGACTTAGTTTGAAAAGGACAGCACAGAAGGTAGAGGAAGATGTGTGGCCGAGTGTCAATCAAAAACCACGCTGAGGGGCGCCTGGGTGGCTCAGTGGTTTAAGCCTCTGCCTTCGGCTCAGGTCATGATCCCAGGGTCCTGGGATCGAGCCCCGCATCAGGCTCTCTGCTCAGCGGGGAGCCTGCTTCCTCCTCTCTCTCTGCCTGCCTCTCTGCCTACTTGTGATCTCTGTCTGTCAAATAAATAAATAAAATCTTTTAAAAAAACCCAAAAACCACGCAGAGACCACGGCTCCTGACCCGTCCAGGGCTGAGGGCCTCGGTCCCTTCTGGTCGATCCCCGTTTGAGCTGGGCTTTGTGCTATGCACGACCGAAAACCCTGAAATTCACGGTTCGAGGAAGGGACTTTCTCTGAGTCAGGTAGGGCCTCAAAGTCGTTACCTCATACTTTAATGCTTTTTTTTAACAAGGGTATTCGATGAGAAAAACAGACAAAGAAGTAAAACGTAAAACGGAAAAACCCAGGGTATCCTTCCCCTTCCCCCATGTTTCACATTTACCTTCCCTCCAACCTCTCCTGGTGACTGCGCACAATGGCTCTATCTTTTTTTCCCCTCCTCCCTCCTCTTCCCTGACTTAAAGACAGGAGGGAGGACGAGGAGACGGAGAAGGAGCGAGAAGGCAGGGGCTGGCAGGCAGTGGTGCACGAGCGACAGCTCCCTCCTGCCGACTGGGTGGAAGGAACATTCCTTCTCGGCTCTTACACGAACCCGGGAGCGTGTGCTCGCGTCGTCCGGGGGTATCGGGTGACTCCAAGAGAACGGTCCATTCCACAAATTCCACTCACGGCTCATGACCAGGTGACGCGAGCCGTGGGACACAACGCTTGGTGACAGTGTCTTCTGTCACGGCTCTCCAGCCTGGCAGCCTCTGGTGACTTATTTCTGTCCCTCGTTTTCTCTCTCACAAACCACTCCGAGGCTCTTAGGGTGACCTCCCGGGCCAGAGTTTAGAACAAGCCACCGGACAGGACACCTACCAAAGTGCAAACATTGACTTTACAATGTGGCAGTTAAAAATACCCTGCCAGGGGCGCCTGGGTGGCTCAGTGGGTTAAGCCGCTGCCTTCAGCTCAGGTCATGATCTCGGGGTCCTGGGATCGAGTCCCACATCGGGCTCTCTGCTCAGTGGAGAGCCTGCTTCCCTTCCTCTCTCTCTGCCTGCCTCTCTTGTGATTTCTCTCTGTCAAATAAATAAATCTTTAGAAAAAAAAAAAAAAACCCTGCCAGAGACTCCACGTGCGTGGGGGGGAGGGCAGTGTCCTGCGCGGTGCACCCTGCACCCAAGACTTCCTCCGGGAGGCCCTCCCGCCCGCATTCTTCCCTTTCTCTCCCGTGGCTGCACAGGGGCGACGTTCAAAGGAGCCGTTGTCTTTAGGACGTTAGATTTTTAAGTTTTTGCCCTTTCTGATCAGCTCTTTGCCTTTTGGGGGAAAAAATAATTCCCAAATTGGCGTGCAATAGCCATGCATAGGAGCCGCTAGCATCGACTGATGGATTAGTTCATTCGTTCATTCGTTCACTCGTTCATTCATTCATCTGGCGTCCAGAGCATGCGAATCCAGGAAGAGAGGTGTGTTCCCCAAGGCTTGGTTTCAGCTCACAAAACCAGCGATGAGATCCAGAGGGAATCTGAGGCCAGAGTCCAGACTGCCCTGGAGATAGCACGTGGGTACGGCTCGGGCCTGGCCAGAGAAGAGCAGAGCATAGAGCAAAATATTTTCAGATGTGATCTAGTTGGGGGATGCCCTTGCTAACTCGTAGTAACTGGGTCCTTGCTTCCGTGCCGAGGGAAGGTGGATTTAGAGTCAAAACCCTGCTTGTCCGAGCTGACTCATATCAGGTTCTGTGCTTGGAAGAGTGAGACTGAAGGACCTTGGAAAAATCTGCTCAAAGAACTCTCAAAATGGCATTGAACAATCCAATCGGAAAATGAGCAAAAGACACAAAGAGACGCTCGAACCAAGAGGATATGTGAGGACACATGAAGTGTGTTCAATAGGCTAAGCATTAGAGAAATGCAAATTGAGAGCACATTGGGATATCATTAAATACATGTAAGAATAACTAAAATAAAAAATAGTAATAATGCCAAAGGCTGGCAAAGATATGGAGAAATTTGATCTCTCATACACTGAAGGTGGGAATGTAAAATGCCACAGCCACTCTGGAAAATAGTTTGGGAGCTGCTTGAAAAACTGAACATACACTTACCTACGACCCAGCAACTGCACCCCTGGGCATTTACCCCAGAGAAATGAAATCTCATGTTCCACATAAGTACAGCCGCTTTATTTGTAATAGCTCATAACCAGAAACAAAAAAATATCCCTCAGTAGGCGAGTGGTTAAACAGCCTGTGGTATATCCATGCCGTGGAGTACGACTCAGCAATACAAAGGAATAGTGTTTATACGACATTACCAAAGTGACAAAATTAAACACGGAAAACAGATCCGTGGTTGGCAGGGTTAGGGACTATGCAGGAATAACACGAGGGCGATCTTTGTGGGGGACGGAGCAGTCCTATGTCTTAATAACACTGGTGATTATATGACTTTATATATGTGATAAAATGGTGTGGAACTATACACACTACATTGTACCAATGTGAAGTTCCTGGACTCCCTATAGTACTGTAATTATGTAAGATTTACGTAACCGTTCAGGACACATGGGTCAAGGACTCACCAGCACTCTTTCGTACTACTGTTGACAACTTTCTGTGAATTCATAATTATTTTAAAAATTTGGAGGGGGCGGCGCTTGGGTGGCCCAGTCAGTTAAGAACCTGCCTTCAGCTCAGATCATGATCCTGGAATCCCAGGCTCGAGTCCCACATCGGGCCCCCAGCTCAGCGGTGAGTCTGCTTCTCCCTCTGACCCTTCCCCCAGTCATGCTTTCTCTCTTTTGCTCTTTCTCTCAAATAAATAAATAAAATCTTAAAACAATTTTTTTTTTGACCCTACCAAGAGTTTCTGGATCTCAGCCAGATGCTGTGCATTCCGTGGTTTGGGCCATTTCTCACTGGTCTTCTGTTCACTGCCCCCCATTTCCTCAGTGGGACCCCCTCTTGGCCACTCTCCGCCCAGATAGTTCCCGAGAAAACGCATGACCCGGGCCTCAGCGGTCAGCATGTCATGTTCCCCCGGGCCAGTCTCGACTGGATTTTGCCGGAGCTGGAAGGAAATGACTGCTCTTTTGCCCTGGCCCCGGCTCTGGAAGGATGAGTTCTGGCAGCCACGTGGGGGCTGCGAATGGAACTGTTGCCAGGGAAACACCAAGTGAGAAATAGAGAAAGAAATTCCTTTGCGAGGAAATCACGGGAGCCTTGCGTCCAGTCATGCCCACCTTTGGACTGTTTGTGAGCCAACACATCTCTGAAACTCGGAAGCCGGCGGCCCTCTGCGGGGCCCCACGACACCTGGCTATGTAAGGTTGCTGTAAGCCAGGGAGAGAAAACAGTCGACCCTTCTATAAACAAAAACGCCAACAGCTCTCAGGGTTGCCCACGAACCCATCTCCCTGCATCAGGGGCCTAGTGGAAACCTGCTTCCTGGGAATCCTGGCCACACACGACAGCAGGAGCTCTCCTAGGAGTTGATGCTGAAACCGACCCCGGCCACGTGAGCACCTGAGTGCTGGGGCAGGAAGAGTCAGGTTTCATTCAATAAGGAGGATGCTGATCCCCTGAGCAGATAAAATTTCGGTCCCTGTCTCTCCCTCCAACTCTACATGTCCTTCTGATTCTTCATTTTTCTCACTTTATTTTGCTCACCAATTTGCTTCCAAATTCCTTCATGGGTAACCCTGTTTTTGTTGCCTTTCTCTTGTCAGCCCCAGTCACGAGATCCATGGTTCTGACCCGGCCTGGTCTCCGTCCTCCTCTCCCTTGTCCCTCGTGAGGCCCCGAGGAGGTCCGAGGCTCGCACCTTCCGTCTCCCCTAGCCCCCGCCTCCCCATCCTGGTGAAAAATGGGGCTTTTCTCCCACGTATGCTCCGGGTCCAGCTCCTCGGGACTTGCTTGGTCAACGATCTCTGCTCTCTGGCGCCTTCAGCCTGACCGCTCTGCTGGCTGCTTCTCCTCGGCCTATACACATGCCCCAAGGTCTCTCCTTTCGTGGAAACAAGCACTGACCGTCACCCTTTGCCTCCTGCTAATGAAGGCCCTGACCCTCCGCGCTTCTCAGCCCAGTTTCTGGAAAGAACATTCTTCCCTGATGGGCTCTGTGCTTCCTGACCTTTTATTAAGTGCCCATCCTTGGCCGTCTGGCCTCTGGCTATGGAAACTGCTCTCTGAGACCTCCAGCTGCAACATGGACAGGGCTGGTGCCCCTGGGCGCTGCCCCCCCTCCTCGGACGTCCCTGTCGCCGCGCTTCTGGCTTCCATCCCACGCGTCTGTCCACTTCTCCTTGGTCTCCTTGGTGGGGCCTGTATGTGTCCTGCTTCTCAGAGTTCCACGCCCGGCCTGCTGCGCGTCCTTGCGTTGTCGCCGTCACTGCACCGTAACCGGCAAATCTCAGCATCTGTGACTTCACGTCACACCATGACATGCACAAGTCACCAAGTCGGTCTCCTGGGCTCCAGGTCACCTCCGTGAGGCCCTCCCCCAAGGTCTTCAAGCCGCCCTGTCCAGACTGAGCGCCGCCTCTCTCTCCCCTCGGCAGAGTCTGTGTGCGGCCCTTCCCCCTTCCTCCCTCGTCCCCTCAGGGGAGGGCAGCGCCGACCACCCAGGCCCCCCAGCATCCCCTGCCTCCCTCCCTGTTGTCAGCCACCTGGTCCTCTGGGTGTTAGCTCGTTCCCAGCTCTCACACTCCTGCCCCTCCTCGGACGCCCCTGCTTTCTTATCAGCTTGTCCCACCGGGCTTGTCCCCAGGCTTCTCCACACTCCTCACCCCCAAACAAAAATGTGCTCAGGTTCCCCCTCGCTCCGAGCCCTGCCTTGGCCTCTCTCCGTCTTCCTGGTGAGACGCTTCCCTCGATGCAGCACCCTCAACGACACGCGTCCCGTCTCCTCCTGACCGCTCCCCAAACGCGCCCTCACCCCTGCCGCTGACTCCCGCACCGGCCTTCCGGGCGGTTCGGTTGGTGTCCTGTCTCACGGAAACCCTTCTACTGTGCCCAGGCTGAGCTGGCACCAGCGGCTCTGCTCCTGTCGCCGGTGCCCCGAGACTGTCACGGCACGCGTCCCTGTACCGGGTCCTCCACACCAAGACAGCCTCACAGACACGGGCAGTGTCTTTTGGGTTTGTTGTCTGTTTGTTGCATAGCACATTTTCCCCCAAATTTCATTTTATTTTGAACTACTTCAAACCTGTAGAACGTCTGAAAGAATGGTACCATAAACACACACCTTCCACCCAGACTCACCACCTGCCAACATTCTGTCGCATCGTCCCCACTCCCGTCCTCTCCCCGCCCTCTGTAAAACCCTTGTGTGCTGTAGCGGATCGCACTGGGTTCCCCCAGGATTCTGCCCACCCAGCACCTATGAACATGACCTTATTTGGAAGTAGGGTCTTCGCAGATATAATCAAGAGAAGATGCCGTCATACGGGGTTAGGACGGGCCCTAATGCAATGACTGGTCCCTTGTAAGAAGAGGGAAATTTGGACGAACCCACAGTAGGGAGCATCACATGAGCAGAGAGATGGAGACCAGAGTGATGCCTGGAAGAGGCAGCGAGGGATCCGCCGCTTCAGCTTCAGAGGGGACGGGACCCTGTCACCACCCCGATTGCAGACATCCAGCCCCCCAGGCAATGAGAGGGTGACTTTCTGTTGCTTTAAGCTACCCAGTTCTTATGGCAGCCCTAAAAAACTAATAAAACTGTCTTACACAGAGAGAAACACAACAGTATGCCGTGACCCCTGAACAATGTGGGGGTCGGGAGCACTAACCCCCTGCGTGGTTGAAAACCCACTTATAACTTCAGACTCGCCAAAATGTTACTAATAGCGGAAACTGTACCAGTAACATAAACAGTCTATTAACACACATTTTATTTGTTTTGTGTATTATATACTATATTCTTATGATAAAATAAGCTAGAGGAAACCATGTGAAGAAAGTCATAGGGAAGAGAAGATACATTTATAGAACTGTACTATATTTATCAAAAAATAATGTAAATGAAGTGCACAGCTCAGACCTATGTTGTTCAAGATCTAACTGTAGATGTTAATATACCTATTAATGTATCAATGTATAATATAAAATATAAAATGGATATTAATATATCCATTAATATAGATACAAAATTTTCTTTACTGAATCATTTGAAAATTTTAGAGATCATGACATTTATATCTCAATACTTTAGTAGGTATCGCCCAAGAATAAGGACATTCTATATAATTACAATATCCTCATACGCCAAAAACGTGACCTTAATAATACAGATTATAAATTATGCATAATATAGAACATAATATATATCTGAACTTCCCAATGGTCATAACAATGACTTTATAGCTTTAAAAAGAAGTTCAGAATTCAATCGAGACTGTTACTGTACTTAGTTTCATGTTTCTATACCCTCTTTATACTGCAACAGTTCTGTGTCTTTTTTTATTTTTTTCTTCTCTTAACATTGGCATTTTTAAGGAGCCTAAGCCAGTTTTGTAAACTGCCCCCAAATTTGGATTTGCCTGACTGTTTCTTCATGATCACATTCAGGTTAAACCGGTTTGGCGAAGGACTACCAGGGTGACACTGTGTCCCTTTCAGTACGAGGCATCAGGAAGCACATTACGGCATTGATTTGATTTGTTTTGCTTTGTTTCGTCTTGAGTTTTGAGTACCGCGGACGCGGACTGCACTCATTTCAGGCATACGACGCAGTGCTGTGACAAGGTCATACGTCACCCTGTGCTCCCCACGAGGGTAGCCGCCGTCTATGTGACACCCGATTTGATGACTAATGCTCGGTACGGCAACGGCAAGTCTGATCACGTGGTTAAGGTAGAGGACTGTGTCTTACTGTACTCCCAGTGTTTATCAATAGGCCTGTGAGGGGCGCCAGGGTGGCTCAGTGGGTTGAGCCTCTGCCTTCGGCTCAGGTCATGATCTCAGGGTCCTGGGAGCGAGCCCCGCATCGGGCTCTCAGCTCAGTGGGGATCCTGCTTCCTCCTCTCTCTCTGCCTGCCTCTCTGCCTACCTGTGATCTCTGTCTGTCAAATAAATAAATAAATACATCTTTAAAAAATAATAGGCCTGTAAGCCAGGAATTGTTCATTGAATGAATCCATAAATACACTTCTGAACTCCAGTAGTCCACACTGATAGGAAGGGATCTGAAACCTTAGCAACTTGTGCAACGTCATCTCAATCAGCTACATCACCCCTGCTCTTCCTGGACATTACTCGGCCGCAGTGACTTTGTCATCCCCGCTTCCACCACGTTAATGTTCCGCACTACGATGTGAAATCTGCTGTGCAGAGTGTATTGGCTGACAGAGAGTTCTGCAGTGAGCTCAGGGGCTATGAACATAGCTATCAGGATGGCTGTCTGTAATACCCGAAAATAAAACAAACTGACTTCAATGTCACTATTTCCTTCCACGATATTTTATTTAGGTCCCAGCAATTTAGGCCATTCTCCAGAGTTGGCTAATATGTCTGTAACAGCCAGTTATAAAATGTTAATTTTGGAAAGTTATCTGTTTATTTGTCAACACACAGCCTTCACCTAAAACCCTGATATTGGTTTCTGGCCACCATATTTAATCACTGGTCAATATTTTTACAAAGATACTCAACTTTTATTATAAAGGGAATGTTAGAGATTAGATCATGAATGATATAAAAAATAAAGACTTTTATTATGGAACCAAATACCAGTGAAGCCATATGGTTTAACTACCAAAAGCTACCTCAGGTCCAAAGACGGAAATAATGGACCTTGATCGAGAATTCTCTTCTACAATGTGTGTGGTCCGTAGTTCCAGCTGCCCAAATATTGGGGGAAAGCTTTGGGGATTATTCTAATTGGCTTCGTCTGAGCTAACGTCACACATTGCATCAAGCACTGGCATAACCACACTGCTTAAAACAAAAGTTGATGAGCTTCAGTGTTTACGAGGTACACGCAAGAAACTTGGGTGGCATTAACAGAAGTTTGGTAAGTACAAAAATGCAGTCCTTGGTGCCTGTAGCACGGTATCCACTGCTGAACGTCACTCTAACAGAGAAGGGGCCATCTGGGTCACCACAGAGGAGTGTCATCAAGCCACAGTGATAAGAGGGAAGTCTTGGGAGCCAAACCACCTGAGTTCAAAGTTAGTGTCTGTGACTTACTAGCTGAATTACTTTGGGCGCATTACCTAACCTCTCTGTGCCTCAGTTTCCTCATCCGTGAAATGGGGATAGGACTCGCCTCAGTGCTGTTAAGGGGTTTATGTGGATTAATACGTATGGACTTCTCAGAATGACACCTGGCACCTAATACGTGAGCAGTAAGTGTTGCTTATTCCTACTTGTGTTATCGTCGTCACCACCATCATCCCCCGGAAGAACCGGTGAAACCAAAGCAGGGAAAATAAAAAGGAGGATTGGAGGGACAGGGCTGGTCTCTTCAAAGGCTTGAAATGCTGCCAACAGGAAGAGGGATTAGGTGATTTCCATGTGATCCGGGAGCACATCTAATACCAAAATTACAGAAATTCAGAACTGAACTCACTATATAGGGAACATCGTTTTAACCGTTGGAGTTACTGGAGACCAGAGGCTTGCTCTAAATGAGAGATGCCTGGGTTACTGGGCTATTTAGTCCCACCTTGGACGATCCTTTGGGATTTAATAATTAGCTGGAAGACTGAATTAGGTGACCCGAAAGAAGCTAGCCTTGTGAGTCTATAATCAAATACACCATTAAAGCATCCGGCACAACGTTAAAGAATGACTAAAATACAAGAAACTCTCCACAAATCAAAACCCCTGTATACTGACAGGGGTCAGTACTGACACACCTCACACCTCCCAAGTCTACCCACGAGTCGTCCAGATTCCCACCAGATACCGACAGAGACAGGAAAGAGATGCAGAAAAGAGATGCCACCCAAATCACACACTCGGGACGTCTGGGAGGCTCAGTCGGCTAAGCACCGACTCTGGATTTCGGCTCAGGTCATGACCTTGGGGTTGAGATCCAGCCTCCAGTCGGGCTCCGCACTCATCACAGTCTGCTTCTCCCTCTTCCTGTGCCCCTGGCCCCCCTTGTACACACTCCCTCTGTCTCTCTAAAATAAATAGAATAAATCTTTAAAAACAAAATACACTCAGACGCACGTATAAAAATACAAGAAGCACCGTACCTTACAGGAGTCCAATTGCTAGAGTCAGTCAGTGTATACGGTAAGAATCACATACAGTGAAAGTTGCTCTGAAAAATCTAGAAAGGTACCGCCTCAGCAACTGCCTCTTTGTAAGCTGATCTCTGCTTCTCTCGTTCAGCACTGAACTGAGTTGAAGTGCCAGGTTCTGCGAAGAGCGCATGTGTTTGGACAGGACGCTCAGTCGGGGGACAGGAGATTTGTTCCGCAGGGAGAGAATGGATGAGACCCATGAGATTCATGTCACCCACTCGTTCTCGCTTCAGGACACATATTCAGGGACTAGAATGTCAAGCTATTCCTATTTCGTCAATTTCTTTTCTTTTTCCTAATTATCCAAGGGCACAGAGTGGGAGTCACCGAGGTTAAACGCACACCTCTGAACATTTCGGAGCAAACCAGGGCTTCTAGGCAGCAATCGCTATCTTTCCGCCCCTGGTTTCTGTGACTCCTCCCCGGCCCCTGGAGATGCACTCGATTATTTATCCAGTTCCCTCCTTTTTTCTAGGAGAGGCACCCCCTTCTTCTGGGGAACTACCGCCACCTTGAACCCCAATGGCCATGCGTAGGCATGTGACGTAAGCAGGGCCAATCAGGAGCCTCCCCTGGGATCTCTGCACTTGCAGAGACTAGTTCCACCTATGCGCCAAGGGAAGACAACAAGCAGAGACAGGCAGTGTTGAGAGGTGGAGGGGTTCCTGGCGCCATTCATGCTCCGGTTCCAGCAATCCGGAGGGTCCGACAGGCCCTTGCCCTCCCTGCGGTGATCCAGTAACTAGCTTCTTTTAGCTTAATTGGGTTTAGGTCACTTTCAGTAAAAGAGATTTTAATACGGTCCTCAAGGGTTTGATTCCCTGACCTGTACAGTCTGTGTTCTCCAGGCACACAAGAGAGGACACAGAAATGAGCTTGGATGCCTGGTGCCAAACTCCTTACAGGGCATGTTTGGAAATGCGTTCATTTTCCAGCGGGTTCCATGGAGCTCTACCAAATGAGAAGAGCCATTTAAATCCTTGCAAGTCATTCAGATAATGTCACACACACACACACACACACACACACACACACACACACGAAAGGAAGGAAGGAGAAGACTCAGAATGAAGAAAAACCCGATGCCTTAATGAGACTTCCCTCTACCTTTGCCGCTGTCTTTCAAAGTTATCTGATCAAGGCTCTCCTTTAGCCACAGCAAACACTTACTGTGTGCCTGGTGTGTGCCGGAGGGGGAGAGGGGTTGGAGGAGGCGAAGCAAATGAACACCTGGGGTCCCTGCCCTCAGGGGGCTCAGCACCTAAAAGATTCTGGATGTTGGAGCCTCTTCAAAATACCTCCAACAGATTTGTTTATTTTTTCCCCTTATTTATCAGAAAGTGAGATAATGTGGTATTTGATATGATTAGTCAGAGCCCAGCTCTCGCTCTTCAACAGGAACACACACACGGATCCACACAGTATCAAAATAACAATCTTGCAATTCCAGAGAATTATTTAAGTAGACATTTTCTTTCTTTTTTTTCTTTAAATATTTTATTTATTTGCTTGACAGACAGAGATCACAAGTAGGCAGAGAAGCAGATAGAGAGAGAGGAGGAAGCAGGCTCCCCACTGAGCAGAGAGTCCAATGTAGGGCTCGATCCCAGGACCCTGGGATCATGACCTGAGCCGAAGGCAAACACTTAACCAACTGAGCCACCAAGGTGCTCCTCCTTCCGGATTTTTTAAAAAAAGAAACGGAATTAAGGAAATTTACACAAAGAATTCAGAATTTGCATTGGAAGGAAAAAGGCTTTGTGTCCTGTTCCTAACATGTGCCATTATTCTGCTGAAGCCACAGCGCTCCCGGGAGGCTGCGAGTAGATCATTCAACCCACATCTTTTCCAGGCGGTGCGACTAGGAGGCCTTGGCTCAAGGAGCAGTACAAGGTCACATGGTGGCAAGTTCTGGCCCAAGGTCCTACTCTGCAAACACCTGGCTGTTTCCTCTCTCTGCTAGCATACTAACGCCCTCACTGACCTGGGAATTAGCAGAACAGATCCTCATCGTGTTGAAGAACTTTCCAAAATGTCCTCAGCCACCTTAATGTCCAAAAAGAAAAAGAAAAAAAAAACCCTAAGCTTTCTCTAGTAAGTCAACAACTCAACCAAATTCTTTACATTTCATTTCAAAGCACATGAATCCCAAATCTTATCTCTCTATCTAGTATATCAACTGGAAAACGACCAGTTAGTCAGACAGGAATTCTGAGAAGCCACCCAGAGCCTAGATGAGCAGAGCTGGAAAGAGCCTGCTGGGCAGGCGGGGTTAGGAATATACGGTACGGAGGGCATGGGCAGCTTTCCTGCTGGGGATGGCCAACAGAAGGGAGTGCGCGCCGCTGGACATTCTGTCTTCAGTAGTGCAGGTAATTTGTCTACAACCATCAATGCCCACCGCGATTAACCAGCTTGAGTCTCCTGTTCCTGGACAACAAAGGCGTGATCCAGGACGGGCAAATACAGCGATTTACCAGCTTGAGTCTCCTGCTCCTGGACAACAAAGGCGTGATCCAGGACGGGCAAATACAGGCCTCTTCCACACTCCAACCACTGGGAGGCATTTTCCACTTAACAAAGCTCAGGCTCTTTACAACAGAGCTGACCAGGCAATTGTCACATAGAAAAAACCTTATTGCTACCCCTGAAACGGTCTTTTGAGCAGCAAATATCTCATCTCTTTGTACCACTGGGGGTGAGAAAATCACCCAGTCCGCAGCCCCAGGGAATGTATTTGAGGACAGTTTTAATGAAAGTGAAATGAACAGAAGTTTCACAGAGTGGAATTTCCTCAAGTGAGAACATAATTGAATTCTGGGCATGATGAAAGTTTAGTTGGAAACAAAACTCCCCACATGGGCTCACTCAGAGCAGGCTCCCACGCTTCCCTGTAATACTCCCCCCCCTCCCCCGCCCCACAAATTTCCCCGTGTTTGTGGACTGGGGCTGGAATTGAAGGTAGCAGCTGTAATTCATGAAAGGGACCCAGGACCAGAAACTTGGAGAACCAGGACTGGAGAAGGCATTCAAATGCACTGATTGATGGGACTTTCCCCAGGGATTGGCCCTGGGACTTGGTATTTCTGTCAAGTACTTACTGCATTATATCTATTCGTTGATGGCCTTGGTTTCCTTTTTGGAAAGTTATACTCCTTTTCTCATAAATGGTGACCAAAGCGCTATTACTGGAGTGTCCGCTGACAAAGACCATTCAGTGCAGTGGCTCAGGTAAGGTCAAGTCTGATGGCCTTGCAAGGGAACCCTGTCCTTCACGCCATGGGACGCTCTGCTTGGAGCTTCATCTGCTCTCAGCACAGGAAAACAAAGGGGCCAGGAAATAAGATGATCTGAACTTTTGAAATACTTTCATAATGTGAAGGGTGGATTTTAGGGAGGGCAAGATTAGAGACGAGAATATCTGTAACAACACTATTGTAACTGACCAGGTGAGAGATGAAGAAAGATGGAGAAAAAAGAATAAGTTTGAGTAGGGGTTGTAGGTAAAATGAGCAGCCTTGGTGACTGATTGACCATAGAGAGGGAAGGAGACCGGACACTCTGGTGGACCAGAGGAAGACCAGAACTTCCATCCCCTCTTAGTCTATTGCTAGTTTCCACAATTTTCCCCTAGCCTGACTTTCTCAACGTCTCTCATTGTCTTTGTTTCATTGTGGATTATCATTTCTGATTCTTAGAAGTGACTCACATGAAACCATATTCCATGCTAGGCCCCATGTCAATAAGCTGTGATTTCTGGCCATCTGGTGTTTGAGAACAGGTCAAGACAAATCCATGTCCAAATCCTTGAATTAATCATTCACCTCATAAAACTGTAGCAGTTGCATGAAAGCAATAAGTCATCCATCCTAGGTCAGAAGACAGACTTCTCAATGCAGGGCTTCCCGATATGACTGTAAATAATGGAATTAATTTTGGCAATGGAGAACCTTCATCCAGACAAGTTTCAGCTTGAGTTTAAATGTCTTCTAAATAGGGGGCACCTGGGTGGCTCAGTTGGTTAAGGGTCTGCCTCTGGCTCAGGTCATGATCTCAGGGTCCTGGGATTGAGCCCCACATTGAGAATCCCTGCTCAGCAGGGAGCCTGTTTTTTCCCCTCTCTCTGTTCCTCCTCTTTGCTTGCACACTCTCAATCTCTCTCTCTCTGTTCCTCCTCTCAAATAAATACATAAAAATCTTTTAAAAATATAAATGGTTTCTACATGTAATACCCAACGCTAGTTAACAGCTGATACTACAAACCAAGACAAATTTCACATCCTCAGTTCATTAATTCCATTGAAATAAAAACCAAGTCATCGAAGCATTTAAGGGCAAAGGGTAATTAGAAGACTGGAAAAAATGGTCAATTTGTTCATTAGAAGCTCAGAAGGTAATAATAAATAGACAATGACAATTTGAAGACCATGGCCCAAATGACGCTCAGAGAATGAGAGAAATTTTCTATTTTTCAAAAATCATGGAATCAGGGGCACCTGGGTGGCTCAGTGGATTAAGCCGCTGCCTTCGGCTCATGTCATGATCTCAGGGTCCTGGGATCGAGACCCGCATCGGGCTCTCTGCTCCACAGGGAGCCTGCTTCCTCCTCTCTCCCAGCCTGCCTCTCTGCCTACTTGTGATCTCTGTCTGTCAAACAAATAAATAAAATCTTAAAAAAAAAATCATGGAATCAGCCTCCCTTTTTCCTCTTGTACTCTTATTTTCTTTCTTGTGCTACACATTTTCTTTTTTTGTTTGTTTTTTAAGTTTTCTCTTCAACCTCTCCCCACTATCTTTTTCTCCCTCCCCATACTTCATTTCTAATTATAAGTGGGTTATGTTTCAATTAGTTATATTTTTTAAGTGAAGTTTCACATTTCACATTTCAGTGTGATATAATTTACATGCCATAACATAAAATTCACATATCATAAAATTCACCTTTGATAATCACACAGTTCAGTGGGTTTTGGTATGTTCAGCTTGTCACGCAGCCATCACCACCGTCTAATTTGGGGACATTTTTACGCATTAGCAGTCCCCCCCACAGGCAGCCCCTGGCAACTACTAACCTACTTTCAATCTCTACGGACGTGTCTATTCTGGACATTTCATATAAATGGAGTCAGATGTGGCCTTTCATGGCCTTCCACCTAGCATAATGCTTTCAAGGTTCCTCCATGCTGTAGCATGGATCAGGGCTCTGATCCTTTTTGATGGCTGAGTAATATTTCACAATATGACTATATCACATTTAGTTTTTCCATCATCCGTTAGTGGACACCTGGGCTTCCTTTATTTATGATGTAGTATAAATAAGGCTACTGTGAATGTTCATGTGAACACTTGTGTGGGTAAATGCTTTGACTTCTCTCGGGTATATATATCTAAGAGTGGAATTCCTGATCATATGGGAATTTAGACTTTCTGAGGAAATCCTACGCTGTTTTCCAGAGTGGCTACCAAATGTTACTATGCTTCATATTTTTCACTTAAATACTTCGACTTTTAGAAATTAAAAAAAAAAAAATCAATTACGTTGCCTCTTGCTTCTTACCAGCCTTCGACTGAGTTTTCATGTGGGTCGTTAACACACTGAAGGATTTTAACCCTAGTGCAGAGCTGTAGCAGCTGGACATGTAACGATCAGCTAACGACTACACAGTAGTATATCACTTTTTCATTTATTCATTTTTTTAAAGATTTTATTTGTTTATTTGAGAGAGAGGGACAGAGATAGCAAGAGAAAACACAAGCTGAGAGAGGGAGAAGCAGACTCCTGGCCGAGCAGGGAGCCCGACGTGGGACTGGATCCCAGGACCCTGGGATCATGACCTGAGCCGAAGGCAGACTCTTAAAGGCCACCCAGATGCCCCAGTATATCACTTTTTAAAGATCCAAAATGACCCAGATAAGAAAAGGCAAAGTCCCAAGTCCTCTAAATCTCTGCCTTACCCTCAGCATGTTCTCAGTGCTACCAGGTGAGGACAGACATTGGTCTCTGTGAGCGTTTGCCAATGACAATGAAATCACTTTCTTTTAAAGGCTTTACGTCAGCAGCAACCCAGCTGTCCTTTCCTTCTTGAAGTAACGACCTGTCCATGTGATCAAAGAGACGGAAGGGCTGTGTCCCCCGAACTTTGGAAGCTGAATCAGCAGCAGCCCTCCCTTCTCCCACACTCAACTCGAATAGATTTTTCTCCTGTTCCCTGGGGTTCCTCTCACGTGCAAGCGTCTGCCAGAGAGTCATAAAAGGCCCAACAGTACGACAGCGCCGTGGAGGCTCCTCTGAAGTCACCAAAAACCAGGGTCTTGCACACAGAACAACCACCAGCTCCCGCCCCCCAGTTGGCAGCCTAACACCAGGTGAGCCGGAGGCGAACGGCACGCTGCAAAGCTTGGAGCATTCTACGGGACTGGTCCGTGCAGACCGGGCAGGCTCCACGGTGCGGGGGCTTTTATGAAACTGCCAAGGAGATCGGTTATGATCCAAGACTCAGTTATGGGTCTCTCTTCCCTATATTTTAGCAAAATATTCACCATTTTCTACTTGGGATCCTCTACAAAGCTCTCTCTTCAGTTAGTAATAATTCAGGTCTGTGATATGGTCCTTATTGGATTTTTTTTCTAATTCTCCCTCCTTGGGAACACCACATCGAAGTGTAAAAGAAACGCGTAATTCACGTCTGTTGCATTCCTTCCCTCACCCCAAACCCCTTAGGGCCATGTTCGGTTTTCTTTCTCCATCTCAGCCCCACTCACTTTGGAGGTGATTTGGGTAGTGGCTCCCAAAAAGACCACAAATTCAAAGATGAAGAGTTTCCCCTCTTTGTGCCTTGATCCCCAAACGCTCTGCAGAGGGCAGAATGCCTAAAACAGGCGCGTGAAGGTGGGGAGAAGAGAAGACCTTGGAGAAAAGGTCAGCATTCCACATCTACGAGCTTCCTGCCGCTGTTCTCCTCAATTATTCTGTTCGGCCGCTTAGCAGGAAAAAAAAGGAAAGAAGGAAGAGAATTTTCTCTGAGAATCAGGATTCAGTCCACGCACTAACAGTAATACAGCCTTCCTTTCACTCCTCTGGAGATGTCCTCCCCAGAGAGATCTAGAGCATCCCAAAAATCTGTTCGAGATCCCAGCCCGTCATTCCTTACAGTCACGGGAGCAAATCTCAGGAATGAGCTGAATGCCTTTGAGGGGTTTCGCGAACACCGTTCCAAGTTGCTCACGTCACGCGGTGTGCACTGAAACCTTCAACAACTTCCCAGCCTTCTGTGTCAGTTTCCTTCTGGTCTGTATGCCGAACCTTTAACCTGACACTTCACACTATCCTTTTAGCCTTTCTATTCTAATTCCAATTGCATGCTTAGGCTGACTTGTGCTGAAGTCCTCAGGCCTTGGAGAAAGGTGATCTGTTTTGTCCTCGTGTCTACTCCCTTAGGCCTCAGGTTGAAATTCCTTACCTAAAGGTCACCCGGCCTGCACCTGAACCAGGACCCTGGCCTCTGCCCCGAGAGATCCTCAGAAGCCCCTTCTCCAGCTTCTGGATTCTGCAACAGCTTTGCCTGTCTCACTCCACGGTCAGTCTCCTGCCTTTCCCCTACTCCTTCCCGGACCACCTGGCCAATGGTCAGCAACCAACCAAGGATCTCAGCGTCCCGACCCACAGCTCTGCATCTCCTATCACGGTTTGTAACCAGGACACATCTGAATGGAAGGATAACACGAGGGTATTTGATTTGAAATTTCTTTCCCTGGGTAAGTGCTACCAGACACCCATGTTTTGGGAGAAAGAATCTTCCCAGATTTTAGAAAAAGGAAATTGTTTTTAATTCGCAAAGCATACAGCTGCCTCCCTGCCATGGAGCCCCCAGGTAAGAACTTGGCAGGTACTTTTCTGAAAAATGGCAGCCAGGATGAAAAGGGGCTTGGGGAAGGGCGTGTTGGGGGGTCGGCAGGTGCTGAGCAGCGGCTCCACACCCTCTATGGAGATATGGAAGAACGAGGAAATCCTGATTACAGTGCTATGAGCATCATTCTAGGGACTTCAGACTTTAGCCCCACAGAAACCACTAAGAGCAGACTGTTGTCTTAAGTAATTTGCATTTTTTCCACTTGCATTCTTACTACACCCAGTAAGCTGGGGAGTCTCAGTCTATCCTACCGGCCAGTGGCCGCCAAGAGTCTTGTCCTTTGCTGCCACCGTGTGTTAAAGAGAAGAAAGTCCAAAATCGTAGTTGATCTGGCCATGAGAAACCTGCACTTCAGAGAAGGAACACATTTAAGAAATTCCCTAGCTCAGCTCCCTTCGGTGAACAGGTAAAGAGCCCAAGCTCCAGACTTACACCAAGAGCCCCTTGCTCCTTCCTCTGAGCCCACCGCGTCTCCGGACAGTTCCACTCATAGCATATGCAGTGCGGTCCAGTCCTCGACAACTCAGACCGTCGATGCACATGGCAGCGAACACCAGCGTGCCCATTTCTGTGTACGTTTCACCCATTAAAAGCATTTCCCAGAGATGACAGTCGTGTGTGACGGGGCCCAGTGAGCAACGAGGGGAGCTAACATTCTGGAACTCTCACCATGCGTCAGACCCGGCGTTAACTACCAGGTCGGCGATCTCCAACTCTGTCCTTGGTCCTCAGACCAGCAGCTTCCCCGTCACTCACAAAACTGGTAGAAATGCGAATTCTCAGCCTGCAAGCCAGGCCTACCCAATCAGGATCTCTAGGGGCGGGGCCTGCCAATCTGAGTTTAACAAGCCCTTGGGGTAGCCTGATGGCGATCAGGTTTGTGATTCACCACTGTAGATATATGGGGCCTTCAACAATAGTTTGAAATTAAAGAATGAGAGGACACAGCAGTTTAGGCATCTGTCTAAAAACAGAAAACAGAGAGAATGTATTTAATTTAGGAGAGGCCAAACTCCAATCTTATTTCGCTTGAGGGAAAAGACTCCTGGAATTTTTACAGTTTCTTCCAATCCTACTCATCCCCTTCCCAGTTGGCCTTGAAAGGTAAGGGTTTCCGACTCACCAAGAGAAGCAAAAAGGGAAGAGCTGCCCAGATGGGCACAGGCTTTGAGGAAACAAATCTCTGTCCTCGGGCTGGCACTTAGCACCGCCATCATAACGTTCCTATCTGGAGGGACACTGGCCAAATGCTTCACCAGTAAAACTCCCAGACCCTCTGGACAATGTTCTAAATTCTCCAACCACTTTTTAAAATAATATATTTTTTTGGTGATAAGAGTAACACACATTAATCCTAAAACTTTAGGAAAATAAGGAAACTATAAACACAGTTTAAATAATCCCTTTTCCAAGGGGCACCTGGTGGCTCAGGGGGTTAAGCCTCTGCCTTTGGTTTAGGTCATGATCTCAGGGTCCTGGGATGGAGCCTGGCATGGGGCTCTCTGCTCAGCAGGGAGCCTGCTTCCCTCCCTCTCTCTGTCTGCCTCTCTGCCTACTTGTGATCTCTGTCAAATAAATAAAATCTTTTAAAAAATAATCTATTTTCCAGTTTCTCAGAGAGAACATTATTAATAGTTGTATTCCTTGCCAGCCTTTTTCTATGCAGGGATAATTATTTTTTATGACACGTACAAATTGATGTCAACATTTTCATACTATAAAATAAGACAGATAAAGCCTCCCTATATAAATCTTTACATGAATACTATAATTTTTATGATAGAGTTATAGAAGGAGAATTATAGGGATAAAAGTCACAACATTTATCTTTTGTTATTGGCAATTGTCCAGAGCCTGTACCATTTTACAGTTCCCTCAACGGTACCTGAAAGCACCCATCTAAGCCCTTCCTCTATTAGCATTGAAAGTGTCCAGATTTTCTCAGCTTTGCTGAGAGTAACCTGAATTTTGGCATTATTCACAGATTTGGAAGATGAGAACATGTATCCCCCAATCCTTCTCCATCTGAGAATTCCAGACCTAGGGTAACCTAAATGATCGAGTAAGAACAAATTCACTTTGGGATATATTAAACTCTACATAGAAAAAATTATTAGGTAAATGCCCCAAACTTCCTAATGGAGTATTTAAAGGGTATAAGAAGTACCTGCTACTTACCCTTACTTATCCACATACGTACAAAGAACTTTTAAAATGCTTTAAGTCAGGATTCAAATTCAGATGTTTTCAGGAGTCAGGCAGGTAAATAAATCAGTAAAACAAATCAGGGAAATAAAACAGCAGTTTGCAGCAATGTAGATTGCACACCGGAGGGAAGGCATTCAAAATTGTTTAAACATGATCTGTATATTCTTGCAATGAGCAATCTGAAGATGAAATTTAAATGTAGCTCCATTTACAAAGACATCAGAAAGAAGAAAATACTTGGGAATAAATTTAACAAAAGAAGTACAAAACATACTCTGAAAACTACAAAACATTGTCAAAAGAAATTAAAGAAGACCTAAGTAAGTAGCAGGACATCCTATGTTCATGGATCAGAAAACTTAATAATGTTAAGATATCAATGTTCCCCCAAACTGATCTACAGAGAGTCAGTGCAATCCCTATCAAGATTTCATTTGGCCTCTTTGTAGAAATTGACAAGCTGATTCTCAAATTCATATGTAAACTTAAGGAACCTAAAATATCCAATAATGATTTTGAAAAAGAAGAATAAATTTGGAGGACTAATACTTTCTGATTTAAAACTTGTCATAAAGGGCGCCTGGGTGGCTCAGTGGGTTAAGCCGCTGCCTTCAGCTCAGGTCATGATCTCAGGATCCTGGGATCGAGTCCCACATCGGGCTCTCTGCTCAGCGGAGAGCCTGCTTCCCTTCCTCTCTCTCTGCCTGCCTCTCTAGTGATTTCTCTCTGTCAAATAAATAAATAAAATCTTAAAAAAAAAAAAAAACTTGTCATAAAGTCCCTAGCACAGTATGGTACTGGCAGAAGGAAGACATAAATAGAATGCAATAGAATTGAGAGTCCAGAAATAAACCCTCATATTTATGGCCAACTGATTTTTTGACAAGAGCATCAAGATAAGTAAGTGGGGGAAAGAATAATCATTTCAGCAAATGGTTCTGGGACAACTGGATATCCATGGACAAAAGAAGAAGTTGGAGCATTTCCTCGTGCCATATTAAAAAATAACTCACATATCAAAGACCCAAATATAAGAGCCAAAACTATAAAGCTTTTAGAAGAAAATACAGGCATAAATCTTTGTGACCCCAAATTAGACAATGGTTTCTTGGATATGAAGAAAGGCAGGATGGCAAAAACTTTAGACAATGGTTTCTTGGATATGATAGTAAAAGTATGAATAACAAAAGAAAAAATCGATAAATTAGACATTATCAAAATTTAAAACTTTCGTGTTTCAAATGACACCATCAGGGAACACTTTTGTAAATCATATGTTTGATAAGGGATTGTACCTAGAATATATAAAGACTCTTAGAACTCAATAATTTAAAAAAGCTCAATTTTTTAGATAGTTAAAGGACTTATCTAAAGAAGATATACAAATGGCTCATAAGCACATGAAAAGATTCATTACGTCATTGACCACCAGGAAATGCAAATAAAAACACAATGACATATTACTTCACACCCACTAGGGTTTCAATAATCAAAAGACCACTAACAAGTGTTGTTGAGGACATGGAGAAACTGGAGCCCTCGCACTCTTCTGCTGGGAATATGAAATGATGTAGCCACTTTAGAAAACATTTTCAGTAACCTCATATAAGGTAAACCTTTGCATCTGTTACTCATACTTGGTCACATGAGGTTACCTAGAAGGACGTTTGGGTTTATCTTTAGGACATTATTCAGACCTTCCGCATCTTGGTTTTCTTCTGTTGGATCAGATATGGACTAACAGAGGTGACTAAAATCTTCTAATTTTATTATTTCTGACTGTTGTTGCATAAAGTTATATAAAAAGGCTACTGTTCTTGTAAATTGTATTTTTTATTATAAATTAATCTCTTTGCCTCATTTACATCTCAAGTCCAGTACTGTCCCACATTAATAATGTGAATCTAGGTTCCTTTCATTAGTATTCACATTTTTATGCTTTTGCCCATCCTCTTGGTTATTGTGGAGAGGGCCAATATAAATATAAAAATATATGATTAAATTATCTTTACATAAACAGGATCATAAATGGGGAAGATTTGGGGATATGGGGAGAGAACTATAAGAGAGCTAAATTTTCACCTTACATAATAGAAATTCAATAGATAGTACCGACATTCTGACAAGAATTAAGAAAAAGCCATATAGTCATGTTATTAAAAATATGGCTGCAAATATTTTTAAAAATAGTTAATTGTTGAATGGCTGCCTCAAAGAATCAGGAATGAGGTAGGATGGCAAAAACTTCAGCCAAGTTGTTTTAGGATACAGTATTCCACATACTTTCCCCTGCCCTCTGGGTTTACTGTTAAAAATATTGATAATATTCACAGATACGATTTATTGAGAACCTACTATATACTGGGCTAAGTATTTACATATATAAAGCGGAAGTAAAGCCAAACCCTGGGAAAGGCCTGTAACATTGAATCCTAGAGTCAAAACAGAGTAGGTCCCTTAAAAGATCCAAAACAAAAAAATTTGACAAAATTCAACACATATTCACGTTTCAAATAAAATCTTAAGAAAGTAGGAATGGAAGGACATTTCCTTAAACCGTTCATCCATTTATCAGATAAGGAATCTTAAGTTTACAGGCTTGGAAGTGGCCTGGCTGCGTGACTTGAGGTCTTTCCACCATCAGAGTCACCTCAGATTAATGGGACACAAGTACACAAAGTAGTTCTCAGGGACGCCTGGGTGGCTCAGTTGGTTAAGCATCTGACTTCAGCTCAGGCCGTGATCTCAGGGTGCTGGGACTGAGCTGCTCAGCAGAGACACTGCTTGTCCCTCTCCCTCTGCCCTTCCTCTCCTTCTGCTCATGCTCTCTCCCCCTCTGTCTCCCTTTTTCTCTCTCTTTCAAATATATAAATCTTTTTAAAAAGTACAAAAATAGTTCTCAGAATGAAAACTCAAAGCTCTACTCTATACCTTGTCTCATGTCCACAAGAGGACTGGGGCTCACTTAAACCCAAGTCTAACGTTCAAAGAATGAAGTAATTTTGTGGTATCGAACTGCAACAGTACAGTTGGAAACCTGCAAGTGTATATTCTTCAGGGTCCCCTCTGCAACTTGGGCCAGAATTGACAGCTCTACACTCTTCGGTGATAAAACCCCATTGCCAGTTAGAGTTTTCATATGCTTCTCTCCGCCCCCACCATCAAGGGACACTCGGGTCGTATTAAGGACAGACAGCATGAGCAGCTGACCAGGACCTCCTCCATGTGGTGGTGACGTGTGAGTGCTATTTCAGTGATTTCCAACGAGGCGTAGTGAGGGAGTGTATTCTTCTAGGGAGGATGTTTCAAACCTTGGGAAAGGAAGATTATTGTATGGATGATTTGAAAAAAAAAAAAAAAAGTAATCAACATTATATCTTACATTTGGGAAATCGCCTATTGTTTCTATAATACAAATATTAAACAAAGGTGTGAGAGATTTTTATGTTTATCAAAAAAGGCAGAAGTTCTAAAAATGTAGACATTTGGTTCTAGCTGACTTACTGTTTATTATTTTTTAATAAGGCTCCACACCCAGTGTAGAGCCCAACACAGGGCCTGAACTCATGACCCTGAGATCAAGACCTGAGCTGAGATCAAGAGTCAGACACTTACCTGACTGAGCCACCCAGACACCCCCAGTTCTAGCTCATTTAAAGCCATTTGGGGCTGTACAAAACATTTTGTATCACAAGGCATCAAGGTCTCTCGCATTCATCTCCTTCCATGGTTAACAGCCACTTCCATGGTCCAAGTCCATTTTTATTCACTTTCTATTCCTAGAGTTTTATAAATATGGGCACAGCCAAGGTCAGGGAAAGGACTGTAGGATCAGGTTCTAGAGCTGAGTCAAAACAGAAGCAGACATCTTGAGAGATGCAGAAAAGGCATTTTATAAAAGTTTGCACCCACTCATGGTTTTAGACAAAATCTTAGGAAATTAGGAATAGATCCAATCTGATCTGGAATCAGATGACCTGGGTTCAAGCGAGGCTCTACCACAGACCAGCCATGAGGCCTTTAGGCTGTACAGTTAACGTCTCAAGGGTTTCATAAGTGATGGCTACTATTTTTAAATCTAAGTGCTCCCTTTTCCATATTCTATTCTCATTTACACAGAGTTTATCTCTTAAACTACAATGAGAGACCACTTTATACTCAGTAGAATGGCTGCAATAAAAAAGACAGAAAATACCAAAATCGGAAAGGATGTGGCGCAACTAGAACTCCCCAACACTACCAGGAGGCAAAACCACTTTTCACAAAGACAGGGATGGAGTGAAAATAACGAAAAGGGACGGTAAAGCACCTTGGGGCCAACATCAACTCCCTAGGGACGAGGATAAGGCGAGGGAATGGTTGGTTCTGAAACTGTAAGAGAGATGGACAGCAGGAACCTCTTTTGAGAAAGGAATGCAGCCCCAGTAACGTGAGGGCCACTCTTCAATTTCCCTTTCATTGTCCCTACTGGAAACCAGAGGACAAGCGATCAGACTGATGAAATCCATACAGCCCAGCTCCCTGGGGGCCCAGAGCAGGGTGAGACAAAAGCGTGGATGTGGGGGCACAAAGAGAGAAAGTCAAAACTTGCTTTAAAATGACAAGACACTTGTCAGAAATGTCAAAACCAGAGCATGGACTCTGGAATCTGATGACCTGGGTTCAAGCGAGGCTCTACCACAGACCAGCCATGAGGCCTTTAGGCTGTACAGTTAACATCTCTACGCCTCAGTTTCTTCATCTGTAGAATGGAGATAATAAAAATAATAATCTACCTCATCGAGTTGTGTATATAATAAGCAAAAGGATGAATATAGAAGAATTTAGCACGTAACAAGGGTTTCGTAAGTGAGGGCTACTATTCTTAAATCTAAATGCTCCCTTTTCCATATTCTATTCTCATTTACACAGAGTTTATTAAATCTAAATATGTCCTATATTTTGCCTGTACTTAAGAGACTCCTTTCAATAGAAATGTTCTCCAATCTCTTTTCTACAACCTTCCAAGAAGTCTCTTAAATGTGACTTTCTTCACTGAAGCCTCCCCTGAGCCCATCACCCAGAAGAAGCTTTTTCTGTGCATCTAGAGGTCACTGTGCACTCCTCTCTAACGGCACGTACTTACCACAGTCCTCACTGAGACACGGCCGGTGTCCACACATCTGCTCTCATTTCCTCAAAACCAGGGACCGTATCTCATTCTCACCTGTCTTCGAGCTAACGATGGTGCGAAACACAACACATGATATACGAATGTGTGTCTCCCTGACTTACACTGGAATGTACCGAACATTGCTTGAAGCAACTGTACTACTGGTCGACATTGTTCAATCCTGCAGATCTACTGAGGGTTTGCTGGGAGGGTTTCTGTTCTGTATCATCGTTGGCGGCAAAAAGGAGCTAATCATATGCTACTCACTGAGCACTTATTTACTCTGTCCCCGGGTTTTCCTTACGTAGTATATGCCACGTAACTTTCATTCCCAGCCCTTGAGGTAGGAGCAGATGTGGGAAATAAGGCTCCAGGAGAGAAGAGGGTCCACCCAAGGCCACCGCAGCTAGTAAGTGGTAGGGCTCTGATTCCCACCCAGACCTCCACTAAGCCTGCCATAAGCCATGTGGCTTCACAGAGTGAGTGCGGACTGATGGCAGGTGTGAACAAGCTCTGGGCCTTACCTACTTTCTTCATTTGTGCAATGAGGGAGAACCGGATGTTCTCTTAGTTTGCTTCCGGTTGTCCGTTTTAGAAGCTTTGTGTGTTGGTATCATGTGCCTGCGTTGATGACTGCTGGGGACATTTCTTTTGTTATGAAATCGGTTAGAAAATACGGGTGTTCTCAGTTTCCATCGTAAGTGCAAGAGGCGGGTTTGGTGAAACTGCGTTCCATGGGACTCGGATTTCCCCTTCTTCAGTTTCATGGGTGACAGTGAAGTCAACAAGAGTGTAATTTGTATTGGCATAAAACCAGAACACAAAAGAAAATATTCAGGCATTACTGAGGAATCCTATACTGAAAGGGCAAAGTTCACTTTTGTTAGCTACCCTCTCTATTCAGCAAATATGCCGCGTATCTACCGGTAATATCCCACATCTCTCTAGCTTCCCCACTATCTTTGGGAGATAAGCAGAAACCCAGATCATCTTGTTGAACTAGAATATATTTGATGATTAAGGGAGTGGAATCCAGGTAGCATTAACTAACTGTGCAACTTCTGAACTCCACATTTGTGATTTGTAAGGAAAGAAAAAGTTAATCCATCCTCCTTCTACACTGCCAAAAAGAGAAAGAGCCTTCCTTCATCCTCTCCCTCCCTACAATCCACCCATCCATCTGTCCTCCTTGAGCTGTCTATCATCTGAGCCCCAGTCCAGCTTGGGGAAGGCAGGCATCCAACACTCACATTGCAATTAGGACAAAGCAGTCACCCCTCACTGTGTGAACTCTTTGGTTCAAAAGTACCAACTCTCAGTCGGTAAACACGAAATAAAAAGCTGCCCAAAGAAGCATCCTATCTCTGATCATATAAAGTTAAAAATTTTCTATCTCACAACCAGAAAAATCAAACCTATATGACTAGAGTTAAGAGAACAAACTAACATTCCCACAAAGGGAAAGGACTGGAGACTTCGAATCACACACTACTTGGCTCAAAACCCTCCTGTGTTTCCCATCACACTCAGAGGGAAACCCAAAGTCCTCACGCTGGCCAAGGGTCCCAGCCTGACCTGGCTGCCTTCTACTGTCCTCCTTGCTCGCTCTACTCTAGCCCCACGGGGCCTCTTTCCAGATCTTCAGATGCGTTCGCATGCCTTGTTTTAGGGTGCTTGGACAAGCAGTACCCTTTGTCTTGAACTGTCTTTCCTCAAACCCCCCATGCTCCACTGCCTTACCTCCTTCTTACTCTATTTCTATTTCATTGAGTTTTCACTCTGTTCTCCATTATTACCTTTTCTCCTTACTTGGAGGTAGTAAATTATTGTTGGACAAAATGTCGGAATTATTTGTTACTTCGCAATAGATTGCTGAAACACCAAGGAAAGTAGTTTCTGTACAAATGAGCTACTCTAAAAAGTTCTGAGAGAACAGTTTCAGTAAGCCCAGACAGACTGTTGAGGTTCGGATGTCAAGGTGTTTGGCTGATACACCGTGAGATCAGGCTCATACACTGTTAACATGAGTAAAAACGTATGTTGGCACAGAGAGCTGAAATGACTTGTCCAAGATCACACAGCCAAGTAAGAACAGATCTAGGAGTAGGACTGGGGTTCTCTCAACTCTGTTCACTACACACTCATTTACTTGTTCTACAAATATTTACCGAGTACATTCTTCACATAAGGCGCTATGCCTGGAGCCAGGGATATGGAGATGGTCCTTGTCCTTAGGGAGATTACAATTCATCGGATGAGATAGACCTTAAGCAAGGAATCACTTAATTCTTTTGTGTGTCTACTCACAACTGTGATAAGAGGCTCAGGGGGACAGGGTGCTTTGAGAGTATATGATGTGGGGAGGGGGTCCTGAAGTAACGTGGGGAGAACAGAAAGAGACAGTTAGGCTAAATCCAAAGGATGAATAAAAATTGACTGAATGAAGAAGGGAATGGGGGAACATTCCAGGCAGAAGTACAATGTTTTCCACAACAGCAACTACTTCTCATGGAGTATGGTGTGTTTGTTCTTCAATGCTGGGGTCAGCAGATAATTAGGAGATAATAGCCAATAGAAATACACAACATTAAGAGAGAGAGTGAGAGCGCAAATAAGAGTGAAGCTCTCCTGACTGAGAGACCTAACAAGGAAGTCACTAGCCCAGGAGAACCTGAAACACCTTGAAAACTAAAAGACTGTTTAAGCTGTTAACGAATGGTTTGGGTTATATACCACCAAGACAAAGGATCTCACTAGAGAATCCTGTAAACCTCAATAATGTGTCTTTGCCCACTGTTTTCGTTAGGCACACCTACCACACAAAGGCTCAGATACACAAAACGAGGGCATCTCTGTGGCTGGGGGCAGGTCAGAGCTACATGTTCTGTGTGAACTTCTCGGGTCACAGCCACTTCACAGTGCTGAGAGAGTCTGTGAAGACGGCCCACCCAACTCCTATAACCATGGTGCTCTCACCTCCTCACCCCAGAAACGTCCCCTCTGCTTGACTCAGACACCTGCGCCCATGACATACCCTAGACCTCTCATCAGACAGAAAGGCTCTACCCCTCAACTCTGAAAATTTACCCTCCAAACTGAGCAAACCGTCAGCCTCCTCATCTTGCCACATGTCCTCTGTGCGGTGCTCGCCACACATGTTCTTCCACCTTGACAAAATATGGGGTCCACTGGCACCTTCATTTTCTCCCAAACTCTATGTTCCTTCCCACCTCGAAGTCCTGTCTCAGCGTGCCTGGTGCTTTGTCTTCCCACGGCATTCCTCCGTCAGGACTACAACTGTGGGCCATCTGCTTCTGCTTGACATCCAGGCTGCTGAGAGCTGAAGTAAGTGATACCCATACAGATCGCTGCCACAAAAATGTCAGGATCTCTCCCCTGGGTTGGCCATCGCGCCGCTCCCATTCCCATCAGCCATACCCTCCCCACGTCAGATGTTCACGGATCCTCTCAACCACCTCATCTACTGTCTCTCACCTCAGAAAAAGTCAAAGCCCACCACACCGGAAGTGCATCCACTTCCTGCTCTTCTGCTCTCCGACAAGACTGCCCACAAGTACAGCCCACAGCAGGGATTCGTGCGAGTCATTTATTGAAAGACGTTCCTGCGAGACGGGGCACCTGGGTGGCTCAGTCGGTTAAGCGTCTGCCTTCTGCTCAGCCATGATCCCTGGTGTTGAGTCCCTAATGGGGCTTCCTGCTCAGCAGGGAGTCTGCCTCTCCCTTCCACTCATGCTCTCTCTCTTTCTCCAATAAATGAAAAATCTTGAGAAAAAATTCTTTTAAAATAACGACAGACGTTCTTGGGAGAAACCTATATATAAAGTGAGGAAAGCGGCATGGCACAGAGGCTAAGATGAGGTTCCAGCAGAAGTCTGTCCTCAGCCTGATCCCACAGGGTCCCTAAAGCATGAAAAGTAGCACAGAGTTATCCACTTTGAGGCAAGAGGGACAGATGTTCACACTCTCTTGTCAGTCACGGGCTATAGGCCACCCCCACGGGACAGTATGTAACCTGTAGGCATTTACTGCTCCTTTCAGCAGAGGACAATTCTCCGTGAAAGAGCTGGGAGACTTAGCAGCCAACACAATGGCCAAGGGGCAGGACACCAATCAACCAAGAGGGCCTGCGTATGGCATCAACAGCAGCTCGTACAGCGGCCCAAGCCCACAACCTCACTCACATCAATAGTCTCTCTCTCACTGCCGAATCCCCCAGAATCGCTCACACTGCAGCCAGCTCCTACCCTAGGGGATCACTGCGGCCCTCGTTATGCTCTACTTTGGCAATCAGCTCACTTTCCCTCTAAGCTCCCACACGGTGGGGGCCACTCATTCTTCTCAGGATCCCTGGTGCCTAGCACACAGAAGAAAGTTGATTTAAATGAATATTTTGGACTCAGAATGGTTCTAGAAGCAGGAATTTCAAGTCAGTTAGATAAGAATTTCTCTCTCTCTTTTTAAGATTTTATTTATTTGAGAGAGAGAGAGAGAAAGCAAAACGGGAGGAATAGAGGGAAAAGTTGACTTACCACTGAGTAGGGAGCCCAGTGGTGGGCTTGATCGCAAGACCCTGAGATCATGACCTGAGTTTACGGCAGACACCTAACCAACTGAGGCACCCAGGCCCCATAGGTAAGGGTTTCTCAAAAAGAGAAGAGTCTCCATTCTTCGAATCCGATTGCAGAGGCGACAAGCATAAACAGCCCTTTAGAACTGGCTTTGACCAATGACCTCCCTTTGCTAAATTCCACATATCCCCTATTTGAGTATCAAAGATTGCAACACGAGAACCAGGGAGAGCACCACCCAGAGAGCACCCCAGAGCCCTCCTGCTGCTCATCTCAGGATAAACAACCAAAAAGCCAGGCTCTGTGGCTGCTCTCAAGTTGCCAGGGTTGGAGAGCATCCCTTCTCGTTACACACCGACCTTAGCCCTTCCTCGTGCCATGCGGGCATCACTCTCAGCACGTTCTTGACCCCGTTCATCTTCTTGCTGCTTTCAGCAGAAGGGCCTTGTGCCCGGAAATGGTCACCCTCTGGGAGACTTTCCCCCATTTCTCCAGCTCCACAGTCCTCTCCCTCTGTGGGAAAG
The DNA here is from genome assembly GCF_922984935.1 of Meles meles. Lineage (NCBI taxonomy): Eukaryota > Metazoa > Chordata > Mammalia > Carnivora > Mustelidae > Meles > Meles meles. The sequence goes on from NC_060067.1 coordinate 6,280,043, forward strand.
TACAGTTGCCCAGTCCAAAGGTGTGAGGTGATCCTGTTGGACAAACAGGAACAAACCAGCAGTGCCCTACATTGACTTGGCCCCAGGAGGGCCACGGCAGCCAGCTACATACCAGGGTGAAAACCCAAGCATCGCGCTGTCCCTCCATTGCTTGTAAAGACTCACGCTTCCTACTTCCCTGAAGACCTGCCGTGTGGGTAAAGAGTGAACAACTGAAAAGGACAACGGAATGATGAGCATAAATAAAATCTGGAAAGGCCTGGAGGTTTAGGAAAGAGTTTGAGAAATTGGGCAATCATGTTTCTGTTGAGAAAGAGCTAGTCCACGGCGGGGGGGGTGGGGGAGGAAAGGGGAAAATCAATCTGGGGCACACACCAGGAGGAATCAATTCAATTAGGGAGGGGGCAGTGTGCACGGAGAATGAGAAAATAAACAAGGGCCAATGCACTCATTTCAAAATTCAGAACAAAGACCGTAAAATGGATATCATAACTACAGCCTATAATGAAAAGTTACTACTTTCATTTTTGTTAACACCCATTGAAGGTAAAAAGGGAAAGGGGCACAAGAGAAGTTCAAGGGTGAGTAGAGAATGAGAAAGATGGCCGCTCTCTTCTCCTCCATTTGTGGACTCGCACCTGTCTTCACGCCCCTCACCTCTGGCTGAATCCACTCAGCCCCCGAGAGGACACGAGTTCTTTCAAACGTACAGAATCCTCCAGTGGCTTTCCTGTCACCCTTTTCTGAGCAGCTTAGCCAAATGCCACTACCAGCAATTATCCCCCCAGAATTAGGGTGGCTTGATTAGGCAAATACAAATATAGAACTCCCAGTTAAATTTGAATTTCAAATAGATAGTGAATAATTTTTTAGTATAAGTATGCCCCAAGCAGTATTTGGGGGCATATTTACACTAAAAATAATAATAATAAAATTCTTGTTTACCTGAAATTCAAACTTAATTAGGTGACCCAGATTTTATCCAGCCTCTCCACCCAGAATCCCACCATCAGAACTGAAGTATGTTGAAATTATACATCTAGTAAGATTGGTATTTGTTTCTGGCGTGCTCTGAGAGGAGTGAAGGGAGAACCCACACCCCGCAGCAACCCCCCCATAGAACACGGGAATCTGTGCCTCAACTCTAAGGTCACATGGACAGGATCGTACACAGGGTTTAGTCAAATTCGCAAAGTTGAAAACAGCAAACGATTTTCCCCGGTGGCAGTTATTAATGCAGAGTTAGGATGAGACTTTACAGCATGTTTCCTTTTTCTTCGTCCCCTGTTACCAGAATGGTCTTATCAAAAACTTTAGACATAACGCGCAAAGCTTTAGGAACCACATGGTGAAATGGGTCCAGAATTCTAAAATAATTTTGGAAACATAAAAAGTATAAAATGAGTAAAGAGTGTAATAAAGTAAGTGATATCAATCTTTGTGATGTACCTTTGGAATCCGTTTGAAATTCCACAATCAATTACTTTTCGGTCAGTCCTGCAGACCTTCAGAATGCACGCTTGCTCCGAAGCAGGCTAATTCTCGTCAGCACATCCATCACGGGGCGAACACATGCCTCCCGCCAGCAGACACCAGCAAATGCGAGGAAGGTGGGAGGAAGCCAATGAACAGGGCAGCAGCTCTAGAAGAAAATGCCGCCTTCTGCCCAGCGAGTATCTGAGGGCTAGGGAAATGCTTCACATTTACTCAGGAGCCAGGCCTGTTGCCATCTGAGAAGCACACCGCAACACCAGAGGCTAACAGAGACTCTCCCCTCGCAGCAAACTGGGTCTAAGATTGGGCCAGGTTGTCTGACCCTCAGAAACTTTTGTTAAAATGCCTTTATTTTCGGGGCACCTGGGTGGCTCAGTGGGTTAAAGCCTCTGCCTTCGGCTCAGGTCATGATCCCAGAGTCCTGGGATCGAGCCCCACATCGGGCTCTCTGCTCAGCGGGGAGCCTGTTTCCTCCCCTCTCTCTCTCTGCCTGCTTGTGATCTCTGTCAAATAAATAAATAAAATCTTTAAAAAAAAATGCCTTTATTTTCTAGAAATGGTATCCAAAGTGCATTTTCCTTTTCAGGATCTCCTGTTCTTTTGCGGGCTTCAGTGGACAATTCTGATGATCGCTCCCCTTAGGTTGTTTTTCCAAAATTAACATCTCTATCAGTCCGGATGTTCTGGCCACAAATAACAGAATACCCATCTAAAAATGGCTGGGACCATGGGGGGATGTTTTTTCGCATAACAAGTCAAGAGCTGGATGGTCCCAGTGCTGCTCAGGAGCTCCCCGACGTCAGGGATCGGAGTCAACTTCCCACCTGTTTTCTTGGCCTCAAGACAAGACAGATGGCTCCTGGATGATACATTTGCGTTTGAACCCCAAAGCAGAAAGAGATTTGACTTACTAGACTTTTCAGAGGGGAATTTTTTCCTAGGAACCCCAGCAGGTATCCACTTGTGTCTCATGACTGAGCGGACTCACACGCAAGGGAATCTAGGAAAGCAAGAATCCAGAATTTCTAGCTTCGCTGTTAGTGAAATGATGCTCTGAGAGCAAGGAGGGCTGCGGGGCGGCTCCCCAGCTGGTACACACTGCCCGTCAGTGCCCCGCCATCACCTCAGGCCCAAACCATCACCCCAGGCTCATAGTCTTTCAAACGGGCTTTATCTCTTGATTTCCTGTTCCTGCTCATGATACCAGCAATCGTTCTGTCCTTACTCTGGCGATCTCAGATTACCCTTAGACTCCTTCCCTTCCCTAATTCCCATAACCAGCCAGTCTCCACGTCTCGGGATCACTCTTCCCTTCTCAAGGGGCCTTCCCTCTCTCCTTTCCTTGTGTTTCTAATCTAGCATATTAATCTGGACGCTCATCGCTTCATAGCCATACTGAAATGCAGCTTCTGCCCTCATTCTAGAAACTACTTTCTCATGTTTGCCATCCAGAAAACTTCCAAAGATCCCCCCCATTAACCACCGAAGATATTTAAAACCCTCTAGCCTTGGGGCACATGGTGGCTCAGTAGGCTGAGCGTCTGCCTTCAATTCGGGTCATGATCCCGGGACCCTGGGATGAAATCCCACATCGGGCTCCCCGCTCAGCAGAGAGCCTGCTTCTTCCTTCCCCTCTGTCTCTCCCTCCCCTCATGCTCACTTTCTCTCAAATAAATAAATAAAATCTTTAAAAAATAAAATAGAAAAATAAAGCCCATTAGCCTAACCCTGAAGATCAGCCACCCTGGGCTGCCATGGCTAAGAAAGTGGACTTTGTGGTTAAATGACTTGTATGATGTTCGGCAAATAAGTTACCTCTCCAAGACTCAGTTCATTCGTTCGTAAGGTGAAGGTGGTAATAAAACAGGGCGCGCATGGGAAGTGCCAGTAAATGGTGATTATTACGTCTGCTGCCATTCTGGGTATTAGGTCCCAGGCCCCTACTATGAATTTGGGCATGTGGGTACCTCATACATCCACAGCAGCTGCCGATCCCAACTGCTGAAATGAGGTCCAACTCTTCCATTGGCTGAACGCACCTCTAGTCTCCCACTGAGCACCCACTTTATAAACTGATTCTCTGTCTTTCTCCTTGATGAAGGTGAGTCCCAAGGGTAGAAAAACATTTTGGGCTACGCTACTCTTCAAGAAAGCTTCCACGACCTTCATTCGCTCTGAGCTCATAAACCCTGGCTCGCGTCCTGACGCATCCTTCCAAAGGATACTATGCTTGCAGAAGCTGTCGCTGGTATTTGTTTTTCTTCCTCTGACATCCTTGCTACTTCGAAACGCAGAAATGAAGACATGGTGCTTCTTCGTTTCCTGATGCCACAGTTAGACTGTTGCGGTCCATTTTCAGGACTGGAGACTGAAGGTCACACCAGGGATGAAAGTGATGCACGTATGACATTCTTCTCGCTTGGCATGGTCTTGTGATTTTGCTTTTTCATCTTCAAATTTTTACTCCTCCTAATTCGATTCTTTTGCCAGTGTCCGCCAGCCAGCCACAATAAGAGACAACATTGTCTATTAGAGCACCGGTTCTCTGTTTAAAAACTAATAATAAAATGTGTATCTTAAAGAGAAGCAAGTCTGTGTCCTGCCAATCCTTTCCAGCCACAAAAGAATTCCTTGGAATTAATGCTTCTTTTGCCCTCTGAAATTCTCCAAGCAGTGAAAGGCGGGGACAATGCCTCAGTTCACCAGTTCATTTTGCCAAAGTGCCGGCAAGGGGCTGAGCCTTGTACTCCCTTCTTCCTCCAGAGCTCGGGCCAGAGGCAGACATGAGAGTTTCCCCATGTTTCCAGTCTGCGCAGGAACACTTGCTCATGAGGGGTACCGACTCTGGAAATAGACCACCTGGGTTCAAATCATGGCTGCGTGACCTTGAGCCAGATCTTCAACCTACCTAGACGTGAGCACCTACGTCTAAATTGAGGTTACAAATGGACTGGCCTCATAGGACAGCTGCGAGAATCGCGTGAGTTAATACGTGTAAAGAGCTCAGGGCTGCCTGCCGTATGATTACGAGCCATGCAAGTGTGAGCTCTCGTTGTTACCAACACTCTTTCCCTTGGCTTGGCCACCTGTCAACAGTCTTGACGGCTTACTGGACTACTTCCGAAACATTCCCCCAAAGCCCTCTATTCAAAACCTCGGGCCAGCCTATGAATCAACCAATTTCACTCTGTGGAAAGGAGTCCAAGAATAAATGGGGAATGCTGGATACGGGGAGCTAATGTTTTATCGGGTTCTTAAGAAATCTGGACGATAGAAATGCAAACTGCCTTGCCCAAAGGGGGTCCATATTTTATTCCTCGCCAGCGAAACAATGTTCTCCTTAAAAGTCAAACAGCATCCCTCTCACTGCCTACTCTCCATAAGCTCCGACTCAAATACACATGCCACAAGAGAATTGTGAATGTCTGCACACTTTCAAATGGCTTTGGCTCTTTAAAAATCAGACCCTTGACAAGTCCATTAATCCTAGGATCTCAACTCCAAGGTCATGTTCCCGTCACAAAATCGTAACCAGAGCACCTATGTGTGATGTTACTCATGATAAAAAATGCGGGCTAAGATTTTAAAAATATTTCTGGTCCTTCTTCTCACTTAGCAAACTCCTTTAAAAAAATAAATGCTATAATTTATACATGTAAGTGATTTTTCTCCCATACTGTGCTTTTTTTTTTTTTAAATCATCTTCAGTAATACCTCTAATGGCACAATACTAGAAACTAAGATCGTTCGAACGAAGTCGGTTGCAACTTCTTCGTAGTTTCAGGGTAACAATTTATGGCACATAGAAACCATGATGGCACATATAATAAAAGTTCTTTTCACCAGAAGACTATACACATACTGTGAATGATCTGCGCTTCAGGTCTCTTAGCTCAGAAAGTGACACTAATGAGAAGCAAAAAAGGCCAAAAGAAAGAAGGATGGCAAAGAACTAAGAAGCAAAGTCCCTAGAATAATCTGAAATTGGCTCTATCCATCCTTTGAGAGTTGACTAATAGAAACAGGGAACCTCTGTTTCCACTCTATAGTTCCAATTCTCAGTGAATACTGTCTGTGTTCCAAGTGCAGTAGCAAAATAATAAATCAGAGTGAATTCAATGTAAGTACGGCCCCATTCAAAGAGACTAAACGCTTAGTACAATTCCATTTTCTGTGGTTCACCGACTAGTTCCCAACATGGGTTGAATTGGAAGGTTGGTACAGGACCAAGAAGTAACAGCCAAGCCAGATACACACCATAAATAAGACGACTTTTAACGTGACTGTGTTAGTGAAGGAGATATTTCTAAATTAAAATTGTAATTTCTAAATTTAATTTAGAACTTTAAATTCTAAATTAAAAATTACCTTTTCTTGGTGGGATTGGTAAATAGATGATGGGGATTAAGGAATGCACTTTGTTTTTTCTTTTCTTTAATGAAGACTTCATTTACTTATTTGTCAGGGAGCGACAGGCAGAGGGACACACAGGCTCCCCGCTGAACAAGGCAGCCTGAGGCAGGACTCGATCCCAGGATCCTGGGACTGTTACAGGATTTTTTTCTCCATGGGTGCCCCTGGTACTTGGCCACACCTATTTGAAGAATGAAGGGGTAGACCAGACAGAGTGCTGGGCAGCAAAGCAAAGTTTATTGAGCGATAGCAAAGTGATAGCACAAAGCTCCCAAGGAAGGAGGGGATCCTAGAGGGTTGCCCAAGGAGTGCACTTGTGATGAGAACTGAGTGGTGAACAGAATTGCCGAATCATGATGTTATACACTTGAAACTAATGTAACACTGCATGTTAACTAACTGGAATTACAATAAAAACTTCTAAAAAATTACCTTTCTCCCCACCAATTCTACTCCTGGGCACATATCAAAGGGAACTGAAGATATATGTTCACACAATCACTCTGTACATGAAAGTTCATAACAGCATGACTCATAACAGTCAAAGTGGAAATAACTCAGATATCTGTTAACTGATGAGTAGATAACTAAAAGGTGGTATATCCATATAACAGAATACAATCTGGCAATAAAAAGAAATGAAGTACTGATACATGCTAAAATATGAATGAATTGGGTGCCTGGGTAGCTCCGTCGGTTAAGTGTCTGCCTTTGGCTCAGGTCATGATCCCAGGGTGTTGGGATCGAGTCCCACGTCAGGCTCCCTGCTCAGTGGGGGAGCCTGCTTCTCCCTCCTCCCTACTCATGCTCTCTTTCTCTCACCTTCTCTCTCTCTTATCCATAAAATATGGATAAGCTTTGAAAACATTATGTTAAGAGGCCAATCACAGAAGGCCACACAATGTATGATTTCATTTATAGGAAATGTCCGAAGTAGGCAAATCAACAGGGACAGAAAGTAGATTAGTGCCTGCGGGCAGCTGGGGAAGGAGAGAACAGGGCATGACTGCTGACTGGCAGGGGGTCTGCGGGGGAGAGTGATTAAATGTTTCAAAATTGACTGCGGCGACAGTTCACTACCCCATAAATACACTAAAACTCACTGTACAGTTTAAATGAGTTTTATGACATGTGATTTATGTTTCAACATAGCTTTTTTTAAGTTGCTTTTCTCTCATTCTTCACCAAATAAATATTTTTAAGCAGTTGCTCAGTACAAGTTACAGGGCTAACAGCGGACTACTTAAGACACACAGTAGTGGGGCGCCTGGGTGGCTCAGTGGGTTAAGCTGCTGCCTTTGGCTCGGGTCATGATCTCAGGGTCCTGGGATCGAGTCCCGCATTGGGCTCTCTGCTCAGCGGGGAGCCTGCTTCCTCCTCTCTTTCTCTCTCTCTCTCTGCCTGCCTCTCCATCTACTTGTGATCTCTGTCAAATAAATAAATTAAAAATCTTAAAAAAAAAGAAGACACACAGTAGACCTTTGTCTTTCACAAGGGACCCTTCTGGAAACATTTCCAAATTGTCAAATAAATGATTACCAGTAGGGCTGAGACACTGCACAACTATGGGGGGTGTCATTCATTTTGGAATCTATGTGAATGATGTCCCTAGGAGCTGTACAGAGTCAAATCTCACGACCATACGGGGTGGTCCCGGCGGCCGGGAAGAGCCTAGCCTGTAGCTTTCTTTCCGGGAACTCCCCCTCCCCATCACCACCAAAGAGCCACTTCTTTCTCTTTTTCCTTTTTTCTTTTTCTTTTTTTTTTAACTTTACAAGAATTGAGTACGTGCCAGTGGTTTGGGATATGGACAGCTGTTCCGCCGAGCCGTATGGTCTATTGCCAGCACTCCGTGCAGATCTCCGAGGAAAAGGTCCATGCTTCCCTCGACTGCTGACACCCCCTCCTTCCAATATTTCTGAAAGAGGTTCCAATCCATCACGTGGCTAGAAATTGTCCATCTTCTTTATAGCCAAATAATCTTTTTCTGCATATTTGAAACATCCTTTTCAAAATATTACTAATTGCCATCCTCTGTCTCCTCTGGCCTTTTTGAACTGCCAAACACACAACTCTCTGAGCTTTTGAAGTAAATACAGTCAGCAATCAAGGATGTATGCTTTCTTGGTCAGACTTGTTTGAGTTCACTGGTACCCCAACCAGCAGAGTCACGGAAGCTGCCGACCTTTCAGCCAATGGCGATGCACTCATGTTCTCTTCCATCCGCCAGAGCGGGTGGGAAACAACTAGCCACGTTCACGATCACTCCTGCTGTGTTAGCTCGAGGAGCAGGAAAGCAGAAAAAATTGAAATGACCGAACTGAGACCATATTAATATCTATGTAAATGCATCATATGACAATGTAGGACTAATTTCCCAAAACCATAATTCTTTTTTTTTTTAATGTAACCAGGAGTGCCTGGGTGGCTCAGTCAGTGAAGTATCTGCCTTCGGCTCAGGTCGTGATCCCAGCTTCTTGGAATGAGCCCCATGTCAGGCTCCCTGCTCCACTGGAAGTCTGCTTCTCCCTCTCCCTCTGCCTGCAGCGCCCCCTGCTTGTGCTCTCTCTCCCTCTCCAATAAATAAATAAAGTCTTTAAAAAAATGAAAAACATTACAATGACCTATTTCAGACATATAAGGTATAAAAAATAGTAAACATCCCACCACCATCCATAGCCGTAAATTCAACTGGAGCCCGGATCACGTTATTCTTTTTTGTATTTATTTTCAAATGACTTGGGAAAGGACGGAAAAGTGAGAGATAAAGCCTCTTCAGGAACTGCAGAACGAGACGTGGGTGACAGCCAGGACAGCGGTCCGGAAAGGTGCTGCCTTGCACAGAGACAAGCGGGTTACCTGACCAACGCTGACGCCACTCCCCAGACCCATTCCACCAGGACGTCTCAAATACTCATTTCTTAAATAATTTTTATTTTTTTAAGATTTTATTTATTCATTTTTAGTCATTTTATTTATTCATGTTTATTTATGAGAGACAGAGAGAGAGAGAGAGGGGGGCAGAGAGGGAGAAGCAGGCTCCCTACTTAGCAGGGAACCAATGCAGGATCCGATCCCAGGACCCTGGGAACATTAATCTGAGCCTAAGAGAGACACTTAACCATCTGAGCCACCCAGGCACCCTCAAATACTCATTACTAAAGCATCCAGGCCCCTCTGCAGAGATGAACGAACACACTTTACCCATTTCTAGTGGGCCCAGAGGTTCCTGAAAATACCGTAAGTGGCTACATCTCTAAGTACTTATTTCTGGAACAAAATCTCCCAAGCCAGTAGACATATAACTCTTCTCTCATGAACGTTCTATCAGTTTTTCTATTTGTATTAGGGGAAAAAAGTAATTAGAGGAGTTTATCTACTTTCTGATCCTTCTTACCAACACTAGCCGGGGAAGTTTAAATCCTCCCCTTTATCTGGAAATTAAAAGAAAAGAAAAAAAGCCCAGAGCCCAGGCTGTGTGCAGGCAGCTGGTACCGGTAGGACACAGGAAGGTGGGGGACAAAGGTAGGGAGAGCACGAGATGACTGACCCCCGATGTGACATCTCAGCTCCTGAATCCAGAGAACGCAGGGCATTGAAACAACATGGAAAGATGACTAGAATGGGTTTCCTATGGGGTCTGGGAAGGGAATGCATTCTTCGATTATCTAATACTGACTGTGAGTGTAATTACTGCACCGGATTCCACCCCCTAAAGAGACTCGAGTGAACAGACGCAGGAAGGTGATCTTCTGGCTGGCACCGGAGAGAAAGCTCGGGGGCCCCAGTATGCTCTCCCTTTCCACAAGCCCGGCTGGGCAGCATGAGGCCTTGGGTGTGCAAGAGGAGTGGGAGACAAGGAGGGGAGGGAGACAAAGGGCGGCTGGCCCAGGCCATTTTCTCACATGTCAGGCCCACCGCCCAGGCTCTGCAACCTACACTGTAATCACAGCCTCCCGCGTGCTGCGAGCAGACGCCGAGTCTCCCACTCACTACATCTGATCCGCAGTTTTGCAATCCGAGTAGAATCCCCAGGATTAGAAAGAAAGGAGGATTGAAAGACTATTCCTGCTGACCCATCGTCAACCCTCTCAAGACCTGTGTTTTAATTTGCTTTTTGTTTTGTTTCTCTTCCTCTACTCCCTGTTCACAATGAGCTCTAGTCCTCCCCCTTGATATAAAAGAAAATGTTCACTAAAAATTATGGACAGAAAAAGAACCATCCTGTACACCTCGCGTGTTCTTTATCCAGTACTGATACTGACTTCTTTCTGAAAATAATCACAGATGACTTTATAAGAGAGAAATTGTGTGTGTACACATTCACATGTACATCAATCGTACAAACTATATGTACGCCTATACGATAAAGTAGGAAGAAAAAATCAGGGCAGTGATTTAAAAATTAATATAATCACTGTAACCGAGCATTAGGAATGGTTTTAAGCCTCCAGACCATCCAGGCAAAAACAGAAAAAGGACAAATTACACGTAGTGTTGCTACACAGGGCAGTGGTATGGGATTCCCTAAGGATGTGGGGCTGTCCTTTTCTCTTTCCGCACATCAGGTTAAGTCAAATATTATCTAGTTTAACCAATGTTGCTCCCTGTCTCTCCATCTTTTCTCAGTCGTGTGAATTAGATACATTTCATAAACATTCTCTTATATCTTCAGTCCTTACTTATTTGTCCAAATTCACAGGGACTCCAGACTCAAAGAAATTGTAGCCGAACCCATCCTAGCTCACTGGACTCCCACGCTTCATGGAAACCCGTAACACATTCCCAGAAGCATGATCTTTTTTTTTTTTTTTTAATATGTCTTTGGTGTTTTTATTTTAGAGAACTGCTATTTCATAAGAGCGCTTTCCCAGATTGTGTAGGGGCTGGGGTAGGGGAATGGTTTATTCTTTATATGTTAAGAAAAATTTCCACCAATAGTCTGGAAAAAACATACAACAGTCTTTTCTGCAAGAACTTATGAAAATAATGAGATTCCCCCCCGCCCCTTAGCGTCTAAGAAATTTACAGCGAGCCACATTGTTTCTTGCGTCATCTAGTCTTGGGACATATAATTTTAGAATCTGAATGTACCTTTTTGCATGCAAAAATAAAAGTAATTATGGTATTTATAATAAATCAATAGCTAAACAGGAGAGCTGTGTTTACTCTAGCCTTGTCTGCTGCCTTGTTCAACCGCTAGAACCAAATACCTTAATCCAAACTTGACTTCCCAAACATTTCATCGTTATTGCTGGTTCCTGCTGTCTCCCGTCTGTGTTCAATCAGGCTGACATCTACTGGTTTGAAGACCTTTACACATCTGTCCGCAGACAAAGAACGCTGGGTGCCAGATCTCCACGCTTACCAGTAGGCACCTCTGGACTTCTCACCTCATTGTTTTGCAGGTATTTTCTCTCACTATATGAAGTCTCATTTAATACCTTCTTCACTTCAAACAAATAGATTTTTCTTCTGGTGATGTGCAGTCTAATAAGAATCTAAACTGCCTGCTTCAATATCAGAAGCATGATCTTAATGCCGTAGGTTATACATGGGGGATTAAGAGACAAAAGGAGAGCCTACCTCTCCTAATTCTTGATCTCTTGCTATTCCTGCTTTAGAGAAAGAAATACATTCCAGTATACCAGAGGAAAATATATTTACACACGTCAAACATCGAACTTGGCACAAAAGGTTTATAGGGTCAGATGTTTTGATAGTGAGGGAACCTGATAACGGATAAGCCCATGGATTTATTTGTGGCTCTTCTTTAACCAAGGAACAGAAGAATGGAAGGACCCAGCTAAAAAATTCAGTGTCTAGAGATGAATTGGATTTTGTTGCCACTAAGCTGATTTACAAGAAAGACAGTAATCTGATGCCTAAAGGCCAAGTCTCTTTAATAACGGATGGTTCCGCATTTACTAAACTGTAGAGAACAGATCCTTCAGCGTTCGGTGGAGGTCATCTAACTGAAGCAATGGCTTTGGGGGTCTAGGAAAAGAGTGGAGAGATCATCTCTCCTTATGTATGAAACATACATGCCTCTCTAACCTAATTAGGTAACGGAAACTTTCACAACAAAGAGTTTCCAAATTACCCTAAAAAATGGCTGCCTCTAGGTTCAGACCGCAGAGTCCCCACCAAAGTCTCCCTCCACCCCCCCATAGGCCAGTCCTCAGAATACTGCCGGATTTGTAGAACAGTGCTGCTATAAACATTCATGTATTTCACGTACAAGTTTTTATGTAGACCTATGTTTTCATTCTCTTGGGTATATACCTAGGAGTGGAATTTCTGGGTCATGTAGTAATTCTATTTTTTTTTTAAGATTTTATATATTTATTTGACAGAGACAGCGAGAGAGGGAATTCAAGCAAGGGGGAATTGGAGAGGGAGAAGCAGGCTTCCCGCTGAGCAGGGAGCCCAATACGGGGCTCCATCCCAGGACCCTGGGATCATGACCTGAGCTGAAGGCAGATGCATAACGACTGAGCCACCGAGGCGCCCCAGTTTAATGTTTTGAGGAACTACCCGATTGTTTTCCAAAGTGGCTGCCCCATTTTAATTCCCACCAGCAACGCATGAGCGTTTCAAATTCTCCACATCGTTGCCAACCCTCGCTATTGTCTGTCTTTTCCACTGCAGCCATCCTAGTGGGTGTGAAGTTGCAGCTCGTTGTGGTTTGCAATTTTGGTTGCATTTCTCTGATGACAAAGGATGCTGAGCATCTTTTCATGTGGTCCTTTTTGTTTGTTTTGTTTTGTTTTTGATCATACACATTTGTTTTTGGAAGAAATGTCTGTTGAAATATTGTGCTCATTTTTTTTTAAAGATTTTATTTATTTATTTGACAGAGAGAAATCACAACTAGGCAGAGAGGCAGGCAGAGAGAGAGGAGGAAGCAGGCTCTCTGCAGAGCAGAGAGCCTGATGCGGGGCTCGATCCCAGGACCCCGAGATCATGACCTGAGCCGAAGGCAGCGGCTTAACCCACTGAGCCACCCAGGCGCCCCTATTGTGCTCATTTTTAATGGGGTTATTTGCCTCTTTTCATTGTTAAGTTTTAATAGCTGTTTGTCTTCTTTATTATTTAAGCTTTATTGAGGTGTAACTGACAAATACAATAATTCTTTATATATTCTAGATAATAGACTTATCAAATAAAGGATTTGCAAATATTTCTGCCATTCTGTGGTTCATCTTTTCATTTTCTTGAAAGTGTCCGCTGAAGGAAGTTTTTAGTTGTGATAAAGCCATTTATCTAATCCCCCCCCCTTTGGTTAGTTGTGTTTTGCATGCGCTAGCTAAGAAACCATTCCTAATCCAAGGTCAAGAATATACAATAATTTTTTAAATTGAGATACAGTTCACATACCATTGTTAACTTTTTTACTATAACCATAGCACATACACCAAAAAGTGCACACAGCCTAAATGCGTAACTTAATTATTCTAGAACTGACATCCAGGTCAAGAAACAGAGTGTTTCCGGATCCCAAGAAGACATCCTCTAGTGTCCCATCAGTGCTTCCCAATCATAATACCCTCTCATCTCCGTGACAAGATTGTGGCTTTTGAAAGCAAGCCCCAAATTAGATCCATTTTTATTGGAACGGTGTTTATGATAGTCGTTGATAGCAAATATTGTTGGATGAATTTACAAAAAACGGAAAGTCAGTCAATTTTACTATTTAATAGTATCTCCTGTAATTTTTGACAGGTAGAGAAGTTTAAATCATTGCACAAAGCTGTGTTTCTCTGTTTTTGATTTTTGCTTGTTTTGCCCCAATCTGTCTTAGCTACGTGACACATTTTGATCAGTTAATGACTTACTCTAGATAAAGGAGAGAAAATAACAGTGTTAACGATAAAATAGCTGATAGCTATTTATTGCATGCTCACTGTATGCCTGGAACGCTGCCCAGCATTGTGTCAATCATGAGATGTCTCTTTGTATCTCTTCCCTTATCTGCTCTCTCCTCTGACCCCCGTTCTTTAATTTCTACCAACAGAAGTACTAAGGCTTACCAAGGCTAAGTAACGTGTCCCAGATCACATAAGTAACAAACAGCAGAGACAACCCTCAATCTCCCCAGATAATTCTGATGCCCAAAGTACCCGAGAGCTGCCTTTAAGTCTGGTTAGGAGAAAAGATGCTCCCTAGATCCCTGCTGGCTTTCTCAGATGTTCTTACCGGTGCATAGACGCGTGGAACAGGAAGTATTCAATAAATCGGTGTTTATTATAACACATTGTCTTATTGTTGGATGTTGAACCCATTCTTGGTGCTTTCTTGTGTCACTTTCTGACCTGTCACTTTCTATGGGTGTTAAGACTGAATAAGGCCCCCTTGGTAACATTCTAACTGTTCCTGCATTTATTTATTTATTTATTTATAAGGACTTAAGAACATGTTCAATCTTTTATTTAGAAACTGGAAACAGGGTATCTGGATGGCTCGGTCGGTTAAGCGTCTGTCTTCAGCTCAGGTCATGATCCCAGGGTCCTGGAATCGAGTCCCACGTTGGGCTCCCTGCTCAGTGGGCAGCCTGCTTCTCCCTTGGCCTCTGCCTCTCTCTCTCTCTGTCTTTCATGAATAAATAAATAAAATCTTTTATAAATAAATAAGCAAGTAAGTAAATACTATAAATAGTCACCAGTGTAGATTAAGCCATTCTTTTTTTTTTTTTTTAAATATTTTATTTATTTGGCAGAGAGAAATCACAAGCAGGCAGAGAGGCAGGCAGAGAGAGAGGAGGAAGCAGGCTCCCTGCGGAGCAGAGAGCCCGATGCGGGGCTCGATCCCAGGACCCTGAGATCATGACCTGAGCCGAAGGCAGAGGCTTTAACCCACTGAGCCACTCAGGTGCCCCTAGATTAAGCCATTCTGTACCAGACTCTTAGGTCTGTATTTTTTACTGCACATCCTAAGGACCCAGCAGAAATGGCGGTTGGGAGGCCTTCCACATTTCTATGCTAACAGAACAGGTAATGGGCAGTTGTCAATGGATACATTTCACGCTGGGGGGAAAAAGACAATTTAAGGAAGTGAGCGGCTTCTGGGTAGGAATGTGGTACAGCATGTTCCTGCTTTTAGATTTTCAATGTAAGGGCAAGTGTGTGGTCATAGAGAAGGAAGGAAGTAGGACCAGTAGAAGGTAAATATATCTGCAGGTGACCGCGGAGCCGTGTGCCTCCACCGAGAAATACCCAGAGCAGATTAAGGGTCCCTCAGAGGTGCTTTCTTCGGTCAAGACCTTAACGGTTCTTTTTCGGCATGAAGATAAGCGACATTTCACCATAAAAACGGAGCTGGATATTATGAAGTAGTGCACATAAGCTTGCCCCCACACATACACACGCTACCTTTTACCTCTTCCCTTTAAAAAGGCACCGACAAAGCACAAGATAGGAACTTGACATTCTTGGCAACTTTTTTTTTTTTTAAGAGGGGAAGGAGGGGCCAAAGGAGAGGATAAGGGAGAACCTTTCTTTCTCTCTCTTTTTTTTTTAAAAAGATTTCATTTATTTATTTGACAGAGAGATCACAAGTAGGCAGAGAGGCAGATAGAGAGAGAGAGGGAAGCAGGCTCCCTGCTGAGCAGAGAGCCCGATGTGGGACTCGATCCCAGGACCCTGAGATCGTGACCTGAGCCGAAGGCAGAGGCTTTAACCCACTGAGCCACCCAGGCGCCCCTGAGGAGGGAGAATCTTAAGCAGGCTCCACGCCCAGTGCGGAGCCCAACGTGGGGCTCGACCTCACGACCCCAAGATCATGACCTGAATGAAAATCAAGAGTCAGACTGAGCCACCGAGGCGCCCCTCCTTGGCAAATCTTTGAACCAGCTTTTAATGTGAATACAACCGAGACCTAACTGAAGAACTCTCCGCTAACATCACTACTTTCTGTTTATGGTGTTACTGATGGGCTGTCACCCGATGGTGCGGTACTTGTCTCATTTACGGCACACAGACGGGAATATATTAGATGAATTAAATTCTGCTTGAAATGTGGTGTGTTAAATTGCCCATAGCTGGCTTGTGGCAGCCCGCTAACAAAGTAATGAATTCAGTCTGAGCCTAGAGAACACAACCTTGGCAAAAGCCTTCTTGGCATTTTTAGCCTCATTCGTTAAGCGGCGATACATTTTCCAAGGGCTTCATTAGCAGCTGAAGGTGGGAAAATCCATTAGGCCATGCAATTATCCCTTTACTGCCGGGTCAGTCCTGTTCCAGCGACCATTCTTCACGATGTGGCGACACAAGCTCTGTTTCAGCTCTATGAAAAACTCTCAGTCAAGGAAGGTTATTTTATTTTTTATTACACATTACCTTCGTACATCATTTTCCCCTTTTTATCCTTATGTTTTTCTTCCTTCTTATTTTGCCATCCAAAAGTATTCCTTTATCTGTAGTTAATGTTATTTTAGCTTCAACAGTAACTTATTTTCCAAGTATTGTATTCAAAGGAGTGTTCTGTAGAGTAGAGTGAATAACATTTTTTATCTTTTGAGAATTGGCTCTCAAGTATATAGCGCTTTGTGGTTTCAAAGCATTTTCACACACAGAAGCTCACTTGAGTCTCACAGAAACCCTATGGGGTAGACAGAGAGATGCAGTATCGTTAGTGGCTCTGGGTCTGGGGTCAAAGGACAGTCTTTATGTCCCTTTCTTCAGCTGCAAGATAGGGTTTATAATAGGACCTGCTTCGTAAGTGTGTTGTAAAGAAAAAATGAATTAATGAATATAGAACATTAAATTTGGGCACACATTAGATACTAATTGAGAGGCAGTTATAATTTTTTTAAATGTTGCTAAATCTTGTATGTCAATGACAAGTAAAGCTTTAAATGAGGAGAACTTTCCAGAATTTACTAGATCAGATAGGACTTAGCAGACCCATTCTTGACATTTTTCACCTTAAATCTCAAGCTTCCCTTCTAGAAAGCTCCATATCTTCACCTGTCCATTGTCTTGTCTTAGTTTCGGGTTTACAGTATAATGATCCAACAGTTTTATACCGTGGTTATGCTATGCTCACCACAAATGTGGCTACCATCTGTCACCATATGACCCTATTACAATACTATTGACTATATTCCCTGTGCTGTACCTTCTATTCCCATGACTTATTCCATAAATGGAAGCCTCTACTTCCTATCTCCCTTCACCCATTTTGCCTATCCCTCCACCTTCCTCCCCTTTGGCAACCATACCTTTGTTCTCTGTCTTTATAGCTCTATTTCAGCTTTTTATTTATTTATTTCGTTTTTTAGATTCCACACGTAAGTAAAATCACATAGTATTTCCCTTTCTTATTTGACTTTTCTCACTTAGCATAATACCTTCTAGGTTCATCCACATTGTTTCAGATTGCACGATCTCATTCTTTTTTATGGTTGAGCAATATTCCACTGTGTATACACACCACATCTTCTTTGTCCATTCATCTATCGATGGGCAATTGGGGTTGTTTCCATAACTTGGCTATTGTACATAATGCTGCTATAAACTTTGGGGTGCATATATCTTTTTTAATTGGTATTTTTGTTTTCTTTGTGTAAATACCCAGTGCTGGAATTACTGGCTCATATTGTAGCTCTATTTTTAATTTTTTGAGCTACTTCCACAATGCTTTCCTCTGTGGTTGCACCAACTTATATTCACACTAACATGTGGTATTTTTTTGTCTTTTTGATTCTAGTCATTCAGCAGGTGTAAAGTAATGTCTCATTGTGGTTTTGATTTGCATTTCCCTGATGATGAGTGATGTTGAACATCTTTTCATGTGCCTGGTTGATATCTGTATATATCTTCTTTAGAAAATGTCTAGTCAGGTCCTCTGCCTATGTTTTTAAATTGGTTTTTTTGTTTGGTTTTGTTTTTTGGTGTTTGGTTTTTTGTGTATTTTTTTGGTGTTCAGTTGAATAACTTCTTTACATATTTTGAATATAATCCCTTATTGAATATATCATTTGCAAATATATTCCCCCCAGTCGTTGGCTTTTTGTTTTATTGATGGTTTTTTTTCACTGTATAAAAGATTTTTTATTTGGTGTAGTTTGGAGAGTTTACTTTTGCTTTTGAATCCCTTGTCTTAAGAGACAGATCTAGAAACATGTTGCTACTGCTGATGTCAAAGAAATTACTGTCTATGCTCTCTTCTTGGAGTTTTATGATTTCAGGTCTTGTATTTAGGTCTTTAATCCATCTTGAGTTTATTTCTGTGTACAGTGTGGAAAAGTGGTCTAGTTTCATTCTTTTGCATGTAGCTGTCCAGTTTTCCCAACACCACTTACTGAAGAGAAAGTCTTTTCCTCCTTGTATATTTTTGCCTCCTTTGTCATAGATTAATTGACTGTATAAGTTTGGGCTTATTTCTGGGCTTTCCATTTTGTCCCATCGATCTACATGTCTGTTTTTGTCCCAGTACCATATTGTTTTGAGTATTATGGCTTTGTAGCATATCTTGAAATCTGAGACTATAATACTTCCAGTTTTGTTCTACTTTCTCAAGATTGCTTTGCTATCCAGAGTCTTTTGTGGTTCAGTACAAATTTTAGTATTATTTGTTCTAGTTCGGTGAAAAATGCAGTTGGTGTTTTGATAGGGATTGCATTGAACTTGTAGATTGCTTTGGGCAGTATGATTATTTTAAGATATCTGTTCTTCCATGGGGCGCCTGGGTGGCTCAGTGGTTTAAGCCGCTGCCTTCGGCTCAGGTCATGATCTCAGGGTCCTGGGATAGAGTCCCGCATCCGGCTCTCTGCTCGGCAGGGAGCCTGCTTCCCTCTCACTCTCTCTGCCTGCCTCTCTGCCTACTTGTGATCTCTCTCTGTCATAAATAAAAAAAAAATAAATAAAATCTTTAAAAAAAAAAAAGATATTTGTTCTTCCAATCTGTGAGCATGGAATATCATTCCATTTGTCTGCATTGTCGTCAATTTCTTTCATCAGTGTTTTTTTAGTTTTCAGGGTACAGGTCTTTCATCTCCTTAATTAAGTTTATTCCTATGTATTTTCAGCTTTTTGATGTAATTGTAAGTGGAATTGTTTTTTAAATTCTTTTTTATGGTACATTGTTATTAGTGTTTAGAAATGCCACAATTTCTGTGCATTGATTTTTTATCCTGCAACTTTGCTGAATTCATTTATTACTTATAATGATTATTTTGGTGGAGTCTTTTGGGTTTTCTATGTATAGTATCATGTCATGTGCAAACTGTAACCACCTAACTTCTTTTTTACCAATATGGATGCCTTTTCTTTCTGTCTGTCTTTCTTTTCTTTCTTTCTGTCTGACTGCTATGGGTAGGACTATGTGCTATGTTGAATAAAAGTGAGAGTGGACATCTTTGTCTCATTCCAGGTCTTAAAGGAAAAGTTCTCCATTTTTCACCATTGAGTTTGGTGTTAGCTGTGGGTTTTTCATAATGATCTTTATTATATTGAGGTATGTTCCCTCTACACCCACTTTGTTGAAAGCTTTTATCCTGAATGGATGTTGAATTTTGTCAAAAGCATTTTCTTTATGTATTGAGATCATTATGTGATTTTTATTCATTTTGTTGATATGATATAGTTCATTGATTGATCCTTATATCCCCATAATAAATTCAACACGATTGTGGTGAATGATTTTTAAAATGTATACTTGGATTTGGTATGCTAGTATTTTGTTGGGGATATTTGCATTTATGTTCATGAGGGATATTGGCCTGGAGTTTTCTTTTTTTATAGTGTCTTTTCTGGTTTTGTTATCAGAGTAATGTTGGCCTTGTAGAATATATTAGGAAGCTTCCCTTTCTTTTCTATTTTTAATAATTTAAAGAAAATAGGCATTAACTCCTTGTTAAGTGTTTGGTGAAATTTAGCTGTGAATCCATCTGGTCCTGGACTTTTGTTCGTTTGGAGTTCTTTTTTATTAAAGATTCAGTTTTGTTACTAGTAATTGGCCTGTTCAGATTTTCTATTTCTCCTTGATTCTGTTTTGGAATATTATATGTTTCTAGGAATTTCTCTAGTCCTTCTAGGTTGTCCAATTTGTTGGCATATACATTTTCTTGTTTTTTTTTTTAATTTATATAATTATTTGAGAGGGAAAGTGAAAGTGGAGGGGAGGGGCAGGGAAAAATGCAGGGAGAAAATCTCAAGCAGAATCAAGAGCCAGACACTTGGGGGACCTGGATGGCTCTGTCAGTTAAACATCTGCCTTTGGCTCAGGTCATGATCCCAGAGTCCCGGGATCAAACCCTGAGTCAGGCCTCTGAGCTCAGAGGGAAGCCTGCTTCTCCCTCTCCTCCCTGCACATGCTTTCTATCACTATTTCTGTCTCTCTCAAATAAAAAAATACAACCTTTAAAAAAAAAAAAAAAAAAAGCTGGACACCCAACTAACTAAGCCCCCAGGCACCACATATCATATAAATTTTAACAGTGATCTCTTATAATCCTTTATATTTCTGTGGTATTGGTTGTTACTTCTTTCATTTCTGATTTTGTTTTCTCTCTTTTTTCATCATGATGAGTGTAATTAAAAGTTTGTCAATTTTGAAAAAAAGGTTTATCAATTTTGTTTATCTTTTCATGGAACCAGCTCTTGATTTCGTGATTTTTTTCCATTGTTTCTTTTTCTTTTCTTTTCTTAGTCTATATTTCACTTATTTGTGCTTTGTTCTTTATTATTTCCTTCCTTCTACTCACGCTGGGCTATATTTGTTCTTTTTCTAGTTCCTTTAGATGTAAATTACATTGTTTACTGAGATTTTTCTTATTTCCTGAGGTAGGTCTGTATCACTATAAATTTCCTTCTTAAAACTGCTTTTGCTGTGTCCCCCCAATTCTGGACTGTTGTATTTTCATTTTCATTTCTGTCTATGTATTTTTTTTTATTTCTCCTTTGATTTTTTGTTGACTCCTTGATTGTCTAGTATGTCATTTAGCTTCTATGTGTTTGTGGTTTTTTTCAGTGTTTTTCCTGTGATTGATTTCTAGTTTCATACTGTTATGGTTATAAAAGATGTGACCAAAAGGATATGCTTACAATCTTCTAAACTTATTGAGATTTGTTTTGTAGCCTAACATGTGATCTAACCCAGAGAATGTTCCATGTGCACTTGAAAAGAATGTGTATTCTACTGTTTTCAGATGGAATGTTCTATATATGTTACATACATCTGGTCTAATGTGTCATTTAAAGATACTACTTTCTTATTGATTCTGCCTGGATGACTTATCCATTGATGTAAGTGGGTGTTAAAATCCCCTATTATTTTTGTATTACCATCTTTTCTCCCTTTAGGTCTGTTAATATTTGCTCTATGTACTTAGGAGCTCCAATATTAGGTGCATAGATATTTATGATTGTTATCTCCTCTTGTTGGATTGAGGATATCGATCCATCTTCAAAATTAAGTATTGGAAAGTAGGACGTCTTCCTTGGACGTTGACCTTATAACCAAGTCTTTTCTCTAAGTTCTGGCTTCAGCTTTTTCAAGCCAGCACAAAAGAAGTTTTAGCATGCAAAGATCACCAGAATTCTTCGAATTATGACTACGTTTATGAAAGTTGGGACTACATATCTTCATGTTGATCTTGCTATACTTTCCCTTTTCCCTCGCTTCGTTCCCTGAAGATCGCCAACTGAAGATTATGTCTTCATTTTTAAGGTCTCAGAGACCCTCGTTAGGATTAGCAATGTGTACAGAGGGCGATCACCGAGAGCCTGGGTCTTCGCTAGCTCTAGACTAGAGCTCATTACTTAACTGCTTCACGTATTAGTTTCTCTTACCACTATTTGTTCTATACTTATTGTCTCATGACCATTCTCCTTCATCCATATTTTCAAGTCAGATAGGCCTAGGTTTGAATCCCAGAGGGTCTACAAAGAGGCCATGTGATTTTGGGTTGATTTCACTTGTCTAAGCCTCTGTTTACTCATCAATAAAATGGAGATAACATGCTTTCTATTTTGCGTTCTGGAGAAGACCAAGGTTATATGTATAAAAATCATCCAGCATACCGACGGTGGGGGGGTGGGTGGTAGGGAGAGGGTGGTTGGGTTATGGACATTGGGGAAGGCATGTGCTATGGTGAGTGCTGTGAAGTGTAAACCTGGCGATTCGCAGATCGCCCTGGGGCTAATCATACATTGTATGTTAATTAAAAAATTAAAAATTCTTTAAAATAAATAAATAAATAAAAATTAAAAAAATCATCCAGCACAAAGGTTGGCATAAAGCACAGATGCAACAAATAATTCCTTCTATTATTCTCTTCACGGAGAAACAAAGTACTATTTTAGCAGTATTTTGCTCTCTCTTAATCCCATATTGTCACTGTATCTTCAGCCCAAACCCAAGCATAGTCCTTCCTTGTCTGTTATTATTGCTAAAATGTAAAATTTAACAAACAAACCAAAGAGATTTTGCATTGCCCTTAGAACTCAGTTTTTGTTGTTCTTAGTTTTGTTTGGTTTCATTATTTTTTGCAAGGCTTCTGTTGACTCTAGATTTGGACCTATTGTTACTAGTACAAAGGTGAATGTTTTCGATTCTTCCATGAAAAATGAATCATCATCATTGACTGAAAGGCCAAATAACGCATCCAGGAAATAGCAGGGCCCCTCTTGTTGCACTTGGTGAAGAAGGAGGCCGTGCCTCAGCACCTGAGTCTTCCCGACACTCCTCTCAGTTACGGAGGGAGTCTGTGTACACGGCAGAAGACAGGGACTCGTCCAAAACATCTATCCAGCTCCTAGCACTACATTGTACTATGTCTCGAGAATCCACAAGGCAAATTGGAAGAGAACATAAAAGAGGGAGAACATGAAGGCGCGGATGCCATGGGAGAAGAGAGAAAGAATTTTGCTTTCAGTTCGTCTGCTGAGGCTGTGATAATGCCTCCTACAGAACCGTCTGCCACCTCCTCACTGGGGTCAGGCGAGGGTCTCACCCGAATGCCTAGGCAACAAAGGGCAAACAATGCCAAATTCAATTTTAGCTGATCCTTGAAAAGAAGGAAAAAATATTCTTTGAGGAGCCCACTGAGAGCACCACACAAACCCCACATTTTTCATTTTTGACATGTTAGTTTATGTTAACACTTTATGATATAAAATGGAAACCAAAATAGAATAAGATAAAGAGAGCAGTAAATGTGTAAATGCTGTTCGAGATCTCCATTTCTGCTCCCCAGCCCAGAAATCTTGTCTCCTTCCTACATCTACTTTAAAATTTTTTATTTTCAAAAGTGACACTTTCTCACTGAAGGCATACATGTTTTTCCAGGAGACAGGGAACCTCAGCTCTCTAAAGGCCTTTTATGTATGACACCTTTAACTAATTTTTCAAAAAACTTTCCATCATTAGAAATAGGGAAAATTGTTCCCCAAAGCCCAGTAATCTTGTATTTGCCAACGAACTAAAATTCAATGGACTTAAGCTTTTTTTGTCCCTTAGGTGATTTCTGTGTCCGCTCAGGTCCTTGGAGAAACAAATGCCAAAGTGGAACTCAACATGCAAGGCATGTTCTTGGGGAAACACTCGAGAAAGATACTGGAGAGAGGGGTTGGGAATACGCAGCAAGAGCTTTCTGACCCCTGGTGCGTCTGACACCTGTGAAAGGAGAGCAGGAAGAAAGGAGGCCTGAGTAGGGGGAGCTTCAGCCTGGCTACAATCCCGAGAAAGTCCTGGCCAGGTTGAGCCAGAGCAAAGACTGCCTAGCATAGCAGGCGTCAGGCAAGAACCAACCAACCTTCGCCCCTCATCTGCTCAGACATCCACCTACAGCAGCCTAGGGAACATAGCCTTGGCATGAACACCATGGCTGATAACAGGTGTTGACAGGTGTAAGCTGTCTGACGATTTATTTCCTTGAAGCAGTGTCTCTTGAAGGAAGATCTGAGCGGTGTCCCTTCTTGGCTACGGTAACCTCCTACACTAGTGGCTACTTTAAATTATTTTTGAAATAAGGTAGGTATCCATCCATCCATCCATCCGCACACAAACATACTAGTTCTTTGGATAAACAAGTGACGTGGATCAACATTGTTAATAGGATTCATGTCATATCTTGACTTTTTACTGAGGGAAACTAGAGAGTCTATAGATCTTTGAAAATTTCTTGACATTGGTTCTAAATAGATGCGAGTTCCTGGGGCCCCGAAAACACCACTGCAGACCAGTGGTCAAAGAGAGACTTATGGTTTCTCAGATAATCATTGACGTTTGGGCTCAAGTTTACTTCCCTGGACTCACCCTATGGTTATTTCCTTAGTTCTTGAATGTATCATTGATGGAGACATGCTTGGAAACAGATCGAATCTCTGCACTGGAATGTGGCCAAAGAACTTGTACTGTAGAAGGGCCAAGCGGAAGCTCATAGAACTCCCGCCACCCCATCCTAGGCAATAAACTAAAAGCAACACCACATCCCTAGGATAACTGCCAAGATTAATGTCCCCACCAAAGACCTAAAAGATGCAGGTATGGTGATTCCTAGCATTCCCAATGTAGCTTGCCTATTTGGTCTGTGCAGAAGATGTATTCATCTTGGGAAATAATCCTGGCTCACTGCAAACTCAATCAAGCCTGCTGCTGCAGATGTGGTTACTTGAGCAAATGAACGTAAGTATCTGGCGTCTGGTGCACAGTAATTGATCTAATTTGTTGCTCATCAAACAATTCTCAAGTATCACTCCAATGCTTTTGCCCTCAACCAACAGGGAGAACAGTACCCTTCCAGTCTGTTATCCCAGAGCTATGTTGACTTTCCTGCTCTCTGTCATCGTCTAGTCCCCAG
This sequence comes from Meles meles, assembly GCF_922984935.1. Taxonomy (NCBI): domain Eukaryota; kingdom Metazoa; phylum Chordata; class Mammalia; order Carnivora; family Mustelidae; genus Meles; species Meles meles. Next base: position 6,304,755 of record NC_060067.1, read on the forward strand.
AGATTGTGATCATCTTGGCATCCCACAGAACATCACATGTGTCCAATTCATTGACAGTATCATGCTGCGTTACTCCTCACAAGCAGGTCAGAGTAATATCTTTATGCTTATTCCTCATATTAAATTTCTTCTGCTAAAATAACTAGTGTAGGTTCTATTTTCCTATCTGACACAAACTCTACTTTCTAAATTCTTCATGGACCAGCCAAAAACTGTTGTCAAACGTCTATTATCTTTCTATGGAAGTTTGAATTGCTCCATAAAGTCAGCTATCTTTCTTACAATTAAAATAAGTACCATATGACATATTCAAACAAATTTTTCTACTGGACTCACAGTTGCCTTTGACTCCTTCATATGATACTGAAGTAAATTCTAGTCCTTTAGTTAATTTCTCATTATCTATGGGGCAAAAAACATTTGTAGCCAGTTATGGGCTGAATTATATCCCCCCCCATCCCCTGCCAATTCATATGTTGAAACCCTAATCCTAGTACCTCAGAATATGATTATATTTAAAAATGGTGTTTAAAGATACCATTAAGTTAAAACATGGTTATCAGAGATGTATGGCTTTAACCGAGTATGACTGGTGTGTTATAAGAAGAGGGAACTGGGGCGCCTGGATGGCTCAGTGGATTAAGCCACTGCCTTCGGCCTTCGGCTCAGGTCATGATCTCAGGGTCCTGGGATAGAGCCCCGCATCGGGCTCTCTGCTCCGCAGGGAGCCTGCTTCCTCCTCTCTCTCTGCCTGCCTCTCTGCCTACTTGTGTTCTCTCTCTCTGTCAAATGAATAAATAAAATCTTTATAAAAAAAAATAAGAAGAGGGAACTTAGAAACACAGGAAACATCAGGGATGTGCACACACAGAGGAAAGACCATGTGCGGACACAGCGAACCAAACCAAGGAGAGAGGCCTCAGAAGAAATCAAACCTGCCCACCACCTTGATCTTGGACTCCTAGCTTCCAGAACTGTGAGAAAAAGTTCCATTGTTAAAGCCGCCCAATGCATGTGTATGGTATTTTGTTATGGCAGCCCTAGCAAACGAATACATAGCCTATGATATAAAGATGTAATATGGCTTAAAACCCTCAGTGGTAAGACACATAAATGTCATAAAGACAAGGGTGAAAGCATCTAGTCTTGGTGTCTGTTTAGGTGTGTTTGTGCAACTGTGTATCCATCCGGACCCTATATTCCCCACTGTCTTAACCTCTCTTGATGACTCTTTCCTGTTTGGTTTTGTTTGAGGAGAGGAGTATTATTTGGCCCTCTCTTTTTCCTTCTTTCCCCCAAATTCTCTTTCAATCAACTAGTTAACACTAATGATACTGTGTATCGGCCACTGTTCTGGGAACTTTACCTCTATTAACTCATCAAAACCTCACATGATCTTATGAAGTAGTTGTAGCTACTATCCCAGTTTTAAAATTGAGAAAAACAAGGGCGCCTGGGTCGCTTAGTTGGTTAAGCATCTGCCTTCAGCTCGGGTCATGATCCCAGGTTCCTGGGACTGAGTTCCACATCTGGCCCCTTGCTCAGGCTTGCTTCTCTCTCTCCCTCTGTCTCTTCCCTCTGCTTGTGCTTTCTCTTTCTCTCTCTCTCAAATAAGTAAATAAATCGTGAGAGAGAGAGAGAGAGAGAGAGACAGAGGTTAAATAACTTTCCCAAGGCACACCGTCAGCAAGTACAGAGTTCAAATTTGAACCCAAAATTCTGGCTCTAGAATTTGTGCTCTCAGTCACTATATGCAGATTTCATGTGAAAGGGAAGGATGTCTTTGGATGAGTGCACTCACCAATATGCTATTTTTACTAAACTGAAGGCAAGTGGAGAGACCATTTTTATCTCGCATATAAGTTTAAAAGGCCTTTAACTTATGTTATAACTTGCAAAAGGTAAGTTACACAACTGTATAAGTTATAGCCTTCAACACCTTCCCTTGGGTAAAATTAAAAAGTTCGTTCTTTTCTCTTTGGCCAATAGCAAAAGTCCATACACACACAGTCCAGAAGAATCATATACACACAATTCTAAATTCAAACATAAAAATTCCAATGACAATGACTAAGAAGTACACCATGATTCTGCGACAATCAGATGAGCTGACCGTATGGGAGCCTCACAAGAGCTCTGTGAATGAGAAGGAGCAGGCCGGTGAGGGAAGATCTCCCGACCAGGCAGAGGCCAGGAGAGACTGACCAGGAGCGGAGGCGTAAGGCCCCAAGGTACACCTTCGGTATCAACCGCAGGGTCCCCAGCTCTTGCACACCACTCGCGGCTCCTCAGAGAAGGCAAGTGCGTCGCCACACTAGTCCAACACCTGTGCTCAAGTGCCCCGATGGGACGTTAGCCAAAGCGCCCAGAGCGCACGATGCCGTGAAAAGGAGGATTATACAGGTTCCTGTGCCTTATCCTACGCCGCATCCATGACTCAGCATCCGTGAAAGGGACCAGTGGCTCCGTGGCAATCTGTCTGGCTGTGTGGGATTTTCCTCCATTGATTTTTTCTTTTTTCTCCCCACACTCCTCCCACTTGATCCTGTTCTGTGAATGAGGCCTGGCGGCCAAGCAGGACGGAATAAAAGCTCCCCGCTGAAGCGTTGTCAGGTCGCTGGGCTCAGGCTCCCGGGCGCCCTGGCCAGCCGAGGAGTCCTTTGTCTTCAGACTATGACCAGAGTGGAAAAAAATCCCAGCTATTCGGCTGTGCAGCGCCGTTCAAGCGTGCGGTGATGGGCAAGGTCTAACGAGGAATGCGGTCTTTGGAAAATCTCACTTTAAAAGCCCCCAAAGTGCTCTCACTGTACAAGTCTGCACAATTATAATTAATAGGATTCAAACAACAAACCCAAGATTATGTTACTGTTTTACCCAGTTTGATGGCCACGGATGCTTCTTTCCCTCACTGGTTACATTCAAAGAGATCTCGGCCTGTTCTTACAATCAAACGTGCAGGAGAAAACATCCCTATTCTTCCTGCATTCTATGGAGGTAGCAGGAATAAGAGAATAAAAGAAAAGCCAGTTTTAAACTACCAAATGAACCGCAGCTGCCCTCGGCCCTTTCCAAAGCCCCTGCTTCCTCTCCTGCTGTTGACCTATTAATGGATTCCTGCTCTTGGGTGTAACTCGGCGCTGGGAGGGAAGCTGGTTCCAGTTGAAACAGTTGGAACCGTCTTTGAAGGCAACCAGAGCTCCTTTCCAAACACAGGACAGGTTTCTAGCAGGTAACATTCAATTAAAATGATTCTTCTATCATCTTTCCTAAAGAGATGCAAGAACATTAAACCCTAACATTGTACTTCATGCATGGTTATAATATTTTCAATTTTTAAAAAAAAGACAAAGGACTCAAATACTTCAAAAACGTATGTGTGCTATAGTATGTGAACTGTATCTCAATAAAATTGTTATTTTTGAAGCGTGTGTGGAGTTGAGAAGGGGAAAGGATGCATAAAGATGACTAAATATAGAATTTTTCTGATTTTAACAAGTCATCACTAGAAGAGGGGGTAATGGGAACTTGTTGCTTAATGGGTACAGAGTAGTAGTTTGGAAAGATGAAAAAGTCCTGAAGATGGATAGTCCTGATGATTGCACAATAATATGAATCTACTAAATATTGCTGAATTGTACACTGAAAAATGGTTAAATTATTGAACATTATGTGTATATATTTTACCACAATTTTAAAAAGTCATCACTTGGGGGCACCTGGGTGGCTCAGGTCATGATCTCAGGGTCCTGGGATCGAGCCCCACATCAGGGGGGGTCTCTGCTCCGTGGAAGCCTGTTTCTCCCTCTCCCACTCCCTCTGCTTGTGTTCCCTCTCTCACTGTCTGTCTGTCAAATAAATAAATTTTTTAAAAGTCATCACTATTTTTTTTTAAATTAACAAAACCATAACTACCACAAGACTATCTGTTTGTTCTGGAAACCTTAGAAAAATAAGTGAAAAAAGAGGAAAATTTAAATCACTTAAAATCCCACTATCCAAGACACAATAATTTCTAATACTCTCTTATCTATAGTCTCCTAAATATTATCAAAGACATATAAGTAAATAAAACTGGAATTGTAGTAGCAGTATTATTTACCAATTTATTTTTCATTAAAAAATACATCCATGCATAGATATAGATATATATCCATACGTATAGAGAGATACACCTGGACACTTGTATATAAACATAATACATTACATCACTGTCATCATTTTTAGTGGTCCCATGGTTTTGGACATTTAGATTTTTCTTTTTCTAGCTTTTTGGTCTTTTAGATAACATATCAGTGAACATCCTTGTATATACATCTTGCATGATTTTTTTTTTTTAGGATAAACTCAGAGTTATAAAATGGTTGTGTATGCATATTTTTTAGAGTTACTACTTGATGCCCTCCAGAAAGGATGCAGCCAGTTTGTATTCCCGTGGGAAATTACTATTACCAAGTGCCTGTTATTACTCTTCCTGATCTTTGTCAGTCTTACAGGTTTAAAAAACAGTTTAAAATTTTTAAAGATTAGGGGCGCCTGAGTGGCTCAGTGGGTTAAAGTCTCTGCCTTCGGCTCAGGTCATGATCTCAGGGTCCTGGGATCGAGCCCTGCATCGGGCTCTCTGCTCAGCGGGGAGCCTGCTTCCTCCTCTCTCTCTCTCTCTGTCTGCCTACTTGTGATCTCTGTCTGTCAAATAAATAAAATCTTAAAAAAAAAAAGAAACAGAAAATTTTTAAAATTAAAAATTCCATCTCATTTCAATTTTTATTTTTTTAGTTACAAGGGATGGAAATGCTTTTCCTAGATATTCCTTGACTCCCTGCTGTTCTTTCCTCGTGAACTGCATGTTCATGTCCTTTGCCAACTTAGCTTTTATGTGTAGCTTTTTCTTCTTCGTTACATGTAAGAGCTATCTTATGTTAAAGACCTTACCCTATTTATTGGATCATTTTATTTTATGGAGCTTTTGCCATATAGATATTTTCATTTTTTTAAACATAATCAAACCCATTACCCTGATCTTTCCTATAGAATTTTTGTCTTTATCATGTTTTCCTTCCTCCAAACAACATATTTACCTATATTTTATTTTAGCACTTTTATAGATTTTTTTAAAGGGTCACATAACAGAGATCATATATGAAAAACTCATAACTAGCATACATACTCAGTGGTGGAAGACAGAGCTTGAACTCTAGAAACAGAAATAACAGAAAGATGCTCAGTCTCGCCACTTCTGTTCAACATAATATTAGCCACAGCAATTAGGCAAGAAAAAGAAATATAAAAGGCATCCACACTGGAACAGCAGAAGTAAAATCACCTGTTTGTAGATGACTTAGTCTTCTATATAGAATGCCACGCGCACGCGCGCGCGCGCACACACACACACACACACACACACAACCTGTTAGAACTAATAAATGGATTCATCAAGGCTGCGGGATACAAAATCAACGTAGAGCAACTGTTGTCTCTGCACACTAACAATGAAGATCCTGAAAAAGAAATTAAGAAAACAATTCCACCTACAAAAACATTGAAAGGAAAAAGTACTTAGGAATAAAGGTAACCAAGGAGACAAAACACTTGCAAGGTGAAAACTACAAAACACTGCTGAAAGATTAAAGAAGATACAAATAAATGGAAAAGCACTTCATGTTCGTAGATTCAACAGTTACACTGTTAAAATGTCAGTATTGTCCAAAGCTATTTACAAATTCTGTGCAATCCCTATCAAAATTCCAATGTCCTTTTTTTTTTGCAGAAATAGAAAACTCTATCCTAAAATTCATATAGAATCGTAAGGGACCCCAAATAGCCAACAACAACAAAAAAAATCTCTAAAAAGAAGGACACAATGGTAGGTCTCACACTTCTTGATTTCAAAACGTAGGGTGTTGAACTAGCATACAGATAAACATACAGACCAATGGAATAGAATAGGGAGCCTGGAAATAAACTCTCACATATATGGTCAAATGATTTAATTTGACTGTTTAATTAAGACAGTCTTTTTTTTTTAAGTTGTTTTTTTTTTTTTTTTTGACAGACAGAGATCACAAGTGGGCAGAGAGGCAGACATAGAAAGAGATGGGGAAGCAGGCTCCCCGCTGAGCAGAGAGCCCGATGCAGGACTCCATCCCAGGACCCTGGAATCACGACCTGAGCTGACGGCAGAGGCTTTAACCCACTGAGCCACTCAGGCACCACAAGATAGTCTTTTTAGTATAGTGTTAAGAAAACTGTATATTTACATCTAAAATAATGCCGTTTAAACCTTGCTTTACATCAAATACAAGAACTAACTCAAAATTGATCCACAACCTAAAGTAAAAGCTAAAACTATGAAACTCTTAAAAGAAGATACAAAGAAAAGCTCCATGACATGAACTTCAGTAATTTCTTAGATATGACACCAGAAGCACAGACAACGAGAGAAAAAATAGCGTGCTTCATCCGAATGTAAAAATCTGTGTGTCACAGGATGCTATCAACAGGGAGTGAAAAAGCAAACCACAGAAAGAAAGAAAAAAAATTGAACCATATATTGGATAAGGGATTGATATCCAGAATATATATTTAAAAACCACAACAACAAAAACCAAATGATCAATTAAAAGCTGGGCAGAAGGACTTGAACATTGTTCCCTCATTATTTCTTCTTATTATTACTGCTTTTTTATAGTGGTGATCCAGGCTTTTTAAAAAATTATCTTATATCCAGTTACCTTACTGAAGTGTTTTTCTAGTCATTCTACAATCAACTTTTCCCTTTTTTTTTTTAAGAATTCTTCAAAGATTTAGAATTTCTGATTGTGAAACTGCTACACTGCAAAGCAAACATTCCTGGGCTTTGTATATGAACTGTTTTAAATTTTTATATCATGGAGGAATTCTTTTCCCCAGAAGAAAATGGCAAAAAAAAAAAAGAATTGTATTTTTCTAAAGCCTCACTAAATTGTTTCTAGTCTTTCTTTCATTATCAACCTTCCTTATAACCTGTGGCTTTCCCTACCAACAGCCCCAACCACTATCTTCTCTTCTGTGTCCACTATAAATTTAGAAAAATCAAAAGTAAGCTGTGAACAGGAAAATGTGACTTATGCCATTTAAGAACACACTTCTGAATTAAGTCTAGTGCATGCGAGAGCTAGAAACCATAATAGAAAAAAAACAGTTATTGATTAGTTAATTGCACAAGAGATGTCCATCATCTCTTCCCATGAAGGGACAGTCACTACACTTCAGCGATTGTACGTGTATGCATTCACTGTAGATCCCTGGGATCTGAGAAAGTTGTTTTTTTTTTTTAAGATTTTATTTATTTATTTCATAGAGAGAGACACAGCAAGAGAAGGAACACAAGTAGGGGTAGTGGGAGAGGAAGAATCAGGCTTCCTGCTGATCCGGGAGCCCAATGCCAGGCTCGATCCCAGGACCCTGAGATCATGACCTGAGCTGAAGGCAGATGCTTAATGACTGAGCCACCCAGGCTCTGAGAAAGTTTTGATCAGCAGGTACTAGAATGGAGGACGGCAGGGGATTCTGTAGACTTTTGAGAGACTCTTCCTTCCCCTGGGCAAAAATTTTTTTAAAGATTTTATTTATTTATTTGTCAGAGAGAAAGAGAGAGAAAGAGCACAAGCAGGGGGAGCAGCAGGCAGAGCAGGTAGAGGGAGAAGCAGGCTCCCCACTGAGCAAGGAGCCCGAGGCTGGATCCTGGGATCATGACCTGAGCGGAAGGCAGACCCTTAACCCACTAAGCCATTCGGGCATCCCAAAACTTGGGCAAAATTAAACATGGAGATTTAAGATCTTGATAATGAGAAAGGCATTTTTCATTCTTCCTTCAGGGAAAATCCTAGAATCCACTGCCTAAGACTTCCGAATGTGGCATATTCTCCCTCATTCCCCAAACTGACTCATGAATAACTTTTTAGAGTTTCCTGTTTCTTTAATTAGGACTCTGCCAAGCTTTTTAGACCTTCATTTTGGTCATCTTCTTCTACTAGTTTAAATCTCAGTTAATTAAATCAATACATGGTGGTTAATAATCTACTTTGTGATTCTTATTTACTTTCTCTTCTTTTTTTGTTTCTTTCTCATTTTTTAAAAAAAGATTTTATGGTTTTATTTGAGGAAGAAAGAGCATAAGCAGTGGGGAGGGGCAGAGAGAGAGAGGGAGAAGCAGACTCCTCACCAAGGAGGGAGCCCAGTGTGGGACTTGATCTCAGGACCCTGGGATCATGACCTGAGCTGAAGGCTGACGCTTAACCCACTGAGCCACCCAGATACACTGTTCCTTCTCATTTCTTATAACCAGAATAAAAGTGGCTTTTTCCTTACCATTCAATGTTTTTTAATAGAAAGAATTGTGGAATCATCACTGTGATCTACTTTAGAGCATTTCCATGACCTCAGAAAGAAACTTTGTACTCATTTATAGTCACTCTCTATTCCCTTCATTAGCCTCAAGCAGAAAGAAATTTACTTTCTGTCTCTCTAGATACACCTCTTTGGGATATCTCATAGAAGTGGAATTGCATAATATACATATTTGTGTGTGTGTGTGTGTGTGTGTGTGTCTGGCTTCTCCAACTGAGCATCATATTTTTGAGGTTAATCGATGTTGTAACATCTTTCAGCATTCAGTACCTTTTTTCTCAAGTAGTATTCTATTATATAAAAAGACCATATTTTGATATTTGGATATTTTTCCCACTTTGTGACTATTGTAAACAGTGAGACCACGAACACTTGAGTGTGTCTTTTTACAGACGTGTTTTCATTTCTCCTGGGTATATACCTAGAGGTATAATTGTTGGGTGATCAGGGAACTCTGTTTTTAACATTTTACCATTGAAAGAAATCCATATGTCTTTCCAAAGTGGCTGGACCATTGTATATTCTCAGCAGCAATGAATAGCAAGGGATATTGTTAACCTCCATGAAATGGCAGCATAACTAGGACAAACCAAGGAACTTTGACTAAGAAGAATTTCTGCCCTGCTTGAGAGATGGGAAGACGGGGGATAATTTCCTTCTGCACCACTTTCTGAATCTCGTCTATGCCACAGGTTCCCCACAGTACGAGGAGGCATAACTGTGCTCCACAATCCACGCCATGAAGTTAAAATGAACCTGGACTTGCCAAGACCTCCCTCGTTATAACGAAATGCCCCTCCGTGTGCTCACATACACACAAACACGATTTTTTAAAATGCTTGTTAATTCCTATTCATAGAAAGAGGCAAATAATTTCCTCCGCTGCTCTGTTTTAATAGAGTATAAGGTTATTGCGCTTTTAGAGTTGAACGCTGAATAAACTGAAAAAAAAAAAAAAAGGAATAATGCTTTTTGCATTGTTATATCCAAATACAGATTGAGGAAAGAGAGGACTAGAACACATTTCTTCTCTTGAGTGGCCAATTTCATATAGCTGACAACAGGAATTATAGTACATGAAATCTGTTCATTATTCTAGCCATTCACGTTCAAGCCGAGGTTTCAGGCAGACTAATGGCTGTCACATGAAGCTACTGTTTGTCCGTCCTCAGTGAACTCAAGCAAAAAAACAAGGAAACTGGGAAAGGACAACATAGGGAGTTGAAGAGTATTCATGTTGACGGAAAACGGCTTCAAAAGAAGCTTCTTGCATTGAATTTGGCGGTGGTACAAGTTACTTTAAAATGCTGATTTTTAGCGTTGAAAAGTTATTGTGTTATTAGGCTGGGATGAATTAGAAATTGTATTATTAGAATTATATTTTAGAAATATAGAAATTTCTATAGAAAATTCTATAGAAATCAGATAGAAATTATATTTTATTGCGTGCTTTGGTGCCAAACCTCATTCCACTGCCATGGTATAATACCACATAGGCTGGACTAAGAACCAGTATGTTGTCCACTTTCTTCTTGTGCTATGTTTATTGCACGAATTGAGAAAGGAGAGAAGCAACATAAGTGAAATTCCAGAAAAGCAAGTATGCTTAGAGAGCTCCGAAAGAATCAGATTTTTCCACCACGACCCCCCACCCCCACCCCACCCCCGGGCTACTGGGCTCAGAGGAGCACATTTTCCTTAACCAGTAACCTGTAGAGTCTAGAGAAGAATCTATAGAACAAAAGAGACACTGCATTGTCCTCTGGGAGGAGAGGAGACGTTTTCTGGTGCTTGACTCCTACGGTAAAGAAGTGATGATGAAAACAGCGTGATTCCTCAACCCACTCCGTGAAGAAAGAGAAAGGCAATCCTTGGAAGGGGTAGAAGATGAAAGAGAGAATTTTAAAACATTCCATCCAAGAATGAATTTGTCCTTTTCTTGGCACCCAAGGAAACATAGGTCTACGATACTACTGAAGCCCTCTGACTTGAATCCCGTGGCAGAATGGAAAGACCTCAGGCTTTGGAATCAGTCTACCTTAGGCTTTAGGATCTAGCTCTTAATTAGTAGGCATTCCCCAAATGGTGGTCGTGTTGGTTTGGGTTTCCCCAAATGGTGGTTGTGTTGGTTTGGATTTCCTCAAATGGTGGTCATGTTGGTTTGGGTTTCCCCAAATGGTGGTCATGTTGGTTTGGGTTTCCCCAAATGGTGGTCATGTTGGTTCGGGTTTCCCCAGAAGCAGACTCTTAGACAAGAATTCAAACGCAAGTGAAGGAAACAGACAACACAGGAAAGTGCAGCGTGCTGAGAGGGAGATGTGGAAGGGAGGCAGGAGAAGGAAGGCAGGCCACATGGACGCCTTTTCAAGACAGCTGCGTCCATGAGTCAGTGCAGCTCACTTCTGCCAGGACAACCCTAGGAGCACGTGGAAATCGCCTGGCTCAGAGGTCCCCATCTGAGGGATGAGAGAGGCAGACCGTTGACCAACTCAACTCAGTCCCAGGTTGAAGGCTGCTCCCAGAGCCCTTCAGCAGGTGGCAAAGGGGAGACAAAATAAAGTCCTTAAGCCAGGAAATGTGGATGCCCACAGTAAGCAGCCTAGCCAACACACCCAGAAGTGAGCTCTGAGGGAACACGGTGTGGCAGTGACCAGGTCAGCTTCAAGGGGTAGAAAAAGCAGCAGAGAACACATGCCCTTTGGGTGTGAGACTTCCTTGCTCTGGTCTCCCCAGTGCGGCCCTATTTTAGGCTTTGATAAGTGACGTCGGGACCAAATAGGTGAAATAACTTAGTTTTAAACTTAGTTTTAAACCCGGGCTCCAGCATTTATGAAAAATCACTTTGTTCATAGGTCCAATCAAATCGCATTCTACAAAACCATAAATAAAAGAACTTAACAGAATATTAATTAACCCACAGCAGAAACCGAGTAAATATAAATATTGTTACTCTGGGTCCATTTCCTTCTTTCCACCTTGGGGTTCTCCCTACTTTATTTTGCCTTCTCTTAGAAAGAGGAAAGGTGACTGCCATACTTCATTTAGTGCCTGGGTTCAGAAACCTGATTAGGCCCAGCCCACTGGAAGGGTCCACAGCCTGCACTCATCAGAAAAGCCAAATGCTTCGCCTTCCGTATGTTTGGGAAGCCATGATCGTAATTCTTTCAAGATCCTGCCCCAACTCATGTGATCGTAAAGGGTGAGTCATGAGCACCAGCACACAACCGTAATGCAATCCTGAAGAACAAAACTAATTAACTTTCCCGCTGCTCATGCTTAAGTCGATGGCTGTGTGGTTTTTGATCTGCTGCTCGAAAGTGAAAATACAGAAAACAACCCTCTGCCCCCTAAAAAATCAAAGAATAAAGGAAAGTGTCAAGTATTTTCTACAAACTCATTGCCCCAAATTTACTCACTGTTCTATTCCTTGACTCTCCTATCTCACATCCAATGTGTGCATTTACGGCTGGGACCCAGCCAAGATCCCTTGTCTGAATTCCAGAAGCTCACTTCCCAGTTTCCCTGAGAGGAGGCAAAAAAAAAAATATGAACTTCTCAGAGGACTACACACAAGATGATGAAGCTTAAATTATGTCTATACAACTCCTTCCATTGAAAGTTTCAACTTTTTAAAACAAAGGAGCAAGACAATTACTTCTAGAAATTTAACCTTTCTTTCGACCTTCTAGCAAATGCGTGGTTTACGATACAATTTAATCCCCAAAGTGCTAGGCACTTAGTCCCGCTAACTCAAAGACTGCTTATTCCATTTAAATTGTCTGTGTCTTAATTCCAAATTCATGTCATCGTTTTCTTTAATCTTGAGATCTTTAGAATTCTCGGATCTGTCTGAACTGTTGCCAGGAGCTGAGAATGGGTGAGGGATGAGGCCAGCCGGGCGAGGACACTACCAGCAGCCGTGGCTTTGAGCAGCTGTGTGTGGAGGTCCCAGGATTGTGCCAAGCGAACACACTAGGAGGACAGCTAGAAAGTACGCCTTTCAGGGAGCGTGGGTACTAACGAGAGTCACGGAACCAGAGCAGACAAGATAAGCCTGGAGAGAGTCAGCTACGTGGGAGACCGAGCCGGAGCTGCACTGGTGATTATGGAGTGATAGGCAAATCACAGTAGTTCAGTTACATTTTAAGGTAAACAAGAGCTAGAAAGGGACAAACAAAATAAAGTCTGGCACAACGGACACTCCTCCATAGAAGACCATCTGCTGTGGTGCCGACCTCCTCACCACGTTGGAAGGCAAGAACTTGGAGCACCCCAAAAAACAGTGCTCTGCCAGCATGAACCTCAAGCCCGATCCCTGTGTAGACTGGACCCAGCCCCTGTTGGCTTTCGATGCTTCCTGTTCATTTAGTCAATTAGTGTTTCTCCTTGGGTAACTGACCTGATTGGAGAGTTAAGGTTTTATTTCTCATGCCTATCCAGGTGATGGAACGTATCCAGCCCAAGGGATAGCTTGGGTTCAGGCTGACGGGGAGCAGGAGTTTAAGTCAACTGAGGAAACCAGGGCACGAGAGAGAAACAAAGGCCCTGTTGATGACCGTATGTTAAAATGAAATTCAGCAAGATCCCAGCAGAAAAACAACAATCAGAGGAGGGGTGAACTGAGACCAAGGTTAGAACCTTGCCCAAGTAACAAGCAGGAAGCGGGGTCTGGGAAGATGTGGGGAGTCCAATTTATTGCTGAGGTGAGGTCTCAGGTGTGTTCCTCATGTCATGGTACAAGCGACCTTGAAGGTGCCCTTGGGCTGCCTGGCTTTTCCCCACAGCTCACACATCCCACCCCTTCTAACAGCTGATGGTGACTTGGGACGAAGACGACGGAAGTATTCTTTGGAACTACAAATGACAATGTAGCTTTCACTTTCAAAGGTGTTTCTCAGGCTTACATTTTAAAAAGTCTTAGATTAGCACCTATCTAGTTTTACAACCTCCTACCAGCCTCCTGCTTACCTATAAGATGGAAATAATAATGGGGCCTCAACCTCACAGAGCTTTGCGGAGCTTTGGTGGGAAGGCATGCAGTGACAGAGCAGGACCTCAGTGAAGTCAGCCATATTCTGGGACAAACGCAACTCTAGGAGCTCTCGTTGGCTTGAGGTGATGAACAACCCTAGAGGTCAACAGCTATGGGACAGAGAAAGATAAACGTCTCCCAACGAATCAAAAAAGAATATTTGCCATTTATTTGTATATCACTCCATAAATTATAATTAAAAATTTTGACTGTTGTCTTTTGGAAGGCCTTGCCCTGCTGTAAACCCAAGAGGTACCTTAGAAATTCATATGAGGGAGAGAAGAGAAGGGGCTTTAAGAACCAGCACTAAAAATCACCCAGAGGGCGCCTGAGTGGCTCAGTGTGTTAAGCCTCTGCCTTCGGCTCAGGTCATGATCTCAGGGTCCTGGGATGGAGCCCCGCATCGGGCTCTCTGCTCAGTGGGGAGCCTGCTCCCCCCGCCCCCCGCCTACCTCTCTGCCTACTTGTGATCTCTGTCTGTGAAATAAAGAAATAAAATCTTAAAAAATCTTAAAACATAAAAATAAAAATCACCCAGAGTTTAAATACACTCCATCTCACCATAAACAGAGAGGACTTGTGATATGATGTACCCTCACACCCCGTACTGAAATCCCATCCAAGGTGCTCCCCACAACCTACAATGTCTGATATGATCTGACACCTGACAACGGTTCAATTTCATGTCATACCACTCTCTCTCTCTCGCGCTTACTTCTATGGACTGATTATGTGCCCTCCCCCCCCGAATTCATATGTTGGAAACCTATTCCCCCAATGTGATAATATCTGGAAGTTGGGGCCTTTAGAGGTGATTAAGTCATGAGGGTAGAGCCTTCATGAGTGAGATTTGTGCCCTTATAACAGACCCCAGAGAGCGCCCTTACCCCTTCGGCCTTCTCAGTGAGAAGATGGTTATCTGTGGACCAGGAAGCAAGCCCTCACCAGACCCCAAATCTATAGGCACCTTGATCTTGGACTTCCCAGTCTCCAGAACTGTGAGAAATCAATTTCTGCTGTTTATAAAGCACTCTGACTTTGGTACTCTCTTATAGCATCTGAACAGGCTAAAACCCTTACTATGGTCCAATAACATTGACTTTATTTATTTATTTTTAACATTCCAAGACTCTCCTGCCTAGACCAACTTACAAACCTCTTTGCATGTCTGATTTCATATTTCTCATCCCACAGGTGTCAGCTGAGATGTTCTCTTATCAGAAAACTCTTCTCCGGTTACCTACTTAAAGAGAACCCTGCTTCTCATACCTCTACGCCACAAATGCTACCACTCTTGAACCCATCATATTGTTTGTTTTTTATTTTTTATTTTTTTTAAAGATTTTTATTTATTTATTTGACAGACAGAGATCACAAGTAGGCAGAGAGGCAGGCAGACAGAGAGGAGAAAGCAGGCTCCCCACTGAGCAGAGAGCCCGATGCGGGGCTTGATCCCAGGACCCTGAGATCATGACCTGAGCCGAAGGCAGAGGCTTTAACTCACTGAGCCACCCAGGCGCCCCATACTGTTTGTTTCTTAAATAATACTTACCAATCCTGAAATTATCATGGATGAACAGATTTGTTGCCACCCTCTTTCTCCTGGACTATAAGCTCCATGAGGGCAGAGAATTATCTGCTCAGTGTTCAGTGTGAGGTAATGAGTGCTGCCAGGATACAGAAATCAGTCAAATATCATCTTTGTTATGTGGCTTGCTAGCTCTTGTTTGACACCTACTATTTTCCCAGTAGTCCCTATCATCGTAACTAAATTCTTGATTGTGTTTTGTCGTTTCCAAGCACTGTTGTTTAGCTTGGAAGACTTATAACAACTCCACTAGGTGGAATGCTGTGTTTTCAAAAAAGAGAGACCAAGGTCCAGCAAAGCCAAGTTACTCCCTATGGTCTCATAGCCAGTAGAGACTATGGTAGAAATGAAATGTTCATTTTCCCTCCAAGCCCTACATCGTCTGGAATGTGTATTGTGCTATCCTGGACAGCCTTTCCTAAAATGGGGGAAAAAGAAAGAAAAAAAGAAAGAAAGAAAGAAAGAAAGAAAGAAGCAGAAATCACAACCCTAAATCAGTACAAACATACCAAAGAGCATTGAAAAATAAACACTTTAGATAAATATCATAAATCTCTACGATAAAATACAGTTCAAGATCGAGAAGGATAAGAATAGATGTGTGGATGGTTGCGGAAAGAAAAAGTGCGATTGACATAAGAGCAAATTCAGACTTAGATGTCCAGACCTGAGTGTCCTGTGCATCCATCTGCCAAGTTACAAAAGCCTCCTCTGAAGGCAGGAAAGAACTGTCCCTTCCATTCAGTGGCTAGAGATACACAAGTTATCTTTTGTGGGGAGAGTCATTAGTTTCATTAGAAGTGCTTCAGCTGGGCAGGGAAACTTGGCCTCACGGATGTCAGAGCATGAGAGATGGATGGGCCAGAGAGAACACCAGCTCTGCGGCTGTTTGGATCAAGATGTTCACTGCTTGGAAGTACATGAAAGGGAGAGATGTGGAAAAATCGGGCTATGGGTTAGTTACGACCCAGAAGGTTCTTTGGTTTTTGTTTTTCAGTTTAGTTTTGTTTTTTGTTTTTTAAGATGGATAGGAAGTCTCTCATTATGTGTCTCCGGTCACACTGTGGGTTCATTAAAATGAGACAGACAAATATTCCTTAAGTTGTGTTCCCTGCATAGAAGGCAATGCCTTGAGAATCTGTTAGCTTGGGAAAAAAGCAGAATTCTTACCAAGTCTGCTATCCATTTGGCACACCACCTCAGCATGCTACTTGAATAAAGTCATTTTCAATGACAATGATGGGATCATGAGCTTAGTTTGTGACAAAAAAGGACACAACACTTTAAGCAATTTCTAAATCGGGTAATTTCTAAAAAGTTAAATAAAACCATGAATTTCTCTTTTTTTCCAATCTAATTCAACTCAACAAACACCAAACATTAAGTATGTGCAAGACATCATAAAAGAAGACCCAAACTCAACCTACTTGCCTCATTTTTCAAAAGAGATTTTTCTACTATCTCATTTGCTCCTCTAACAAAGATTTTTAAAGAAGATTTTAAATTTTTAAAAATTTAAAGATTTTTAAAGAAGTATTCATTCATCTTTCTCTTCATTCATTAATATATTTTCATTGTCATCATTGTTGTGCATTGTTTAAGCACTGTGGATAACCGAAGAAAAAGAAGGAAGGAAGAGTGGAGGGAGGGAGGCGGGCAAGGAGGGGAAACATCCTTAGCTTCTAGAAGTTAATAGCCTACAGGAGCTGGATTCATTTGAAGTATACATGGCACAACCAGAAAGCACTTCTGAGTGCTTTCTCACTAGCTGAGCTTTACACACATGTGCACATGTGCGTGCACACACACACACACACACACACCACACACATGCAATTTGTTTGCTAAGGCAATAACCGTCTTGGCAAATAAACAAAATTTAGTGAGTCTCCATTTTCTCTCTGTGTCATGAGGAAGTTGGATTGAAGGATTGTTGAGGTTCTTCATAGCTCTAAAATCCTATAAATCATTTAACATTTGTGAAGCATTCACTGTGTGTGAATGGGAGGTACTTTGCCAGGAAATGCAGGACACACAGCGTGAAGTAGAGCTCATTCGGCTTTAAAGAGATTATAATTTGTTGTGAACATGCCAAATGCAAACAACTACCTGTATCAGAAAATGGTGTGAATAAACATGTTGGAGAGATGACAACAAGGAAGAATTCACGCAAATGTAGGACAGGGATGGATTTGAGGGAACAAAACATAGTTTCAGGACAGCAGACAGAGACAGCCGGGCAAGAAGGGCAAAAGATGTTAAAGGAAAAAGCAGGACCAGTAAGAAAAGAAACCCAGAAAGAACTGGTTGTGTTAAAAGATCAATAACAAGTTGACTTAGCTTGGTACTTGAAAGAAATGGAAAAGATGACTTTGGGGAAAATAAAATCAACCAGCCCATGGTCTGGGGCTGCCTAGAAATCTATTTCAAATTGAACTCAGGGATTATGGCTGAAGAACTAGTAAAAACGGTTTTAGTGCAGAAGAAATGGGCCATGAGAAATGGTATGGCTGATGCTGGTCTATTGAGACTGAGGAGCACTAAGGAAGCTATAAGGTTGGGAAGTGCTGAATCTAGAAATGGATATGGAAAATCTAGAAATGAGGAAATCTCAGCATGACCATCCAGACAATTTATGTCCTAAACGAGTAATTTCCTGACCTAAACAAGTAATTTCCTAGCCTATTGATATGTCTAAGATTTCTCCCAGTGCATTAAGGCAGTTCATTTCACTTTAAATATTTTATTCACTCATTCATTCATTTACATACTTACTTACTTATTTTAGAGGGGCAGGGCCAGAGGGAGAGAGAGTCTCAAGCAGACTCCACGCTGAGCACAGAGCCCAACGCAGGACTTGATCTCACGCCCCCAGGATCATCGTGTGAGCTGAAACCCACAGTGGGATGCCCAATCACCTGCACCACCCAGGCACCCCAGTTCATTTCACTTTAAAGTGGCAGGTCAGTTGGGAGGTTTTAGATACCTCTGTCCAGAAGAGGTATAATTAGAGAGGATTCATGGATTAGATCGAATCACAAAGGCTAGAAGAACCACCTAAAAATCTGAGTAGTGTTAGCCAGCAGAAAGCCTGGAGACACAGGTTTGAGGACGCCTCTGACTTCACCGATAGAGAAAGAATGGAACGCTGGGGATGGGATAGGGTTGTGAGCTGAGCCTTGGTGGACAAGGGCTAGAGGAAGGCTGTGATTTGGATTGACAGCAAGAAGAGGATGGTGTTACAAGCAGAAGGAGGAGTTTCAGAGAAGGCGATGCCGTGGAAGACGGAACCACAGGATTTATACACAAAGAGTCCAGTGAAAACAAAGATGCCTCCCGGGGAGCAGGAATCAGGAACGCATGTTCTGACCGTGGAGGACGTAAGAGCCCAGAGAAGTGGCTTCTTCAGAAGGCCATGTCTGAAGGGCACAAAAAGCTGACTCCCTGGATGAGGACACCACAGAGATACTTACTAAGAACTATTAAGTGACTCCTCCTTCTATGGGTCTTAACTGACTTTGAAACTGTTGCTTGAGCAATAGTCATACCTATTGTACGGTACCTTTCAGGACTAAGTTGTGTTGTTTTTTTTTAAAGATCGTTTTCTTCTAATAAATTTTAAAACATACATAACAAAAGATTAACCCCATATTTTACCCAATATATAGCTCTAGAATCTAGACAGAGCCAAATATTTGGCAGGCAGCGATGACTGGATGGCACAGCACGTTAAATGCCTAGACCCCCGAGAAGCAGAATGTCTGGATTCAAATCCCAGTTCCATCACTCACTGGCTGTGAGAGCTGCAGGAAGTTACTCAAACATTGTGTCTCCGTTTCTTATGGATACATCTGCAAGCCCTATTACCTTCGTCATGGAGCTGTGGAAATCAAATGAGTTGACATGCGTGGGCGTCTTGGGATAGAGCGTGGCATGTCGTCCAAGCTCAGCCCGTGTCACCAGCAGCTGTCCTTGGTATCGTGATTGCATTTGTTTCTTGATTTCTGAACCCTGGAGCAGGTGCACCCCTACCACAGGTGGAACCGCTTTTCTCAGCCACAATGCAGAGTGAGTCATCATAAAATCAGGCTGCCAACTTCCTGAACTATTGAATTACTTGAGCTTCTACATACAATCCTTACTAAAGAAAAAGTTGCCCTTTCTTTTTGAAGTTCACAGATTACAGAGGCTCTCTCCTCAACCCCACCTTTCCTTTTCAAGGACATTAAACCTCCAAGAAAAAGACGGGAAAATGATTTCTTTTATTGCCACCCTTTTGTAGTTCCTTTTCCCATTCATTCTCCTAAAGAAAAAAAGACTTCATTCATTATGTTGTCAGCCATACCTGGCTGCTTATAACTGCTTTGGTGTAAGTGTACGTGCCTTTCCCATGTAGGATTCAACGTGTCCTGCCCTTTCCCTTCCCTTACAATGGGGGTCATCCTACCTTGAGGCAATAGTGGACATCTGGCTACCAGTGTAAGAGCTGGTGTGCACTTTTCTCACTATTCTAGAGAGAGGATCTGGGATACGCATGATCAGCCATTAAATTTCACTGTAGTATCAACTCTGACATGGTCTTACTTATATGGACTTTCATCAGTGCTCAAATGCTTGGGGGCAGGCAAAATCAAACCCTCTCCCTGCAAAGACATCCATGTTCTAATCCTTGGAAACAGAATGTATTAGAGTATATGGCAATGGGGAACAACATTTGCAGATGGAATGAAAGCTGTTAGTCAGCGGATCTTAAAATAGGGAGGTCATCAGGACGCCTGGGTGGCTCAGTCAACTAAACGTCTGCCTTTGCCTCAGGTTGTGATCCCAGGGTCCTGGGATTGAGTCCTGCATCCGGCTCCCTGTTCAGCGGGGAACCTGCTTCTCCCTCTGCCTGCCCCTTCCCTGCTCTTGCACTTGCTCGTGCCCTCTCTCTCTCTCTCTCTGACAGATAAATAAATAAAAAATAACAAATAAAAAATAAGGAGATTATCTCGGTGGGCCCAGTATACTCCCAAGGGTCCTTAAAATTGAAAGAGGGAGGCAGAAGTTAGAGATCAGAGTGATGCCATGTGAGAGGGACTTAATCTGCCATTGCTGGCTTTGGACAGGGGCTGTGTGCCAGGGAATGGAGGCGGCCTCTAGAAGCTGGAAAGGACAAGGACACAGGTTCTCCCCTCGAGCCTCCCGCAGAAACTCAGCCTTGCTGACACCTTGACCTTTGCCCAGCGAGACCTATGCTCACTTCTGACCTATGGTTTAAGCCGCTAAGTTTGTGGTGATTTTTTTTCAAAGATTTTATTTATTTATTGGGCAGAGAGAGAGCACAAGCAGGGCGAGCTGCAGGCAGAGGGGGAAGGAGAAGTAGACTCCCCGCCGAGCAGAGAACCCAAGGTGGGGCTGGATCCCAGGACCCTGGGATCATGACCTGAGCGGAGGGCAGACGCTTCACTGACTGAGCCACCCAGGCGCCCCAGTTTGTGGTCATTTTTGCAGCAGCAATGAGAAACTAATTCGTGTTCCATCTGGAGATCTGCCCCGCATCTTCATCTCGTGGGACTCTACCTTCCCACGGCCCTGCCTGCTCCTCTGTTTCACCTGTGCTTATCAATGCACTAGAATGTACCGAGCACAGCGGCGCCTGGGTGGCTCAGGCATCAAGCGTCCGCCTTTGGCTCAGGTCATGATCCCAGGGTCCTGGGATCGGGCCCCATGTTGGGCTCCCTGCCCAGTGGGAGCTCTCCAGCTCCCCTGTGCTTGTGTTGCAACCCCCCCGTCATAAATAAATAAAATCTTAAAAAAAAAAATTACCGAGCACATATTCTGCCAGGCACTCCACCGGATCCTGGACATGCAAGACGAAATAAGACACAGCCCACGTCCTCTCGTTTACTCACAAATACTTGTGTACCGGCCTACGCGGTTAGATGTGGCAGAAATGTAAACAGTGGGTTGGAAGAGTAGAGAAGAGAGACCCCCTAACGCAGCTTGATGAAACCAAGGAAACTTTGGAGAGAGGAAGAAACGCAGCTCGGCCAAGTCAGTTTGCCACACAAGAGCTTTGAAGAACCGTGACCCTTGAAGTGTGGCTAGCACGCATGAGGACCAGAACTATACATTTGGCTTCCTTTCACTTTTCACTAAAACAGAACTAGCTAGATGGGGCTGGTGCTACCATAACGGACAGAGCAGACCGCCCCAGATTACACCCTCGAAAGGCAAGAGATTGCCTTGCCTGTCTCCTTTGTCCACGTCTTACTCACTGGAAAGCAGGTGTTGTGGCGAGTACCCTTTGACAGCGCAGGTCGGGCATCCCCTCACGGATGGATGTAAGAAAAGTAGAAGGAATTTGGGTCTTGGGTCTCTGATCTCGGGCAGCTATCTTTCAGTCTGGCTTATGCTCAGATCATTGTGTGAGAGCGATAGAAACTCCAGTGTGGCTTAAGCGATTGTTATTTTGGATTGCTGTAGAGCAGCCGAATATGTATCCTCATACAAATGTCCCCTAGGATCATAAAAAGCAATAACCGTAATCTTTGCTAAGATCTTTTTTGAGCGCCTTTGTGTGCCAGGCACTATGCTAACTGCTCTAAACGCATGGTCTCCTTTAATCCCCATACATTCAGGTAAGGGAGATAGTAGTATACCCATCCACACACCCGTCTGCAGATTAAACAGAGCCTTAGAGGAGTGGCTCATGAGTGGTAGCATTCGGCCTGTCCTACAGCAAACTGTAGTCCAGTGTACAGACACATAATATCTTACCACATAAGGCCAGGCAAATTGGGTATACACCCAGAATTCTAACAGGCAGATATGATATTTGTATTTATGGCACACATTCTGTTGTCTACCTAGCATCCATTGCCTCCTTCCTCATGAAAAAAGAACCCCAATTTATTCAAACCGTGGGCAGAGATTCCTGGACATCAGGAAAGGTAGGTTCCAGGAAAGAAATCCTGCCGGTCTAAGCTAGTCATGATAATCCCATGCCCCTTGGCCAGGAATTGGTCTGAGGAGAGGTATGGGGCACACTTCTGGCTAATGAGATGTAAGCAAAAGTCTGTGTCTTTCCAAACAAAAAGCCAAAACCCTGCCCAGGATAAAGATGCAACACCAGAGGCATGGCATCCATCATGTAACCATGAGGACAAAAGCCAAGGTCATAGGGACGGCAGAGTAGAGAGATCACTGACGTCCATGTTGATATGATTGAACTGTGGCTCTTTGAAGTATGAGAAAAACAAACCCCCATTTACTCTGGCCACTATCAGTCAGGTTTTCAGTTACTTACAGTTGGATGCCTTCCTCACTGATACACATATGTATACATATATCTTTTTGCTTTCTTTGAAAAGACGAGGAAAAACCACAAACGTTACAGTGGTATCCCACACACTCTTGGCTGCCTGCTAGAAACCAATTATCCACAGTAAGAATCCATTTCCATCTCTCTCCAAACACAGTTTTGGGGATATGAAATAACCTAAACAGGTAACAGAGCTTGGGCAAAAGGCATATTTATCCCTTTCCCATCCTCAAACTAAAAAACTTCCCCCCCCCGAATTGCACATGTTTCTTAAGCAATGCATATGTGTAAAAAGCATTTATGTTCTGTTGTTGTAGACAGTTAACATTCTGAAATTTTAAAAGAAGTTTCTGTAATCTCTCTTAATTTCTGTAGTCAAAGAGAAAAGCAGAAATACTAAGCCTAATACAAAAAAAAAAAAAAAGGATTCATTCAGTGGGTATTCCCAGTCATACCAAAGAAAAAGGACTGAGGCATGTCATGGGAGACTAAGGTTTAAAAGTTAAAGACATAGATAAAGAAAAGAGGCAGAAATGGTGTTTTGTGTTTGATTTATACAGAAAGTTGATTTACTTCTTTCTGAGTGTGCAAAAAGCAGTAAATAATATTTATGTAATCGCTTATTCTAGAATTACAAAGAAATTCTAAAATATTGTGGAATGTTAGATATTCTCATTGGACGGGAGAAAGAGCAGGTATTTTTCTAGTCATATGCTCAATAAAGGAACACATTCCTAAACATATACCACGTCACTCCCATCACCGCGCTGTTAATCTTTAATCTGATTTATTACTGAAGAGATCACGTGGTAGCTGCTTTTGCACGATTTCATTCACAAAAAGATTATCCATTGAGCAAGCACATTCTCCCCCAGGGATTTCCTAGACTAAATGAATTAGACGCATTTTTTTTTCTTTCCGACGCCAAGCCATGCAGAATATTTCCAGCTATCACCTGAAAGGTGTGCAGCGGCAAATGGGGTATACAATTGCACGAAGCAATATTCAGGCAATCCCCGACACGACGGTTGCATTTCTGACCGACCTGGCGGAAAACGCATGCGAGCAAAGGCAGGGTCACAAAGAGAAACAAACCTTGGAGATGATCAGCGGCTCCCCGCGCTCCAGGCCGCCCTTCAGAGTGAAGCCCCAGGGAGCGCCCCCCTGCAGCAGCGCTTCCAGGTAGAGGTACCTGCCCTGCCGGGTGCCGTGAGGGTTCCGTGGGGCAGCGGCCGCCTCCAAGTGCTCCGGGGTCCTCATCGCGCCCGACGCATGGTGCCCCGAGTTCAATTTCAAAGCCTGAAGCCGGTTCGGAGCGCCTTATCCCATCCTCGGAGACGCTCTCCGGCCAGCGGGCTCCGGAGACGCGAGTTCTTCCCGGTGGAAAAGTCCTTCCGAGCCCAACCGCACGATGCCGAACCAGGACTTTCACGTCCAGGTTTCTGAATGTGAATTTTCCTGCCGGGATTCCGGATCTCGCCGAGGCCGCGCGGGGCTACCCGTCTCCCCACTCCGTTTGGGAGAAAAACAAAACAAAACAAAAAAACCTTCTTTCTTTGTCACTCTCAAGACCTTTTACTTGGCGCCCTTCCTGTGCATTTGTCGGAGAAAATCAGAACAGTCTTGCAATCTAGCAGGAGAATCGCAGAAAGCCCTGGCACGACCCCCGAGTCCTGACGGATGACCCCGCCCCGCCCCCCGGCGAGCCGGACCTTCACAACCTCCTCCCGCCCCCGCGGGCCTCTCGGAGGAAGCGCTGACCCGCCCCCGGGCCTCGAAGGTCCTAACGCTTCCCGAGGGCGCGGAGCGGCTGCGCTGAAACTGTTCGCTCAAGTTTCTCCGCAGTCAGTTCGCGGCGCGTTTCTTGGAAAAAAAAAGTTTTTGCAGGATGGACAGAAAAATGGAAAAAAAACAAACAAAAAAAAAGCCGCGAGGGAAGTGAATCCTCGGGGGAGCAGACCCACCCCGGCGGCCGCTGAGCTCTCCCGGAGTCCTCGGGGTGCCCGCGGCGGCCGCGCGTCTCGGCGAGACCCGGAGCAGGGAAGGGGGGAGGGATGGGGGCGAGCGGGCGCCGCCCCTGCCTGCCCCGCGGCCGCGGAGGGAACCCGGCGCGCGCGGACTCGCGGCCCGCACAGGCTCGCGGCCCGCACAGGCTCGCGGCCCGCACAGGCTCGCGGCCCGCACAGGCTCGCGGCGCGGGAACCGCAGAAGTCGGACGCGCGGTGCAGGGGGACCGCGGCCGAGCAGGGACACGGAACAGCCCCGGCTGCGCCGACTAGAGCGGAGTCCCTGGGGCGACCCAGTCTCTGGCGTTTCTTAAAACTCCGGGCGCTGTGGCCGGTCCCCGCGCTGGGGCAGCGGCGCCTGCAGCAGTTTCGTAAACAGTGCAGGGACCAGGGGTGGCACGGGGTTTTATTTGCTGTTGTCAGAAGAAAACACCGAGTGTCCTACAGGACCCGCTTCTCGTCCTGAAATCGGACTCGCCCATCCAATTTCTGCGTGTTTGACGCAAAACAAACAAGCAGCAGCTTTCTTCTCTCTTTTCATTGTTACCGACGCCCAGGCTGTTACCTAGTCCTTAAACCAGAAGGAATGGGCTTAATTCCTGGCAAGGAGTGGGTCCTCACAGCTGAAGGTTATTCTAATTTTAGGTTCTCAGTGCAACTTTGTAATGTATGAAATTTAGCATTGCTGCTTTTTATTAAAAACGTGGACAGTGCAAGGTAACTACATTTCACAAAGCGGCTCAGCGATTAAGTTATGGGAACAATCTGGAATTATTTCCAAGGCATATGTGTGCTAAACTTTTTTCTTTAGAAGTATGCAGTACTGGGGCACCTGGGTGGCTCAGTGGGTTAAAGCCTCTGCCTTTGGCTCAGCTCATGATCTCGGGGTCCTGGGATGAGCCCCACACTAGGCTCTCTGCTCAGCGGGGAGCCTGCTTCCCTTCCTCTCGCTCTGCCTGCTTCTCTGTCTACTTGGGATCTGTCTGTCAAATAAATAAATAAAATCTTTAAAAAAAAAAAAAAGAAGCATGCAGTACTGTGAATTATGTGGGAAATTGACGTTAAAAATTACTGTGGGTTTTGGTATCAATTTAATTGGAATGTTTGTTCTTATAGTTAATGAAAATGCAATAGGGAAACAGACATAGTATGCAAATAAGCCCAGATGATATTTAATGTACAACACACAACTGTTATTGGGTGTTCAGTCATCCGAAGGGCTCGACAACAACAAAAAAGGTACAATCTCGTTTTTACAAAACGGCAATATTTTAGTGGAAGCATAAAGTGTGCCAAATCAAAGTATACGACAAATGTTGTTTGATTCTTAATAGTAATGGATGCAATTTTTATTGCTGCTTCCTTTTGCAGCCTAATTTATAAATTAAGAATAAAAGGAGAAACACTGGCTTTTTTTTCACTTGATTACTCAAAGTGCATGCATGTGTGTGTGTACAGTTAGTGTCCCAAGTAAATGAATAATTTCTTTTTATTTTTGTGGCACTTATGATCTAACTCCTAATTCATTTTGTAAAAATTGACATTTTACAGAATCAACATTTAATATTAAAAGTAATGAAGTGGGGTGCCTGGGTGGCTCAGTGGGTTAAAGCCTCTGCCTTCCGCTCAGGTCATGATCCCAGGGTCCTGGGATCGAGCCCCACATGGGGCTCTCTGCTCAGCGGGGAGCCTGCTTCCCTTCCTCTCTCTCTGCCTGCCTCTCTGCCTACTTGTGGTCTCTGTCAAGTAAATGAATAAAATCTTTAAAAAATTAAAAAATAAAAAACCAAGTAATGAAGCTAAAAACAAAAGGTAAAGGAAAAAAGAAAAAGGCAAGCAATGAAGAATACAACTAGGTGTTTACCGACTGATGAAAACTCTAAATCATTGTCAAAGATATTTAGAACCTAAATATTTGATGAAAATTGATACATAATCTGAAAAAATGTCAAAATTCCTTTGGTAGATATATAGCATAGCAACTGATAGATCGGCGTTAGAACAACTTTTTCTCCCGTCTTGTATTGCTCAGAGTCAAAGAATATATCCTTGTTTTTGGAGATAGGCACAAGGAGGCCATGAAAAAGTTAAATGATCTGACAGGAGTCATCCTGCAAACAGCATAAAATTAACATCTTCAGACACTTAGGGAAGAAATCTCAGTTTAAGATAGGTCTTTTGCATAATTGATGGCAAAAAGACAACTTTCTATGTGGCCAGCCTTGCTAATTCATAGCAAGAACTTCTGCTAGGGCGTGTGATTGGGACCCAAATTCTAATTAGAGAATGAAATGAGACTCCCTACTCCTTCCCAGGGAGAGAGAAGCAGCCCTATTGTCTCAAGATGCGGACAGTGGAAGGGACAGGATTCTAACTGAGAACAGGGTAGTTTTCTTTGTAAATCTTTGGCTTCAGCTTCAGTCTTTCTGAAGAAGCATTGGTTGGTTGGTTGGTTGGTTGGTTGGTTGGTTGGTTTTCTGCTCAGTGTCTCTCTGGAGAGCCACTCTTTCACTATCCTGCAGTGCTGGTGGGCCGACCCTGCTCCTGGGCTCCAAGGGTGGACATCTGATCCAGGCATCGACTGCCCTTCCGCTCAAATGATTGGCATGTGGTCGGGCATGTGATTCAAGCTCGGTCAATGTAATCGCTAGAAATTTTACTAGAGGGGCATTGTCTCCTATGGGTTTGCGAACCTGATCGGTACAAGCCTGGAGTTGCTGGGGTCATCTCTGCCATCACAAGCCTGAGAAGGAAGACAACACCTAGGACATCAGCCCCAGATATGGAAACAGTGTTTTGGTGATACCACTTGATGCCTGGGCCCAACTGTACCTCATCAAAGCCAGCAATGCTTGAACGTCTTGGTTTCAGGACCACTTTACACTCTTAAAAATTATTGAGGACTCCAAAGAAGTTTTGTTGATGTGTGTTTATACAGCTATCGGTATTTACTATATTAGAAATTAAAACAGAAGAGAACATTTAAAAATATTTATTTATCACTTAAAAATAGAAAAGCTTTCATATGTTAAATGGACTAACATATTTTACTGCAAATAACTATAGTTTCTCAAACAGAAAAGTCACTGAAAAGCATGAATTTGTCCTACATATTTGCAAATCTGAATGGCTAGCTTCGTAGAAGACCGTTGGATTCGACTGTCCACTTCTGCATTCTGTCTGATATCGCAAGTCACGTAGCCTCTGGAAAACTCAACGACAGACTTGTGAAAGAACAAGCAGACAAAGGTCAACAGTGTCTTACTTATTATGAAAATGATTTTGACCTTATGAACCCCAAAGTGTCTCAGGGTCTCCTTTGAGGCCCCCACACCACACTTTGAGAATTGCTGCCTTCCCCAGATGCATACCTCCCCGAAGCCACCACACTCCTCCTGGTTCCAGGAGATCGTAAAAACCTGTTCACTTTTCCGTTACACAACTGGGGTTGGGGTTCTCCTACTCAGAGCTGAGAGAGTTTGACACGAGACACAATGAAACCTTCCATCCTATTTTCTCTCTTTCTACTGCTCTCTATCTTGTTGTCTCTCCTCCTATTCCTTCCCTTCTTCCTTCTTCCTCTAACTCAGAATTACTCCTTTTATAAAAATCGAATTGGCTTTTTCTTCAACATTTCATGAATAGGGCAGCAACCCAGCTAGCGAGTAGGAAGGAACTCTCAAAACTACTCCTATTTTTTTTAAAGATTTTATTTATTTATTTGACAGACAGAGATCACAAGTAGGCAGAGAGGCAGGTAGGGGGGCGGGAAGCAGGCTCCCCGCTGAGCAGAGAGCCCGATGCAGGGCTCGATCCCAGGACTCTGGGATCATGACCTGAGTGGAAGGCAGAGGCTTAACCCACTGAGCCACCCAGGCGCCCCAAAACTACTCTTATTTTTAACCAAATCCTTTCTTCATGACAGATAGTTTGAACATAGCTCAAAACTTCGCTTTGCCTCCACGGGAAAAATTCCCACTGTTGGTAACCGAGGGCATGTTGCTCTGTTACTGTGAGCATGGTCCCAGGGAAAAAATATTTCAATCACATTCAATCACATTCAATCTCCCATTTGCCTGGCATCCCTATACCGAACACTTTCAAATGTGATTTGCCTAAATCACTGTGTTGACTCAGAAACCATGCATCACGCTAGTTAACATCATTTGAAGAAAAACTAATGTATTCATTTCAAAATTCTCATATCTTGATTTTAACATTTCACAGTCATGTGAAATATAACCTTTTAAATTACTGGATGTTTTTAATGCCTCTGGATTTAGTATTTCCAAGATTGAAAATGCCACTGGATTATCTCTGAAAAGAAAGTAGGAGTGACACCTAGTGGCTTTTCAGGCTCACAAAGTGATCATTAAAGTAACTGTAGGATAATAAATTTGAGGTTTGGAAGGTTAGTTAGTCTTTCTTAGAAAAGATGTCTCAGAATTATCTCAAATAGACAAAACCCAGGCTTATTTTAAAGTTTTCAGAATCTTTGGGCAACATTTTAGAGGCAAAAAGAATCATCTCTTTGTGCGTCTCCTTAAAATTAAGGACGACTTTCCCAGCAGACCTCCCTTGACCTCTAAATGCCAAGAAATCTCCCCTGAAAACAGACCCTTGCAAGAGAAATGAAAGCCCAAAGATGAGTTTAAAATGACCGGGATCTCTCCGCGAAAACGTCCCTTGAAGCAGGGGCAGAGCTCTGGAGAAGGCCGTGCTGAAAAAACACAACCGAGATTCTCCGAGAAGGGAGCAAGGAGAGGTGGTTGTCGGGGAGTCAACTTACAGCATCTGCTTCACCGACTGTCCTAACGGTTGTTGCAAAACTATCAAAACACAATCAGCTTAAATCTTTTGGGAATGATCAAGATGTTCTGTGTCTCAACAGAAGACAGTTCCACGGGTGTATACGTCCGTCCGTCTGAACACCAACTGGTACACTTTTGATGGATACAGTTTATTAAATGGAAATTAACACCTCAACAAAGTTAGTTTTTAGAAAACTCAAGGACTCAGTCAACAGACGGATGGACAAACAAAATACGGTGTACACATACAGGGGAATACCATCCAGCCTTAAAGTCAGAGGCAGTGCTGACCATGCCACCAGGTGGGTGGGCCTGGGGGACATCGTGTTAAGGGAAATAAGACAGACGCGAAAGAACAAATACTATGAAACTCCATGTGTTGGAGTTTGAGGTACCTAGAGTAGCCAAATTCATAGACAGAAAGTAGAATGGTGGTTTCCAGGGCCTGGAGAAAGGGGAATGGAGGTTAGTGTTTAATGGGTACCGAGTTCCCTTTGGGAAGATGAAAGTTTCTGGAGAGGGATGGTGCTGATGGTTATAGACAGTGTGAATATACTTATCGCCACTGAACTGTACAGTTCAACGTGGTTAAAGTGGGGGGTGCCGGAGTGTCTCAGTCAGTTGAGTTTCTGACCCTTGGTCTCAGCTCAGGTCTTGATCTCAGAGTCATGAGTTTGAACCCTGTGTAGGGCTCCACATGTAGGGCCTATTTTTTTTTAAGGTTTTATTTATTTTTTTGACATAGAGAGAGAGAGATCACAAGCAGGCAGAGAGGCAGACAGAGGGACGGGGAGAAGCAGGCTCCCCGCTGATCAAAGAGCTCAATGCGGGGATCCACTCCAAGACCCTGGAATCATGACCTGAGCCAAAGGCAGACACTTAACTCACTGAGCCATGCGGCACTCCGTGGGGGGCCTACTTTTAAAAAAATGCCTAAAATGGTAATTTTGTGTTGTGTACATTTTACTACAATACCAATTTTTTTAAAAGCACCTGTAAAAGGTAAAGAAACGTTGCTAAATATGATACTATAAATAATCGGTTCATAATTCATCACTTACCCTTCCTGAGCAAGGAGGCTGTGGGTAGAGGCCACAACATGCCAGCAACATAAAGAACCAAAAAAGATCTGATACCATCTACTAAGTAGCTATGGGCAGAAGTTATAACCGATAGAGGAATGATTATGGTAGGTTACTATTTAAAAGCTGCTGGAGGGGCGACTGGGAGGCTCTATCGGTTAAGCACCCGACTCCTGATATCAGCTCAGGTTTTGACCTTGGGGTCATAGTTTTGATCCCTGCACTTAGAAAATAAATAATAAATGCATACATACATAAAAACTGGTAGAAATATATCCATACACTTATTTTGTTTCTTAGATAAGAAGTAAAACATCTTAATATACTCAACAGAAGCACCGGATGGTTATAATAAAGGATAACATTTTTCTTTCCTTTGGAAGAAACAAAGACAACTTCAAAGACTCTGGTAATGATGGTGATCGGCCTCAACGGCAAAAACATAGCTAGAGGAGAAAAGGCGATCTGCCTTTACTTTACTTCCTATTTGACATCTTTCTTCTACTTCTATCGCTTTTCTTCAATCCTCTGTAAAATAAATTGTCCTGCAAACAAACAAACAAACTCAAGAACTTGTATTTTTTTTTTTTAACTCACTTCAGGGTGCCTGGGTGGCTCAGTCGTTAAGTGTCTGCCTTCAGCTCAGGTCATGATCCCAGGGGCCTGGGATGGAGCTCTGCATCAGGCTCCCCATTCGGTGGGCAGCCTGCCTCTCCCTGTCCCATTCCCCCTGCTTGTGTTCCTATTCTCATTATCTCTCTCTCTCTCTGTCAAATAAACAAATAAAATCTTTTTTAAAAAAAAGTAAAAAATAAATAAATAAGAAGATTATTTGAGAGAGAGAAAGAGAGAGAGAGAAGAGAGATTGAGTGTAGGGAGGTGGAGGGGAGAGGGAAAGGGAGAGAGGGAATCCCAAGTAGAGTCCCAGCTGAGTGCAGAACCCGATGCAGGACTCAATCCCGGGACCCTGAGCTCAGGACCAGAGCTGAAATCAAGAGTCAGATGCTTAACCACCTGAGCCAGCCAGGTGCCCCTCAACAGAGTTGATTTTAAAAACTTCAACTCTAAAGAGTAGAAACCGCACTTAGGGTAGTATATGGAAGTCTTCTTTTAAGAAAGATGTTTCAAAAGAATCCCCAATTTGGTGGCACCTGGGTGACTCAGTGGGTTAAAGCCTCTGCCCTCAGCTCAGGTCATGATGCCAGGGTCCTGGGATTGAGTCCCGCATTGGGTTCTCTGCTCAGCGGGGAGCCTGCTTCCTCCTCTCTCTCTGCCTACTTGTGATCTCTGTCTGTCAAATAAATAAATAAAATCTTTAAAAAAAAAAAGAATCCCCAATTTAGAAACTGGTCATCTTCTCAGTCCACCCTGCTCGGAAATGTTCCTAAAAAAATACTCACATCTATTCCTGGAAAGGAGTAGGTCTTCCCTCCTCTACTTAAATTTCTCTCTATCCCACACTCCCTCTTGCTTGCTCCCACAGTATTTAATCCCTTATAATATGTTAATCAGGTCATCAGGAATATTATGACCTGTCTCTTCCCACTAGAATGTTAAGTTCCATGCAGACAGGGTTTGGTCTGTTTTGTTCAATGATATTCCTGATAAAGAGTTGGTGTTTAATATGCTGAATGAATTCAAGCGTTCTTGTTAAATATATTTCCTATGTTCTGAAGAATGTCAGAAATTAACTATATGGCCTTTAATATTTTATACCCTATCAACTTGCAAAAAGTATTGGAGATGATTTGCCCTTTATTTCCTTTCCACTGTATATTGAGTCACTGCGATGCATCCACATTGGACCAGGCACTGGGGAAATATGTCTGTCAGGGAAGACTTATCATGGGAAATCTTAAAGCATAATCAGAAAGGGAAAATATCTACCCTAAAAATCCAAGCCACTGTGTCACTCCGGTCTGGCATTGCATTTAGTTTTGAACATCTTTGACAAAGATCTTCAAGTTCAAAGTCATAAAGGAAACACAATGGTCAAAAAAAATTATATAATCTACACTACATATTTTTAACTATCACTTATTTACAAAGCTAATTGTGTTTTATGAAACAAGATCTTATCTTAAATTAAGCAAATCGTGAATTAAATTTTAAGTGACCCTGCGTATGTATCACGATTATGATTTATGAAGTGCTTTTCTGGTACAATTTTAATAAATGCTTTTGTACTAAAATAGAGTTCTTCGATTTTATAGAATCAAACTTTTGTTTTTTGAAGATTTTATTTTTATTTATTTGACAGAGATGACAAGTAGGCAGAGAGGCAGGCAGAGAGAGAGAGGAGGAAGCAGGATCCCCGCTGAGCAGAGAGCCCAATGCAGGGCTGGATCCCAGAACCCTGGGATCATGACCTGAGCTGAAGGCAGAGGCTTTAACCCACTGAGCCACCCAGGTGCCCCAAACTTTTGTTTTTTAGTTAGAAAAATGTCTTGCAATGATTTCTACATCTAACATTTGGCAGATGAAAATTCTAACGCTCTAAAAGGTTAAATGGCTTGCCTAAAGTTTATACAGTTAGTGTCAAAGCTCAGACCAGATCTGGGTTCCTTATTCCTGAACCACCCTGGTATCAACCCACCCTTCTTAACTGTACCCCAAAAAGGCCAGAAGCCATTTGGGGGAACAATAGTAAGAAGGATACTGGCTCCTTGAAGGCAGAAACTGAAGCTTCTTTATAAACCATCCCTCACCAACCCCAATGCCCAGCACAGAGTCTGGTCCAGAGTAGGAACCCAATGAAGGGAGGCAAATAACTACCCCGGACCCATGAATTCTTACTAAAAAGCTCTTGGTGACTTGGTCCCTATGTGACTAGAACCCCAACCTTCTCCTGTTGGTGCCCTCTGCTCAGGCCTCACTGGCCTCTTGGTTGATTCTCAAATACACCAAGCCGTGCTTGGGGAGCTCTGTCCACAGCTTACATATGGCTCCTCCTTCCCGTCCCATACGTCTCTGCTCACTGTCACTTTATCAACGAGGCATTCTCAGAGCACACTATGAAATGGCACCAGATAATAAAATTTTCAACACTCCATGTTTGCAGGCCCTGCTCCTGGGTTCCCAGGGAATCTATACTTCAACATCACCAAGGTGAAAATGACTTGGCGAAACCTCCAAGCATAGGCTCTATTTCTGCCCCACACCACACACTGAGCATCTGTTTTGTTAAAAATATAACCAAAAAGGAGCATTCCAAACATGAAGACAGGCAAAAGGAAAAAGCCTTCCTGGTTCCCGTAAGATCAAAGTCATACAGCCTTGCACGTACTAAAAACATACCATAAAGCCTGTAACTTTCTGGAATGTCCTTCATCATGATGATTTGCAACTCTGTATGTGAAAAAAAAAATCCGTATATAACTCCGTATCAAGTGTTCTTTCCCCGGAGCACTCTCTTCTTTGTGAAGATGGTGCATTCAGGCGGCTGTCCTAACTGGAGCTCCAATAAAGCACTTTTCCTTTCTTTTTGTAATTTTTAAAGAGACTTGTTCATTTTGTGTTGACGCACCCCCCACTCCCTGATTTCCTTACCGGCTCCATAACACTTATCACTGTCAGACGTATTTGAACTTGTCCCTTTGTCCCTTGGTGCACTGCTTCTCTTCCTCTACAAGAGTATAATCTCCACGAGGAGGCGGACTTTATCTGGTTCATGGCTATATTTTCAACACCTTCCCACGACATGTGACAAGCACTTTATGAATATATGTGAAATGTCTGAGTGGATGTTGAAGGAAACCTGCACCCCTTCATCTTTAAATTCTCTCTTTTAAAAGCTAAGAGACTCTTTTTAATTCAGTATAAAAAATAATGAGAAGTCAATCTTCGAGACTTCAAATGCAGAGAATTGTATAAGAAAATTCAGCGCACATAATTTCATACATATATGTGGTTTTATTTATATATATATATTTCAAAGGTTTTATGTATTTATCGGACAGACAGATTACAAGTGGGCAAAGAGGCAGGCGGGGGTGGGGGGTAGGCAGAAGCAGGCTTCCTGCTGAGCAGAGAGCCCGATGTGGGACTCAATCCCAGGACCCTGGGATCATGACCCCAGCCGAAGACAGCGGCTTAACCGAGTGAGCCACCCAGATACCCCCATATATGTGGTTTTAAATAGGGGTGTTTTTGGGGGGTTTTTTTTGCGTTTATTTTCCTTAGTAATGCCTACACCCAACCTGAGGCTTGAACTCAGGACCCTGAGATCAAGAGTCACATGCTTCCCTGACTGAGCCAGCTAGGCACTCCTAAACTGTTTTATACAGTTCTAATTAACACGTTATGCTAATTAAGGACTTAAAAAAGAGAGAGAGAAAGGAACTTTCTTAGTTCTTAGGGTCGGGCACAAAAATATAAACATAAGACTCCAGTGGAAATCGTATATTAGTAACCAAAATATTTTTTTGCCATAAGAACACTCATGCTTTTTTTTTTTTTATTTGACAGGGATCACAAGAAGGCAGAGAGGCAGGCAGAGAGGGAGGGAGAAGCAGGCTCCCCATTGAGCAGAGAGCCTGAAGCGGTGCTTGATCCCGGGACCCTGAGATCATGACCTGACCCAAAGGCAGAGGCTTAATCCACTGAGCCACCCAGGCACCCCAAGAACACTCATGCTTTGATGGAATAAGGATTAAAACAAAAAAAAATTAAAAATTGCTTTCTGTCTAGCTACAAAACTTAAAGGATTTACCTTTCCATGTAATACCTATGACTTCATTCTTTATTAAAATACTAATTTTACAGACATTCTTAAATCTCTCTGGGTCAATAAATGAAATAATTTAAATTACAGTCATGATAAAAAAAAACAATCTTTAGTGACACTTTATACTATTTTATTAAAACCCATAGCTACGTTAAGCAATGCAGGATTTAGGATTTCTTAATATTTCCAGTCAAGTTGGACATAGAAGGTTACCCCCCGAGGTGTCTGTGTAATGGGACTGACTGCTCCTAGTACTACAACAGGGCTGCGTCTACCCACTCAGGCCTTTCTGGAGTCCTTGCATTTGAGCGCCCATTTGGGCCGCCCTGCGAGGTTTCGGCGAGTCGCTGGAGCCCGAGAATTCTGTATGAGACGAGGACAGGAGCACGAAACACCGCGGAGGAAACAGCTCTCCGTGGGCCAGAGGGTCAGGGTCCTGAGAACACACTGGAACCTTGCAGGCCGTTCCAGAGGGTCAGCACGGCCAGGCCGAGCTGCAAAACGGGAATTCCGTCCGCTTGAAATGGTCCCCCGGGAAAGGCAGGGCGGGGGAGG
Source organism: Meles meles (assembly GCF_922984935.1). Taxonomy (NCBI): domain Eukaryota; kingdom Metazoa; phylum Chordata; class Mammalia; order Carnivora; family Mustelidae; genus Meles; species Meles meles. Next base: position 6,340,246 of record NC_060067.1, read on the forward strand.
AGAAAAGGCGGCAGGGGGCGGCAGGGGGCGGCAGGGGGCGGCAGGGGGCGGCAGGGGGCGGCAGGGGGCGGCAGGGGGCGGCAGGGGGCGGCAGGGGGCGGCAGGGGGCGGCAGGGGGCGGCAGGGGGCGGCAGGGGGCGGCAGGGGGCGGCAGGGGGCGGCAGGGGGCGGCAGGGGGCGGCAGGGGGCGGCAGGGGGCGGCAGGGGGCGGCCACACGCCAGGGTGTGCTCCACCCTCGGGGATTCCGTGGCCGTGGGACTCGCGGTGGCCCGGCACGAACTGAAGACCATTTGCGGGGCAGCTGCGGGAAGGCCTGCGGGCGCGGGGGAGCGCGCGCCGAGCGGGAGCAGAGCCGGACGCGGAGACCGCCGGGGGCCGAAGAGAACGGGGGCGGCCTGGAGCGACAGCGAGGACAGGCGGAGGCCCGCGTCCGGGGTCGGTCCGGGGGCAGGGCGGGCGGGCTGGATGCGCGCAGCCCCGGCCGTCGGGGCACTGGGGGAGGCGGGGAATGGCGCTCGGTTGCCCCGGCGACGGCGTCGGAGGGGCGGAGCCCGGGGCGGGAGGCGCCCCGCCCCCTCCACGCACGCCGGGGGGCCTAACGGTCGCCCGCGCGGCTCACGTGCAGCAGGCGGAGGCGGGAGCCCGAGTCCGCGAGGGGCGGGCGCGGGGGCGCGGGGGCTGGGGGGGCGGGGGCGGCAGAGCGCCCCGCGCCGCCGCCGCCGAGGAGGAGCCGCCCCCGCCGCCGCGGGGTCGACGCAGGTGCGGCCGCCGCGGGGATGCGGCCGGTGTCGTAGGACGAGGTGCGGGTCGCAGGTACGCGGGCGGGCGCGGCGGGTGGCTGCGGGCCGGGTCGTGCTCCGGGGGGCCGCAGCGGCGCGTCTTCGTTTCTGGAACCTTCCGGACCTTTGTGTGTGTTTCGCACATGGCCGAGGCCCCGCAAATTGGGTCTAACGGAAAGGCCTGCTGCTGCGTTCCGGGATCGCAAGACCTCGGGGCACCGCGGCCGCAGCTCTGGGGGCGGAGGGCGCACAACGTGTTCCACTTCGGGGGTAATGACCGCGGCGCCCGCACCCGCATTACTGTTAACCCTTGCTCGTGCCCGCTTCCGTGGACAGGCGGTGGGCTAGGGAAGACGCGGAGACGAAGACAGGCCAACCTGGCATCCCTAGTTGGACCGTGATCCGTGTTGCGGGAGGCTTTTCCCGCCGGAGCCCCCCCTGCACCTGACACTAAGCCCTTGGCTCTGCCGTTACCAGCCGTTACCAGCATCAGGCCGAAGAGTCCAGCCCTTTCCACAAAACCCTGTCCCAGATCAGCACCCGGGCTGTTGCAGGATTTGTTCCTGCGTCTTGGTGTACCTTGAGGTCAGGGGAAGGTGGAAGAAAAATGAGGTTTGTCGCTATTTCTCAGGGTTTTGTGACTCGGCAACCCCTTCTTGCTTTCTCTCAGCTGATGATGCAGGAAAGAGGGGCAGCGCCCAGCCCACCGCGCCCCGCAGAGACGAGGGACCAGGCCCTCCCAGCTCTTACCGCACTTACTGTTTTTAATCTTTCCCAGTTATCTATTCCTGTTGTAGATAAGATGTTTGTTATGCCTTAGACATATTATTATCCTCTCCAAATAAATTGAGGGTAGATACGGACAATTTGTTCGGTATGTGCAAAGTCCTTACTGTTGTGTTTTACGAAGTAGACTGGGTGTTGTCTAGTGTGTTGGAATCGTGCGCTTTAAAACTGCAGAGTTTATTAAATCAGGCTTCTATGAACCACCTAGTCCCAAACCAGGTGGCCCCGATCGTATGGTATATTGGGTTGTTAGAGCCCCCCAGAAATATCAGGTCCTAATCCCTGGAACCAGTACACGTTGTAAGAAAAAAAAAGGGGGGGGTTTTACATAAATGAAGTTGAAGATCTTGAAATGGGGGAATTTTCCTGGATTATCTGGGTGGGCTTTAAACACAAACCCAAGTGTCCTCACAAGACGGGGACCGAGGAGACTTGTAGAGACAGAAGAGGAGAACGCAGTTCCACCACAGGCAGAGAGCCGAGTGATAAGAGCAGAAGTCAGTAAGTGGTGCCCAGATCCAACTGCTCAGAGAGGCAAGGAATAGATTCTTCCCTACGGCCTCCAGGGAGAGCACAGCGCTGCCAACAACCTTGATTTCAGTCCTACGAGACTGCTCTTGGACTTCTGGCCTCCAGAACAGTGAGAAAATAAATGGCTATTATGTTAAGCCACCAAGCTCAGGGCAGATTGTTACAGCAACTACAGGAAACTAATCTATATGTTAATTGTTACACATCACATAAAATCAGGCCTGTACTGATGGGTATTTCCAAGCTCTCCAGCTGGGCGGTGACGGGAACAGCAGTGGAGATTAGCAAATATTTTCCTGAGCCCTGTAAATCTCAAGGAAAAGACTCGGAAAAGGAATTTGGTCAGAAGTGAAAATCAATTACGTGCAGAGGAAGGAACTAGTCTAACAATTCAAGCAAGATTTGGACTCTCATTTGTACTCCCGTCATAGCACCGTGTTTACTCTGGTTAAGAGAAAAAAGCTGACTTAAGCTTGGTTCTTAGCTAATACGTTATTGGGTATCCGTCTTACGTATATTAAATTACAGTTGTGGACACCTGCGGATTGAGGTCCAAACCTAGAGAAAGTAGGCGATACAGAAGCGCCTCCATGTGTGGGCTTGTTAAAATCTGGCTGAGAGCACCCTCTAGTCTTCTTGAGATCAACACACTTTGGAGTTCTCGTGGTGTAGCAACCAGCGTTCGGGTTAATTGGCTGACTTCTAGGACCCAGGCCGCTAATAAGCATCCCCACTCTTACTCCACAAACCATAACGACAATGTACATACGATGAGTAGCCAATCTGCTTTCTTTCTGAACTGTTTTTCGGAGATATGATTTTTATGCCATATAGCATTCACTAATTTCAAATATTAAATCCGGTGCTTTTTGGTAAATTTACAGAGTGGTGCGATCACCACAGTTCAGATTTAGGAAACGTCCGTCACTCAAAAAAGATCCTTCATACCCACTCGCGGTCAGTCCCCTTTCCCAAACCCAGCACCGGCCCACTTTGACCACCGGCCCACCCTGGAGTTGGGATCTCGTCCTTCTGCTGGGCTACTCCGGTGGCCTCCCAGCTGGCCTTCACGTCCGCTCGGTGTGTTTGTCACTCGGCTGCTGGAGGAGCACATGCCCAGACCAAAACCCTCCAGTGGCTTCCACTGCAGTTAGGATAAACCCCGGCGACCTTTTCAAGGCACCGTGAGCTCTACGCGCTGCCAACGTCACCAACACCGGCTCAGGGTGACTTAGGAGAGACGCTGACCACAAGCGCTCCTTTGGCCATGATGCACGGTTGGCTGTCCACAAGCAGGCTTCTCGCCCTCCCTCGTCCACACGGCAGCCTCGCTGCTGCCTTCCTGTCAGTCAGCAAACGCTGAGCCGGTTTCATCTCAAGATCTTTGTATGTGGCGTTTCCTCTGAGAAGCTTCCCCAGTCCTCTGTGGGGGTGACTCCTTTCTGACATTCGGCTCAAATGTCACTTCCTCAGAAAGGCCTTCCCCGACCTCCCCTAACGAAAATAGCCTCCCCTCTCTGCATACCATTGCCTGTGGTGGTGTCTTCACTGCGCTGAGGCTCTCTCCAAAATTCTGTATATATTTTTAAAAGATTCATAGGTAGTTTTAATGGTTTTTTTTTTAAGATTTTATTTATTTGACAGACAGCGATTACAAGTAGCCAGAGAGGCAGGCAGAGAGAGAGGAGGAAGCAGGCTCCCTGCTGAGCAGAGAGCCCAATATGGGGCTCGATCCCAGGACCCTGGGACCATGACCTGAGCCGAAGGCAGAAGCTTAACCCACTGAGCCACCCAGGCGCCCCGAAGCTTATTACTTTTGATGTGGGAAGAGTAAGGAGAGCATATCTTCCAAATATAGTCCCCTATAGTAAATGAGTATTTTCAGAGCCATTAGGCAGTTTTCATTCCCTTATTATCGAACACTGATTTTAGCGACTGGATCAATGTACATCACCACCCCCAATATGGTAATGAATCTCTTCTCCCACAACCCTAAAGTCGGAACTGGAAGTTTCCACTAAGAAGGAGAGGACGGGTTAGCAAGAGAGCATACATAAAAGCGGAGTCCCACCAGAGCAGGGGACAGAGCAGGCGGACTCCAGCGAGCCACAGTGTGAGGCAGGGAAGGGCAGCAGATGGAGCGGAGAGGTTGGTTAGGCCAGATCGTAGAGCGCTTTGGCTGTTAGTTTTAGTTCAGACTTCCGTCTTTGGATAAGATACGATAAAAGGGTCCATTTTTCAAGGAAATTCTTAAAGACTGTAAGAAACTGACACTAGAAGGATCCCTTTCAAGTATTCTGTAGTAGGTCTGGCAAGAGCTGATTTGAGGATGAAAGACTACAGGAGTAAATTTAACTAAATTTCATATACGAGCTCTCCTTCCTCGTGACTTAAGGACCGCACTCAAGTCGTCTTTGCTGAGTTCAAGGGTGTTACAGAGACAGACTCAACAGAGCATGGTGACTGAATGCATGTGGGGTTTGCACAGATGAAGAATAAAGATACCGAAATGTCTTAATGTGGGAGGTTGGGTTTATGGTGTCTCTCTCTGACAACACCCTAGAAAGCAGATTTGGCCGGAATATGAAGAGACAGACGTGGGATAAAATGAATTTAAGATGACCGTAAGTATACGTGCAGAGGTGGTAAGGAACAGATGTTCAAGTTCATCGAGAGCCCCAAAATTTGTTTAACAAAGTTGCATGAAACCGCTGGCAGCAGTGGATTGCCCCCATGTGGCTCTGCTGTTGACTAAAATCCCTTGCGAGAAGTCATCGTATCTGCGGTCCTCTACCTGCTGAATGTTCTCCGTAGGAAAGCATAGAGTGTCCAAGTTGGAGAAGATTTTAGTGGTCTTCTAGGCCACACTCAGCCTTTGAGAGGACACCCAGTGGTAGTTGTCAGCCCAGCAAATGCTCACCCCCTCTCAGCTCGAACACCTCCCAGGGATGTTCTCCACATACAGGTTCAAGGTGCTGTGGCTCTTAGAAAGTCCACCTCCTCCCTGCACCGGAACCTACCTCCTTCCGTTCGTTAGTCCTACTTCTGCACAGACGATGTTGTCAAGTATTTTTCCAGCATGGCGACTGCGCACTTAGACTCCGCTGAGTTATGCCAAAGACCTTGGTGGTTTGTCATCTCAGCTCCGCTGCTTAAACTTTATAGACTTGTTTCTGACTGACCAGATAGGAATTCTGCCCAGCAACTTTTCTGACCAAGCCCAAGAGCTGTTGCCTGGTCAAGGCATCTCCGAGCACTGAAAAGCGATCTAAATGTTGAGAAGACATTCAGGTGGTCTATTTAAGTCAGTCCGGACTATACCTAGAAAGTCTGGTCTGGAAAGTTCTGGGCAAGGTGTTTACTAGGTGCATTATCTTGATAATGCCTGTGAAATCTATACCACCAAAATCAGCACTGGACCACTAGGGAGCATATGCTTGCATGTGTTCCATTGTGCAAACATAGCCTGCGTAACTGCCGTAGGTTATCAATTCAAATAGACTTTCATATGCAAGATAAGCTCAAAGGAAAAAGACCTCAAAGGTTTTGGTGGTGGTGGTGGTGGTGGTGGTTGTTTTGTGTGTGTGTTAGGTATTGTCAGGATCTTAGGTGTGAAAATGAACTTGCAAATTGAACTTTAAAAAATAATATGTTTTAGATAATGAAGAATGGTTATATGTTAATACATCGATTTTGAAATATTTTCTTTTGCAGGTGTTAGTATGATAAGTGAAAATAAGAATATCAATATATTAAGGTATCTCTTGTTTTACTTTGAATTGTATTTAATGATTGTGAACATACACAACCGATACATCAATTTATTGTATCTATGCCTATATGTAATTGATGTTAGAGCCGGAAGCCTTGAGCTTGCTGAATGCCTTGGCTGGAATATCTAAGATAATAAAGCTACACGGTTCTCTCTGCGGTTTTCAAACTGTTCAGCAGAGCACCTGCATTCCGTAAAGGTATCGCTGAGGCAGAGAGGAGGGTGTGTAGTTGGGGCTCTGACGATGTAAAGAAAGGCTTCCTCTGCTTAAAAATAGTTTGGAAAACAGCTGCATTCTCATTTAGTAATGGTGGAAACTGAGGCTTAGAGATAAGAGATGTGCCCCTGCTCTCATAGGTAACCAGTGACAGAATTAAGTTTCCCGATTTTTAATCCTGTCCTCCTTTCATTCTGCCTCTTTACAAGACGGTGTTGTGTCCTGGTGGAATTTGTCTTCAACAGCTTCCTTCTGCATTAGATGGTCGTATACCCGTGTTTACTCAGAGCTGCCTAACCACTCTTTTTGAGGTTAGTGGACCCATCTGAAACTTAATCGCTTCTCTGCCTAGATCATAAAGACAGGATTGCTCATGCTTCACTCTCCTGCTGTGGGACAGCAGGTGTGTACGGATGAGGCACGCGCTGTGTAGTGAGGCTGCACGCGAGGTACCTTTTCCTGACTTTGGAGGTGCACGTGCTCTCTCTCCATCCTGAAGAGCTTAAATACTGTCCTCACAGTCACAAAGCCAGTAGATCACAGAGCTAGGATTTGAGCCCTGATAGTCAAGGAACCACCTCTAGAGACAAAGCATGCGATGGACAGAGCAGACATCGAGGCTCCGTGAAGTTAACGCTTAACGGTGACTCGGGCAGTGAAGGCGGCATTGACTGTCCTCACTGCGTTTCTGAGATGGCATCAGCCTTCGTACGTTGTAGTCCGGGGCTGCCTTAGAAATTCTATGGAAAACGTAGAATTCACACTCATTCTTTGAGAGTATGGACCCGTTTTATAAAATCCCCAGCCCTGGGCCTTTGTGGAAAGTGGGGTGGCTCAGCAGCCTAAGGGCTTGAGTCATTAGTTGAGACAGAAAGTCTCAATTGAGATAAAAAGGCTTTTGGGGGGTCTGTAGTTTCTAAGGCTTTTTCTGCAACACTGCGATCACATAACCAGAGTAGAATCTTTACCTCGCCATTAACTTGTCAGAAATATAAGGCTCTTTTCAACGTGAGCCTGTTCATAATTTTAAATCCAGCGGAATTGTTCACAGTCAGTGTTGGGCATACCTGAGGAGGCCAAGATCTCAGCTTTGAACTTTGCTCAGAGATTTGATCATACACATGTAAGTCCTGTGTGATGATCCCCAAATCGACAAAATGCAGCATTTTAGCAATTTTATCTTATTGTGGCCAAAATAACCCTTTCTTTTGCCAGAAATCCTTAATAATTTAATAAGCTTTCTACCTGAAAATAGGAATAATGTTTCAACTCTGGCTGTCATGAAAGTAGAGAAACCCTGAGTGATTTGACCAAATTGAGGATACATCAGTCTCAATTTGTAAAAATGTGAATTACAAATACTTTTTTAAAAACCGATTTCATTAACCAGTAGCATTGGCAAATAGAAGTACTAAACATCTTTAAAAATCAATGTTTATATGTAAAAATTCTTGTTTAAGTAAATAAACCTACGCTGTCTTCTTTACTATTATTTTTCTTTTCTTTTCTTTTTTTTTTAAAGATTTTATTTATTTATTTGACACAGAGAAAGAGATCACAAGTAGGCAGAGAGGCAGGCAGAGGGAGAGGAGGAAGCAGGCTCCCCGCTGAGCAGAGAGCCCGATGCGGGGCTCGATCCCAGGACCCTGAGACCATGACCTGAGCCAAAGGCAGAGGCTTAACCCCCTGAGCCACCCAGGCGCCCCATATTTTTCTTTTCTTTTTTTAAACTGTTAATTTTCTAAGGAAACAATTTCCCTGTGAAGGTGTGCCACTCTTCAATGGCCTATTACCTATCGGGGGATACTGAATTAATGAGTTTATTGCATTCACCATCTTATCCAAAATACACACTTTTTTAAAGATTTATGTTTTAATTTGAGAGAGAGAGAGTGCACAAGCGCAGGAAGGGCAAAGGAAGAGAATCTTCAAGCAGCCCCCACTGAGCGCAGAGCCCACACAGAGCTGGTCCCAGGACGCATGAGATCACTGACCCGAACCAAAACCAAGAGTCAGATGCTTAACTGGCTGAGCCACCCAAGTGCCCCCCAAACTTGGTTTTTCGCATCAGATTATTCTAAAGTCGAACCTCCTCCTTTTTTCCCTTATCTCTTCTTCACCTTTCAGTTTCAGTTCTGCTCACCTTACTCGTAGGTTCTGTTTCCTGCTTCATACCAGGAACTTCGGTCTCTAGCACAGTGCATCATGTGTGCGTGACTTCCCGACCCTGGGCTGTGAGTCTCCCTGTCCTGCTCACCCCTCCATGCTTTCAGTCTGTCTGTATTTTATAATAGTAACATTCTCAGTAATTTGAATTTTCTGTCTTTCATCATCCTGAAGAATCCCCAAATGCAACATTTTAGTGTGTAAGTTATATTATACAGCAAATTCATGATAAAACTTGTTTAAATGAGAGCTACCCCCTACACACACCATAGCAATCTCTTCTATTTAGAACATTTGAATTGCCTAGCAATCTTGACTAACATTCCATTTGTTCTAGTTCTTCATGGAATGTCTTCCTGGCTGCTACTACTTTCCTAAAAATGATAGTACAAAACACATCAAAGTAGAATTTATCTAGCTGTGGTTTTGACAGATGGCACTCCAGTAATCAAAAAGGAGAAACCGTGAGTGAAATAAAATAGAGTTTGGTTCAATGAAAATTCTCTTTAGCCCACAGGGTTTAAAAAAATGTTTATCACTATGCTTACAGTCATAAATTACTGTATAAGTAATAAACAGTATGGCATGTATGATCTTCCTCTTTCCATCACTTTGATGGTCTTTGCCTGCATCTCTTTATTTTTTTCAAGAGAATCAGGATTCTGATTCATTGCTTTATTTTCTGTTTTCTACCTCAGTAATTTCTGTTTGTATTTTTATTATTTCCTATCATGTATTTCTTTTGTTTTGCTTTTTTTCTTTTTATGTTAGAAATTAGTTCACTTTTTGTCATTCTCTCATTTTTATTGAAACAGGTGTGTGAGGCCAGGAATTTTCCTTTTTTCACTGCTTTACGGTCTCTCAGATGCTCATGGAGTGTGCTCATTGTCATTATTGTTTGGAAATTCTTTAATTTCCCTTTATATTCTCTTTAGCACACAACAGTAATTTAATAGGAGGTCTTTGAATTTCTAAGGAGAAAGGTCTTTTTGCTTTGGGGTCTCATTTTTCATTTCTAGTTTTATGACCTTATGACCAGAAAATGTTTGTAACATTTTTACTTTATGAACCTGTTAATTTTTTTTTTTTAAGATTTGTGTATTTGAGAGAGAGAGAGAGAGAGAGAATGCATGTGCCAGGGATGTGGGGGCAGAATCAGAGGGAGAAGGAAAGTGAGAATCCCAAGCAGACTCCGCACAGAGCGTGGAGCCTGACGCGGAGCTCAGTCGCAGGACCCGGAGATCGTGACCTGAGCGGAAACCAAGAGTCCCTTGCTCAACCAGCTGAGCTACCAGGTGCCTGTGGAGCCTGCTGATCTTTTATTTGTGCCCTAGAATGTTACTGGTCTTTGTCAGTTTCCTTCCATGTGTGCTTGAGCGGAAGGTATCTTCTCTGTTATCGGCTGGCATGTTTGATCTTACTGAAGTCTACCTTGGTGATGATTTCTTCTAAATCTTTTATATCCTTACTTACTTTTCGTCAGTGTGACCTATCTCATACCGAGCAGCCGTAAAGTCTCGTTATCACTGCTTCCAGTCGTTATTGCATCTTCTGTAATGGATGTTTTGTCTACGGGGGTGCTGGGTTAAACGGCACATAAAGTCAGTAGTACCTTTATTGTGGGTTGTGGCTTCTCACATTGTCTTATGTGATGCTCTGCCTTGAGGGCTACCTGGTCTGGTATCAGGATTTTAACTGGTGCTTTCTTACTGTTTTCATTCTCTTGGCAAATCTTTGTCCATCACTTTATTTGCAGTCTTTTTGAATCAGTGCCTTTAAGTGCCTTTTTGTATAGAGAAAGCATTGAATTTTTTTTTTAAAGATTTTATTTATTTATTTGACAGAGAGAGATCACAAGTAGACAGAGAGGCAGGCAGAGAGAGAGAGAGGGAAGCAGGCTCGCTGCTGAGCAGAGAGCCCGACGCGGGACTCGATCCCAGGACCCTGAGATCATGACCTGAGCCGAAGGCAGCGGCTTAACCCACTGAGCCACCCAGGCGCCCAAGCATTGAAATTTTTAAGAGCTGATTTGAAAATTCTTTTCTTTGAACAGGCAAGTTAAGTCCCATCTTGTTTAGTGATAGGACTTTTAAGTTTGGTCTATATTCTGTCACATTGTTCTTACATTATCTTCTAGGGATAAAATTACTATGTATTTTATTTACTGTGTTTTTTTGATGTTTCTCCTTTTTCTTTAAAAACATTTTTTTGTTGGGGCACCTTAGAGGCTGTGAGATCCAAGCTCCCAGTTGGGTTCCAAAGGGAACCTGCTTAAGATTCTCCCCCCACCCCCCCGTCCCTCTGCCCTCCTCTCTGGTCTTTCTCTATTAAAAAAACATTTTTGTCACTTAAGAAGATTTGTATTTTTATTTTAGTGGTTACCTTCACATTAATACTTATTGTAATACACCTATAAACAGACCCTTTTTCCTCTTACTTAACTCTTTGCTTTCTGTCATTTTAAATGGTATTTTTTGACAACCAGTGGTCTTCTACTTTCCCCTTTTTTAGTGCTTATCTTCCCATTTCAAATTACATTTGTTCTCCTTTTTCACACATGTAATATTTGCATGTTATTCTTCAACGCCATCGCTCTACCCATGTTTTAGTCTCAACTTTACGACTGAGTAGGTAACGTTCACCATCAGACCTTCTGCACACCTTCCCCAGTCATGTTTGGTTCTTTTTTTTTTTTCTTAGATTTTATTTATGTATTTGTCAGAGAGAGAGAGAGAACGCACAAGCAGGGGGAGTGGCAGGCAGAGGGAGAAGGGGCTCCCCGCTGAGCAAGGAGCCGATGCGGGACTCGATCCGAGGACCCTGGAATTATGACCTGAACCGAAGGCAGCAGCTTAATTTACTGAGCCACCCAGGCATCCCATGTGGGTTTTTGTCTTTTGTTTTTATGTTTATGTTCATCTTTTTTCCAAAGTTCATTGTGGAAAATGTAAAGCCTACTAGAAAACAAAAGATTTTCACCAGTTGTTCATGCTTTGCCATATTCAGCTGTCATCTTCTGGTCCAACGAAGCCCACCTCCTCTTGCAGATTCTCAGAAGGGGCGCATGCATACAGTGTCTGGCACATTCAGAACTGTTCTTCTGTGGCTTTGACTCTCTCGAAACCTTGGCTGGATATAGTGTCCTTGGTTTCTGCTTCCTTGTGTTTCTTTAAAATACTGCTCTGCTTTGCCCTGCTTTGTATGTTATTTTTGCATAACACGATGCCATCCTGATCCTCTTGCCTTTGTAAATTATTTCGTATTTTTTTGCCTGAAGTCCCTAAGGATTTTTTCATCTTTAAATTCTTAATATAGTTTTATTAGGGTATGTCTCAGAGTTGATCATTCTCGGTCACTGTTCCCTAGTGTGAAAAAGGTACAGTAGATTCAGGCCTTCCTTTACTTCTAGGAAACTTTCTTTGGTCATAGTTCTAAATAATAGTTCCATTTCACTGTTCTGACTTTCTTCCTCAGGGAGACCAGTGATGTCCGGTCTCCTTTGCCTGCCTCCCATCTCAGTCACTTCCTCTCCGCCTTTTCCCTTGTTTTCCTCAGTTTTCATCTCCTGTTCTCCCGATTTTCTTCAGAGCCTTTATTAAGTTTTCATTCCAGTCTGCTCTCCCTTGCTGTCCCCTGTAATCTGGGCTTCTTTTCTGATACAATATTGTCTTTTTCTTCTCTTTCTTTCCCGACCTCAGCCAACTCTCATTTCCTTCCTTCCTGTTTGTTTGTTTGATGTGTTTCTTGGTGTGACATTTCTGATTCAAGGCTGATTTTTCGTATGCCCACATGCTGGCTTGAGAATATCTAGTTGGGTTTGCAGTGTTGTGTTACAGTTTTCTTTAACTTCATGTTTGTCAGTGTGGTGTGAGGGGATACTCTTTTATCACAGAAAAGATTTTATTCATATTTTCTGATATTTTGGTAGTAGTTTTGTGGGCGTGGCCTGCTTTTATCTAGTCCTTTCGTTTTGTGGACAGGCTTGAGTCTGAGAGTGCCCTCCCTCTTCCGGGCACTTTCTGGAACGTGTGGTGGTGGACGAGTGGGAGGGGTAGGAAGAGGTTTGGCGCATCTTGCTTCTTTTTGTTTCTGTTGCTGCCCGAACTGTCCCTGTTCCCTCCTTTGTGGCCATGTCTGCTGGGGAGATCACCTCTTCTTCTCCAGAAACAGTGCTCCTCTGCGGTGCTACGTCTGGGTCCCCTCGCTTGCGAGCCATCACCCGGCAGCCAGGGCTGTGGACTACCGAGTCGCAACCTGAGCCTAACGTCTTGGCTTTTCCTGCTCACTTTCTGGGGTGCATAAGTCTGTGTTTCTTTCAGCCCTCTGTTCTCCTCTGCTCCTTTTCCGTTTTCCAGACTCGCCTCTCCCGTTCTCCACAGCTCCATGCCCACGGGACTGGCGGGTGGACAGTAGGAGCAATCTGGGAACACATTTTGCCTCTGCTAACAGAGAATCTGACGGTTGTAGTATCCTCTGTCGTCGGGGGTTGCTGAAGGCATAGAGCCCATGTGCTTTTATTCGTTTGTTCTCCTTATTGATTTTATAGGGGTTTTTTGGGGAAGATTTTATTTATTTATTTGTTTGTTCTCCTTATTGATTTTATAGGGGGTTTTTAAAAGATTTTATTTATTGATTTTTGCCAGAGAAAGAAAGAGAGCAATCACGACCAGGGGCGGGACGGGCAGAGGGAGAAGCAGACTCCCCACTGAGCAGGGAGCCTGAAGCAGGACTTGATCCCAGGACCCTGGGATCGCAACCTGAGCCGAAGGCAGACACCCGATAACTGAGCCACCCAGGCTTTGTAGTTTTTCAGGTTTTTCAGGTTTTGTAGTTGTTTTCAGAGAATGAGGGGTGAGATTTAGAATCAGGCCACCACCATCGTTCTCTAAACCCAGGAGTCCTCTTGGCCTAATCTAAAATTATGAGCACTGTTTGATATTAAAGAAATTTTTCAGCTTTTAGTAATGATTTCCAATTTGCTGATTTGTGATTTATTTTTATTATTATTTTTTATTTTTATTTATTTATTTTTTTTTACTGATTGTGACTTTTCACTAAGGAGATATTTTCTACCATTATTTGACAATGTAACCAGAGTGCTAGTCACCGTTGTAATTAAAGAATTAGTTTCTGATATTCAGGTTGTCTTCAGTAAGCTACTGAGATATTAAAAGCAACAGTTTCCAAAATAAGATTCTATTCACTCATTTTATGTAGTGATAAAATATTTCTGTATAAATATTTTTCTGACGAAGAGTTATTGCTAAATTTGAAATATGAACGAAGTCAGTCCCTCTTCTATGAATTTTGTTCTCATAATACCTTATGAATAAGGAGCGAATCCCTGTCTTTTATAGATAAGAAACAGAAGAACCGAACAGGGAAGCACTCCTATTTCAGGATCCTCTCAGAAGAGGCGGCGGTATTTAACATGGAACCAAAAGCCGGTGAATCAAATAATGAAGATCTTTTATCGAGCGGTGGTGTGACGCCCAATGGAGGTGCGTGTCTTTATCAGACAGAATGGGAACACTGGAATTGAACAGCCTGCATAATATTTTTTCAGGCTGCTGTTTTTTAGTATATTTTGGTTTTAACTGCAGGGCACAGACGGTGGTCATGAATGTTTATTGTTGAAAATTCTACTTTTGGAGGAAGAAACTGTTTCGTCTTTTAAAAATAGCGTATCTGTTTTGTAGCAAATGTTTACATTACTTTTTTGGCCTAAAAATTGTTTCCACGTTGAGGGAATACGACGTGTTCCATGTCTCCCTAACGCCTTCTCTTCCCCGGTCCACTCGAAGCCAGATTCCTGCGTCAATCTGACCCGTTTTCCGCTCCCCACCCCATCTCGTGGGGCGTGCTCCTTCTGGTGGAGGCGGGGGCTCTCGAGGCCACTCTTCCCTCTCATCTCTACTGACCTGGTTCCGGCCCCTTCCCCTCTGCCTGAACCCATCTCAGTCCAAGGCCAGGGGTAGCGGGCAGGAAAATGGTAACAGGTGCGATAAATAGGCAGAAGGATGCAGGGAACTGGGAAGGAGTTGGTGTTGACCTTGCTGAGAAGCGTCATAGGGGAAGCCAGGTAGGCACAGCGGCAGGAGGCTGCTCCAGCCTTGGGCTAGAAGGACAACGAGAAGAGGAAGTGTCAGGAAGGCAAGAGCTCACACCTGTAGCAGGGCTGCGGGGAGGGGGGGTTGGGGGGAGGGGAGGGAGGGAGCAGAAGCCCACTCAGGCCAGAAGCCCAGCTGAGGCTGTGAGAGGGACCGGTGGCAGTTTCCCTGTCCTGCAGCCTCTGCATCTTTCCAGCACCGCTCGGTGACGTCCCAGGAGAGGGGGTGGGAAGGGAGCCTGGGAGAAGTAGCTCTGCACAGCTCCCGGCAGGATGGGGGAGAGCTAGAGGATGGACCTTCTGGCAGTCAGGCAAGCAGCCTGCACACTCCGATCGCTTTCCCTGCCTGTGTCTCTCGTCAAAGGGAATGCACCCACGGTGTCTCCTCAGTTGCAGATCTGCTGTCTCACTGGTCTGCTTAAACACTTTCATTTCAGCACTTATTTTGAGAAGACTTCGCTTCTTAGGATGCTTGTACTGTCCTGAGATGCCTCTGTCCCCTCCGCGCTGTTGTGCCCGTCTTCCCCGCCCGGTTCCACTCACCCTCGTCCCCACACACTCTGTATCATCGGGGCCGCAGCACTTAGCTCCTGGGTTTCTCTCCCTCCTCAGGCTCCTCATCATTCCAGGATATCACCGTCCCCATTAACGACCCATCTTAGAGTTTCTTGACCTTTTTCGTTCTTCTCACCTTGACATTGACTCTAGCCACACCCACTTCTCTCACTCGGGTCTTATTACCAAGAACGGTGAGACTTCTGAAATCCACCCTCCCGTCCTCTGGCCCGTCCCTCCCTTCCTCTTGGACCACCTGCTCTTCTGCGTCATGGAAGGAGTGGTGCTCAACCGTGGCTCCGTGTCAGAATCACTGTTCGAGGTTTTAAACATTTATATGGCTTAGAGCCACACCTAGAGATTCTGATTCAGTAAGTCTGGAATGGGGCTTAGGTACCACTGGATTATTTTTTGTTTTTAAGGCTCCCCAGTTGACACTGATTTCCAAAGAGGGTTGAGAACAACTGCTCTAGATTCTGCCATTTTCTCCCAAATTAAAACCTCTTCTTATCCTCACTTCCTTTTTTGTATCATTCATTTCAGCCAGCCACTTGCCAGTCTCTTCAATTTCCTCTTTCTCTTATTCCCCATTTTCCTACTGGGTTTCTGGAAGATTCTGCTAGAGAAAATATACAAATTATGGATTTTCCATCAGTTTGCCACTTCACAGAGTCTCCCATCTCATCTCTATCCTTGATGCTGCTAGAGGAGACTCACGATCTTAGGCAGTTCCCTCTCCAGTTTCCCACAATACTTATTTCAAAATGATGCCATTCTTAGGTCCCATACCCTATACTTTCTCACTCTCAGATAACGTTATTTCCTAATTTCCTAAGGGCATCTAATGTTCATCCATCCATTCTGCAAACTACTGCCTTCTGGCTTTTGAATCCAGTCCTCCAATAAAAGCACTCTGGCCAATGTGACTAAATTTTCCCTTTTTCACCAAGTTCAGTGGCCTCTTATCCCCCCAACATTTTGTTTTGAATTTTATTAAGCTATTAAAAAATAGTACATTGAATACCTTAGACTTGGTGTAGCAATTGTCAACATTTTTATATTTGCTTTATCTCTGTACATATGATTCATGTTTTACTTACCTGAAATTGAAGGCATCATGATTCTTGCCTCAAAATCTGAACATGCATCTCCTTAGATAAAGATGATTTCCTACATCACCACAGTATCATATCTCAGAAAATCACTATCAGGGCGATGTCTTCTGATTTGCAATCATATTAAAATTTACGCAGTTGACCTCATAAAAAGTCTTCCTTCGTTGTGTGTGTGTGTGTATGTGTGTGTGTGTTTAACAATACCAGAGTTCATGAATTGTATTTAGTGGTTGTTCTCTGCGTCCTTGCTCTTTGTTGTTTCTCAGAGCATAGGCTTTACGAGTCCGGACTAGCTGTGTTACAGAGTATCCGACATTTTAGATTTCTCTGATTGTTTCTCATGTTTAGACTCAGGCTAAACTCATTTGGCAAGAGTTTGTGAATACCTAGTACTAAATAGCTTTTCATCCAGTGGTCTTGGTATCAGTTAAAGATTCTTGCCCGAAGCAAGGATTACATTGTGGATTTTCTAATTTTACCGTAGTCATGAGCTGACATTCTTCAGGAGAGAAGAGCTGTCCTTTCATCATTATTGCCATCCAGCCGCACACAGACCGTCCATAGTTCAAACTGCCATGATGCGTTGCTGCCGCTCTTGTTTTTGATTCTCAGTTGTATCGTGTTTGGCCAATCCTTGTCAGCTGGTTCCTGTCGCTTTAGAACGTGACCCACTTCCTTGCTTTCTGGCACATCAAAACGGCTCACACTCTGTTTGGCTTCTTCCCCCAGGCCTGG
Source organism: Meles meles (assembly GCF_922984935.1). NCBI lineage: Eukaryota > Metazoa > Chordata > Mammalia > Carnivora > Mustelidae > Meles > Meles meles. Next base: position 6,357,012 of record NC_060067.1, read on the forward strand.
AATGAGCCATTTCTCTAAGGAGCCCTGGTTCCCTTCAGTAGGGAGTAATAATATAGAATCCAGAATCTCATGTGTCTATGGCTATTGGAGTATCATTTTTGTCTGGAACATTCAGTGCATAAAGCTTCAAAATAGATTTTTTTTTTAAATCTTAAATTCACATGGATAAGTCACATTCAAATCCAGTACCACGGAGTTCTTCCTCATCTTCCCTCATTCCATGTCTGCATCTCCCCTACCGTGATTCTAGTTTGCAAACGCCCAGCACATTTGTTCATTTTCTCTCTTGCACGGTCCCTACCACAGAGTTTCAGAATTACAGCTGTGCCCCCACCGTGAACAAGCCGGCGGCTGAGAGAGGCGCACTAAGCCCACACAGAGTACTATGCTCTAACGTTATCTGAAGGAACCGTCTTTCTCTGTGGCGTGTTACAAACTTACTATACGGTTTCTTTCTGTTAGTGTTCAACTTCATTTTATTTTTTGAGTGTGTATAACACGTACCTGGCTCAAAAGTAAAAACTTAGCGAAAAGGCACATTCATTAGTTTCGCTGCCATCCCTCGCCCTTCCACTCTGTTTCTGCCCCTCCCTGTCCTCCCGGAGTAACCATTTTCTGTGTCTTATTGTTTTATTTCTATTTCTGTATCTCCTGTTTCTCTGTGTCTGTTCTGTTTTAATCTTCCAGTGTTTCTTTCTGCAAAAGTAAGCGACGGCTGCCCCTCCCCGGCATAAGTGTGCGCGTGCTTGACGCGTTCACTCCCATTTCTCCTTTCCTACACAGAGGAGGGACGTTGACCTCTACCTATTCAAGGGACAACTATCAAAGAATTTCTGGATGTATTTTCAAAGCACCACAAATTATTGACTTTTCTCTCACATGCAAAGTGCATTCTCTCTCGCCCCACAAGGCCCCTAACAGTCTCATCCTGTTACAGCTTCTCAGTTGTACAGCTCCCTGAGTCGAGTCCTCTTCATCTGAGACCTGTGACAGCCGACGTCCAGGGGCAGACCCGCATCTGTCAGAACTACTGCTCCACACGGGGACGACAGGAGGCACACGGTCCGTCCCAGTTCTGAAATCCAGCTGAGCACAGGCTAACCATTCCCAGCTTAGCGCTCAGGCCTGGGAGTAGCTCCCCATGGTTCTTGGTGCCATTTTCTGGACTCCTGGGTCAACTTGGAGACCTCCTTTCTTTCTTTCTTTCTTTCTTTTTTTTAAGATTTTATTTATGTAATTGAAAGAGAGAGCACCTAAGCATGAGCAGGGGGAGGAGGGGGGCAAACGGAGAAGGGGAGGGAGAAGCAGGCCCCGCGTCGAGCCAGGAGCCAGATGTGGGACTTGATCCCGATCCCAGGACTCTGGGATCTTGACCTGAGCCGGAGGCAGATGCTTGACTTACTGAGCCTGCCCAGTGCCCCCTGAGACCTCCTTCCTTTACATGAAAGGCAGCTTGTGTGTTCAGCCGGGGCGGTTTCGCAGCCGGCGTATGGGAAGGCCTCTTTTCGTCCCACACTATCTCAGTCACTCGGTCCAAACCAGTGGTGCTCCTTGAACATAATTCTCTCATATCTTTGTGGTTCTTCTGCGACTCTTCCTGGGGTTTGCTTCCTTGTCTTCCCTTTAAATACTGGTGTTTCCTTGGAGCACACTTCTTGATGCTCTGTTTTCACTTTATGCACTGCCTTGGGTGATCCCGTTGACTTCAGGGATTCACTGGAATTCAGACGCTGATGGTTCCTAAATTCCTACTCTGAAGCAGGCAGACTCCTCAACTCACGAAAGAAGCAGCATCATTGGGGGGTTGAAGCTCGAAACCCCGGAGAGCTCTTTGACACCCCCAGTCTCCGACTTCGCACATGCATTTCTCAAGTCCATGCCCTGTGTCTGCCACCACTGTCTCTGCTCTAGGGTAGTTGCTTGCCGTGTCTTGCCTGCGTCGTGAAAGCCTTCTCCGACTTGATCCTCTCCCTCAGTTTTCTCCCCCTCCAGAGCATTCTCCACACTGAAGCCGGACAGCGTTTTTCAGACCACAAACCTAGTGAGCTGCTCTCTTACTCTGAAATCCGTTAAAGACTCCCCGAAGTTTCAAGATGCAAGTCAAGCTCCTCGGCATGGCCACGAGGTCCTTCGTGCTCTGGCCTGTATCTTCATTCCCACATCATGTGGCTGCTTCTTTCCTGTCAGGAATGTCTGGGCATCACAAGCCTCCTCACCAGTAACTATAGTGCTCCCGCGGCCTACAATGCCCTTCCTCTTCTCCTTAATATACTTCAGGGCTCATTCAACTCGGGTATCGCTTGATGGCTCTCAAGTAAATCTCCCTCCTCCTCCCAGATCTCCTTGTTACCTAGTGCTTGTCTCTCTCAGAGCTCTTCCCAATCCTTTACTTGTCTGTTTGCCCCGGAGACCTGGAGCATCTTCAGGAAATCACCTGGGAAAATGTTTACCACAGAACCATTTTATTAGTAAGTTGATTGATTCATTCTTTAATATTTAGGTTCTTCAAGTCCATTTTTTATGTCATCTGTTCGTGGCACAATCATTGAAAACACGTCTTCAGCTGGGACATTGACACAAATTCCTTTTTTCCCCAAATATGAAGTGGAACTTGATTCTCCTAGAAAAGTCATCCCGTACCCTGGAAAGGAACACATCGAACGTGTTTTGGAAGAATATTCACATCAAGTCAAAGATCTGCAGAGAAGACTGAATGAAGTGAGTTGCGTTCTTTCTTTTCTTCTAGTACTTTATGCCATTTGGGGATGACAGTGAGGCACATTGCCTAGGAACAGAACCTAAACCTACTAAAAGGGGGCGCCTGGGTGGCTCAGTGGATTAAGCCGCTGCCTTCGGCTCAGGTCATGATCTCAGGGTCCTGGGATCGAGCCCCGCATCGGGCTCTCTGCTCTGCAGGGAGACTGCTTCCTCCTCTCTCTCTGCCTGCCTCTCTGCCTATTTGTGATCTCTCTCTGTCAAATAAATAAATAAAATCTTTAAAAAAAAAAAACCTACTAAAAGAACCACTTAATGATGGATTTATTGGTTAAACTTATTAATTTGGCTTATGCCTTCTATTTCAGTATTAAGAATTGGTCACATGAAGTTTATGTGTTTATTTTTCTTTTGTTAATAGAATGCCTTGGTTTCATGGCTAATTTTAATTAAACTTGAATAGTTCAAAATATTATAATTAATGATGTTTATCTGTAATTATAATAATTGGCTCAGCCTGCTGTCCTGCTATCACATTACCTTGTTCTCCTTTTTAAAAAATTTTTAAGATTATTTCTTTATTTGAGAGAGAGTGCACAAGCATGGGGTGGGGGGCAGAGGAAGAGGCAGACTCCTTGTCCAGCAGGGAGCCTGACACAGAATCCGATCCCAGGACCCCCAGATCGTGACCTGAGCTGAAGATAGATGCTTAACTGAGCCACCCAGACACCCCGATACCTTGTTTTTCTTTACAAAGCTGTTGTGGGGATAGGTTTTTAGATATGTGTGTATACATAATAGCTAAATAATATATAGAAGTTATTTGCTAAATTTTTTTTATATTTGCTAAAAATTTTTATAAACATAAAATGTATTATTAGCCCCAGGGGTACAGGTCTGTGAATCGCCAGGTTTACACATTTCACAGCACTCAACATAGCCCGTACCCTCCCCAATGTCCATAATTCCACCACCCTCTCCCTACCCCCTTCCCCCCAGCAACCCTCAGTTTGTTTTGTGAGATTAAGCGTCTCTTATGGTTTGTCTGTCTCCCTTCCTACCCTCAAAACCCCCCACGTTGCATCTCCACTTTCTCATATCAGGGCGATCATATGATAGTTGTCTTTTTCCGACTGACTTATTTCGCTCAGCATGATACCCTCTAGTTCCATCCACGTCATCGCAAATGGCAAGATTTCATTTCTTTCGATGGCTACATAGTATTCCATTGTGTATATATACCACATCTTCTTTATCCATTCATCTGTTGATGGACATCTAGGTTCTTTCCATAGTTTGGCTATTGTAGATGTTGCCGCTATAAACATTCGGGTGCACGTGTCTCTTCGGATCACTACGTTTATATCTTTAGGGTAAATACCCAGTAGTGCAATTGCTGGGTCATAAGGTGTATTTGCTAAAAATTTTGAAGTGGACCTTATGTAGAACGAAGCCAGCTTTAGGCAGATTTGCAGTTGTAAACTGGGTCCCAGGAGTCTGTGGTCTAAAAGTGAAACATACCATTGTCCACAAAGCCTTTCATGATATAACCCCTCTCTGTACATTGTAGCCTCATCTACTACCTGTTCCCCAAATGCACCCTCCATTGCAACAATGTTAAGCTATTTGCTCTTCCCTGCAGGTAGCTTGCTCTTCTAGGGCTTCAGGCTTTTGCCCAGGCCATTTCCTCCTCTTAACCATGTTGCCTGGAAAATTCTTATTATCCATCAAGACTCAGCTCAAGCATTTGCTTCTCCGAGTCCTTTGCTCTAAACAGCATTAGGAATGCTCTCCTCTGCACAGCTGTCGCCCCTGTGCGTGTCTACTGCAGTATTTAGATCATGCTACTGTACTCCTTCATTAACAAATTGTTCTCCCTCATTCAGACCGCAAGCACACTCAGGGAAAAACTGCAACTTTATTAGGGGCTGAAATCATGTACTGTTGTATTGTGTGCAGCGATACAGAGATGAGTAAGGAAGGACTCATAAGGGGTCCGTAGACTTGAAGAGGATCTGGAATATAAACAGTGATAATGCCTCATGATAAGTGCATTCAGGAAGGGGGAGGCTGGGTGGGTGGACGGATGGATGATGCAGAGACACCAGTGAGGGAAAGAAACAGTGTCTTAATTCACTTCCCCCGTCCATCCTCTGGCAGAACATCTGACACTTGATTGGCTCGCAGGAAATATGTGTTACATCTCTAAATGAATAACAGGGCTGTTTGGAAACTTGTGATATTTAGCACGAACCTCCTATGTACCAGGTGTGCTAGGTGCTGGATGTATAAAGATGGAAAAGATGTGGCCGTGTCTGCGTACACATGTGCGGTGCGTGGCGGAGATAGTTAAATGGACAGTGGTAGTAACGGTGAGATCTCTGCTGCGGTTGGGGAGGCAGTGACGCTAAGTCCAATTGCTGCTGACGTCCCTTTTCTTACTTGACTTTCCAGCGACATTTCGCACGGGTGATTATCCGCTGCCTCTTGAAGCGCTCTTTTCCCGTGGAGACACTCCTGATTGTCCTTGAGCTTATTTGCCTTCAGTTTCTTGTTCCAACAAAACCATCTGAAAACAGTCACAGTGATCCCATGGCTTCTGTTCCCATCTATATGGCAATTCATGCTCAGCTTATATTTCTAGTACGGACCTCTCACCTCAGCTCTGCGCCCGTTAGTTTACCATGTACCTACTTGACATTTCTACCTGAAGTATTTCTGAGGTTCTGTCAACGTAGCCTTCCGAGCAGAGTACATGAACTTCCCCAAACTCACTCTTCTCCCCCTGTCCCTTCCAACTATGTGGGCCACTTCGACAGAGTGGTACGAGGCAAAACCTCGTTTATTCTCTTTCTCTCCCTTTCTTCTTTCTTTTCTTCCTTCCTTCCTTCCTTTCTTTCTCCCTCCCTTCCTTCCTTCCTTCGTTTTCGCTCCATCCCTTCCTTCCTTCCTTTTAAAGAGAGGGAGAGGGAGAGAATCTTAACCAGGCTCTATGACCGAGAGCCCGACATGGGGCTCGATCTCACAACCCTGATATTATGACCTCAGCCAAAAACAAGAGTCAGATGCTAAACTGACTGAGGGACCCAGGTTCCCCAAACCTCATTTATTCTTTTTTTTTTTTAAATTATCATATAACATATTATTTGTTTCAGGGGTACAGGTCTATGATTCACAGTCTTACACAACTCACATACCCTCCCCAGTGTCCATCACCCAGCTACCCTCTCCCTCCCCCCTCTTTCCCTCCCGCAACCCGCAGTTTGTGTTCTGAGATTAAGAGTCTTTTGTGGTTTGTCTCCCTCTCTGGTTTCATCTTGTTTCATTTTTCCCTCCCTTCCCCTATGATCCGTTGTCTTGTTTCTCAAATTCCTCATATCAGTGAGATCATTGATAATTGTTTTTCTCTGACTGACTTATTTCACTTATCATAATACCTACCAGTTCCATCCACGTCATTGCAAATAGCAAGATTTCAGGTTTTTTGATGGCTGCATAGTATTCCATTGTATATATATCCCACATCTTCTTTATCCATTCATCCGTTGATGGACATCTAGACTCTTTCCATAGTTTGACTCTTATTGACATTGCTGCTATGAACATTTGGGTGCGTGTGCCCCTTCAGATCTACATTTGTATCTTTAGGGTAAATACCCAGTACTGTGATTTGCTAGGTCATAGGGTAGCTCTATTTTCAACTTTTTGAGGAACCTCCATGCTGTTTTCCAGAGTGGTTGCACCAGCTTGCATTCCTACAATGTAGTGGTTCCCTTTCTCTACATCCTCGCCAACATCTGTCATTTCCCGACTTGTTAATTTTAGCCATTCTGACGGGTGTGAAGTGGTACCTCATTATGGTTTTCATTTGTATTTTCCTTTGTGTAGTGATGTTGAGCATTATTTCATGTGTCTTCTTTGCAGAAATGTCTGCTCATGTCCTCTTCCCATTTCTTGATTGGATTATTTGTTCTTTGGGTGTTGAGTTTGATAAGTTCCTTATAGATTTTGGACACTAGCCCTTCATGAGATATGTCATTTGCAGACATCTCCCATTCTGTCAGTTGTCTTTTGGTTTTGTTGACTGTTTCCTTTGCTGTGCAAAAGCTTGTGATCTTGATGAAGTCCCAGTAGTTCATTTTTGCCCTTGCTTCCCTTGCCTTAGGTGATGTTCCTAGGAAGGAGTTACTGTGGCTGAGGTTGAAGAGGTTGCTGCCTGTGTTCTCCTCAAGGATTTTGATGGATTCCTGTCTCACATTGAGGCCTTTCATCCATTTTGAGTCTATTTTTGTGTGTGGTGTAAGGAAATGGTCCAGTTGTATTCTTCTGCATGTGGCTGTCCAGTTTTCCCAACACCATTTATTGACGAGGCTGTCTTTTTTCCATTGGACATTCTTTCCTGCTTTGTCGAAGATTAGTTGACCATAGAGTTGAGGGTCTATTTCTGGGCTCTCTTTTCTGTTCCATTGATCTATGTGTCGCTTTTGTGCCAGTACCATGCTGTCTTGATGATGACAGCTTTGTAATAGAGCTTGAAGTCTGAAATTGTGATGCCACAAACTTTGGCTTTGTTCTTCAATATTCCTTTGGCTATTCGAGGTCTTTTCTGGTTCCATATAAATTTTAGGATTATTTGTTCCATTTCTTTGAAAAAAATGGATGGGATTTTGATAGGGATTGCATTAAATGTGTAGATTGCTTTAGGTAGCATAGACATTTTCACAATATTTATTCTTCCAATCCACAAACATGGAACATTTTTCCATTTCTTTGTGTCTTCCTCAATTTCTTTCATGAGTACTTTATAGTTTTCTGCGTATAGATTCTTAGCCTCTTTGGTTAGGTTTATTCCTAGGTATCTTATGGTTTTGGGTGCACTTGTAAAGGGGATTGACTCTTTAATTTCTCTTTCTTCTGTCTTGTTGTTGGTGTATAGAAATGGAACTGATTTCAGTGCATTGATTTTATATCCTGACACTTTACTGAATTCCTGTACAAGTTCTAGCAGTTTTGGAGTGGAGTCTTTGGGTTTTCCACATAAAGTATCATATCATCTGCAAAGAGTGAGAGTTTGACTTCTTCTTTGCTGATTTGGATGCCTTTTATTTCTTTTTGTTTTCTGATTGCTGAGGCTAGGACTTCTAGTACCATGTTGAACAGCAGTGGTGATAGTGGACAGTCCTGCAGTGTTCCTGACCTTAGGGGAAAAGCTGAGATCTTTTCCCCATTGAGAATGATATTTGTTGTGAGTTTTTCATAGATGGCTTTGATGATATTGAGATATGTACTGTCTATCCCTACACTATGAAGATTTTTGATCAAGAAAGGATGCTGTACTTTATCAAATGTTTTTTCAGTATCTATTGAGAGTATCATATGGTTCTTGTTCTTTTATTAATGTATTATATCACATTGATTGATTTGTGGATGTTGAACCAACCTTGCAGTCCAGGAATAAATCCCACTTGGTCATGGTGAATAATCCTTTTAATGTACTGTTGGATCCTATTGGCTAGATGTTGGTGAGAATTTTTTGCATCCATGTTCATCAGGGATATTGGTCTATAATTCTCCTTTTTGATGGGATCCTTGTCTGGTTTTGGGATCAAGGTAATGCTGGCCTCATAAAATGAGTTTGGACGTTTTCCTTCCACCTCTATTTTTTGGAACAGTTTCAGGAGAATGGGTACTAATTCTTCTTTAAATGTTTGGTAGAATTCCCTTAGGAAACTGTCTGGCCCAAGGCTCTTGTGTTTTGGGAGATTTTTGATGACTGCTTCAATCTCCTTACTGGTTATGGGTCTGTTCAGGTTTTCTATTTCTTCCTGCCTCAGTTTTGGTAGTTTATATGTCTCTAAGAATTTCTTCCAGATTGTCAACTTTGCTGGCGTATAGTTGCTTATAATATGTTCTTATAATTTTTTGTATTTCTTTGGTGTTGGTTGTGGTCTCTCCTCTTTCATTCATGATTTTATTAATTTGGGTCCTTTTTCTTTTGTTTTTGATAAGTCTGGCCAGGAGTTTATCAATCTTATTCTTTCAAAGTACCAGCTCCTAGTTTCATTGATCCATTCTACTGTTTTTTTGGTTTCTGTTTCATTGACTTCTGCTCTGATTTTTATTATTTCTCTTCTCCTGATGGGTATGGGATTTATTTGCTGTTCTTTATTTATTTGCAGTGTTATGTTGTGTATTTGAGAACTTTCTTGTTTCTTTAGAAAGGCATATTAAATCACTGTATACTTTCCTTCCAGGACTGCCTTTGCTGTGTCCCAAAGATTTCGAACAGTTATGTTTTATTTTCATTTGTTTCCATGAATTTTTAAAATTCTTCTTTAATTTCCTGGTTGACCCATTCATTCTTTAGTAGGATACTCTTAGCCTCCTTGTATTTGAGGTCTTTCTAACTTTCCTTTTGCAGATGTGTTCTAGTTTCAAAGCCTTGTGGTCTGAAAATATGCAGGGAATGATCCCAGTCTTTTGGTACCAGTTAAGACCTGATGTGTGATCCAGGATGTGATCTATTCTAGAGAATATTCCATGTGCACTAGAGAAGAATGTGTATTCTGTTGCTTTGGGATGGAATGTTCTGAATATATCTGTGATGTTCATCTGGTCCAGTGTGTCATTTAAGGCCTTTATTTCCTTGTTGATCTTTTGCTTAGATAATCTGTCCATTTCAGTGAGGGGAGTGTTAAAGTTCCCTAATATTATTGTATGATTGTCATGTGTTTCTTTGATTTTGTTATTAATTGGTCTGTATAACTGGCTGCTCCCATGTTAGGGACATAGATATTTAAAATTGTTAGACATTCTTGTTGGACAGACCCTTTAAGTATAATATAATATCCTTTTTCATCTCTTATAGTCTTTGGCTTAAACTTTGTCTGATACAAGGATTGCCACCCCAGCTTTCTTTAATGTCCATTAGTATGGTAAATTGTTTTCCACCCCCTCACTTTAAATCTAGAGGTGTCTTTGGGTCTAAAATGAGTTTCTTATAGACAGCATATCCATGGGTCTTGTTTTTTTATCCATTCTGATACCCTGTGTCTTTTGATTGGGGCATTTAGTCCATTTACATTCAGGGTAACTATTGAAAGATATGAATTTCGTGTCTTTGTATTGTCTGTAAGGTGACTGTTACTGCATATTGTCTCTGTTCCTTTTTGGTCTGTTACTTTCAGGCTATGTCTTTGCTTAGAAGACCCTTTTCAGTATTCCCTGTAATGCCGATTTGGTGTTTACAAATTCTTTTAGTTTTTGTTTGTCCTGTAAACTTTTTATTTCTCCTTCTATTTTCAATGAGAGCCTAGCTGGATATAGTATTTTTGGCTGCATATTTTTCTCATTTAGTGCTCTGAATATATCATCCCATTCTTTTCTGGTCTGCCAGGTCTCTGTGGATAGGTCTGCTGCCAGTCTAATATTTCTCCTGTTGTAGATTACAGATCTCTTGTCCCAAGCTGCTTTCAGGATTTTCTCTTTGTCTCTGAGACTTGTATGTTTCACTATTAGATGATGTGGTGTTGACCTATTTTTATTGATGGGGGGGATTCTCTGTGCCTCCTGGATTTTGATGCTTGTTTCCTTCTCCAAATTAGGGAAATTCTCTGCTATAATTTTCTCCAGTATACCTTCTACCCACCTCTCTCTTCTTCTTCTGGGATCCCAATTATTCTAATATTGTTTCATTTTATGGTATCACTTATGTCTCATATTCTCCCCTCATGATCCAGTAGTTGTTTATCTTTTTCTCAGCTTCTTTATTCTCCATCATTTCATCTTCTATATCACTAATTCTCTCTTCCGCATCATTTATCCTAGCAGAAAGAACCTCTATTTTTTATTGCACTTCATTAATAGCTTTTTTTAAAATTTCACCTGGTTAGATTTTATTTTTTTTATTTCTCCAGAAAGGGATTTTATTTCCCCAGAAAGGGATTCTCTAGTATCTTCTATGCTTTTTTCAAGTCCTTCTAGCATCTCTGTAATCATCATTCTGAACTCTGGTTCTGACATCTTTCCAAGTCCATATTGATTAGGTCCCCAGCAGTTGGTACTGCCTCTTGTTCTTTTCTTTGAAGTGAGTTTTTCCACCTTGCCATTTTGTCCGGAGAAGAATAGGTGAATGAGAGAAGAAAATGCTAAAAGGGTAACAACAACACCAGAAAAGTATGCACTAACCAAATCAGAAGAGATGTGAAACATGGGAGAGAAGAAAGGGGAAAACAATATATATATAACTGAAAGAATATATATATACATAGATAGATAACTAAAAGAATTTGCAAACACCAAATCAGACCTACAGGAAATATTGAAAGGGGTCCTCTAAGCAGAGAGAGAGCCTAAAAGTAACAGACCAGAAAGGAACAGAGACAATATACAGTAACAGTCACCTTAGAGGCAATATAATGGCACTAAATTCATATATATATACATGTATATATATATATGTGTGTGTATATATATATATGTATTTAGGCTGGTGAATAGAACAGACCCACACACTTGATTTTGGGTGTATTTTGGTCTGTTAGAAGAAACTGCCTCCCAAAATTTTAAAGAAAGAAAAACTTCTGTATGTATAGAAATACGGGCAAACATGATGAAGGGATCAAATATGACTGCAAAGATAAAAATTTAAAACGATTTTTAAAAAGGAATTGATAAGCAGGTGGTTGAAAAAAGAAAAAAAAAAAAGGAAAGAATGTGATAAGGTGGAGACTAGAACAAAGCCATAGGCTAGATGTAGAATATATTTTGGTCTGTTAGAAGAAACTGTATCCCAAAATTTTAAAGAAAGAAAAACTTATGTATACACAAAAAATAAGGTTAAATGCAATGAAGGAATAGAATGTGAGTATAAAAATGAAAATTTTAGTATATGTGCTGCCAAAGCGAGCACTATATAAAAATGAAAATTAAAAAAGATTTTTAAAAAGGTGTTAAGATAGATAGGGACGCCTGAGTGTGGCTCAGTCAGTTAAAGCCTCTGCCTTCGGCTCAGGTCATGGTCTCAGGGTCCTGGGATCGAGCCCCGCATCAGACTCTCTGCTCAGTGGGGAGCCTGCTTCCCTCTCCCTCTCTGCCTCCCTCTCTGCCTATTTGTGATCTCTCTGTCAAATAAATAAATAAAATCTTTAAAAAAAAAATAAAAGGTGTTAAGATGAAATAGTTAAAATAGGAAAGAGGAAAAATTCAAAAAAAATTTAAAAAATGACAGTTTAAAAAATTTAATTTTGAAAGACTAAAGGATCATGGGGGAAAAGCCATGAATTCTATGTGCTGTATTCCCCTAGTCCCATTCTCATCGATGGGTAAACTTGGTTTTGCCTGGATGATCTTGCTGATGAGGGACCTCTTGCAGTGATTTTCGGATATCTTTGTCCGAGGCGGAATTGCACTGCCTTTGCCAGGGGCCAGGCTAAGCAATCTGCTCAAGTTTGCTCTTGATAGCTTTTGTTCCCTGAACATTTTTCATACAGCTTTGGAGGATGAGAATGAGAATGGCAGCCTCCCAATCTCTGCCCTGGACTATCCGAGAGCTCAGGGACCCCCTCTTCAGTGCGCCCTCAGAGTAAAACCGTCAGTCCCTCCCATCTCCCCGGTCTCCAGCCGCGCGCGCTCCAGGCGCACACAGCCTGTGACTGAGCATTTCTGTTTCTGGTGCACAGCCCCGTTTGGAGTCTCCAAACCCAGCAGATTGCCCAGGCACACTCCCGCTTGGCTCCTCCCTGTGGAGGAAGGCGGGGTCTCTCTGTATTGCCACTTAATGCGGTCCCTGCTCAAAACGTAGTGGCCCGACTGCGCATGGGATCACAGTTTAAGGGAACCTGAGCTGAGTGCACCCCTCATCTCCGTCTCTGCAGCTGGCTTCCCCACTCTGATACCTGGGAGCTGTGCCACCCTGAGACCCCCTGGTCTCTCTGTCACCCTGCGGGTCTGGAGACCACACTGTTCCCACGAGGGCTCCAGCCCCACTTAGCCACTGGAGTGACGGCCCTCCGTGGAGCAGATTCTAAAAGTTCTGATCTTGTGCTCCGCTGCTCTACCACCTGCCGGGAGTCGGCCCCTCCCCCCGCGGTCTCTGTTTCCATATATGGCCTCGGATTCACTTCTCCACATGTCCTACCTTCCAGAAAGTGGTCGCTTTTCTGTTCCTAGAATCGCTGCTCTTCTTTTCTTTGATGTCCTGTTGAGTTTGTGGGTGTTGGGAATGGTTTGATAGCTATCTAGTTGAACTCCTGGGACCTGATGAAATTGAGGTCTCTGCCGCTGCCGCCATCTTGCTCCTCCCTCCAAACCTCGTTTATCCTTGTTACCTCTTCCCTGGTGTCACTTTAGCACCATGTCTGTGCGTTTCTCACATCTGTTTCCATGTCCACTATTGCCATCCAAAGTTCGGACTGACTGTAAAGAAAAGATAAAGGGCCTTAACCTTATATTGACCATATAAACATTGTCAATTGCAAAACCAGCTAGTAACCAATTCCACTTCTTCTCCTGAGTAGTGTTTTTCCTGGTGGTTATTTTTTTTTCCTAAGATTTTACTTATTTATTTGAGAGATAATAAACAAGAGAAAGAAAGAGCACAAGCAGGTGGGGGAAGCAGGTGGGGGAAAGGCAGAGGGAGAAGGAGAAGCAGACTCCTTATTGAAGGAAACCCCATGTGGGACTCGATCCCAGAACCCTAGGATCATGACCTGAGCTGAAGGCAGATGCTTAACTGATTGAGTCATGTAGGTTTCCCCTTTTCTGATGGTTATTGTCTTTCTTTTTTCTAATGCTGTGTGCCTTTATTTATTGTATGTTCCTTTTTTTTTTTTTAAAGAACTATCATGTAGGTTTTCTCTTAAATTCTTTTTTTTTTTAAGATTTTATTTATTTATTTGACAGAGAGAGAGATCACAAGTAGGCAGAGAGGCAGGCAGAGAGAGAGAGAGAGGGGGAAATAGGCTCCCTGCTCAGCAGAGAGCCCGATGCGGGGCTCAATCCCAGGACCCTGGGATTACAACCTGAGCCAAAGGCAGAGGCTTTAACCTACTGAGTCACCCAGGTGCCCCTTAAATTCTTCTTTGATCCATGATGTTTCCGGAGTCTTCTGTCCTATTTTCCAGCATAGGTGAGTTTCTTAGGTCTGTGTATAACTGTTTTCTTGTCATTGTTTTCCTAGTTGGATCCAAGATATCCAGGATTCACTGTTTTCTCTCTTCCTTTTTCTTGATCTACTTTTTCATTTAATCAAAGCCCATCTTTAGAAACTTAGAAGGAATATGCGCATGCATTTTATGGATCTTTGCATTCTGAGAATGACTTTAGCTGGGTGACGTTGAAAGTCATTTTTTCTCCGTCTGTTGAAAATATCGTGCCCTTGCATTTTGCATTGCTACTGAGGAGGAAGTGTCCGGCTGCTGAGAAGGAGGTGTCCGGCTGCTGAGGAGGAGGTGTCCGGCTGACACCTGCTCCTTTGCTTTTACTTGATTGAGGTTTGTCTTGGAAGCTTTCGAGTCTTCTGTCTCTGAAAATGCCCCAGAATGCCTTCAGGTGTGGATTTTAGCTTTTTCATTCATTGCGCTGGGGATTCAGTGGATCCTTTGGTCTGCAGATTTGTACTTTTTGGCTTTGAGGAATTCAGTTTTTTCTTTAATAGTTTCATTCCCTGTTTTCTCAGTTCTCTCTTTCTGCAGGTCTGTTAGTCAGATGTTATCTCCTAGGTTATATCTCTAAATCTCTTACCTTTACTTTCAAAAGTTTTACCTATTTTTCCTGCTTTGGGGGGACATTTCTTGACTCCTAACGTTTCTATTGCAGCTTTTTAATGTGGAAGCATATTTTAATTTCCAAGAACTCTTCTCTTCTCACTTGATCTCTTCTTTGGAATCATGTTTCATTCTTACTTTACAGCTGTGATGTCTCTCAAATCTCCCTGCAAAGACACGTTTTCAGAAGTGTTCTTCTTTTGGTGCCTTACTTTGTTTCTTTGGATCATTTGTCTCTGGTGTTTGCTGCTTTGTTTAATCTTGGTCTCTGTGTTTCATTTTATAATCTCCCTTCAGGTGTCCAGTGGTGTTTGGTGGTTGGTTGGTTCGTTTTTGTTCATACTCAAGGATGATCAGTAAAAAAGCTGATGCCAAGCTCTCTATCAATAGGCAGAATTGGATGGCTTTGCTTTGGGATGATCATGGTATCACTTGTTATGCTGGGAGGTGTCTCAGTACCTGATTTTTAGAGATCTTAGTGAATTTCTTTGTAGTAGAACACCTTGACTTGAGAGGTGGTGGTCGTCCGCTGTCAAGTTTTTAAGTGGGATGGGAGTGGGGATTTACTCGTCTATACACAAAATTATAACCAATTTTCCTGTTTTCAAAAATAAAACTTCTTTCTATCCCTATCTTGAGGTAGAAGTCTGATTTGTTTTAGAAATAGTGTTTTGGTTATTAAGTAAAGAATAGATTTAAAACGGACCAGGCTTGAGACAGTGAGACTAGATAAGGTAGTTCACCAACCTAGGTCAGAAATGATTAATTAGGCCCTCAAGTATGGTAAAAGGAGAAGGAAGTACACATCAAAATAAATTAATGATATATGGATTTTTGGAAATTATTACAAATTTCCTAATAATTTAAGGAAATACATCCCTCTGGTAAAGGCTGATTCATGGCATTTTTTTTTTCCAGAGCAATGAATTGCACGAGAAACAAAAGTTTTACTTACGGCAGTCAGTCATCGATTTGCAAACAAAACTTCAAGAGATGCAAATGGAGAGAGACGCCATGGCTGACATCAGGTTCGGCGTCGTGACCTAAAATTATTTTAAGGTTTTCCTCTTTGTAGTATAAAACTACTTGTGTGAATGTGAATTTTATCAATATTTTTTCTTCCCTTTCACTTATCTCATAGACGAAGGGAGAGTCAGTCCCAGGAGGATTTAAGAAATCAGCTTCAAAACACAGTTCATGAACTCGAAGCTGCCAAGTGCCTTAAGGAGGACATGCTGAAAGATAGCAGCGCGCAAATAGAACAGCTGAGGAAGATGATGCTCGGCCACGAGGGGGTGCTTCAGGAAATCCGCTCCGTCCTCACCGACTTCGAAGAAGCCTCAGGCAAGAAAATATACGAACGCGACAGCGTGTCTACTCTCCACTTCCGCAACATGGGCTCGGCTATTAGTAAAATCCTAAGAGAATTAGACACAGAGATTTCTTATCTTAAAGGGAGGATATTTCCAGTAAGTGGTGAGAACACTATTCAATTTTATATTAAAATCCATTAAGAGAATAATATTAGGTGTATAATTTTTCAAGTTCTTCAATTAAGCCAAGTTCTCCTTTTTGTTCTCTAAAATAATAGTTATTTCTATAGAAGTACTTTGTCTCAGTACTTTAAGGGAACTAGCTTGATTTGCCTGTATGGCCTCATGAGAGTATAACCAACTAATAAAACACAGTGATAGAATGTATTTGGTTTCAGTATTACTTTTATTTGCTTCTTTTTAAAGTGTCCTTTTAGGAGTGCCTGGGTGGCTCAGTCAGTTAAGCCTCTGCCTTCAGCTCAGGTCATGATCCCAGGGTCCTGGGATCGAGCTCCCGGTCAGTGTCCCTGCTCAGTGGGGAGTCTGCTTTGCCAACTGCCCCTCCCTGCTGCTTATGCACACACGCGCACTCAGTCTCTCTCCCTACGACAATAAATAAATAACGTGTTTAAAAACAATAAAGTCCTTTAGTTGGAAAATCTCCAGCTTTTTCAAGATGTAGATTTGCCAGTCGGTAAATCAACATCTCTTTTTTGTAACTAGGTGGAGGATCAGCTTGAAGCACTGAAGTCTGAATCACAGAATAAAATAGAATTGCTTCTTCAACAGCATCAAGATAGGTGGGTTTCTGGCTGAAGTATGGAAAGTCATAGTGAACTAAACTGTAGGTTTCCAGTTCCTCATCAGCAATTCCAAAATCAAAAATGTTCTGAAATGAAAGTTTTCTTCATTGTTTTGTGGCAAGGGAAAATTTTCCTGACACTTGTTTAAAAGGTTCAGGAAGACTTTAATCAAGGCTTCTGCAGTAGGGGTTCTGTGTTGGGGGGAAAGGATGAGACTCAGCTCTCCTAATGGAACCAAGAAAGTAGGGATTTACAGCCAAAGAACAGGTTAGTGGGACAGTAGAGACATCATGGGTGGAGGGATTTTTACTAAACTGACTTAGCGAGATTCCTACTAAGCCTGGGCAGGCCTGGGCGGTTGGGGGAGGGGTTGATGGGTGCCAAGGTCAAGGCCTACAAGAGGATTCAGAGGAGCCTGACTAAAGTTTGGTCAAGGAGAGAGTCTTTGTCACTCATTTGTTGGCAAAACCTGACCTGAGCTTAACGTAAAGCTTTATGACATAAAATCTTTATGATTTAGTGAGAATATTTAAAAACCTGTTGTTATATTTGTCATATGTTTGGCTTAGAGGAAACTTCCCTACATGCGTCTCATAATATATAGTACTCGTAACTTATTACATTGTAACACTTAAAAAAAAATCTGAATTCTAAAACTTAAAATGAGCAGCATATTCAAATTCAAAGCAGAATACTAAATTTGAGAGCGTTTGAAAATTTGAAAATCATTAATTTTTATAACTCATAGTCAAGCAAAATCTTATATACCAAAGCAAATAACGAACGTCACACGTGTTCTTTTTATAGGATTGAGCAGTTAATAAGTGAGCATGAAATCGAGATAACGGGACTCACCGAGAAAGCCAGCAGTGCTCGAAGTCAGGCCAGTAGCATCCAGAGTCAGCTGGAAATCATTCAGTACGTGTGTCCCGGTAGTTTGAAACTGGAATCCGTAGCCCTCCTTTTAAATATTCTATTTTCATGACACAGGCCCGCCCTAGGCGGCCAGCCAAGCCCACGGCTGGGATGGGCGGAGGTATTTCCTTCCAAAGTAGGAAATAGAGCAACGGGGAGATCTTAGGCTCTTCTCCTGTGCAAGAGTCCTTCACACAGCAGGTGCTGCTTTCGGTGTGCTTCTCTGCCTGTGACCCAGAAGGGCGTGAGGTAGTGACGTCGCTGTCTACGTCTCCCTCCCCTGCTGGCACACCGAGCGTGCTGTGACTGCCTTGCTAAAGGTCACGGTCACTAGGAATAGCATGTCCTGTCGGCCCACAAGCTCCTGGCCTTTCTGAGAGGACCGGGCACGGGCACGTTGGGCTCAGTCTCTCTCGATCCTTCCCGGGTGGTGCCACGCACACGTTGTGCTCAGGAGCAGGTGACGGGGGCCTGTGCTGTCTGCACGCCAGGGGTTAGACGCCAGTTCCCCGTAGGGCTGTCCTCGCTGGCCAGGGGGTGGACAGGAGTACAACACGGGTCCGCGGCACAGTGTGCCTGTGGGCAGCGGCCGCCCCGCCACCCCGCATCCTCTCCTGACGGGCCTCTGGGAATTGGGTGTTTTAAACATTGTTCATATCACAACTGATAGGATTAATCAAAACCACATACATTATACGTGGGTATGTGTAAATATACACATATAAAATATAGACATACACATATAAATAATTTTATAACTTGAGCTTATACGTATTGAAACTTCCTACAGGGACATTTTCAGTCATATACCAAAGTAGAGAGAAATAGTACGAATGAAACAAATGACCCTGGCACACACGGTCTAGCTGCAGCGTGGTTGAGCTGGAGCTTCGAGACGCTCTTCTGGAAAAGTGCGGACTTTCGGGCAGTCACCCGCTGCGCAAGAACCCGCGGCCGCGCCTCAGTGCTGGCGTGCGCGTCGGTGTCACAGTCCTGCTTAGTCCGCTCTTTGCTTTTATCCCCTTTCAAACTCTTCTTAGAGAACAAGCAAGAAACCAGAATTCAATGTATATGCGTCAACTCAGTGATCTGGAATCTACTGTTTCTCAGCTACGCTCTGAGTTAAGAGAAGCCAAAAGGATGTATGAAGACAAGGTGAGGTTAGATTTGGCCGCTCTGCGTCCACACACTGTTATGCAGTTCCACGTTTTTGATAGTTTATTTGAGAATGAGGCATCAGAGTAATGTCAAATTGAAAGCAGCTTTTAAGATGCAGTAGGAGTTTGCCAAATATCTATGTGAAATTATAGATGATGTTTAAAGAGGGCATGCGATGTGATGAGCTCTGGGTGTTATATGCTACTGACGAATTATTGAATGCTACATTGGACAAAAAAGATTATAAATAATTTTAATTCAATTTATTTGCCCAAATTAATTCATTGGTGGGAAAAAAAGTTTTGCATACTTCAAGTAAGTTTCTAAAAAAATAAGTTAAAAATAAGAGCACTTGAATTTTTTGTACAGGCTTAGCTCTAACAAATATTTTGGAACGAGGCAGTCTCCCCCTACTACTCAGTACTTGAGGGCCTATGTCTTAGGTTTTACTTCAACTCCCAGATTTAATCACCATGTGGCTAGCAAACCGAATTAATAAGATTAGTCTAAATAAAAAATAATTGGGAAGATAAATCTGCGTCTTTCACCACACAATTTCTCTCAAACCCTTTACAACTTCAAAATTTGATATTCTGTTGTTTTTATTCTCTCACTTTCCATAGCTAAAGAGGAGCAATTCGCTATCCTTATCCACCATCTACCCAGGGGTTTTGTTGTTAATCGCAAGCATGTGTAAAGCAGTAGAGACTCTAAGAAACAAGCAGCGAGCTCCCATTCGGAGGCCCTCGCGTTCTCCACTCCCTGTGGGAAGGGTGCCCGCCGTCCTGCCTGCTTCCCCGGGACAGCCCAGTTCACACCAGCGATCCCCGTGCCCTGCTTTGTGAACACCATCTTTCCTCTCCAGACTGACTCCCTTTGGAAGACAAACTCCAATACAGAGAACTTCCTGCTCTAACCATCACTTTTACCCCCTTCTCACACCAAGCTGATTGGGAAGAAATAGAATATAAGGAAGTTGCCAGATTTCCTCAAAAAATCGCCCCGTTGTACAGGGGAACAGGACAAGAAAAAAGCTTCCCATGGGAAGAAGCAGCTGACTAGTGCAGCTCTGATTCTTCCAGACGTTTGCCCTCCCTTGGGCTGCCTCGGTCAGGGGCCCCTGTCAGCCCTGTGATGGCCACAGGAGGGAGCTGTTCCCTCTCGGCTCTCCAGTTCAAGCCCAGAATGTGAAACCTCAACAGTCATTCCCTGTGTCGCCGCTAAAATCATTTAGACAGCGCTTTACTAAAGTCTGAACAATAAAGACTAAGTGAAACTACATAACCTCAGTTACGAGATTTGGATCCCCTGCCACAGTGGCTTTCCAGCATTTTTGATCACTGCCCACAGCAAGAAATAGCCTACTTTACGCTGGCCTGAGGCAAGTTTCGCAGAACCGAGTTTACCCCCCTCACCTGGGCGATCCCAGCTCTTTGTTCTCTTCAGATGCTCATTTGATCCGCACTGAACTGATGGTGGTTCACTGGCAGGTGGCGGTTTGCACAGGATTGCTTAGCTCTTAGCCTAAATCCTTTGTCAAGGTCATTTCCGGCACCGGGGAGTAAGGGTAGCCTTCAGGAACCTTAGACTGTTTTAAAAGCTAAACCAAGAAGCAGAAGCCCAAAGAGAAACATTTGCTCTTTTCTACTTCTCCAAGGCCTGCTTTTTGTGGTCTAATTTTTTTTCTCAGGGCGAGCTTTTCCCCTGAAGATTGAGAGTGGGAATGTCACCCCTTTCCAGGCAGACCAAGCCTGCGCAAGAGGTCTCGATCCCACCCCGCAGGATGGGGGTGCTTTCAGTGCAGCAGGGGGTAGAAGGAGGCTCTGGCAGTCAGTCTCCTAGAGGTAGGCACCTTGGCAAAAGGGAGCACGGGCAGTCTGGTCCACCACAGTAACCGAGACTCATCACTGTTCAACCTGTTTTGAAAAGGTTAAATATTCGTTGTTTATTGACAAACCCTTTGAAAAGCTGTGACGTCCTAAGCAAAACTCAACTCATTTGTGTCTCTACCAAGTGAGCTCTAGCTCTCCATGGTAATGGTGCTTGGAAAAAGGACGCCCGTAAGCTATGACCCGTTGTTTGCTAACCGACGCACCCTCAATATACTGCACCATGCCGCCCAGCTCCGAATTTGAGCCTGGTGGGAAATTCTAACAAATACTGAATACAGGACAGCTAAAGAACACAAACACAGCTTTTTGAGTTTTTATAAACACTTATCTCTTTGGCATGTAGAAGCATAAGCATCCAGAGGAATGACTGCAGGCCTTTTCACATGAATGTTGTGAGGCTGAATGGATAGACAATGATACAGACAGACTGGATGTTAGAATCATTATCTTATTTTGCTCTGATGTAAATAGTCATCACCAACGCTTTTGTCAGTCTTAACTAGGCAACACTTAGTAAAAATAAGGGGGACATATTACCTCAGCTGCTTCTAATCTAGATCAGTGAGATTCATAGCAACATTGAAAATACGGAGTTGGCAGCAAGATGGCGGTTAACTAAGCTCTCTTACTAGGAACTCCCTCTAGTCAGGGAGCACTGAGAGGAGATTATCTTGTCAGGTTAATACAGAGTTGGATGTGCTTTGGACTGAAATGCCATCAATACATGTGAAAAAGCAAGCTAGTTAACAAGAGGATTTCATTTGGAAGTCATGAAATATTCCATTGTTATGAAATGTTTTTGTTGTAATGAATACAAAATCTTAAAAACCACAAATCCTTGTTTTAATTTCTTGCATTTTCATATACCTTGACTTTACATTGCTAAAATAGAAAATTAAATAGATTTTATTAGTGAGCATATTAGTATATACTATCCAAATAACACTAAGGGAAAAAAATCAAAATAACACATAAAAGCTATGATTAAAAGTGGGATTTTTGTGAGAAGAAACTCGGAAGAGTGTGTTGATACTACGCATCAAAATATTTTATGAGAAACAGTATTAGTATTTTCACCTGAGGTCAGACTCCTTCAGAAAAAAAGTCCTATTATTTAGAAGAATTGATGACGTGATGGGTCTGAGCAAAACTTTTCCAACTAGAAAACATAAATCGTCCTTTAGGAGGGCAGTGTGTGGCTTCAGATTAACAAAATATTTTCCTACCGGTGGAAATAGAAACTGTTTCAAAGAAAATTGTAGATGTAGCTTTTGTAGCTTACAGACACGTTCTACTGTAATGCTCTTTTCTGTTCTTCTCTTTCCTTTTTAGGAGGACCTCCAGAATTCCCCTTTACGAACTTGGACCAGTAGAAGCTGTCACTATTGGCTCTGTAGATTTGGCTTTACTCTTAACTTTCGCTTTTTGACAACAAAACTATCTCATGATCTGGATTCTCAGTTGATTTTTCCTACTTTGAAAGCATTTGGGGCTGAATTTCCCATTCAAAAAGTAAACATTTAGTAGCACTGGCTGGAGCCATATCCTGTGCGGGAAAGTCTGCACAAACCTCCTTGCGCAGTCTGCCAATGCACTCCCGTGCTGACCCACAGCACCGCCCAGTACCCGATGTCTGTGTCGTCTTTCTGGGCACAGAAAACAGGAGATACAATTCGGCTTGATTGGTAACGTCTCTAAAGTATCACTGTCAAGATTCGAATGAGATCCAAGTACTTCTTGTCCAGTGATCCAAAACAGAAAGTGGATTCATAGATGGTGAAAGGGAAAACCAGTGCTGCTATTGGAAAAGAAAAGAAAAAGAAAAAAACCTTTACTACGTATCTCGGCTGTCAGTCTCTATTCTGGATGTTTCAGGAGGCTTTGTAGTGTTCTGTACAGCTGTTTGCTCAGCTCGGCTGCTACCGCAGTGGTTTTCCCTTTCACTCTCCATTTCTCTTCTTGATTGATGAAGTAACAGAGATATTCCTTCTCGAAAAAGTGAAAGGTAAAAGCAGAGCTATAGCAGTTGAGTCAGTACTGACAACTACAAAACCAATGTTCCTGCAGGGGTCTGGAGGAACTTCTGACGCTTGATAGACTTAGACGGGAAGGTGGGACTTGGCTCTTTGCTTTTTCTGTGTTCTTTTCTTTTCTTTTTCAAATTTTGGTCTCCTGAATTTTTACCCTCCAGTCTGATGGTATCAAAGGGTGACCCAGGACTTTTTTAAAAAATGAAAATGGACAAAATAGCAGGTCTTGATTTAAGCTTTTGAAACACATGGACAAATACTTTGCTCCAAGAGAAGATAATTTTTTGCCAGGTTTGGACTAGAAAATGTTTTAGTCATGTGAGTAACTCTTAACACTGAAGGTGTTCTTATTAAATTTATAGCTCAGAATGGGGTTTCTTCGACCATATTTTGTTTCCAAAGACAGGTGGAAATTATAGAATTTCAGCTTTATTAATACTGTTCTTCTCAGGTAAAAAGCTATTAGACACAGAATTGAAAGGGCTTTGAAAGATTATCTAGAATATTCTTTTTAAATTATAGATAAAAAAAAAACCTTGAGACTCAGGGAGGTCATGAGACAGAACATGGGCCAGAACCTAAAGTGTTTGACTCAGCCTGGTCATGTCCCCTCTCTGATTACATTTGTCTACCCACAGGAAATGTCTGTGGGCTGATTCCTGATGTCATTACTCAGTGTGTGCTGATTTGGTCTTTCTCAATAATCAAAGAACTAAAGAGACTCTGCCACCTGATACCATTCCTCCATCTTCCTTAGGAAGCGACTCCTGTCACAGAGGTTGAGTTGTGGTCTGGCTTTTTTCAGTATACGTCCCCAAAGAGTACAGGAGTACAAGAACTTCTTCATAGGATTATTAAAATCTTTTAACGTTTCTATTGGTAGCCTGATGTTTTATGTACATTTAATTCTTGTGAACTACTTACTTATATCTAACACATAGTCGAATATAAAGGCATTTTTCAAATATGTCCATGTAAATATTAAAATGTATATTCCGATCCCTACAGGCTCTGATTCTACTCTGGGTAAATGTGAAGCTCTCATGTATATGTATGAGTAGTTAAAGGTACATAAATTCTATGTACTCATATTTAGCATTTATCAAAGGGTAGTTGCATATATGTGTGTTTACATAACTCATAAATATGTGCTGAATTAATAAATGAAGATCTTAAATGAACCCGGTCCAGAAAAAAATAAGAGTCATCAAGAAAATTAGTCTTGATCATATATTCTCTAAGAAATTGTCATCACAGTTTGTCCTCTAAACCAATCCATAAATTTTATTCTTGACATAGAAAATCTGGAAACCTGTTGACGTAAGAAGGGATATTTAGCGTTTATGTAGATACGAAGGATTTCTTACTACTGGTTGATGAAATAGTATTTTAGTGATCACACTAAGTATCAACATGTTGTCATTATTTTAATATCTCCATATCTAAATTATGAATTTGTGTGGCTCAGCTACAGTCCAAACCTGGAGTCTCCATCATCTGAGATCATAACATCTTTGCCTACCTTGCGTCTACAGGTCAAGCTGTAGGAATGCTGTTAACAGTGACGGGCCTTCTGCCGTGTTGACATATGGACACGCATAGTCACAGATCAAACAGCTGCCCTGTCTATGAGAGAAAAATGCGCCTATACCAGTCCTTTAAAATTGGTAGTCACCCATTTTATGGTCAAAGGAAATGGGGATGGAAACACATAATATGTATATAAGTATTTTAAGTTAATGTATTTAATTTAAAAAAATTTTAAGTTAATATATTTATATACATACGTGTAAGTTCATTCATCCTTTCCAAATGGACTAATAATGACAATAATGGAAAAACTTCTTGTTACCAGTCATTCTTTTATGGTCAATGCCTTTTGTTATTGAAACTCTGATAGTCTTAAACAAAATAGCTTTTCTACATATAGTATAGGTCATTTGTGTGGGCTGTACAGAATGTTTTTTATGCTGCACCAAGCTTCCTTAAATACTGAATGACAGAACACATATTCGTAGGAAAGAAATCTTGAATAGTGTGAAAGAGATTACAGACAATGCCCATACCTGACGGTATCAAATACTGCATTTTGGCTAATTTCCCTGGCTAAATTAAATTCTACGTAGACCTTAAGTTTAGAAAACTTTGCAGACCACAATAAGCTTTTATTTTTGCCCTCAAAATAATACCATTTGTTTCCCCAAAGCTGTACTTATTTTGTATTCCCCACTAACATAGTCAGATTGGTTTGTACTTTCCTTTTAGATAGAAGAGCTTGAAAAGCAGTTAGTCCTTGCCAACTCAGAACTAACCGAGGCACGGACGGAACGTGACCAGTTCAGTCAGGAATCTGGAAATTTGGATGATCAGCTTCAAAAGCTGTTGGTAAGACTATGCTCTAAATATTAATTCTGGGTGCACCTGGGGGGCTCAGTTGGTTAAGCAACTGCCTTCGGCTCAGGTCATGATCCCGGAGACCTGGGATGGAGTCCCGCCTGGGGCTGCCTGCTCAGGGGGGAGTCTGCTTCTCCCTCTGACCCCCTCCTCTCTTATGCTCTCTCTCACACTCTCATTCTCTCTCAAATAAATAAAAATCTTTAAAAATAAATAGATAAATAAATGTTAATTCTGGGAAGTTTCTCACCAAACTATTTCACAAATATATTTCTCACCAATATATCACAATTCTCAAATATATCTCACCAATATATTTCACAAAAATGGTTTTATTTATAAAGTTACAAATTCTATATAATATTTGTGCATACATATGCAATAGACTGTCTTGACAATATTCAAGTTTTGCATATAAATAATATTCTAAACGTTACCTATTTTTTTCCTTAAGCAGTTACAGCTTATAAGTTAGGTGAAGCTAGTCTTCAACCGGCCCATCTTTCAAATAGATGAATGTATTCGACTAAATTGAGGTAGTATCGAGTGTTTAGTTTAGAGCCAAATAACATTCAAAACCTGGACAATTTGAAAGGAAGTTTAGGTAAAAAAAAAAAAAAAAAAATTTTTTTTTAAGGAAATAAGATTCCAGTAATAGTGAAGCAGCCTGTGCCCTGTTAGAGGTACTAGAGGCTGGGAAATGTAGGAAAGGACATGTTTGGCACTCTGCCTGATGTTAGCAGTGCAGGAGAGGAAACTCCTCTCACTCCCAGGCTCTGCGTAGGGCCGAGCGTCCTCTGCACAGGGAGCCGCCCGTCGGGGGCTGGCAGGGGTTGGAGGGGCCACGCGCGAAGACAGGGCTGGGGACTGTGTGACAAGCTCCAAACCTCGGGATGATCCTTCACTTCTTTCCCTCCCTCTGCATGTTTCCTCAGGCCCTCGGTTCTAATGTGAAAATCTTACAGATTGTCTGAATGACCCAGAAACCCCCCCTCTCCTTTCCCACCTTACCGCCACTACCCTTTTCCCCAGCCCGTCCTTAGACCAGGGCAGGGCAGTGTCTCCCGACCCGAGGAAAGACCTACTTCCAGGCTTTCCTCTCTTCCGTCTGGCCCGTAAAGTGCTGTCCTGCTCACCTCGTAAAATATCCCTCTGATCATGTCACTCTCATTCAAAAATCACGTTCCCCATAAAAGCCAGACTCCCTCCCTTTCGGGACTGTCCACAAGCCAGCTCCTGGTCACTGGTCCAGCCCTCTCTCTCTGCATATGCCCCGCGCTCCAACCAAACCACCACTTGTCCCTTTCCAGTCCCTTCCTCTGGATCATGGCACCTCCCAGCTGTTGGTGAGGCCCAACTCAAATGCCTTCTCGTAACATTTTGATCAATCCTTTGTGATTCCTCTCTGCTGTAGTGCTGAAAAACCACTTCCAGTTCTTTGTGTCTGTGTCTTACCTTTCCCTTTGGGTCCTAAGTCCTGTGTGTCTGTGTTTCTCCTACTCTGTTTAGTTTTTGCCAACAGTCAACTCTGTGTATCTTTTTTCGCTACTCAAGAGGGAGGTAATTCTGTTCACAGCCCACAGTGCTCCACTCCCAGGACCAAATGCTGTCCTGTCATTTCTGAAGCAGTCGGCCACATCACTATTGCTGTTCTTGCAAGCTTCTGAGCGTTTCTTTATTACAGGAGCACGCTCGATGCAAGGCAAAATGCCTCTGCTAGAAAATCCAAAATTCAAAAACAGCATGACTTTAAAAATCTATTGTGTCTTAATATTATTCTATATTGTGCGGGGTCTAGTGCATTGAGATTTATTTGTAATGTAAGAAGTTCTAAGTAAGCAAAATGTTAACTTCTCTATCTAGTAAATAATTGTTCTTAAGCCATTAAAAAATAAAATTCCAAAATCAGTCTTTTCAAATCACCTAAAACCTCCAAAAATGATATAAGGAAAATAAGAGTTTTACTCTAACTATTTCATACAAGTCGGGGGACATACCTCACTTCTTGCAGGCTGACCTGCATAAAAGAGAGAAGGAGCTGAGTTTGGAGAAGGAGCAGAATAAGCGCCTGTGGGACCGGGACACAGGCAACAGCATCACCATCGACCACCTGCGGCGGGAGCTGGACGACAGGAACATGGAGGTGCAGCGCCTGGAAGCCCTCCTCACGGCCATGAAGAGCGAGAGCCGGGGCCAGATGGAGCGGCAGGTCAGACGGGACACAGGCCACTTCCCCCAGTGGTCTCCTCGCAGGGAAGAATGGACGTTAGGTGTTACCGGTCGAGCTTTTGTAAAAAAGCATGAACGGACCTGGAAGTAGCCCTGAAATAGAGCTAGGATTCTTTGAGCAAGTTATGAAAACCCGTTACTTCTTCTATATTTTTGACCACTGATGAAATAAAGTGTTAAGCTTCCTCTCATTTTTGTTCATTGTTGACTAAGGAGATTGTCATCCGATTGCTAGAAATTGGTAACCTAATGGTTGCTTATTTCAGAAAAGCATCAAGCCATAGGGAGGGTCTGAGGAACAGCAGGATCAAAGGTTTCCAACAGATGGTTTTGTTTTGGGGTTTTTTGTTTGTTTGGTTGGTTTTCCCCCAGACTGACCGAGACCGAGATACACACAAGGTGGATGCGGTCATTTCAGTGCACTAGTGGCGAAATGTGGGACGCTTTATTAACAGCCCTGAGCCGTCAGGACTGAAAGGACATGGTTCCAATGCCCCGTATTGCCACAGAGAAATAAAAGCATTCCACGAAAGAGTAAGCCTCCTAAAATGTGAACACAAACCAAAGGGACCAGTTGTGGCTTAGAATCCCGGCAAACCGTTTTCCTACTCTTCGGCCCAACCTGGGCACAAAGAATGGTGAAAGGAGCCACTGGGAGTTAGATTCTTACCCTTTTCTGGACGAGGACCTGAGAATGTGAGCATGTGTTGGATAAAAGCCATTACTCACTCTTCTCTCAGAGGTGGAATTAAGGGGCGAGGTGGAGGGGAATGGTGGGGAGAGCGGCAGCTCAGCCCTGCCACACCTCCCCCATCCTCATTGAAACTGGTCCAGAAAACACGTCCGAGGAAACTTCCCAAGCTCCCACGCAAGAACGCCATTCTAGAGCAGCACTGTTACTTAGTGCCTGTCTCTCCACCTGGGTCTAACTAACTTGGTCCGTGGGCTGCACAGAGTTGTGAGAGCAGAACGGTTTGAGTTAGCCGACGTTGCTGTTACCGGCTTCACAATTTCATGTTTGT
Organism: Meles meles; assembly: GCF_922984935.1. NCBI lineage: Eukaryota > Metazoa > Chordata > Mammalia > Carnivora > Mustelidae > Meles > Meles meles. Next base: position 6,385,248 of record NC_060067.1, read on the forward strand.
GAGCTAACTTGTCAAACACCTATCTGCCCAAACCCACGAAAATTTCTTTCTCTTCCACAATCAGATGGCAGCGATTCAGGGCAAGAATGAAAGTCTAGAGAAAGTGTCCTCCTTGACCGCCCAGCTTGAGTCCACCAAAGAGATGCTCCGCAAAGTGGTAGAAGAGCTGACCGCCAAGAAGATGACCCTGGAGAGCTCCGAGAGGACCGTATCGGACCTGACCGCTTCCCTGCAGGAGAAGGAGAGAGCCATCGAGGCCACCAATTCAGAGATCACGAAGCTGCGCTCCCGGGTGGACTTGAAATTGCAGGAGCTGCAGCACCTGAAAACCGAGGGCGACCACCTCAGAAACGTGCAGACCGAGTGTGAGGCCCTCCGGCTACAGATGGCAGAGAAGGACAAGGTGATCGAGATTTTGCGCCAGCAGATTGAGAACATGACCCAGCTGGTTGGCCAGCACGGGCGGACGGCGGGCGCCATGCAAGTGGAAAAGGCTCAGCTGGAGAAGGAGATCAACGACAGGAGACTGGAGCTCCAGGAGTTCAAGGTCTGTAGAGGGTTTTGGCGGTTTAGCTTCTAAAATATCTTTACCCTCATGAGAAAGTTGACTTAAGTCTCTGAAGAGGGGCTCTGTGAGGACGGTGTGTGGACCCTCTGAGATGGTTTGAAGGTATTCGTGCATCTGTCTGTTTTTGTGAGAAAGGATCCATACCTTTATCTGATTCTGAAAGGAGTGGGTGGGTGGCCCCGAAATGGTTCAGGACTACCAGTATGAAAGAGGAAAACATCAGAAAATCCTGTTTCCACATGAAGCCATTTCTGATCCCACAGTCTGAAGTATCTCCTCCCTCCCCAGACAGACGTCTCACTGAATCCCTTCTCTCACCACTCACTGACTGCACTGCTTGCCCAATCTTGGCTTCCATATCTGTGAAACAAAGAACAGTTAACATAGTTCGTCGTATTCGTTTCAGGTGTACAAGATAGCAGTCCAGCTCTTCCGTACAACACTGACTTGGGCTTGGACGCATAGCATAGAGAAGACACCCATCTCCACCAGTGTTGACAAGGTTGTGGAGAAAAAGAACACTCAGGGCACCTGGGTGGCTCAGTCAGTTAAGCGTCCAACTGTAGATTTCTGCTCGGGTCTTGATCTCAGGGTCGTGAGTTCAGGCTGTACATTGGGCTCTATGCTGGGCATGGAGCCTACTTTAAAAAAAAACAAAAACGGAACACTCCTGCACTGTTGGTGAGAATGCAGCCACTGCAAGGGCACACCTACCTTCACCCTTACTACTGTTTATGTTTCACACAGGAGCCAGAATTAGATTTTAAAATGTTACATTTTATCACTCCCATGTTGAAAACTCTCCAATGGCTTATCTCACTCAGGATGAACTTCCACATCCTTACATTGTCTCTGAGGCCAGTCCTGCCCATGGCTCCCTCTCTGACTTTGTGTCTGACTCCTTCCTCCTCATGCTCATCCACTCCAATGTGGAGCAGGAGAAATCCTTCTCCATCTGTCTTTCTAAATTCTTAGTAACCGAGACACATCAACAAGAGAAGAGCAAAGAAGTTTATTAATAAACATATCTCATAGGGGATGCATGGTTGGTCTCAGTTGGTTAAGCGTCTGCCTTTGGCTCAGGTCATGATTCGGAATCCCAGAATTGAGTCCTCTCTGGCCCCTTGCTCAGTGGGGAGTCTGCTTCTCCCTCCTCTCTTCCCTCTGCCCCTCACCCTGCTCATATGTTCTCTCTCTCTCTCAAATAAATATAATCTTAAAACCAGTCAGCCAATCTCATATATACAAGTGAGAAATCCAGGGAAATTAGTAACTCAGAGAGGTGGCTTAGAATTCCGGCTTAAATACCATCTTTAGCTGAAAGAGGATGTGGGAGAGAAGTCATGGGAAGGTGACTAGGAAAACTGGATAAAGGAAGGAGGTTTGGTTTGTAGATTGAAGCCATGCTTTCCCCATTAATAAGATTCTCTTACAACTTAACCATCCTTCCTTTGCCAAGAGACATCCTTATAAACAGAGACTTCCTTTACAAGACTGAGTATCCCTTAAAGTGCGCCCTCTGTTTTCAGACCTTTTCCTGTGCCTGCTAGCTCAAAATAATCCTTATGCCAGACAGGCACGTTTGGGATAGCACATTCTGGTTTCTGCCAGCCATTCTGATGGCCTTGCTGTTCCCTGAACACATGACCTGTGCCTAGAGCTGTCCCTGAGCCTGTCACATCGCTTGCTCCCTTACCTCCCTCTGTGAGGTTTCTGCTCATCAGGGAGGGTCAGGGTCCCCAAGACTACCCCCAGGTTCAGCCGTCTGTTGGGACGACTCCCAGGACTCAGCATGTAGTTGTGCTCCTGGGTATGGTTTATTACCGTGAAATAATAAAAAGCAAAGTCAGCAAAGGGAAAAGATACACGGAGGAAGCGAGGCACGGGCTTCCTGAAGTCCTCTCCTGCAGAGTCACGCAGGACGCACTTCCCTCCCCCAGCAACAGTCCGAGACTGCGTGTCACGTGTTGCCGACCAGGGCAGCTCATTGGAGACCCTGTCCCCAGGGTTTTCATCCAGAGGACTGCTCACACCAACACGCAGGGCCTGACAAGTATTCCAGGATTCCAGAAGGAAAGCAGGTGCTCCGCATAAATCATTCTGTTTGCAGAACTGGTTTAGGTACGGCGAGCCACTCTTATCAGTTGGCGTGGTGGGAACCCTCCCAAGTCCAAGTTCCCAGATACCAGCCGAGGGCCAGCTGAGGGCCAACCGTGTTGCAGGCTCTAATAAGAATAACAGTTGGGCTCTTGTCAACGTACCAACGTCCCCTTCACGTGCAGAGCCCTCCTGGCATTCATCCTGCACCCCCACATTCTTTGATTCCTTGTTTTGGTCGCTCATTATTACCTATTAAATATTTGTTGTCTGTCTCCTCTCACTGGAATGTGAGCTCCCTGGGGACAGTGACATTCCTTCTTGCTATTCAAGACTGGGATGCTTGGTGAGGCTTCTGGGACGCAGAGCTCAGAAAGGCACTTGCCTGGGGCCTCACTTGCCTCCCCTCAGGCGTCACCCCCACTTCTCTGGCCCAACATGTAAAGTTGTGCCTGGCACAGAGTGGGTGCCCAGTATATTCCTCTTGGGAATGGAAAAAAAAAAAAGGAATAGAAATAATGAGTTATTGCAAACGATACTGGAAATGGACTTCCAGGGTTAAAAGAAAGGTGAAGTGTTCCTTTTGCTTTTCCATTTCCTGTTGAGGTTTTATAATAAAATAGAAATTCAATATTCTAGGAAATAGTGAAAAGATATTAAATACAGAGAGGACACCAATACAATGTGCACCAGAAGTACTTGTACATAAATGTTTTTACTTCTTACTCTGTCCTTTGTATTTATCCCTATATTTAGATTTTAAAAGATAAAAAGGATGCAAAGATACGGGAGCTTGAGGCCCGAGTGAGTGACCTGGAGCTGGAAAAGGTGAAGCTGGTGAATGCGGGCTCCGAGCGGCTCCGTGCGGTGAAGGACATCAAACAGGAGAGAGATCAATTATTAAATGAGGTGAAAACCGGTAGGAGTGAGTTGAACAGCCTTACAGGTAGGTTCCTTCGGTTCCCGTTCTGCTGGCAACTGGAGGAGCGCGGCCAGGGAAGTCCAGCCCAGACTCTGGGACTGTTGCGAAACGTGGCCACAACATGGCCGCTCTTCCCACATCCTAGACAGGGGGAGTGATGCTGCCCCGAAATCCTGCTTCTGCTCACAGAGCCCCCACAACTGTTAATTTGAGTCAGCCTCAGAGTCCATGACATTTTTGACTGAGTTGGGTTTTTTTTAAAGATTTATTTATTTATTTTAGAGAGAGTGCAAGTGTGTGTGAGTGGGGGAGGGGCAGAGGAGAGGGAGAGCAGCAGATGCCCCAGTAGGCGCAGAGCCCATCAGGTGGCTCAGTCTCACAACCCCAGGTTCGTGACCTCAGCTAAAACCAAGAGTCAGAGGCTTCACGGATGGAGCTACCCAGGCGCCCTCCTTTACCGAGTTTTCAAGAAAAGGATGAGGGAAGTGGAAACCTTGAGTCCTTTGAGTCAAATAGCTTGATGAGATGTTTCATAATGAAGCAACACGTGTAAACAGACGTGGAGCTTTCTTGAAAAATCAATCAAGACCTTAAATTTAAAAATAAAATATTTTTGGTTCACGATTAGTGTGCTACAGGTATCATCCACCACACACGTGCGTGCGTGCGCGCACACACACACACACACACACACACACAGTCAAGGATTCCTGAGCATTGACTAGGCCAGACACTGAGACAGGCCCTGGGAACACAAGAGTGAGGATCCCGGCTAGCTGGGAGCCAGGGCTCTATGGAACGGGTCACCGGACGGTGGGTGAGGCCCGGGGTGCTGGGTGCAGACGGACGACAGTGCGGAGAATCCGTCTGCTGTAGGAGTCACACCTCCTCTGCTAATTTTGTGTGAAGAAAAGGGATTTGGCATGTAAAGCAGGAGGTGGGAGGGCAGCCCAGGCAGAGAGAACATCGTGGGCCAAAGCGCAAGGCCTGAAATAACAATGTGACCTCAGAAGCACTTGAGTCTCAGCACCAGGGCTGAGAGATGAGGCAGAATAGACGGGCAGAGCCCGACAGTGCGGAGCCAGCAAGAGACATTAAGTAGGAGATTATTGTCAGCAAATGCACATTTTGAAAGGACAGTGTCTTGGCAGGTAAATAGAGAAAGGCAAGACTATAGGGCCAGAGGGCAGTTAGAGGGGATCTTGTAATGGCCTCAGGGAGCTATGAAAACTTGAACCAAGGCCGTGGCGGTGAAAATGAAAGAATGAAGGGTGTTTTGACGACTGAACAGTGGTACTTTGTGATTAGAGGAGCTGTGTGTGGCCTTCAGGCCTTAGGTCTCTGGGGTTGGGAGAACAGTGCGCGGGTCACCAACAACCGAGAGAGGGAAAGCATTCGGAGGAGCAGGCTTGAGGGCCGGAGGGTGAGCTCCAGCCAGTCTGAGACCGCTCGTGTGGGTGGTGCCGGGACATCCACATGGATCTGGGTAGACAGATCACAGCCAAGAGGCCTTGGCTCTCTCTGTCCCCTTTATATGTAAATCTACTATATATAAATATATAAAAAAGCGAGTAGGTGTGTGGGGGTGTGTTCTTGTGTAGAATGATGAGTACGTGCCAAGTACTTTAGTAATTACTGGAGCTGAAAAGACAGAACACGAGGCAACCTCCGGTTACTTACCGTGTCTTGCAGACTCACCTCCCTCCACATGGTGGCGAGATCTGTTGTGGGTGTGCCCAGCAGAAATGTGCGGCTGGTGTGAGCCAGTTACACGGGCTGGGAGAGAACGGTGACTAGTCAGGGGGTAAAGGAGGAGGATCGACTCAGGAAGCGGGACCGTGCATCTGATTTCTCTAACAAATGGTGGTGTGGCTAAACGAAGTCTCTTCCAGCCCTACGACTCTGTGATTAGTAATTACAAGTAAGGTACACCTCATGCAATGGCATAGACAAAAGTAACCATCGGTTATTATCGCACGCTACAGAGGACTACGAAGTCTTAAAAAGGAATTTCCGAAACAAAACTGAAGAAATGGAAGCTACTACAAACAAACTGAAAATGCAGTTAAAGTCTGCACAGTCTGAACTGGAACAAACGAGAAATACGTTGAAGTCGATGGAAGGATCCGATGGTCATGGTATGCTTTACTGGATTTTATTCTCCTGTTTCTGACTCCATTGGTCTAGACTTATTAGAGCACAGCCCGGACACGTCACCTGCCACCTCTTCCGGGTGCTGCACGCTGTGAGAGACACAGCGAGGGGCACCCATGCCGGGTGTTGGATAGCAGACATTCTGCTCAGGGTTTTTTAGGGAAAAGGCCATGTGCTTCGTTTAATCCCTAAAGTATCAGAGTCTTTTCCTGTGGCTGTTTCAGTAATTCCTAACAGATCTCAACGCCTGTAAGTGCCAGTAATTACTCTTAAGGAACTGTTGCTAGAAATACAAGTTCCCAGTGATTTTCATTCATTCCCGTATTTTTCCCATGTTCATTATCAACATAAGCTGTAAGTCTATGGTTGTCAGTTCCCGATTCTTTCTCTGTGGTAAAGATGGGATGAAGCCCTGGGAATTGAGCTGCCGGGATGAGTGGTCCCTCGTCACCACTCAACCCCGTTGTTCCCTTTGTCCGCCGCTGCCCGTACTAATTCGGAGAGAGAAGGCTGTCTGCTGTCTCACCTCACTCACGTCAATGTCGGTACGGCTGTATTAGCTGACTGTAAGAATATATATTAAGCTAAGTAAAGTCTATATTTTTTATTTCTTAATGTTTTTTAATGTCAAAAGATTGATTTCTGTGCCCGCTTCAGCAGCACATATACTAAACTGGAACCGTTCAGAGAAGATTGTCGTGGCCCCTGTCCAGAGGTAGCGCACAGGTTCTCGAAGCGTCCTGTATTTTGTGCCTCCCTTGCAGGTTCAGCTTTTCCTTTGCTGGTTAACACCAAGAAAATGGTGGGCTTTGAAGAGGTCGCTCAGGAGCCCCATTTGGGGTCTGTTCCCTGCCCCCCCAATTCCCAACCCCCCAATCCCACTACGACCAGAAAGAGTCCTTTCCTCAGTGCCCTCCAGGCATTTCAGCCATAGCCCCAGTCACACTAAAGAGATTTAAGAGAAGTTTGAAGGCCAACCATGACATCTTAATGAGACCAGAGTTGTTCTGAGCGGTAGAAGGAGGTGAGCGGTGACCAAATGGTGTCGGACTATTGCTCCCTCAGGAAAGCCGCCTGTTCTGACGGATCAGCCCTGTTTGACAGCTTAGCTAGAGGAACTGTGTCTTGTTAGCAAGAAGTCAGACCGTTCCTCCTCTGAGAGTTTGTTTCTAAAGAATGATACGGTTTCTCTTTTCATCCTCTAAGCTCTATCTGGATCTGACCCAAAGCCATGGCATTTTCAAACCTCTTTCCTCAGCTGCCTGTGGAAAACAACATGGGTCTCTGGCTCTGAAGTTCTGAGTGAGGATGAGCGTCCTAGATCTTTTCAGGGGCCTGCCGTGTCTGAACTGGTCAGCGCCTCCTGCCTGCCTTGAACGTTCTCATCCCGTCCCTAGTTTTACCAAAATAATTCGATATATGCTCACGCTGTGAATGTGATGGTTGAAACAGCAGTGAGTTCCAAACACATGCAGTAACTACGGGAATGAAGATCGAATGGTTTGTGGTTTCGCAGGACTCTTTAAAAACATCACTTAATAATGGATGCCTTACACAGTCACTGTGACGTGTTTATAGGATAACATATGAACAAGTAAGGGATGTCTTTATGGTATTTTGAATATGAGTTTCTGGAAAATTATTTTAGTAAAAATACTATATATATTATTCATTATATGACTTTGTTTATGTATATGTTTTCTATATGGGTGAGTATGAATTTGGTCAGTATTATACCCATGGGCGATACGGCAAGTTATTACAGTCAATTAATACCAATAGGAAGGAATTCACAAAACATCAATCTCAGCTCAAAATCTCTGAACGATTGCTGAAAACTGTCCTATCACTCTCTTGAAACTGTCCAAGTGCCTTGGAGAATCGTGTCCCCGTATCCCAGTATTTAACTATCAATTTAGAGCCGGCGCTCAAAATTTAGAAACCTTAAAAACGAAGGCGGTTTGCTTCCTTTTTCCCCCAGCTATGAAAGTGGCGATGGGGATGCAGAAGCAAATCACGGCTAAAAGAGGTCAAATAGACGCCCTTCAGAGCAAGATACAGTTTTTGGAAGAGGCAATGACTAATGCAAATAAGGTGAGTCCGTGTCCTCGCAGTGGAGGACACCGGTGTGTCCCCCTCAAGTACGCGCCAGGCAGGAGAAGACACGGCAGAGTTACAGAGTGCACAGGACACACAAGGTTCTTTCTGACCAAGAGAACGAGGGGAAAGCTGCGAAGGAACGGTTGAGTAGGACCTTGAAAGAGCTCGTATTTTCAATGCAGAAAATGGGCAAAAGGACATTCCTGGTAGAGACAGAATGATTTTATGTGATCCGTGTGTTCTGAAATAATGTGACGTGTGTGTTCTTGAAATCACTGTGTTTGGCTGGGCTGTGTGGTTCGAGGCCGGCGACGCTGAGAACAGTGGGATTCAGAGGGCCCGGCCAACAGATTTCATCAGTGACGTGCCAGAAAGAGAAACCGAATGAAAATGGAAGCACGGGTTTACACATGGCAAAGAAACACATAAACACTACAATAAATATGGCCCTTTATCTTGAAAAAGACCTGAAAGTTGCTTGCGGAAGTGTGCCCCAGAGAGTTGTGGCTTGTGAGGTATTATGAGGGGGTAAAAGGGGGATTTTCTTAACACCGGATGCGCGTGGATGTGACTCCTAACAAGGTAAACTGAGGCAACGGTAGATGGGTGTTTGAGGAGTGCGCATGTATGCTTTCTGTGTATTCCTGCCCAGCTCTGTTTAGCTGGGCATCGTTTTTCGTTGACTTAGTATTTCTCATAAATGAAACTGTGCATAATAAGTGTGAAATCGGCGCTGTGCTCAGACATTCCCTGATACATCAGTCACTTTGGAACAAATCACCATTTTCGAAGGAATTTACATCAGGACTGACTGTAACAGAGGTAGGAAGTCAAGAGCATACGTAGAAGACAGGGGCAGCTCAAGTAATTGCTTTCCCCTTACCCAAAAGGACCTGGTGACACCCTTCTTCAGAGTGACGCAGAACCATCCCGAGTATGTACACAGGCATGTGTTTGTGCAGACCCTCAGCATACGGGACTGAGTTATTTCCTTTTTCAGGTTTCTTCCTGTTTTTTTCTTCCCTCCTTTTCTCTTATCCTAAATTTTTTTTTTCTTTTTCTCCTTCCATTATTTGCTCATTTGGGACCTAAAGCCATGCTTATTCTCATCCTCCGTAGGAAATCTTAGGGCATAAGAGGTCACTGCCTGCCGTCATCACAGGTGCCTGTCGCACCTGGAGGAAGGACATTCCCTTCAAACAGAAAGGAGGCAACTTGCCAATTTTTTCTTAAAAGATTTATTTATTTATTTGACAGAGAGATCACAAGTAGGCAGAGAGGCAGGCAGAGGAGGTGGGGGAAGCAGGCTCCCCGCCGAGCAGAGAGCCTGATGCGGGGCTCGATCCCAGGACCCTGAGATCATGACCTGAGCCGAAGGCAGAGGCTTTAACCCACTGAGCCACCCAGATGCCCCCAACTTGGCAAATTTATCTTTCTTTCTAAAGCCTTTTCTGTCTAACTAATCAGAAAAAAAAAACAAAACACTTATTTCCATCCAAAAGGTTTATTATAGCGGCAACACCATCTACCTTGTTTACATTAAACATTTTCTCAAAGAAACACACAAAAAAATACAGACTCAGTCAGTTGAGGTTACTTGACTACTGTGCATTTCTTTTTGTCTCCCTATTCCATGATGGTTTTTTATAGAAGAATATGAATGAATTTCAATGAGATTTTGTTGAATACCAAAGACTCTCAGAAGTAGATCAATAAGAACATTAGTATCACTAGACCTTGAGGGCAGGAACTGCGTGTCCCATCTTTTTGGGGTCTGCAGTAGGCATCTGTGAAATGAATATTCAACCTTGAAACAAAATAGAAGCCCCCAAAGCTTTCAAATAAAGGCATCTTCTTTAAATCTCTTTTGTCATTTTGAACAAATTTCAATAAAATTGAATGCATGATTACTTAGTTTCAATTCACCATCATGCCATCTCTTTTTATGCAACATAGTAATGACACGTTTTGTAGGTTTTATCGAAGATTTAATAAGATTTATGAAGATTTAAGAAGAAGTAATAATACCAGTAGTGATAAAAATAAAAGAGTCTGTGATAACAATTCCAACAGTTCCCAGCTCCAGCTCCAAAGCAATTACATGGTGTATGAGTTGACCTACAGTTCAGGTCTTCATGCAAGTTTCATATTCCCATCACATCAGGGCACCTAAATCAGCATATTGTTTCTGATATTTTTTCCTCTATCATTACAGGAAAAGCATTTTCTAAAAGAAGAGAAGAATAAATTAAGCCAGGAACTGAGTACTGTTGCAACAGAGAAAAACAAGATGGCCGGAGAACTGGAGGTCCTGAGATCCCAGGAACGGCGTTTGAAGGAAAAGGTTGCGAATATGGAAGTTGCTCTTGATAAGGTAGTTATTAACTAGAGGTGTAATTATCAGCTATATAGCTATTAAGTAGACTTGCTCTGAATAAAAGCCCCGTGTTGATACGAACCAAATCTCTATTATACCACAATCACCTAGCACAAGGAAAGCCATTTCCCGTGGAGAAGGCTCTTCTGTGCTTTAAAACATAGTTATAATGCTAACAGTTTGCCAAATTCTCTTTTTGGAGCTAACACAGTCACAAGGGCAGCAAAGTGTAAGACAGGAGATGCTCCTGATGTCCTCAGTAGACTGAAGAAATAAGAATGTCTCCAGTCTAACTTACTGCCACAGAACAACTTGAACACTAGGTAGAATACAGTCTGTTAGTGATACCAATAAAATGATAGTGTAATGCTAATGTCTGACAGTTGTTGGGGTCCAGAAAATGCAGGCAGAAAACACAGCTTAAAGAATGAGGGAATTACCAAGAAGTGTCAGAAGGTTTAAAAAAAAAAAAAGAATGAGAAGGATTAATGACACTGTATTTGTAGTTACCATTCATCAGAGAGGAATAAGTCTTTTTGTCATCCAAGAACTCTGAAAGATTAAAAATATACCCAGACTAGTCCTTGATTCTTAAGAAAGCAGAGCCTTGATGGTTAGGTAAAATGACCTGTGATCCACCTATGGCAACTTTGGTTTTAAAACCAAATTTTAAAAAATTGACTTCGTGAATTTTAGTTGTTATTTCTGTGTGTGTGTGTGTGTGTGTGTGTGTGTGTGTGTGTATGTGTGTATGTGTATATATGTATATACACACACACATATATGTATATATATTTTACATTGCTAAAGCTGTTTGCTCATTTCATCCTGTTTCTTCATTCTCTTGAATGCCCTTCATGTACTGAATGTTGTATAGATGCTGGAGATAGAATAAAGCCAGGGCCTCCAATTGTTCTAAGTTTATTGAATAAAATAAGTAGATAAATGCAAGTTAGTGTGCTAAGAGTGGGGGAGGTTCCCTTGAAGAGCTAGAAACTGAGTTATTTATAGATTAATCAAATTGTGCAGAGAACGGAGGATAAACCACATGTGGTTGCTTGATCGCAGGCATCTTTGCAGTTTGCTGAATGTCAAGATATCATACAGCGTCAGGAACAAGAGTCTGTGCGCCTAAAACTTCAACACACTTTGGACGTAAAAGTGAGGTCTTTTTTTTTTATCATAAAAAGTTTAAGCAAAAAATGGTGCGACTCTTTGATGTACTTATATATTTTCTTCATGTGCCTTAGAAACATTCAAGTGTACTTTCAACATTTTCTGATACTAGCCGTTATAAATTCTGTATAAACATCCTTACGTTCTATACCTGTCCTTTTCCTGTTACCAGTTTGGTAGCAAACTGAAGCACCGTACTCTGTGTATGTTTATAATAAGAGGGGTGAGCAACAGAGTTGCCTTGAAGATGCTGGAGGAAGAATTTTCCATACAGAAGGGGGTCAAGTAAAGGCAAAGCCCCAGCATGCGAGTGTGTTTAGCTTGCTTGGGGAATAGCAAACATGATTTAATCTGCATGGCAAAAACTTGTTCTTTAAAAACAGTACATGTATGTCTGTGTTCCAAGTATATTTTAAAGCTGCAGACATACATGAAAGTCCTTTTTTTTAAAGTTTTTATTTATTTGACAGATCACAAGTAGGCAGAGAGGCAGGCATGGGGGTGCGGAGAGCAGGTTCCCCGCTGAGCAGAGAGCCCGATGCAGAGCTCGATCCCAGGACACTGGGATCATGACCTGAGCCGAAGGCAGAGGCTTAACCCACTGAGCCACCCAGGCGCCCTACAGTGGAGTCTCAGTAACAGGTGCCCGCGCAGGCTGAGCAGTTCGCCAGACCTAGCATGGGGTCTTCGGCAAAACCGAGAAGCCAGCCTAGTGGCGCCCCAAGGTGTCTTCCCGTCTCCAGGGCTTTTCACGAAGCTGCGGGAAGGTGCCTTCCTGAGCATCCGCTTCGCCTGCGAAGAGTAACTTGGGCAGAAGCATCTGGCTTGATATTCTGCGTGATGACTCTGTAGACAGACGTTCAGCACCCGAGACAGATATGTTTGCAAAATGCATCTGATCCCACGGTTCTGGGTGTCGGTCGACAACTGTCTTTGCTCCCATCTGTGTCGCTTTCTAGGAACTTCAGGGCCCTGGGTTCACCTCGAACACTTCAGTGAAGTCGCGCCTCCTGCAGCCGCCCGCGGCCGCCCGCTCCCATTCGAACGTGCCGTCGTCCCAGTCCACGGCCAGCTTCCTGTCTCACGTAAGCTGCGGGTCCCCTCGTCCCTGACGCAGACGCCCTCCTGCGCACGTAACTCTAAATCGAGAGAAATTTCACTGGAGAATAATACATCTCGAGTTAGGACACTTTCAATTGCTAGATTTTAGATTTACACAGACCGGATGAACGCAAATGCTAACTCCACTATCTGGTGTTTGCTCTTGGGAAGACAGACAGATGAGCTGTTCGGTGGGATTAATGTCAACAACAATTTTTTTTTAAGTTTTCATTTTAATTCCAGTGGGTTACCATACGCTGTAGTACAGTGTCGGGTGGACAACACAGTGACTCAACACTTCCATCCGTCACCCAGGGCTCGCCACAGGTGCGCTCCTAATCCCTGTCACCTGCTCGCCCACCCCCCCCCTTCTGGTGACCATCCTGTGGTTCTCTAGGGTTCGGGGTTTGTTTCTTGGTTTGTCTGTCTCTCTCTCTCTTTTCCCCCATTGCTCTTTATTTTGTTTCTTACATTTCACAGGTGAGGGAAATCGTATGGTATTTGTCTTTCTCTGACCGAGTTCACTCAGCGTTAGACTCTAACTCCAGTTACGTCGTTGCGCATGGCAAGATTTCCTTCTTTTTGTGGCTGAGGAACGTCCCGTTGTGTGTGTGCACACCACCTCTTCTTTAGCCGTTCATCAGTCGGCGGCCACCGGGCTGGCCCGTTGCTTGGCCGCTGTAAGTCACGCTACCACAAACACAGGGTGCGTGTATCGCTTTGAATGATCTCTTGCAGTCCTTAGTACATACCTACTAGTGCACTTGCTGGGTCGCCAGGCAGTCCTGTTTTTAACTTCTCCAGGAACCTCCAGACTCTCTCCGCAGTGGCTGCTCCACCAACAGCGCACAATGTTCCTTCTGCTCCACAGCCTCCCAACACCTGCTGATTCTTGTGTCGCTGGTGGATTCTAGCCATTCTGACTGGCTAAGTCAGTCACTTAGTCACGCGAGGCGGTATCCCATTGTAGTTTTGATTTATATTTCCCCGATGACGGGTGATGTTGGGCATCTTTTCGTGTGTCTTTTCGCCGTTCGGATGTCTTTTTGGAGGAAGGTCTGTTCGTGTCTTCTGCCTGTGTTTTCATTGGATTATTTGGGTTTGGGGTGTTGGGTTGTGTAAGTTCTTTATATACGCTGGACACTAACCCTTTATTAGACATGCCATTTGCAAATATCTTCTCCCATTTGGTAGGTTGTGTGTCAGATTTGGTGACTGTTTTCTTCACTGTGAAGAAGCCTTTTATTTTGATGTAGCCCCAGTAGTTTATTTGTGCTTTTGTTTCCCTTGCCTCAGGAGAGATATCTAGAAAAAAGTTGCTTCGGCCAATATTAAAGAAGTTACTCCCTGTGTTTTCTTCCAGGATTTTTATGGCTTCAGCTCTCACATTTAGGTGTTTAATCCATTTTGGGTTTATTTTTGTGTGTGGTGTAAGACAGTCGTCCAGTTTCTTTCTTTCACACATTGCTGTTCAGTTTTCTCAACACCACTGGGTGTAGAGACCGCCTTTTTCCCATTGGGTACTGTTCCCTGCTTTGTCAAAGATTAATTGACCATATAGTTGTGGGATTATTTCTAGGCTCTCTGTTCTGTTCCATTGATCTATGTATCTGTTTTTGTGCCAGTACCATACTGTTGGGAACAACTTTGTGATACTACACGAACGCCAGAATTATGATGCCTCCAGCTTCTCTTTTTCAAGATTGCTTTAGCTATTTGGGGTTTTCTGTAGTTCTTCTTTTTTTTTTTAAATAAGATGTTATTTATTTATTAGATGGAGCGAGAACACAAGTAGGCAGATCAGCAGGCAGAGGGAGAGGGAAAAGCAGGCTGTCCGCTGAGCAGGAAACCCAATGCAGGGCTTGATCCCAGGACCCTCGGATCATGACCTGAGCCAAAGGCAGCCACTTAACAAACTGAGACACCCAGGCACCCCTGGTCTTTTGTACTTCTATACAAATTATAGGATTGTTTGTTCTAGTTCTGTGAAACAAATGCTTTTGGTATTTTGATAGGGATTGCATTAAATGTGTATATTGCTTTGGGTAGTACAAACATTTTAACAGTATTTGTTCTTCCAATCATGAGCATGGAACTTTTTTCTATTTCTTTGTGTTGTCTTCAATTTCTTTCATCAGTAATTTACAGTTTTCAGAGCAAAAGTTCTTCACCTCGTTGGTTAGGTTTATTCCTAGGTATCTTATTATTTTTTGTGCAACTGTAAATGAGATTGTTTTCTAAATTTCATTTCCTGCTGCTTCATTATTGGTGCTCAGAAATGCAACAGATTTCTGAGCACTGATTTTGTATCCTGAAAAATTTTTTTTTTAAATTAATTTATTTATTTTTATTTGCTTATTTACAGCATAACAGTGTTCATTGTTTTGGCATCACACCCAGTGCTCCATGCAGTACGTGCCCTCCCTATTACCCACCACCTGGTTCCTCAACCTCCCACCCCACCCCACCCCCTCCCACCGCCCCTTCATAACCCTCTGGTTGTTTTTCAGAGTCCATAGTCTCTCATGGTTCATCTCCCCTTCCAGTTTCCCTCAACTCCCTCTCCTCTCCATCTCCCCATGTCCTCCATGTTATTTGTTATGCTCCACAAATAAGTGAGACCATATGATACTTGACTCTCTCTGCTTGACTTATTTCGCTCAGCATAATTTCTTCCAGTCCTGTCCATGTTGCTACAAAAGTTGGGTATTCGTCCTTTCTGATGGAGGCATAATACTCCATTGTGTATATGGACCACATCTTCCTTATCCATTCATCCGTTGAAGGGCATCTTGGTTCTTTCCACAGTTTGGCGACCGTAGCCATTGCTGCAATAAACATTGGGGTACAAATGGCCCTTCTTTTCACTACATCTGTATCTTTGGGGTAAATACCCAGCAGTGCAATTGCAGGGTCATAGGGAAGCTCTATTTTTAATTTCTTCAGGAATCTCCACACTGTTCTCCAAAGTGGCTGCACTAACTTGCATTCCCACCAACAGTGTAAGAGGGTTCCCCTTTCTCCACATCCTCTCCAGCACACGTTGTTTCCTGTCTTGCTAATTTTGGCCATTCTAACTGGTGTTAGGTGGTGTCTCAATGTTGTTTTAATTTGAATCTCCCTGATGGCTAGTGATGATGAACATTTTTTCATGTGTCTGATAGCCATTTGTATGTCTTCGTTGGAGAAGTGTCTGTTCATATCTTCTGCCCATTTTTTGATATGATTATCTGTTTTGTGTGTGTTGAGTTTGAGAAGTTCTTTGTAGATCCTGGATATCAACCTTTTGTCTGTACTGTCATTTACAAATATCTTCTCCCATTCCGTGGGTTGCCTCTTTGTTTTGTTGACTGTTTCCTTTGCTGTGCAGAAGCTTTTGATCTTGATGAAGTCCCAAAAGTTCATTTTTGCTTTTGTTTCCTTGGCCTTTGGAGACTTATCTTGAAAGAAGTTGCTGTGGCTGATATCGAAGAGGTTACTGCCTATGTTCTCCTCTAGGATTCTGATAGATTCCTGTCTCACGTTGAGGTCTTTATCCATTTCGAGTTTATCTTTGTGAACGGTGTAAGAGAATGGTCGAGTTTCATTCTTCTACATATCGCTGTCCAGTTTTCCCAGCACCATTTATTGAAGAGACTGTCTTTTTTCCATTGAATATTTTTTCCTGTTTTGTCGAAGATTATTTGACCATAGAGTTGAGGGTCCATATCTGGGCTCTCCACTCTGTTCCACTGGTCTATGTGTCTGTTTTTATGCCAGTACCACGCTGTCTTGGTGATCACAGCTTTGTAGTAAAACTTGAAATCGGGTAACGTGATGCCGCCAGTTTTGTTTTTGTTTTTCAACATTTCCTTAGCAATTCGGGGTCTCTTCTGACTCCATACAAATTTTAGGATTATTTGCTCCAGCTCTTTGAAAAATACTGGTGGAATTTTGATCGGAATGGCATTAAAAGTATAGATTGCTCTAGGCAGTATAGACATTTTAACAATGTTTATTCTTCCAATCCAAGAGCATGGAACAGTCTTCCATCTTTTTGTGTCTTCTTCAATTTCTTTCATGAGTGTTCTGTAGTTCCTCGAGTACAGGTCCTTTACTTCTTTGGTTAGGTTTATGCCCAGGTATCTTATGGTTTTTGGTGCTATAGTAAATGGAATCGATTCTCTAATTTCCCTTTCTGTATTTTCATTGTTAGTGTATAAGAAAGCCACTGATTTCTGTACATTGACTTTGTATCCTGCCACGTTACTGAATTGCTGTATGAGTTCTAGTAGTTTGGGGGTGGAGTCTTTGGGGTTTTCCATATAAAGAATCATGTCATCTGCGAAGAGAGAGAGTTTGACTTCTTCCTTGCCAATTTGGATACCTTTTATTTCTCTTTGTTGTCTGATTGCCGTTGCTAGGACTTCTAATACTATGTTGAACAAGAGTGGTGAGAGTGGGCATCCTTGTCGTGTTCCTGATCTCAACGGGAAGGCTGCAAGCTTTTTCCCATTGAGGATGATATTTGCTGTGGGTCTTTCATAGATAGATTTTATGAAGTTCAGGAATGTTCCCTCTATCCCTATACTTTGAAGCGTTTTCATCAGGAACGGATGCTGGATTTTGTCAAATGCTTTTTCTGCATCAATTGAGAGGACCATGTGGTTCTTCTCTCTTCTCTTATTGATGTGTTCTATCACACTGATTGATTTGCGAATGTTGAACCAACCTTGCAACCCAGGGATGAATCCCACCTGGTCATGGTGGATAATCTTTTTAATGTGCTGCTGGATCCTGTTTGCTAGGATCTTGTTGAGAATCTTTGCATCCATATTCATCAGTGATATTGGTCTGAAATTCTCCTTTTTGGTAGGGTCTTTGCCTGGTTTGGGGATCAGGGTAATGCTGGCTTCATAAAAAGAGTCTGGAAGTTTTCCTTCTGCTTCAATTTTTTGGAACAGCTTCAGGAGAATTGGTGTTATTTCTTCTTTGAAAGTTTGGTAGAATTCCCCAGGGAATCCGTCAGGTCCTGGGCTCTTGTTTTTTGGGAGGTTTTTGATCACTGCTTCAATCTCATTACTAGATATCGGTCTATTCAGGTTGTCAATTTCTTCCTGGTTCAATTTTGGGAGTTTGTAGTTTTCCAGGAATGCATCCATTTCATCTAGGTTGCTTAGCTTATTGGCATATAACTGTTGGTAATAATTTCTGATGATTGTTTCTATTTCCTTGGTGTTAGTTGTGATCTCTCCCTTTTCATTCATAATTTTATTAATTTGGGCTTTCTCTCTTTTCTTTTGGATTAGTGTGGCCAATGGTTTATCGATCTTATTAATTCTTTCAAAAAACCAGCTTCTAGTTTCATTGATACGTTCTACTGTATCTCTCGTTTCTACCTCATTGATCTCTGCTCTAATCTTGATCATTTCCCTTCTTGCATGTGGAGTTGGTTTGATTTGTTGTTGATTCTCCAGTTCTTTAAGGTGTAGAGACAGCTGGTGTATTCTGGATTTTTCAATGTTTTTGAGGGAGGCTTGGATGGCTATGTATTTCCCCCTTAGAACCGCCTTTGCTGTATCCCACAGGTTTTGGACCGAGGTGTCCTCATTCTCATTGGTTTCCATGAATTGTTTAAGTTCATCTTTGATCTCCTGGTTGATCCAAGCATTCTTAAGCAAGGTGGTCTTTAGCTTCCAGGTGTTTGAGTTCCTTCTGAACTTTTCCTTGTGATTGAGCTCCAGTTTCAAAGCATTGTGATCGGAGAATATGCAGGGAATAATGTCAGTCTTTTGGTATCAGTTGAGTCCTGCTTTGTGACCCAGTATGTGGTCTATTCTGGAGAAGGTTCCATGTGCACTTGAGAAGAATGAGTATTCTGTTGTTTTAGGGTGGAATGTTCTGTATATGTCTATGAGGTCCATCTGGTCCAATGTTTCATTCAATGCTCTTATTTCTTTATTAATTTTCTGCTTCGATGATCTGTCTATTTCTGAGAGAGGCGTATTAAGATCTCCTACTATTATTGTATTCATATCAATATGACTCTTTATCTTGATTAATAGTTTTCTTACGTAATTGGGTGCTCCCATATTGGGGGCATAGATATTCACAATTGTTAGATCGTCTTGGCGGATAGTCCCTTTAAGAATGATGTAGTGTCCTTCTGTATCTCTGACTACAGTCTTTAGTTTAAAATCTAATTTATCTGATATGAGAATCGCTACCCCAGCCTTCTTTTGAGGCCCATTGGCATGAAAGATGCTTCTCCATCCCTTCACTTTCAGTCTGGGTGTATCCTTAGGTTCAAAATGGGTCTCTTGTAGACAACATATGGATGGGTCCTGTCGTTCTATCCAGTCTGCAACCCTGTGTCGTTTTATGGGCGCATTTAGGCCATTCACATTGAGAGTGATTATTGAGAGATAGGTTTTTATTGACATCGTGTTGCCTTTGAAGTCTTTCTGTCTATAGATTGTTTCTATATTTCTGTTCAATGATATTCTTAGGATTTTTTCTCTTTTATAGGACCCCCCTTAATATTTCCTGCAGTGTTGGCTTGGTGGTTGCGTAGTCTTTTAAGCCTTGCCGGTCTTGGAAACTCTTTATCTCTCCATCCATTTTAAATGTCAGTCTTGCTGGATAGAGTATTCTTGGTTGCATGTTCTTCTCATTTAGTACTCTGAATATATTTTGCCAGCCCTTCCTGGCTTTCCAGGTCTCTGTGGAAAGGTCTGACATTATTCTAATGGGCTTTCCTCTGTATGTAAGAAGCTTCTTTGTCCTAGCTGCTTTTAAGAGGGTCTCTCGTGAAACATAATTCCCCATTTTAACTATAAGGTGCCGTGAGGACTTTCGAGAATCTGAAATCTTGGGAGGAGATCTTTCTGCCTCTAGTACATGAACATTGTTTCCATTCGTGAGATTGGGAAAATTTTCATAGACAACTTCTTCCACTATATCTTCTAGACTTCTTTCTTTTTCTTCCCCTTCAGGGATTCCAATAATTCTGACGTTGGAACGTTTCATGGCATCGTTTATTTCCCTGATTCTGTTTTCGTGGCTTCTGAGCTGTTTGTTCCAGGCTTCCTCCTGATCCTTTCTTTCTATCTGTTTGTCCTCCAGATCACTAATTCTATCTTCTGTCTCAGTTACCCTAGCTTTTAGAGAATTTAGATTGGACTGGAACTCATTGAGAGCATTTTGAACATCATCCCTGGTGGCTTTCAGTTCTGCCCTAACATTGTGAACATCATCCCTGGTGGCTTTCAGTTCTGCCCTAATCAATTCTGTTTGGTCATCCATGGCTTTCTCCAACCTAGCTATTGCCTGGATAATTGTTAGTCTGAATTCCTTTTCTGACATATTGTCTATGTCGATAGCCATTAGTTCTGTTGCAGAAGGCCCATCCTCTGTATTTTTCTTCTGTTGGGTATTCCTCTTCCTAGTCATTTTGATAAGAGATGACTAAACAGATGCAGCTGGACTTATCGATTGTGGTGCAGTCAATGTGCACCCTGGAACGCTTCTGTGCAATCAGGATTCCCCACCCAAATGAGAGAAAAAAGAAAAGAAAAAGAAATAGAGAAGAAGAAAGAAAAAAAAAAGGGGAAAGAAAAAAGGAAGAAAAAAAAAAGAGAGAGAGAGATAGGAAAAAAAGGGAAGATATAAGAGAAGGCTCAGCCCAAATGGGCCACAAGGTAAGATTTGTGGAGTATACAAACAAAAACAGACAGACAAAGAGTGATAAAAGTATATGACAAGAGAAAAAAATATGTATATATAAGCAAAAAAAAGGGAAAAACTTCCTCAGAAAGAACCCCAAGTATAAGATTTATATATTGTCAGGACAGACACAAATTCACAGAAACACTGACAGAAGGAAAAATTGGGAGAATGGTTATAGATTCTCAGTGTGGGTGAGGAAGGTTATTTTGATTCTTCCTGAAGGTATCTTGATGTTTTTGTTAAGGGACTCAACTTTCCTAAGTTACAGGGGGATTAGAAACTGGTTTGCCTATAGGGGTAGCATTGATTGGGGAAAGGGGGTTACCTTGAAGTTTAACTCTATATATGTATAGTAGAAAATAAAAATTAAAAAAAGAATAAACTAGACTAAACTAAGTTAAAATTAAAAAAATAGAAAAACAAAAGAAAAACACGGGTGTATGTATCAAAAATTTCAGGTTAGAAGGTTATTAAAGAATTTGATGTACTGGACATCTCAGTGTGATGGTAAATCGGTTAAAAAATTATCTGTATGTATAAAAAAAAAAGAACCAGAATATTGGTAAAGAGTTAAAAATAAAAGTTGTATTTATGAAGTAGTGGTGATTGTTCTCTTGTAGTCTTTTTTTTTTTTTTCTTCCTTCCTGGTTGGTTTTCTGGGGGAGGGGCCTGCCACGTGGGTTTTCAGACAATGATGTTCCCTGAGTTAGGTCCTCCCACTCCCCTCAAGGGGGTGAGCTCTTTTTTTTTCAGGAAACTGTTTTTTTTTTTCAGCCTTTTGTTCTCTGGGGGTTTTTATGTTCTTTCATCTGCTTTCTCTCGCCTTGACAGCTTTTGATGGTTTTTGGAGGTTTAGAGGAGAGCAAACAGCACCCCAACCTCCCTCTCAGAGAGAAGCCTCAGACTGTTTTGCAAAAGCTGCTGGCAGAGTTGGTTCTGGGTCACTGTCCCTGGGGATGCAGGAGCTCCTCGTTGTGCCCAAAACCAGGGCAGCTGTGGCTGTCTAGGCAGCTCCAGACCGCCAGAGAGGTTCCGAGCAGAGATCGTGCACTGAGATTTTCCCGCTGTCCCGGGCTGGGAATGTCTGGTTTTTCCTGCTGCCAGAGCTCCAGGCTAGCGCCTATGAGCACCTATCCCAAGGGAGGGTGTGGGACCTGCGCGTTTCAGGATTGCCGTCAGGCCAGGCTCCCAGCCCCTCACGGGAGACAGACCCCACTCGTTCTCAGGCGCGCTGGCGTTCAGGTGCACTCGCGGCTCAGGGACCGAGACCTGATTTCTCCGCCGCGCTCTCTCTGGCTCCGCGCCAGGGGAGGCTGTCCTGGGTCCGGGGACTTAGGTCCCTGACCCTAACCGCCCAGGTTCCCACTATTACCCCCCCGCCACCGCGATCCTTTGCTGTTTGTTTTTTGAGTGCTTTCAACCAGACTCCAAGTTAATGCTGGTCCCCAGACGCAGAGCACTCTCGTGTTGGGGTGTTACTTTCCAATCGGTCACCTCTGGTGGCTCCCTCCCCCTTTTGTTTATCTTCCGATATCAGTCCGACGCTCCCAGTCTGCTTTACCTGCCACTGGCGTCTACTGCTCCAGTAGAGATCCAGACGTGTATAATTCTGATCTCAGGCTGATTTCATGGGTGGTCAGAGTTCTTTGGTAGGTAATCAGCTCACTTTAGGGTACAGGTTGAAATGGTGCCTCCTCCTACTTCCCCGCCATCTTGCTCCCCCACTGTATCCTGAAAATTTACTGAATTCGTTTATCAGTTCTAGCAGACTTTTGGTGGAATCTTTCAGGTTTTCTATATATAGTATCTTATCTGCAAATAGTCAAAATTGTACTTCTTTCTTACTGATCTCAAGGCCATTTATTTCTTTTTGTTGTCTGATTGCTGTGGCTAAGACTTCCAATCCTACGTTGAATAAAAGTGGTGAGAGTAGACATCCTTGTCCTGTTCCTGACCATAGAAGAAAAACACTCAGTTTTTTCCCATTAAGGATGATATTAATTCTGGGCCTTTCATCTGCAGCCTTTATATGTTGAGGGATTTTGTCTTTATACTTTATTGAGGGTTTTTATCATGAATGCATATTGTACTTTGTTAAATGCTTTTCTTATGTATTTTGAAATGATTGGTTCTCATCCTTTCTCTTATTGATGTGATATATCATGTTTACTGATTTGCAAATGTTGAAGCACCCTTGCAACCCAGGAATAAATCCTACTTGATCATGGCGAATGATTTTTTTTAACGTATTGTTGGATTTGGTTTGCTTGTATTCTGTTGAGAATTTTTGTATCTGTGTTCCTCAGAGATATTGGCCTGTAGTTCTTTTTATTTTTACCCAAAGATTTTATTTATTTATTTATTTGACAGAGATCACAAATAGGCAGAGAGGCAGGCGGGAGTGGGGGGAAGCAGGCTCCTTGCTGAGCAGAGATCCTGATGTGGGGCTGGATCCCAGGATCCTGGGATCATGACCTGAGCCGAAGGCAGAGGCTTAACCCACTGAGCCACCGAGGTGCCCCTGTAGTTCTTTTTTTTAGTGAAGTCTTTATATGACTTTGTATCAGGGTAATGTTGGCCTCATAGAATGAATTTGGAAGTCTTCCTTTTCTATTTTTGGAAGTAGTTTGAGAAGAACAGATTCATTCTTCTTTAAATGTTTGGTAGAATTCACCTGTGAAGCATCTGGTCCTGGACATTTGTTTTGGGAGGTTTGTGATTACTGACTCAGTTTCTTTGCTAGTTATCAGTTTGTTCAATTTTCTGTTTCTTCCTGTTACAGTTTTGATAGATTATAAATTTCTAGGAATTTATCATTTCTTCTATATTGTCCAATTTGTTGGCATATAGTTTTTCATATTCTCTTATAATTGTATTTCAGTGGTGTTGGTTGTTATTTCTCCTATCTCATTTGTGATTTTATTTATTTGAGTCCTTTCTCCTTTTTTCTTGATAAGTCTAGCTAGAGGTTTATCAGTTTTAATCTTTTTTTTTTTTTTTTTTTTTTTTCACAGAACCAGCTCCTGGTTTCATTGATCTGCTCTATTATTTTTTTTAGTTTCTATATCATTTATTCCTGCTCTAATCTTTTTTTTTTCCTTCTTTCCTGCTTTAGGCTTTGTTTGTTATTCTTTTTCTAGCTCCTTTAGGTATAAGATGAAGTTGTTGAGATTTTTCTTGCTCCTTGAAGTAGGCTTATATTGCTATAAACTTCCCTCTTAGAACTGCTTTTGCTGCATCCCAAACGGTTTTGGACCATTGTGTTTTCATTTTCATTTTGTTTCCATGTACTTCTCTATTTCTTCTTTGATTTCTCGGTGGACCCATTCATTGTTTTTGTAGCATGTTATTTAACCTCTGTGTGTTTGTGGTCTTTCCAGATTTTTCTTGTGGTTGACTTCTCATTTCATAGTGTTGTGGTCAGAAAATGTACATGGTATGACTTTCATCTTCTTGAATTTGTTGAGGCTTGTTTGGGGGCCTAATATGTAATCTATTCAGAAGACCGTTCTATGTGCACCTGAAAAGGATGTGTATTCTGCTAATTTAGGTTGGAATGTCCTGAATATATCTGTTAAATCCATCTGTTCCAGAGTGTCATTCAAAGCCACTGTTTCCGTGTTGATGTTCTGTTTGAATGATCTGTCTGTTGAATTAAGTGGGGTGTTAAATCCTGTACTATTATTCTATTATTATCAATTAGTTCCTTTATGTTTGTTATTAACTGTTTTATTTATTTGGGTGCTTCTATGTTGGGTGCATAAATACTTACAGTTGCTCTATCAACTGTTGGGTTACAGTTGCTATATTGTCCCCTTATTATTATATAGTATCTTTCTTTGTCTCCTGTTATAGTCTTTGTTTTACAGTCCATCTTGTCCAGGGCGCTTGGGTGGTTCAGTCAGTTGAGTGTCTTACTCTTGATTTCGGCCTGGGTCATGATCTCAGGGTCTCAGAATTGGGCCCCACCTGGGACTCCATGCTGTGCATAGAGCCTGCTTGGGATTCTCTCTCTCCTTTTTCCTCTGCCCTTCACCCCCACTTGTGCTTGTTTTCTCTCTCTCAAGAATGAATGAATGAATGAATGAATGAATGAATAAAGTCTTTTTACCTGGTAATAACTATTGCTACTTCTGCTTTCTTTTGACATCCATTTGTATGATAGGAATTTCTCCATACCCTCACTTTTCAATCTGCAGATGTCGTTAGGTCCAATATGAGTCTCTTGTTAGCAACATATAGATGGGTCTTATATTTTTAATCCATTCTGTCACCTTTTGATTGGAGCATTTAATCCATTTACATTCAAAGTAATAATTGGTAGATATGTATATCTACCAATAATCTACCTATTATTTGTTTTGTGGTTGTTCATGAAGATTTTCTCTGATTATTTCTTGTCTTTCATGGTTTGCTGTTTTTCTTAGTAATATATTTGGATTTATTTCTCTTTATTCTTTGCATATTTATTTGTATTTTTTGATACACGGTTAGCCATGAGGTTTGTATATAACCTCTTCTGCATATAGCAATCCATATTAAGTTGATGGTCATTTAAGTTTGAACCCATCCTTTATTCCTTTCCTCCCATGTTTTAGGTATATGTTGTTATATTTTACATCCTTTTATTTTGTGAGTCCCATAAATGTTTACTTATAGATATAATCATTTTTTACTGCTTTTGTGTTTCCTACCTTTATACTCTTAATTTTGGTCTCTCCTTCCCACTCAGAGTCTCCTTTAATATTGCTTGCAAAACTGGTTTGTTGTTTATGAACTCCTTTAGATTGTGTGTTTCTGGGACACTCTTTATCTCTCCTCTGTTCTGAATGATGGCCTTGCTGGATGGAGTATCCTTGGCTCCACATTTTTCCCATTCAGCACTTTGAATATATCATGCCACCTCCTACTGGCTTGCCAAGTTTCTGTTGAGAATTGTTCAGCTAACTTTGTGGGTTTTCCCTTGTAAGTTAAGGACACCTTGTCTTGCTGCTTTTAAAATTTTTCCTTTTGGGGCACCTGGGTGGCTCAGTTAGTTGAGCGTCTGCCTTTGGCCCAGGTCATGATCCCAGGATCCTGGGATCGAACCCCACATGAGGCTCCCTCCTCAGCAGAATGTCTGCTTCTCCCTCTGCCCCTCCCTCCTGCTCATGCTCTCACTCTCTTTCTCTCTCTACCCCCGTTTTAAATAAACAAATAAATAAATATCTTCCCAAAAATATTTTTCCTTTTATTATTGTATTGTCTTAGTTACAGTGTGTCTTGGTGTGGGTCTGCTTTTGTTAATTTTTATGGGCAGTCTCTGTGCCTCCTGGCTCTGGATATCTCTTTCCCAAGATTAGGGAAGTTTTCAGCTGTTATTTCTTCAAATAAATTTTCCATCCCCTTTTCTCTCTCTTCTCCTTCTAGGACTTCTATAATACAAATGTTGTTACATTTGATGCTGTTGCTGAGTTCCCTAAATCTGTTCTCATTTGACATAATTATTTTTTCTCTCTTTTGTTCAACTTGATTACTTTACATTACTCTTCTAGGTGACTTCCTCTTTCCCCTGCTTCTTCCACCCTGCCGTTCATTCCATCAGGGGTGTTTCTCATTTTGTTTATTATACCTTTTATCTCCGGATTAAGAGTCTCACTCATGTCTTCCACTCTTGTCGCAAATCCAGTGAGTATCTTCATGATCATTGCTTTAAAAACTTTAAAATCAGACGTGATATATCTGGTTTTTTTTACATCTTCGGATATGCCTTGTCCTTTTCTCTCATTTGGGATAAATCTGTCTGTCTCCTCATTTTGTCTAAGTCTCTGTGCCTATTTCTGTACGTTAGGAAAGTCAACTACGTCTCATGTTCTTGAGGCTAATGGCCTTACGAAGAAGAGGTCCTGTAGTGCCCTGCCTTGTAGTACCCCAACTCCCCCAAGTCCTGGTGCTTCCCGGAGTATCTTCAGTGTTTGTTGCGTGTGCTCTGCTGCTTTGTCCTGGCCACGTTATTGTTTAGGCCAACCATCTGCAGACGCTCTCTTTCCCTATTGTGGATAATATTTCGTCCCTAGCCCGAATGTGGCAAGTTTTAACTAAGTGTGCTCAGGTCTATTTGTGAAATGAGACCTTTTGCCACTGCTGTTGGAACCAAGCTCTGTAAAACTCCCATGCTGGGAGACACTGTGTGAATAGTGTTTTGTACTGGTCTTCTGGGGGCGTTTACACTCACACTGGGATTGAGGCAAGCGTGACTATGAGGGTTGGTTACACTGGAATGTGGAGGGGATGGTGATGGGGCTTGGTGTCCACAGGTGGCCTGTGCTTACGCTGAGGGGGAGGGGAGGGAAATGGCACCAGCCAATTCCTTTGTTCTCAGAGGGTCTCTCCATGGATGCGATCTCTGGGACACACTTCAAGATGAGCAGATAACACCCCTCTGTGTGGCGCAGGTGTTCTTCAGATCACTGTTTCCATTCTGCGTGTCCACAGATGGTTTGTCTGCCTTCTCTCCAAGAACACTGCAGTGTCCCCCGGTCTCTATCCAAACCAAGCCCACTGACCTTTAAAACTCCAGACTTTAAGCCCACAAGTTGCTAGAAGTCACAAAATTGTGCCCCTTTTTTCTTTCCAAGCCTGTTCCTGTGGAGATTCATTTTACCTGTGTGCTGCCCTTTGTGTTATTCTGTCTCTCACCCTTTTCCCTCCCTCCTGCAGTGGCCAGAATCCATTTATCTCTGAAACCATGTCTCTGGGTTTTCTGCCTTTTTCAGTGTGGCCTCTTCTCTCCCTTTATTTGTGGAGTTTGTTCTGCTAGTCTTCGGGTCAATTTCTAGCTTATTCAGGATGATTTGATAGTTATCTAGCTGTACTTGGGGAATGAGGCAAGCCTAGGATCCTCCTCCTCCACCCGTCATCTTCCAACTTACCAATAATAATTGTTAAAGCACATTATTTAATAGTCTTATATTCAGTGTTTTCCATCACAAGCATTTCCAGATTACAAAGCAAACCTTGAGATGGCTAAAATAAGCATCCCTTCAAATGCCAGGGCAAATTAGTGATATGTTTAATACTCTACCAAGATGAAAATGATTTGCTGTATATTATTCCTTCATGAATATGAATTTATTTATAATCATTAAATTTTAATAATCATAACATGTTTTTATTCCTTTTAGTTAAAACTTTAGAAACTTTGGAAAATTTCATTTTTAATTTTTTATACTTTAAAGCTCAGGGAAAACATATGTGCAATGAAAGATTCAGGCTTGGTCTCCTCTGCTGATATATATTTATGGAACCACGAATCCCCTACAACCAATATTCAGCCCCAACTCCAAAGAAATAAAACTTTTTCCTTAAATAGCACATAAAAATCAATTTCATTAGTTAACAGTATAGTAAAGGGATCACCAGTGACCTGCCAGTTATCCTACCTGTGCATTTCAAATGAAGGGCATGTGCTGTGAAGTGACTGAAAGTGGAAGGGGACTTCTCTCACACTCCAGGTGTGCGCACCGAACAAGCTCCCACACCACAAATAATAAAACATGCTGTCAAACAACACAATGGTAATACTAATGTTAGAAGTTAAACATGGTTCTCTCTGGAGACTGGAACTAGGTGGTGGGCAGAGAGAAAGAGCAAGAGATAGCTGCTTTTTGGTTTTAAGGGTTAAAAATTATCTTTAAAATTATGCACATGTTACTTTGATAAAAAATTACCCCCCCCAAATAACCCCACAAACCAAACAACAAATAAACAACAGCAAAGAACATTTGACCAGAAGTCATTGTGTGTCTCTCAAAACTTGTGTGACCTTGGAAAGCCAAATATATTGTGCCTTGCTCTTTGCATCTCTAATGAAGAGTCTGGACTAGTTGACCTCTATGGTCATCTAGAAACATCAGCTCTGAAATTAAACAACTTTTTATTACCCAAAAACCACCTTAGGAGATTCATCTAATTGTGCAAAAATAAACTATACTTTAAAAAATAAATAAATAAAAAATTCATAAATAAACTGTACTTGATTATAAAGAATATCATTCATGACTGAGAACGTGCCGTCATGTCTCTTGAATCAAAATTTTAAGTAATTCTAACAACAAAAATGAACTGTATTTCCTAAATAGACTGTCAAGCATGCTTTGTACAATTTCTTCTCTTAAAAATGTTTATAATTTCATACAATAAAAGTAACGTGCATTCTTCATTTTATTCATTGATGCCATCCTAAAGTACCTACAACAGTGTCTAGCACACAGTAGATACTCCCTAAAGATTGTTTAATGGGTGAGTGACTCGAATTCATTGTAAAACATTGTATTCTAGATTCTGTTGTTTCTACTGGTAAATCAGTTTTAAGTCTTCCTGTTGCTTCTTTGGAGGTAGTATTTTCTCTGACCACTTTTTTTTTTAACTTATTTATTTGAGAGAGAAAGAGTGCAAGCTAGAGGAAAGCACAGGATGAGAGACAAGCAGACTCTGCATTGAGCTTGGAGTATAACACAGGGCTCAAGCTCATGACCTGGGCTGAAACCAAAAGTCAGACACTTACCCAACTGAGCTACCCAGGCGCCCCTCTCTGACCACTTTTAGGACTTCCTCATTGTTGCAGTTTATAGCAGTTTGACTGTGATGTGCCTGTGTATTTATCTTTCTGGAAGTTCACTGATCTTAGTAAGTGTATGAATTGATATCTTTCATTAATTTTAGAAAATTTTTGTCCCTTACCTTCTCAATTACTTTTTCTGCCCCATTCTCTTGTTTCCTTCTGGTACTTCTACTATTAAAATATTACTTTTTCAGACTGGTGTGTGATTACTCCATGATCTGAATCCCCTATGGGCCTGTGACTGTTTGTTTCTCTTGGTTTTCAGTCATGTTGTCCAATCTCTTTGCTTTCTTCTTTTCCCAATACTCTCTTTTTTTAAAGAGTAGTTTAAGGTTCACAACAAAATCAAGAGAAAAGTACAGAGATTTCCCCACATGCGTACAGCCTCCCCATTTTCACCATCACTCACTGAAATGGTATGCTTGCTACCAAGGATGGATCTAATTGACGTATTAGCATTACTTAAAGTCCGTGGTTCGTGTTGAGGTTCACTCTTGGTGTTGTGTATTTTACAGGTTGGGATGAATGTGTAATGACATAAGATCCGTTGTTATATTATACCGAGTATTTTTACTGCCCTCAAAACCCAAGCTCTTATTTATCCCTCCCATTCACTTCTACACTGACAACCACTGATCTGTTTACTGTCTCCCTAGTTGCGTCTTTTCCACAGTGTCATATAGTGAGGATCATATGGTGTGAAGGTTTTGAAGATTGACTTCTTTCACTCAGTACTATGCACCAAAGGTTCCTCCATGCCTTTTCATGGCGTGATAGCTCATCTTAATGCTAGTAGTCTACTGTCTGGATGTACCATGGTTTGTTTATTCGTTCTCCTACTGAAGGACATCTTGGTTGTTTCCAAGCTTTTGTGGTCATGAATAAACCTCCTATAGACATTCATGCACAGGTTTTTGTGCGGACCTATGTTTTCAGCTCCCTTGGGTAAGTATCAAGGAGCATGATTGCTGGCCATATGATAAGAGTGTGTTTAGTTTTGTAAGAAACCGCTGAACTGCATTCCATGGTGGCCGTACCATTTTGCATCTCCACCAACAATAAATGAGAGTTCCTGCGGCGCCACATCTGGGCCAGTATTTGGATTTTGGCCATTCTAAGAAGAGCATAATAGTATCTCATTTTGTGTTGCATTTCTCTAATGGCATCTGCTCTGGAACGTCTTTTTATATGCTTATTTGACATCTGTATATCTTCTTTGGTTGAAGTGTCAGTTAAGGTCTTTAGTCCATTTTTTAAAAATTCTTTGCTTCCTTTCTAAATAATTGAGTTCTGGACATTGACTATGAAAAATTAGATAATTTTGATTCCTAGGTGACATTACTTTTTCTTGGTAGAGGATGCACGTTAGCTTCTGGCTGGTAGAGGATGCACGTTAGCCTCTGGCTGGCAGCTAAAACAAAGACACTAACAGTCCCGCATCACCTTAATTCATTGGAGGATTGAGACGATTCAGATTAAGGTTCTTATTCTGAAGCCTGAGGTTTAGCAGTTGGTTTTATAGTCCACCTCTTTGATAGATTTCCAGTTTTTACCCCTTTAACTTCTTGATTCTGCTAAAAGCTCATCTCATCTTCCCAGCCTCTCAGCTGGTTCTTTTAGAATTGATGAAGAGCTCTAGAGAAGTTGGCTTCAAAACCCTCCCTTGTCTGGATTCTTCTGTTCCAGACTTTGGTCCATCATTCTTTACTATGCTGAGAGCTCTCTAATGTCAGGCAGATTTAAAAATTTTGTGTGTATTCTCTCTAGTGAATTTCTGAGCAGAAGGGTTATTCTACCATTAATGGAAAAAGAACTCTTCTGCTGTTAATCTTTGCTCATAGAGTTTTAGATATTAACTGTACATCTATGCTATAGAATATCAAAATTTACCTTTTAACCACACATAACATGCACATATACACACCTTTCTTTTCCCTGCACATTCCCCCCTGCATAATCACTTCATACATCTGGTTAAGTTGCATTGCTCAGATTTCTCACAGTGTAAATATTGTTCTCTAGCTGAACTGTACGGTGAACTGCCACTATATTTCCTTTTTGCCCTTAAACGTGATAATTATCTCATTTTACTTTGGTTTGTTTTCTAGATATCTAGAACTAATTACCCCTCAAACTTTCTCTGAAAAGTGGCTGCAAGATTTATTTCTGTGTGAGCAAAGTAGCCAGGTATTTGACAGTTCCTTGCTCGTAGGTGATGACATAGATCGTGTGTATTTTACACACACGTACCAGGCTTCATGCTTCTAGAACCTTCCACACTCCTGCTCTGATCTGGAGTGGTCACTCTCAAGGCTTGCCACGGGGTTGCCTTCTTGGATTTATCTTCTCTCACAATCCAGAGGATTCCCTTCACCTTTTTTTCTGTTTTTTTTTTTTTTTCGTTTTAATTCCCTTTCTTAGTTTCTTTCTTTTGGTGGAGCGTATGATGCAGAAGCTAACTGATAGAGCATTTCATCCTTTGAGTGCATGTCTGAAAGTACCCTCACTCTTCACTTTCCTGTGACTGATGCTCAGAATTCTGTCGCTGTGGTGCCATTTTGACTCTAGGGCCTCTGTGACTGGTTCTTGTTCTTTCTCTTAAAATTTGTAGGGTATCTTCTCTATCCCTCATGGATTCGTTTCACGATGATCCCAGCTGGGGGTCTTTTTCTTTTCATTGTCCTGGGTACTTAGCCAGCTGTTGCATTCTTTTGCTCTCAGAAATTTTCGTGAGTCGTTTATTTGATCATTTTCTCCCTCCATTTTCCTCAGTTCTTTTTAGAATGAGAACTCTTGAACCTCTCTAGTTATCTTTAATTCTGACTTTCATGTTCCTCTCATCTCTTATTCCCACCTTTTAAGAAATTTCTTCAACTCTGTCTTCTAAACATCCATTGATATTTTTTTCTATATATCATGCAGTATGATTATATACATATATTTTTAATTTTCAGGAGCCCTTTTCTCTTTATATAGTTTTCTGTTCTTTTGTGATGTAATACTTTCTCATTTCTGTTTAAAGATAATAACTTTAGTTTTTCAGTAATTTCTCCTGTCACCTGAATCATTGATGTTTTTTTCAAACTCATTTTTCCTGTTTGTTTTGGTATCTGTCATTCATGTGAAAGACTTTCCTTCAAAGTATAGTGGCCATTGGCTCTTCGTTTATATTTAAGATTGAGTCCCTAAAAAGCTGCTTACAAGGTGTTTGTAAGATTGACAGGGTTTGTCAGCCGGTAAATGGTTAAGTACTGCTTTTTTGGGGGGGACCTAAAAATTACCTGTAGGTCTTTTTTCTTGGTGCTGTGAGTTCTCCTAAAGAGGGATTCGCTCACTACTGACTTACGGAAGTAAATCCGCTGCCAGTCTTCTGAGCGGCGGTGGGGAGGGGAGGCCAGGGCGCCTGTCCGTCTGCGCGGTCTCACTTAAGGCTCGTGTTTCCAGGTGCAGCCTTACTCTTGCTACGCCAAATACCCCTTGGAGCCTAAAGTGCTCTGGTTCGAGCTCATGCAGAAATTAAGCTTCTACATTCATCTAGGGGAGAAGAATGAGTGATTACCTATGTGGGGGGAACATCTGGGAGTCTCACAGCTTCTCTCGGAGACTGTTAACCCATCCTCCCATTTTGCTGCTCTTTGTCCTACCTTGGCCTTCAGAAATACTTGAGCTCTCCGGTTCCTGAGCCTTTCTGGAGTGCTCTCCTGCAGAGTAGCTGGCTTCTTGTTGGCTGCTTCTGTGCAGCTCCTTTTCAGCTTTCTTTGTTCTGCTTAATCAGTTACAGTGATTAAGCATTTGCTTTCCATTTCCTAAAATTTCATTATCCTTACTCATCTAATGTTATCTCTTTTTTCCTCTTTATCCTTATAATTCTTTTTTTTTAAAGATTTTATTTATGCATTTGACAGACAGAGATCACAAGTAAGCAGAGAGGCAGGCAGAGAGAGAGGAAGGGAAGCAGGCTCCCCGCTGAGCAGAGAGCCCGATGCAGGGCTCGATCCAGGACCCTGGGACCATGACCTGAGCTGAAGGCAGAGGCTTTAACCCACTGAGCCACCCAGGCGCCCCTATCCTTATAATTCTTCAGTGTGCTTTCGGTTGGGCTGTGAGAGTAGACATAAATGCAAAGTATCGTGCTGAGAAGCGGAATACTACCTTTCACATTGTTCCCCATTGCTCCTTCACTTACTGGTTAGATTGTAGTCTGCCGGTTCCCTAATCCTAACCATAGCTAGTATTTGCTGAACCCCAGGTGCTGTTCAAAGCACTTTCTGTAGATTATCTGATTTATTCCTCATTACTGCCACGTAGGGTAGGTGCTGTTACCATACCTATTTCGCAGATGCAGAGACTGAGGCTTGGAAAAGCAAAGTGACTGACATAGAGTTCACATACCCCAAACAGAGTAATGCCAAGACTTACCCAAGGCAGCCTGAGTCTACATCCTGTGTTGTTGCCTTTTTTTTTTTTTTTTTTTTTAGATATTTGTTTATTTGGCAGAGAGAGACACACCAAGAGAGGGAACACAAGCAGGGGGAATGGGAGAGGGAGAAGCAGGCCTCCCTCTGAGCAGGGAGCCCGATGATGCAGGGTTTGATCCCAGGACCCTGGGATCATGCACTGAGCCAAAGGCAGTCACTTAACGACTGAGCCACCCAGGCACCCCTAGGTCCTGTGTTCTTAACCATCATTCTGTACTGCTTCCCTACACTACACTGCTAAATGCTCTTTATTAAAAAAAAAAAAAAATTAAAATAGTTCATGACGTAAATAGATTATCTGCCTGAAGTTATATGGTGTTTCATACATGCGTATATACATACACACACATCCATACAAAAACTCACACGTGTACTTGGTATCTTGACATAACTATTTTAATGTTTCAGATGAAGGTTATTTTGCACATAAAAATAAAGTATTTCCAGGGCGATACAGTTTGCTTTATTTATATATCAGAATCTATGTGCATGTATTTCATGTAGCGTGTATTAGCTATTCTTGCTGTTTGCCGCCAACGTATCCACAGTGTGGGCACGATTTTTAGCAACACTTTGTTTGTCTTGTTTCCTACTCACCCCTTCTCAATATGCAATGTAAATAATATATTTATATTCCAAGTAGTATATTTCTATTCCACTTTTATTACAGTCTTCTAGCAGAAATATAAGTATAAGGTAGACTTGGTCAGACATCTCAAAATAGAATAGTCTAATTCAAACCGAATGAGATCAAGCTTTTATTTTTAGCTTTGCCATTTATCTTCTATCTTTGGAGAATGGAGACAGGGCCAGTTGAGAAGCACATAGTCTCCTTAGACATTACTTATCTTACATCATAACTCATACATTTGCCTGTAATGGACTAAGGCCATTAGGGAGAACCATATTTGGAGAAGACAGAGGTGCATTAGAGATATAATTTAGGATTCATTTTGGCAACAAGTCTAACATAAAATGATTTCAGAGTCACAATGTAATAGGAGACCAATCCAATCACAAAATAAACCTTAAGTTTAACTGAAGAGTATAAGCTTATATCCTTTCCTTGAAACCAAAAGCTCGTGGAAGTTTTAACTTGAAAATGTGTATCTTCTAGCAATAGCCTTAATGTGTATCCTAAGAGTCAAGAGATTGGGGTGGGAGAGAACATGATTCTTTAATGATGTCTGGTAACTTCAGGAGGAGCTATGTTTAGCTGTTTCTTTACTAGCCAGAACAGAGTCATACATAAACAGTGGTTTAGAATTTTTCACTTCCCAGCTCTTTTCTAATTTTAAGAAGTTCTTTGCTCACATTGTAAATCAAAATATTTACATATGAATTAAATAGTGTATTAAAATGAATCAATATAAGTATTGCAAGATGTATAAATTTTAAAAAATTGATAATTTTGACTAAATAAAATGAATACTATGACTTATAAAAATCACAGAATACCACCTTAAACAAAATTAAAAGGAAACCACAAACTAAAAAATATTTTGAATAAAGGGCTACTATCACATAGAGAGTTTTTACATATCTGGATGAACATAGTATTTCTTCTTTTTTTTTTTTTTTTAAGATTTTATTTATTTATTTGGCAGAGAGAGATCACAAGTAGATAGACAGGCAGAGAGAGAGAGAGGGAAGCAGGCTCCCTGCTGAGCAGAGAGCCCGATGCGGGACTCGATCCCAGGACCCTGAGATCATGACCTGAGCCGAAGGCAGCAGCTTAACCCACTGAGCCACCCAGGCGCCCCCATAGTATTTCTTCTAAAAGAGAAGTATACTGATGATGCAAATTTTGTAGATACAAACTCCACAAATAAATGCCAGTACCCAATAAACACGAAAAAATGTACAGATTCGTTATAAGCAAATGACATACATATCAAAACAAAAACGAACTACTGCCTTTGCCTGCGCAGGGGTAGCATGGTGACGGAAGGGTGTGGCACAATAGTCCC
Organism: Meles meles; assembly: GCF_922984935.1. NCBI lineage: Eukaryota > Metazoa > Chordata > Mammalia > Carnivora > Mustelidae > Meles > Meles meles. Next base: position 6,420,500 of record NC_060067.1, read on the forward strand.
TCTTGAACCACACCCTGCCGCTGAATGCATGAATTGACATGACTCTTTGCTGTTGGTTTTGCTTCCAAAGCCCACATCTCTTTTTTCCTTTTAAAGGAATGGACTTGATATTTCTACAGTCGTTTCAGATTTACAGAAAAACTGAGCAGGAGCTGTAGAGAGCTTCCAGAGACTCCCTTTGCGCCCAGCCTGCAGCTCCCCGTGTCATTCACGTCTTTCGTGGCTGTGCTTGTGTCACAAAGGATGAGCCAACATGGATACATTATTCTTAACTAAAGTCCGGGGTTTATATTGGGGTTTCCCCTGGTGTTGTGCGTTCTGTGGGTTTTGACAAGTGCATAGTCACGTGTATACACAATTACAGTGTCACTAACAGGACTTTTACCACCCTCAAAGCGCCTTGTTTCTCCCCTAATCCTCACTCCCTTCCTTCCTCTGAACCCCTGGTAACCAGTGATCTTTTAACTGTCTCCACAGTTTCCAGAATGTCATAGAATAGGAATCACTTAAGATGTGTCCTTACCCCGTGGCTTCTTTCACTTAGTAATATGCTTGCACAGTGCCATGCTTGCACAGTGCCATGTCTTGTCATGAGTTAATAGCTCATTTCTTTTTGTCCCTGAATAATATTGCATAGCATGGATGTACCACAGTTTGTCTATCCACTCGCCTATTCAAGGACATCTTGGTAGCGTCTAAGTTTTAGCAGTTATGAATAAAGCTCCCATATGCATCCAGATGTTCGGTCTGCATCTAGAGTCGCTGTGTTTGTTTTGTTTTGCATATGGATGTCCGGTTGTTGCGCCATTTGTTGGAAATATAGCCCTTTCTCCATTGAGTTGCCTTTGCTGTTTCGTTAAGGATCAGTTGCCTATATTGTGTCTGGCTCTTTATCCTGTTCCTTTGATTTATTTAATTCGTCTTTCACCAGTGCCGCGCTTGTCTTATCACAGTACGTCTTGAAATGGGCTATTGTCATTTCTCCACCTTTGTTCTCCATCAGTATTGTATTTGCTTTTCTGGGCTTTTTTTTGCCTTTCCATATGAACTGTACAATCAACTGGTCAGGATCCACAAAACTTAAAAATAACTGGGATTTTTATTGGGATTGCATTAAATTCATCAATCAGATGGGAAAGAACTGACATCTTAACAATAGTGAGTCTTATCCATGAATATGGAATATCTCTCCATTTATTCAGTTCTTTGATTTTTATGTCTGAATTTTATAATGTTACTCATATAGATCTTGTACATATTTTGTTAGATTCTAAATACCTAAGTATTTACACTTTTGGTACTAATGTAAATGGTATACTATTTTTAATTTTTAAATTCCAGTTTTTCATTGCTGATATGTAGGAAAGCAATTGACTTTTACGTAATAATCTTCTATTCTGCTATCTTGCAATAATCTCTTATTTGTTCCAGGAGTTTTGTTGTTATTGTTGATTCTCTGACATTATCTACATAAAGGGTCCTATCATTTGTGAAGAAAGACAGTTTTAATTCTTCCTTTGCAAATCTGTACACGTTTTATTTCTTTTCTTTTCAAATAACTATGGCTTCCGGGATGATTATTTTTTAAAGATTTATATATTTGACAGAGCACGTGCACACAAGCAGGGGGGAGAGAGAGAGGGAGAAGCAGACTCCCCACTGAGCAAGGGGCAGGACGTGGAGGCTCAATCCCAGGACCCTGAGATCATGTCTCCAGGCTAAAGCAGATGCTCAACTGACTGAGACACCCAGATGCCCCTGGGATGATTTTGAATACAAGTGGTGAGAGGGGACATTCTTGCCTGGTTTTTTATCTTAGCAGGAAAGCATCTAGTTTCTTACCGGTAAGTATGATGTGGGGCACCCTGGTGGCTCAGTGGGTTAAACATCTGACTCTTGATATCAGCTTCTGTCTTGATCTCACGGTCAAGAGTTCAAGCCCTTCATTGGGTTCCATGCGGGTTGTGGAGCCTACTTTAAAAAAAAAAAAAAGGAAGAAAAAGTATGATTTTAGCTATAGGTTTTGGTAGATGATCTTTACCAAATTGAGGAAGTTCCTCCTCTATTCCTAGTTTGCTAGAATTTTTATGTAAATTGGTGTTGGTTTTTGTCCAGTGCTTTTTCTGCATTTATTGATACGATCATGTGATTTTTTTTCTTTAGCCTGTGTTATAAGCTGCTTTAAGCATCTGTCTGCATGTTTTTATGTAGATATAAGTTTTCCATATAATCTTATCAATTGCTTTTTGAATGCTGAACTAGCTTTGATTACCAGGGATAAATCCTTCTTGGTTGTGTTATATAACTTTTTTTGTAATTGTTGAATTATGTATGCTAATATCTTGTTGAGTATTTTTATATCTATGTTCATGAGAGATAATGGCCTTTAGTTTTCTTTTCTTGTAATGTTTTTAGTTTTCATCTTAGGGTACTACTAGCTTCACAGAATGAGCAAGTAAGTATTCCTGTACAGCTATTTTCTGGAAGAGATTTAGAGAATTGGTATAATTTCTTCCATAAATGTTTGGTAGAGTTTACCAGTGAACTCATTTAGGCCTGGTTCTTTCTGTATTGAAAGGTTATTAATTATTGATTTAATTTCTTTAATAGATTCAGGTGTGTTCAGATTGTCTGTTTCTTCTTACGGAATTGGTCCATTTCATCTGTATTATCCAATTTGTGGGCATAGAATTGTTCATAATATTACTTATTTTTTCTTTTTTGAGGCAGAGTCAGATTAGAATTTTTTTATACTTACTTAAAATTCATATCTGACACAATAGGGATAGTTGTATTCTGTGTCTGCCTATTTAAAATGTAATCTAAGAACAGACTCCTTACCAGATTTATGTGGATGTAATCAGATCTGAAAACATATGACCTAAGAGATAGGTTGTTAAATTTAACCTAAGGGGGATTTTCTTAGAACCATTTTGGGAAAGAGATAATATTTTCTTGTGAACATTCTATCTAGGAAGAATTAAGCAAAGAGTGAGTGGTTTAACATATTTTGATTTTTACAGTCACTTTAAAACTTTATGTTAAAAATAAAACAAGATAAAACCATGACATGAGGTGCACCTGGGCGACTCAGTGGTTACACGTCTGTCTTCAGCTCAGGTCATGATCCTGAGGTCCTGGGATGGAAGCCCACACTGGGTTCCCTGCTCAGGGGGGAGCTGCTTTTCCCATCCCACTCCCCCTGCTTGTGCTCTCTCGCACGTGCTATCTGCCAAATAAATAAAATCTTCCAAAAAAAAAAAAAAGCATGACATCACTTCCAAGCTACTCTCTACACACTCAAACACTTACTCATTTTATGTGTCTGGCAGGATGGGATTTGGCTGTGGTCAGTCTCTTCCTTTTCCGACACCCCGGCACAGAGGAGTGAGGATACATTAGTCAGTGAAAGGCCAGCCCACCCACGCTACACTCCTCCAGGGTGAAGAAAGCCTAGAGATGTGACCACTACATGCAACACATGATCCTAGATTAGCGCCTGTGAAGAAATTCCAGTCTTTCTCTTTTTAATGTCCTTGGGATTTGCAGGGATGTCCCCTCTTTCATTTTTGATATTAGTAATTTGTGTATACATATATTTTTTGTTATTTTATTTGCTTACTTTGCAAGAAGAGAATTTGCAAGACGTTTGGATTATTACTTTTAGATCTTTTCCCCTAATATGTGCATTCAGTGTTATAAATTTCCTTAAGAACTACTTTTGCTACATGCCACAAATTTGGGTAAGTTGTATTTTCATTTTCATTCTGTCAAAATATTTTTAAATTTCTCTTGAGATTTCTTCTTTGGTCTTTGTATTATTTAGGAGGGTACTGGTTTATCTCCAATGATTTAGGAATTTCCAACTATCTTTTTTTTTTTGAGAGAGAGAGAACACAAGCGGGGTGAGAGTCCGAGGGAGAAGCAGACTCCTTGCTGAGCAGGGAGCCCGAAGTGGGACTCAGTCATGGGACTCCAGGATCATGACCTGAGCTAAAGGCAGACATTTAACGACTGAGCCACCCCGGCGCCCCCAACTATCTTTTTGTTATTGGTTTCAGGTTCAATTCTATGTGTAATCCTAGAGTAGACATTGTATGATTTTTATTCTTTAAAAATTGTTCATGTGAAAAAAAAATTGTTCATGTGTACTTGTAGCCCAAAATGTGGTCTGTCTTGAGGAATGTTCCATATAAACGTCAGAGTACGTGCGCTGCTGTGTTGTGGCTGACGTAGTCTGTAGATGTCAATTATTCCGATCGACCGATAGTGCTGTTCAGTTTGGCTCTGTCTTTCCTGGTTTTCCGCCTGCTGAGTTTGTCCATGGTTGATAGAGAGCTACGGAAGTGTGTTTGGCTGTAACAGTGGATTCATCTTTTTCTCCTTGCTGTTTCATCAGTTTTTGCCTCACATGTTTTGATGCCCTTCTGCTAAGTGCATACACAGTAAGGATTGTTAAATCTTCTTGGAGAATTGATCCCTTTATCACTATGTAATGGCCCTCTTTCCTTGCTCAGAAGCTTGCTCTGTCTGCAATTAATGTACTACTCCAGCTTTCTTTTTATTAGCATCTTTCTTTCTCCATCTCCTTACTTTTAATCTATATGTGTCTTTATTTGTAAAGTAGGTTTCTGAAAACATATAGTCAGTCCTGTTTTTTGTTGCATCCTGATAATCCCTGTCTTCTAATCAGTATATTTGGAGCATGGTATTTAAATTCATTATTCATATAACTAGATTAATATTATCATGTTTGTTACTGTTGTCATTGTTTTTGTTTTTATTCCTATTTTTACCTTTTACTCTTTTTCTGCCTTTTGTGGTTTTAATTGAGCATTTAAAAATAGAATGTTATGGGGCACCTGGGTGGCTCAGATGTTAACCATCTGCCTTCAGCTCAGGTAATGATCCCAGGATCCTGGGATCGAGCCTTGCATCAGGCTCCCTGCTCAGCAGGAGGCCTGCTTCTCCCACTCTCCCTGTTTGTGTTCCCTCTCTCGCTGTGTCTGCCTCTGTCAAATAAATAAATAAAACCTTTAAAAAAAATAATGTTATTTTCTCTCCCTTCTTAGCATATAAATTATATTTCCTTTTTTCCTTTTGAGTGTTTGTCCTAGAGTTTGCAGCATCCAGGTACAACTAATCCCAGTCCACTTTGAAATGGCACCATATGTCATGGGTCGTAGAGGGACCTTATAATAACAAATAGTCCTCTTTCCTCCTTCTTGTCCCTTGTATCATTGTGGTCATTCATTTCACTTACTCCTAAGTGTGTGTATACACACATAGATTTTGTGTATATTATTATAATATTATGCATACATAATCGGATGTATTATTCCTATTATTATTTGAACAAACTGTTAGAGTAATTAAAAGAAAGTTCTTTATTTTACCTTCTTTTATTCCTTCTCTCAGGATCTTCCTTTCTTTATGTAAATCTGAGTTTCTGACCTATATCATTTTCTTCCCTCTGAAGAATTTCTTTTAACATTTCTTACAAGGTGGGTCGGCTGACAACAAATTCCCTCAATTTTTTTTTTTTAAGATTTTATTTATTTATTTGACAGATAGAGGTCACAGGAAGGCAGGGAGGCAGGCAGAGGAGAGAGGAGGAAGCAGGCTCCCCGCTGAGCAGAGAGCCCGATGCGGGGCTCGATCCCAGGACCCTGGGATCATGGCCTGAGCTAAAGGCAGAGGCTTTAACACACTGAGCCACCCAGGTGCCCCAAATTCCCTCAATTTTTATGTGTTTGAGAATCTTATTTCTCCTTCACTTCTGAAAGATAATTTTTCAGGGTATAGTTCTAGATTGGTGGGGAGGTTTTATCTCAATATTTTAAATACTTTACTCAAGTCTCTTCTTGCTCGTGTGGTTTCTGAAGAGAAGTCTGATGTACTACTCTGTTTTCTCCCTCTGGCTTCTTTAAAAACCTTTCGTCTTTGATTTTCTGCAGTTTGAATATGATAGGCCTAGGGGAGGTATTTTTAGTGTCTGCATTGTTTGATGTATCATGAGGTTCCCGGATCTGTTCTGTCATTAATCTTGTGAAATTCTCAGCCATTATTACATCCGTTTTTGTTCTGTTCCTTTCTCTCTTTTCCTTGCGGTTCCCCAGCACATGTCTGTTACTCCTCTCAGAGTCGTCCCACAGTTCTTCGACTTTCTGGCCCATCTTAATTTTTCTTCTCTTTGCATTTGAGTTTTAGAAGTTTCCATTAACACTTCTTCAAGCAGGGGCACCTGGGTGGCTCAGTCAGTTGAGCCCCAACTCTTGGTCTCAGCTCTGGTCACGACCTTGTGATTATGGGATTGAGCCCCGCATCGGGCTCTCCCCTCGGTGAAGAGTCCGGTTCAGATTCTTCCTCCATATCCCTGCCCCTCCGTCCCTCCCTGCTCACATGCTCTCTTGCCCACTCTCTCACATTCTCTCGCTCTCTCTCTTACTCTAAAATGAACAAATAAAATCTTAAAACATTTCTTCAAGCTCCCTGATTACTTCCATGGTCATGTCCAACCTCCTGATCAGCCTATCAAAGGCCGTCTTCATTTCTTTTCCATTTTTTTCTAGAATTTCCTTTTGATTCTGTCCTAGAATTTCAGTTTTTCTGCTTATATGATCTGTTTTCACATGTTGTCCACTTTTTCCATCAGAACCTTTAGTATATTAATCATAATGAAACTCCTAGTCTGATAGTTCCAGAATCTCTACCACATCTGAGTCTGGTTCCGATGGTGTCTCCATGTCTTCAACTGCATTTGTTTGTCTTTTTAGAATGAGTTTAATTTTTTGTTGAAAGCTGAACATGATGTACTGGGTAAAAAGAACTGAGATAAACAACGTCAGGGTGCAGGCGTTGTGTTTCTCTGGCTAGGAGTTAGACTCTGCGCCGCTTGCTGGAGCTACAGGTGTCAGAGGCTAGAACGTACTCTGATGTCCTTGTTTTCTCTCCCCTCTTGTCTCCGGGTTTCCCTAGAGACGTCTTAAATAAGGTGTTCGACATGCGACATGCTTCTTTTTCTGTTGTGATCCCATTAGTACACAGAAGCCTTATAGAAGTCCCGGGTCCTGGTAAGGTGTGGGGAGAGGGGAAGAATTCTCGATATAGTCCTGTCATTAGGCCTTAGTCTTTTAGTGAGCCTGTGCCACTGGGCTGAGGCCCCCCAGGTTTTTGGTTTTTTTACCCCCCCCCCTTTAGGTGAGACAGGAAGGGGCGGAGTTGGGTATTTCCCTTCCCAGTTGGTCGGATTCTGGTACAACCCTAGGTCTTAGGGGCTCTGATTTAATAGTGTCCCTTGAGGGTTGGGTTTGTTAAGAAGAACAGAATGTTCTGAATGTATTTCAAAATATGTACTTTCCCCCGAATCTGCCAGAAACACAGGGGATTTTTCTCCACCTTTCACCCTGAAAACATATTGGGCTTCTGGAGGTAAAACTCACATAATGGGCCCCAGCCTGGAGTTTCTAACTCTTAAGTTTGGCCACACTTAGCCTCCAGCAGTTCATCAATTAAAACTTTTCTCCCCATTACTGGCTTAAACCAAAGGTTTCCGCTCCTGGACTTCTGCTCCAGTGAACTGTGATTCTGTCTATTTGCCTCTACCATTGACTTCACTTCTCAGATGGACCTGAGAAGGGTTGTCGATTGTAAGTTTGTTCAGCTCTTTCCGTGTTGAGGGGACAGAGAAGGCAACTAACAAGCTCCTCACATACTGCGTTGGACTGTTATGACTTCTCTAGAAGACAGTCCTACAGATGCCCTTGGAGTCAGTAGGATCATTTCTAGAAATTGTTCTTCAGAAAATAGACATAGGTACAAAGATAAATACATGAAGATACTATTATAATATCTGAATATTATTTATAATAGCAAAAATGGAACTAATACAACTGTCTGACAATAAGGTATTGATTTAAAAATTATGAAACATCAGCATAGTTATGTTTTTAACTAATGTTTTGAGGGGGAAATATTCATGGTACATCAAAGGACTAAAAATTCAGTGACTAACTGAATTAGTTAAAACATTAACTAATGTTTTGAGGGGGAAATATTCATGGTACATCAAAGGACTAAAAATTCAGTGAAAAAGTAGTATATACCTATACAGATGGCCAGTCTCTCAGTTTTGCCTCAGGCCCCAAAAGTTTAGGACACAGGACATCCTAAAGAATAAGGGAATCATCCCGGGAATAAGTCACAGACATCCTAAAGCAGGTACCAGAGCACTTCTGCAGCAGCAGCTAAAGACAGTGAAACCAGTTTTACTACCTTTAGTCAGTTCCAGGCTTTGCAAGGACGGCTGAGAGTTGAAGAGGCCCACAGAGAAGTGTTCAGAAGAGACTTGCCCGTGTGCTCTGGTCCCTCCAGTCTCCCCCACCTCAAGGGGAGATGGAGGAGCTTCAGGAACACACTTCCAGAGCTGGACAGGTGTCCCCTGGGGTTTGGTCTGAGTCCTTTAACAAAAATCCATAGTCAAGAGCCTCTTTGTAGCTGGCAAAGTGGAAAAGAGGACGGCCTTGGTGGCATATGGCGCTCCCCCAGTGGAGGGCAAAGGTAAGGCATGCGCTTCCCATGGCCCAATTATAGGCCCTAGAGAAAGGGCCATTTCCGAAGGCATCGCAACCGATCTTCATCGAGGTCTAAACTGCCGGGAGACCACAGCTGGGCAGGGCCCATAAACCGGCTCACCTGCTAGTGAAGTCTCCAGACGTCACCCTTGGGACCACTCAAGCGGGTCTCTCTTCCCTCCTCTGCTTTCCTCTCCTTTTCGTCCCTACCTTGGAGGGGTCCAAAGCAGCAGCTAACAAGGATGGACAGAGTAAGGCAAAAAAGGAAAAAGGCTTATTCCTCTTCACTGAAGCCTTCCAAGCCTGAAACAGTCCTCTCCACTCACTCATTCTGGAATTTTATACATTGCAAAAACACAAGAGGGAAACGCCTCAGAATGTTGATGTGTAAACAGTGTTTATCTTCTGGCATATATGACTTTTTCATCCTGTATTTCTTTCTAAATTTTATAATTTAGTACCTATATAATCAGATTAATTAATTAATCAATTAAATTAATTAATTTAATACCTATATAATCAGAACAAAACATGTATACATACTCAGAAAAAATGTGTTTTTTTAATAATGACCCTTCAAGAATTAATTTGTTATCTATAAAATATATGTAATATATTAGACAATCAATTCCTCAGAAATATGTTCTTTCACGGTATAATTTCATTTGAGGCCTAGTCTTCTGAAAGAAATCTAATTTGCCAAGTTGGGAATTTAAAACTATTATTTTTCCTCAAAATGGTTGCTGTCTTGATTAAAAAATAATTATTGATTTACTACTGACAATAGGCCATTCGCCTTATACACATTGCTTCTAATCCTCACGCTAATCCAGCGGGAAAGATTGCATTGTCCCAATTTTAAAATGAGGAGAAGGGCACTGTAGAGAAGTAAAGTTGCCCAGGGTCCCCCAGCTAGTGCACAGAGGAGCCAGGATTAGTCCTCGAGTCTGTGCCTTGCTGTGCAGAGCTCCCAGATAATTTGTGTGTCCTTTCTCTGGCCTCTTCTGTGTTTGCGTCAAAGAAAACTCTGGTTCACACACTGAACTTGTACACGACTGCTGCATAGAAACCGAGTAGTCATTATGCTTGGTTGCATGACACATGGCTTGATTTCTTTATTTTTTTAAAGTTTATTTATTTATTTATTTATTGGACAGACAGAGATCACAAGTAGGCAGAGAGAGGAGGAAGCAGGCTTCCTGCGGAGCAGAGAGCCTGATACGGGGCTCGATCTCAGGACCCCGCGATCATGACCCGAGCCGAAGGCAGAGGCTTAACCCACTGAGCCACCCAGGTGCCCCCTCTTTGACTGTTTAATATAACAGTGAACACAAGAGAACACACTGCCAGCCCAACAACTAGAACTTTCCCAGTGGCTTACCACTGTGCTCCTCCCCATTCCACCCCTGAAGAAGTAACCACTCTTCTGGGCGCCTGGGTGGCTCAGTGGGTTAAGCCGCTGCCTTCGGCTCAGGTCATGATCTCAGGGTCCTGGGATCGAGTCCCACATCGGGCTCTCTGCTCAGCAGGGAGCCTGCTTCCCTCTCTCTCTCTCTGCCTGCCTCTCTATCTACTTGTGATCTCTCTCTCTCTGTCAAATAAATAAATAAATAATCTTTAAGAAGTAACCACTCTTTTATAATTTTGATACAGTAGTAATATAGAAATAAATCTTCCATGTAAAAGTAGCTAAATATGTACATGTAGAGATTTTTAATGTAAATGAAGTCGTACCATACATATTGGTTTACAACTTGCTTTTTTTATAACTTAGTATTTCTTGGAGTTTCTTCTCTGTCAGATACCCCTAAGGAACCAAGTTCTCTGCAGCTGACTGATAAGTGAGGACAGTGTCTGTGGTACATTAACTTGTCTGCTTTGGTTCCACAACCTCTAGGGGATCTTTGCCCCAGCCTTCAGATTCCTTGGTTTGAGCTAAATGTATGTGATTTCTGCAGGTAGTTCCGACACCTCCGCGTGTAGCCAAACCCCGTACGTGTGCAGGACATGCGTATGCACACTGCCCCCACCCGCCACACCCGCTGAGAAGACATGGTTTGTTAAATGGTGGACATGTTACAACTGCGTCACGTGCACCTGTCCTTTAGTTAATGATGCGACACTGTCGTTTGCATGGAAAAGTAATTATGCTTTTTAAATAATACACCTAATACTTTATTAGAACACATAGTTTTAACAAAGAGATACTTTCTCTAAGTGGTAGTTATAAAATTTACTGAGATGTAACTATCAGACTCTACTTTTGCCTCAATTTATTGGCTGTTTATTTTGCTTATTGCAGAAGTATTTAATTTTCTGAGATTTAATTTGAGCCTCTAGAATCCCATTTTATCCTCTTCCTAATATTTCCTTCCATGGCTCATTTATACTGGCCTTCCTGGGAAAACTCAAGAGAGAAAGAATTCTCTTCTTCCAGGCTTATAGTAGGTTCCATTCTGAGACCCTGTATTACCTTTTTTTGAATGTCAGTGTTGAAGGTATTAGTGTAAAACCATGAAGGTGAATGCTTTCCTCCTTATATGGGTTCCAGAAAAAAAGGTAAGCTATTGGGGGTGCCTGGGTGGCTCAGTGGGTTAAGCCGCTGCCTTCGGCTCAGGTCATGATCTCAGGGTCCTGGGATTGAGCCCCGCATCGGGCTCTCTGCTCATCGGGGAGCCTGCTTCCTCCTCTCTCTCTCGGCCTGCCTCTCTGCCTAGTTGTGATCTCTGTCAAATGGATGGAATCTTTAAAAAAAAAAAAAAAGAACACAGGCTTCTGCCACCACCACTCTCGCGAGGTGATCCTGGGCGAGTTACCTTCCACACGTCAAGAAACTTTGCAGGACACCGACTACGTGCCAGACACTCCATCAGAAACAGAAGCAAAATGACAAATATATCTGGTCCCTGCCTGCAGAGACCATACAGATTATTACGGGAGGCAAATGCATTTTAGTCATTTTATTTTATTTATTTTTTATTTTTTTATTTTAAAGATTTTACTTATTTATTTCCCAGAGAGAAAGAGATCACAAGTAGAGGCGGACAGAGAGAGAGGAAGGGAAGCAGGCTCCCCGCTGAGCAGAAAGCCCGATGCGGGGCTTGATCCCAGGACCCTGAGATCATGACCTGAGCCGAAGGCAGTGGCTTAACCCACTGAGCCACCCAGGCGCCCTTTCTTTCTTTCTTTTTTTTTTTTTTAAGATTTTGATTTTCTCATTTCTAAAGCAGAAGTCATTATTTTTACCTTATTGGCTGGTTTGAAGATTCAAGTTCAGATGGTATCATCTGTAGAGAGCCTTGTGCACGGCAAGCACTAGATAAATGGTGCTTCTGTTTGTTTATCTCAACAGTTCGGAATGAGGAGCCAAGTCTACGGAGGGAGAGTTTGGTTAGAATAAACGTCATCTAGAACTTGGTCCTAAATACACAGAAATTCAAAGTGCAGCCTATGGGTGATGTGACTTATCAGTTAGGGCCTCGGGAGCCTCAGATGACTGACTGCTCGCTCTGTCTGAGTCATCCGTCTTCTATGGCAGCCGAAACAGGTTTTAAAAATAGCACACAGATCCCAGAGAGGGCCAGCTCTCCACGCTGCTGTGCTCAGACTCTCTGAATTCTGGTTTCAGCGTGTAGGCAGGGGGTACCACTGATTAGGCAGTCCATCAAGGGACACCACCAGAGTGATGAGAAACGGGGAGTCCAAGCCATGAAAAGAGTGGCTGGCCGGAGGAGATTCGGCCTGCCGTGCATGTCAGAAAGTGGAGGTGGGGGAGTGCAGGGTGAAGGGATAAAAACAAGGGTCCGCTTGTTCCCTGAGACTCCAGAGGGCACAGTGATGACCAGGGATGTAAGCGGAATGGAGAAGGTTCAGTTTGATGAGCCTTTCTCCCATAGGATTAAAGGTGTCTAAAAATTTACCTGTCTTCCTTGGTTTTTGTGATCATGCAAAAGGCAGAGAAGCATATTGCTAGGGTGCCGTGGAGGAAGTTCCTCATCACCTCTGTTTGGAGATTGGACCAGAACCAAATGATCTTCAAGACCCCTCCAGCTTTGATATTTTTGTGATTTCATACCCACTCCAAGTGTAGCTTATTTGTAAAGGCGTATATAAGAGTGACGGTTACAAGCTTACATTGTAATTGGAGGAGCAACACACATTTCAGAAGTTCTTCAGAGTGTGAGGATGAAGTCATAGTAAGAGAATGGCATAGAGCTGATTATGATTATTTGCTAAATGAATTTAGAATTCGACGCTTTTCAACCTTTTTTTATTATTTCAAATTTTTATTTAAATTCTAGTTGGTTAGCATCAAGTGTAATCTTGGTTTCAGGAGTAGAATTCAGTGATTTATAGCTTGCTGTAATGCCCAGCGCTCACCACAAGTGACCTCTTTAATACCCATCACCCATCTAGCCCATCCCCCACCCATCTCCTTCCCAAAACTCCCAGTCTGTTCTCTACAGTTAAGAGTCTCTATTCGTTTGCTTCCCTCTCTCTTTCTTTAATGTCTTATAAAGCACTAGTCCCTCACAAACTGAGTGCGTAATCTCAGGGAGGAAAAGGATATTTATATGTTTCTAGGTTATTATAGTATCATTATAATGTCAAGGGCTTAAAATTTTTAATAATTACTAAAGCGTGTTAAATAAACTTTTTAATGGGAAGATGATATCGAAGGTCAGGTGCTGTATCGAGATTGTAGGGTTAGAACGCCGGTGACTGAACGTTGCAGTGCAGGGTAACGTTTTCTTTGTAGAACTTTCGAAGTTTTACTGCACGGCGGACATTATGTCCACCAGGACTACGGCAGGACAAAGCCAGTATTCGGTAAAATTAGATCATCTGCTTCGAGACCAACACTTTTATTCGTATTATAAGAAACTGGTTCAGCATGTGTGGGATCAGGGGTATATGGGAAATCTCTGTACCTTCCATTCAGTATTGCTGGGAACCCAAAACTGCTCAAAAAAAAAAAAAAAAGAATAGTTAACGTCCTTATATATTTTAAATTAATGAAGCCAAACAGTAATTAAGTGGTGGAGTCTAACTTGTGAGACTCTGAACTCTTGGCAATTTCCATCGGTAGACTAGAAAGACCGTACGTAACCACACGCTCAGCAGAACTCTTGACATGTTCAGCCGCATGTTACCTGTGGTTTGTCTGCAGGGTTCGGAAGGAAGGGGAATGTGAGGGTCATACAATAGCATCAACACTTGTTTGGCATAGACCCTAGAGAAGCAAAACCAATGTTCATTCAACAACCAGCATATATGGCAGGTTTAACTCCACATTGGAGTTAAACTAATGTTAACTTAAAAAAGTTAAACCTCCAGCCGAAATAGCTTGATGGTGGTTGATGACTGTCAGCCATGAGTGTCCTCCAACTAAGACCACCTGCTCTCCAGATCAACAGCCAACTATCAGTTGGTTTCCCCTTTTGAGGTGCCTAGTGAGAACATCTGTAATTTTTATTATATTACAAATATTCATCAAGAAATATTTATATATCTGAAAATTATTTAAAATTATTCTCAAATACCAACTAACCCAGTTTGAAAATATTGAGTGTCTCTTTCCTCATAAGTATAATGGGGGAGTTAATTAATTCATCTCTAAGGAGTTCCTTACTTCTAAAGTTCTGCAGCTTTATAAAATCCAGCCCTTAAGAAGTATTGGAATTATTTTGCCTGGACATAGTTGTAAATATTTAATGACACTACGTGTCTATACGTGTCTATACTACTATACGGATAGTACGGTGCACTATCCATACTACATTGTTAACATTTCTTTAAAAATGATTTAAAAATTGATGTGTATAATTAGAGCCTGCTTGTGTATCCTCTAATTTATTAATATGGATATATAAAGAAGTAAACACACATTTATAAAATAAATATAACACTGTGTTGGTAATTGATCCGTTATTGATTATCCCTGAGTAGTAAGACCACAGGTGATTTTTGTTTTTTCTTCTTTCTCCTCCATAATTTATTTCTACTTACCATCTGAATTAATTTTACAGTAGGAAACAGCATCCGAATCTAAAAAAAAAAAAACTAAGGTGTGTGTTTTGTAAATTGTTTTAATACAGCACTCTATGAAACCCACCACATTGAAGGAAGATCCAACAAGGGACCTGAAACAGCTTCTCCAAGAGTTGAGAAGTGTGATCAACGAGGAACCAGCCGTGCCGCTGGGCAAGCCCGAGGAGGAAGGGAGAACACCGTCCCTGGGAGTCTCCTACGTGGCTGTGTAAGGCTGGGGGGATGCAGGATCCCCGGGTTCTCTGTGGGAGGTGCAGGTTTAACTTCGAAGAGTATCTGACATCTCCAGGGAAAACAACATGAAAGCGGAAGGAGCGAAACAAAAGTCAAATAACGTGATATCAAGAGCAAATAATATAGTTATCATTCCGTTCAGAAGGAAGTCATCAAAGCAAGGCGTTACCCAAAGTTACATTCGCGTAGTAATTTATAGTTCCCAACAGATTTCACATGCATAATCTTATTTGATTACCATAACAACTGTTTGAAACCAGACAGGGCAGGAGCTGTTATTCCCATCTTAAAAAGGAGAAAAACACAAGTTTCAGAAGGCTGACTTGCCTGCAGCCACCCAGTTAAACTAAACCCGTGAGGACTACATGACTCTCCAGATGTAATCTAATAGGAAAGTCCTTGGTTCTCTAGAGATTCATGCCAGTGACATATACCAAATGAACAGAAGGTCACACCTGAAAAAGATTTCTGCCAGTTCTCCAGCCCTTCCCTGTATTACCTGCAGAAATCAATGAGATTCTCATGTTCTTTTCAAATACTGTTTCAAAATTTTACTGTGTATTATTATTAGATTAACTGAAAGCATTTTAATACAGTACACACCATATTTTTGGCATAATAATATTAATTGTATACTAGCCATTAGTATTACAACAACCTTTTGTAATATTCATTTTCTAGTTATATGACAAATATCTAAAAGTAAAACTCTAACATAATACTTACCTATAAGCAATCTCCAGTTTCTTAAGATGTTTAATTAGTATATGTTAACCTGAAGTAGTTAAATATTAACTGGATTTATTTGATGTTTATTAATACTATTAGTAATAGTAATAGTAAAATAATAAGCACAGCCCAGTTACCTAGCGTAACATTGCATTCTCTGAATCATGTGTCAGAAACGTTCCATTGGCCACTCCACTGAGGAATACATGTATGTGCAAAACAATATACATGCCTCCTAAGGCAGAGCAGTATTTATTATTAAGCTCATTTGACAGATGAGTTAATTTAGGCATAGATTGTATTGTCTTCTCCTATGAAGCAAAGAGGCAAAACCAAAAGTAAAAGTTGGAACCCAGGCTCCCAGCACTAATCATTCCACAAAGAAGACCGTGATTTCTTGATCAGGTGATTTCCATCACTTTAGCCACTAATTATGGGCTTAAATTATATTGGATTATATTGAACGTGAATATATTCATGAATATATTTGGTCCCTGCCTTTAAAGAATGCATGTTAATTTGCTATAATCCTACAAATGACCTTGTCACCAAAGCCTAAACTCAGCTTAAAGCTTTTAAGAGTCTGTGAAAGCATTTCTGAGCTGATGAATTCCAAGGGCAGCCTTCTGCAAAATTTGCTTGGAGGCCTAAGATCTGCTGCTGTGCTTTCAAGAGCAATTGATTATTCTAAAAATACATGGAATCTGGAAATTGTTCTTTGTATAATTAACTGAGAATTATATTTATACAGAGATGTTAGAGAAAGAGGTTGCATAACTGAATCAAGCCTGAGATTAGAGATATGCCATAGGTAGGAAGAATCTGAGATTCTGATCTAATTAATTATCCAATAATTTTTTTATGTTTCCAGGTAATTTAGGAAGTTTGGACAATTTGCATGGGAATCGATGGGATTTGGGCATTGAAAGCAAGCTGTTACATTAATAAAACTAAATCAGACTTCAGTATATATACATACAGTATAATGTATTTTCTAGAAATCAATAGGAATTTTTTTTGGCTTATTTTAAATTTTGCTGCTGTTTACCCATAGGAAGATATTTACATGGTATACCATACCAAAAATAGAAGATTTTTTTTCTACATTTTACACTCATTTACAATGGTTTACCTAACTTCTGAGAGGAGGGTAGTCTGGAAGGAAGGTCTAACAACCTCAATACAGGATTTTAAGAACCCCACAGAGACCAATCCTGTTTTCCTCAGTAATTGAGAGCTAAATTTTTAAATGAGATCCTAAAAAGAGCATAAAGAAATGAAATCCATAACCCCTCAACAGAGACAACCTCTTCTTTTTAGCCAGGAGGAAAAAAAGCTAATATTGGTCTGTTATCCATGTCAGACATGAAGGACATGGCTCGCGGGTCTTCATCTACTCGCCGCCGTCTGCTGCGTTGGGACCTGGTCGCTCAGTCTGCCCCGGAAGGCCCTCCCCAACTTGTCACCAGCCCGCTTGACTCCCACAGTGCGCTCTAACCAAAACAGAGTGCTCCTGGCTCCCAAAAGGAGTCCAGTCCTTTCGTCTTCAAGCTCTTCTTTACACTGTTTTACCGCCTGGAAGAGCCAGTGCCCCAGTCTCCCTCTTTGAATCTGCGTTGGTGTAAAAGCAGGTTCAGAGGAACTACGTAGTTTTGTCATTCAGTAAAAATAACACCGTGTGCTCTTCGTTTCTCCCACCCTTCTGCCGACAGAAGCAACAACTCATTAAGGGACTCCACCGAAGGCAGCAAATCCAGTGATACTCTCAGCAGGTGAGAAGTGATCTTACCAGTCCCTGACTGGACGAGAGTCCCCGTTTCTACCACTTACTTATGAATTCAATAGCTGGTTGTCCCCCACCATGTGCCACCCTCCACGCTAGGTCCGTAGAACGTAATAGTGGGCAAGACAGACATGGGCTTACAGTTTTAACATCTGTTTATTGACTGCCTGGGAAAAAAACCTTACTTTTATCTTTTCTATTTCACCACCTGGAAAAAAAAAGAGAGATCAGAGCCTTTCTCATGTCCTAAGACTATGAAAATGAATTTTGTTTAAATCCAGCTAGACGAGGCCTAATTCATTGCTGTATCTTCAGCATCAGCCATATTGCCTGACACAGAGTAGTTGTTTGATAAACGTTTGTTTAGTGAATGAATGAAGACAGTATTATATATATATTATATATATATAATATATATATAATAATTATATATTATATATAATATATAATATAACAAAGTATTATATTTTCTTACTGTCTCTACTGCTTTGTCGATATATACAATGAATTTGAATCTTTCTAAACTAGATCCTTCTCTTTAATGAGTTTTGATTTTCTTCTCACCGAGGTATAGAACCTATTAGTAATATCTACAGCTATCTATGGCATATTTTTATTTTTTACATTTTCTGGATCTTTTGGACTTATTTCATTTAGTCTCTCTGACTTAGTTTTTGACTTGGGCATTATATTATCCATATATGGATTGGAAATGAAGGCTCAGATTGTTTACACAACTTGCAGAGTCATAGAGCTTGTGAACAGGGGAGTCACATTAGAACTCTGGTCTTGCTGGTTCCTGAGCTCAGGAACCACATCTGTGTACCTGGACTCAGCTCTGGGGAAGAGCCCAATCCTAGGCATGGGGCACAGAGAGGCTTCTACCCTAAGATATGTAAGCTCTGCTGTAGTTTTTATACGATCAGAAAACCTATTTCCTTTAGCAATGATGTGTTTGTAAAGAGAGAGATTAGGGAGGAAAAGCTGGACCTGGCCCCTTCCTGCATTCAAATGGGAGGAATTTCCCATTTGGATGCAGAAAGAATTTCTTTCTTTTTCTTTCTCTTTCTTTCTTTTTTTCTTTCTTTCCTTTCTTTTTCTTTCCTCCCTCCCTCCCTTCCTTTCTTTCTTTTTTAAGATTTTATTTATTTGAGAGACAGAGCACACAAGCAAGCGGGTCTGGCAGGGGGAGGGAGAGAGAACCTGAAGGCAGACTCCCCGCTGATGGGGGCATTGATCTCATGAGTCCCAGATCATGACCTGAGCCCAAACCAAGAGCTGAACGCTTAACCAACTGAGCTGCCAGGCACCTCGAGAAGAAGAGGTTTTCAGATATTTCATAGAAGCTCCAAAAAGTATGAAACATACTAGAAAATTAAAGATGCACTTAAATACTCTCTACCGTGGTAAATTGGCTATTTAAAAACTTCGCCTGTAAAAGAAGGAGAAAGAATACCTACATTTGCTGTTTCACTGCAACATTTCACTATCATTGCGGCATCTTTACTCGACAAAATAAGTCAGTTCTCGGGACGCCTAGGTGGCTCAGTTGGTTGAGCGACTGCTTTCGGCTCAGGTCGTGATCCTGGAGTTCCGGGGTCGAGTCCCGCATCGTGCTCCCAGCTCCACGGGGAGTCTCCTTCTCCCTCTGACCTTCTCCTTGCTCATGCTCTCTCTCACTGCCTCTCTCTCACTAAATAAAAATCTTTAAAAAAAATAAGTCAGTTCTCCACCAAATGTCTCAGAGATGAGACTCTCAGAGCAAGTCAAGCACAAATCCCCATACAGAGAAGTGCATGTCTTTAATTTTTTATTCCATTCTGGAAATAAGGACTATATTGATTTAACTTAAAAGGTTGCAGCGTAACAAAGGCCATCATTCCACAGACCCATGCCCCCATCTCATCTCCTATTTCTGTGAAGGGCGCCCTCTTTCCAGAGCGCCGCTGCTTAAATCCTAACATTATCTCTGGTTCTTCTTTCTCCTCTGTCTCGTTTCTTTCGTCACTAGATCTTACTAATTTCAACTCTGAAGCAGTTCTCAAATCCATTTTCTTCTTCGTACATCTTCTCGAGCTGCCTGCATTCTTTCCCTGTGACTGCTCCAACGAAATCAGTCGCTTCGAACAACACAAATGTCTCTCTCACATTCTAGGAGGCCCAAAGTCCTCCATCAGCTCCACTGGGCGAAGTCCCGATGTTGGCAGCGCCTGACCCCCTCCAGAAGCTCTTCGGGCTAATCCATTTCCTCACCTTTCTCCCACTCCTAGGGCTTCATTCCTTGTACCCTGGCTCGTGGCGTCTCCCTTCATCTTCAGACAGCAGCACAGCGTAGCATCTCCAAATCCCTCCATCTGCTGGGACTGCCGCATTGTCCTCTCTCTCCCGAATGAAATCTCCCCCGGCCTCCCGTCTTAGGATACGGTGGGGATAACCTCCCGGCTAACCCAGGGTAATCTTCCCATCTAAAGACCCTTGATTTCCTCACATCTGCCAAGTCTCTGGAACACTCGTAGGATCTTGGTATTCAGAAGCGGATAGACCTGGCCGCCGCGACTGAGCCTACCCCACGGCGTTAGGCCTTGTTCCCTTATTAGGTTGTTGTGGTGGCCTTGACCGTGTTTAGTGCGGATGTTTTTAAACATCTCTTAAACGTCTCTTGCGTGTTCGTCACTTCTGTGTATCAGCTTCAAATTGATCTGCCTAAAGCACACCTCAGACTGTGTCCGTTCCCAGCCCCCAGACCTTCAGAGTCCCCCCGCTGCCCACTGCAACGGCAACTGCCCTGGGAATTGGGCTCTCCACAGTACAGCCATGGCCTTCCTTTCCAGGAACAGACTTGGTGGTCTTAGGCCCCCTTTGGAGTCACCAATATTGAAGATTCCTGAGAACTTTTGTTTGTACAGGTCATTTCTATTGCTATTCCAAGTATTGGGAAATAAGTTTTCATATTAAGCATTAAAACATTTTGATACACATTTAGAAATAACTAAGTGTATTACATGTCAATGTAATGGCATTTTAGATTAAAAAATAATTTTTTCAAACAAGAAATTGTTGAGAAGGCATTGTTTTACAGTTTCATGTGTGGCTTAATAAAAGACAGCTGGAGGGGTGCCTGGGTGGCTCAGTGGGTTAAAGCCTCTGCCTTCGGCTCAGGTCATGATCCCAGGATCCTGGGATTGACCCCCGCATCAGGCTCTCTGCTCAGCAGGGAGCCTGCTTCCTCCTCTCTCTCTGCCTGCCTCTCTGCCTACTTGTGATCTCTCTCTCTGTGAAATAAATAAATAAAAAATTTTTTAAAAAAGAGCTGGATTCTCATATCTGCATCTTCATTTAATCTATTGTGACATCAGATACCGTGGAGCCTCTGGGAGACTCCACTGTATACTTAGGAGAGACTGAAAATTAAAAAGCAATATCTTGGTAGTGTTACAATGAAAACAGTGTTGACATCGCAAACGCCCTTCAAGGGAACAACTGCCATCATAGTCTTACACCGTTACCCAAACCACAGAGAAGAGGGTGGTTTATTTCAGCTTGTGGATTTAAGTAAGTCTGATAGTTCCGTGACGTGATACTACTATTGCCAAGAGAGGTTCCTTTCTTCGTCCTTTTTTTTTAATATTTTATTTATTTGACAGAAATCACAACTAGGCAGAGAGGCAGGCAGAGAGAGAGGAGGAAGCAGGCTCCCAGCTGAGCAGAGAGCCAGATGTGGGGCTTGATCCCAGGACCCTGGGATCATGACCTGAGCTGAAGGCAGAGGCTTTAACCCACTGAGCCACCCAGGCGCCCCTCGTCTTTTTTTTTTTAATTTTTAAAATAAGTTACTAAGATTGTGTCTCTTAGAATCGCTGAGAGAAATACTGGGTTTGATCGGCTGATCTTATAAAAAATGAATCTTATAACCAACACTATCACATTTCTCTTCTGCAAAATGTTCGTGGGTACCGAATGCATAAAGATAATGCAACTTGAGATCTCCCTCTCAGGGCATTGTAGGGTTTCTGAGAGTTAGCGTCAAAACTGCCATCTTTTGTTTCTATTTTTAAGTTACCACTGTCATGTGCGTTAGCGTGCGTCTGTCCGTGACTCTCAGCCGTGTGTTTGTGGGGTGGGATGTTTGCATGACGGTCCTTGTGCTTGCAGAGAGCCCGTCACATTGCACACGGGGGACTTGGAGGACCCGTCCAGCTGCTTCACGTTCCCGTCCACAGGTGAGTAGGCAGGGAAGGCTCGCAAGCTGGGCCGGCCTCACGCTCCAGGGGCTCCCGGGTTTCAGGGGAGCAGAAGGCAGGCATTACAGCAGCCTCGCAGTCCCCTTTAACTCTCCAGGCTCGTTTCCTACCCCTCCCCCGCCCCCCAGTCTGCTTCATCCTCCCTGGAATCGTTCCTTCAGCAGACCAGGCACCAGGCGGCTTCTCTCCTAAGGCCTTTACCCCACTGTTCCTTGCGTGTTGCTAATTCCCCAGCTACACTAAAGCCGTCGCCCTGATGTCACCACGCGGTGAGACTACTCTAACCTCCCTCTGGAAAACTGTAGCTCTGCTATACTGCCACTCACCCTCTTTCTTCCTGTAAATCACACTTAGTATTTTTTAATATGTACCTTACTAATTTATGTTGTTCGTAAAGATGACTGTGTTAGCACGCGCCAGACAAAAGCTGCACGAGGGCAAATGTCTGCAATTGTCTGGTTTCCTGATACATCCCAGGAATGTAGCAGGTGCTCAGTAAATACTTACTGAACGGATGAAAAGAAAGAATGGAGACAGATGGTTCTTTTCATAATTTCCAAAGAGTATAATCCTGTCTGTAAAATAAGGAGGGCAAGGAAGAAATTGAAAGAAAACGGAATCTGTTGAAAAGCAAAATGGCATCACAGAGATGAAATGGAAGAGAAAGATAAAAACATTCCAGGAGAAAACCCTAGGAAAAGTAAGAGTAGGATAGGCATGACTGAAATCACACAGACTTGATGGGCCTCTAGAGAAAATTACACAAAAAGAAAGATGAAAAATAATTACAGAGAGTATATTAGATTTGGAAGGTATAATTAGTCTTCCTATAGAAGAGAATAAGACGAATGAGAAAGAATGAAACTGAAGATGATAGTAATTCACCAAAAGTTTAGCTAATTCTGGACAGTAGTCATGTAAATACAGAAAATTGAGGTATGAAGTGAAAGAGATGGGAGAAAGATAAGTTTCTGGGTTTTCTTTTTTTTTTAATAGAAGATTGTAAACCTATATCTGAAATCAAAACATAGGTTTTTTTTTAAAAAGATTTTATTTATTTATTTGACAGATCACAAATAGGCAGAGAGGCAGGCAGAGAGAGAGGAGGAAGCAGGCTCCCTGCTGAGCAGAGAGCCCGATGTGGGACTCCATCCCAGGACTCTGGGATCATGACCTGAGCCGAAGGCAGAGGCTTAAACCCACTGAGCCACCCAGGCGCCCCTAGGATCTGTATTTTTTTCTCTTGGTTTTCTGTCATGTCATTTTGCCCCTTCTGTGCCTGGCTATTTTTGTTGTATGATAGACACACTTGAAAAATTATACAGATAGTCTGAGGCCTAGAATGAGGTTGCCTTCTTCCAGATAGCATCCGTGCTAGACAACCAAGAACACTATAATCCCAGATCAATTTAATCCGGTCAGGAATTAAGATAATTTGAAGCTGGGCCTCTGGATCCCCAAGGGCAAGTCTTACTCCTTTGCTGTTCGAACCCGAAGCCTTGGGTATTTATCAGGACATCTCCTCACCACTATCACTTGGGAACATTTTCTCATGAAAGTTTGACTTTTTAAGAGGTGCAATATACTATTTTTAATTAATTCTCTACTTTTGCTTCTGCTTTTGTTCTTGCCAAATTTTAGCAAGTCCGTCTGTGAAAAATTCAGCTTCTCGATCATTCCATTCGTCTCCTAAGAAGTCCCCGGTTCACTCACTGCTCACTAGTTCGGTTGAAGACTCAGTGGGTTCCACACCCCAGTACAGGTCCACGAAACCTGTGCATTCGTCTGATTCTGTTAAAGGTAAGAGTGGTCTGGTACCACTGAGGAGACTGACTTCCTTCCCTGGTGAATTGAAAGTTCTTTTCCGCAATCAGAATTAGTAAGATTTCACGTGGTGTCCTTACGACGCCGTGTTACTGAAGTGGGTCTCATTTAACAAAATAGCTGTCGTGCGTGTGCACACTCATGTGCGTGCACGCTCACGCTCTCGCCTGAATAGATAATATTCTACGTGGATATTGTCTCTTCCTTTCTCTGACATGAGTAATGAAATGTCCCTTCCTATTTTACTGTAAGATTTGGGGTCTTTTTTTTTTTATGCTGTGACTTTTCTTACATTCTCTAAAACCGTGGCTCTCTTCCGTCTCCACCTTTGTAAGCGCAAGTATCTCTCATACAAACTTGTCAAAAATGTCCTCATTTTAAAAATTTTAAGCCCATTTGTTATTTGCTAAGACAGATGAGAAAGATGGTTTGATTTAGGTTGAAGTGCATGACTAAGTGGATGCTAGGTATTGTATGTACGTGTTGGACTGAACTTGGGATGTTTTTCCCGTCACGATGGCCACGCAGACACTGCAGTGCTCTCTGGCCTCGCTCCTCTTGGCACGGGACCAGCTGGGCAAGTTGTCGCATCACTGGTCAGTCAGTTCTTAGTCTTGAGAAACCCTCTGCCTCACGCTTTATGGATCCCCCAAAATAGGAACACCAAAGCCTAATCACAGATTTTAACATATGTTCTTTTTCACTGTCTTTTTTCTGCATTTTGTTCCTCCTTCCTCTCATGTTTCTAAGTTATCCTTTAGTATTTTAAAAAACTTTAAAGCAGCAAATTCTTTCACTCCTAGAGCAGTGACTTGCAGGAGTATAACAACGCTTCTGGTTACCTCATTATTAACTCGTGATTACACACCAGCCTGGAATTTTTTTCTGTTTTCAGATACTCGTCAAACACCATGTATTATTTAGTGAAAACCTCCGAGTAACTGTTTTTCATCCTTTTGAACTAAACTAATTCTTAGATGATTGCCTTCAATACCAATATCTATATGGAAAAGGTATTTTGTGGGTAGGAAAATGAGCCACCAAAAAAATAGTCTCAAGATTATACAGCAATCAGGGACTAAGATCAAATGAAAACTTCAAGATTGCCAATCAGTCTTTTTTGAGACTGGCAAAACTTAGCACACTGCTTAGGGCTTAGCTGGCATGCTTCCGGCCCCCTTCACCTGCCGCCGCCACATTCATTCCAGGGTCACTGTGGCCAAGTCAGCGTCTGCACCGTCTCTCCCGCCGTATAACACTGTCCTCATTCCGGGCACAGCCACTAACATGGGCACTGGTCTCACGCGCATTCAAAATCATTGCCATGGTCAGTATTAAATCTTTCTCTTCCAAATCCTACATAAACGGAGATACTCAGGTTTGGTCTGAAAAGCTGTAATTCATAATGCAGAATGTATCATTAAATTTAAAGTATTCCTCTCTTTCATCCCATTTAATGCTATGTAAATAATAATAAATCAGATCAGTTTGAAACAGATAAGCTAGTATTGCAATATTTAGATAAAACACTTTTTTTATGTCTTAAAGTTTCCGTTATTTTAAATGAAAGCTTGTTTAACCTGTAATTAAGATTCCTAAAATACCAGATAAACTTTTAATATCACATCTAAGCAATTTTCTAACAGCTTCACAGTCTCAGCCAATAGAAACGACAGGAAAAACGTGCAGGAAGCTTCAGAACAGACTGGAAAGCTTGCAGACTCTTGTAGAAGATTTACAGATGAAGAACCAAGGTACTGTGTACATTTCAGACAGAGCTTCCTGGCTCGAAAGAATCCTCACCTCCCCTTCCGGTTAAGCCTCCTACCTATAGAGCCGCCGAAGAGGATACTGAATAAGCAGTTGGAAACCCTAGCCAAAATGCAAAGGTCTTAGCCACGACTAACCCCGGCGTTCACTGTGCAACCCCGGCCAGGTCACCTAAGCCTCGCTCCACTCTGTCGTCTAATAGGGGTGAGAACACTGCTGACCAGCCCTCAGCAGGACAAGTTTTGAGCAGTTTTCACGTGAGATTTGCCCACACACTGTCCTTCTTGTCCCCGTGAGGTGTGTACGCAAGCATTGGTGTGCACACCGATGTCCCTGTGAGGTGTGTGGCCAGGATAACCTTGCAGTTGATAGCTAGAAGGCAAAAGATCCTCACTGCACCTTCCCCAGGATTTAAGTTAGCGTAGGCGAGAAGAGACTGTGCCAGCACGTGAATCGTTAAACAAAAGGAGAAACTACTTTTAAACGTGCTAAAGCTATTTGAATGAGAAACCGTCGTACTCTGCCGGTGGGAGGCAACTTCGGGGGCACAAGTTCTAAGTGGACGTTCCTGTGCAGGTGGGAGCTTACGGATTTGTTCTGGGATTTGGGAGCGCTATCCCATTTTACGTTTTCCTGGTATAAATTCATGAATCCAGGAGCCTTTGTCAGAGAGAAATAATTTTGGAGTATACTTGTTTTTCTGAGCCTGTCTTTCCATCTCTAGGGACTATAAGTTGCTAGATGAAGGATAATAAATATTTTTCTAAGGACAATTCCTTCTCAAGTAAATTGAACTTTATTAAAAGTAACAGTTGCGCTTAGTGTTTACTGAGCACTTACTATGTGCCAGGCCCTGTACTCCGTGCCTGACTTCCGTTTTCTTTACGTGAGTCTCCCAGCAATGCTGGGAGGCGGGTACTGGTATCAGGTCCTTTGAAAAGGAGGAAACTGAAGATCACATCGCAGTCGGTCAGTAAGTTCTAAGTCGCACACTGAGGAGTAGAGTGGGGCTTGGTCAGCAATTGCTGATTCCAAAGCCCACATTTTTTTTAATATGCTAAGACGATACCAAATTGTTAGTAGGGAAAACTCCAAATCCCTTCTAATAATCCCAGATCCCTGTGTATGTACACCAAGAAAAGCATTTGATTTTAAGCCTATTGTGTTTTTTTAAAGGATGCATTATCTTACTGGCCCCATTTTATTCACATTTGACTTCATTTCTGAGTATATATTTGAGTATGTACTCAGTATAAGAATGTAATGATCCAAATGGGAGACATATTGTATCTTTTAAAAAATAAAAAGACCTTTTTATGTGATGCATTGTCTGGATGGAATGTCTCTTGGAAATCATGAAACAGATATTTTGGAGAGAATTTTGGTAGCCTTAATCAAAATTTAAATTGTGCATATGATTTGACCCAGAAATTCCACTTTCAGCAATTAATTCAAGAAAAAAATTGTACAAACACACAAAAGCCAGTTTACAAATAGCCTTGTCTGTAAATGAAATAAGCAGTTTTTTAATTGAAGTAGCCAACATATGGTACATCATTAGTTTCAGAGGTGGTGGTCAACAGTTCATCAGTTGCGTAGAACACCCAGTGCTCATCCCATCTCGCGCCCTCCTCCATGCCCGTCACCCAGTTAACCCAGCCCCACCCACCTCCTCCCCGGCGACCCTCAGCTTGTTTCTTAGAGTTAAGAGTCTCTCATGGTTTGTCTCCCTCTCTGATGACTTCCCATCCAGTTTTCCTTCCCTTCCCTTACGATCCTCCACACTGAGAGAGCAGCTTCTCTACTGAAGTGTGGCTGACAATGTCGTCTTAGTTTCGGCACCAACACAGTGGTCAGCTTCTCTGGGCTGTGCTCACCGCAAGTGTAGCTACCGCCTGTCACCCGCCACGCAATGCCATTACGATACCATTCACTCTGTTCCCTGCGCTGTACCTGCCATCCCCACGACTGATTCACTCCGTAGTCAGAAGCACGAGAAATCAACCTTTTAAAATTTTATTTACTAACATGTCGGTACATCCGTATAATGGAACACTGTGCGGTCATAACAAAACATGAGTTGAACTGGAAAAATATTGACGTTTTTCTATAAGAACAACAACTTATACCACATATTTCCATTTGTGTAAAGCCGAGTGTGTGTGTGTGTGCACGTGTGTGCTTGTACACGAATATACTCACCAAACTGTCTTCCGTGATGACCGCTGAGGGGGTTCAGTCAGCAAACTGGGGGAGCAGAGCCCAATACTGACCTTCACCCTCGTCTCTCACGGTACCCTTCTGAGGGGTTCAGCTTACTTCCAGTTAGTGTGTATAACTTCCGCAATCTTATGCTCACTTAAATCAACTGAAAGAGTAAAGATTTACCCTTATTAGCTCTTTAATATCAATCTCTTAAAAAATACGCTACTTTGAAATGTTTAAGAACTTCCTGAGCTCAGAATGTATTTATTCCATAGTAGCAAGCTGACCTTTTAAGAAGCACATTATAGAATTTAAACCCGGAGTAGATGTTGCTAATCTAACTTTGTTTTGTCAACATTTTCAGCAATGTCTTCAATGATCAGAAATCAAGAAAAGAGGATACAGAAAGTGAAAGACCAGGAAAAAATGTTACTAAAATGATACATTGTTTGCCTCCTCTTTACAGAGGAAGGAGGCCCAATTAATTGTGGTGTTGCTTATAATTAGTGCCCTGTGTACTTTTTTCTTTTTATGTGAAAATTTAATAAAAGATACCCTGTCCTGTAAACTCTATTTTGAAATAAACTATTCTTGAATGCTCCCATAGTTAAACTTTACACCGTTCTAGCCAGACGTGAAAGAGATGCGTACCTTGTAAGGTATGAACCGGTGCTCAGACCAGTGTGCCGGAATAATTATGTTTTCGTTATCTTCACTGGTGCTTAAGCAATACTTACTGTTTTCGGCTTTAAAAAAAAAAACTCACATTTGTGAACATTTGTACATTTGTAAATATTTGTGTACATTTGAAACATGTACATTGAAATATGTACACTTAAAATTTCATGACTTTTGAAATATGTACATTTGAAACATAGACATTGTGAACATTTGTGTACATTTGTAAAATCTGTGGTATAATGGCCAGAGCAAAAGGACAGACTCCGGTGTACTGGCGGGGATTCCTTCTGTGACCCTGAACTCACTGTTCCATCTTTATCGATGAATGTCA
Organism: Meles meles; assembly: GCF_922984935.1. Taxonomy (NCBI): domain Eukaryota; kingdom Metazoa; phylum Chordata; class Mammalia; order Carnivora; family Mustelidae; genus Meles; species Meles meles. Next base: position 6,448,922 of record NC_060067.1, read on the forward strand.
TCAGATAACAACATCAGGGCCCCTATGAAACTGTTGGAAAGGTTTCTCTCTCACATAGTAATAACTACAAAGAAAAGGGAACAAACGTGTTCTTCAGCCAGTGGGTAACTTCTAGTTAGAAGCTGGCCTCGATTAGATTTTCTTAGATTGAGGATTTGTGCGAGGAGCGTCTTCTGACTGTTCTCTGCAGACACCAGCCAGCCGGCCTAGGGGTCAGCTCGATCCTCGCACCGGCTACCCGCAGTCAGTGCCAGATTCTCTGGGCTCCAGGGTTCAGCCCCCCAAGACTGTCCCCCACTTGGGATGCAGGCGCGCGGCTGGACCACCCGGGCTTCAAAACCACCTGCTCCGAATCGGGGTTCCCCGCACCCGTGCCTCCGTGTGTCCGATTTGCTAGAACAGATCACAGCACTCAGCAAGTGTTTTACTGAGTGTTACCGATGTGTTTGCAAGGAAGCGCCCCGGAGCGGTGAACGGGGAGAGATGCGCCTGGCAAAGTGAGACAGTCCCATCCGAGAAGCCTTCACATCCTCTCGGGCACTTCGTCCTCCCCAGAAGCTGGATGTGTTTGCCCACCTGGAAGCTCTGCAGTCTCCTCCAGGGCTTGATCAGCCACCCACCACCCGCCCTGTCCCCTTAGGGGAGCTTTCAGCCGCACCCCGTAATCAGTCTCTCTGGTCTTCCTGCCCAGACCGCAGGACAGTGTGGCGGACGTACGGCTGTCCAGAACAGTCCACACTCCCGGGCACAGCCCAGACCTCCGGATGCCCCACTGCCCTGCACGGGCTCTCGGGTCCTGCCTCTGCCCTCCTGTCTCCTGACGGCTTCTCGCTGGTCAGAGCAGTATGGGGCACTCTCTGGCCAGAAGCTTTACTTCACGCCCCTTCCATGAGCTGGGTCCGGTGGACAGGGAGGTCCTAGGGGATGGCAGAGCCTCAGCACAGAAGCAGCCTGGGTGACAAGGAGAGGTGCCCGGCTACCAGAAACACCCGCCGCTTATTAGTGAGCGAGAAACTGGCTTCTGCTGCAGGCTTTTTTTTTTAAAGATCTTATTTATTTGACAGAGATCACAAGTAGGCAGAGAGGCAGGCAGGGAGAGAGGAGGAAGCAGGCTCCCTGCGGAGCAGGGATGCGAGGCTCGATCCCAGGACCCTGAAACCATGACCTGGGCCGAAGGCAGGGCTTAACCCACCGTGCCTGGCGCCCCCTGCTGCAGCCTTCTTTAGGCGCCTGGTGTCTGCCTGTGATCCCAGCGGGCATCAGTCCTCACCAGTGCAGATCATCACCCAAACCCTCCCGTTTCTCTTCTAAATGGCAGCGTGGATGCTCTAAGCATGTCCAATTTTACAACAATTTTTTAAAATGCGCGGTTTAATACTGTATCTTACCTCAGTTGGTTTTACTGAAAGATTAATTTTTATTTCATCAGGTAACAGAATTGCTGGTCAAGATACTTTTATTGTAAATTGTTTTACCTTCAATTTTACCTAACAGAAATGTTGCGCATTCGGAGAAGTAAGGGTAAATGCCCTATGAAGATTTTACCGGTAGAATATGAAAGTCATCCTGAAGAGTATAAAACACATATGTGAATTTAACATACAAGTGCTATGAGCCAAAAATTATGTTCTTTTAAGCACTTCCTAATATATTTTCTATGGGGTTTATGCTCTTTTCAGCAAAGACCACCTATAACCAAGATTAAGCACTGTGTTTCGCCAAAAGATGTTATACTTATTACAAGCCGTTTTAACATATAAAAATTCAAGTACAGGTATGCATAATGTCCTTACGAACAAGGGTAGTTTTTTTTAAAAAAAATTCTAAAATGTTTTCTCCAAAGGGAGGAGAAAAATGGACCCCTCTTGCCTCTCGATGTTTGGTTTTTTTCTACGTATGTGTTATTAGTGGAGGAAAGTACAGGTATGATATTTTACCTATTATGGTACTAAGCTATTATGGTACTAAGGTTTAGACGAGTAATTCAGACACTTAATAAAGATATTAAAACTCAGATTTTATTTGTTCAGTTATAATAAAGTTTAAATGTTTTATTTCTTCTCAGAACAAAGATGTACTTCTGTATCCCTGTCCTGTTATAATTTTGTTATCCAAGATAGCTACTGGTCTGAAAGGAAAGGGCAGGAGAAATGATTGCTGTGGGCCAGTCCTATCAGTCTAGACCGGTGAGAGAGGAGGGGCAAGGAGAGAGATGGTCCTACAAAGGCCCTAGAGGTAGTGACAGCTGTGTCCTCCCCCTGTCCCCATTCCCACTCCCCATAGGCTGTACCTGGACCTCCCCGGCCTCTAGGACCATCACTCAGGACACATCGCTCAGTCTACACCCTAATCCCATTCCTGTTCCATCTCCTCTCGGGCTCCTCCCAATGACCGACTCTGACCAGGCCCTTTTTCTACACCAGTTTGCCATCATCAAGACAAAGACTTCCTCGCTACCTTCAATCCACAGCTAGCAGGTAAAATCAAGCAAAAAAAAAAAAAAAAGTCTTCGCATCCTTGCTAATCATATCTTGCGACCAGGTATTTCTGATCACAGTTGCATATGGCATTAATTATTTTTAAATATGAAGTGTGCATGTAGTAAGGAGAGTTTCTCCAGCTGTACCAATAGGAAAGCTGCTCTTTTCGAATGATGTTTGCTTCCCTCCCTGGGCTTGAGGAACAGCCAGACGCTCAAGCCTGAGCCCTCTGCAGCCAGGTGGCTTTGTGTGTGTCCTGGCCTGTCCACACTAGCAGCTTGGCCAGGTCACGCCCGGGAGGACAGAGCCCTGAAGTAACGATGGACCAGCAAAAACCCACGCATCAGGCCACGGGGAAAACAGCCATGCGCGCCGAAGCCATTACCTACATATGTATAGTTCTGCACATTAGACAAAAGCCACTGGCAAACCTGAAACAACTCCGATGGCTAAACTTGGAGTTCTGCTTCGTTTATCGAAAATCACTCAGTGTGCTCCGCAGACCTAGCCTCTGTCAGATTCTGCAGCAGCCTCTCCGGTACTTTGAAAAACGGACTCAGGGAATCCCCCACCACTTCTGAACTACTCTATCCTCACGGCCAGTGTCAAGGGACCTGTTGCTGCATTCTTCCCAGCGGGTGATCTCCCCGTTGTCTACCACTATGAACTTCCACGCCACCACCGTGTCTGCGGGCAGGGGCACGGAGCGGAACCAGAACCCATCCTCGCTACGCTGGAGTGCGATGTAGGACTTCCACCTCCCAAGACTCTCGTGGTCTCCGGTTACCGCCACGAGCTGGGAACCAGTGCTCGGCACATAATGGACCTGGAAGTGGATGCGGACTCGCTGAGACCCTAGAGATGCCGCTCCTGCCTTTTGTCGTCTCACGTCCACTTCCTGACCTCCTCTTCGGCCACAGTCCATTCCCTGGTTTGGACTTAACCCTGCAGCCTCAGGACTGCCACTCAAACTAACATCTCCGCAAGATGAGTGCCTGGACACCATTTCCCAGTCCTCGTTGTCCGCGCGGTCCTGATTGCTCAGCTGCGCGAGGCTCACCTCCTTGGCTCTGTCAATGACCAGGTTGCTAGAATACAGCTTTTCTGCAAAACAGGAAGCTACTTTAGCAATAGTCTCTCTTCCTTTCTGGAATCCCCATCCTCCTACAGGAGACTCAGGGCTTTCATTTCTTGAGACTTTAGAGTAACCCCGAGAGTTTCCAGTCTCAGATGTGGCCAGAGATTCCGGGTCTGGAAACCTTCCAGAAGGAACATGCTCTCTTGAACGGTCACAATCACTGTCTTTTCCAGAAGGACTCTGCAGTCTCCAAGTCGCTTCCTGCAAGTTACCATGGCCTGTGGTCTCTGAAACCAAACATCCGTTGCTTTCTTGAAGATGCTCTAAGAAACAAGAGGGAAAATGTAATGGTGTGAGGCAGTCCTTGCGAGAAAAAAGGCTGAGAAAATAGGTTTAGTTATTGAAGTCTTTACCACTCATCTATCTGTAGCTCGCAGAATCCATCCGACTCAAAGCAAGTTCTTAATTACAGAGTCAGACACTAACAGAGCCAACGGTCTGCTCTAAGAATATGCCTGTATATCTAGTAATAAAAGGCACAGCCGGGCGCCCACGCAAGAGCGTAAATGAAGTGGCAGGTTGAAGAGGCAGCCTTGTAACCCAGTCCTGGTCCTCGATGATCTCTGCCGTTCGGGCCATGCTGGCACGCAGCCGTGTTGTTCGGCTTCTAGCATCAAAAAATGCTGTTCCGCCTGCGGGGCAAAGATCCGCATGGCTACCCCACAGACCCTGAGAGGACACTTGTACTCTTAGCAACTGCGTGCAGACTGGGGATCAGCTCTCCCAGATGTGGGCAGATCCCCAGCTGCTGTCGCTGGGGCAGATACAGAGGACAGCGGGGCGTCACTGGGCCAGAGTTGGCGCTGGTGGGGGGAGACGCTGGTTTCTCCTTTGCCAACCCATATGCAGCAGGTACCTCTTCAACAAAAGGTGGGCTTTTCACATCCCCTCCCACTGTACACTTTAAAAAAAAAAATGTTCTAGTGCACAATCCAAGCTCCCTAAAAGCTGTTTCCTTCTTGGCCGTCAGTCTGAATAGCTCCCTACAAGATCGAAATCTCCAAAGTCATACAGTCAGCACAGGCGGGGGTTTTCTCTTGGGATTAGGGGTTGGCCTTGTCTAATTTCATCTCTTTTTAATGGTTCTGTTGTGAGACGTAATATTTCCCGGAATTCCCAATCTTCCAACCTAAAACACGAGGCTGGTTTTCAGCCGAAGATAAATGAGCTCTTTGCTCATCCCAGATCAACCAGAGGGAAAACACGGAGGCAGATTTTCAAAGGGCTACAGAGGCTCCACTAAAAATAAAGCTCCCGATGTCATTCTCACCGGCGGCTGGAGTCCAGGCATGGGCAGCTGGCCGAGCGAGGGCCCTGGAAGCGAAGGTTTTCTGCCAGGGCTCTCACTTGGGCTAGTCACAGTCGCTCACATGTACACACACAGCTCGGACGTCAATTCTGCTCGTCGGAGTTGGGTCCCCTGTTGGGAACCTTCCCTGGCTACCAGACACCCCTGCCCCGTCAGCGCCCACAGCTCTGAAATGAGCGGCCAGCACCCAGCCCTAAGGCTTCGGCTGAGGCCTTCGTGGCCAGAGACCCAACTTGAACTTTGCCTTCCTGACAGAAGCCTCCGGACAGCGGGAGGTGCTCACAGCCTGGGTGTTCCCAAACCCAGCTCTCCCCAGGGGTGAGGGATGGGAGGACGTGTGGCTACGGGATTGGGGCTGAGAAAGTGTCCCTGCTCGGTGGGAGATCGAAGAGGGTCCTAGGATCCCCGGATCCTCATAACTTCCTCCGGAAGGCCCGGCAGGGGCGCCCCGCTGCAGCCGCCCGCACTGCGCCAAGCGCCGCCGAGCGCAGGAGCCCATCCCCCCTGGACGGCCGGACACTCTGCCGGGCGCTGCCCTGGGACGCTGGGGCCGGAACCCCCCGGGCCTCGGCGGAGGCGAGCAACCTGCTCCGCGTGCGCCCCGGCCGGGGAAGATGCCGGCGTGCGGAGGGTGGAGCCCGGGGCGGGTCGGGCCCGGGGCGGGGGAGGCTGGCCCGCGGGAAAGCGCCCCGAGAAGAGCTCCGGGTGGGCTTCAGAGCCCCCGGCAGACCTGCCCTCGCGACGTGGGAGGGAGAGTACCTGGCTTGGCGACCAGCTCCCGCCCGGAGGGTCCGGGGCTCAGTCCCCCGGCGCCGCCCGGATCGCTCCCCGGGGCCGCAGCGTCCCCAGGAGGGGCGTCCTTCTGCTCCGCGTCCCGCAGCAGCCACACGAAGATCGCTCCGGCCAGGCCCCCTCCGACCAGCAGGGCGGACCAGACGGCGCCCATGGCTGAGAGGCTGCCGCTGCGGGGGCCGACGGCGAGGGACGCGGGCTCGGGTCCCGCCGGCACAGCCACACCGACCCCGCGGCCCCGGCGGCCGGCGCTCCTGCGCGGGGCGGGTCCTCGGCGCCTAAAACTCCGCGTCCCCAGCCCCGCCCCGCCCCCGCCCCGGGGATGCCGCCCCGTGCTCCGGCCGGGCGGGGACTCGCGCGCCCGCCTCCTCCCGCGCGCGCACGCCCGACCCCGCCCGGGGCTGGCAGGGGCGCGGACGCCGCGCTCGGCGTGTGGCCTGCGGGGAGAGCCCAGGGCGCCCGCCGCCGCCGCCAGCCCGGCCCGGCTCCGGCACCTCCGCGCCGCCTCCCGCAGCCTTCAGCCGGGCCGCCCAGACGCGGGTTCCGGGAACTCCGACGCGGGGGAGGCCCGCGTGCGTCCGGGACGCCGGGGTCTGGCTCCGGCTGGAGGTGCCGAGCCCGGGGGGGGAGGGGCGAGCCCTCTGGGCCTCCGGTCGGCCGCGCCCCTGCGCCCCGGTAAAATGAAAGGGCTGGGCCCGTCCGTCGGTGACCCCGTCTCGGCCACGTCCCGCCGTCCTTCCTCCGCGACCTCTTGCAGCCGCGTGTGGCTTGCACGTCGCGGGCCGCCGGGTGCGCCCCGGGACCGGCTCCCGCGGACCGGCTGACGAGTGGGGCCGCGGCCCCGGGCGCACGGTCTTCCCGGGCCTCCCCTGCGGACCGACGGCCTCCACACGGCCTCCAGCCGGCAGTGCGCGCGGCCGAGTCCCCGCCGTGTCCCTCGCCGGCAACGCGGTTCCCCCCGCAGCGACCGGGGTCGCCGCCGGCCTCACCGCCTGGAGCCGCGAGCGCACGGGCTCGCCGCGGCCGGACGAACCGCTCCGAACCGCTCCGGTGTGCGCCGCGCTCGGGCACGCAGCCCCGACCCGGCTCCTGGGGGGCCGCCGCGAGCCCCCTCGGGTCACCACCCCTCCGGGCCTGGGGCGGGGAGGGGACGGTGGGGGCGGGGCGGGGCCGTCTCCCCGGACGCCCGCGCAGGGAGAGTGGGGACAGGCGAAGCGCTGCAGATGCGGAGGTGGCAATGCCAGGAAGCGGGGAGCCGGGGGGCTTGTCCTGGGCCGGAAAATGAGTGCATGAGTGTGCAGACGGCCACGCGGATGACTGTCCTCCCCCCTCCCCCTCTACAGGTGTTCGCACAAGCCCCCTCTGCCCCGGGAGCCCTTCCCGGACAATCCCAAGTTCAACTGCAACCCCCTCCTCCCTTCACTCTCCTTTGCTTTATTTTTCTCCTTAGCATTCTCTCTCTTTTTTTTTCTTTCTAAGATACTATTTATTTATTTGAGTGAGTGAAAGAGAGCACAAGCCAGGGGCGGGGGAGAGGGAGAAGCAAGCTCCCCGCTGAGCAGAGAGACCCACGCAGGGCTTGATCCCAGGACCCTGAGATCATGACCTGAGCCAAAGGCAAAGGCTTAAAGGTCTGAGCCACCCAGGCTCCCTAGGGCGTCACTTCTAATACATTGTAAAATCCCGGATTTGTTCTGGTTGATTACTTTCCTTATCTTCAGGTAAACTACATGAAAGCAGAGTTTATTGTCCTTTGTTTTCTGCTGAATTCCCCGCACCCAGAACATTCCCAGAGTGGTCCCTCAACAAGCACAGGCTGAGTGAATGGATTAAACAGGCTGGAGCTTAATGCCATCTTCCTCATATAGGTTCTATTTGCCTTTTCTAGTGCAATGAGGATGCTATTTTTTCTTTTTTTGTCAAGTAGGTTTTATGTCTTTTTTTTTTTTTAATTTTTTTTTAGATTTTTATTTATTTATTTACTTGACAGAAAGAGATCACAAGTAGACAGAGAGGCAGGCAGAGAGAGAAGTAGGCTCCCTGCTGAGCAGAGAGCCCGATGCGGGACTCGATCCCAGGACCCTGAGATCATGACCTGAGCCGAAGGCAGCGGCTTAACCCACTGAGCCACCCAGGCGCCCCGGTTTTATGTCTTAATTAGGAAGTCAATGATGAACTTTTAAAGACCTCTAAAATTTAGGGGCTCCTAGGTGGCTCATTGGGTTAAGCCTCTGCCTTCTGCTCAGATCATGATCCCAGGGATCGAGCCCCCCCCCCATGGGGCTCTCTGCTCAGCAGGGAGCCTGCTTCCTCCTCTCTCTGCCTGCCTCTCTGCCTACTTGTGATCTCTCTCTGTCAAATATTAAAAAAAAAAAAATCTTTAAAAAGAAGGACCTCTAAAATTTAAAACCACTAACAACCACCCATTCATCTCAATCCAGAGAGCTTTAAGATAAAAAAAAAAAAATCTTGAGGTAAGTTGAAAATAATAAAAAGTGGTATCACTTTTAAGAAAGTGAATGTCACTATTAAAAAATAACCTTCTCATGGACTCTGTCTTAATCATTCATTCTTGAGTCATAAGATTATTATAGATCTAATTTTTAATAGAATTTTAAAGAAAATTTTAGAGTTATTGTATCTCCCTTTTTCAAAGTAAAACTTGATGTCCTAGGACAAGGACATAGAATGTTCTTGAATTTTACAAATTCTCAAGCCAACGGAGTGATTTTATAAATGTTATGAAAATCCTTGAATATTATATTTCCTCACGGAAAACCGTGAGCTGCTCATTGGTCAAAGTTTATCAGTGTACTCAGAAATGAAATCCCAGAGGATCTGTAAACTCATAGAAAGCAGCCCCACTATCCATTTCTAATAACTAGAAGGTTCTTAGTAAAGGCTTATTGTTGTCATCAATTGCTACTGATTAAAAATATAGCCAATAAATAATGCAATTCTTTCCACCCACCAGAATTCTTTTTCTATTATATCAGATTTCTCATGAAACATTTTTAAAAAACATTATTTGGCCTTCCTTTTGGCTTTTCCAAACTTAAATGTTGACTCATCGATTTGTGTTGCTGCTTTAAAAAGAAAAAAAAAAAGGCACTACTCCACTCACTACCGTATTTCTCGGAAGTCTGTGGCTACTTAATCCAAAACCGTGCTCACGGCACTAACTGGACCATGTTTATCACGATACGGTTGCAGACAGTGTTGCCTGTTTGTAGGAGTCCTTTGAGCCTAGCGAGACAGAAACAGAAAAGGAAGGCAATTCAGTAGAAACGGGAGGAACAATGCCTCTGGTGGGTTGTGTTCAACTGGAGGCGCTCGCAGGAAGCTGGAACCGGAGGCGTGTTGTTTCATGAGAGAGACTGGAAATTCCTCCCAGAGAGCGGCAGCAAAATCTATGGCAGAGATGAACGTTCCAAAGGGAAATCAAAATCAGCGCCCTTCAGCCCTTGGCGTAATTTCAAGGAGGAAGATTGGAAAGCCGCCTCCCTATGGCGACTTATGTTGCTATTATGTCTTTATATTATATTTTAGGGGTCAAAGTGCCCATTTTCTAATTCATTACTATTCTATTAATAGAGTATAAATAGATATAGGTATGTTATATATAAAATATATAGATATTTTTAAGTTAAATACATGATATGTACATATATATAATACACAAAATTTTAAAATATCCAATATTCATATCCATTATGCGTATGAACACAGATCAAAAGCAGCTTTGTTTGCAAAGCCAGGGGATGAAAGAGGATGGGAAGGAAGAGTTAGGGAAGAGAGAGAACAGGGAGACTTATTTCCAAAATCAGTGCAAGAAGGTGGTGGGGAGGAGAACAGGGATGTTGCTCAGCGGAATTTAAGAGGATAAAGGACTAAGAAGAAATGGTTGGATTTGACCTGTACGAGGTCATCGGTGACTTCAGTGTTTGTGAGGGTAAGCATTCAGTTTTGGAAGGATGAGATATAAACGTGGGGAAGGCTATGACGTCCAACAGCGAGTCAGCCTTCTCTCAAGAAATCTGGAGGCAAGGCGTAGGAGAGAAATAGAAGTGTCCCTTAAGACCAGAACAGGGTCCAAAAGAAGGTCTTTCAGACCGAGAAAGACCTACCTGGGCATGTTTGTAAGGAGCAAAGAGCCCATGAAGACTGGAAATTAACAAAAGGAAACCTCGTTTAAAACGGAGTCCTCCAGGGAGGAAGGGGGGCTCGCTCGGCCTACGAGCTGTGCTCAGCTGCGGACCTAACAAGAAGAGAAGGACCCAGCGGTGATTCTGCCTGAGCTCCTACTGCACTAGCCCAGCAGGAGGAAGAAACGTTTCTCCTTTTCCAGCAACAGTCCAGCCAATAAGAGACTATCACAACTCAACCAAGGAAAAACCATTTTATTTCCACTTCCCAATTTCCTCCAATGGACTTTTTGTTACTAACAGACCTTCCCCGCTTTCCCCTTGTCCTCTATAAATGTGTGTCCTTTTCTTTGTTCTTCGGGCCAGCCTCTGGTTTTCTAGCTCTTGGTCGTTTCACGTTGCCGCTCTCGGCTGTTCCGGAAGAAACCCATTTTGCTGGTTGGTTTTAAGATTAAGACCCCACCTGAAGTTGTGAGCAGAGGGAGTGTGTCGTGGGAATTCCGTAAGAGGAGAGGAAGCAGCGGCTCGAACACCAGGGGAAGGGTTGGCCTGCGATGAATGAAGGAGAGGGAAGAGGCATGCGAACAGGAAAGAATGGACAACGGAGGCAGGGAGTGACGGCCTCAGCTGAGTGGGAGAGAGGAGGTCCAGCTGAGGTTTGATGGAAAGCAGAGGAAATTGCCACTGGGAGGAGAGAGCACCTATTGGAAGACCTGTCCCTCCTGGATCATGTTGATTCTCCAGTCCTGGGTCTCTGCTTTGCTCCCTTCCCCGGCATCCTGGGGTCCTCGCCCCCACTCAGACCCCACTTAACTGTCCAGAGGACCAGGCAACCACTTCCTAGCTCCTGTCTGCACCTCCCTCCCCTCTGGTTTTGATCCACTCTGCAACCACTCAGGGTTTACTCCTCCTACGGAGCAGCTCCCCAAGGGCATCTCCTGGGTCTACCAGACTAACTTCAACCCCTCGGGAGCCTTCAAGGTCTCTATGACACAGCCCTAAGGACCACTCCAGGCCAGGCTTTTCCCATTGATCTGCACTCCAGCCCAACAGGGACTCTTCCGCTGGGACCTTCACCTCCCCATCTAGAGATTTCCTAGAAGGCACTTACTTCCGTGGAATCTTACCCTAGTCCACAATCCCACTCTCAGCCCCCAACCCTCAAACTGACGTGTTGGCCGACTTCAAAGAAAATAATTACATATTGTACACTGTCTTAGAACAAAATAGGAGGTTTTCTGTGTTGGTATAATCATATTTCTGGTTTATCTCATCCCCAGACGAGAGCATATATTCCTCGAGGGCCAGAGTTTGTTTATTCTTTGCGTTCTAGAATGCAAAGTCTATTATCTGTAGGCCTTTTCATTGTCTTTTTTTTCATTGAATACCTCGTGTATACTGGCACTAGGCTAAGTGCTTTTTTTTTTTAAAGATTTTATTTATTTATTTGACGGAGAGAGAGAGAGCAAGAGAGTGCACAAGCAGGGGGAGCAGCAGGCAGAGAGAGAAGGAGAAGTAGGCTCCCCACAGAGCAGGGGGAGCCCGATGTAGGACTCGAACCCAGGACCCTGGGATCATGACCTGAGCTGAAGGCAGTTGCTTAACCCACTGAGCCACCCAGGCGCCCTAGGCTAAGTGCTTTATAAGGATGATCTCGTGTAACGCCCCAAGAGAAGAAAACTACACAAGGTCACAAAGCTGATGAGTGACTGAACTGGGATTTGAACCCAGTATTCTGACCTCCCAGGACCCAGGCTCTGAAATTCTAGCTGCACTGAGTCCCTCACAGCTGGTTACTAAACCATGTCCAAGTTTCAAAGCATAAATCTGAGAGGTGAGTGTGCAAATGTGGATGGGTGACACCAGAGAACACCTCTGGGTGCTTTTCCAACATTTACGGTGAATTTCAGCCTTGTTCCTAATTTGTAATTGCTCTCTCTGCCAGCCCTCGCCTCCTGGGGGGAATGCACCCACCACCAGAACCTGTCCGGGGCTCTCAAGCCTCTGGCTGCAGCTCCTCCCCAGGGCACGAGCCACAAGCCAAACCGTTCTGCAGAGCAGTCACATTGGAGCCGCCCAGGCTCAGATTTCACAGGGACATTTTCAAACTGCCAATGTTTGCAAACCTCTGACTCATCTTAGTTCCAGAATAGACTCGATGCGGCAACCTCTTCTTATGCGAAATGATGAAGCCTTCAGAGAAAAGGGAAATCTGTGTTGGGAAATCTAGCTCACTATACTGGAAGAAAGCTAGATTATGCCTCTGCACACGTACAAGGGAGGACTCCAGGTGGAATAAAGTGCTACGTCAATGGTAAAACTACCACAAAACTGCAAAAAACTACTGAGAGCTGATAGAACAAAATCCAGGAGACTATCACTGTGATATTGCGTCACATAGGAGGCCAAAATATGTCTTGACATTATCAAAATAAGGCTAATCATTGAAGAATGTCATGGATAAGGTCAGCAGACAGATCCCGACGGGGAGATTTCTGTTATTAAAACTGACAAGGGATTAGTTTGTGGATCTGTAATGAACTCGGACAAATTGCCAAAAATTGCAAACAAAAACACAAACTCCAATGGAAAATGGAGCTGGGTTGGAAAATGAATGGGGGATGCTTTTCCCCGAGGCCTAGAACAGCACCTGGAATATAAAGGCACTCACAGTCATTTTTAGTTGAATAAATGAATGGCTAGCAAAAAGGTACGGAAATACTCAATTCACTGGTAAACAGATAAATGGAAATTAAAACAACAATATTATGTCGTTTTACATCCAAATATTAGAAGGAAGATGTGATGTTGCCAGTGAGAATAAACAGGGAGAAACAGTCTGGAGAACAATCTGGATGAAACCGAAGAGCCCATGATTCAGTAATCCCGCTCCGGACACGCTTGGCCCAGGGAGAGTTTTGCACAAGACCATACGCAGACATACAGTGTTATTTGGGGAACAGTAAGTTCAAGGCCTGGCCAAACCTTTATTCGAATTATGCTACCGTTCAAGCTTCTTCCTTCCCCGATCCTCCTTCCTTCTCTCTCTCCTTCCACAAGCTCCCCCTATGTTCTCCTGCTCCTTCTTCCAGGAAATCTCTCAAACTTCTAATCCCGTTTTGCCATCTGCTCCTTGGCAGACCCAAACTAATGCAGCCTCCCCCGTCGGACAGCTCCTCCCTGTCCCCCGTGTGGGAGGCTTTTCTCACCCTGCACGAAGACTCTGTAATGACCATAGTGGAAATAATCCAGCCAGAGGTTGGGGTAGCCAAATCTCTTCATCCTCCATCGCTAACACCCCTCCTAGCCTCGAGTCTCGCCATCAGTAGTGTGCCAGAGACAGTTTGTGCCAGATCAGAAAAGCCAGGTGAGACATTTTCGGGAATTTCGTGAGCTGCTTGGTAAACACGGTCATTATTAAAACTTAAATATACGTACAGTTAGGTAAATTACATTAACAACAAGATAATAAAAACTCAAAAACTTGTAGCAATGTAGTTACTAACTTTTGTTAACTATTAACAACTTTTTATCAGGATCTATGCCCTTGGAGTTCCTCCCATCTCATGTCTGGGCATCGGAAAGAATGTGTAACGCTGTGCGACTTGCTCTTGTGTTTGGAGACCGAAGGCCGGATTTAGAGGTGCTGGTTCAGCTCATTTCTCCGGGCAGCTGAGAGGTTGGCAGCGCTGAGTGCGGCTTGAAGCAAGAGAAGCCTGGTAGCCGGTCCAGGAAGCTCTGCCCCCCGATCCAAGGAATCCAGTGGATTTGAAACACCTGTGGCAGATAGGGCCGCCGCGCGGAGCTTTGGCACGTCCAGAAAGCTGAGGCCGAGCACAAGCCCCAGGGTTTTGCAGCCCAGCCGTGAATTCTGTGAACTCTAACTAGTCTCCTTTGGAGAGGCCAATCTCGGTTTGTGGCTTGGCACCAATAGGTACAGCGGCCTGATCATGAGCCGTTAGGCAGCCAGGCAGCTGGTGCCCATTGTAAACACGGGCTCATCTGTTCCGCTGCACCAAGAGGTCAGCTCACATTCCATGGGTCCGCACGACCTGCCAGGCTCTGTTCCGTGCAGTTTACTTCTAACATTCCCTTTCATCTTCACCACAATTCTGGGAGGCAGTTCTGTCATTTCGCCACTATCCCTGCTTCCGCTGAGAAAACTGATCCTGAGAGAGGATAACTGATTGGCCCCCCGGTCATATAGCTCGTAAGTAGCAGAGCTTGGTTTGAACCAGATCCCCTGGCCCCCACGTCCACATGTTTAGTTACCAAATTATACGGCTTCTCGTGATCAAGCAGAAGGTTTCTATGTAGGACTGGGTTGAGCAGAAGTGGAAGGCACAGCAGACTGCGGGGCGGGCTCGGTCTTCCCCCACTCCTGCTCTGCCTCAGTCTACACATCTGACCTAGGGATGCTCGCCCAGGCCAGGGGACTGACGGACAACCTGCGCGAGAGGAACGCAGCTGCCGCAACTGGACGCCCCAACACGCTAGCCCGACTCAAGGCTGGCCCTGGAGAACGACTGAGGAGAGTCCCCGTAGGCAAATCTTCAGCATTTCATCCTGCCGGCCACTTCGTCTGAAAGGAGACGTGGCCTGAGGTGCCTCCGTCGCCCGTACTGGTCGGTAGCTGAGGGTTTAGCTCGGTAGCCAGACTGGGAGGGATGATGAAGGCCAGGCTGATGGTGGCGAGGCTGTCAGGGAAAGGGGCACAGACTGGGAGGGATGATGAAGGCCAGGCTGATGGTGGCGAGGCCGTCAGGGAAAGGGCACTCAGGGCATCTCTCGGGACGGGTCCTCCAGAGGATGCGGGTATTTGGCTCTTCATGCAGACCCTGAATGTCTCCACTGCAGAGGCGGTGCTCAATAATTGCATGAAAAGGCTAACCTGGCCTTTCCACGTCAGCCCACGGGTTTCCCCAGGTACTCCAGCCGCGCCTAGTGGTCTCCTTCCTCTCCCCGCCCAGACTGACTGAATGCTTAGTCACCGCCACGCTGGTTCTCACCAAGTAGCAATTTTAGAGGAGGGGCTGGCACTATGGGGTCCATGCTTCTGGCATGTACTTCGTCACCCTGAAGTGTCTGGACTCACAGAGGACGTGACAAAGACTCATTTGCAGCACAACCGCTATGTGGCCAGTCCTGCAAACAGATGACCTTGAGGAAATCCCGACAGACCCAGAGGATGGAAGGTCACACCCAGAGATTCTGCATTTGAAGACAGATCACTCACTCACAAAACTTTGGGATTCCATAGTCTTTTAATAAACTCCCTTTTTGGTTAAATTTCACATGGTGGGTCTCAAAGAGAAAGATCTAGAAACATGTATTCCAGTAAGCGAAGATTGATTATTTCTGACTCTGTAGGAATTAGTCACAACTTTTGTATTCTTTTTGTTAATTTACATTTTCTGATTTTTCTACCATGAGCACTAGCATTTTTAACAAGAAATAATCTCTGGAAAATTAATTTTAAAATATATATTATCGGGGCGCCTGGGTGGTTCAGTGGGTTGAGCCGCTGCCTTCAGCTCGGGTCATGGTCTCGGGGTCCTGGGATCGAGCCCCGCATCGGGCTCTCTGCTCAGCGGGAGGCCTGCTTCCTCCTCTCTCTCTCTGCCTGCCTCTCTGCCTACTTGTGATCTCTCTCTGTGTATCAAATAAATAAATAAATAAAATATTTAAAATATATATCATCTTGAATTTCCATTAAATTTTATGACTTACGACTTTATCTTTAGGCACACATTTTATTTTCAAGACTAACATGCCTAGGGTGCCTGGGTGGCTCAGTCGGTTGGGCGTCTGCCTTGGGTTCAGGTGGTGATCCCAGGATCCTGGGATCAGGTCCCGGGTCGTGGGTCCCTGCTCAGCGGGGAGCCTGCTTCTCCCTCTGCCTCTGCCTCTCTCTCTCTGTCTCTCATGAATAAATAAATAAAATATTAAAAAATTAGACTAATGTGCCTAAAAAGGGAAAAACTTGAGTAAACTTTATTCAAAATTAAAGAAAATAATATTCTAAAAAAAGAATAAAGGAGGTATTCACTCAAGACTAGGGAAAATAATACTATCAGAAAATGCAATAGGATATTGGAGATATATATATATATATTTCTATAAATATATTTCTATATATATATATATATTTCTTTTTTTTAAGATTTTATTTTTGGCTAAGCTCTATACCCAACGTGGGACTCAGACGCACAACTCCGAGATCAAGAGTCTCATGGTCCAGCCATGGAGTCAGCCAGGTGCCCCAGAGTCATTCTGCTTTCATTTATGGTTTTATTTCTTTTTTACAAATAGTTGATATAACTATGTAATATTGACAATGCTACAAAAATGTGAGAAGACTATGTGTGAAGATTGATCTCACCACTGGTAGGATGTATAAGATACTGATTAACGGAAGCAGACAACCATTGTGAAATGCTTTTAAGTATTAAGCATGAACTTTATGGATGTTACTAAGTCAAAGTTGTACATCCATGGGACACTTATAAATTTTATTTAAAATTTAAAAGGAGACAGAGAAATAACCAAGTATGTAGCAAATAAAATAATCGTCTTCCCAGGATTCTTCTATGCTTGAGTTATTTTATAGAGGTCTTATTACATTCACATTTACGCTCCTTCCTGACATACGTCTTCGCAAGGAACTTAAAAAAAAAAAAAAGAGTAAACCTTCATTAGATTGGCAAATAAATGGAAATAAATTGTCCAGTCCTGCCCGCAGTCACTACCATGCCCAAATTCACAATCTCACACTCTGACATACATCCTTCTAGTACGCAAAATTTCATGTTGACCAATGAGCGTGATAAACGTGGGACTTTGGAAAGTAGTTGTACAGCATCAGAAGTATCCTGCTCCAGTTCCCATTCGTTCTGTGCCCACGTCCAGCCCAGCTCAGCTCAGCAAAGCCTCATGCTGCTCATCCCTTCTACTAAAAACCGGGACCCATCTGTGTAGCAGAATGAAGCTGAGGGTAAGGAATAGGGTAGATGACCCCGCAGCAGACACTGGGACGTGTATCAAGTACCTGCGCTCACGTGACATACGTGAGTGCGTGTGTACAGGGTGCACAGACCTCACGCGAATGGAAAGAACGAATGTTTACATATATGGATATAATATTGAAAAAATATTATATATATTAAATATATATAAAAAGAAATTTCTCCCTCCCTTGTAGTTGAAAATTTATTGTGAAAATAGAAGATATAAGATGTAAGGATAAAGGAAGAAATGTATTCCGGGGTTTGGAATGACAGGTGTTCTCAGAGGACTCAGCTGCAGTCAAGGACATCACCGCTCTCTAGTTAATGCAGCCGGAAGAGTGTAGCCCGTGTGTCAGGCAGGCTTCTTTTTGTCCAAAATTGAAGTAAATGTTCATCGACAAAATGGATTACACCAACGAGGGACAAATCAAAATTTTTTTTAAAAAGTGTTCTGCCACTAAAAATGTTAAGACAGAACTGAATTATTGAAACAGCAAACAAGGATATACATATATATATAGTCCTTGACAGGAAGAATATATATACACATTCATATATATACACACACATATATATATCACATACATCATTATATTTATGCTTAAGTATATTTACATGTGTTGTAAAATATATAATATGTGCAATTAATTAGGTAATTACATAAAATATAATAAACATAGGGTGCCTAGGTGGCTCAGTCGGTTGAGTATCCAACTCTTTTTCGGCTCAGGTCACGATCTCGGGGTGGTGAGATGGAGCCCTGTGTCAGTGGGAGTCTGCTGGGGATCTCTCCCTCTCCCTCTGCCCCCTGCATGTGCTCTCTCTCTCTCTCAAATAAATAAATCTTTGAAAAAATTATAGACACATTTTCTATATCATCCATGTAAATATATACGTTTGTGACCCTTGCATTCAGATGAGGCAGTTACAAGTACATCGATGTGGATAATTGTGTTAACTATAGCTCTCAGCCTATTACTGAGGCTCAGAGCTAAAGGATGGTATTTCCTCCCAGTCCTGTCATGTCGTGGAGTCTTCTACCCGTCTCCACCTCGCACTCAAGACTTCCCCTCACATGAACTTCGAGACCCGTCTGGATCTGCGCTTAGTCAATACACTTACTTGCCGGTAAGTGTAAGCTACCGTTAGTTCTCTCATTCGTGGAAAAGAAGAAATCTAGTATTGCATTTCCTGAACTTCACGCTGCCCGCACGGCTTCCTGAGGACACGTGGGTGTGCACATGGGGACACTGCATAAATGAGTGACTCAAGAGATACGACTTGAGCAACCTGGCTCGCTGGTTTCTGTGGTGACAGCGCTGGTCTGGGCACAGAACTCCAGGCGCTGAGGCTCTCTTGCTAAAAATGGTCTGCTCCGCCAACCTCCCACCCCACCCATGTGGCCCATGGCCTTCCCAGCGTGGCCGCTCCATGTGGAAGGCAACCGGGGCCAGCTTTCCAGGTTAAGAGAGGGGGATAGATAGGGGGTAAGAAAAAGTGGGGAAAACACAGAAAATACTGGTAGGTGCCCGGGAAGTGAACTTTTGCCCTGTTCTGTTTCCACACAAGCCTGACCCCATGGTACGACACTATTGTGAATCTCAATTCCATTTTGTCCTGACCCAAGCCACAGCCCTTTGTCCTTAGATGTGGAAGTAAAAGACACTCAGAGACTTTCTAGAGACTTCAGAGTGTTTGAGTGGCATAGTTTGCAAGGTACACGCCCTGCACGGGGACCCCTCTCGCTTCGGTCCCATTAAAGCCAAACTCAAGGAAGGTGAGTCAGCAGGAAGACAGCACCTGAGAGCAGAAATCAAATAGGCAGAATAAAAAAAGCAAAAACCAAATCCTATCTCTGGGCCTTTGTCTGGGGGTAAAGCATGCACTTTCTACCATAGCCTGAGTCCTGTTTTGAGAAGTACAGTTGACCTTTGAACAATACACTACAGGGGTCAGGGTCACCAACACACCCCTGCAACTGAAAATACATGTATACGTTTTGACTCCCTGGAAATTTTACTAATAATCTATAAGGTTGACCAGAAGCCTTATTGATCACATAAGCAGTTGATTAACATATATTTTGTATGTTATATATATATTACATACTGTCTTCTTACATTAAAGTAAGCTAGAGGAAAAATGTCATTAAGAAGACATAAGAGAAAATACATTTACAGTATTATACTGTATTTAGCCCCCCAAATATTCACATATAAGTGGACCTGCACAGTTCAAGCCTGTGTTGTTCAAGAGCCAGCTGTATTTGGCTTTTGGTAGTCAACTGTGCTGTCCCATCAGCAATGGTGAACCCCTCAGCCAGTCTTGCTGAAATGACCCCAGACTCACACTTGGCATCCTGTAGCCCCTGCTTAGAATGAAATCCTTAAAGGCAGTGGTTCCATGAAGGTCTGCAAGCAACTCCTCCAAGAAGAAGATCCACATTAAAACAAAAACAATGACAAAGAAAACACGTCAGCTGTCAGAAGTTTGATTCCCACTTGTCCTAATTAGAAGCAGCCAGTTCTTTATAAAGTACCTCATTTGAAATCACTTCCTTCTCATCTGGGAGTACACGTGTAGATAACGTTCATGAGCTGAATATAAAGGCTTTCAAAAGATGTCCAACTTTCTCTCCTTTCCCTACCCCCTTTTTTCTAACTCTTGTATTAAGGAGAAGCAACACTTTTTAGCAATGAGACAATTATTAAGCCCAGATGTCTGGAATCGAACCTATTTGAGATTGACAAGTGTGATACTGTGATTTTTCAGTAAGACATTTATATTCCGTCTTCTTCCCACTCCTGGCACAGAGCTAAAACCATTGCAATTTCCTAAGTGATAAGAGCCACAAAGGCTAAAGGAGAATTTTTTGTTATTCATAACCAGCCCCTTTTAACCACAACAGAGACTGTGTTAACAAGGTGGTTTTGGGAAAGCCCTTGGAGAGTCACAGGACGGAGTCCAGAGTCCGGTTGCCAGAGGAAACAACAGCGTGATGAGAGAGTGGGAACTCCTGCTCCATCCTTCGATCTCTGGCTGAATTAATCACAGATGACCAGTGACGAAATCAGCCACGCCTACCTATTAGAGCCGCCATAAAAGCCCAAAAGGACAGGGTTCAGAGAGCTCCCAGGTTGGTGAGTATGCGGAGGATTTGGGGGGGGGTGGTTGTGCTCAGGCAGGGCACAGAGGCTCTGCACCTTCTTCATACACCTTGCTCTGTGCATCTGACTAGTCCTGAGTTATCTCCTTTTATAATAAACCCATAATCTCGTGAGTAAGTGGTTTTCCTGAGCTCTTCCAGCAGATGACAGAACCCGAGGAGGAGGTGTAGGGACCTGCGATGCCCAGCGCGGAAGCACGAGGGGAACCTGACGTACGATTGGCATCTGAGGTGGGGGTGGGGTTGTGGGACTGAGCCCTTACCCTGTCGTGTCTGATGCCAACTCCATGTAGACAGTGGCAGACTTAGTTAAGTCAGAGGACACTCAGCTGGTGTCTGAAGAATCAGAGAATTCCTTGGCGTCGGGGAAAAAACCCCGACACATTGGGTGACCAGAATTGAAAGTAGTAGAGCAAGAAATGAGTGTTTTTTCCACTTGACAATATATTCATAATTTTGAGATCTGTTAAAAAGGAACACCAGGCCCCAAATGGAGTCCCTTCTGTTAAGCCCCACCAAGATTTAGCACCTAACCCAGCTGTGGGTTCAGCCTGCCCCAGGAGTGGGATTTTAAACCAGGCAGTTTGGAGTTTCCTGAGGAGCACGAGGGAGGTGCTCTGCATAAGAACCCCAGCCCTTCCTTCTCAGGGAGGTGACTTTGCCTACAACAAACTTCTCTCTTCTTTTGCTAATACCTTCCTTATCCCGCCCCTTTTCTGCCCCTAAAAGCCTTCCATTTCATAAAAGCCTCGGTGCGCCCTTCTGTTTGTTCAATGAGCTGCTGCCAATTCATGAACCATTGAACTAAGGCAATCTGATCTTCAACTTTACTTGGTTGAATTGTTCTTTAACTGATTTGGTGGCAGTGGTGGGACCAAAGGAGCCTTCCAGTGGTGTTGGAGACAACAAGAAACAGGTGTGGTGCCTGAGAACACGGAGTTCTCTGTCTTTCTTCTGCTTCTGAGGGCCTCTGGGAAGTTCCTCTGGTTCTGAGCTCCACTCTCTGCTTCAAGCTCCTGATCTGATCGGCTCTCCACATCCCCCACCCGCTGGAAACCCCCAGCTCTATCGGGGGTTCTGTCCCCAGGTCCACGTTGGCAGCTGTCGTTCCCCATTTGTTTGGGATCCGTCCATACCCCCCATTCTTTGGGGTCTGCTGGTTCAGTCCTTTTTCTGGTCTCCAGGTTCCACACAGGGAACTGCTGGTTACTGGGTCCAACTTAAAAGCCAGACTGGATCGGATTTGGGACTGGACTGGGTCCGCTTTGGGCTGGACAGGCCCAGTGGGAGGCCTCAGATATTCAGGCTTAAGTAAGGGCTTGTTGCTAATGATCACTCAGAAGTCAGCTGAAAACACTGGTGGACAGAAGTTGAGCATCTCAAGGTTCTTAGATGCTCCACCACGAGAAGACCCCTGCAACAGGCCCTCTTCGGCAGAGGTTTGGCTCCAAGAAACCCAAGGGCCTAGCTGAAAGAACTGGGACCCTTTTTTCCAGAGATCCACATGCCTGCTTGCTTGCTTATTTTATGTCTAAGAACTCTGCTCCCAGAAGCTGCAGATACCTAGAAAAATGGCAATATTTTACTAAAAATGACATTAGAATTACAATTACAAGTTAGAAATAGAATTACAAAGGCCATTGTGGGGAATATTCCAGTGGGATAAGATCACTCATCTAAGAAACGCACTTGAGAGCGAGAGGGTTCCAAGTTGGAAATACAGAATGGGACGCCTATTCAGCTGGTACGCAGAAGCCTCCAAAAGGTTTGAAGATTCCAAAATGATGTCATTGAACTACTTCATTACAGAAATCCAGTGAAAAATTAGAGACGCAAGAGGTACTTAAACTAAAAGACTGTAGGACTCAGGCGACTCCTGTTGCTCCCCTCTGTCCTTCTTCACCGAAGAACCTGTGACTTACTAATCCTCTGAACACCCGTTCCATTTGGAAGAGACTCTTGGACAGTTGCCTTTGAAAATAAAACTACTCAAGGTTGTAAATGAACCTCTCATTTATCGTTCACTTCTTGGTCAAAGACTGAGCTAGTGGTCATAATTAAAGAATTTCCTAAACCTAGGGAGGAAGCCCAGAAGTTTTTTGGAGAATTTGAGTCATTCTCAGGGCCCCAGACCCCGACAGCCCAGTCTTTATCAGCCTTACACATGTTGGTAGGACCTGGTGAAGTCCAAAAATGGATGCAGAAAGCAAGACCACAAAACCCGGTAGATGGTGTTCGAGATCCTTGGTCTTCAACATCTCAAGGACCACAAGAAGATCACAAAATAGAAGCTGAACTTTTACAAGCCACTCCCGGAGACTTCAGACAGGTGTAATCAAACCTCTCCCTAAATTACTTCACTAACCATTAAAGCCTGGGGCCATACAAGACCTCACACCCACAGAAGACCTCATCACCTGGGGGCTAATCATCCCTTGTACCAGTTCCTACAGCCGACCTCACCAGTCTGGAACCGTCATGGACACGATGTTGACTTTTCCAGGATTTGGGATCCATTCACAAGTCAGTGATTCCCCGTCTCCCCGTCATTCCAAACCTGGACATCTTTCTGTCGCGAGTTCCACCAGACTCAAAGTGGTCCATGGCTGTGGACCTCTGTTCAGCCTTTTCAGCACTCCCTGCTGATCCCAACAACCACTTTGCCTCCTTTGTACTGTCAACACTCTACCTGCGCAGTGATGCCTCAAGGGGTCATGAGGCCCCTTCTCACTTCTCTCGAGCACTTCACCAAGATTTAAGCAACACCCAGTTCCCTGGGAAATCCACCCTTTTGCAATACGTAGATGACCTCTTGCTACTTTCAGCCTCCAAAGAGGAATTCATAGAAGATTCCACTGATTTGCTAGAGCAGTTAGCTGAAGAGGAGCACAAAGTCTCTAAGGAAAAATCACAATTACCTCTAGACCCTGTTCATTATCAGGGTCATTGTCGAAGCCCTGAATCTCCCAAAAGAATGAAGCTAGTCCAGGAATTTCCTACACCCACAACTAGGTGACTAGTGGGTAACTAGGCTTGATCAGCTCTTGCAGACGATGGGCTCTTACTTTTTCACTATTAGCCACCCCAGTCTATGAACTTACTAAAATTTCAATCCCTGAACACTTTACTTGGGAAGACAACCGTGGGCAGGCTTTCAGGAGACTGAGACAAGCACTCTAAGACCTGCCTGCCTTGGGGCCACCTCACTGTGCAAATCCTTTCAGCTTATTTGTGCAGGAAGGGGATACTCAAGCCCCGGGAAGGCTCACTGAAGGGCAGGGTAGTAACCAGAAGCCTGGGACCCAGTACAGCACACAGCCTGGTTCGGTTGCTCCTGCCCAGCCCAGCCGTCGTATGGCTACAGTCACAGCTGCAAGGCGAGAATGGCAGTCTCATCAGATGTGACCCTAGCAAAGGACGTTTATTTGCAAACTGCACACACTGTCCAAAGTCTCCTTAACTCAGAATCGACTCAACATTTCTTGCAGGTAGACTAACTTCCTCTGAGATCCTTCTGCGTTCACCACCTCCTCTGAGTATTAGACGTTGCAACACCCCTAATCGCGCTACATTACTGCCTCTACCTGAGGAAGTCGAGTCCGCGACTACAAGGCACTAGCGTCCCATTTTGTGGGAGCACGCCCTGACTTACGAGATACTCCGTGAACTACTCCTGATCGCATCTCTGTGCATGGGTCATACCGTAGAGATGAAAAAGAGGATTTTCGAGCTGGCTTAATGATTTGTTTCCAAGATGACCTCCTCCAAAGGGGAAACCTTCCCTAAGCTCCAACCACGCAACAAACAGTGCTCTGTGCCCTTACCCGAGCAGGCCAGCTATCAGGATTATAGTATTTATAATTCGTATTTATACCCATAGCCAGCCTGCTTCTGGGGGGGTCCAGGATTTAGGGATGTTACCGAAGCAAAGGGGCTTATGTCCTCTGGGACTCAATCAAAAATGGGCAACAGGTAGACGATCTCCTTACTGCTAGTCTCTTACCTCCCGAAATGGTCATCAAAATGGAGCCTCATAATGAAAGACTGAAACCCGAGTGTCAGAGAAATACCACGGCTGACTTTCGTGCAAAGGCTATAAGGACCGCGGCGCGCGTGAATGAAGTCCACTCTGCTTCGGCAAAACAATGACCCGTCCTCACCAGATTCGGGCCACCCTGACCTCCTTGTCCACGGCAACAGTGTGCGCCTGAACCAGAAATGAAGATGCGTCAACAAGGGCTGGGGCGATGGGAAACTCAAGGCACCTGCTGGGTTCTTCCTGGCTCATGACGAACCCCTTTTTGGTTTTTGCATTACCGAACCCACCCCAGGACATTTAAGGTGAACTTGAACTGGGAACTGACATTAGTGGGGAGACG
The DNA here is from genome assembly GCF_922984935.1 of Meles meles. Lineage (NCBI taxonomy): Eukaryota > Metazoa > Chordata > Mammalia > Carnivora > Mustelidae > Meles > Meles meles. Next base: position 6,473,338 of record NC_060067.1, read on the forward strand.
TCCTAAAGCTGCCAAGACGATCTGCACTGAGGTGCGACAGGCCAGCTTCATACACCTAGAGAAACTCTTTTGGTCTCCAAAGGCCTCAGACCTCCTCCCTCTGGAACCTCGGAACACCCGCCGCCGGACTCCTTCCTCCAGTTGCGCCATAGCGTGGGTCGCCGCTCTGTCTGCTCCCGTGCGTGCTGCCTGGGGGGGCGAGGGGGGGTGCCAGCCTTCCCCGGCTGCAAGCGGACCTCCTCTTGATGGCGAATAAACCGTCAGAGAATGTGTTTCCCACTTGGGGCATAGCTTCCACGATCTCCAGCGGTCAAGGCAGCCACTTTACTTGGCAAAGTGTCTGAGGCTTAATGAAAACCTTGCCAGCTTTTAGGAACTAGCATTGCCTTTATCGCCTGGACTCATCAGGCCAGGTTCAGAGAACTCATGGGATCCTCAAACTTAACATTTCTTTCTTTTAAAAAAAAAAGATTATTTATTTATTTGACAGACAGAGATCACAAGCAGGCAGAGAGGCAGGCAGAGAGAGGGGAGGAAGCAGGCTCCCTGCCAAGCAGAGATCATGACCTAAGCTGAAGGCAGAGGCTTTATCCCCACTGAGCTGCCCAGGCGCCCCAAACTTAACCTCTCTAAACTTGCTGAAATCACCGGACTCCCCTGGCTTAAGGTATTGCTTTCAGCCTTCCCAGCTGTTTGGGAAACATAAACTCAGTCCCCCGGAGATGGTCACCGGCAGACCAATGTCTTCTAAGACCTTTGGCGGATCCCTGCTGCCTCCTCCTGGTTTGACGAGCCGCCGCACCTCTTTACCATCGGAGGCTTAAGCACATCGTCCACAGATTGAAGATTTAATCTGATCCCACTTCAGGGCCACAGTCTGGAGTCCGGTGATTGGGGATTCCAGAAGCATCATGGAAGGATGACCACCCTTGAGCCCCACTAGAAGGGATCCTACCAAGGACTCCTGACCACTGGCACCGCTACGAAACTGGAGGCCGCTGAGCCCCGGAGGCACAGCCCACAGCCAGAGCAGGATCCCCCCGCACCTGGTCTTGTGCAGTTACTGGAGACCCTGAATCACGGGTGAGCAAGAGAATGATCTGGCCCCAAAGTCGACTGCTTTCTACCCAAGGCACTGATTAGCACTTCATCCGTGAACATGAAACTCCTTCTTCTCTTTCTGTTCATGACTCTAACACCGGCCAGGAAGGATAATCGCATCATCTGTATCTCCCAGTCCATCACTAAGGGAGGCAAACTGGCAGATTCCTGAATTCGTCACCTTGCCAGAGAGTCCCTGACCAATTTCTCTTCTCGTCCCACGTCACCACAAACTACGGTTGACCCCTGCTTGGAAGCAGGTACCCCAGTAGACACATTTACTCTTGCGAATCTCTGTACGTTTGCACCCCCACGTGCCCAGGATTATCAAGATCAGAGCTGCCCCCGCTCACGGAGAGATCGCACCAGCAGGACCCATCTTGGTCAGGCACTTAGGATGACCTTTTATTTCAGGCTGGGTGACTGTCTTCCCATGAGCACTAAAAACCTGGCTGACCTCTGGTGCAGGAGTAAGTACAGACCAGACTATGATCAGAGGCTTCTTAACTCTGCAGATTCCATCGCTAAGGCACTAGCTGCCCGGCAGATATCCCTAGACTTTCCGGCCGAAGTTGCTCTTGATAACAGGATTATCTTTTAGCGGAGCAAAGAGGTGTGTGTGTTTTGCTGCCCTTACACCACCTGCTGCCCTTGGATTAAGACTGCTGGGGAAGCTGAAACTCACTTACGTAACATCACCCGGCAAGCCACTTGGCTTAAAAGGGCGCCTCTGACAACAGGGTCATTCTTTGATCGGTTGGGTCTCGGGAACCCTGGCTCCAAAGTGCACTCCAAACATTGGGCATGATCCCGTGTACAGTTACCATAATAATCTCCCTGGTGGGTTCCGTTCTCTCAAAAGCTTGAAATGCAAGTTTGTAGCGGCTTGTCACCAAGCAGATGATCTCCCTAAGTCCGGAGCATCACAAAGAGACGAAGGGAGTGACTGGCTAAAACACGGTGAGCCTGAAGTCATGACCCGTGAACACCACGGAGATTCATCAAAAGAATGGGATCAACCAAAGCTTTTGGACCTACAGACCACCAGCTGAGAGCGGCACTAATGCCTTAAATTTGGATGACACGTCCCGGTGCTGCGGACAGTCTCCTGAAGGGGGCGGCGGTGGGACTGTGAAAAAGGAACAGCGGGTCCAAAATGGAGTCACTTGCGTGAAGCCCACTGAGATTAATACCTAAACGAATTGCGGTTTTGGGCTCCCCCATGAGTGGGATTTTAAACCGGTGAGTCTGGAATTTCCCGATGAGTGCCAGCTAGGCTCTGCCTGAGATCCCTGTCCTCCCCCTAAGAAAGGTGACCTTGCCTGGAACAATCTTTTCTTTTGCAACAATTTCCTTGACCCCCTCATTTCTGCCTATGAAAGCCTCCCACCCGACACGACACAACTCTTACCCTTGTGTCCCACCCGACACGACACAAGTCTTCCGAGCTCACTTCTGTTGGTTAGACAGGGTGGTGGCCAATTTGTGAGTCACTGAATAAGGCTAATTACACCTTTAAATTTACCTGGTTGGATTTTGTTCTTTAATAGGTTTTAACTTGAAAGGGCATGACAATCAGAAAAGATTTGATCCGGTCCCAATACCGTTGGGATATTTATGTATCCTTTCGGTTTTACCTCTCATTTATTGGAATTTTAAAACTGGATAGATAAGTTTATGTCATTGTAACTCCGTTCTTTAATGCCGTTTTACCTCCCAAATGAGCTCCACCAAGAGCAGAGAAACTCATGTGTTCCCTGCCAGATAGCCACGTCGTCCTAGCGACTGCCCTTTGCCAGCGTTGCACCGTGTCTTATGTGTCTTATGAACTGGGATGCCACAGTCAATCAACTAAAGTCCCCAGGGTAATTCAATCTTCAGGAACTCCAAGAGTGGGATTTATAAATGTCATTATGGAACAATCCCATTGTTTGGACTCCTCCCCATGTCTAGACTGTCAGGTAAATAATCCTTTACTATAATATGCAACCCTATTTCCAAAATCTAAACATTATTTCTTTTTCAGGAGCTTACTGTCACCATTTTGGCAAACATCTTTCCCTGCTTTCACCATCAAAATGGACTATGCCTGTAAAATCCCTTCAGCCTGTAAGAGTAAGTCTTTAAGAATATATTTCTAACAAAAGAACTTCTAAGACACTTACAAATAGTAAGTTCTGCAACCACTTTTCTTTCTCGGTATTAATTCGTTGAGAATTAACCTTCACTCCTTCATGTTCTGTTATTTTTGAAGTGCAACTGGGATAGTTTTATGTTATGTATTAAATTCACATAACCTTAGATATTTTGCTCCAGAAACCATATACCAGGAAATTCTACTGAACATTATTTACATTATTTATAGGCTTCTTGAAGCATCTTGTGCTCTAAATTTGTGTCAGGCCCACATCTGAAAATAAGAGTGTCATACCCACTACTGGACAAGATAAAAAGGACCATTCTTCCCGTCTCAGGTTTCCAATCTAAAGGAGGCAGTCAATGAGTGATTACTAAATGAACGAGTAGGCAAATTTGTACAACATTTTACTTCTTTCTGCAGGGTTTTCACATCATTATCTGGGAGAAGTTTGGGACCCTCTGGAAAAGAGAAGAGGTTCACAAATATTCATCTCGGAGTTCTGTTCAGGTGTTGCATCATTATCTCCAAATTTCCGGGACTACAAGGAGTATCTTCTTTGTTAGTCACTTGACATGAGAGGTGGGCGGGCACAGAGTTTATTTGTAGTAGTATTAGAGCACATACTTGTTATGTGTGTTTGTGGGCTTTGTGATTATCAAGCAGTGCTCATTAACCCTTGCCCTCGTTCTCTCAGACAAATCCTACAACTCTGCCGAACTGCAAAAAGATGTTCCCGAATGCAATTTTGAATTCTTTAACATTCATCCGTTGCTGACAAAAAACACACTTCCCATTTAGTTACTCAAAGAGAACCATGATGTTATATCCATTCGGAGCATGCAGGTGGTCCTACCAGGTCACTCCACCCTTTGAACAACCAATTTATCCATAGAATTAATTGTCCCAAGAATGCTAGGAATACGATGAGTGGTTGTCCCATCTTTAGAGACATTGTGTCTACCAGAAAGCCAGGAGATCCCCCGTCTTACTTATTACACATACAGTGTGTATGTGTAACTTTCTCATTGTTGGTCAACATGCAAGCTATAAGACTTTCTGGAACCTGTGTTTCCCCCAGACTCTGGCTTCAGTGCGAGGGACCAGGTACACTGTGATACCCTCCAGATCGGATGTTCTAGTCTCAACATATACACATACCTGTTCCTGCAGCTCCCTTTTAAAATTCTCATCTTGAGCTTTACATGACACCTTGGGATCAACCAAAGGTTCATCTGCTCTTTGCTTTTTCCACAACTTGGTGTTCAGATACCATGCTCCATATCTCATCTTCACACACTTTGGTTTATGAGGATTCTACAGAAAATAACATCATTCCCAATTTCATTCATTTTTTATATTTGTCATTTCAATAAACCTAAGATTTAGTTTCTGAAAGCAGTAACATTTATTTTTAGCTTATGACTGATCCTTGCCAAGGAATTTTATGAAGTTTCAGAATGCTTTTATTTATAAAGGTACCATGAAAAGTTCATGAACAAGAAAAAATGGATGGTTAAGTATAGCCTTCGACTTAGACAAACGTGGGTTCAAGTCCAGCCTCCCCCACTTAGTAGCTATGAGTCCACAGGCGAATTACTTAATCCTTCATCTATAAAATGAAAAAGCAGTGAACCTGCTTCCCTCTCTCTCTCTCTCTGCCTGACTCTCTGCCTACTTGTGATCTCTCTCTGTCAAATAAATAAATAAAATCTAAAAAAAATTGTTTAATAAAAAAAAAATAGAGGGCCGTCCTTTCTTTCTCCCATTCTTCAGTAGCGAATGAAGGCCACAAAGAGATCTGTTGGGTCGTAGCCTGATAGTGTGGGTGGAGACCCACACACCGAGCAAGACAAAACTATGAAACCACGAAGATTCTGCCCCTCTCTCTTCTCACTCACATTTAAACCTGAAGCAGAATGTGTGGTTCATTTTGAGTCAAGTCAGATCTGCCTTATCTAAAGCAGAGAGAATGGGACAGAGCAGAGAGGAGGGAAAGCCCTCCTCAGAGCGGAACTCAGCATTTCCATCCCTCCATTTCAAACATACTGTTTAAAAGTTGTAACCACCTCAGGTACTCCTTGTCTTCCCTCCCTGCCTCACTTTTCTTAATGGGACTTATCCCCATTTGACATGCTGAGCTGTCTTCTGATGCTTGTCTCTCCATTCATGCTTTAACATGCAGGCTTCAGAGTTTGTTCCTGGATACAAACCCCTGACATCTAGAACAATATTCTGGACATAATAGGTGCTCAATAATATTTACTGAATTAAAATTGGATTGGTTAACTTGGCATTATGGATACTTTGAGCTGGATAATCCTTTGTTGGAAGGTCAGGGAGGGTGCTCTCCTGTGCATTGTGGGATGTTTATTTTTATTTTTTAACTATTTTTAAATTTTTTATTTATTTAAATTATTTTTTAAAATATTTATTTTTAAAAATTTTTTATTTAAATATTTAAATATTTTATTATTTATTTGTCAGAGAGAGAGAGAAAGCGTGAGTGCACAAGCAGGGGGAGTGGAAGGAAAGTGAAAGGGGGGGAAAGGAGGGCATGAAACCTCTACTACTGTTATGGGCAGATGTGAGCTCTGGAGCATGTCCTGTTGTTGGGTGACCAGGAGTCTCTCAAGACTCAGTACAAACACAATTTCTTTTGTGAGGCCTTCACTGAACCCACCCTCGCCCCATGCTGGGTGGAATTGATTACTTCTTCCTCTGTCTCTAGGAACCAAGGCATTCTAGTTAATCATTTACATGTTGACCCAACTAGGCTGTAAACTCCTTTAAACGCAGGCAACAAGCCTTTGCTTCTGCTTCCTCATTTGTTCCCAGCACTTTTTGGCACCTGGCAGTAGGAAATCAGAAATGTTCGTTGAAGGATTGCATAGACAAATGGATGAATGAATATACGGGGCAAACAGAGATATGCAGCCGTAGGGGCCCAGGTGGCTGGGAGAGATTAGCAGTAAGAACGAATTAATGTCAACCCAGGGACCTGAAAAATCTCCACGGAAAACTGGCATATGACCTGGGTTTAGAGGAGGGCATCAGAAGGTAGATGTGGGAAGAGGGACACTCCCCGCAGAGAGAATATTATGAGCACAGGAAAGGTTGTGGGAAAGCTTGGAGTTTTAAAGGAGAACAAAGAACAATGTAGCAGGAGTCTGTGGGATAAAAATAAAGACGGGCATTTCCACTTCTGGAATGGGGATCAGATTTACCCTCCCACATGCAGCAGCCAAAAAAGAAAAGAAAAGAAATAAGTATAAATGTATATATCCATATATAATGGTTTATAAGACACTAGACATCAAATAGCAGGTACAGTGATCCCCTAAGAGACAAGAAACAAAAAAGATAAGCCCCACAATGACTGCAGCTCACTGTCTTTTTTTCAAGATTTTATTTATTTGAGACTGAGAGAGAGAGCACAGAGGGAGAAGGAGAAACAGACTCTCTGCTGAACAGGGAACCCAGTTCAGGGCTCAGTCCCAGGACCCCAAGATCACCACCTGAGCCGGAGGCAGTCGCCCAACCCACTGAGCCACCCGGGTGCCCGCCCAGCTCACTGTGTTGAGAGACATTCCAGGCCACAGCGCAGAGAAAGGCTCAGGAGGAGACCAGCAGACACTGAGCTGAGTGGATGGAATTGAGCGACCAGACCAAGGCGGTTCAAGTCGGCAGCAACGAGTAACAGAAAGCAGAGAACTGCATGGAGAGGGCAATCAGCGGTTGCAGACGTCCTCCTCAGCACGTGTGAGAGGAACTACCCAAGCTTAGGGAAAGAACCACCCAAAAGGGTTAGAAGAAACAGCGAGTAGCATGCACATGGGGTCAGGGACAGTCTCTGTTCCCTTCCGAGAAGCCTGAGGATCCACAGGACCCTGGGTGGAATAAACCGCAGAGTCTTGTCCCTCGTGGAGAATCACCCATAGACTGAACAGTCAGTCCTTCCTAAGAAATTCTGAGACGAAGACCCAAGAGGATCAAACTTTTCCAAATAAGTTTAACTACATCCCAGAACAAAATTCAAGTTTACAGGAATACAAAAATATTCTGCCCCCAAAAGGAAACTCCAGTGTACCGCATCTACGAAAAAAATCACCCACCATGAAGAGAAGCAAGAAAACAGGATCCATAACGAAGAGACAAATCGATGAACGGAAACTCCACACAGAGTCGGTACAGATCTTGGAACTAGCAGACACAAACTTCAAAAACAGTATTTCATATGCTTAAGATTAATTAAGAAGTAACTGTATTTCATATGCTTAAGATTAAGAAGAGATGTGGAAATATTTTTTAAAAATTCAAGTCAAACTTTTGTTTTGTTTTTGGAGTTTTTTAAAGATTTTATTTCTTTATTTTAGATAGAGAAAGAGAGAGAGATCATGAGCACAGGGTGGAGGGGGAGGAGGACCAGAGGCAGAGGGAGAAGCAGGCTCCCCACTGAGCAGGGAGCCTGATGCAGGACTTGATCCCAGGACCCTGGGATCATGACCTGAGCCAAAGGCAGACCCTTAACCCACTGAGCCACCCAGGTGCCCTTCAAGCCAAACTTTTTGAAATGAAAATTTTAATGTATACAATGGCTGAAAAACACACTAGAGGCGATCGATGGCTGATTAGACATTGCATAAAGAACAGATAAGAATCTGTAAGGACTGGGCGCCTGGGTGGCTCAGTGCGTTAAAGCCTCTGCCTTCGGCTCAGGTCATGATCCCCGGGTCCTGGGATCGAGCCCCGCATTGGGCTCTCTGCTCAGTGGCGAGCCTGCTTCCTCCCCTCTCTCTGCCTGCCTCTCTGCCTACTTGTGATCCCTGTCTGTCAAATAAATAAATAAAATCTTAAAAAAAAAAAAATGAAGGCACGGTATGGATATTTTCAGACACACAAAAGCTGATGGAATTAATCACCAGCAGATCCTCGGTAGAAACAGGGTTCAGGGAGGTCCTACCAGCAAAAGAATATGACCCCATATGGAAATGTACTTGAACTTTCACATAGTGACCCTCTGTCTGCCAGTCAAAAGTTCAGTTTGGGCAACAACCAGCAGGGCTGGTAAAACAACACTTGTGCAATGATTTGTACACACGGGGATTGAGCAATGTGATTCAGCCCCGATCTGGGGCCAGCCGGGGTTCAGGCGTCGGGTGTGATGGACACAACCTGCCCGTCCAGCATCGCGGTGCACTTTACGCTTTACAAAGATGAAGAACAAACGGAAAATTTCAAGTGCTGCTATTAGTGTCGGAATGCATAGTTTCCCTAAACCTTATGCAATGGAGCCAAGGAAGGAAAACATCACATAGGTAAACGCAGGTCACGGAATGGTGTTCAGCTGTAGAGGACAAAGTTACTATGTTTAAATGCTAGAAATATAGTATCAAAGATCACAGGTAAAACACAGAGGGTGGAATAATATATTGTTTTTCACTTTCAGAGAAAGGAACTTCCCCACCCTCACACCCCAGGCTTGGACCACCAGTTAAGTATTTAAATCTGTTATTGAACTTGGGAGGCCTGGGTGGCTCAGTTGGTTGAGCCTCTAAGTCTTTGTTTTGGCTCAGGTCGTGATCTCAGGGTCATGAGATCGAGCCCCAGGTTGGGCGCTGCACTCAGCACAGAGTCTGCTTCAAATTCTCTCTCCCTCCCCGCCCTCTCTTGCAAATAAATAAGTAAATAAAATCTTTTAAAACAATCTGTTATTGGGCTGAAACAATTTGATTTGTAAATATATGTTTTTGCAGCTGTATAGATGTAAAAAAGTAGAAACGCACTTAAAAGTCCGTTCTACTTCCCTTCAGAACTCAGTGTGTTTTTTCTCCTCTGTTTCCTTGTTCTTCTATCTTCATGGGCAAGTGGTATTGAAAAACTGAGCGATTGTTAGTAACCGGCAAGCATGTGCTCAACAATGACTGTCTGTGGTCAATAAGACTCCCCCCAACACTCAAGACTTCTTTGGATAAAGAATAAACAACTTTCATGATCATTAACTGCAGCATTTAACTCTTAGAATAATAAACTTTCATGTATATTTCCATCAACTGTTAGATTTTCAACATGTAAAACACATAGAGAGAATTTCAACATATAAACACATAGAGATAACAATGACTATTCAGATATTAATAATAATGCTAGGGGTGGCTGAGCGGCTCAGTCACTTGGGCCTCTGCCTTCGGCTCAGGTCATGGTCTCAGGGTCCTGGGATCGAGCCCCGCATCGGGCTCTCTGCTCAGCGGGGAGCCTGCTTCTCCTTCTGCCCCTTCCCCTGCTTGTGCTCCCTCTCTCATGCTCTCTCTCTCTCTCAAATGAAAAACAAAATCTTAAAAAAAATGCTGAATGTTATGCCTTGTTTATGTAACTAGCTTTATTATGTATATTAAATGTTCATTGATTTAACAAATATTTACTAAACACCAAAAACATTTTTCAAGAATTCTACTGAAAAAAGGCCACTGCCCCCTTGAAGTACCAGAATTCAAGAACATTGAAGATCTTAATCCAACTTAATTTTTTTTCATTTTCAGTATTCTCGTCTTTGGAAATTACCTGTGGTTTTTGGAGTTTCTGCTCAGAGTCTGGTTTCTGCAAAAACTGTGGTTCCTGCAGTTTCTTGAACCCCACTCTCTTCTTTAGCTCCGGAGGAGCCTGGTTGACCATGTGGGGCACATCATGGCTGGGTTTGCTTTGACAGTCAATGTCAAACTGCTTCAGGATGAACTCTTCATCAATGTCGGAACTTCCCTAGAACAACATCACATTGCATGAGTCAAGGACAAAAGGTGAAATTCTTCTTTAATCCAATGGAGGTATTTGATTATGGCTGGAGAAGAGGTCGTTTGGAGGACAGGTAGAAAATGTTCGGTCAACATTCACTGGGAACAGGAAGTATTGGACCGGTGGAGGAGATCGTCAGCACGCTACGGGACAACTCAGAACAGCCAGGAGCAGCGAGTCCCTGAGGGAATTAATGGGCTGAGACAAATTCAGTCTGCTGAATCCTAAGCCGACTTCTGAGTGCATAAAGAATACATGGTGTGGGGGCACCTGGATGGCTCAGTGGGTTAAGCCTCTGCCTTCTGCTCAGGTCATGATCTCAGGGTCCTGGGATCAAGCCCCACATCGGGCTCTCTGCTCAGCGGGGAGCCTGCTTCCCCCTCTCTCTCTACTTGCCTCTCTATCTACTTGTGATCTCTCTATATATATCAAATAAATAAAATCTTAAAAAAAAAAGAATACATGGTGTGTACAGTACACACACACACACACACACACACACACACACACACACACACAGGAATATTACTCAGCCATAAAAAAGAATGAGATCTTGCCATTTGTGACAACATGGATGGACCCAAAGGGTATTATGCTTAAATGAAATAAGACAGAGAAAGACAAATACGACAGGACTTCACCTATATGTGGAATCTAAAAAACAAAACAAATGAAAAAAACAGAAACAGACTCATAAACACAGAGAGCAAACGGGGGGTTGTCAGAAGAGAGGTGAGGGGGGGAATAGGAGAAATGCGTGAAGGGGATTGGGAGGTAAAGGTTTCTAGTTATGGAACGAATAAGTCATGCTGATAAAAGGTACACCACAGAACACAATCTGGGGTATTGTAATAGTGTTACGTGGTGACAGAGTAACTCCACTTGTGGTGAACACAGCAGAGTGTGTAGACCTGGCAAATGCCTACGCGGCACACCTGGAACGGGAGTCAGATAAACGGGTTCAGATAGAGGAGAGCAGCCAAGAGGCGGAGAGAACACCTCGCGGCATTTTAGGACCTAGATCTAGCCGTACCTGAAGCTCCTAGGACCTCAGGATGGTTCCCTTCTCTCCCTTAATCCAATCTGAATTATCTTTCAGTCACTTTCCAATGAAATAGTCCTGAATAACACATTGCCTAAAACTGACTAATGTTTTCAAAAAGCAGGAGGGGAAGATTATATATCCTGGAAGGTCTTCAATCCAGGAGAAACCTAAGAAGACATCTGCAGGGACTCAAGAACACAAATAGGAATTAAAATGGATTCTTGGAAGGAGGGCAAGGAAAGACTTTAAGAACTAACAAAAGTCTACTCGTGTCAGAAATACCTTTTGTGAAGGCTGTGGTTACGCGTAACTGTCTGAGTACTTACAGATAAATATAACTGAGAAAAATGAGTTGGAGTGAAGGACAGAGAAAAAAAGGATATGGAAATGGAAAATAAAAATATGAAATAACAGGGTGGGGGAAAGGAGTAGTTATTGGCCAAAATATATAAACTTTTTGGCCAAATATATATATTGGCCAAAAAATATATTGGCCAAAATATATAACTTTCAGTTATAAGATGAGTAAGTTCTGGGAATCTGACGTACAGCATGGTGACTATAGTTAACAAAATTGTATTTATTCTTGAAAGTTGCTAAGAGAGTAGATCTTAAATGTTCTCACCACACTCAAAAAAGATAATTATGTGAGGTGATGCATGTGTTAATTAATCCAATTGTGGTAATCATTTATATATAAATGCATATTTATATATATCGAATTATCACATTGTCTTCCTTAAACTTATACAATATCATATGTCATTTACGTCTCAATAAAGCTGGCAAAGAGAAAGAGCCACTAAAAAGAAAGAAACCGCAGCAATGTGGCCTATAAACAATAAGCATTCAAATAGCCTTCCAGCTTGCAGACTTTCCAGAAACATCATCTATAGGAAACACTTCTGTCATCAATGGTGGAAGAATCGTAATTCCTGTATGACTTTATTTGACTTAGCTCATATCCTAACATTGTTTTTTAATAACAGCAACTCTGAGCTTGACCTTTAAACGTTGGTTGTAAGTATTACTACGAACTTACGAAAGTAGTAGCCCAGTTGCAGAAGTCCCTAACTCCTCTGCGCACATTTTCATGGATAAGAGGACCATCTTCATGGAGCAAATCTGTTTGATGTGGCTTCTTTTCTTCATAAAGCCATTGACCTGGGTGTGACACAGCAGTCTTCTTGGGACTAAGGATAATGAGATCATCAAAGACTTACAAGATGAGACACCATGAATCCAAATAGATTTCAAACACTATCTTAAAGAAAGAAGTGGTAATGCTCATGTTTCTAATAGTCTCTCACAAGTTCATACAAGGTAGACATTAATTTTCCAAAGACTACCTTCTCATTATTAATATCATAAAGGCAAGCATAGCATGAGTTGTTATAATAATTAAAATGAATACAGCATTTTATTAGTATAAGTTGGTATTTTGAAATTATGAGTACCATTTATTAAGGCACGTGCCCATTTACTGTGCTTGGAGTCCGCTAAAGCCACTGACAATCTTAACAAGCAGGAGATGTCCTTGACTTCTCTCTCTCATCCCTAAAATCCAACCCATTAACAAATCTGGTAGGCTTTAACTCTAACTCTGTCTCTGGACAGTTGCAAATGTTCCTCACTGGTGTTTCTGATCTTCCCTAGGGCCCCGCCCCCAAACTGTAATCCCTTCTCAGCACTGCCCCTAAAACACTTCAAAATATAAGTCTGGTCATAGCACATGAGGCCACCCTTCACCCTCAATTAAACCTCTCAGTAGCTTCTTTTTTAGGTTGAGATATAACTCGCATACTATAATATTTACCATTTCAAAATATACAATTCAGTAGCTTCCATACATTTACAAAATTATGCAACCACGATCATTATCTAATTCTGGGCAAAAAGCATCTCCATAACCACTGACAGTCTCTGTTCATTTCCCCCATTCTCTGTGCTCCTGAAAACCAGTAATCTACTTTGGTCTCTATGGATTTGCCTATTCCACACATTTTATCTGAATGGAACCTTATAACATATGGCATTTTTATTTTTTTATTTTTTTAAAGATTTTTATTTATTTGACAGAGAGAGAGATCACAAGTAGGCAGAGAGGCAGGCAGAGAGAGAGGAGGAAGCAGGCTCCCTGCGGAGCAGAGAGCCTGATGCGGGGCTCGATCCCAGGACCCTGAGATCATGACCCAAGCCGAAGGCAGCGACTTAATCCACTGAGCCACCCAGGCGCCCCTAACATATGGCATTTTTAAAAAAGATTTTATATATATTTATTTGACAGAGAGTTAGAGAGAGAGCACAAGTAACCAGAGCAGCAGGCAGAGGGAGAAGCAGGCTCTCCACTGAGCAGAGAGCCCGATGCGGGGCTCAATCCCAGGACCTTGGAATCATGACCTGAGCCAAAGGCAGCTGCCCAACCAACTGAGCCACCCAAGTGCCCCAAATACATGGCATTTTCTGTCTGGCCTCTTTCATCTAGTACATTGCAAGGTTCATATGTGCTATAGCATGTATCAGCGGGTTCTTCCCTTCTATGGCTAAGATTCCATTTTCTGAGGAGACCATGTTTTGTTTGTCATCAGTTGATGGACATCTGGGCTATCATGCACAGTGCTGCTATCAACGAATGTTCGGGCACAGGTTTTTGTATTCAATAGCTTATTACTCTTCCTTTAAAGACCTAAGTCTTCACTCCAATATTCCAAGGCCCTTCATGGCCCAATCCTTGCCTGTTTCTCTAGATTCTTCTGCCATTACCATCCTCCCTCACTCTCTGAGCTGCAACCTTCACAGTCTTCTCTCAGTTTCATGAATTCCTCACGCTCCCTTCAGCCACAGGGCCTTTGCACATGTTGCACCATCTGACTGCAATGCCTTCTGCATTCCCTCATCTCCCTTATGTTCCAACATACATATCCCTTCCTCAGGGAGGTGTTCCCAGGCTGTCCCCAGAACCCATACTTCCTTCCTGGTACCCTGTACCTTTTATTCAGAGTGCCCATATATTAATTCATCCATCCATCCATTCAACAAACATTTATTAAACACCAGCTAAGTACCAGGCATAGCTCCAGGCATTAGGATTCATCTGTAAATAAAGTTTAAACCCTGTCCTCATAGAACTTAAGATTGAGACAGATGGGAAAGAGGTAAGCCTATGCCAGGTGTTATAAAGAAAAATAAAAATATAAAGAAAATGAAGAAAAATAAAACAGGGCAGGAAGCATGGACAGTGCTGACGGGGGGCTTTTTATTCCTACAAAGAAGGCCTCACTACCAAAGTGATCATTGACCAGGGACCCCAAAGAAGAAATGGATCAAATCATACAGATATCAAACTGCAGACCCAGGCAGAAAAAAATCCATGTACAAAGGGCCCAAGGCATGAGTGTGCTGAGTGTGGTCAAGGCACAGCAGAGAGGCTCGTGTGACCAGAGGGGTGAGACCAAAGGACAGAGTAGCAGAGAGTGAGGCCTGATGGGTAAGGGGGCCTGATCGTAAGAGCCTTTAGAGGCCACTGTAAGACTTCGGATTTTACCCTGAATAACCAAGCAATTGGAGAATTTTTAAAATGAAAAACATAGCATTTATGATCATCATATGGATGTTGCAGTACGTTTGTGTAATTGACCCATGATGTCCCCTGAGTTTCAGGCGTACATCCAGGGATCCGACAAGTCTGCATGTCACGCCGGGCTCACCACAGGTGTAGCCCCCATCTGCCACCCTATGAGGCTGTTCTAATACCACTGACTACATGCCCTGTGCTCTACTTTAACTGGAGAACTTTGAGTAGAGGAATGAGACTGACTTAAGTTTTTAAAAGAATCATTTTGATTACTGTGACACATAGACTGGGGCAGAGAGCGGGGCTCTGTTGGGTGGAGGTTATGAGACCAGTGAGTAAACCATGACAATAATTCAGACAAGAGATGGTGGGATCTTGGAACAGAGCGACAGTCATACAGTAGGTATGACTGATATATTTCAAAGGTAAACCATTAAGATTTGTTGGCAGTTTCGAAAGTAACTAGAAGAATGAAGTTGCTATTTAATGATCTGGAGAAGATAGAAGGGTGAGTAGGTTTGGGGAAGAAATCAAGAGTTCGGTGTGGACTTGCTGAGTTGGAGATGGCGAATGTTGAACATCCATATAAAGCTGGGCAGGGGGAGGTCACCTCCGTAGGTGACCGAGTTCGATGCACTTCAAGGTGAAAAAAAAGATGAGGAGGGACCAGCAAACGAAGACTGGGGAGAGATCATTGGAGGAGGAGGAGATCCAAGAATGAGAGGTGATCCTGAGGCCAAGTGAACAAAGCAAAATAAAAGTGTTTCAAGAAAGAGGACATGATCAATTGTGTCAACTACTACCGGCCCGTCAAGCACGATGATCGCTGAGAAGCCAACGGCGACCATGACCAAGGCCAGATCCACTGCAGTGCTGATGAGTTACAGAAAGAAGAGGAAGTAAGTATGGACACCTCTTTCATGGAGTTTTGCTCTAAAGGAAAGGAGAGAGACTGCTCAATAAAAGTTGTTTTAAAGATGGGAGATATTACCTCACCCTATGGTAAACCAGTGATGGGCCCCAAAGGGATCAGGTGCTAATCCTTGGAACCTGTAAATGTTACTTTACTTGGAAAAATCATCCCTATAGCTATGATTAATTTGAGGAGCTTCAGGTGGGGAGATTTTCTTGGATTATCTGGGTGGGTCCTAAATGGCATCACAAGTGTCCGTGTAAGAGAAGTGCAGAGGGAGATTTCACACACACATGCACACACACACACACACACACACACACACACACTCACAAGGAGAAGGGAATGTGAAAACAGAGCAGAGAGATTTGAAGATTTTGACCACGAAGATTGGAGTGACATGGCCACAGCCGTGGAATGCCAGGAGCCACCAAAGCTTGAGGAAGCAAGGAGCGCATTTCCTAGAGCTTCTGGAAGGAACATGGCCCTGCTGACACTTAGATCTCAGCACAGTAATCCTGATTTTGGACTCTGGCCTCCAGAACTGTGGGATAATAAATTTCTGTTGTTTTAAGCCACCAGATTCACGTGATTTTATGCAGCAGGCACGAACAAGGACATGCTCACAGAATGTGCTGAGACCACACTGACGGAAAACCTTGCCATTAGGCAATTACACATTCATGTTGTGATGATAATTTATTAAGATAATAGTTTTGTTCACTTCCTCTGTGCTATTATCTTTTCTCCTTCTAAGTAGACAACACATTTGCTTTTAATTTCTTTTCCTGAAGATTTTTTCAGGGTTGACCAGGGAAACTGCCTACAGTTAAAGGCAGAACATCTCTCCGGTGGAAGCCCAAGCTTGTTGCACCAATTATACTCGACATTGTGAGTGACATGGGAAGGGACAGGGGGCGCCCCAGGTGTACCACAAACAGCGAGAACAGAGAGAAGAGTCCCAAAGACCAGAAAGAGGTTAAAGATCAGTCCTGCAAGCACTGGGGACCTACCCCACTTTCTTATAGTACAAATGATGACCATGACTGGTTTGCTGCTCACTGGGATGAGGGTTTGGGGTCAGACATAAATAGAAAAAAAGAGAGAGAACAGTGGTGTTTTATAAACATATGGCTTTGTGAACTAAGATGCATACCTTCGTATGTATTCACCGCTCCCTCCCACACCATGCTGTAATCACGAGGACAGGGTCCTAATCTGTTTACCGTTATGTCCTCAGAACCTAGCATTGTCTACGACCCACAGCAGTCCTCAGCAAGTACCGTTGTTTTGTTTTGTTTTGTTTTGTTCTGCAGAAAGAGAACCAGCTAACAGTTCGCTGAGGATCCAAAAATCCAAAGATGTTCATAGGGCCACAGTGACCCACTCTGCTGGGCTCTCCAAGGAGACCCCTACTTACAATGCTCCTCTCCGACCCCCCAAACCCCAGGTTCTGAGCAAAATAATACGAAGAGCAAAGATAAAAGCCAAAATATTATTACTGACAACAGCCACGTTGGAGCACGTGGATTTAAGCCCAAAGGACCTGTTCACTGAAACCCGGAAATGGGCAGACTGTCCCGGCACCCAGCAGGCTCCAGGGGTGCTGGGCCAGGCCGGGGGCCCCTCAGGAAGGGAAGAGCAGACAGGATTTGTGTTTCCCACGCGCCATCTTGTTTCCTAGTGGAAGAAGGACAGAGCTGAGATGAGCGTGCCCAGTTGTCCCCAATTCTCTGAGGGGGCCAGGATGGTTGGGTTCCTGTCACCTTGTGTCTCACTTCAGCAAACATGTGTAATTGAATAAAAGCTCTAATGTGGCTCCTTCCACACACCCTGACCACGGGCCTGGGTCCTCTGTAAGTGGTCTGGGGGCTGTGGATCAGCTTCTCTCGACTTCATCCACACTCCCGAGGGCCCACCAGTGACATCACCTAAATTCACAAGTCGAATTTGTATCCAAAAACTATTTTTTTCGTATTTTATTTATTTAAGAGAGAGAAAAAGAGACCCAGCGGTGGGCTGTGGGGGAGGGGCAGACAGGAAGGAGAAGCTAGTTCGCTGCACAGCCCGTCAGGGGGCCTGATGCCAGGACCTGAGCTGAAGTCAGACGCTTAACCGACTGAGTCACTATTTTTGTGTGGCATATTTATTATTACATTAACATTTCAGATTAACTTTATGAACTGGGAATTTAAGGGTGTGATACAAAAGAAGGAGGTTTCTATGAAAATTAAGCTTAGTGCTTTGGAAAGGGGTCGATGAACGTAGGCAAAAAGGATGACTGGGAACTTCAAGCAGGCACAGATTCCAGAAGAGTCTTGACATTAAAAGACTGAGCAAGTGAATGTGCTGTTACGTTTTAGAATAAAGTAACATGCTTCAAGGACTTGAGCATCATTCTGTGTAAGTCCCTGTGTCAATCTTTCTGTTTTGTTTTACTTTCCAGCCAACTGCTGGTCCCAGTCACGTTGAGTAGAAGGCTTCTGACATAGAAAATTCTGCCACTGTGGGCCAGTCAGCCTGGTTTTCTGCCGTTCTCCTCTTCCCAAACTGCTGTCCTAAAGTCACGTACCCGTGTCGGGTCTACCGCTGGGTAATTCACATCCATTTCTGAAATAAACACTACTCACGGGAGGACCCAAGGCTTCTTTGCTTTCTCCTTGGGAACTTAAGTTATTTTGCTTCTCGAAATTATTCAAAAGGAGCTTCGAGAAGGGAAGCCCTCGAATGTTTCGTGGGGCGACAGAAGCAGCAAGGGGTTAAGGACAATACTTACAGGCCCGGGCCGACTTGGGTGGAAAGTTTTCTTAAGTGTTTGGCTGGTTCCTTTGCTCTTTTCCCGACACCCTGACAATAAGCCCATGTGTCCTCCAGTTTCCTGCCGGGATCCAGCACTTCCAGCACCTTTAATAAGAGCTACAAACAGAGAACAGCTTTGGAGAGAAGACAAATGTGCCAAAAAAAAAAAAAAAAAAAGAAGGCCCCTGGATTGTAAAGCAGAACAGACCAACATGCCCCTTTGCATTGCTTTTCCAGCAGATAAGCCGTTCATCGGTTTCCGTGCGAGTCCTGGGCTGGGCGCTAGGGGTAGGTGTCCCCCACCTAGATATCTGGGATCGGCTATTGTGCTATGTGCCGTCTCCTCCAGACGAACCGTCCCCCTGGGCCTACCCAGTCCCTCGCTGCCCCACTGAGCCAAGTGCCTCCAGATAGTTTGGCTTTTGACTTCCTCCATACATAACGGTGTCTAGATTTTTCTTGGACCCCATCCTTGCTCCACGGGCAGGCCAGGACAATTGAGACCATGGTGACTGGTTTAGGAACAGGCCCATGACCCAGGTTTTACCCATGGGAACTAGGCGATGAGATCTTGCTGGAAGCGTGCAAAAAGAGGTGATCTTTTTCTTGGCAGAATTTCAATCTAGAGCAGTTGGTGACCATCATGGTACCGTAAGAAGACATCCCGCCTCAGAAAGAGGCCAACACACCCCACTGGGGAGGTCGGACATGGTAATAAGGGCCACAATCCCAAGGGCCATCTGGGGGTAAGTGGAAATAATCTGCTTGTCATGGGCTCAGCAGCGCTGGCCTGTAGGAGGCAGACGAGGAAAGCCCCAAGCGGAAAATCGGTTAGAAATTCTGGTTGTCCTTTCTACAGACTCTCCTGCCACTAATCACTTACTCATTCATTCATTTTGCACGAATCCTTACTGAGGGTCTGCTGCATGGCAGGTGTTAGTGGAACACAGTGAAAGATGCCGATGAAGTCCCCGCCCTTCCAGAGATTCTGCTCCAGCAAGGAGCCCAGGGGCGACAAGAGCTATGACCAAAAACAGATCACACCAAGTGCTGGAGGATGGGGCAGAAGGGAAGCGTTATTTTATGAGACACTTGAGCAAGGATCTGAAGGACGTGAAGGAGTGAGCCAGACACGTAGGGGCAGGTGTCGGGGCACGGAAGGGAGATCTGAACTGGACTTGCTTGCTCAAGTTCACAGAGCAGCCAGGAGGTCAGCGTGGCCAGGGCAGGGGGAGAGCAGAGGTGAGGCTGGAGGGGAGCCGAGCAGGGGTGGGGCAGAGAGCGGACAGGCGCACGGGGCCTTTCAGACCATGGCGAGGACTTGACTCTAAGAAAGGGCCGTGGGAGGGCTTTGCAGAGAAGTCAGGCGCGTGGAGTGACCGAGAAGCAGACTACATGGGCGTGGGCAGGACAGCGGGCCCTGTGAGCTCCCTGCCCGGTATCCACTCCGCCTTTTTCCATAAATTTAACAGAATTCTATTCCAGACTTTGTTTTCCGTCGCAATGCCCAACCAAGAAACTCCAGTGTCCCGTGTCCCACAAAGTGGCCAGAGGAATGAGATGTTTGCCGCAAAAGTTGTCATTTGTCTAATTAAGAGACAGTCCGCTGGCCTGGACCCTTTAACCTTGGCCCCCTGCCCCCTCTCGTCTGAGAGACAGACCGGATGCCTGGAAGCAAACTGGGGTACGGGAACGGGAGCCACAGGCTAAGGATTCCAGACGACACGCGGCAGACTGAAGCCGCCATCCAAACCCAGCCTGACCCTGCGCTCGGTTTCCCCACGACCTTGCGGGATCCCCGGGGCCCCCACCCATCTGAGAGCTAAGCACCACGGACACCCCCCGACACCGGGCTACAGGAACAGAAGCAGGACTGACAACGTCCCCGGTGGCTCGCGCCCTCAAAAAGGCCCAGGCAAAGCAGGAGGGTAGAACTTCGGGGTGAAGACGTCGAATGTTTCTGGTTTACTGGAACTTTCGAAGTCGTGTGGCTTCATAGCAAACACAGGGAGTGGCCAGTGTGTTGCTGCCAGTGTCCTTCCCGGGAGCAAGGAAGGCTGTGCCAGCCCCCCTCTGCCCGCCCTGGCACGCTCACTGGTCCCCCCGACCACGCAAACACGTCACCCCTCACAGGAGCTCCCCCACGTCTAAGGGGAATTCCTCTCGAGGCCCTCCCACAGCCCGAGGTCAGGAGGTCACCTCGACGGGCATGTCCTCCCCCAGATGAGGGTAGAGAGCCAAAGGGTGCGGGCTCAGCTGGGCATCCACGTCCGCCAGGAAGGCCCCCCGCGCCCGCTGCGCAGGTGACAGCCCGGGAAACGGGGCTGCTCCCTCGGGCCACCTGCGCTGCCTCTTGTTTGGGGCGGCTCGGCGGGCTGGGGGACGGATCTGGGGGAGAAAGGCCTCCTGAGGACCCCGAGTGAGCAGACCCTCGCACGGCGGGCAGCCCTTCCGGAAGTCATCCAGACCCTTCTTCTCGAACGTCCACTGCAGGCCGTCCAGGGCGGGGGGGCGCGGCGGCCGGTGCCTGGGCTTTGTGGAGCCCTGGGAAGGCAGAGGCTCTTCGCACCTGGAAGACAGCACGCACCACAGGGGTTGGCGGGGGGCAGAGGTTGGAAGGAGGTTGGCTTCCACCTTTCTGGAGGGGGTGAGGTCAGGGAGGAGGGTTCGAGGAAGGGGAGAGCTAATCAGACTCCTAGTTCGTGGCCCACCATCTCTGGCCTACGCACGGCCGCTCTCTTGTTTGCTTTAGGCTGTTATGCTCACTGCTCTCCCTGCACAGGCAAAACCGCTCTCACGGATTTGAAATGCACCCTCTCACTTGTACGCGCCTTGTAATATCTGTATCGTTCTTGTATGTGCATTTTTTCTCCATTTACATAAATGGGACCATTCCACTTCTTACTGATTTGCCGAGCACCGTACTATAGAGGCCCATCCATGCCACTCGGTGTAAATCTCATGTTATTACCGCCAGGTCCATCTGTCCATTCTCCTTGTCGCAAGTTGCAACAAAGGACACAGTGCAGGGGCAAGAACCTGCAGCCCAGGGACCACTCCCCCTTAACCGGCTGAATGACCTTGGCACTTCATTTAACCTCTGCGGGCTGCAGCTAACTCCCTAAACCCAAAGGGTCAGAGTTTTCAAACTGGCCGTCCAGGGGCACCATGGGGCCTACAGACCTGTCATTTGGTCCCTTTTCTCTTTGAATAAGAATGAGGACACTTAACATATATCAAGGACTTCTTATATAACAGCCATGTTCTCAATGCTTTACATGCATGAACCTACCCAAATCTCATAACAATCCAATGAAGTAGGTACGAGTCCTAGCATTATTCCGGCTCATAGATAAGGAAATCGAGGCTCAAAGAAGTTTGGAACAAAACAAACCCTTGTGAGAGATCCCATAGCTGATAAGTGGTAGAGGAGGCTTTTAATCGAGGTGGTGTGACTCCCGAGAAAGGTGCTGAAGCTCTACGCTAGAGCTTCCGACATAGAAAAAAGCTCACGTACATAATCTAGAGCAAAAATCAGGGTCTCTGGGAACACTGGGTCCACCTTTCCATGGAGCCACCAGCTGGTATAATGGTTGCCCTCTATAGACAAGTCCTAGTCTCTCTTGGTCACAGTCTCCACCCTTCCCTACTGCCTTATTCTACCCAGCCTGCTTCCCCCAGTTTCCTTACCCACCAGGCCCCTGTCTGCACTGAGATGTTAGGGTATGACTATGAGACGGAAGCAGTTGATGGAAGGAAAATGAGACTAGTTCCTAGATAATCTGATACATCTTAGCCATGGCCTAAGTCAGGACTTGGAACCTGAGCGGCTTAAGGGCAAGGTCACTCATTATCTTAATACATCACTTCCTGAGTCAGATATTCTATATTATCGGTGTCTTTCCCTGAAGCCTCTTCACCTCCAGGCCCCTTTCATCGGTAACACTCTTTATACCAAATCTACTCCGTGTTGCACTCAACCCCGCGGGCACAAGGCATTTTCAAGAGGTTCCCACTTAATTCCTATTCTTTCCTATGAGTGCTAGAAACTTCTTGCTTGCTGTGTGTGCATATGTGTGTGTTTGCGCTTAAACCAGCTCTACTGTGAGGATCTAGATGAAAGGATACAAAAAGTTGCTCGTTGAAACAAACAAATCACTCTTAAGGAGCTGAATGGCAGAGTGTTGAAGTTACATCTAACCTTAACATTTGATGACCCCTTCAGCATGACCTACTAGCAAGAAACCTTCTATAATGTTAGACACCTTTACAAAGTTTATTTTCCACACATTTCCAACTAATTCAGACATCCAAGCACTTCATGAAATCAAATCTGATGACTGATATTTTTGCTCAGGGACAGTTACATCACCCAAAACTGGGGACAGCCTAGCAGCTAGTTCCAGTCTCATAGAATGTTAGATCTGGCAGGGCCTGAAGGAAATCTAGTCCACCTCCTCCCCTCTAAACGAAGAAACTGAGTTCTGAGAGACGAACAAGCACCCCCTAGAGCTGGAGGCCTGCCCACTGCCCCGCTTGCCTCTCGTAGCTAATAAACTTCCCTCTGTGTTTTGTTAAGTCTATGAAAATTTTTGCTTGGCCCAGAAAATCAAACTGGACACTTTTTTCCCCTAAACATTCACTACTTTCGCAGTCATTAGCATATGCTTCATGGACCAATATCTCCACCTGTAAGAACTGCGAAAGAGTATTGGTCATTTATCCTAAAGAAATGAAAACCTATGTTTGTATAAAAACCTGTACACAAATGTTGATAGCAACAACCAAAAACTAGAAACACCTGCATATCCTTCAATACGTCAAACGAATAAAAAACATGGCACATCCGTACCAGCAACAAAAATGAATGAACTACTGGGACACCTGGGTGGCTCAGTCAATGAAGTGTCAGCCTTGGGCTGAGGTCATGATCTCAGGGTCCTGGGATAGAGTCCTGCATCAGGCTTCCTGCTCAGCAGGGAGTCTGCTTCTCCCTCTCCCTCTGCTCCCCACCTCGATGCTCTCTCTCTCAAATAAATAAATATATTTTTTAAATGGACAAACTACTAATATGATGGCTGGATGGATCTCAAGGGCTTTATGCTGAGTGGGGGGGGGAAGCCCATCTCAAAAGGTTTTATACTGTATTATTCTATTTATCTAACATCCCCAAAAGAACAGATTTATGGAAATGAAGTACCATATTGGCTGCCAGAGGTTGGGGGTGGGGAAGGAGTGCTGACAAAGGGGTTGCAAGGTGCCTTGTGGTGAGACAGTTGTTTTGTTCCTTGATGAATACATGTGACAAAGTTTCATGGAAGTTTATACACACACAACTGCAAGCAAGAACGGGTGAAACCCCAGCACGGTCTGCGGTCTAACTAATACATTGTGTCAGTGAGCATTTCCTGCTTCCATACTGTGCTGCGGTTACCTAGGCTAGTTCTCTGGAAACAGCTGGGGGAAGGGTCCATGGGACCTCTGTACTGTTTTTGCAACTTCTTGTGAGTCTGCAATTGTTTCAAAACAAGAACTTTGAAAATGTGGGGAAAAGGGATTTCCAGAAGGCCTCCTAATTGCTAAAGTGTATGCAGTATATGCTTTACAGGTGAATCCTCACGAAAGTCCTCTAACGCTGGTTCATTTTGTTGTTCCCATTTCACAGCCGAGCAAACTGAGCCCGGAAGGAGCTCGTGCAAGGTCGCTAGGCAAACAAGGGGAGCTGCGGGGCTTGACTCAGCCGCTGCGGTTCTGGACCTTGAAATCTGCCACCACGTCGGGCTGCGTCCCAGCAGCCGAATTCCGTCTCATAAATAGCTCAAGGAATCCGCGAAGACAAAAAGCCTCGGGTGTCTGCCCTGCGAGGGTGACGCCAACCGTCCAACAGGCAGCAGAGCGCCCCAGTACCTGGGCTCCCCACCCCAGACACAGGCCCGGTCCGGCCACAGGCACAAGCGCGGGGTGGGGGTGCGACGGCCCCGGCCCCGGACTAACCCGGAGAAGGGCGGCGGGAGACTAAGCACTCCCGGCCCTCAGTCTCCCGCCCCGAGCGGGTGTTAGTCCGCCTGCCCCGGAGCCCGCCGCGGGCAACACGAGCTTCGTGACCGCAGCATCAGGCGCCGGTTGTTTTACGTGACAATCGTGCCGCGGCCGAGCAGCGCGGGAGGGAAGGCGGGGGGACCTCCTGCCGCCCTCCCGGCCGTCCGACCCCACCCCGCCCTCTGCTCCCCACCCCCACCCCGTCCCCCGCTCCCGACCCCCACCCCGCTCCCCGCCCTCCACCTCCGCCCACTGCTCCCCTCCCCCTCCCCGCCGCCCGCCCCCGCCGCCCCAGCACCGCGCAGAGCAGGCGCCCCCACGCGGCACCCGCCGGATGCGCTCGCCGAGGCGCGCTTACCGGGACCCCCGGCTCCCGCCCGCTGACCCCCGCGTGGGCGCCGCCGGCCCGCACAGCCGCCCGGGCTCGGCCATGGTCTCCCCCGCCCCGCGAGCACGGCCCGGCCTCCGCGGTGCGTGTTCCGGCGCCCGCGTCGCTAGGAGACCGCGGAGCCGTGCGCCCGCCCCGTTTGCCCCGGTTCGCCCCGGCGCCCCCTTGCGCCCCCGGCGTTCCCCGGCAGTTGGCCGGCCGGACGCCTGCTCCACTCAGCCCCGTTTCCAGAAGGGGCTGTCGAAGGATAGAAAGACGCGGCCGGCCCGCCGGATGGATGGACGGACGGGTGGACGGACGGGTGGATGGACGGGTGGACGGATGGATGGATGGACGGGCGGACAGATGGACGGACGGATGGACTGATGGACAGACGGATGGATGGACGGGTGGACAGATGGATGGACGGACGAACGGATGGACGGACGGACGGATGGATGGACGGATGGACGGACGGATGGATGGACGGGCGGACATATGGACGGACGGATGGATGGACGGGCGGACATATGGACGGACGGATGGACGGACGGGTGGATGGACGGGTGGACGGACGGACGGATGGATGGACGGACGGACGGACGGACGGATGCATGGACGGACGGATGGACGGACGGACGGGCGGACAGATGGACGGACGGATGGACGGACGGATGGATGGATGGACGGATGGACGGACGGATGAATGGATGGACGGGCGGGTGGACGGACGGGTGGACAGATGGACGGACGGATGGACTGATGGACAGACGGATGGATGGACGGGCTGACAGATGGACGGACGAATGGACAGAGGGATGAACGGACAGACGGACGGGCGGACAGATGGACGGACGGATGGACGGACGGATGGACTGATGGACAGACGGATGGATGGACGGGCGGACAGATGGACGGACGGATGGACAGAGGGATGAACGGACGGGCGGACGGACGGACGGAGGGACGGATGGACGGACGGATGCATGGACGGACGGATGGATGGACGGATGGACAGACGGATGGACTGATGGACAGACGGATGGATGGACGGGCGGACAGATGGACGGACGGATGGACGGACGGATGGATGGATGGACGGATGGACGGACGGATGGACAGACGGATGGATGGACGGGCGGACAGATGGACGGACGGATGGACGGAGGGATGAACGGACGGGCGGACGGACGGACGGAGGGACGGATGGACGGACGGATGCATGGACGGACGGATGGATGGACGGATGGACAGACGGATGGATGGACGGACGGACGGATGGACGGACGGATGGATGGACGGACGGACGGACGGATGGACGGACGGACGGACGGACGGATGGATGGACGGGCGGACAGATGGACGGACGGATGGACGGACGGGTGGACGGACGGGTGGACGGACGGACGGATGGACGGACGGACGGGTGCATGGACGGACGGATGGATGGACGGACGGACGGACGGATGGACTGATGGACAGAAGGATGGATGGACGGGCGGACAGATGGACGGACGGATGGACGGACGGATGGATGGATGGACGGATGGACGGACGGATGGATGGATGGACGGACGGGTGGACGGACGGGCGGACAAATGGACCGACGGACGGGCGGACAGATGGACGGACGGATGGACGGAGGGATGAACGGACGGGCGGGCGGACGGACGGACGGAGGGACGGATGGACGGACGGATGCATGGACGGACGGATGGACGGTCGGATGGATGGATGGACGGAGGGACGGACGGGTGGACGGACGGGTGGATGGACGGACGGATGGACGGACGGATGGACAGCCACGGAAGAGTGGAAAGGGAGGGGAAGGGTACACCGACTGCTGGTGGTTGGGCAGGTCTTGGGACTCCCTGGGCCTCGCCCTGTAAACTGATTTCCAGAGCCTTCCCCGTCCGTGTCACTGGACCCTTGTGCCCGGACCCAGTTCCAGCGTGACGTCCTCACCGCGGTCCCGGCGGCCGCAGCCCTAAGTGTGGGCGGCGTGAGGCTGTGTTGGGTTTGCGAAGGTCGCCTGCCGGGAGGGCTCCTGACCTCCGGACCGAAGCAGGGGGCGCTGCTTCCAGAGGGGAAGAGCCGCGAGCGCTCTCCTGCCCCAGATGTTAAACTGTATTTACATTGTTTCTTTACAGCGGGACGATTTCCCTCCTCGGTGAACTCTGCGGGAGGAAACGCGCGTCGCCTCTGGAAACCGGGGACCACGTGGACGCTGTGGAAGTGGCGCTCGCGGGGGCCGGTGTCACAGGACAGAACCAGTTCCTAGCGCGGGGTTGGCTGCCCGCAGCTGAAGGTCAACAATCTAGCCGCGAGCCGGGGTAGGGAAGCAAGGGTTGCTTCAGGCCTGAAGCCAGCAGCTCGGGAAGACAGTGGACTAATGCCGCAGAGCCGTCTTCCCCATCCAGGTGCCCCCGGAGGAGTTTGAAAGTGGGGAAGGCCCGGGGGAAGGAAGGGGGGCTGCGTGCAGGAGACGCAGGCGCTGGGCCCGTCTGCCTTCGTGACCCTGAACTTGCTGGCTTGCTGGCATCCACGGCCGCTGTTTTCCAGGGTAGTCGGGCCTTATCTTCTGGGAAAGTTTGGTCCTTCGCTCCTCAAGGCCAATGGTCTGCAGGTCTCAAGGAAAGTCAGTTCGTTCTGCAGCCGCCCACGGGACTTAGGCCAGCGAGCAAGGGGTGCACAAGCTGGAAGCAAGCTGCCTTCCCGCTGCCCGGAGTCCTTGGACACTCGTTCCAGCCTCCTCATGTGCTTTATGTATTCGGCCGCCTTTTCTGTGCGGGCTACAGCCCTGGGGTCCCACCACCCGAGATAAATCCCTCCTCAGCTACTTAATAATTATGCACCCCTGCAAGCGATTACTCAAACTTTTTTTAGCTCCATTGATTTTCTAGTCTGAGATCGAGGAAATAACAGCATCTCCTTATACCGGTGACGAGCAGATCGGAGATGATGAATGTAAAGTCCCTGCCCCTGCAGGCTGTCCGGAATGCCCCCACAACTGCTGACAGTGTTCTCTCAGTTGGGAGGGGGGGTAGTAACACTGGCCCCGCCCACTTCACAGAGCTGTTGTTAGAGCCCATTAGTGGACGGGGGACCTGGGGGGGCTCAGTCGCTAAGCATCTGCCTTTGGCTCAGGTCTGATCCCAGGGTCCTGGAATCTAGCCCCGGGTTGGGCTCTCCGCTTGGCAGGAAGCCGGCTTCTCCCTCTCCCACTCCCTGCTTGTGTTCCCTCTCTCTCTCTGTCTCTGTCAAATAAATAAATAATTTTTTTTTAAAAAAAGAGTCTGTTAATGGAGAAAGCGACAAACGTAGTCATTATGAAAAGCCTGATTCATTGTTTTTGGGATCTTTGGTAGTATCTTTCAAGTTCATTTGTTTGCGGATTCAAACTTCTACTACTTTGGGGAAGTAGGATTTTTTTCATAAGAGTGAGGGTAAGGGTTGTTACTCCTAGTACTGGGCCTGGCATACGGGAGGTACTCACTCAACGAAGAGTGGCTGTTGTGGTCATTCCAGGCCCTCAGGATGCAGTGGAGGAAGGAAACAGACTTGGTGCTTGTCAGCTCGAGTCTTGGTTTCTACTGTTTGTTGCATGAATGAATAAGAAACCACCTGTTTCATGACTTTTGCATCTTCACAGGCTGATTATTTGCTCCATGTAGTAACTTTGACTCCACATAGGAGACAAAGAACTTCTTATTTCATCACATTCTAAACCTAAATTACAGTCATTACTCAGGGAATCTCTCATTCATTCTCTCCTGTCTCCGTCTCTTTTGCAACACAAGGGTAAAATGTGTTACATATATGAGTAGCTGTTACTTCAGAGTGAGGATAATGAGGTTCTGTGCGTCTTTTCTGGCTTTACTGCCAGCTGGTGCAACCATTTTATTTCCCAACAGGATTTCTCAAACACCCACGGCAGGGTTGCCAAACGCCATTACTGCATCTTTCCCACTCAAGGACTGACTGCTGTCTCTGTAGCATTCTACTACGTATGCAGCAAGAGTTGGTTCATGGTACTATCCAGGGGGAAAAAAAAGCATTTGAACAACAGAACTTTAAGCCGAGAAATTATAAAGTGGTCCTGGACTGGTAGAGACCCTTTGTATCTTTACAAAATATTAGCAGTCATCTTTGAAGGACTACAAAGACCACCGTACCCCAGCCAGTTCTTACAGCATTCCTACAGAAAAATTTACAGTGGACATGAGCTCACAAAATAAAATTCACAAGGAAACAAGGCACAATAACTGAAAGACAGCAAAAACAACAAAGAACAGATCCGATCTGAGACTTTATGTATTGGGATGGTCAGACACAGAAAATACATAAATAAGATTAATAGTGCATAAATATATATATGTTTATGTACATAAAACAAGCATGTTTCACTTGTTTTGGGAATAATAGAGGGATTTGGAAATATGAGCAAAGTACAAGACAATTTTTAAAAGATAAATTTGAAAAAAAAAACAAATAGAACTTACAGAAATGAAGACTACAGTCATTTCAACTGGCCTCGGGAGGTGAGAGGCCACCAGACGGACGGGTCCCTGAGACCCAGCAGGCTGGCAGGTTTGAGAAGATGCCTCCAGCTGTAAGCAATTCCCGCAGTTTGGATGTGGTCCTGCTACTCACCTCCTGGTTATCTCGTATCCTCTGTTTGGTTCTCTTCCATCACCCCTGGAACATGTTCTTGCATTTAAATCCCTCAGTTTAAATTCACTTAGTGTGGCTGCTGCTTTCCTGGTTGGGCCCTGGTACATATGTTATTTATGACCCAGCTCTTCCCTTGAAGGGTATAGGAATCCTGAGGAATTTTCTCCCATAAGGGAAGATACGTACGAGGGTATTTGTTACAGCATTACCAGTAGTATCGGTGGGTTGCGGGCGGTGCGTGTGTCCATTTCTGTGATGCAGATGGACAAAATGGACGAATAACCAGGAATCAGTTAGACGCAACAGTCTGACATATATTCAGCCACATGGTTAGGCTTTTAGAAACGCGGTGCTGGGTGATGAAACAGTGAGATTTTTTTACTACAATGTGATTTATATAAATTAAAAATGCACGCACACCGAACAAAAATATATGGTTTACAAGAATTCCTACAGAGAGAAGGATACACTTCAAGCACTTAGGATTGGTTGCTTATGGAGAAGGCAGAAGGACAGAAGTGGAGAATGGAGAAGGAAACGCATGTATGAATGAATAAGAGAGGACCTTGCACACCCAACTGAGAAAGGAGCGACATGAATTAAACAGTAAGATTAACCGAGATGCTACACCTGCAGCTGGAAAAAAAAAAATGTTGCCAGAGAAATAGTTACAAAGTGGCACTGAGACACAGTTTCAAAGAATACATTGTGGATTGTGAAAGGTTGAAACAATACCTGCTCCAAAGTCAAAGTAGCTTGCAATAAAGAGCAAACACATGGGACAGAGGGTGAAGCAAGGAGCCAGGGCTGGTGACGAGTCCTGGATGACACAGGGATGTTGTTTGAATTCCATGGCAATGTTATGTGAGGAAGAGGATTCGAAGTCTCCTGATTTTCTTGTCATTTGCACTCAGACCTGAGCAAAGGTTATGGGAGTCTCATAACTGAATAGAAATGTACCAAAAAATCCTGCTTCATAGCTTTTTAGGGTCAAATACAGCCTCAAAGCCTGGGCTGCTCTCTCAAGTGGGGCTCAGATTATGACCACAATATGTTCAAAAATTGGAAACAAGGAGCATTTCGAGTGTGTTGGGGGACTTGAATTCTCATCCAGTGTAGTTAAAATGTAACAATAATAAAAAAGAAATATTTAACCATGATATTAGGTTTTACTTCCCCTTGCTTGTACTCTTAGAATTGGTTTATCTTTCTTAGTTCAAAAAACGTTCAAGTTCTGGAAGATTCTTTGCATAAAAGGTTGTAGAAGTACTTGAAAAATAACCATATACAGAGCCCCCTATATTTTCAATATTAGTTGAAAACCACATTATATCTGTTTTTCATTAAGCTTCGAGTGAGCTTTGCTCTTCTCTTTACAAATAGAGACTTTAAAGAGTGTTTTGCTCATTAATTCTGAGGCTGCTCCAAACATAATTAACTCCCTCTCAGCAATTAACATATTTAATGGTGTTATTTGGGCTTTTCCCCATTTGTACAGAATGATGCCAAAAAAATATTTGTTAGGTTGAACTGAATTTTTGTTTTCACAGTTTGTGAAGCAAAAGAAGCAATTCAAATAAAACAGTAATCCATTATTGACTCATTAGACTTATTAAGCTAATATCTAATGACATGAGGAAATCGAGACAATCACTCAAACTCATGCAACCAATTAGTGGAGGAATCCCATCATAACCCATCATAACCCAGAGCTCTACACTGAGTCACCGGGAAAAAAGTTGACTCATAAACCAAGCTAAAGAGTCAATATAATATAGTGGCTAACCTGGGTGACCAACCTGGGTTTGAGTCACAGTCCTGCCACTTAATAATGTGGGTGAGTCCCTCGCAGTCTCTATACCTCAGTTTCTTCTTCAGGAAAACAAACCTGCTAATATTTTACATCATATGGCTGTGGTCCGGGTGCAGCATAGAAATTCATGCTTTCTAATAGACATAGCATGCAAGCCACCTATGTGAGCCATATATGTAATTTAAAATTTTCTAGTAGTCATATTTTTTAAGATTTTATTTCAGAGAGAGAGAGAGCACGAGGGTGGGGTGAGGGGCAGAGGCAGAGGGAGAAGCAGACTCCTGGCTGAGCCAGGAGCCTGATGCGGGGCTCGATCCCAGGACCCTGAGATCATGACCTGAGCCAAAGGCAGAGGCTTTAACCAACTGAGCCACCAGGTCTGGAGGACAAAAACCAGACTCATCCATGGGCCCAAATTCCTGGGTACCACCTTAGAGCAGCTGGACTTTACTTTCTGCCACACCGACAATACTTGGAACAGCACTGGGACAGGTAGAGTCTAAAACTCACTCTGGCTCATACATACCTTTGCCATTATTCGTACCAAGTCAAGACAACTTTTACTTGAACGTGGACCCCACCAGGCCAGGGCAGTTTCTAACCTGTGTTTTCCACATCACCTTTACTTATCTCATTACCTGAAATAAATACACGACGAAAGTCCAGACCTGGACAAGGCCTTAAGACATCTTAATTACTACAGAAAACAAAGGAACCTGGATAATTGTGCTTAACTGGGGTAAATCCTTTACTGCCTTCATTATTTTTCCTTTAAAATTCCTGTGATAGCTATAAAGTGACTTAAGCCTAAATAACCAGCCTGACAGGTTTCTTTTGCTTTGGGACCATTAATTAAAATGTTCTTTAATCTCTCCAAACCACTTCAAAAAGCACAGCATCCAGGCCCATTTTGTTTTGGTGTCTGAGCTTACAGTGTTAAGAGCATGAACGTTGGTGCCGGGCTGCCTAGATCTGAATCCTGGCTCTAGGATGCACGAGCTGGGCAAACTCAGGAAAGTGACCTAACCTCTCCGTGCCTCAGTGTCCTCATCTGTGAAAATGAGACCAGCGATAGCGCTTACCTCGTTGGGTTTCATGAAGATGAAGTGAGTTACCAGAAGAGACATGCTTGAAACAGCGCCCAGCAGGTACGTAGACTCCCAGTAAATAGCAGGGCTGGGATTCAGGGGATTTCCGAAATGGGTAAACTAAACAGAACGACCGGATGCATTTTAGGGATCTGTGCTTCTCAAGATTCCCAGGCCAGCTTTGTTGACGCAGGACATGGTGATGAGTGGGTAATAAGAGCACCCAAACCAGTTTCTTTCCTCTTGGTTGGTTGACGATCTCTCTTGAGCCCTTAACTGGGAATCTGTAGCTGGTGTGTCCAGTCCCTAGCTTCAGGATCTTGGACAAGTTTTTTTTTTTTTTTTTTCAAGTGTAAAATGGGGGTATAATCCCTCCCTCACAGGCTTCATGTAAAGGAAGGAAAATAGGAAAGTGCCTACCACTGTCCCTGGCATATGACAGAGGCTTCCCTCTCCTAATGCCCACCTGAAGTTCGTCAAGAACAAATAGTTTGAAATTTTATTTTAAAAAGCATTTCTGGGGCGCGCCTGGGTGGCTCGGTTGGTTAAGTGATTGCCTTCGGCTCAGGTCAAAATCCCAGAGACCGGGGATCGAGTCCCGCATCAGGCTCCCTGCTCAGGGGGGAGCCTGCTCCTCCCTCTGATCCTCTCCCCTCCCATTCTCTCTCTCACTCTCTCTCTCTCTCAAATAAATAAATAAATAAAATCTTAAAACAACAACAAAACAAAAAACTATTTCTGCGACAGGAGCAGCTCCTTTACAGAAGTCCCAGCACAGCGGGGGACAGTCACCTTCAGCTTTTGCACCAACCACAAGGTTGGCCTTCAGGCTCGGAGTGGTCCAGGCTTGCAGGTCCCCGGATCTTCACCTGTGTCCGCGTGGGCTTTTCGGTCAAGAAAGCTCAGAAGGCAGTTTTGAATGAAGGGAATGTCATTCTTTGCTCAGGAAATCTGCCTTTCTAGAAGACACGAGGAAGTAGGCTCACAAAGATTACTGTTACTTCAACAAACGGAGCGAAAATCTGTAGCTGAAAGCGAGGGAGAGGCACGTTGGATGCAAGCCCCTGAGACTGCTTCCACACGGAGCCTTGGTCTGTTCCTGCGGAAGCCCCGGCACAGCCTCTGCAGGCCCGGAGGCACCCAGTCCACCACCCGAGGCGGGTTCTCTTGGGACTTTCCTGGGCATCAGTAGAAGAATATTTTCCCAAATGGGAACGGCTTCTTTTAGGAAGAGCAGCATATTCTATCCGTGTTGAAAATGAAAACAATCTTGGAACACTGAAAAAATAAAATCAAATTAAACAAACAAGAAAAGAAAAGAAAGCAGAAAATACCATTCAAAATGGGGCACCGGGATAACCTCCTCGCATGCTCTTTCAGAAAAAAGAAAACCTGTTTAGCGCAGCTATTAAAGAATGTGCAGGTCATTTCAGGAACTCCAGTACCGGAACATGTTCGTATTGTCCCATTATCTCATTGACATTGACATTACCTTATTGTCATTCCCTCAGTGACAGTGAAGACGGGAGAATCTGCTGACAAGTCTCTGAGACCTGCTACTCCTTCGAGGTCATGAATTTGCTTTCCACAAACCCATGGAAGTGTTTAGACCTAATGCTGAAAGGTGGACTATTTAGTAAATACACTGCTAGAAAGAAAAAGAAAGAAAGAAAGAAAGAAAGAAAGAAAGAAAGAAAGAGGCTATTTCCTTAAAATGAAATTAACTTTAATTTTACTATTTAAATCAGCCACAAGACAATTTTAAAGAAAGACTAACATCCTCCAAAATGAAATAATGATGGGACATCATTTAAAACTATTCATTTAAACAAATCCCAGTGGTCCATTGTATATAAATGAAACATACATACATATATATACATATATACATATATACGTGTATAAACAACATATATATGTATATATACACATAAAGATTTTAAACTAACTGAATTTATAATTTAGTATTTTATTTTGTTTTATTTTTAAAGATTTTATTTATTTATTTGACAGACAGAGATCACAAGAAGGCAGAGAGGCAGGCAGAGAGAGAGTGGGGAGCAGACTCCCCGCTGAGCAGAGAGCCCGATGCAGGGCTCGATCCCAGGACCCTGAGATCATGACCTGAGCGGAAGGCAGAGGCTTTAACCCACTGAGCCACCCAGGCACCCCCTATAATTTAGTATTTTAAAAGAAAGATTCTAAGCTATTTCATTTTGTATATATTAAGCATTTCTGCTTGTCAGCTTTTTAGGGAGGCATAATAATGACTTGTCTTATCTGAGTGGGACTCCTTGCCTGCTGTAAAGTCTGTTACGAGAGCGCTAGCAAGTGTTGTCCCTCCTTGGACACCTAACTCCCGTTCCACAGGGACACTTCAGAACGGTAACGACGTTTACGGAGCATCTCCTGTGGCAGACACATCACACACTTCATCTCCTTTCATCCGGAAAACAGCTCCGTGAGGTAAGTCCTGCTTATTAAGCCCATTCTACAGATGAACAAACTGAGGCACACGGAGGTAAATAATTGGCTAAAGGTCGTACGGGTACTGAGTAAGGGAAGCAGGATTTGAACAGGAGTGGGCTTCGGGGTGCACGGACAACGTTGCACTTCCTCTGAGCCCCCTGCTCCCAGAAAGCAGCTGAGGTACCTCAGACCTCCCTGTGCTCCAGCTAACCTCAAAGGACCCCCTGCCCAGCGGAGGGAGGACAGGTCTTACTTGAGAGGTCTTACAAAACTCTTCTTTACCTGCCTGGACAAAACCCCAGACCCTCTTTTTTTCCTTTGAGACATTCATTCCTCCCCGACGAGAGTGCATTTCCCCCCCTTGCAGTAATTGGAATAAAATCATCTCTTTAATTGTCCTCTGCATTTTCACACCAGAAACTTACCCATATTGCTGATTCCTGAGAAAATAAAATCCAATTCAGAGATGCCTAAACCGTGGTCAGGCAATGCGTCTTTTGGTCAAGTGGCCTCTATACGTGTTACCCATCCTCTCATAAGCATTTCAGGAATTTTGACCACGGGGAGAGAAGGCAGATCCCTGAGAAGATATGAGGTATGGTCAGTTCATGGAAAACTCAGACTATTTTTTTAAAGATTTTATTTATTTATTTATTTATTTATCTGAGAGAGAGAGAGAGCAAAAACAAGAGAGATCTCAGAGGCAGAGAGAGACACAGACTCACTGCTGAGCGGAGAGCCCAATGCGGGGCTTGATCCCAGGACAGATACTTCACTGACTGAGCCATACAGACACCCTGAAAACTACGACTATTAAAGCTGATGGGACAGATTTGCAGTTTTGAAAATAGAACTTCTTGCCCCAAATCAATCAATCTCTTTCCCAACCTCCCCCTTGCCACTCTCTGCCTCCTTTTCTCCGTCTCTCGCAATGTCATCAAATATGAACACTCTCAGGGCGCCTGGGTGGCTCAGTGGGTTAATAAGCCTCTGCCTTCAGCTCGGGTTGTGATCTCAGGGTCCTGGGATCCCTCTTTCTCTGCCTGCCTCTCTGCCTACTTGTGATCTCTGTCTGTCAAATAAATAAATAAAATATCTTTAAAAAATATGAATGCTCTCAAGAGAAAGCTTTAGCAAAATCTCCCATCAGCATTTATGAGCAACTACTATGTACCACTGCACTACTTTCTAGCATATAGAAACAAGGACATCCTGTTGCTTGCTCTCAGAGTTCCCACAGAATTAGAGCTCAAATCTGGTTTACTCTACCCAAGGGCTCTCTGTATGGGATTGCTTATTGAAAACACATTGGATGAGGACATCTAGACAGAAAGTGCCCTAGAACGTTGACATCAAGTACAGAGATGATTATGGGAAAAAAAAGCTTCCTCCTCCTTAACCAGCACCCCTAAATTCCCACCTTATTCAAAGTCTTGACATTTAGCTTTCAACAAATATTTGAACCTGGTATGTTCTGGGAACTCCTCTAAGCACTGCAGAGATAATCTCATGGTTGAGTCTCTCTGTGCCTTGGTTTTTCCATTCTTATACAGTGTCAGGAGTAAGGCACGCAAGTAGAAAGTTCTCTGCCGCCTTCTGCATGACACCTGCTTTCAGCTTCCAGGAGGGCAAACTTCAGGACATATAGTAAGGAGTTCCGTCTCATTCCTGTCGTAAGTTCACGTGTCTGATACTGTTGGCATCCAAGTCTTCCCTTCTTTTTCTCAATTACCATAGATGACAAACAAGATATATCACTTTCACAGTGTTCTTTGGGGGAACTTTAATAAGACTTCATTAAAATTTGAGATCTAGAAGAAGGGAACAAATATTGGTAAGGTCATGCATTAGAGTTGTTATGTCATCAATGAGAATTTTCTAGGTTTCTCTTGTTGTCTCTCTTTTATTACAGAAATAATGGCCCACTTAAAGGACACATGTCATTTCTTAGCGAGGGCTCTACCTTCGCCCAGCATTTTTTTTTTTTTTTTTTTTTTTTTTTTAAAGATTTTATTTATTTACTTGACAGAAAGAGGTCACAAGTAGGCAGAGAGGCAGGCAGAGAGAGAGAGAGGGAAGCAGGCCCCCTGCTGAGCAGAGAGCCCGATGCGGGACTCGATCCCAGAACCCTGAGATCATGACCTGAGCCGAAGGCAGCGGCTTAACCCACTGAGCCACCCAGGCGCCCCTCGCCCAGCATTTTTATGGTCACGATCATTGTCATATGCTTTAAAATCCAACTGAAGTTACCAATGAATTATTTTTGTCAGAAGCTGTGTCTGCTTCTTACGAGGGAGTTACTGAGAGAAGAGACCTGAGCTGGAGGGCTAGTGCAGACCCCCGGAACAAAGAAGCCTCGTGTATCTGGGGTTGTGTAGACCCTGCCAACTGAGCCAGCCAGGCACCCCAAGTAAATGGAGAATTTAAGAGGCTTCCAATATTAGCCAGAAAAGCACAGGTTTATGTTGTAGACCCCCTAGAGAACCTGGTGATTACATGGGACCTGAGAGG
The DNA here is from genome assembly GCF_922984935.1 of Meles meles. Lineage (NCBI taxonomy): Eukaryota > Metazoa > Chordata > Mammalia > Carnivora > Mustelidae > Meles > Meles meles. The sequence continues at coordinate 6,510,657 of NC_060067.1, forward strand.
CCCCAAAAAGACAACACTGGGGCTAGGGGCCGGTGGGGGCGGGGAGGAAAAGACTGTGATTAGAGAGACGATCCCTGGAGGGCTGCAAGGTAGATGCTGTTCAGAAGGACAGGAGACTCCATTTTTTAAAAAAGATTTTATTTATTTATTTGACAGAGAAAGAGCATGCATTAGCGGGGGAGGGAAGGAGCAGGAGAGGGAGGGGGAGAACAGAATCCCCACTGAGCAGGGAGACCAGTGCTCAGGGCTGAATCCCAGGACCCTGGGATCATGACCTGAGCCAAAGGCAGACGCTTAACCCACTGAGTCACCCAGACACCCCAGGAGGCTCAATTTAAAAAGTGATATTTTGGGGCGCCTGGGTGGCTCAGTGGGTTAAAGCCTCTGCCTTCCACTCAGGTCATGATCCCAGGGTCCTGGGATCAAGCTCCGCATTGGGCTGTCTGCTCAGCAGGGAGCCTGCTTTTTCCTCTCTCTCTGCCTGCTTCTCTGTGATTTCCGTCTGTCAAATAAATAAATAAAATCTATTAAAAAAATAAAAAGCGATATTTTGCACCATCAAATACTAAGATTTTATTTTAGGCAAAGTATTGGGCCTGCTCAGCCTCTGGAATTTCTACGTAGAACTCTGACATTATATTTGGCTGGAGCCCTCACTTAATTAAAAACTGCTTTAGGGACACCTGAGTGGTTTGGTCAGTTAAGCATATGACTTGGTCAGGTCATGATTTCAGGGTCTAGAGGCTGAGCCCTGCGTCAGGCTCCACACTCAGTGGGGAGTCTGCCCATCACCCCGCTCATGCACACGCTCTTTCTCTCAAATAAATAAATAAAATCTTTAAAAGAAATAAAATAAGCAAAAAATAAAACAAAAACCATTTTATTGAGGTATGAGTGACACTAAAAATCTCTATCTATATAACATATACAACTTGATGAGTTTGCAGAGAAGCATATTCCCACGATCACCATGATCTGTTCTGGTACCACATGCCATAAACATATCCGTATTCTCCCTAAGTTTTCTTACACTCTCTTATTATTATTATCCGGTAAGGGGAGGGAGGGAGAGTGAGAGAGAGAGAGAGAGAGAGAAGGAGAAAGAGAAAGAGATAGAGAGAAGAATACTTAACATGAGGGACACCGGGGTGGCTCAGTCGGTTAAGCAGCTGCCTTCAGCTCAGATCATGATCCCAGCGTCAAGGGATCAAGTCCCACATTCCGGTCCTTGCTCAGTGGGGAGCCTGCTTTTCCCTCTGCCTCTGCCTGCCACTCTGCCTGCCTGTGCTCTCTCTCTTTCTGACAAATAAATAATAAAATAAATAAATAAATAAATAAAATATTTTTTTAAAGAAAAGAATATTTAACATAAGACCTATGCGTGTAGCTAAATTTTAAGGATGCAGGGCTGTATTGTTACCTGTGGGCACATGTTATACCCTCCATCTCTGCTACTTCCTCACCTCGCCTAAGTGAAACTTTGTAGCCTTTGACTGATCCCTCCCCTATTGCCCGCTGTCCACAGCTCCCAGCAACCGCCATTCCCCTCTTTGCCTCTGTGAGTTGAGGATTTTAGGTTCCTCATGTAAGTGGTACCGCGGAGTTATACGTCCTTCCGTGACTGGTGTGTTTCATTTAGCGTAATATCCTCCGGGTCCACCCACGTCGTCTCAAATGTCAAGATTTTTTTTTCATTCTTAGAGCTGAATAATATAATATTCATTGTGTGAATATAACACATTTCTCTATCTGTTCAGGCTAGATATAAATATATCTATATATATAGATATATAAATATATTTATAAATAAATATATAATAAAAATATATAATATATAGTATGTATATTATATATAAATATATAAAATGTATATTATATATTAATATATAAATATACATAAATATATAATATTATATATATAAAATATATAATATATAATAAAATAAAAATATAAATATATAGACATATAAATATATAAATATAATTATATATATAATATATAAATATTGATGGATATTTCAATTGCTTCCGTGTCTTGGCTGTTGTGAGTAATGCTGCAATGAACTTGGGAGTGCGTGTATCTCTTTGAGACCCTAATTTCAATTGTTTCGAATGGGAATCCTGGACCATACAATAATTCTATTTTTTTTGTAATTTTTGGAGGAGCTTCCATACTGTTTTCCACAGTGGTTGCACCAATTTACATTCCCACCGACAGTGCACAAGGGTTCCCTTTTCTCCCCATCCTCGCCAACACTTGTTTTTCTGGAGTTTTGGGGGGGGGGTTTCAATTTTGGAGTTGTTTTTTTTTTTAAATACTAGCCAAGGACTCTCATTCTTTTTTTTTTCCCATTTTATTTATTTTTTTCAGCGTAACAGTATTCATTGTTTTTGCACAACACCCAGTGCTCCATGCAAAACGTGCCCTCCCTATTACCCACCACCTGTTCCCCCAACCTCCCACCCCTGACCCTTCAAAACCCTCAGGTTGTTTTTCAGAGTCCATAGTCTCTTATGGTTCGCCTCCCCTCCCCAATGTCCATAGCCCCTTCCCCCTCTCCCAATCCCACCTCCCCCCAGCAACCCCCAGTTTGTTTTGTGAGATTAAGAGTCATTTATGGTTTGTCTCCCTCCCAATCCCGTCTTGTTTCATTTATTCTTTCCTATCCCCCTAACCCCCCATGTTGCTTCTCCATGTCCTCATATCAGGGAGATCATATGATAGTTGTCTTTCTCCGATTGACTTATTTCACTAAGCATGATACGCTCTAGTTCCATCCACGTCATCGCAAATGGCAAGATTTCATTTCTTTTGATGGCTGCATAGTATTCCATTGTGTAAATATACCACATCTTCTTTATCCATTCATCTGTTGATGGACATCTAGGTTCTTTCCATAGTTTGGCTATTGTAGACATTGCTGCTATAAACATTCGGGTACACGTGCCCCTTCGGATCACTACGTCTGTATCTTTAGGGTAAATACCCAGTATTGCAATTGCTGGGTCATAGGGTAGTTCTATTTTCAACATTTTGAGGAACCTCCATGCTGTTTTCCAGAGTGGTTGCACCAGCTTGCATTCCCACCAACAGTGGAGGAGGGTTCCCCTTTCTCCGCATCCTCGCCAGCATCTGTCATTTCCTGACTTGTTAATTTTAGCCATTCTGACTGGTGTGAGGTGATATCTCATTGTGGTTTTGATTTGTATTTCCCTGATGCCGAGTGACGTGGAGCACTTTTTCATGTGTCTGTTGGCCATCTGGATGTCTTCTTTGCAGAAATGTCTGTTCATGTCCTCTGCCCATTTCTTGATTGGATTGTTTGTTCTTTGGGTGTTGAGTTTGCTAAGTTCCTTATAGATTTTGGATACTAGCCCTTTATCTGATATGTCGTTTGCAAATATCTTCTCCCATTCTGTCAGTTGTCTTTTGGTTTTGTTAACCTTTTCCTTTGCTGTGCAAAAGCTTTTGATCTTGATGAAATCCCAATAGTTCATTTTTGCCCTTGCTTCCCTTGCCTTTGCCGTTGTTCCTAGGAAGATGTTGCTGCGGCTGAGGTCGAAGAGGTTGCTGCCTGCATTCTCCTCAAGGATTTTGATGGATTCCTTTCTCACATTGAGGTCCTTCATCCATTTGGAGTCTATTTTCGTGTGTGGTGTAAGGAAGTGGTCCAATTTCATTTTTCTGCATGTGGCTGTCCAATTTTCCCAGCACCATTTATTGAAGAGGCTGTCTTTTTTCCATTGGACATTCTTTCCTGCTTTGTCGAAGATTAGTTGACCATAGAGTTGAGGGTCGATTTCTGGGCTCTCTATTCTGTTCCACTGATCTATGTGTCTGTTTTTGTGCCAGTACCATGCTGTCTTGATGATGACGGCTTTGTAATAGAGCTTGAAGTCCGGAATTGTGATGCCACCAACTTTGGCTTTCTTTTTCAATATTCCTTTGGCTATTCGAGGTCTTTTCTGGTTCCATATAAATTTTAGGGTTATTTGTTCCATTTCTTTGAAAAAAATGGATGGGATTTTGATAGGGATTGCATTAAATGTGTAGATTGCTTTAGGTAGCATGGACATTTTCACAATATTTATTCTTCCAATCCAGGAGCATGGAATCTTTTTTTTTTTAAGATTTTATGTATTTTTCAAAGAGAGAGAGCCCAAACAGGGGGAGTGGCAGGGAGAGAGAGAAGCAGGCTCCCCACTGAGTAAGGATCCTGACTTGGGGCTCAATCCCGGACTCTGGGATCATGACCTGGACCGAAGGCAGATGCTTAACCTACTGAGCCATCCAGGTGTTCCCAAAGACCCTCATTCTTATTTTTTATTTATTTTCATTTATTTTTTATTAGAAAGAGAGAGGTGGGGAGGGAGGGGCAGAGGGAGAGAGAGAAAATCTCAAGGAGGCTCCAACCCCAGCGGAGGCTGAAGTGGGGCCTAGTGTGGGCCTTGATCCCACAACCCTGAGATCATGACCTGAGCCAAAATCACCAGCCGGATGCTTAACACTGAGCCACCCACCCACCCAGGCAGTCGGACCTGCATTCTTAAACGTGCCGGGGTTTTTTGGGTTTAACACATAGATGAGTTCCGTCAAGGTCATCATCTATTGTTAAAAAGACTTTGTGGGGCGCCTGGGTGGCTCAGTGGATTAAGCCGCTGCCTTTGGCTCAGGTCATGATCTCAGGGTCCTGGGATCGAGCCCCGCATCAGGCTCTCTGCTCTGCAGGGAGCCTGCTTCCTCCTCTCTCTCTGCCTGCCTCTCTGCCTACTTGTGATCTCTCTCTCTGTCAAATGAATAAATAAAATCTTAAAAAAAAAAAAGACTTTGTAAGTAATTCCATAATATCACCCAGCACGAGTTAAAGAATAGGCTTTATTGGTGAAAAAGAGAACTCACAACACTAGGGTCAAGGCTGCAGGACAGCGCACAGGCTCTGTTCTAGAGGAGGAAGCTTTCCCCACGACCCATATGCCTCTGCCTCTACCCAGGCCCCTCCCCACCAGAATAAATCTCCCTTTCTGCACAACGAGTGTGAGACAGTGGCCTTGTTTTTAACCAGTAAGCACACTGCATGGCGACAGGCATTCTGGGTTTAGAGTTTTGTCTTTCTCTCTCTTTCAAAAGATTTTATTCTTAAGTAATCTCTGCACCCCACATGGGGCTTGAACTCACAATCCCAAGATCAAAAAAACTCTCCAGGCTTTTTTCTCTTTATAGGGGTTGATCAGGAATGCCAGCTGCCCTGTACCTGGGTACCTTCCAGCCTGTGGGGTATGCAGTCTCCTGTGAGGAGAAGAGGAAAGCTGAAGGAAGGTGCCAGTCCCATGGGCAGTGTCTCTGCTGAGAGAATGAGGGACTTTTGGGGGGGGTCCCTGCTGACCCCAGGTGAACACACTTTCTTGGATAGTCCTGCTCCTTACATTAATAGAGAATGTATTTATAACTGGTTATCCCTTTTATCTTCTCTCTGGAGATAAAAGATTCTAGAACTTTCTAGAATTGTTTACAATTACTGGATTTTCAAAAGATCTTCTTCTAGGAGTGAGTATCCCTCAAATCAAATGGTATATGAGAAAGAAAAAGTAAAAAAAAAACAACCCTGGGAGGTTTGATATCCATACATCTTTTTCTTTTTTTTAATTTTTTTTTAATATTTTATTTATTCGACAGAGAGAAATCACAACTAGGCAGAGAGGCAGGCAGAGAGAGAGGAGGAAGCAGGCTCTCCAGGGAGCAGAGAGCCCGACGTGGGGCTCGATCCCAGGACCCTGGGATCATGACCTGAGCCGAAAGCAGAGGCTTTAACCCACTGAGCCACCCAGGTGCCCCCATACATCTTTTTCTTAACTCTCCCATCTTCTTATAAAATTCCAGTGTGATTTGTAGTTTTTTGCCGAAGCGCAATTCACATAAAACCAACCATTTCAAAGTGCACAATTCAGTGACATCAGTATAATTATATTGTTGTACAATGACCATGTCTATCTAGTTCCAAAACTCTATCACCCCAAAAGAAAACCCTGTGCCCACCAAGAAGTCACTTATTGTCTCCTGCCCCTGCCCCGACAGCTCCCAATCTCATGTCTATCTCTATGGATTTACTTATTCTGGATGTTTCACATGAATGGAACCACACAATGTATGACCTTTGTGTCTCTCTTCTTCCACTTAGCGCACGATTTTCTAGACCCTTCCGTGCTGTAGCATGTATCAGTACAGTGGCTGAGTAATATTTCACTGTATTTACGTAACACGTCTTGTTTATCCGCTCATCGGCCAAGACATTCAGGTTGTTTTCCCCATGGGCTGTTGTGAATAGTATTGCTATGAATATTTATGTACAAATATTTGAGTACCTGTTTTCAGTCCTTTTGGTATAAATTAGGAGGGGAGTTGCTGGAACATATGGTAAGGCTATATTTAACTTTTTAAAAAAGTGTGATTCGTATCCTTATCTCCACTGGCTTACTTAGAAACGCAGGAAAACAGTCCTGCTCCCGACGGATTGCAATGCGACTGAAGCATCACTAGTCATGAATATTCTAAAACATCCTTCATTAAGGCTAGAAAGAGAGAATCTGGTTATTTATCAAGGAACTGGAAATGTTTCTAAAAAAGTTAACTGAATAACAATCTTTCTTGACGTTGTATTCACACAGGAGGCTTCTGGGTGATAATTTCAAAGAGGTTCGGGGGATGTGGCTCTAGGCTACAGGTGAGGGACAGGTCCTATTTTTAGACTTTCCAGAATCTAGCCCTCAACCCCTAACCGCAGCCCTTTCCACAGCCCCTTCTCCCGTCAGCCGGACATTTCCTTTCCACCGCCTGGGGCTGCCAAGGACTGTCCCCACCCTCGGGTGGAGCCTCTTCCCTCCCCATTGTTCCCCCCACTCTGTCCCCACCCAGAGACAGATATGGAATAAACGTGACTTTTTCATCTAAAACAACTTCTACCCATGGAATCAATCATAAAACGACAACCGCCAACCCATGGAATCAATCATAAAACGACAACCGCCAACCCATGGAATCAATCATAAAACAACAACCGTCAACTCTAACGGTGCTTATTGAGCCCTGATTTCAAAATGTGCAGGAATCAGACCTCGTATTTCATCAGGCACCACGTGGAGCTGCGCGGTATCCAAACACAACCCGAGGGCCGCCTGGGTGGCTCAGTCAGTTGGGCGTGTGGCTCTTGGTTTCTGCTCAGGTCATGATCTCAGGGTCCTGGGAAAGAGCTCCAAGTTGGGATCTGTGCTCATCGAGGGGTCGCTTGAGGATTTCTCCCTCTCCCTCTGGGCCCCCCCTGCCCCGCCCCTGCATGCTCCTTTTCTCTCAGTCAAATCAATCAATCAATCAATCAATCTTTTTAAAAAGGATTAAGAAAGACAAGTGCAAGTCAAACTTCATTTGCTTCTAGAAAGTACCATCAAACAACCTCAAATGAGAACAGATCATAATCCTTTTCACATCCGGGCATACGCTGGAAATTTACTTGTAGCTACCCGTGAGGCTGAGGGGAACCGGCAGCTCCTTCCTGGATTGTCTTTCTCGTCCAACACCGAGTCCAGGCGGGCAGAGATGTTCTCTCTGCCAACAGCTAATGCCAACCCCGCCGCCCCTCCCGGTTACCCACATCGCTGAGAATGTTGGTACTGTCACAGCTTTTTGTTTGTTTGTTTGTTTGTTGTTCAATCCATTGTTACTGATTTTTCAGCTGTCTTTCTCCGCCAGAAAACCGGAGACAGGACGTCCTACCCAGGAGTCAAGCAGCAAAGAGCTGGGCCTAATGTCTGGTGGACGTGGGTTCGGCATTAGCCATGTTTCTCACTGGCCGCGTGACTTTGAACTACTTGGTCGAACTCCCCGTGCCTCGGAGTCCTCGTTTTTGAAATGGAGACACTGCGTCTACTTTCCAGGGTCTTGCCGGTGTTCAGAGAAGTAATGCATGTCCAGCGTCTGGACCCTGCTTGGCCGCAGATAAATGCTGTTGACATAGTAACCATTTCTGCCCACTGTTTCTTTTCTCCCCCTCGCTCCTCTGCCCCCCGAACCCACCACCACCATCACACACATCCTCTCAGAAGACACTGCGTTTGTGGCTTCAGGGGAGGGACGAGAACAAAGCAAATAGGTTGTGGCTTCCCGGTTATCGTGTTTCAAAAACTCCACATCCTTAGAGGAACAAGAAAAGAAACACAGATTTAAAGGTGGGGGAGGGGGAGTTCCTTACTTCTCCACAACCCCAAGCAGAATAAAACCAAAGCCAAAGCCAAACAAACTAGAAAAGACTGCCCTAGCTCGGGCTGCAAAGACGGTGACGGGGAAGACACAGGGTTTCGTGGCTGGAAGAGGCAGCAGACGGGACCACGGACAGACTCAGATTCCTTCTGCTCCGCTGTGCTCAGAGTGCGACCCAGAAAGGACAAAAAATCTCTAGTCCAGGAGCTGTCCGTTGTGTCGTGAAGAAATTCTTTAAATATTGGGAGTTTGGGGTGCCTGGGTGGCTCAGTGGGTTAAAGCTTCTGCCTTCGGCTCAGGTCATGATCTCAGGGTCCTGGGATCAAGCCCCACATCGGGCTCTCTGCTCAGTGGGGAGCCTGCTTCCCTCTCTCTCTCTCTGCCTGCCTCTCTGCCTACTTGTGATCTCTCTCTCTGTCAAATAAATAAATAAAATCTTAAAAAAAAAAATATTAGGAGTTTGCAGTGACCGGTAAGATCAGAAGGATGGAGACAGAAATTGTCTCCTTTGTCTACCATGGCCTGGCCAACTACCCCCAATATGAGTAGCTTAACACACAGCCACTCACGTGCTCACAATGCTGCAGTTCGCGTAGGGCTCTGCAGGGACAGCCCGTCATCTCTGTTCCCTGTAGCGTGTGGGGGTTTGGATGGCTTCTGACATCCCCGATGGCCTCTCGTTCATTCTCCAGAGTCTCGCTCCACGTGGCCTCTCATCACCCAGGGGTCTATCCGAGCTCTACCGAGCTGGATTGCAACGAGGTAAAGGAAGGGGCTTCCAGGCCCTTTCAGGCCTGGCCTGGGAATTGGCACTTGAGTGGTGTACTTGAGATGGTTACACTTGGGCGCCTGGGTGGCTCAGTCCGTTCAGCGTCTGCCTTTGGCTCAGGTCATGATCCCAGGGTCTTGGGATTGAGTCCCCATCAGGCTCCTGGGATCGAGTCCCCATCAGGCTCCTTGCTCAGCAGAGAGTCTGCTTCTCCCTCTCCCTCGGCTTCTCCCCCTGCTCATGCTTTCTTTCTCTTTCTCTTGAGTGATCTCTCTCTCTCAAGTAAATAAATGAAATCTTAAAAAAATAAATTTTTGCACTAGCACAGTAATACTTTTAACATAAAAGTACACAATGATTACCCAATATCCTCTGTTGAAGACATCAATGGTCTCGATTTCGGGGGGAGGTGGCAAAGAGCCCTTCTTGCTTCTCTGGTCTCGGAGTCTGGTGTCCTGGAGCCTTTCTTAGAGTTTGCGAAGGAAGTTTTTTTCTCTTTCTGAGTCTTGAATGACTGTGAGTTTTGCAGAAGGCCCCAGTATGCAATCATAAGTGTCCTTGTCCTTCTCAAATTCCTGTTCTGCTGATTTTAGGTATAGAGTCGCCACCAGAAAATTCCTGACTATCTCCCTGCAGGGCATCAGCCTCAGCATCTAACCAGTGGCGGCAGTGATCTCCTCCCACGCCCTCTCCCCCTCAAGAGTGGTTATCCGGGGGATCGTAGCCTGTGTACCACCCCTTACATGTAGAGATGAGTCTCCCCTGTAGAGGGAAATGCTTCTAGAGCACAAAAACAGACTTAATTGTGCCAATTAGCAGTGGCAGCAACATGTCCCTTAGATCAGAAATAAGGAAGAAGTTCCCAGGGGCTTTGGGAAGCTTGTAGGAGAATGTGGGAGCTTGGGGCATCGACTCCATCTGTAGCCGCCATGGGGTGGAGAAGAAGATAGGACTGAGCAGAAAGCCAGCCAGGCCACGCGCTGAAAAGCTGTGTTAGCGCTTTATGATACGACAGCCATTACTGTGGGATTACAGACTGCTGTTTGGGGAACACGGATTTTTTTTTTAAGCTGTTTATATTTTCTGTAATTAGGTCCTTTTGTTAGTGTTTAGTGCATTTTTTAGATGCTAGCCTGGTCAGCTGTGCTAAGAGGAACCAAGAAAGGGGTTTTTGTCCAGTCTGGACCAGAGTTTTAAAGGGGAAGCAGCTTACCAGCCGCCTGACATGGTGGAAACAATGGACTGGTGTTGCCTGAGCAAGAGAGCCTCAAAGGGAAGGTAAACTGAGGGCAGCGGAGTGGGAAACCCTTGCTCAGGAGCCCTCCCCACACCAAGATGTAGTTCTCTCATCTGGGCCCATCTCTCCGTCCGCATGGTCTGTTACTCCCCTACTGGCCCCGACAAGAGGCCAAAAGGAGCCTCAGTAGACAAGGAGAAGGAAGAGTGTCCTGGCATTGGGGCCCAGCCCTGGAGTGGGTGTCAGGCGTGGAGTTCGCTCTCGAGAATAGAGCTAGCAAACAGAAAATCTAGTCTGAGACACAGGGGAGGAAGAGTCCAATTTGAGCAGGAGCTGCTGGGAGCCAGGAGCCAAACACTCAGGAAGGAAGGTTGCCGAATCTTTTTTCTAGTTCGGGAGGGAGAGGACACACACAGCCTGCGGAGCCTCCAACCACTGCCCAGGCAGGGGAGGAGCAAGGGCTAGGGGTGTAGCGCGGTCTCTCAAGCGAAGGGGGGGGACAGGGACAGCTAAGAGAGATGGCTGGGACTGACAGCAGAGATGGGGGCAGAAAAGAGCACTACGGTGGCAGGTGTAGGGGTTGAGAAAGGTTGACTGTGGGCAATGAAGACTGGGACCATCGAGGCACTGTGGCCATGAGGCTTGGAAGACTTGAATCGCCCCAGACCTCTCTCCTTCAGCCCCGTTGGGGCTCTCACTGGAGAGCTGGGCGGGGGTACCACCGTCACAGTCAATGTCCCGGTTCAGTCCTGCCCTTACGGTCTGCCCCAGTTACCCAAAACTGAGTAACACACTAGGCTAAGCCTTAGCGGAGGAAAATAACAGCGATCCTGTATTTTGCATTTCAGGTAGGGCAGGGCAAGAACCACTCGGCTCCATATGTCTGGGGCCCATGACTCAAATGACTGGGGACAGCAAGCGGCTGGGGACGCCTCTCTTTTCCTGCAGGCTCAGGCCATCTCCCAGTGGTCTCTCCTGTGTTCTCTCCAGCATAAAGGTCTCAGGGTAGCTAGACCTACAGGTGGCTCAGAGCCTCCAAAAGCAACCGTTTCCAGGCGCCCCAGGCAGAAACTGCGAGGCATTTATGATCTGACCTCAGAAGTTCCAGGGTATGTGATTCTACCATATTCGATTGGTTTGAGAAATCACTAAATCCAGCCCAAATTCGAAGGTAGAAGGTGTAGATCCCACCTCTCACCAGGAGTGTTGAAGAATCTGCCACCATTTTCAGTGTCTCACTGAGCCCTTAACCAAGTCCCCCTGCGGAAGGGCCTCTGCAGATTCTCCTGGATGGCAGCTGGGAGGCAGCAATGCACAGGGCAGAAAAAGCAGGGACTTTGGAGGGCACCGGCCTGCTTTCCTGTCTGGACAGGAGCCACCATTCAGCAGCCGGTTGAGCTTGTTAGGTTACTTACTGCTCAGAGCCACAGTTCCCTCTTGTTGAGCAGAAAACATACCATTATGCCGACCAGGGAAATGTACCTTTCAGATCTGTCAGTGCAGAGCGTAACCGACCAGTGCATTTGTCCCGGAGCCTGAGATTGGAAATCTGTCCTCTGATACTCATCCCCGGCTTGGCGGCCACCTGGCTGGGGCTCTCCCAGCCACCACTAAGTACGAGAGATCTACTCCTGGGAGATGCTGGACTCCTGGGATAGGCCAGTGGGGCTTGAGGACACCCCCCTCCCCCCCCAACCCCGCAGCCCGTATGAACTTTCTTAGAGCTGCTCCACGGCGTGAGAAGCGTCCTTCCACGTAACGGTCCCTCCTTGCTTCTCTACAAAGCTCACACCTGCATCCCAGGTCCGGCTTCCTGTGTGTCAGTCTCTTGCAGAGTGTTCCTGTCTGGCACTGGTTTTGGGGGGATTGGGACAGACAGCCACCAAGTCACAAGGCGTCTGTCTTTAAGTGGCTGTGTGAAAGCACCTCACCGAGGGCCGCCATGTGGTTGACATTCATCCCACGAATTCTGAGTTCGGGCTGTGCAGGCTTTAGCCTGTCCACCTGGGACACGACGGTGAGCAAAGCCAACAGGGACAATGTACCCCCACCTGCTTGACGCGTCTTCCCGAGCCTCGCTGCTGAGGGATGACGTCCCAGCCCTTCTACGGGACACTGAGAGCCTTTCAAAGCGCGGCTCAGCGCCACCCGCACCTTCGATCCCGCACACCTGAGCTTCGATGCAAGGAACTTCCTCCTTTCCTCTCTCGGGCTGACCTCTTTTACCCCGGGGTCTTCGCACACGTTTTTCCTCTCCTTGAAATGGCTCTCCCTGCTTGCACACACCCCAGACGGAGCAAGCCCTTCACATCCTCCAAGATCTAGTCCGGTTGCGGGGCCCTCGGTCACCGGGCAGAGCGGGCTTGTGCGCCCAGGTCTCAGCGCGCCCCAGGAAAGCAGCGCCGCTGTGAGCTGTCGCTGCAGCGCGGGTCCGGAGCGGGCCACGCTGGTGCCCCCCGAATCCCCAGCGCCCGGCCCTCGGCAGGCCCGCAGCTCACCTCGCCGCGAGCACAGGCCATTTTCCCCGCGGCCGGGCGCGCGTCGCGGAGGCGGGGGCGCGGCCGGGGAGCCCCGTGGACCGCCCGGGACGCGCGCCGCGGGCGGGGGCCGAATCGCCGCGGCCGCCGCGGGGCACATGACTGCGGGCCCGGCCTCCGCCCCGCCCGCCTCCCCGCGCAGCTGCTCGCCCGCCGCCGCCTCCCCCTGCAGCGGCGAGCCCGGCCGGCCGGCGTCACCGCCCTGCGCGCTCCCTCCTTCCTCCCCACCGCGCGGGGCGGGCGCCCGACTGCCCCCGCCGGGGAAACCGAAAGCGAAGCGGCTCGTCCCACTCGCCGGCGGCCGGCCGGGTGCACGCGAGCCCGGAGCCCGGAGCCCAGCCCCGGAGCCGGGAGCCGCGCGCAGCGCCGGGGCCGCGGGCGCCGCAGGGTCGCGGGTGTCGAGGCCGCCGCAGCCGCGGCCCCTCCCTGGTTCCGCGCGGTCGCGGGCGGGCGGGCCCCGGAGCGGCGCGCGGGATGGGCAGGTGCTGCTTCTACACCGTCGGGACGCTGTCCCTGCTCCTGCTGGTGACCAGCGTCACGCTGCTGGTGGCCCGCGTCTTCCAGAAGGCCGTGGACCAGACGATCGAGAAGGTGAAGCGGGCGGGCTGCGCGCGCGTGAGTGTGCGTGAGTGTGTGTGCGTGAGTGTGTGTGCGTGAGTGTGTGCGCGCGCGGCGGCTGTGCGCGCTCCCGGGTCGGGCGGGGGACACCTCCAGCCCCCCACCCCCGCCCCCACCCCCGGTGCGGGACCGCGTGCGGGGACCCGCCCTCCCCCGCAGCCCCCGGCGGCAGCCTCCGTTAGGGCTTGTCTTCTCGGCGGGTGGGAAAGGGTTAAAGAAGGCCGGGGAGGGTGAGCGGGAACCGCGCTTCCAGACTTTCCCTCACCTTCCACCGCCGCCTCCCCCTCCGCGCCCCCCTGCCTGCGCCCCAGCCTCGGCCCGGCCCGAGCACATCCCCTCCCACGTCAGGAAAAAACAAGACGGAGCCGGGGCGGGCCTGTCGCCGCGCGCTGCAGCCCTCGGAGCGGCCCGGCCGGGATGCGGAGCTCGCGCCCGCCGGGGCTGGGCCGGGCTGCTGGGCGGGAGGCCAGGCCCCTGGGCCGGGTGACATTTCAGGCCCGCAGAGTCCGTGCTGGTTCCCCCCGACTGAGCCTGTGGCGTCTCATCGCGACGGCCTGGGTTGCTTTGTCTCATCGCGGACTCGTGCTTTTCCTAAATACCCGCAAGCTTCAGGCAAGGACGCGGCTAGATTCTTGGAAGAATCGGAACCGGTCCCTTACCCTAGATGAGTGGGCTGGAGAGCTGGTCCTTTGGAAGACTTCTGAGTCATTTGACCTTCCCGGGGCTCCTTCCTTCTGCCTTTCACCCACATCCACCGATCTGTGTGGAAAGAGGAAAGAGGAACAAGAGAGAGTTACTGGGATCACTTTTTCTTTAAAAAAACAAAAAACAAAACATTGGAGCAGCCTTCCTCGCCGCCCCATGCTTCATCTGTCCCACTGGCTTGCAGTTGCTGTCACCTGGACTAAAAAGCCAGTTTGATCCCTGAACTCCCAGTTAGTCAAGTTGTCTCGTTCTAGTGACAACAGACACATTCCTTTAACAGAGGTTTTGCCAAAAGCCATCGATGACTGGGAATCTGGCAGCTGGAGGCAAATTTTAAAAGGCAAAAGTCATGGTAAAACCTAATTTAATTTTAAAGTTCATGTTATTGTGGGAAGATGGAGCTTACCGTCTGAGCTTCTCCAAGACCACTGTTGTCCCTGAGCACCCACGGTCAAGGAAAAAACCCAGTACCGTCTTCTCTGTTCCTGGCCACCGGCAAATCCACGGCGAGATTGTTGAAGGATATCATCTCTTGCTTGGGTGACCAGAGAGATAAGCAATCCACTTATAGTCAGTCTGTGACTCTTCTTGCGTGGCTTTAAAAGGTGGTTTCAGGGGAGCTCCGGGAGAGATGAGTGGTCTCCCCTGGGCCTCGGTATTACCAGCCTCGGATGCTCTGCGGGTCCCCCTTTCATGGGCAAGTAGGGAGGTGGCCGTGAGGCAGCTTGCCTGGACCTTGACTTTGCACTGATATTTGGTGATCCGCTTTTGTATGTGGTTTTCTCTGAAGGAATGGACTCTGGTCAGACTAATTCATTACAGTACAGGGGACATGGATTTTCAGAATTCCCTCACCCCTCATCCGCGTTATAGAACGCGGAGCAGCGTGGCATGTGAAATCAAATGACAGCTCTCGTTTCAGTGGGCAGGAATGTCGCAAGTCAGCCAGACATCACGCATTACCGTCGTTACCGTTCTCCTCTCCGGGGTCACCTGTAGTGTGGAAGCATGGGAGATGGGACAGAGAGTGGGACTCTGCCGTCCTCACTCCTCCACGTGGACCCTGGCTCCTCCAGGAACTAGCTGGGGGCCCTTGAGCCAGGGGCTTAACTTTCCTTGATTCTGGCTTTCCCGGTCTGCCAATGGAAATAACAACAACTCAGGAGACTAGAGAGGCTATAAAAATTATTAGGGGAAAATGGGTAATTTTCATGGAATATAGTTAGTGCTTTGTAAAGAAGTTTTATTTTTGTTAGAAGCTGTAGGAGTACAGACAAAATACATAAGATTTGAAGGCAGACACCCTGTGTTCAATCCTGACCTTACCATTTGCACACTTTTTGATTCTGGGCAAGTTACTTAACTTCTCCGAGCCCGGCTCATTACTTGGGAAGGCGAGAGTGTTTGCTGTTTCAAGCATGATGGTGCGTTTACTGAGAAGCACACTCAACTCTCGCCACAGGCCCTCGCACAGGCCCTTCCAACACCCCGTTATCTAATTCTGTATCAAATTTTTTTTTTGCTTAGAAAGGGTTCCTCACGTTGTATAAGCTTTCCACAAACCCTGGACGGGCCTCTGTGTGTGCCATTGGGAGACGGAGAGAGCTAACCTGTGGAAGGCCCCCAGATGGCCCAAGCAGGGGACAGCTGGTCAGTCATGGCCGCCGCCATGATGGCCAGAGGGGTCATTACAGAACGATTCCTTCATAACTTGACTTAATAGAGTTGTAACGAAGTCCACTCTGATGCTCCCAGTTCTTAGCTTTTTTTGTTTTTTGTTTTTGATTTGAAGATTATCCATGCCCTGGCTTGTCTATATCAAAAAGGGAAGAGAGGAAAAGGGTGACATTCAGAAGAGGAGGTTTAGCTCATTGTGAGACGCGTGGTAACATGATTTCTAGTGGAATAATTTGCAGGGAGATGTTAAGATTAAAGGGAGATTTACATTTTGGCCAGTGAATGGAGTGGAAGGAACCGAGGCAGTTTGGTTCCATTCTGGGCCTCCCTTGTTTACCAACCGCCTCTGTTGGGCAAGTCCTAACAATTGGTTCTGTTTCAGTTTTCTCAATTGCAAAACAGGCATAGTAATGTCTCCCTCTATGTTTGCCCACACCCACTTCTTGAGGGATATTCGGAGCATTATCTGGACCTTCTCTGTCAAGTGTTCTTTTTGGGGTGGTTTGTTTTTTTTGTTTGTTTGTTTGTTTGTTTTTTGTTTTAAGATTTTTTTTTAAAGATTTTATTTATTTATTTGACAGACAGATCACAAGTTGACAGAGAGGCAGGCAGACAGAGAGACAGAGAGAGGGGGAAGCAGGCTCCCTGCTGAGCAGAGAGCCTGATGCGGGGCTCGATCCCAGGACTCTGAGATCATGACCTGAGCCAAAGGCAGAGGCTTAACCCACTGAGCCACCCAAGCGCCCCTTGTTTTAAGATTTTATTTATTTTTTTTATTTGAAAGAGAGAGAGAGTGGAAGTAGGGGGAGGAGCAGAGGAAGAGGGAGAAGCAGACACCATGCTGAGCACGGAGCCCGACAGTGAAACCAGGCTTGATCCCAGGACCCTGAGATCATGACCTGAGCCGAAATCAAGTCAGAGGCTCAGCTAACAGAGCCACCCCGGCGTCCCTGAAGCATTTTGACTTCCCTGAAGACAGAGCTCTGCAGAAACCTTTCCATCTCTGTTTCCTCCCCAGAGCCAGGAAGGGCAGAATTTTATGCTCTGTCTCCCTTGCTAAGCCCACCAACTGTCCTGGTACTTATCACAGTTCCTGGTCCGTGGTGGGTGCACAATAAATGCCTGTGGCCTCCCTTTTGGTCATTGGAGTCTAAAGAACGCTGTTCTAGGAATCAGCAGACCTTGGCTAAAATTCTTTTTCTCTGTTGCTAACAAATATTGAGATTAAGCTGAGCCAGCCAAGGAGCAAATACTGAATCGCTCAAAAGCTCGGGTTTCTCGCGTAGAAGATGGGAGTAATAAGGACACTGGCCTTAGGGTGGTTGTGGGAATGAAATGAAAGGATTGGCATAAAGCATCCAGCACAGCACCTTGCAAAACGCCCAGATAATAACAGTTGTTATTGTTGGTAGCTATCACTTTGTCATCTGTGAGCTGAAGCTTATGTAGTAGAGAAGTTTCCTTCTGGTTGCAAACTTCCGGGGCTCTGTGACATCGGCACGTGAGCTCTGTTCCAGAGCGGCTTTGCAGCTCGGAATATTAAATTTGCCCTTAGACTCACTGACGGGTTTGAACATCTCCCAGAAATGGGAATGCAGAGCCAGCCAGGGTCCCGGCTGGCTGAAAAGAGAAGTTCTGGCAAGGGAACCAGTGAGAAGGAAAGAGACTGTTCGCATGTCTCCTACTCACAGGCCAAGGAAGGATGACCCCATTGGATGTCAGGGATGAGACGAATGGGACAAATATACTTTATCCTTGGCCGGGACCTGGGACTCTGGGCAAGCAGGAGCAGCTGGCCTCTTTTAGGGGCCATAGAGCTTTGGAGCTATTCTGCTGAGGCCTCAAGAAATAAAATTTAATCATGGGTGATTTAACCAAATAACATTAATGGTGAATATGTGGGGGTCTTCTTTTTTTAAAGTCGAATTAGTTAAACATCTTCATGTCTGTTTATGTAAAAACGATCAACTATATGTAATCTTAAAAGACTTCTTCTTGCCTGCTATCTCATCCTTTGAATTACTGCTTTTCAGAGTTGTGAAGACTAGAACCTTAGAGTAAGAAAAAACCCGAAACATCACTGAATCTGTCCATTTACAGTCAAGGAAACTGAGCCCCTATCAGCTTGAAAATAGATGGCGGCAGGTACCAGATTGTCTTTATGTTAATATGTCGCAGGAAATGTAGAGAACTGACTTAACCAGAGGCCAGGTGGAGAAGTGAGATAGGGTTAGGCGTCCAAGCTGGGTCTCCTAAATCACTTTTCCCATCCCAAGGATGACCAGAGAGCCTGTTGCCAAACAATCCTGGTGCATTTACACCTGTCGCCCTAGCATCACCACGGGCACCTTCTTTCCTCTTGCAAGATCCCTGGTTTAGACAGTAAGTTCTATCCTCACATACCACGCTGTCCTCCACTTCGTAGCAATTGAGAGGAGCTAGGAGCTACAGCCCGTGCAAGCTGGATCCAGAGTGACTGGGATTTTTTTGGTAAAGCTGAAAGAGGAAGCTCATGGGAGAAGCACAGAACAGCAGGGCCTCGCGAGAGGACAGTCGAAACTGGAAAGTCAGCAGGACGCAGGCACACTCAGCATCTCCCACTCCTTCCTCGGTGTTCCCCTCCCAGATGGTTTCCTCCTTTGACTCATTGCACCCAGGCTCTTTAGTCCCTGGGGGCTTCCTCGGCTCAAGCCCTGTGGGATGCTTCAGCTGCTGAAGCTCCCACGGGCAGCCTTTATCTCCTGGTTTCTCCTTTCCAATGAGTAACAGAGTAATGCGACTGGCTCAGCTCAAGCAGAAGTCATAGACCCTTAAGCAGAGGCAGTATCCTTGCAAGGTGCCATAACTCCTAAGCAAAGCTATCCGTCTCCTCCCTGGCTTTTAGAAACGTGATCTTGTGATAGCAAAATCGTACTACGTTTCTTTCAGTATCTTACTGAGTCTTAGCGACCATGAGTGCATTCATTAATGGCCAAGGCAATGGAGTAAACCTGTAGGTCGCAGTGTAGTCCCTAGACTCCAGGAACTACATCCAAATCACTTAGAGAGTTTCAGGATGCAGACGCTGCCAGGCCTGCTGAGCCAGACTCCTTCGCACTGGCCCCCAAGTTAAAAAGCTAACCCTGACTGGTTTGGATGGTCATTACGGCAGCCCACATCTTTATTCCTCGAGAGAGCAGTTCCATTTTTGTTTTTTAACCTTTGTATTTAATTCTTTATTTTAATTTTTCTCACAAGAAATACATGCCATTCTACAAAGTCAGACACAACAAAAAATAATAACACAAAGATAACTACTGTTGACATAGTGTTAATTATTCCACATTTTTATTTACGCACATATAGTAACAAATAGACTTTACAAAAATGGGGTGCTTCTGTTCCCACTCTTTATTTATTTTTAGTTTCATCTGGTACAGTGGGTAGATGAAAGAGATGACAATTCCAGCTGAAGATGTTCCTGTTCGCGATTACTGTTGTTCTTCCAGTTTTCATTAAAGGGAGGATTTGGGTTGGGGGAGGGGAAGGGTATTGCTTATGAGAACTGTTCTTGCTTTCTTTCTTTTTCTTTTCTTCTTTTTTTTTCCTTGCTTTCTTAATAAAGTGCAAGATTTCCTTCTGTCAGGCACAGCAAAGGGACCATCTGTTCTGCCAGACATTTGCTTGTGTCCTGGGGAAGAATCAGCAGGTGGATTGTAAGTCCATTCATGAACACCCGGGATGTGGGCCAAGCGACTAGGCATTTATGGCCTGTGTCATCGGGAAATATTCTGTATGTACGCGGTGTAGTAAATGCGGGGACCATTTTTCGTCAACGCTGGTAACCAGTCAAAAGCAACAGAGGAAAATAAGGCCACTTTTTGGTGTTGCTGTCTGTATCTAAAAGGACTTTTATGTATATACTTTGGCAGTCATTCATTTATTTAGCAAATACTTACCCAGTGTGGACGATTTGTGAGGCAGTGTGCTAGGAGCTGTGGATCCAAGAGTGTAGCAGACACAATCTTACCCTTGCAGAATTTATAATCTAATTCAAATTTTGGGGGTGTGGGCCCCTTTACACTCTTAAATTGAAGACCCAAAGAGCTTGTGTTTCTGTGAGTTGTATCTATCAATATTTACAATACCAGAAATTAAATCTGATAAATTTTTTTTAAGATTTTATTTATTTATTTGACAGAGAGAGATCACAAGTAGACAGAGAGGCAGGCAGCGAGAGAGAGAGAGGGAAGCAGGTTCACTGCTGAGCAGAGAGCCCGATGAGGGACTCGATCCCAGGACCCTGAGATCATGACCTGAGCCGAAGGCAGCGGCTTAACCCACTGAGCCACCCAGGCGCCCAAATCTGATAAATTTTTATAGCACAAGAGTACCCAAGCACGTATTAGCTGTCTGAGCAATGACATCGTTACATGTCTTACGGCCTCTGGAAAACTGCTGTCTACAGTCATGAGAGAATGAGTGTGAAAAGGGCACATAATGTCTTTTTTTTTTTCTTCAAATAATGTCTTAATATTATTATGAAAATAGTTTCACCTTGTGGACCCCCGAGAGGGTCTTAGGGACCCCCAGAGGTCCTCAGACCACACTTTGAGAGCTGCTCATCTGGTTTTCATCTAATCAATTATGCTGATTTTTAGGCTCAGTGGTTTAGGCCGCTGCCTTCGGCTCAGGTCATGATCTCAGGGTCCTGGGATCGAGTCCCGCATCGGGCTCTCTGCTCGGCAGGGAGCCTGCTTCCCTCTCACTCTTTCTGCTTGCCTCTCTGCCTACTTGTGATCTCTCTCTGTCAAATAAATAAATAAAATCTTTAAAAAAAAAAAACATAGTATCTCTGTTACATTTCCGTAAGAACAATTCAGAAACTATGTAACTAATCAAGCCACCAGGATGTTGTTTAGTGGGTTGTACATACCTTCAGTCTCCACACCAGCCCATGGGTCAAGTTCGTAGTTTGGGTCCTCCGTGCTGTAGCTGCAGCGACTCTCTTGTCTTCACACCCCGTGTGCTAAAACTAGACAAGACCACGCCCATCTCTATAATTGAATTATTGGAAAAGTTGCCTCTAGCCTCAGCCCTGCCTATGACGATGTCAGTCCCTATGTCAATCCGTAGGACACACTTTAGTACTTAAAGCTGGCTTGAAAGCTCCCTTTGAAGGCGGGGGCCCTGTCATGTACAGCTTTGTGTCATCCTCCCATACCATCCAGTGCAACGTTGTGCAAAACAGACGTTCGTAAGTATTACTTGGTGAATGCGAGGACGAGTAGGTGAACACACATCCTTGGGGATGATCTTGTTTGCCTGTTATGGTTTATGCAGTTGTTTATCTTCACAGTTTCGTTATACTCTGTAGGCCAGTGGTCGTTGCCTCACTGTACCTTTAAAATCTAGAACCTTTGCCCACTAGTCCAGGTTTCCAGCTTCTCCTGAAGCATGTGGATGCTGTGAGTGCTAACCTCGCTGCCGTCCAGTGTGACAGCTGTCTGGGCAGATGAGGCCGCCCTTCAGAGGGGACCTCCCTCCCTGTCCCCATGGCCCTCACATTCCTGCCGGCTCCCTACCTCGGAGGCCCAGGGAAGGTGCCCTTTGCGTTACGTGCCTGCTCTGTTGTTCGTCTTAGAGGAGAGAAATAACCTGTTTGTATCTGAATCTCTTTACCAAAAGAAGGGAAATGAAAGGGGGCTGAGAGGGTGGTGTGTTTAGCAAAAATGGAAGAGGGCACGGTTCTCTGAAGAAGTGACTATTATCGCCGGGGTTTGACACCAACCAGATGGGCAAACCCGCGTCGGCGTCACCCACCATCCCACCTGGCCCATTCAGCATCTGCGTGTCACGCGCTCCCTAGAGAAGGAAAGGCGGAAGGCCATTGTTAGAGCAGGGTTACCGCTCTGGCGAGGCCCACTTTAAGGGGAGTTGCTTCTGACGCCGTCTTCTGATAATCAACAGTACTGGAAGGTAGAGGAGACCACGATCTAACAGGCGACGAAGGCATCACTTACGTCGATGTGAGATGTAATCACAGCCCAACGGGTTGTGAAACAGCAGAGTGGCTCTACGGGTTAGGCACGGAACCAGGCATTGTTTTCACGGGTCACTTCTTGAGTCACGTCTTAAAAATCCTCCTTCTCGGGGCGCCTGGGTGGCTCAGTGGGTTAAGCCGCTGCTTTCAGCTCAGGTCATGATCTCAGGGTCCTGGGATCGAGCCCCGCATGGGGCTCTCTGCTCAGCAGGGAGCCTGCTTTCTCCTCTCTCTCTCTGCCTGCCTCTCTTGTGATGTCTCTCTGTCAAATAAATAAATAAAATCTTAAAAAAAAAAAATCCTCCTCCTCATCCGCTCCTTCAGCCACTCCCTCCGCACACACATCTGCACGCACAGCTGTTTCTCCAGGGGTCACCCACCCTTGATTCGGTTTCCATCTGGTGGCTGCTTTCTCTCCCTTTAGGCTGGCAGTTCTCAGCCCTGGCTTCACATTTTTTATCACATGGAAACGTTTAAAGAGTCGTCTTGGGGGGTGGGGGACACCTGGGTGGCTGGCTCAGGTGGTGCTGGGATCGAGCCCCACGGCGGGCTCCCTGCTCAGAGCCTGCCTCTCCCTCTGCCTCCGCCTGCTGCTCCCCCTGCTTGTTCTCATTCTCTCTCTCTGTCAAATAAATAAATAAAACCTAAATTTAAACAAAAGTCACCTAGCGGCTGTTTTGTAGCCGGGGCTTTTGGGGACGGCTGTTGCACGCGTTGTCCCTTCTGTCATTTACAGACAGAGTAGAAGCTTCCGCATGAACTAATGTGTGGATGTCAACTGTCACATCTCATTAGCTGAAAGTATTACAATTGCAATTAAAGCCAAATGGGCTCATCAACAGTGACATTAAAAATGCCAGTGCATCTGCTCCGGAGTGAAAATAAGGTCAGAGAGTTAGGGTGGGATGCGGAAGGCAGCTTCTTTCTTTTCCCGCAGCAGAGAATTAAGAAAGGTAAGCAGTACAAGGGACTCACATTACTACGAGAGTCTGCATTGGGTTTGCTTCGTTTCAAGGAGAAAAAAATTTTTTATTTATTTTTAAAGATATTTGAGAGAGAAAGCCCGCGCCCATGCTGCGCATGGAGCTGGGGGGGGGGCGGGGGGGAGCTTGCGCATGCGCTCACCCCAAGGGGTGGGGAGGGGCAGCAGAAGGAGAAGCAGGCTCCCCACTGAGCAGGCGTCCAGAGGCAGGGCTGGATCCCTCCTGACCTGAGCCCAAAGCTGATGCTCAACCTTCTGAGCCACCCAGGTGCCCCTCAGGGAGAAATTTTTTTAAAAAAAGCAAACCAGCTGGTATTTTGGTATTTGGTGAGTTTTATTAACTGGGAGTCTAGCGAGAACCGTTCCCACACCATTAAGCCAGGTTGTCAGGGTTGGTCTGTGTTATCTCGGGGTGAATGTAGACCGTGTAGACAGCGATGTGGATGGTCAGGTTGTGTGTAACTACTCAGTGGCTCTCTGTTGAGCCAACAGAACAACCAGCAGTGCTCTTGAATCCTGGAAGTTGCCTTAAAAGTATTACCTATTCAGGTCTAAGCCTAATGCATTATCTTATTCTTACCATTTTCTTATTCTTATTCTTATCATTTGCAAGTGGCTTATACCAGGACAGCTGGTTCAGCAACCCTCCTAGTGCTGCCTTCCGGAAAGATCTCTGTCGGGCTGGCCTGGATGTGTTGTGTCTTGTGGCTGTATCACGTCAGGGCAGCTCCCACACCAAGCAGCTGATCCAGCTTCTACCCTGGGAGCAGGGGGTGGTTGAGTGTCGCTGACGCAAAAAAGTGCCTATGAGGGAATGACAGATGATGGCTGGTGACCTGCTGTGTCCCCTGAGTGAGGCAGGGGAAGGACCTCGGACTTTATCCTGTGAGCACTGGTGAGAGTGTCTGCTCCCATAGACACGTTTGATAGAACTTTCTGGAAGCTGAGGTGGAGAATGGATTTGAAAGGAGCCTGGAGAAGAGACTGTCTGTAGTATTGCTGCTGCCCAGGCCACCTCTGGGTCAGGAGTTGAGATGGACAGGGTTTAGGATTAATTAGGGGAGAAAAATCATAGGTCCATTTTTGGTCACACTGTGGGATGTCCAGATGGGGATTTTAGGATGGGTCCATACAACTGAGAGGATCCAAATAATTATTACCTTCCTTGGGCTGAATTACTGGGCCTCGCACATCAGTGTTCACTGGCTGCTTCACGCGTGGCAGTTTTGTGTCCTTAGCTAAATTTCTTCATCAGAACAGGGCCCATGTCTGTTAGGCACATACAAATCTCTCAATCTATACGTACTGGCTAATTAGCTGAAAACAAGGTTTTTGGTTGAAATGATTAATTTGGTTGTTGACACTGTAGATTCACCACACGACTCAATAACCTTCCTCATCTCTCTTTTGGTAGTAGTACTACAGTATTACGCCTGGAAAAATCCATCATGTTCCACTTGGGTACGATTTATAAGCAATATCCACGTCACATGGTAAAACTGATTTAGGACCTTGCCCTGAGATTTAATTCTGTGTAACTGGAAAACTCGGTTGATGACAGGGTTTGAGTGGTAACGGTCACCACCACAGCAGAATCTTCCATGAGGAAGATCAGTTATTCCCAAAACACATTTTCATGTTTAAATTGTGCAAAGGGCTCCCTGTGACCAAGGGAACTGGTTTGTTGTCTTGGGCAGAATTAATGACTTCTGGTGCCAGACATTCTCCAGGCTCAAGGTTAGGGTTATTACTTGTTCGTTTCTAAATCCATCCATTGAGGAACAAGCCCCTGGGAGTGTATAGTCAAATGCTCAGAGGATCTGGGGGTAGAAATTAGAAGTTCCAGGTCAAAATGAAGCCCTCTTCTGGACCATCCTCTGGCAGGTGGTTGAGGTGCTTTTTTGGGGCTCATTAGCATGACGGGGCAGAGACACTACCGGGCTTCTCTTTGGTCGGCCGCTCACTGTCTGTTCCATCCTGGCAGTTGGCCATGACTCCACACAGCTGCCCTGGTTTCCTTCCCTCCAGAGGTAAGGCCTGACTCCCCAGGAAGCGGGGAGTCTCTGCTGGGGTTTCTGCATGATTCACAGTCTCCGGGGGTGGAGTTGCCGGGTAAAACGCAGGATGCCTAGTCACGTCTGAATTCCAGATGAGCGGGCATAATATTTGAGTGAGTACGTCTCTTGCAAAATTTCGATTCACTTCGGTTTATTGGTTGTTACCATCTGCCATATTTACTTCATCTCTCTCCGACAGCCTTTTTCTGGAATTATTTGAGTATAAGGTGCAGATGCCCGGTTTTTGGCCCTGAATCCTGCAAGCATCACCTAAGAACGAAAGTACTTTGTGACACGCTCCGTGCGGTATTCGGGGTGCACTCGGCTGTCCTCTGTTCTTAAACGCTAGATCTGGCAGCTCTTCCCTTGGGGATTTGGTCTCGGGGCAGCTGCTAGAGGGGCCAAGCATGGGGTCTGCAAACCCACAGACCTGGACCGGGTCAGATTCGATTTGACTTCCTGGCTGTGTGACCTTGGGAACGCCAGCACCACCACTTCCTTATCTGAAAAATGGGAATTTTTATCTTGCAGGGTCCACGTCAGACTTAAGAGATGATGGCCCAACGCCCTAGCCCAGCCCCTGTCGCCTAGAGACTCTGGAAGTGGGAGCCGGCCCCAGTAGTAAGGGTGCCCGAGGTGAATGTCAGAGGAAGAAGATAAAAATAAGGAGGTCAGGGATGCCTGGGTAGCTCAGTGGGTTTAATCCTCTGCCTTCGGCTCAGGTCATGATCCCAGGGTCCTGGGATCGAGCCCCACATCGGGCTCTCTGCTCAGTGGGGAGCCTGCTTCCCTACTTTCTCTCTCTTCTTGCCTCTCTGTCTACTTATGATCTCTGTCTGTCAAATAAATAAATAAAATCTTAAAAAAAGTAAGGAGGTCACTGTATTTATGAGCTTCCCTCTGTTCTTTCATTCCCTTTCCCCGTCTGCACTTGCTGTGTGCACACACCCGACATGCGGTCCGCTCTGGGACTCGACAAGCACTGAGCATCGTTGGGTAGAGGAGAGGAGACACATTAAAGGTGCAGGAAAGGCCGACATCGAAGAAGGCAGGACTTGGATGGAAGAAGGAGTGAGACGTGTGTGGGTGTTGACTCCACTGAGAGTGTTTGCGGGGGGGGGGGGGGGGGGGCATGGCGATGGGGGGGAAGGCCGGAGGCAGATGGCGAGCAGAGCCCCAGGTTGTACCAGAACCTCTTCCCCGTGTGGCTCTGGCGGGCTGTCAAGGATCGCGTCCGTCGTTCGGCTGTGCATTTGCGCTGTTCAGTTAAGGACGCTCCATGTTCGTTTCTATCCCCAAACTGCCCTGGTCGCCTTGAGACCCCGGGGAGCAAGTTCACATCAGACTTTTGTAAAACCAGCCAGCTTTACCCTCTCTTCCAGGAAGGATTTAGCCCTCCTTCCTGGAAACGCTTCTCCTTGTCTTTGGATGTTCGTGGCCTAAGAGCTGGACGCAAACCAGAGGAGATCACCTCGCGCCGCTAACCCATCCGTGCACGCACACTTGCTGGCTCTTTCGAGGTTTGTGATTCCGAGGCGGTTTTCTTTCCTTTAATAGGTAAATGAGACTGCAGGTCCTTTCTGACTCCGAAATTCTTCGCAGACTGGGATGCTTGTCTGGAGGAGTTAGCAAGGAAGGCAGCGCACTCAGTCGGCCTTCCGGGCAGTGATGGGGGAAGGAACCTCGGGGGGGGGGGGGGGGGGGGTTGGGGGGGGGATGGCGGCTCCTGGAGCTTTTGTGGGAGAGCAGCCGGTGCAGCTGGCGACATCAGCCTCGCCTTTGTTTTGCAAGAACAGAGGAAAAGCCCAGATGAAGTTGGTTCTCTGTGGGTCCCTCTCCTCTCCCTCAGACCCTATTAATGACATTTTATAGAATCCGAGTTTCTGTCTTTGATTTTCACTTAAAAGAGAAAATAAGGGCATGATTATTTTTTCAACTTCCAGAAGGCATTTATTTCTGCTGTTAAAAAAAAAAAAATCCTAACTATGCAGAAATACATAAGAGGGAGAATGGAAGACCCCTCCTGGTCCTGTCCCATAGAGATGCGTGAGAATAGATGGTTAGCGTAGAGGCTTAGAGATGTTGATGGCAGCTAAAACATCAACATTTTTAATTATCTGCATTTTACCCCTCCTCCATATTTTCATGTTTGCGTTTTATCTGTCAGTCTTGTGCACATGCAAACATATTCTACGCTGTCCCCTTTAACATAGATCGTGAGCCTGTGCCTTATTTCTGTGTTGTCTTTATCATTTTAATGGTTGCTTTCTCCTCCAGCCTGTGAGGTATCGTATTTACTAAATCATTCTTTTCCGCTTGACATTTTGGTTATTTCTGATTTTATGCTAATTCCTCGTTGTCTCAACCTAAACTGAATTACAGACGGAGCTACAAGAGAGGATCGTGACTAAAGACTTCCTGTGTGGTTTCTTTTGTCTTTTATTGTTTAACAGTTGCTGGACTGTAACGGACAGGATTCCTTGTTTCATTTAAACCGAGAACTTTGACCCCCACCCTGAAGGTGGCAATAATCAAGATCACAGTTACCATTCATTGAGCGTTTTGGGCGTGGCCTGAGATAAGCACTCTGCTGAAACCTCATTTCATCCTTAGGATCATCCTAGCCAACCCCTCCTTCCCACTTGGACCCACTTAACCTTTTAAAACACCTCTCGCCTGCCTGTGTCGACTCAAAATAGGCAACGTGGCACAAAAGTTACGAGCTTCAAATAAAAAATCCAGCCTAGGTGAGGAGAGACTATTTGAAAGGACTAGTGCAGTAGGAAGCAGGGAACATGCGGTGGGGAGAACACGGACAGAGTGATCTGCTGGAGCCAATTTTGCTGGCAATGAAGGAGAGTAAACAAGGCTGGGAAGGAGAGAAACTTAACCAGAGTTTGGCTAATGAGCATTTTTTTTCCCCACCTTGTTGAGGTATGATTGACAAATACAAATTATACATAGTTGGTGTTGAGCTGTGTAAGTTCTTTGTGTATTTTGGGTAGTAATCCCCTATCAGATATATCATTTGCAAATATTTTCTCCTCTTCAGTAGTTTGCCTTTTTTGTTTTATTGGTGGTTTCCTTCACTGTGCAGAAGCTTTTTATTTTGGTGTCGTTCCAATAGTTTATTTTTGCTTCTGTTCCCGTTGCCCGAGGAGACTTACCAAGAAAAATGTTGCTTTGGCTAATGTCAGAGAAATTACTGCCTGTTCTCTCTTCTAGGATTTTTATGATGTCAGGTCTCACATGTAAGGTCTTTCATCCATTTTGAGTTCACTTTCATGTATGGTCCTGGAAAACAAAGTCAGTGAAGGGGAGTGGGAAATACAGGCTTCCTGTTATGGAATGAGTAAGTCAGGAAACAAAAGGCAAAGGTAGGGAACATAGTCAGTGGTATTGTACTAATACCGGAGGGTGGCAAATGGTAGCCTCACTCGTTTGGTGGCAAATGGCGAGCATAGTATTATGTACAATTTA
This sequence comes from Meles meles, assembly GCF_922984935.1. NCBI lineage: Eukaryota > Metazoa > Chordata > Mammalia > Carnivora > Mustelidae > Meles > Meles meles. Next base: position 6,538,989 of record NC_060067.1, read on the forward strand.
CTGAATCACGATGTTGTACCCCTGAAAGTAATTGTAATGTTGTGTATCAACTATACTTAAATTAAAACATGTTTTTAAACTGTATGCATTTAAGATGTACAACCTGATGTTCTGAATAACATCTACACTGTGGAGTGATTTTTATAATCATACTAATTAACATATCCATCTCCTCCACAGTTGTGCGCGCACGTGTGTGTGTGTGTGTTGGGGGTGGGGAGTGAGAACACCCAAGATCCATTCTCTCAGCAAATCTCAGGTATACCAGAAAGAGTTATTAACTATAGTCACCATGTTGTACATTAACAGGCATCTTGTTCCCGTCGATCGGTGGGAATATACGGTTCAACTAATTAGTTAGGAGGCCAAAAAAAAAACAAAAAAAAAAAACCATGGGAGTGTGGAGAGTCTGCATCTGGCCTGGTCAGCTAAAGGAGGGATAAACAATGGGGGAACCTTATCTCAGTTCTAGGGGGAATTTTTTTTGCAGTAAACCATTTCCTGGAACACAGAAGGGGAGGGGGGTGCCTGAACCATTTACCGTTTTCCAGGAATGTGGGGCTCTGGTAAAATTCAGCATCGCCAGGAGCTCAGGTTTGAAGTGAGTCCTGGTGGGAGACTGACTCCACCTTGCAAACCTGAGGCATTCTCCTAACCTTGGAGCTTTGGTCTCTGAAGTGTAAAACAGGGAAAATGATTTTCACTTTTTAGGCCATTCAGGGAATTACTGAGATAAAGGGCAGTATAGTGCCCGGCTCTTGATAAAACTCTGCAGCTCCAAAACCTCCCATGGCTCCCCACTTCCTGTCAGATGAAACCTAGGCTCCTGTGACCCGAACCTCTCTCTCTAAGTGAATCTCCCTACTTGATATGACACACAGTCACACCCACTGCTGTCCCATCTCTGTATGTTTTGTTGTCTCGTTCTCTACGCCCACTATCTTTCCAATTACGCGGAGGGTTCTGGGAGAGATGGACACGGAACGGGGAGGCAGGAAGGGCCCACTCTGCCAGGACAGAGAGGATAGTGGAACCAACCCCGGCTGTCCATAAGGTGTCCACCCTCGTGACCTCCCTCTGTTTGCTAAATGTTTATTCATTCTCCCTGGCCCACTGTAAGGACTGCCGTTCTCTGTCTCAGTTCTTAGAGTCCCTTCTCTAAGCACCGTCGAGACCATTTTCTGGCATCCTCATCGACCAGCGATCGCATACTACCTTATATCGCGGAATTACTTGCCTGTGTGGGTCAGTATTCGCCCAAGTAGGGGGTGTGCTTTTAGAATGGGTTATCTCTGATAATGCCTAGCATTTACACAGTGTTTTGATGATTTGCATTCATAGTTCTATGTTTTGCAAGAACACCAAGGGTATAGCACTGCTTCAGATAGTCGTTAGGAAGAGGGTCTTGGAGGGACATGGATTTTTTTCCACCCACGAAAGGAACTGCTGCACTTAGCTCTTTAGGGTTCTGGTTTACTGATAAGATGCACAAACTGACAGGTGCTAGATTTCCCAGGTTTATGTGATTATAATGAAGCTATTGCTTTCCAGTATCTGAATGTAACTAAAATGTCCAGGGAACAGACACCTGCTCTGGGTACACGTTAAAGCTCCCTTGGCTTTGTGACTTGGGATCTACTCTTGTAAGATCTGGCACTGTGACTTCACGTGTGACCATCCATGCCTTTCTTTGGCACCTCTCTGATGGCCTCCTGTCAACTACTGCTCATGGCGCCATCGTGGCCCAGTGGTGGAAGTGGCCGCCTCTTGATTTCAGCTCGGGTCGTGATCTCAGGGTGCTGGGATTGGCCCCTGTGTTGGGCTCCGTGCTGGGTGTAAAGCCTGGCACTCTCGTGCTTGCTCTCTCTCTCTCTCTCTCAAAGAAAGAAAGAAATTCTTCTTGCCCAACGTCTTACACGCAAAGTCGGTGGAAGCTAGTGTTTAATTGTTCTCTCTCTCTCTCTTTTTTAAAAGATTTTATTTATTTATTTGTCAGAGAGCGAGAGAGGGCACAAGCAGGAGGAGGGGCAAAGGGAGACAGAGAAGCAGACTCCCTGCTGAACAGGCAGCCTGACGCGGGGCTCCATCCCAGGATCCAGCGATCGTGACCTGAGCCGAAGGCAGACGCTTAACCCACTGAGCCCCCCAGGTGTCCTGTGACCAAGTATTCCAGTACTCTGTTTTGTTGGTTGAATAGATAATTTCTCCAAGAACTGCATCATTCTAGACACTATGGGGAAGATCAAAGAAAAAAAAAAGACCCTTTCTTTGGGTCTTTGTGGGTTAGCGCCTTCTTTTTGAAAAAGCCAACAGTTAACCTCATTCAATTCCACACTGAGTAGATGCACTGTCCTTCTCATTTTTGGTCACAGGTTTGGGCTGCTTTGTGTTGATCCCTTTTAACTTTGATTTTTAGAAGATGTTTTTGGTCCTGACCACTTTTTCCCCTAAGAAATCCCAATGTAATGTGTTATTGGGTTCAAAAGAAGGCATGATGCATCCAGTGAAAGGAGATACCCAAGGCATTCATGGAGGAGAGGATGTCCTTGCCTTGCCCCATTCTGGAAATTTATGGACAAGAGAAAGAGCTCCTTATTTTTTTTTTAAAGAATTTATTTATTTATTTGACAGACAGTGATCACAAGTAGGCAGAGAGGCAGGCAGAGAGAGAGGGGGAAGCAGGCTCCCGGCCAGGCAGAGAGCCCGATGTGGGGCTCGATCCCAGGACTCTGGGATCATGACCTGAGCTGAAGGCAGAGGCTTTAACCCACTGAGCCACCCAGGCGCCCCGAAAGAGCTCCTTATTTTAATGAAGTCAGACAACTTAAAAAATATCTTTGGACCTTCAAAATCCTCTAGAAGATGAATTATAATTTATATATTAGATTTCTCATAGTTAACATACTGGTTTTAGGTAGGCTAAGTTCATGTTACTAAGCTATTTCTGGAGGCTAACATGTATACACTTTGGTGGAGAAACTCGACCGTACAACTTGTACCACGAAGATGTATAGTATAATTCAAACCATGTACCAAGTTTTTGGTCTAAATTGTGTAGGATAAGTTACACTTAAATTGCATTCTATTATGAGTTATATATTATCAGTATGAGTGCATTTCTGCAAGCATAGTTATGTTGAAATACAGTTTTAAAAAGTAAAAAAGGAAGTGTATATTTGCACCCATTTTTAAAAACTGTTATATGCAGAAATAGGGTCGGAGGGTAGAGAAGAGCCGCGCAGGATTCCAGCTCCAGCGCTGACCTTCGGCACACCCCCTTACCCTGCCGGAGCCCCGGAGTTCCATCTTGTCAACCTCAGGACCTTTGCAGTTCTGCGGTTCTCTCGCTCTCTCAGCGTGACTCTCTCTCCCCAGCTCCTCTTCAGATAACTAAGATAGGAGATGAAATAAAAGACCACAAGCTTCTAAACAAAACTGCCTGAAGTGGGGCGCCTGGGTGGCTCAGTGGGTTAAAGCCTCTGCCTTCGGCTCAGGTCATGATCCCGGGGTCCTGGGATCGAGCCCCGCATGGGGCTCTCTGCTTAGCAGGGAGCATGCTTCCCCCCTCTCTCTCTGCCTGCCTCTCTGCCTACTTGTGATCTCTCTCTGTCAAAATAAAATCTTTAAAAAAAAAAAAAAAAACTGCCTGAAGTTAGTGATTCAGCTGCCCAGGGGCTGGGCCTAGCAAGACCCAGGCATGCCGGGCCGTGGGGAGGACTTCACCCAGGAAAGGCTGAGCTGAATGCGGAAAGTTGGAGGAAAGGACTTTCATGGTTTGTCTTTAAATTTTTCTGTCTTGGCGATCTGATCTCATCTGAGAAAATCACTACTGATAGCAAAAACCAAAATATTTCAATACTGTGTTGTTCGAAGAGAAATCTGACCATTGGACATTTTGAGCAGCTGCCAAACCACAAATAATCCCCAGTTCTAGGGCATGGCCAACTCAGGGATGTAAGATTATGTCCAGCCCCCCAGACCACACTTGGCTTCAGCGAGCTTGGGTTCTCTGCATCTGCCCTTCCCAGAGCCACTTTGTTCTTCCCTGCAGAGTCTCTATTTAATACTGGAGCTGTATCATTCCTTCTAGTAAGTCGGAGGCCTAGACGTTAAAATGTGACATTCTGTCCTGTGCTGTGTCACAGTACAGGGTAGCGTATGGTATCGCACATGTTTTGAGTCCGGTCCCTTTGTCTCTTGTCACTTGGAGCCTCCCGGCTGCAGGTGACCTCAGTGCGTGCTTCTCTTACATTCTAGTCTCACTGCTTCACCACTGGCCTTGCATTGTCCGTACGGGTCAATCCCATTTTCCTCTTGATTTTCTTTTTAAAATTGTTTACCTCTTTTGATTTTCTTCTGAAAATGTTTTCAATGTCTGTTTCTTCATTGGTTGTAAAAAAGTTGGAGGATACTGAAATTTACCAAGGAGGAAATAACAAGGGTCCAGATTCCCAATACTCAAGAGTTAATGACTGTTCATCCTTTGGGTTGCTTATTCTCAGTCTGTCTCTTTATCTTTCTTATGTACTTTAATACCCTAAAAAATGAAGATTTTCCCCCACTGACCAGTTGAGGACGGTTAGGACTGCGACACAGTAAGTTTCGGTCTCTTAACCTGGAGTGCTGTGTTAATCGGGCTTCCGTTGCAATGCTGCGCAACACACAATTTCCAAGTCTTGGCGTCTTAGGACCGTGACATTTGTTTCGCCCTCGTGGTGTGCGGGTGGCTGCACACGGAGCTTGGCTGGCTCAGCTGAGCTGGGCTGGACTCCAGGCTTCATGTCTGGTCCACACATCACCATTTTAGGGCCTTGGCTGAAGGATCCACAGCCACCTGAAGTGTGCTCTTCTCTTGGCGAAGGCTGATTGGTGGAAACCAGCCATGCTTTCTGAGACCTGAGCCCAAAATTGGGGCATTGCCATCCCACCCACATTTCACTGGTCAAGTCAAGTCACTTGGCCAAGCCAGAAGTCAGTAGGGTGAACTATACTCCTCCCATGGGGGACCAAGATGTATGGGTTTGTTAGGGCTGCTGTAACAAATACCACAGACTGGAATGAAGGAAGTTCATTGTCTCATGGTTTTGGATACTGAAAGTCTTGAGATGAGGGTTTCGTCGAGGTGGATGTCTCCTGAAGCCTCTCTCTCTTCAGTGTTGTCTTCTCGTGTCTCCACATGCTCTTTCCTTTGTGTGTATTTAGCCCTAAGCTCTCCTTCTTATAAGGACACCAATCATACTGGATTACAGCCCACCTGAACGACCCCACTGAACCTCGGATTTCTCTTTAAAGACTCTGCCTCCAGGGTGCCTGGGTGGCTCTGTGGTTTAAAGCCTCTGCCTTCGGCTCAGGTCATGATCCCAGGGTCCTGGAATCAAGGCCCACATCCGGCTCTCTGCTCCACGGGGAGCCTGCTTCCTCTTCTCTCTCTGCCTACCTCTCTACCTACTTGTGATCTCTGTCTGTCAAATAAATAAATAAAATCTTTAAAAAAAAATTGTTTAAAAAAATAAATAAAGACTCTGCCTCCAAATACAGTCATATTCTGAAGTACTAGGCATTAGGGTTTCAAGATATGAGTTTGGGAGGGACACATAACACATAGTAAAGACGGGAAATGAAGGAAGGATTGTAGATAAAGGACCCCTCCGCACGTAACATCGGTAAGGCTCAGCTTCCTCATCTTTTGAAACAGGGATAGGCATTTCTACGTTATGGTTTTGTTAGGGGCTGAATGAGAAAATTCCTGCGAACCCCCTGCTGGTGGAGGTGGTCGGAATGGCTGTGGTTCTACCTCTCACGGAAGGACCAAATCCAGCCGTCTTGGGCCCGTCAACTTGTCGTGCTACCACGCGGGCAAGCTAGGAGTGTGCGGTGCTTCTCCGAATGGCCTACTTTCCTCCGCAGCTGTACCATCCGTGGGATCTTCATGACAAAGTCAATAGCACCTTTTGGGTGTTCAATCTGTGACCTTGGTTTTGGTAACACCATTTGTACCCGTGAGCTGTGGCTACCGTCTTTCCTTTACTACAGATAGTTACTGAAGACCTTTTATGGCTTAATAGGGCTGTGGGCTTCCTATTGACCCGAGGCATGGCCTTCCTCCCAAAGGACCTCAGTTGAATGCCTGTGGGAACAGTGAGTGAGCCCCGAGATCAGAGCAGGGAGTGTCCCTCTCTCTGCCTCTTTGTTCAAAGCCAACTGCCTGACACCATCTCCTTTTGGTTTTCTCCCCTAGAATATTGTGTTAAGGAATGGTTCCGAGACTTTTGACTCCTGGAAGAAGCCCCCTCTGCCTGTGTATGCCCAGTTCTATTTCTTCAACGTCACCAATCCAGAGGAGATCCTCAGAGGGGAGATCCCTCGGTTAGAAGAAGTGGGGCCGTATACGTACAGGTGAGTCCGGACCTCCTGACCACATCCTGCCGCACCAGCCGGAAATACGGGGTGACCCCGCTGGGGCGGAGTCCACTTCTCTTCCCACGAGCGTCCTCTGTGTGCTGCATGCGGAGCACTGGTTTGGTGACGTCTGGCTGAAATGCTGCTGGCGCTGGGCACACGCCTGTGACACCTTGACAGAGAAAGGCTTTGCGAACTAGAGCCAGTCTCAACCTGGTAGGGTTAGGAACGCAGCTGCCTCCTCCCGAGTTGGCCGAAACTGGTTGTTGAGCCACGAAGAGCTCTTCCCTGTCCCCAACCCTTTTAAGGTTACCCCTTGATTCTCTTTGATGACTTTTAGGGCCTTCCTCTCCTTCCGTCCCCCACATACCATTTTAGACCAGGTCCTGGAATTCTGTGTTTGTCTCCTACTCGCTCATTTCCCCACCCCTCCTGGGCACGAGAGATAACCAAGTGGCAGGGTAGGTTAGAGCCTCTGGCAGAGATGACCAATTCTGAACACGGGGGAGGTGGGAGAACCACTTTAAGCATTTTATAGAAGATCAGTAGAGGGAAGGGCTCGGGGAATCTTCTGGTCAGAGCACTTTCCCGATGGTTGCCGTACCCAGCAACCCCCCCCCCCCCCCAATAACCTTTCCAACAAAATTCCTCCTTACCACGTTTAAGAAAAATTAGAGGCAGGGAGCCTGACTGGCTGCGTTGGAGGAGCGAGCAACTCCTGATCTCAGGGTTTTGAGTTCAAGCCCCAAGTTGGGTGTAGTGATTACTTAAAAATAAGTAAATAAATAAATAAGTAAACTAAAAAACCCCAACAACAGTAGAAGCAGCACACAGCAAGATTTTTTTTTTTTTTTTGGTACAGAACTGCTAAGTGGCAAAAATGCCTCAGAATTCTGTCATAATCTATTGCTCAATAAATGGTTGCTGACTAATGCATACTATAAATTAGCATTGTTCCCTTGCAAGAATTCAAAGATAAAAATCTTGGTCCCATGGGGCACCTGGGTGGCTCAGTCAGTTCAGCGGCTAAACTCTCGGTTTCAGCTCTGGTCATGAGCTCAGGGTGGTGAGATTGAGCCCCGGGTCAAGCTCAGGGGGGAGATCCTCTCCCTCCCCCTCTGCCTCTCCCTGCCATATATGTGTGCACGCCCACATTCTCTCACGAATAAATACATACTTTAAGAAAAAAAAGAAAGAGAATCCTCGTCCCTGCCTCAGGTGTTCACGGTCTAGCCCTGGAGTTGTATTACCTGTTTTGAATCTTACTTCACCATGAACTATTTTTTGTGCCTCTGTTTCCTTACCTGGAGTTAATAATAGGACAGGATTGTTATAGGGATTAAATGAGCTAACGAGTCAGTATTTAAAAAGTGCTTAGATTAATGCCTAGCACATACTTAGTGCTAATTAAGTGTTTGGTATTATTACTCATCTTAGTGGACCGTTTTCGTCTGTATAAGCCAATATCCAGATTTGCAAAGATGAACCCTGCTGCCATATAAATTTTAAATAAATACTTGGGTCTTCACTCTTAAACGCAAAGTTCTGCATGGGTTTAATGCTTCCAGAAACTATGTGCTAGGTAGAGCTGGTCTGTGTTTGTGGCGTCCTGTTCAGGAAGTTGAACTAGAATTAGGATCTGAATGTCCTGTTTATCTGTTTTCTCATTTTGCTATTTTATTTTTTTTTAAATATTTTTATTTATTTATTTGACAGACAGAGATCACAAGTTGGCAGAGAGGCAGGCAGAGAGAGAGGGGAGGAAGCAGGCTCTCTGCGGAGCAGAGAGCCCGATGTGGGGCTCGATCCCAGGACCCTGGGATCATGACCTGAGCTGAAGGCAGAGGCTTTAACCCACTGAGCCACCCAGGCACCCTTATTTTGCAATTTAACCATTTTCTATTGCGATTAAAAGAAAGCAATATAAAACGCATAACCATTTTTTAAGTGTACAGTTCAGTAGTATTAAGTACGTTTTTACATTGTTGTGCAAGAAATCTCTAGAACTTTTTCGTCCTGCAACCTCTGAAACTGTAACCATTAAGTGACTCCCCTCCCCTGCCCCCTAGCTCCCAGTAACCACCATTCTACTCTGTTTCTATGCGTTGGACTGCCTTAGATACCTTGTATGAATGGAACTGTACAATATTTGTCTTTTTGCTGTTTTTTTTTTAAGATTTTATTCATTTATTTGACAGACAGAGATCACAAGTAGGCAGAGAGGCAGGCAGAGAGAGAGGAAGGGAAGCAGGCTCCCTGCTGAGCAGACAGCCCAATGCGGGGCTCAGTCCCAGGATCCTGGGATCATGACCTGAGCCGAAGGCAGAGGCTTTAACCCACTGAGCCACCCAGGCGCCCCGCTGTTTTTGTTTTTTCACTAAAGTTTTTTGGGCAGAGCGAGACTGCCTCCACGTAATAATGAAGTCACCTGAGAACTAAGGAAAACATTTGCCCACGGGGGCTCCTGGACCTGTTCCTATGGTCATTATCTTCATCTGAGAAAAAGAATGTGTTCCAACCATAACCCAGAAAAATACCAGTATTCCATTAAAATGTCTTCCAGGCCATTGTGTCTGCTGATTTAATGTGCTGTTGTAGATGTGGTCACGGGGATAGATAAGTCCTAGAAGTAAAGCAACGTCTATTACCAAAATCCTGCCATTTCCCCTTTTAGACGGACCAAGACTTACTCCAGACAAAAGCCCAGGAACATCTTGCTAGGGGTTCTTAACCCGGGATTTGCCGGTCCCTAAGGAGTCCATGGTTAGAATTGAAAGTGGTCTGTGGGGTGTGTGGTTTAAAGCCTCTGCCTTCAGCTCAGGTGGTGATCTCAGGGTCTTGGGATCGAACCCTGCATCGGGCTCTCTGCTCAGTGGGGAGCCTGCTTCCTCCTCTCTCTCTGCCTACTTGTGATCTCTGTCTGTCAAATAAATAAATAAAATCTTTTAAAAAAAGGAAAGAAAGTGGTCTGTGACTTAAGTGGGGAAAAAAAATTATGATTTCTCTTCAATAACCACTCACTAAAATTTAGAATGCCCTTTGAGTACAAATGTAGGCAGCAAACCACAGTGATGTGAGCCAGACCCGTGGCTTCATCACCAGTGGAAACAGATACTGTGTGTCTCGTGATAACTGTTGCTCAAGATACTGTATATTCTCAGAAATACTTCAAAATTACAGCAATTTTTAGACTTATGACTACATCTAATTTAAAGTGTCAGTATGGAAGCATGTAATTACCATATCACGGATTTTTAAAATGATACCTGTATTTTGCTTATCGGTTTTCTTTGTAGTCCTGAGTATTTGAGTCTCTGTATGTTAAATCCTTATCTGAGAAAGGGGACTGCCCTGGGGGCCAATGGCCAATGGCATAGATTAAAGACCTGAGAGCAGATCCAGTTCTTTGGAAAGCAGGTCCGTCCCTTAGTGATTGCCTCGAATTTCCTTCCTGTGGTTTTTCTCCCTGCCTTGGTTTCTCTTCTGTTCCGCTGCCAAGATGATTTCCCAAAGGGAGATCTAACATTTCCTTCTCTTCCCTGCTCAGGGCCCTAGTGACTCTTCCTCTGTGATATTCCAAGCCTGAGCAGTCTGGCTCCTTTTCTATGCCTAGCTTCTTCGTTTTATTTTAATTTCAATTTATTTTTCTGGCACTCTCAACCTAGGCTTTTATACTCTGACCAGAGCTATCCAACAGAAATCTACTATAAGCCACATATGTAGTTGAAAATGTTCTAGGTGTCCCATTTTAAAAAGCTGAAATTAATTTTAATATTTTATTTACCCCAATACCATCCCAAAGAGTGTCCTTTTGACATGTAATCAATATCCAGAATTATTAATGAAGTACTTTACATCCTTTTTTTTTTTAAATACTAAGTCTTTGAAATCCGTACACATCTCATTTTGGACCAGCCAGGTTTCAAGTATGTGACGCAGCCCGTGGGCTGGTGGCTGCCGTGTGGGACAGCGCAGTTCAGCTGTGTTCCCGTGAGCTGTTGGTCCTCGGAGGCAGGACTCTGCCGTTTTGCGCTGGTTCCTCAGTCAAGAATGAATTCACCGGGACGCCTGGGTGGCTCAGTCGGTTGTGTCTGCCTTCAGCCAGGTCATGATGCCAGGGTTCTGGGATCGAGTCCCGCCTGATCTGGCTCCCTGCTCAGAGGGAAGCCTGCTTCCCCCTCTGCCTGCTGCTCCCCACCTCGGGCGTGCACCTGCGCTCTCTCTGACAAATAAATAAATAAAATCTTTAAAAAAAGAAAAAAAAATGAACTCACCACTGCCTCTCTCAGCTCAAATGGTGGCTCTTCCTGAAACTTTCCCTGACTTTGGACGAGCTCTCCCGGGTATGTGTGTCTGTTACAAACGCACCAGAGGCATTTTAACAGTTGGCTACGTATCTTTCTTCCCCATACATGGAAAGCTCCAGAAGGGGCAGAAACCAAGTCTTTCATCCCAGAATATCCAGTGGCTGGTGAGTATTTTGAAACAAGTGAATGAAACATCCTCAGCGGTGGCTTAAATGCACAGGGACACAGGAGGACGTGGCTGAAATCCACAGAACGCGGGTAGCACGGCCGGAACTACAGGACTTAGGGCAGCCCGGGGCCAAGCATGGGTTCAGGAGAGGAATAGGGTCTTGAAAATGAATGCTTTGTTCAGAGCAGCCGCTCACACGTGCGGTGTGAACCGCCCAGCATTCCTGGCAGGGGCGAGTGGGTGGTGAGCTGGAGTTTGTAGAAAAACGTGCCTTTTTAGCGACACTTGCCGCCCTTCTAGTGAGCCCTCTGCAGTCATCTAGTGGATCTGATCTAGGGGATCACTCATACTTTAATTATGCTGTTGTTTCCACAGACAGAACGTTCCAGAACCTCCTGCCCAGTGCTTGGGGTTCCATGGGTTCCCTCCCAGCCGAGTCAGCTGACTTGATTGGGTCCACAGGGGCCTGGGCAACGGAAGGGGAGGGTCTGCGGGCCCCCCCGCTGGTGGGTGTGGGCTGGTCTTGGTGATGGGAAATCTCCAAGAAGGGGAAAAGGCCACCCCACGCTGAGCTGCAGGGCCTGATTAATTTGACAAACGAGTTATCGTGGCCCGTTGCCTCAAACTTTCACATACTGGTAAGTTCAGGATATTCGTGTTTTGGAAAAAGATGATGGCAGTTCCACCGGAAAACCAGTCAGTCCAGTTTAGGGAATGTAGGGCGTTATTTACCCGTGTGCGAAGCTGGGCGTTGAGCAGCCCTGGCCCGGGCCTGTTAGCCCAAACCGAATTGGCCTCATGGTCCTGTGGCTTACTGCTACATTTGCCTAAAACGTACATCCAATTTATGCTATTTTCATTGGCTTCTGCGAGCTTCTTGAGATTTTTTTCATTTTGTCAGATTTTTTTTTTCTTTTTGGGCTACTACTTAGCATATCAAGAATTAAAGAGAAAAATCCATTTGTCCAAGGACTCTTTCAACTGATGGTCATATTTCTAAGACGTATTTGCCACATGTACAATACCCCGTTAAAATATCTCCCATTTGAGTTTCCTAGTTTTGTGGTTTGGATTAATTTCTCTTTTAGGCTCATGTTACTGCTTTGATAGGAAAGGGAAAGATGTGAGGGACAAATATCTCATGTGTGTATTTTTATTTTTCATTATTATTCATTCATTTATTATTTCATTATTCATTTTATTATTCATTGACCATTAAGCAGTACTGGATTATGAAATAATCAATATATATAATATCATGTGTAGCATTACCTTTAAAAAGTATAAACTGTATTTTATATTGTTGACCATAAAAGTAGAACAGCCAGTTATTTTATCACAAAATGGTTTTACTCAGGAGTAGCAGAGGAATTACGGTTCAGGACAGGCCGTAGGGAACCATAGGCGAGTCTGGAGATCAGAAGAGAAGCAGGTTACTTTATAGAGAAAAGGAGGAAGTTGGGAGGGGCTGTGGGAAAAATGAGAATTCAGGGTGCTGATGGTTTCTTATTGGCTGAATTGTGGTCCTCTGGTCATCTAGCTGAGCTTGTTCAAGGGCAAGGAGAAATTGTTTTGGGTGTGGTCTGCGCCTGAGGACAAGTTGGTAAGGTGTGAGAGCTCCCCCTCTGGCCTCCTGGCTTTATTTTAAATGAGGGTTCTTTCATTGGGTTTTACGTTATAAAAGTAACATATAAACAGTAAAGATAAACTTAAAAATGGAATAAAGGAAGATCCAAATTGCTACTCTCCAGGGTTCCATGGTCTCAGAGATGACCAGTGCTAACATTTTAGTGGGTATCTTCTCAGTCATTTTTCCGTGGGTGAGTTCGACTTTTATGTGGTTATCAAACTGTATATCTATATATGATATGCATGTATATATACATAATATGTATATTCTGTTCACTTAGTATTACATTGTAGGTGTTTCCCCATGTTATGTCTTTGTCGTGTAACTGAACCCAAGTTCATATGCCCAGCACGCAGGAAAGCCAGTCACCCAGACAAGGAATGTGCAAGGAAAGTGTTTATCGGAGAGGCATCCAAACGAAGAGACAAGGAGAGGCCAGGCCTCAAATCCGCCGTCCCAAAGGGTTTGGGTTGCACGTATTTAAGGATAAGGGATCAGAATGTCGTGGGGTGTATACATCGAGCGGAAATGCGGATTGGATATGGGGAGAAGAGAGGTGTCCTCCTTTCTCAGCATGTGTGTGCATTCAGGAATCACGTCTTTTCTTGGGCTACATGTTCATTAAATGACAGCAGAAGCATGATAAGTTGGGCGAGGGGGGTGCTCTCAGGGTGTGTCATCCCAGAGTTTAGTCTCATTCACTCCTGGTCCTTTCTGCCCAGCTACAAGAATTCTTCTCCATGTGTTCCAGTCAGTCTTCACTATTCTTACTGGTAAGGATTCAGCTTCTGCAAAACAACCTCCTAAATCAATCTGGTTGGCATTTCCTTAGGGTAGAATGGTCAAGCATTTGTTAACTCAACATGTTGGGTTCAGTCTTTATTCAGATACATTTTCGTGTTGATGATCTTTCAGAGCTAGAGGGAATATATTATAGCACTTTGCTTAACCCTTCCCTTCTTGGTCATGTAGATCAACTGTCATTTCATTCTTTGGTTACGACACAAAATAAACATTCTCCCCATTGCTGAGCTTTAAAAGTCCTATTCCCTTCAAAGATTTGAGATTCAAGTCTATTTTCTTGCAGTTCTGTTGTTTTACATTTAAGTTTTTAAGGCTCTAATTATTTCCTTACAATTTAGCAAAAGTAGGAACTTTGTTTAAACTTTGAATTGAATTCTGTCCTATTAGCCCTTTACTCATCTCCAAGGCCAGCTGTATACACTTTTTTTTTAATGCTGAAGAGATGATAGAAAACTTAGAAATGGCATAGTTATTGCTCATTATAAGAGAATACTTATCTCTTTCTCTAAACCTGACTCAGACTCTTTTCTGATATCATATTTTTCCCCCCTCAGGACAGAGACAGAAGTGGCTTTAGATAAATACTTTTTTTTTTTAATAAATTTTTAACCACTTGAAAGTAAGCAAAATAGAAAGGGATCCCTCCTGTGCCCCTACTCTTTCTTATCTTGCACAAAAAGTGGTGGCTGGTACTTGTCAGTTTTTTGAAGGCACATGGCAGTCCTGGCTGACTTAACCCGTAGGAGACAGTCGGGTCAGGGGAACACTTCAAGGATGGAGGACCACTTCCATCTTCAGGAGTGAAGCTGTTTCTTGCACACCCCCAACAAATGCAGGTGGTGCTCTCCCTGCTGACCGTCCCCCTCCCCCAGGTTTTTCTCAGCATTCTGCTTTGGGCTCTAGGTTTTTCAGTCTTTCCCTTGGTTGACCGGGCAGTGATAACAGAAAGTTAAATACGTGCTTCTCAGCATTGTTAGGGATGGACAATATTCTCCTACCCTTCAATGTACTTCTAGCTGGCCTAAGAATTAAATTGACAGGAGACAAAGATTAACAGGAGAAAATCAAATTTAATTATATGCCCATGAGGAAACCATGTAAGCACGAGATTCCAAAGACAGTGAGGCAAAGTGCAGTACGTACGTCATCCTGAACTAAGAAGAGGGTGGGAGTCTGGGACTTCCAAAGGAAGGAAAGCAGTTCGCAGAAAGATGAAGAAGAGTGAATATTTGGTGGCATGTTTACACGGCCACTCAGAAACAACGGGATATAGAGGACTTGCTCGATTCCTCCCTGTCTACCCTGCCTAGTTCATATTCTAGTGTGACTTCGTGGTGATGGCTCTCTTCTGGGGCAGGTCCTCTCTCTCAGTTCGTTTAGGCAGTTAGCGGGAGGTCAACGTTTCTTCCTGAGTGGATTGGGCTTCCGTGGATTGATTGTTTTCAGTGCAAATAACTGATTGTTTTCAGTGCAAATAATCGATTGTTTTCAGTGCAAATAATCGATATGCCCAAGTGGCATGTCTGGAGGCAGTTCGTTCTGAACCCCTACAGCACCCGCCCTGCCTTCGGCTGCTTCCCTGGCTCTGCCCTCTCTTCCTTGGCACTCCGCCCCCTCTGCGACTTGACTTCTCCTCTGCCATGGCTGTTCAGCCCAGCCGGCCCGGAGCTGTGGACTCTTCTTGAAGCTCCTCTGCCGTGCATCCTCCTCCTTAGGACCACAGTTTTCTCCCAACTCCATGTAGGAAATACGGTCTCCGTTCACGCCGTGCTGCCTGCCCTCGCCCTCTCTCTGCCTTGATTTGGAAGCCCCTCCCCTCTCCCACCTGGGAGAAGCCTCCCCCTCCCAGAACCTGCTCCTACAAGATGCTGACCTCAGGACTCCCATGCCAGCGGCCATCCCTCCCTCCTCTGGGAAACTGCCTGGCACCTTGAGTCAGCGTCAGAGCACTTTCCACAGGCAAAATGGTGTTGGAATGGCTGTCTTCCCAGGCTGTGCTGTGGGGTTCTTGCAAATGGGAACAAGATCTTTGCAAGGCTCCATCTCGAGAGCTCTGCACAAGCCTGCTTGCACGTGATATTGGTAACTAGCGCATCCTAAACATTTAGGACGTGCCAGACAGGATTCGAACTGGATCACAAACTTACGTGGATTTCATGCTCACAGCAGCCGTCCAAGGAAGGCATGTTACTGTCTCCATTTTACAGATGAGGAAACTGAGGCACAGAATCAAGAAGTAACTTCTGGGGACGCCTGGGTGGCTCAGTTGGTTAAGCAGGTGCCGTCGGCTCAGGTCATGATCCCAGCGTCCTGGGATCGAGTCCCACATTGGGCTCCTTGCTTGGCGGGGAGCCTGCTTCTCCCTCTGCCTCTGCCTGCCTCTCTGTCTGCTTGTGCTCACTCTCGCTCCTCTCTCTCTCTTTCTGACAAATAAATAAAATCTTTAAAAAAAAAAAAAAAAAGATGTAACTTCTGAGTCACAGAGCTCGTAACTGAGGAAGCCAGGGTGAAATGCAGGCCTGGCGGGCAGCTCCCCACCCACACTGTACCCAGCGAGCTCATGACTTTCCACTAATTCTCAGCGGAGCGCGGATGAGTGGGGAACCTAGCGGCGAAAGATGAGGGTGACGTAGTCCCGCGCGGAGCTGATTTATCCAGCATCTCGGAGGAGTCAGAGATTGCTCTGATGTCCACTTTCCAGCTGATTAAAGTTACTCCTTCTGGTTTC
Organism: Meles meles; assembly: GCF_922984935.1. Taxonomy (NCBI): domain Eukaryota; kingdom Metazoa; phylum Chordata; class Mammalia; order Carnivora; family Mustelidae; genus Meles; species Meles meles. The sequence goes on from NC_060067.1 coordinate 6,555,026, forward strand.
CTTATCTCAGGCTATTGTTCACCTTCTGCGATGGTGAGATTTTGTTTAATCATTCAGGAGTTTAAAAACTTCTTTGTTTTAAAATAAGAACTCTGTTTTGTTTTGTTTGTTTTTTTAAGATTTTATTTATTTACTTGACAGAGATAGACACAGTGAGAGAGGGAACATAAGCAGGGGGAGTAGGAGAGGGAGAAGCAGGCTTCCTGCTGAGCAGGGAGGCTGACGTGGGGCTCGATCCCAGGACCCTGAGATCACTGCCCGAGCCGAAGGCAGACGCTTAACGACTGAGCCACCCAGGCACCCCATAAAGAACTCTGTTTCAACCAAAAATGATTTTAAATTAACTATCTCTGAAATCAGTCTTGTATTTTACCTGCCTGATTAAGTAGTTCATGGTGTGTAACTCAACCTTTTATTACTGTCCAGGGCTATCACTGTGACTAAAAAACAGTAAGCCAGGGGCGCCTGGGTGGCTCAGTCCCTTAATAGCCTACCTTCCACTCAGGTCCTGATCCCAGGGTCCTGGGATCGAGCCCCGCCCCACATCGGGCTCCCTGCTCATTGAGGAACCTTCTCCTCTTTCTCCCTCTGCCGCTCCTCCCTTCTTGTGCTCTCTCTCTTTCTGTCAAATAAAGAAGTAAATAAAATCTTTAAAAGACAAAACAATAAGACATACCCTGAGCCTGTGATGTCCTGGGGCCTTGAACATCTGTAAGATTCATTAGCATCTGCGAAGTATGAGGCCCTTCAAGTACAGTTCTTTAATTAATTGTGTAAGCATAAGATTTGCTTTGCCTTTTTAAAAAAAAAAAACTCTTGTCTCTATTTCTGGAAGTTTCTTTAGTGTTCTTGGATCTGGAGAGCGGTAATCTCTCCCTTCTTGCTCTCGGTCTGCTGTTCCCCAGGAGACCGCCCTGCTGGCGGAGGACTGTTGTGGAGAAGCTGTGGGCGAGACCCGGTAACCAGACTTGTTGCTAATGTTGTTAAAATGCCCCTTCTTCCACAGCGGCCTCCCAAGGTGCCAGATAAGAGGCTTGGGAGGGGAAACATTTTGGATTTCCTCCATCAGTTGCTGTTCTAAGAGAGCGAGGCCTCTCGCCACCCTTCCCCCGCCTCTGCAGAGTGCGACGCCCCTTCTGACCGCTAATGGCACTGTCCTCTTCCAGTTACAACACCGGCCATGTCAGTCATGCCTTAGGGTGGCTGGTGGCTGGGGAAGTCATGTGGTTCGCTGTGAGTGACCTGACATGGTCCCCCGTGCCTGCCAAGGGAATTAAGTATCTCTGTGGTCTGGGAACCCTTGGCTTTGACTTTCTGAAATTTATTGAGAAAGCAAGTCAAGTTACCAAAGGCCTAAAGTGATTGGAGCCTCTATGCTCAATTTCTCTTTAAAAATGTTAGGTTCTGGGGTGCCTGGGTGGCTCAGTGGGTTAAGCCTCTGCCTTCAGCTCAGGTCATGATCTCAGGGTCCTGGGATCGAGCCCTGCATCGGTCTCTCTGCTCAGTGGGGAGCCTGCTTCTCCCTCTCTCTCTGCCTGCCTCTCTCCCTTCTTGTGCTCTCTGTCAAATAAATAAATAAAATAAATAAATAAATAAAATAAATAAATAAAATCGTTAAAATGTTAGGTTCTTATAGAGTAAAGAAAACATTCAAAAAACCAGCTTCAGAGTCAGTGAATATAAACAAACATCCATGAAGCAGGCTCCAGGCTTGGAATTATTCTGGCCTCTAATTTTGTGACATCTGGGTTCCGTGAAAAAAATGTTAAAAGCTTTTACGAGATTATCAGTTTTCATCATTCGTCCGAAAACTTGGCAGAGTTCGTCCCTGGGCTTCTGCGCCCCGGGGGGTTGGCTCCCGGCCTGGCTTTCTCGGAGTGCAAGCTGGTGTTCATCCTGGGGCTGCTTTTCCTGTTTCCAGTTCCTTAGCGGTCAGCGAGGCCACCGTGGAGTCCGGGGCGGCAAGGACGAAGAACTGTCCCCTAGAGACGGCTGTCGCCCTCACCTCCCTGAAAGAGGCTCTGGGCCACTGGGGCTTCCGTCCCGAGGCTCTGTGCTCAGAATCAGAGGCCAAGGGAATGGAACTGGTCAAGCTCGGGCTCCTCACCACGGCCAAGTGCAGGAGAGGAAGGAGAACAGGGCTCTGAGCGGAAGAGAAGGAAATGAATGGGCGTCAGCCAGAGTCTGCGGCTGACTGCGACCGACCGCGCCAGCGCTGGCTGCCACATACGGCCTCTGTCGGGGTCTCTACTCTTTCCTCGTACCTGCAAGGGTGTGTAATTTCTCCTGTTCAGCATTTGTTAGAGGCATTCATGGGTTTCAGCTGGCAGACACTTACGAAGCACCTGTTAAGGGAGGTCACATGCTGCGGCAGGAAGAGCCCCCGCTGTGAGTTAAAAGACTTGGATTCAAGGTCGGACTCCCCTAATGCCTGTCTGTGCCCTGTGTCCCCGTCTGTAACAGCGGGACAAAACCGTTTAGCTCCGTCTGGGCCACAGCCTTGTCATAAGGACTGAATAAAATCAGATGAAATCATGCAGTTAAACCCTTGGAGGAGCCGTGCAGGGTCTGATATTTATTTATTGTGCATAGCTTGGTGCTTTATGATAAAGAGCAAAGACATCTATTTTGATGCATCTCTGTATTTACGTTTGGTATTTGCTTCTTGTCTATTTTTATTTTAAATTCTAGGAACCGAGATATACAAGGTGCATTAGTCTATCTGAGGCATCAAGATGAGTCCTGCTACAATTGCTAAGTCGTTTAGTGCCAAAGACATAGTCTGGAGGGCCCCCGTTCGGGGGTGTGGCTGTGGTCAGGAAAGGCCTGGGAGGAGGTGGGGGGTAGCCTTTGTACCTTTGTCAGAATTATAAACTCTTCTTGGTTAGCTCTGTCCAACAGAAATATAATGTGAGGGGTACCTGGGTGGCTCAGTGTGTTAAAGCCTCTGCCTTTGGCTCAGGTCATGATCCCAGGGTCCTGGGATCAAGCCCCACATCAGCTCTCTGCTCGGTGCGGAGCCTGCTTCTCCTCTCTCTCTCCGCCTGCCTCTCTGTCTACTTGTGATCTCTGTCTGTCAAATAAATAAATAAAATCTTAAAAAAAAAAAAAAAGAAATATAATGTGAGCCACATACCTAAGATTTTTCCTGTAGCTACCTCTGAAAAACAAAGCAAAAAGAAACAGGTGCAATTAATATGAATAATATATTTTTATTTTACCCACTGTATTTAAAGGAATATCATTTCAAAGCAGGTAATCAATATAAAACAATTCAGGAGAGATTTGACACTCCTTGTTTGGTGCTGTTTTTGAAATCTGGTGTCTTTTACCCTCACAACACGTCTCAGTTCCGATTAGCCACAGTTCAAGGGCTTAGGAGAGCCCTGGCTGTGGGGTCAGACAGCTCAGCCCTAGACGGAGCTGGAAGAAGACAAGGCAAGCAGCAGAGGGTCAGAAGCAACAGAGACTGGAATTCAGTGAGCACCAGCTGTGGACCAAGCCGGGCCAGGACTAGCATTCATTCACCGGATGAACAAATTTATCGGATCCTGTTTTTATTTGGAATTTTGATATTTTGTTCATCATGAATGCTTTTGCATTAATTTGGATTTTTAAAAAAATGCATTACAGTATGATTTACCTTCGTATGGTAGTGCTGTGTTCTGGCATCTCTTATATTTTGCATGCAAGGCAAGTGCCACACACACACACACACACACACACACACACACACACACACCCTCAGCCCTAGTGAGGTGCTGGCTCCAGGCCTTTCTGTGAACTTCCTCATACTCCATCCGGGGCATGAACTTGAACCAAAGTGAGCTATGTACCAAAAGCAGGAGCCATCTCCTCTCATTTAACCAAGCCTTGGGCATTTATTGTTCGATGAATTTCCAACTGAATTCGAGTTAGGAATAAAAAAAGACTTTGGAAAATAAGTTGAAATTCAGACTGAATCTGTGAACTGAAAATTTTGAAAATTTCTCGGGCACAAACTGTAACACAGGAGAGAGTTCATTGGCCTTGATTTCCCGGTCCAGGGGATTCCTGGACGATCGCGCCCCGCCTCCCCCCTTGTAGGGGAAAAGAATGAAAAGGACAGTGTTTTGAGTAGACAGTCAGAGGCCTCATTTCCTTCCCACATTCCCCACATTCCTCTTTAGTCTCCAGCCTTTACGGGGTCCATATCTGCAGGCTCTCTCTGTAATGATTATAGTGGGAATGTTGTATTGGAAAAAACTTCGATATTAACAGAAAGGTCAGGACCCGCTTTTTGCAGTGGTACCGACTTCAAACAGAATCCTCTTCTTTCTTTTAGGGAACTTAGAAACAAAGCAGACATTCAATTTGGAGATAATGGAACAACGATTTCTGCCGTTAGCAACAAGGCCTACGTTTTTGAGCGAAATCAATCTGTTGGAGACCCTAAAGTTGACTTAATTAGAACGTTAAATATTCCTGCGGTGGTAAGTAGGCATTTTCAGTATCATTATTGCAGCTTTGAGAAGCAAGGAAAAAGCTCAGTTAAGGCTGTTACGTTTTTACATTTAAGAGTTATGAAGTTATGTTAAAAATAAACGTCTGTAAAAACATAAATACATTTTTACACTTCCCTTCCGTAGAGTTCATCTGAGACTCTTTCCTGAGATTTTTCAAATGGTGACATCATCTTCTCAAAGATGTTTTCAATGCTTCAAAGACAGATCTTTTCAAATGGTGACATAATGCAAATTTTAGGACCCCCCCCCCCCCCCCGTTTTCTTGCTATGTGTTCAGGATCAGCTCTTGTGCAGATAAATAGGGATTTTTAAAATAGGGATTTTTTTTTTGATGGGGGCCGAGAGTGAATCATTTGTAAAAGATTTATGTGCCCCTTGTTTTGGTTCGGAAGGTCCAGCAACAGAGTTGGCATACCACTTCTGAGTTTAGGTTTCGATCTTAGATTTTTTAAATTCCCACAATACATACTGACTTCCCCCCCTTAATAAACAGCAGGGACTGGGGGCTGAGCGCAGCCCAGCAGGATTTCCCTGGGCTCAGTTACAGGGACCAGCCCATCTGAGAAGGATGCAGGAGATCCAGGGGACCACTTCCCTGTTCGCCTACAGCAGCCCGCTCTGACGCTCCCACTCTGCCTGGGTGGCGGCGACCCATGCCGCGGGACACTCAGGGCGGACCCAGGACGCAGACCTGGCCAGAGCCTGGATTTGACCTCGTCCCGCTGCCTCGGGGCGGGTCCGGCTCAGAGGGGCGGCGGCGCCACCTCGTGGCCGGAGATGCCAGCGCGGTGACAAGCGTGTGGCGCGGAGGGGACCCGAGCCCCCTGCAGGCGGGCGTGCAGAGCTCACACTTAGAACCCCCAGTGCCCAGAAGGGACGGGACCTGAAGGGTCTTGTTCTTGCACACGCAGCCCCGGAGGCTCTTTCTGGCTGACTTTGCGGCTGTTCGCTCTCAGCATCGACTGTTACGCTTCCAGCCCTCTTTGCCGGAGGGAGGGGCCCTAGGATCGCTGGGGGGAGGGGCGGGGTGGGGGAGGGGCGGGGGCTCTGCCCGCTGAACCTGCCTGTGCCCCTCAGACGGCCATGGAGTGGGCCCAGCTCCGCTTCCTGCGGGAGCTCATCGAGGCCCTGCTGAAGGCCTACCAGCAGACGCTCTTCGTGACCCACACCGTGCACGAGCTGCTCTGGGGCTACAAAGACGAGATCTTGTCCCTCATCAACGTCTTCAAGCCGGAGATCTCGCCCTATTTTGGCCTGTACTATGGGGTAAGTTGATGTTTCTTTTCAGGAGCTCTTTATTCAGCTGGTGTGGGGGGGACACTGCGCGCCAGATTCCGTCTTCGCTTTGGGCTTCTTCCAGAAGAAGACCTGGCGTTCTAGGTCTTGTAGAGTTTGTAAAAAATAAGAAAGTATTTAATTTTTAGGGGAAAAAAATGCTTCTCCCACAGTTTCAACGTGCTACCAGCACCGACTTTGAATGAGCAGTTATGAAAAATACATAGTCACTGTGCCCTCATCAGGAGGGTCCTAATTCCCAGGGATCAAGGCCAAGTCTCCACCCAGCCCATGCGTCACCTGACAGGGACAAATAAACTCAACAGAAGCGTGTAATCCACAAGGGATGGTGGCTCCATGGCACACTTTCAGATGTGCCGTTCACCAAAGAGTCTGGATGATCTGAAACGGTGTCGCTCATCTGTGATTTCTTATGCTTGTAAGTGGAATTTTGTGTGGTTTCTGGCAGATTTTACTCACTTTGACTTAAAAAAAAATCGGCCTTCAGGTAATTACTGTTCAAAGCATATGTTATTTGTTATTGCTGCCTGAGTTTCAGATGCATTTAAGTTCAAAGGAATTTTGGAAATCTGTCTTCCCTCCATCCAAAAAAAAAAAAAAACAATCAAAATCAAAAACAAAAACCTATGTGAAACGGAGAGTGAGAGGTTGGTAATGACAAACTTAAGAAGAAAGTGTTAGATGAAGGTTGGGGTCTGAGACTGTGATGCATTTCCTCATCTTTAAGTTTGTGGTTATTCCCTGGTTCTCACTACGCAAGAACCTCACTCTTATCCTGTCACCTTCTAGCATGTTCCTCCTTGTCTGTGGCAAAGGCTGATAATACTGCCCCTGTGCCATCAAGGATATACAAAACTTGGACACCATCCAAACAAAATAGTAAAAAAGTTTTTAACATGATTTATGTAAGAGTTGGGGGTCCTGGGACTAGGGCTGGGCTGAGCCTGAATCCTTCGCTCTGGGTGAGCTTGACGAATGCTCCCTAGAAGATCCCATCTGGTAGGATCCCAGCTTCCATAAGACCAGAGGAAGCACCAGTTTCTTCTTAAACTGTGGCTGGACCTCCCTTCTTGAAAAAATTTGAGGAGAACTTCCAAGGAGAGAGAGAAACGCAAGCAGTCTCCACGCCCAGCTCAGAGCCCGACTCAGGGCTCAGAGCTCACAACCCTATATCACAACCTGACCCCAAATCAAGAGACAGGTGCTTAGCTGAGTGAGCCACCCAGGTGGCTCAGCAAAGCTTTCCTTAAGGCCCTTTGGGTCGCAGTGACTTCCGTCCACCTGCCAGGTAAATCCTGTCCTAAGACCTCAGTATTTTTTAGGCAACTTTCCATTTTATAGCCTCCTTTTTTTGTTTTTATATCATTGACTTCATCAGACTTGTAACTAAGATCCTTTTGTATCTCTTTAAAATGGAACCCACGTTTATGGACTGGTTAAGAAATTGGCATTATTTGCTTTCCCAAGGCAAGGATGTGTTGTTTTATGTCTTTCTTTCTTTCTTCCTTTCTCTGTCCTTGCTCTTTGGCACTCCTCGCAGACGCCACCGTCTCCTTACAGGGCCCCGCTAGAGAAAAGCCCTGTCCCACTGCTCAGGTAGATTGGCATGTGGCGTGGGTCTCCCACAGCCAGGAACAGAACACAAGAGCTGCAAACAGAGGGCCCGGATTGACGTTCTGACTTTTTCAGTTCATAACTGTGGCGCTATTTCTGAACCTTGATTTCATCATGTGTGACTTAAGGCTACAAGTGTCCACGTTCCAAAGCTGTTTTGCAAGCCTAAGTGAGAAGTCCATAAAAATGCTTTGCAAACCATAAATCAGAGTACACATTTCAGGAGACGCTGTCCTTTGCCCCCGTGACTGGCTCCAGAGGGGACCCTGAATTCATCTGAGTGACGGTGAATCTTTCCATCTGGGCCCCAGATACACTGCCTGCGGTGGTGTTGGGGAAAAGGCAGTGTCTCTGGTCGGTTTGTCATCTGCTCTGGTCAAATACGGATTCTTCAGCCAATTGCACGGACGTTCACACCTGCGCCACCATCCATCCGAAGACCGGGACAGGCTGCGTGGGGGGAGGCGCACCGCCCTCGGCACCCATTCCTTTGCTGCCGCCTGAGTCTGGCCGAAATCTTTCCTGACCCCTGGTGGGCTTGTGGGAGCCTTCCCCTTGGATGTACCCGGCCATTGAGCGCTCTCCCTCCAAAGACTCTAGTGACGAGACAGCCGGACGATTACTGCGGAGGGACCGGGTGCGAGGACAAGCGGGATGAGTGGTGCAGACATTGGCACAGAGCTTCGAAGAAGAAGGACCGGGTTAAATATCAGATGCTCACATCGCATTTTGCAGGGCCAATCAGCATGGTTTTACCCATTGATTTTAGGGCATCTCTGTTCTTGGCATTAGAGCGCGCGCGCACCTCCCACTGGAGGTGGGTTCTGGGGTGTATAAAATTCTAGTTGTCAGAAAGTGTCTTTGAGACGTCAGCCTGTCCTTCGGGGGTCAAGCTTCCGTTACGATCGTGGTGGGACTGTGGTGGTCCTAATTCAGGGTCCCCCTCCGTCTCCCGCAGTAATATGTTCCTTGCACCCAGAGCACATCCGTGCCAGGACAACATAAAACCTCTTTATTCCTGCTTGTCCTCAAAGAACAAAGGTTCCAGCAAGAGAGAAGCATTCTCATGCAGTGTCTGACTCTCCGGCAGAAAACAGCTGGGGAGGACCCTTTCTGAATTACTGTGAAACATTAAATGCTTTTCTACTTTGCTTATTAGCCCCTATCTGAGTTCAGTGGAGGACTTTAGGAATCAGCACCCATTCAGTTTTTTATAAAATTGGTGGTCCGGCATTTTTTTACGCAGAGTATTTGAATTTTCTCTAAGTTGGTATGATGTTCACATTGCTCTCCCTAAAGCGTCCTTGCCCTCATATCTTAAAGTCACTTGAAGCTTATGTGGGGAACACGATGTGACCGTTATGGAGGTGGACCGAGTTGATATATTGATGTAGTTGGTGCAATTATGTTAAGTGATGGAAACAAGAACCAAAGTAGGCAAAACACACGAGAAGAGAATTCACAAAGGGTTTGAATTTTTTTAAGGCAGAGCTGAATGATGTGAGAAAAGGGTTCAACCTCGGGGAGTAGAGAAATGCAAAAAGAGATAAGAAACCTTGTTCTTTTGGGGTTCATCTAATTAGCAGAGCTTAACAAAAGCAACTTGGGGAATGTAAACCGATTGACTCTGCTATTTCCACCACATTCTAGCGGGCTGACCTTGAACAACTTGATAAAATGTATCAAAAGGCTTAAAGATGTTGGTGCTCTTTTCTCTAGTGATTTTATTTCTGTGGGTCTGTGTAGAGACAGAAGTACTGACAGTACTTTTTTTTTTTTAAGATTTTATTAATTTTGACAGAGAGAGATCACAAGTAGGCAGAGAGGCAGGCAGAGAGAGTGAGAGGGAAGCAGGCTCCCTTCAGTGCAGAGAGCCCGACGTGGGACTCGATCCCAGGACCCTGAGATCATGACCTGAGCCGAAGGCAGCGGCTTAAACCACTGAGCCACCCAGGCGCCCCTGACAGTACTTTTAAGCATAAAGATATTCATACGATATTATTTGTAGTAGCAAAAAAATTCAAAATTAAATATCCAGTAATAAGAGAATAATTAATTATTTCTACATAATGTTGTGGAGTCATTAAATTATACCTCTGAAGAACTTCTGGTAACAGGGGAAATATGTTAAGTAAAAAAGTGTGTGTGGGGGGCGCCTGGGTGGCTCAGTGGGTTAAGCCTCTGCCTTCGGCTCGGGTCAGGATCTCAGGGTCCTGGGATCGAGCCCCGCATCGGGATCCCTGGTCAGCGGGAGCCTGCTTCCTCCTCTCCCTCTGCCGCTCCCTCTGCTGTACACCCTCCCCCTCAAATAAATAAATAAAACTTTTTTTTTAATTTATTTTATTAGATTCTGATCTAATCTATATCGATTACCTAAAACTTCACATTTTTTTAAACTGTGACTTGGAGAGAATGTGCAGGTGAAGAAAGCTTACTTGGAAAAGGGGCTACATTAATGCTAGTTTCTTCTGTTGGAACTGCTGGATAACAGGGTCCTGGACTTGGACTTGCACTCTCTCACTGTTTGTGATGAAGATAAATTCACGTATCATAAATTCACCATTTTAGAGTGGACAATTTAGCAGTTTTTAGTGTAGTCACAAGATCGTGCAACCACCACCACTAGGTAATTTTAGAGCATTTTCATCGTCCTCCCCCCAAAACCCACATAATCAGTAGTTACCTCCATTTCTCCCCTTCCACTGATCTACTTTCTGTCTGTCTCTATGGATGTGCCTGCAAATCTATAGACATGTTTTAATAGTTAAAAGGTTTGTGTCTTTTCTGGTTTTCTTTTTGCTTCTGCAAAGAGAAGTAAGGTCATGTTTTTTCTTTGAGACGGAACACAAGAAATCCCCCCCCCACATGTACGCAACCCTTTGGGGTGCTGGCTGGGACTGTGGGTGCTGGCCAGCAGTGGCCAGGCTGGCCCCGGCTGAGAGAGGAGAACAGTCAGGGCTCTGTGTGGGAGCTTCTTCAGAGCGAGAGAGGAAGGGGGTTTGGGAATGGAGCTTGGCTTTGTTGGGCAAAAAATAATTTTAAAAAACTCAACATCCATGCCCGCTGTACATATGGGGCCAGGAGGCACCGCCTCTGGTGGGCCCGTCTCTGGGAGTTGAACATTCATATGCAAGTTGGACATTCCTGTACGTGGAATCGTACAATATCCCACCTTTGTGTCTGGCTTTTATTTAGCATCACGTTTACCAGGTTCATCCACGTTGTAGCAGGTATCAGCGCTTAATTCCTTTTACGGCTGAGTCCTATTCTGTTTTACGCATAGACCATACTTTGCTTATCTGTTCATCAGTTGTTGGGTGTTTGGGTTCTTTCTACATTTTGGCTCTTAAGAATAATGCTGCTCTGAACATTTGTGCACAAGTTTTGTAGGGACGTTGGCTATCTACCTTGGAATGGAATTCTCTTGGGTATACAGGGAGTAGAATTTGGGGTCCTATGGTAATTCTGTTTGACTTTCTGAGGAAGCACCAAACTGTTTTCCACAGCAGCTGCACTGTTTTCCATTCCCACCAGCAGTGTGTGAAGGCTCCCATTTCTCCAGATCGTCACCAATGTTTGTTATTTTCCTTAAGATTTATTTCTGTTAGAGAGAGAGCATGAATGGGAGTGGCAGAGAGAGAGGGAGAGAGGATCTCAAGCAGACTCCACAATGAGAGCGGAGCCTGACACGGGGCTCGATCTTACGACCCCGAGATCATGGCCTGAGCTGAAACCAAGAGTTGAACGCTTTACTGACTACACCACTCAGGCGCCCCATTTTCCTTTTTTTCTTTTATCACCATCCTGGTGGGTATGAAATAGTATTGTGGCTTTGATTTACATTTCCCTGAAGACTGATGGTGTTGAGCATCTTTTCATGTACTTGTTGGCCATTCAAATATTTTGGAGAAATGTCTCTTCAAATCCTTTTTCCATTATTTAATTGGGCTCCTAGTTTTTAAAACCATATGTAATAATATGATTAATACGGTATTTAGTCAATTAGTCACCGTATTCCTGGTTCAGTCTTATGTAACAATTACACCCAAATAGGATGGTTTCGTGAAGCTTAAGTTTCTCAGTTCCTGTATTGTTAGGGTTCTCCAGAAAAAGAGAATCAGTAGGATTCTGATCTAATCGATATCGATTACCTATATCTATAGTATCTACCTAAGAGATTTCTATATATTAAGGAATTGGCTTATGCAATGGTGAGGGCAGCAGGTGACCGGTCTGAAATCCATAAGACAGGCTGGCAGGCTAGAAACTCAGGCAAGATTTCTAAATTGCATAATTGGGAATTCCTTTTGTCCAGCAAACCTCAGATTTTGTTTTTAAAAACCTTCAACTGATTAGATGAATCCACTCACCTTATCACTGGTAATTTACTTGAAGCCAGTTGATTTTAAATATTGATCATATCTACAAAATCCAACACTATCTAGACTAGTGTCTGACCAGGCAACTGGGCACCATATTCTACCAAGATGACACATAAAATTAACAATCATGGTTTCTTAAAATGATCCTGTTCACTCATTTTCAGAAAAATGGGACTAATGACGGAGACTATGTTTTTCTAACCGGAGAAGACAATTACCTTAACTTTTCAAAGATTGTGGAATGGAATGGAAAAACGTAAGTGTAACAATTTACTAGTGTAATTATTTTTTAAATTTCTGTTTAAATTGAATGTCCATTTATATATTATTTCAAAAAATATTAACACTGTCATTTTTTTTGCATGAAAGCTCTATAAATATGTAAAATCTCTTTGTAGTTACTATTGTATAAATCAAGATTGGGGCAGCACACTATGAATTAAATATCAGTACTTTGTAGACTGCTCACGGCGAGGCTGCGTTGCGAGCAGGGAAAAGTTTCACTTTCCACGTGGTCATTGCATGACGTGTAGCTACAGCGTAAATGTTTTAAAACCACTTGTTTTGGGGGGAGAGGGAAGAGTTTCTCTTTTTAATTTAATTTAGTGATTGTGGATTGTTCACGTGTTTTTCTTTAAGGGTAAAAATTCGTGTGAGTTCACCATCGTGGTATTCCAGAAATATATTTTAACATTTATAACTTAAACTACTTCTAAAAAGTTGCTGAGACAGCGTACAGTAAAGCTACATATAAGCCAGGATACTTTAAATCAGAGGAATTAGAAACCTTGGAGAGAAAAGGAGGGTAATTCTTCAGGGACAGAAGTAAGGGGAACTCTGTTCTTGAACATTGAATTTACATCTAAGCTTCCCAGAAATATGGGCAAAAAAACCTGCTGTGGAATATAAGGGAACCTCTCTGTACCACCTTTGCAACTTTTCTGTAAATCTGAAACTATTTTTAAATAAAAAGTCTATTTAAATTTTAAAAAGCGCCCATATCTGTGTACATAAACATACATCTGTGTGCACACACCTCAAAATAGGTCAGATCCCTTCAAGAATATGTGAGAAGCTGGAAACAGTGTTGCCCCTGGAGGGGGAACATGGATGGCCAGGGGACTGGCCCCAGGGAGATTTACTGAAAGTGGATTTTGTTTTGGACTCACTCTGTTTTTTTCTTTCTAATCTTTTAATAGCACAGTGTAATCCTTTTAAATGTGTATCACAATTACTGATACAGTTATAATATAATGATATAGTGTTTGGTATATTGGACTTTTTTTCTGATTTATGTCTATTCTACCCTCAGATTTTCATGGTTCACATATAACAATATTTTTCTGACAAAATTGAAAGCTATTTGTGTCTTCTCCTCCAAAACAGAACACTAACTACCAATTCTGTAACATGTAACACCATCTTCTGTGCTATTTCACATTCTTTGTAAGCAAAATATAAACAAAATGTTTGTTTGTTTATAGTAAATAATTAATAACCTTGTTTTATTAAATTTCCTTTTTTAATTTCCGGGGCAATTTTACTGAAATTCTAGTTAGTTAACCTACCGTGTAACATTAGTTTCAGGTGTACAATAGAGTGATTCAACACTTAAACATACGACACCCAGTGCTCACCCCAAGTGCCCTCCTTAATGCCCATTCCCCTTCTAGCCCGTCCCTCCGGCAGCCCTGTTGTTCTCCGTAGTTAGGAGTCCCCTCTGGTCTGCCTCCCTCTGCTTTATTTTTCCCTTCATCTATATTCACTGTTTTGTTTTCTTAAATTCCACACATGAGTGAGACCATACGGTATCTGTCTTTCTCTGACTTATTTCACTTAGCATAATACACTCTAGCTCCGTCCACATCATTGCAAATGGCAAGGTTTCGTTCCCGTTACGGCTGGGTCATATTCCATGGTACATACGTGTACCACTTCTTCTTTATCCACTCATCGGTTGGTGGACATTTGGACTCTTTCCTTAATTTGGCTGTTGTTGGTAATGCTGCTATAAATATTGGGGGGTCTGTGTCCGTTTGAATCTGTATTTTTGTGTCCTTTGGGTAAATACCCGGTAGTGCAATTTCTGGGTGGTAGAGTAGTTCTATTTTTAACTTTTAGAGGAACCTCCATACCGTTTTCCAGAGTGGTTGCACCAGTTTGCATTCCCACCAGCAGTGTAAGAAGGTTTCCCTTTCTTCACATCCTCTCTGATATCTGCTGTTTCCTGTGTGGTTAATTTTAGCCGTTCTGACAGGTGTGAGGTGATACCTCATCTTGGTTTTGATTTGTATTTCCCCAGTGATGAGTGATGTTGACCATCTTTTCATCTGTCTCTTAGCCATCTGCAGGTCTTCTTTGGAAAAGCTCATGTCTTCTGCCCATTTCTTAACTGCACTCAAAAAAATATATATTCTTCTGCTTTAGGGTAAAAAAATATATTCATATTATATATAAAAACATCGATATGTTTTTATATAATATTTAATATATATTAGACATATTATATATTAGATATTATTTATATAATTATATATAAATATATAGATATATAGATATACAGATAGATAATATCTAATAGATAGCTTATATTTAATATATATCTAATGTGTAATATATATAATATATTATATAATGTAATATTATAATATATTCTCTATGTATTCCCTATTCTTTTCTCTATATATATATATTAAGTCCATCTGGTCCAGTGTGTCTTTCAAAGCCATTGTTTCCTTGTTGGTTTTCTGCTTAGATGATCTGTCCTTTGCTGTAAATGAGGTGTTAAAGTCCCCTACTATTACTGTGTTGTTATCAATGAGTTTATGTTCGTTATTAATTTATTTGTTTAATTGGGTGCTCCCACATTAGGGGCATAAATATTTATAATTGTTATGTCTTGCTGGAGAGACCCCTTTATTATGATATAGTGCCCTTACTCATCTCTTGTTACACTCTTTAGTTTAAAATCTAGTTTGTCTCATATATGGCCAGTCCAGCTTTCTTTTGATGTCCATTAGCACGATAAATGGTTCTCCATCCCCTCACTTTCAATCTGCAGATGTCTTTAGGTCCAAAATGAGTCTCTTACTCTTAATCATAGGAAAGAAATCAACAGTTGATGGAGGGGAAGGGGTGGAGGGATGGGGTAAGGGGGTGATGGACATTAAGGGGGGGGCATGTGATATGATGAGCTCTGAGTATTATATAAGATGGATGAATCACCAACCTCTACCTCTGAAACCAACAACACATCATATGTTAATTTTAAATAATAATAAAGAAATAAATATAAATAAACAACTACAGAAGAAATCAATAGATAAATAAATGTCACATGCACAGAAAAAATAAAATAAAATAAAGACTCTCCTGTAGGCAACATATTGATGAGTCTTATTTTTTCATCCGTTCTGATACCCTGTGTCTTTTGATTGGCACATTTAGTCCATTTGCATTCAGAGTGATTGTTGGTGATACAAATTTAGTGCTGTTGTATCACCTATAAATTCAGTGTTTCTCGAGATTTCCTCTGTTCCTTTCTAGTCTTTGTTGCTTTTGGTCTTTCTTTCCCACTCAAAGAGTCCCCTTTCATCTTTCTTGCAGGGCTGGTTTAGTGGTCCTGAACTCCTTTAGTTTTGCATGTCTGGGAAACTCTTTATCTCTCCTTCCATTCTGAATGGCGGGCCTGTGGGATAAGGTATTCTTGGCAGCGTATTTTTCCTTTTTAGCACATTGAATACGTCGTGCCACTCTCTCTGGCCTGTCAAGTTTCTGTGGACAGATCTTTAGGAAAAATCATGTATCTACCCTTGTAGGCTTGGTTTGGTTTTTATTTTTTTCCTTACTGCTTTCAGGATTTTTTTTCCTTATCTCTGTATTTTGCAAATTTTACTATGACATGTCTTGGTGTTGGACAACTTTTGTTGATTTTGGTGGGAGTGCTCTCTGCCCCCTTGATTTAGATGTCTCTCCCCCTCCCACCCAGATTAGGGAAGTTTTCAGATATA
The DNA here is from genome assembly GCF_922984935.1 of Meles meles. Lineage (NCBI taxonomy): Eukaryota > Metazoa > Chordata > Mammalia > Carnivora > Mustelidae > Meles > Meles meles. The sequence goes on from NC_060067.1 coordinate 6,570,833, forward strand.
ATTTGCTCAAATAAACCTTCTACCCCTTTTTCCCTCCCTTCTTTATGGAGTCACTGAGTTCCCTAAGTCTGTGTTCATAATCCAACATTTTTCTTTTCAGCTTCATTGTTTTTCTTCTATATCACGTGTTTGCCCCTCTGATTCTTTAGTTCTTGTGATCATTAAATCCAGTTGGTTTTGCATCTCAGTTATGACATTTTTAATTTTGCCCTGACTAGTTTTTAGGTCTTTTATGTCTGTGCTAAGGGACTCCCTGATGTCTTCTATGCTTTTCTCTAGCCCAGCTAGTATCCTTATGGTGGTTGTTTTATAAGTTCTGGCTCAAGCATATTACTTATATTTGTGTTGATTAGTTCCTTGACTCTGAACTCTTCTCGTTCTTTTATTGGAGATGAATTCCTTCATCTTGGCATTTTGTCCAGGTCTCTGTCTTCTGTGTTATGAAAGCCTGTTATGTTTCTTCTTCTGAGATAATGGCTATATTAAGAGGAGGTCCTATACTGTCCAGGGGCTGGAGCTTCAGGAGGTGTCTCTGTTACGTGCTGTGCGCACTCTGATGTTGTGTTTTGGCTGCTCTTTTCCTCAGGTCAGGCCTCTGTAGGGTGTCTCCTTGCCTGCAGTGGGGACTGTTTGGACCTTGTCCAGTGTGCACTGAGCTTTAACTAGGTGTGTTTTGTTCTGCCTGTTAGGAGGGGCTAGACCCTGTCTCCCCTGGAGCTGGAGCTTTGCAGCGCTCTGTGGTCAGTAGACTTGGTGGGCGTGGGGGATTTGTGCTGGTCCTCTGGGGGGCCGGCCCCCTGCTGCTCGGACTCTCAGGCACCCCTGCCCTGGTTCAGAAGCACTTGTGGAGTGCAGGGGGACTTGCTGTAAGCAGCTCGAGCCTCCGCTGCAGGTGTGGTGCTGCTCACTGAAGTCTGTCTGTGCCCACAGGGGCGAAAACTGGTGGCAGCCCGCTCTCTCACCCCCAAAGAGGGGCATGCGCGCCCACCGCTGTTCAGGAAGCCTCCAAGAAGAGCAAACACTCTCCCCTCGTTTGTCCCAGACTTCCTTCACGTCCCTGCCTTCACCTTGTCAGTGTCTGAGCCATCTGCCCACCTGGTGGCACTGTGGCATTTTATCTCGGGACCGCCAGCTGGGTTCCAAAACTCCAAATTTTAGGGACCCAGCATGGCACAGACGGGCACTGATGCTCTGGGGGAGGGTCTTGCCACACCGCAGCTGGTGCCAGTTTGTCCCAGAAGGGCAGTCGCACGCACGCGCAGGGGCTTGGAGTTTACAGTAAAGCACAGTAAAAAGCCCGCGGCCGGGTTAGTGACCCGCAGCAGGTGTCTCTGCTCCTGTGCTAACGAACAGGACAGCACACGGGCACCTGCTGCCTCCTTTGTCTCTGGAGAGGCAATGCCACACCTCCCAAGTGCACTGCAAGAAGGGGAGCCGTCTCTCCTCGTGCCACCCAGGGGTCCTCCGACCACACTGTCTGCTCCTGGGCCTCCGCCCTCCTTCCCCACAGGAGCACGGCTGAGCCCGCGAGGCTTCACCCAGGCGATGGTGCAGAATTCTAAAACTTTAGACTTGTAAAAACTTGTGATTATCAGCCCCTCTCGTTTTCCCCATCAGCGGTTTTGGGGAAGTGTTTTTCTTGTGTGATAACCTGAAGCCTGTACCCCTTTTCTGTCTCTCTCTCTCTGTGTTCAGGGACCCCCTCCACTCAGCACTGGCGATTCTTTTCTCCCCATATCACATTCCCCACATCTCCTACCTTCCATGACGTGACCTCTTTTCTCCCTCTAGTTGTGCAGTTTGTTCTCTCAGTCCTCAGGTTGGTTTCCTGGTGTTCTGAGTGATTTGCTGTTTAGCTAACTGTGTTTGAGAGACGGGGCAAGCATAAGGTCCTCCCACACTCTGCCATCTCAAGTCCGTCCTCAAGAGCCGATCATTCCTATCCTGGACTCTGCTGTGAGTGACTAGCTCTGAACAAGGCTATCGTGCATGCTGACTGAATCACTCTTTTAAGAACATGGCTATTTCTCCACTGCTACATAGGATATTCCTTTTTGCAGGAAGGAAAAGGGATTTTTAGACGTTGCCTCTATCAGGATGGATTCAGGGATTGGGTGCCGACCCTCTTGATCCAATCCCTAACGAGAGTCCCCCCCTTGTCTGCATATAAATAAGCTTCTGTGGGTAGCTGGCTCCCAATTAAGGCTTGAAAAGTCCCGACCCTCTGTAGAGATCTAAAATCGAATGTGATAGTCTCCTCTTCCTTGTGCCCCTCAATCACAGGTCCCTTGACTGGTGGACAACAGACAGATGTAATATGATCAATGGAACGGATGGAGATTCTTTCCACCCCTTGATAGACAAAGAGGAAATTCTTTATGTCTTCCCATCGGAATTTTGCAGGTAAGAACTTTCCAGATAAGTTATTTGATGGCAGGACCACCAAAAGGGTGAGGAATATAGGAATATATAGGAATATAGGCCCTCTGTAGGCCTGGGCATTTCTGCTTAATCAGTGACAAATACTGGGATGCCCGGGTGGCTCAGATGGTTGGGCATCTGCCTTCGGCTCAGGTCATGTTCCCAGGGTCCTGGGATCGAGCCCTGCGTCGGGCTCTCTGCTCAGCGGGAAGCCTGTTTCTCCCTCTCCCTCTGCTCTGCTGCTCCCCCTCCTTGTCTCTCTCTCTCTGTGTCAAATAAACAAAATCTTAAAAAAAAAATCCCTGACGAATGCTGGTGGCGTGTTGAGAGACGGTTGGCGTTGCGGTTCACGGTCCGGGCTGCAGAGCGTGGCTGTGCCCGTGGATTTGAACGCCAGTTCCAACTCCTACAGCTTTGCGACCTTGGGAAGGTGGTTCAGCCACCCTGTGCCTCACTTTCCTCATCTGTGAAACAAAGATAGAAACAGTTACCTGCCTCGGAAGTTGTCCTCGGCACCGATGGTCACTGTCAGTGAAGCGCTTCGCCCAGGGCCCGCCGGACCGTGTCCAGAGGCGGCTCTTGTGACTAGAACAGGCGCTGTCCAGCATGATACCAGTCAGCGGTCAGCTACGCAGATCACTCAAACTGCTGTCTCTAGTTCAAGTTTGCCGCATTTGCTGAGCTATCGCTTCCCTTACATCGTACCTGCTCCCACTTGCCTGTAAGCTCTCCCTCTCTCCCCCCTGCTCCTTCATGATTCTGGCTTCTCTCTGGGAGGAAGGCATCCCACTCTCCATCCAGATTCCCGTCCCCCATCAGCCCCTGCCCTTTCTCCGCCCATCACCCCAAACTGCCTGAACGAACGGCTGACTTGCCCCGTCTCCACATCCTCCCCACTTATCCCGCAAGCCTTTCATGGAGCTCCTCAAAATCCCAAGTGGGGGCTTAGTCTCAATGAGACACTGTCAGTCCGGTGTTCTGAAGAATGGCTGTCCTGGGGTTCCGTGGCTCAAACGATTGCAGCGCCTGGCCGACCAGCCCTGCCAGGGACAGCGGTGGCATCATAAATCTCCCCCTGCTCCTGCGTCCACTTTGATGTCTCCCCAGAAAGAGCTCTGGCATCGGCCCCCGCCGCTCCGTCCCTGCTGCTCGTGCCTCAGGACACGTGCTCCCCCACAGGACACCACAGTCCCCCTCTGGATGCCTACCCTTGACCGTACGTGTCTGTGGAAGGACAGAAGGGTCAGAAATGCCATGGAATGCACTGAGTGCAAAGAGGCAACCTAGACGTGCCATAGGGAGCTTTTTTTTTTTTAAGATTTTATTTATTTATTTGACAGACAGAGACCACAAGCAGGCAGAGAGGCAGGCAGAGAGAGAGGAGGAAACAGGCTCCCTGCAGAGCAAAAAGCCCAGTGCGGGGCTCAATCCCAGGACCCTGAGACCATGTCCTGAGCCAAAGGCAGAGGCTTTCACCCACTGAGCCACCCAGGCACCCCCATAGGAGGCTTTTTAAAAGACTTGGTGCAGAGGAAACATGTTCTTATCTGACACAGCCACTTTTTTTTTAAGATTTTTAAAAATTTATTTATGATAGAGCGAGAGTGGGAACACAAGCAGGGGGAGCTGGAGAGGGGGAAGCAGGCTCCCCACTGAGCAGGGAGCAGCCCGATGCGGGGCTCGATCTCAGGACCTGAGACCATGACCTGAGCCAAAGGCGGATACTGAACAACTGAGCCACCCAGGCGCCCCCAACACGACCACTTCTGATGGGCCATTTGACAATGTTAGTAAAGCTGAGGACACGCAGACGCCACGATGTCTCTCTGCTCTGCATCAGCTCCCTGGCCTGGACAACGCCTGTGCGGACCTGTAAGGAGACATGCACGGGAAAGTTCATCGCAGTGTGGTTTTAGGAGTGGAAAATCAGAAGCAACCTAAGGCGCTCTAAAAAGGAGAACATAAATTGTGGTGTAGCCATATGATGGGATACCAGAAAGATTTAAAATACAATATATCTTATACTGAAAATATAAATTTAATAATGTAATATTGAATGAAGCAAATTACAGGAAGAGGATATGGTGTGCTGTTTATACAACACTTCAGTAGAGCAAACCGGGCCGCGCATTGTTTACGAATGGCACATTGGTGAAAGGATTAAGACCTGCAAAGGGGAGGATAGACCCCAAGTTCAGGACAGCGGTTACCTCTGAGGACGCAGGGAGGCATTGGAATCAGGAGTGTTATACTGGAACTGGGAGTGTTATACTGGAACCGGGATTGTTCTACTGGAGTCGGGAGTGTTATACGGAGTCGGGAGTATTATACCGGAATCAGGAGTGGTATACCGGAATCGGGAGTGTTATAGGGGATCAGGAGTGTTATACCAGGATCAGGAGTGTTATACCGGAATCAGGAGTGTTATACGGAGTTGGGAGTATTATACCGGAATCGGGAGTGTTATAGGGGATCAGGAGTGTTATACCGGGATCAGGAGTGTTATACCGGAATCAGGAGTGTTATATGGAGTTGGGAGTATTATACCGGAGTCGGGAGTGGTATACCGGAGTCGGGAGTGGTATACCGGAATTGGGAGTGGTATACCAGAATCGGGAGTGTTATACCGGAATCGGGAGTGTTATAGGGGATCAGGAGTGTTATACTGGAGTCGGGAGTGTTACACAGGGACTCCTGCATGGTTTGGTTGGTTCAGCATCTGCCTTCTGCTCTGGCCATGGTCCCAGGGCCCTTTGCTACCTTTTCATCTTCCGCTTTGTCCCTGCCTCCCCCTTGCTTCTGCTCCGTCCACACTGACTCATGTCCATGCTGGTCTAGACGACGCTTCGATTTCTTTCTGTGTGAGTCTCCATCCTGAATGTCCTCTTCATTTTCTACCACTCATTTTTCCCCCCTTGGCCTGGTGTCGCTGTTACTACCGTTGCTGCCTCTTAAACTTCTCTCCTGATAATTTCTCTTCTACACCAAGTAGCTTGAGTTCCTTTCAAGCTTTCTTTTGCGTCTTCACTGCCCGCCTGTACCCCGTGGACTTGAGCCACGTTGTGCCTGAGAACAGTTGTTAACTCACTGGCTCTTTCCTCCTTCCCTCCTACCAGATCAGTGTACATAACGTTCAGTGACTTCGAGAGTGTGCAGGGACTGCCCGCCTTCCGCTATAAGGTGCCTGGAGAGATACTAGCCAACAGCTCGGACAATGCCGGCTTCTGTGTGCCCAAAGGAAACTGCCTGGGCTCGGGAGTTCTGAACATCAGCATCTGCAAGAACGGTAAGGGCCCCGGGGAGGGACATGATCCTGTGCGCCTCAGACGCAGGACTGACGTTCCTCGGCAAGGAATGCTGGCAGCCCACATGAAAGAGAGATTCCGACCTTTCCAGAATAATAGTTCATAATATGGCTGTAGAATGGTAAAAAACTACTGGCTTTTCTTCATTGCTAGTTTTTAAAGAAGTACAAGGTATAATTGACATATTGCATTAGTTTCTGGTATACAATCTAATGATGCAGTATTTGTATATATTGTAAAATGATCACTGCAATGAGTATGGTTAACATCCGTCACTATACATAGTTACAAAGACAAATGCTTTTCTTGTGACAAAGGCTGATAAGACCTGTTCTCTTAGCAAGCTGTAAGTATGCAGTACAGTTACCTGTAGTCATCCCCGAGACCTTTATTTTCTAACTGGAAATTTGCATCTGCTGACCCGCTTTCCCCCAACCCCACCGTCTCTGACAACGTCTGATCTGCTCTCTGTTTCTATGAGCTTGGTTGGTTGTTGGTGCTGTTTTTAAATTCCACGTGGAAGTGAGATCACAGATACTTGTCCTTGTCTGATTCATTTCAGTTAGCACCATGCCCCCAAGTTCCGTCCATGTTGTTCCACATGGCAAGATTTCATTCCTTTTGTGGCTCAGTAGTATTCCACTGAGTGTGTGTGTCTGTGTGTGTGAATTTATTCATTCACCCATTGATGGGCAGTTAGGTTATTGCCATATCTTGGCTATTGAAAATAATTCTGCAATGAACATAGGGTACATATAACTTTTCAAATTAGTTTTTATCTTCTTTGGGTAAATACCCAGAAATGGAATTGCTAGATTGTATGGTAGTTCTGTTTTTAATTCTTTTAAGATTTTATTTTTATTTATTTATTAGAGGGAGAAGCAGGAAGAGGGCAGAGGGGGAAGGAGTGGGAGAATCTGAAGCAGACTCTGCCCCAAGCATGGGACCTGATGCGGGGCTTGATCTCATGACCCTGAGATCATGACCTGAGCCAAAATCGAGAGTCTGACTCTAAACCAACTAAGCCACCCAGGTGCCCCTATTTTTAATTTTTTGAGGACCTTATATCATTTCTGTAGATATTTTCTATACATTGTGGCCACACCAATTGACATTGCCACCAGACATGCACAATGATTCCCTTTTCTCCACATCCTCACCAACACCAGTGGTTTCTTGTGTTGTTGATTTTAGCCGTTCTGACAGGTGAGAGGTGATGCTTCATTATGGTTTTGATTTGCTTTTCTCTGATGATTAATGATGTTGAGCATCTTTTCATGCCATTTGTATATCTTCTTCGGGAAGAAGTCTATTCAGATCTTCTGCCCATTTTTTAAGTTGGAGTGTTTAGATTATCTTGCTCTTGAATCACGTGAGTTCTTTATATATTTTGGGTGTTAACCCTTTACAGGTAGATAATTTGCAAACATTTTCTCCCATTCAGTAGGTTGCCTTTTCATTTTATTGATGGTTTCCTTTGCCGTGCAAAAGTTTTTTAGCTTGATGTGGTCCCGCTTGTTTATTTTTGCTTTTGTTGCCTTTGCTTTTGGAGTCAGATCCAAAAAGCCATCACCAAGACTGATGTCATGGAGCTTACTGCCTGTGTTTCCTTCTAGGAGTTTTATGGTTTCGGTCTCACATTCAAGACCTTAATCCGTTCTGAGTGAATTTTTGTGTGTGGTGTAAGATAGTGGTCCGGCGTCATTCTTCTGCATGTGGTTGTCCAGTTTTCCTGACGTTTATTGAAGGCTCTGTTTTCTCCCCATCGTGTGTTCTTGGCTTCTTTGTTATAAATTAATTGGCCACATGTGCCTGGGTTGTATTTTTGGGTTCTCTATTCTGTTCTAATGACGTACGTATCTATTTTATGCCAATACTGTACTCTTTTGGTTACTATAGCTTTGTAATATAGTTTGAAATCAGAGAGTGTGATATCTCCAGCTTTGTTCTTCTTTGTTAAGATTGCTTTGGCTACTTGAGGGTCTTTTGTGTTTCCACACAGTTTTTAGGATTGTTTATTCTATTTCTGTGAAAAATGCCTTGGAATTTTGACAACGATTGCATTGAATGTGTGAATTGCTTTGGATAGTGTGGGCATTTTAACAATATTAATTTTTCCAATCCATGAACATGGAATATCTTTTCCATTTATTTGTGTCTTTTTCTTGTTTTAATTTGTGTCTTCTTAAATTTCTTTCCTGTTATAATTTTCAGTGTACAGGTCTTTTACCTCCTTGCTTAGATTTATTCCAAGGTATTTAATTCCCTTTAATGTTATTGTGACTGGGATTATTTTCTCTTTCTTCCTTTTTTTTTTTTTAGATTTTATTTATTTGTCAGAGAGGAGGGGAGAGAGAGAGAGAGAACCTAAGCAGGAGGAGGAGCAGAGGGAGAAGCAGGCTCCCAGCTGAGCAGAGAGCCCAACGCGGGTCTCAATCCCAGGACGCTGGGATCGTGATCTGAGCCGAAGGCAGATACTTAACCGACTGAGCTCCCAGGCATCCCTGGGATTATTTTCTTAATTTCTCTTACTGAGAATTCATTATTAGTGTTATAGTAACACAACTGATTTTTATATATTGATTTTTTTTTTAATCTTGCAACTTTACTGAATTTGTTTTTTAGTTCTGGCAGTTTTTTGATAGAGTCTTCGGGGTTTTCTTTTTCTTTTTCTTTTTTTTTTTTAAGATTTTACTTATTTATTGACAGAGAGATCACAAGCAGGCAGAGAGGCAGGCAGAGAGAGAAGGGGAAGCAGGCTCCCTGCTGAGCAGAGAGCCTGATCTGGGGCTCAATCCCAGGGCCCCGAGATCATGACCCGAGCTGAAGGCAGAGGTTTAATCCACTGAGCCACCCATGTGTCATGAGTCTTTGGGGTTTTCTACATATGATGTCATGTCATCTGCTAATAGTGACAGTTTTACTTCTTCCTTACCAATTTGGATGCCTTTTATTTCTTTATCTTGCCAGAGTAATTACTCTGGCTAGGACTTCCAATACTATGTTGAATAAAAGTGGCAAAGATAGGCAACCTTCCCTTGTTCCTGATTCTAGAGGAATAGCTTTAAGCTTTCACTGTTTTTTTTTTTTAAGATTTTATTTATTTATTTGACAGAGAGAGAGAGAGATCACAAGTAGGCAGAGAGGCAGGCAGAGAGAGGGAGGAAGCAGGCTTCCCGCCTAGCAGAGAGCCCGATGTGGGGCTCAATCCCAGGACCCTGGGATCATGACCTGAGCCACCCAGGCGCCCCAGGCTTTCACTGTTGAGTATGTTAGCTGTGGGCTTGTTGTATATGACCTTCATTAGGTTGAGAGATGTCCCTTCTATACCTACTTTATCATGAGTTTTTATCATAATGGATATTGAATTTTGTTACATGCTTTTTTCTGCATTTGTTGAAATGATCATATGATTTTTATCCTTCACTTCGTTAATGTGGTATACCCTGTTGTTTGATTTGCAAATGTTGCATCATCTCTGCATCCCTGAAGTAAATCCCACTTCATTACAATCCTTGTAACGTATTGTTGAATTCAGTTTGCTAATATTTAGTTGAGTATTGTTGCACGTATGTTCCTAAGGGATATTGGCCTATAATTTTCTTTTCTCGTGGTGTCCTTGTCTGGTTTTGGTATCAGGGTAACACGGGCCTTGTGAAAATGAGCTTGGAAATGTTCCTGCCCTTCTATGTTTTGGAATACTTTGAAGGATTGGTATTAACTCTTCTTTGAGTATTTGGTAGAATTCATGACTGAAGCCATCTAATCCTGGACTTTTGTTTGGTAAGAAGTTTTTGATTACTAACTCAATCTCCTTACTAATAATTGATCAATTCAGATTTTCTGTTTCTTCAAGATTCAGTCTTGGAAGGTTATGTTTCTGGGAACTTGTACATTTTGTTTAGGTGGCTTGTTGGCGTATAATTGTTCATAGTAGTCTCCCATGAGCCTTTGTATTTCTGTGGTATTAATTGTACCACCACTTCTTTCATTTCTGATGTATTGATTTGAGCTCTCTTTTTTTCTTGAGGAGTCATAGCAAGAGTTTGTCAATTTTATCTTTTCAAAGAACCAGCTCCTTGCTTCATCAATCTTTCCTATTATCTTCTTAGTCTCTATTTCATTTATTTCCACTCTGATCTTTGTTATTCCCTGCTTCTTCTAACTTTGGGCTTCATTTTTTCTTCTTTTTCAAATAACTTAGGTTATTTGACAATTTCATGTTTCTTGAGATGGGTATATACCACCATGAATTTCTGCCTTAGAATTCCTTTTGCTACATTCCGTAAATTTTGATATGTTGTATTTTCACTTTCATTCATCCCAAGACATTCTTTGATTTCTCCTTTGACTTCTTTTTTGACTCATTGGTTGCTCAAGAGCATGTTGTATCGTTTCCTCATATGTGTGAATTTTCTAGTTTTCTTCCTATAATTGATTTCTAGTTTTATACCATTGTGTGTAGGAAAAAATGCTTGATGTAATGTCAGTCTTTTTAAAATTTTAAGACTTATCCTGACACATAATCTGTCCTGGAAACTGTTTCATGTGCACTTGAGAAGAATGTGTATTCTGGTGCTATTATATAGAATGTTCTTTATGTATCTAAGTTCATCTGGTCTCATGTGTCATTTAAGGCCAATGTTTCCTTTTTAATTTTCTGTCTGGATGACCTATCTGTTGATGTAAGTGGAGTATTACAAACTCCTGCCATTATTGTTTGGCTATCTGTTTCCCCTTTTAGGTCTGTTAATATTTATATATTTACATGCCCCCAATGTTGGGTGCGTAAATATTTACAAATGTTATATCCTGGATGCCTGGGTGGCTCAGTCGTTAAGCATCTGCCTTCAGCTCAGGTCATGATCCCAAGGTCCTGGGATTGAGGCCCACATGGGCTCCCTGATCAGCGGAAAGCCTGCTTCTCCTTTTCCCACTCCCCCTGTTTGTGTTCCCTCTCTTGTTACGTCTCTCTCTGTCAAATAAATAAATAAAATCTTTTTTAAAAAATGTTATATCCTTGAGGCACCTGGATGGCTCAGTCGGTAAGGCATCTGCCTTCAGCTTGGGTCATGATCTCAGAGTCCTGGGATCGAGCCCCACATCGGGTTCTCTGTTCTGCGGGGAGCCTGCTTCCTCCTCTCTCTCTGCCTGCTGCTCTGCCTACTTGTGATCTCTCTCTGTCAAATAAATAAACAAAATCTTTAAAAAAATGTTATATCCTCTTGTTGGACTGATTCTTTTATCATTATATAATGCGCTCCTTTGTCTCTTTTTACAGTGTTTGTTTTAAAGTCTATTTTGTCTGATGTAACTAAAGCTACCCCAGCTTTCTTTTGATTTCCAATTACATGGAACATTTTTCCCTCCATGTACTTTCAGTCTGTATGTGTCTTTACATCTGAAGTGAATTTCTTTAGGCAGCATATGGATGGGTCTTGTATTTTTATCCATTTGAGCACTCTGCGTTTTGATTGGAGAATTTAGTCCATTTACATTTAAAGTCATTACTGAGGGGCACCTGGGTGGTACAGTCAGTTTAGCATCTGATTCTTGGTTTTGGCTTGGGTCGTGACCTCAAGAATGTGAGACTGGTCCCCTTATCAGGCTCTGGGCTCAGTACAGAGTCTCCTTGAGGTTTTGCTCTCCTTCTGCCCCACCCCTGCACACACACGCTCACTATCTCTAGAATAAGTAAATCTTTAAAAAATAAATAATTATTGATAACTATAAACTTATTGCCATTGTGTTCATTGTTTTCTGACAATTTTGTAGTTCCTCTGCTCCTTTCTTCTTTCTCTTGTGTTATGCTTTTTATTCCTAGAATGTCATGTTATGTTCTTTCTAGGTGGTAGTTTAGAAGTCTTAATAGTAATAATAGTTCATGTTTACCAAGCACTTATAGTAGTCATTGTTCAGCTAGTCATTGTTCTTTTTTTTTTTTTAGATTTTTATTTATTTATTTGACAGAGAGAGAGAGAGATGGCAAGTAGGCAGAGAGGCAGACAGAGAGACAGGAGGAAGCAGGCTCCCTGCTGAGCAGAGAGCCCCAGGTGGGGCTCGATCCCAGGACCCTGAGATCATGACCCGAGCTGAAGGCAGAGGCTTAACCCACTGAGCCACCCAGGCGCCCCTCAGCTAGTCATTGTTCTAAGTGGTTTACGTGTATACATGTAGTTAATATGTGGAAATTAACTGATTTCATGTTCATAACAATGCTAAACGAGAAAGTGGAGAACTTGATAATGAGAAAGTACATATCTTGTTAAAATTTATGATGATTTCAGCATTGGGGAGGGTATCTGATATGGCGAGTGCTGTGAAGTGTGTAAAACTGACGAATCACAGATCTGTACCCCTGAAGCAAATAATACATTATATATGAATTAAAATAATAAAAAATTTTATGATATCAATACAGAGGTTTTTTTTATTAACATATAATGTATTATTTGTTTCAGGGGTACAGGTCTGTGAATCATGAATCTAACACATTTCACAGCACTCACCATAGCACATACCCTCCCCAATGTCCATCAACCAGCCACCCTATCCCTCCCCACCACTCCCCAGCAACCCTGTTTGTTTCCTGAGATTAAGAGTCTCTTATGATTTGTCTCCCTCCCCAGTCCCATCCTGTTTCATATTTCCCTCCCTTCTCCCCAAAACCCCCTGCCCTGCCTCTCAAATTCCTCATATCTGAGAGATCATATTTTAATTGTCTTTCTCTGATTGACTTATTTTGCTTAGCATACCTGACTACAAATTTCCCAGTGTCTCTGAATGTCTGAACTATTCTGCTCCTTTCCATGAATGAGGCAGAATTATGGCTGGTACAACTGACAAAGCATTGTCTTCATCTTGAGAACTAACTTTAACAATCATATATTGCATAATTAGTCACAGTGTTCTTACTAGATAGGCATCCAGAGGCCTCTTTTTATAATCTTTTATAATCTTTTTATAATCATAGAAAGCAGGGTTCAGAGAGGTAAAATGATTTTTATAAACTTTTTGTCTCTGAGCAAATCCCTGTGAGAACATAGGGTCTTCTCCTGTCCATGCTGTGATACTTCTTAGGCTACAATTCCTCTTTAAAGTTTCTTTTGAGAAATTTTGTAACCCCTCTTTCCTAAATAAAGTAATGTGCTAACTTTTGCCCTCTTATCTAATTTGCTTGAAAAAAAAATATCCTTTTGGGGTAAGTCTCAAGTCAGTAGTCTACCTCCCATTCCTTCTCTCCCGTGGCACTGGCTCCTAAACCTGGCCTTGCCTGGGAATTCTCTGAAGAGTCATTAGAAATAGATGTCCTAGGGCCCAGAATCTGTATTTTTAACATGAGCTCCAGCTGATTCTCATGAAGGTGGTGCGTACTATTTGGAAACCACTGTGCCTGGGGACATGGCACCCTTCCCTGGAGCTAAGACCAAAGTAAATGGGAACAAGTGCCTACTTCTGAGCTCTCCTGCTTCCTTACTAGGTGGATGGTCCTGAAATAGTGCCCTACCTGCTCGGTCCATGTGCCTCTGGCTTAAGGCACAAATGTGGACATATTTTTTTCCTCATTGTTTTGCTAACATTCTGCCTCCTCAAGAAGTTGATGTCAAGATCAACAAAGATTCTCTCTGGCAAATCAGCGTCTTGCTACAGTCCTTTTCCTTTTGCCTCTTAGGTACTCCCAGATGTGGACCGAAAAGTTGGTCTCTCTGGAATTATCCTCAGGTGTTTTGAATTTCTTTGGAAGACATTTTGGATAGTGGGATGAGAGAGAGTTCTAGAGTCAGACAGATCTGGATTTGATTCATATTCTGTCTGTTAGCACATTAGCCAAGTTGATTAAGGAGGTAAAAACCTCAGGGGTGCCTGGGTGGCTCAGTCATTAAGTGTCTGCCTTCGGCTCAGGTCATGATCCCAAGGTCCTGCGATCGAGCCCCGCGTCGGGCTCCCTGCTCAGTGGGGATTGTGTTTCTCCCTCTCCCCATCCCCCTGCTTGTGTTCCCTCTCTTGCTATGTCTTTTGGTGTCAAATAAATAAATAAAATCTTAAAAAAAGAAAGAAAGAAAAGAAACGGATGGAGACCTCAGTTTTCTCATCTGTAATATGGGGTTGATGATAACTTCCTTGGAATATTGTGTGAAGGTGAGATATTATGTATATAAAACACTCAAGACAATGTCTGGCCCTTATTAAGTTCCCAATAGATCTTTAAAAATACATTTTAAAGATCACTGTAGATCTCAAATAAGGAAATTATGGCTTTGTGAAACTGTTTAGTGAACAGTTTCTTCCTAAACGAAACACACGGACGTGACAGATGATACGTGTCTTGAGCATGGCTGGTAGATATGTAAGCAAATCTAAATTACTTGGCAATAAGCAAATTTCTCCAGCAATTGCTGGACCCCTCTCTCCTCTTCAATAGCACGATCTAGAATAGGTTTCTTTTAATAACTTGTTTCCCTATTTATTCCTTTCCTTAAAAAATCTTATTGAAGTATATTTGACAATACAGGACTGTTAGCCTCGCAGCGTAGTGATTTGACAATTCTGTGTATTAACATTCACCATAATAACTGCAGTCCCATCTGTCACCATAAAACATTATTACCGTTATTGACTGAGTTCGCTATGCTATGCTCTTTGTGTCTGTGTGACTTTCTTATTTTATAACTGGAAGTTTGTACCTCTTAATCCCCTCCATTTATTTCACCCAACTCCCCCAGTCACCTGCCTTCTAGCAACCACCATTTTGTTTTCTGTATTTATAGGTCGGTTTCTGTTTTGTTTGCTTGTCTTGATTTTAGATACTACAAGTAAGTGACATTCTATGGTATTTGCCTTTGTCTGAGGTCTTCAACTTCGCATAACACCCTCTAGGTCTATCTGTGTTGTCGGGAACGGCAAGACCTCACTCTTTCTTCATGCCTCAGTAGTATTCTGTTGTACGTAGGTGCCCCATCTCCTTTATCCCTTCATCTGTTGACGACACTGTTGTAAGTAATGCTTCAGTGAACATAGGGCTGCGTGTTTCTTTTCAAATTAGTGTTTTCATTCTCTTTGGGCAAATACTCAGTGATAGAATTACCAGATCATATGGTATTTCTATTTTTTTAATTTTTGGAAGAAACTCTACACTGTTTTCCACTGTGGTGGTACTGGTTTACCCACCAGCAGTGCACGAGGGTTACCTTTTCTCCACGTTCTCATCAACACTTGTTATTCTCATCTTGTCTTTTTGATATGAGCCGGAACAACAGGTGGGACGTCCTAGCTCCGTGTTATTTCGGTTTGCATTTCTCTGATGATGTTTGATGTTGAGTGCTTTTTCATGTGTCTGTTAGCTAACTGGATGTCTTCTTTGGAGAAATGTCTATTCAGGTCCTCTGCCCGCTTTATAACAAATTATTTGTTTTTTCAGTGTTGAGTTGTATAAGTCTTTATATATATTGGATACGAACCCCTTCTCTTCTCCCATTCAGTAGGTTGCCTTTTTCTTTTGTTGACGGTTTTCTTTGCTGTGCCCAAGGATTTTGTTTTGGTGTGGTCCTGACAGTTCACTTTTGCTTTTGTTTCCCTTGCCAGAGAAGACATGCCTATAAACATGTTGTTAAGGCCAATATCCAAGAGATTATTGCTGGTTGGTTTTTTTTTTCCCTAGGAGTCTTATGGTTTCAGGGCTCCTAGTTGGGTCTTTAATCTGTTTTGAGTTTATTTTTGTATATGGTGTAAGAAAGGGGTCCCCCCTCCATTTTTTTACATGTAGCTGGCCAGTTTCCCCAACACGATTTATTGAAGAGATTGCCTTTCCCCCCATTGTATGTTCTTGCCTCCTTTGTCATAGATTAATTGACCATACACCTGATTAATAAAGCTTTGTAGCATATCTTGAAATCTGAAACTGTGATGCCTTCAGCTTTGTTCTAATTTCTCAAGATTGCTTTGGCCTATTCAGGGTCTTTATAGGTTCTTACAAATTTTAGGATTATTTGTTCTAGTGCTGTGAAAAATGCTACGGGTATTTTGACAGGGGTTGCATTGATTGCAATGTGGATTGCCTTGGCTATTATGGACAGTCTCTATTTGAGTTTTAAAGTGAATAGGTAAGAAAATAAAAGAAAAAAAAAAAACAGATCCTGTGGGCAAACCTTGAGCTAGTCAAATGCTGGGCAGATAGCATAACCAAGCAAAGTCTTAAAAAATTCCAACATATTCAGGAGAAGAAGGCCTGTCTTAGGTAAACCAGGAAAAGCAGAAAAACAGAAAAGCAGGCCAAAAAAAAAAAAAAAAGGTCCTTTTACTGGTAGAGATTTGCTGTTGAAACAAGTGCTTTCAGATGAGATGTCTCTCATTCAGAATTCTGCCTTCGTCCGTCACCTGACAGCTGGATGCCCCTGGCCTGTTTTTTTCTAATTCGTCTGACTTCTCTGTCCTCAAATGCAAAATGAAGTTAATAGGTTTAACTTAATAGGGCTCCTGGGAATGTTAATTAAAATAATGTGTGTAAACCTTTATATTTCATAGGTGCAAGAAATACTGAAGAATATGTAATTTAGCCATGACTTCAGTAGATATGGTGGAGTAAAATAGTGTTAGGGTCAATGAGATGTCAGCAAATGAGTATAAATCCCAAACTAGGAGGTGTCGCATGGAATTTAACCTGCCCCTCCCCCACCCGAGGTTACTTATGGATAGAACTTGCCCCCCCCCCCCCCCCCCCCCCGCAGGAACCCGGTTTGTGGGCGGGAACTTCCTGTTCATCTTGGACATTCAAGAACCACATCATTCATTTCTGCTTCCCTTAAAATGCAGGTGCACCTATTATTATATCCTTCCCACACTTCTACGAAGCGGACCAGAAGTTCATTTCTGCCATAGACGGCATGCATCCCAATAAGGACGATCATGAGACATTTGTGGACATAAATCCTGTGAGTGCACACGTCTTCCTGGTAAAAGCTTGCATCTTATTCTGTCCAATGCAGTGTTTATCGGTTTAGTCCAGAGCACGTTAACATTGCCGTCTTCCTCGCATATACATATTCAAGGGGAAAAGACTCAGTCCTGTGCGTGTGATACCCAGTCTCATGGCCTCACAGGCTGAACTGTGTGGCCCTGACAGGCAGAAACAGCGGCAAACCTAACGGAAAAGCACCTGTAGACATGCATTGCTGGAATAACCGAGATTGGGCCCATAAAACCTGGCCAGTGCTCCGCCGCCTGCCTTGGACTTGAACGTGTATACGTTCTCCCACCGGCAGACAGATCAGCAAGGTCGAAGCCACATTCTTTTTTTGCTCACTGCCGGGAATGTCTTGGTTGAAATTTAAATATATGTTGTTGTTTTTTTAAGATTTTATTTATTTACCTGTCAGAGACTCAGCAAGAGAGGGAACACAAACAGGGGGAGTGGGAGGGGGAGAAAGAGGCTCCCGGTGGATCAGGGAGCCCAATGCAGGGCTGGGCCCCAGGACTCTGGGATTAGGACCTGAGCAGAAGGCAGACAATGACTGAGCCACCCAGGCACCCCTGGCCTCAGTTACTTTTAGCAAGCCTCATTCTGCAGGCACTGTTGAAAGTTTATTGTATGATATTAATTTAAAAGGCATTAGATATACATGTACTTTGGTCCTGTTTTCAAAGAGGAGATAAACTAAAAACCACGTTAAAAGGAAAGGAGTAGGGGCGCCTGGGTGGCTCAGTGGGTTGGGGCCTCTGCCTTCGGTTCAGGTCATGGTCCCAGGGTCCTGGGATCGAGCCCCGCATCGGGCTCTCTGCTCCGCGGGGAGCCTGCTTCCTCTTCTCTCTCTGCCTGCCTCTCTGCCTAGTTGTGATTTGTCTCTGTCAAATAAATAAAATATTTGAAAAAAAAAAAAGGGAAAGGAATATCGTTTTATGACGTGAGAGCCTCTCACAGTGGGAACTGAGTTAGAGGTCAGATATCTTCATTTTGGGGATTTTGAGCACAGGGAACAGTAAAGAAAAAGCAAAAACAGTCTTTTAGCTCAGCAATTTGTAGGCACTTTGCTCTTGTGTCTGAGAAATCAATGGTTTTATCTTTTTGTGAAAAAGATCAGGTGTTTTTCCCCCTTCCCCTGCCGTTTCTCTTCACCTTCAATCAGTTCCTCTTCCTCAGCAGAAAGGGGGGCAGGTGCTTGTCCCTGGGGGCCGGGGCAGTCCTTTAACCCCAGTTCAGAGGCGAAGCAGCCACGGGAAGACTGCCTTCCCGGCTTTGTGTGGTCCCGACCATCCCGGGGACCGCTCTCTGGCTCAGAGCTCCCTCCTGGCAGGTTGCCCAGGGCTTCGCCATCCAAAAGGGAGCATCCTGGGTGCTCGGCAGCAGCACCCCACGTCAGGCTTCGCTCTGGATGGGCTGCATCATGGTCTGCATGGTCACAAGGCCCCCAGAGCGCTCACGCGTAGTAAAGTTTGGGAGGCACCGGTCCACCGGGCACCCGACCACAGCCGCAGTTCTGCCTCCGCCCTGGGGTCCGTGGTCCCTTGTCCCACCCGTCCTCAAGGATCTGGCAGCGGCCACGCTGCTCGTGAGCATCACAAGGAGCTGATGCTCTACCGAGAAAAGCTGTTCGTGGTTGTAATAAGCCTCGTATTTTCTTCCCACTCCTCTGACCTGCAGTTGACTGGAATAATTCTAAGAGCCGCGAAGAGGTTCCAGATCAACGTTTACGTCAAGAAGTTAGAAGACTTTGCGTAAGTTTTACCTCTTTCGTCGGAGGCAGTGGGTCGTTTTGCTGCATTGACTCTCCGGTGGGTCGATGTCAGGAGACAGATCCCTTTCTAAGTCCGCTCCCTCCTGCCCTTCAGGGATGAGGCATAATCGGCACCTGCATAGGCTGTCTTGGTCTTGGAATTTACTTATTTTATTTAACCAAACACGTAGAGCCTGCTCTCTGTGGATCACACGTCGTTCCAAGTATTTTACACACAGGAACTCATGTATTCCTCATGGTTACGCTGTGTCAGCCCCATTTTACAGATGAAGAAACCAAGGCACAGAGAGGTGACTTAAGGCTGCGGAGTCCACGCCTCCCCACGCCATGCGGCGTTGCCCTTGCCATGACTCTGGTCGCCTCCCTTCCTGTCTTCCCACTGCTCCCACCCAGGGCCACAGGCTCCCAGTTAACGGGCAGTTAGCATAGGCTCCTGAGTCCAGCCTCTCCCCACACTCCATCTAAAAGCCACCACTTAACTAGGATTACTAAGTACAATCTCCTGCTGAGACTTTTCAATGGGAATTTTGGGGGTATGAGAAGATGCTTACGACTTAATGAAAAAACAAATTACAAAACCGTACATAATAGCATGTATCTATTCTTTGTTTCTGTCTGTGTACCCGTCTATCTATTACAACACGGCTCCCCCGTCAGATTTGCAGATTTAACCCCACATGTCATGGATCTTTCTAGAAAATAAATGTGGTTTGTGAGAATGCATTTTGCCACCCCTGTGTACAGTCCTGAGGCCGTATAAATTAGTAGTTAAGACCTAGAGCCTTAGAATCAAAATGAAATTACAGTCCTATTGCTCCTGGGCAAATGAATCGGAGCCATCATCCCTGGGACAGTGGTACCTACCCCAGGAGACTAGTGAGAGAATTAAATGAGATCAGGTCCCCCAGACAGCAGGTGCAGAACTGGTTCTTGGTAACGTGCTCCGGATTCGAGCAAAGACAATACTTAGGGGCCTGGTCATAAAACACGTGGCTCAGTCGATGAAGCATCCAACTTTTGATCTCGGCGAGGGTCTTGATCTTCAGGTTGTGAAATGCAGCCATACACTGGGCTCCGCGCTCAGTGGGGAGCCCTGTTCCCACAACTTATCTCTCCAGGCCAGTCTATAAAATAATCTCAGACATTGTCTTTTTTTACTGAGGCACGATTGACATCCATTATATTAGCTTCAGGTTTACCATAGACTGAATCGACATTTGTATGTATTCCAGAGGGATCAGCACAGTCAGTCTAGTTACCCATCACCACACTAGGTGCAGATTTCTCTTCTTGTGATGACACTTTTCAGATCTACTCTCTTAGTCGCTCTCACTGTGGTTTCAGTATTATTCAGTATAGTTGCCGTGTTGTACGTTACATCCCCAGGACTGACTTGTTTTGTAACTGGAAATTTTTACCCTTTGACTCCCTCCACCCATTTTGCCCACCCCCAACCCCCAACTCTGGCAGCCACCCATCCGTTCTCTGTGTCCGTGGCTCGGTTCGTTTGTTTTGTTTGTTTTCGAGTCCACGTATAAGGGAGAACATATAGCATTTGTCCTTCTCTGCTGATTCGCTTAGTGTAGCGCCCCCAGGAGCCATTCAGGTTGTCACAAATGGCAACATTGCGTTCTTTTTTATGGCTCAGTAGTATTCCAGTGTGAACATATATCAAGTTTCCTTTATGGATTCATCCATTGATGGACACTTTGGTTGATTCCATATCTTGGTTCCTGGAAAAAATACTGCAATGAACCTAGGGATGCATGTATCTTTTTGAGTTAGTGTTTTCGTTTTCTTTGGCTAAATATCCAGAAGTGGAAATGCCATATGGTATTTCTACACCATGATATGGTACCATATACCATTATACGGTAGTTCTGTTTTTAATTTTTCGAGGAACCTGCATGATGTTTTCCACACTGGCTGAACCAATTTACCTTCCCACCAACAGGGCACAAGGATTCCTTTCATCCACATCCTCACCAACACTCACTACTTTCTGCCTTTTGACGCTAGCCCCTCTAACAGGGATGAGGCGATATCTCATGGTGGTCATGATTTGTCACCGTTTGTCTTTGCAGTGAAACGGGGAACATTAGAACCCTGGTTTTCCCAGTGATGTATATCAATGAGGTAAGTCGTGGGAGGGAGCCCCGGGTACATTTCACTGTGAAAGCGTGGGAGGCTTCCCTTACGACGTCTGCTATTGTAACCGCGTGATGTAAGGTGTGAGAAAGGGGGAAAGTGATTTTTAAAAACTTATTTGTCCTTGGAAAATTTTCTGATTATATGTTTACGTGAGGCTGCCTGTGTTTGAGATTTGAAAATGTGTTTGAGATTTGAAAAAATTTTCTTTCTCAAGGACATATTTTGGGGGAAACTCTCTTTCTGGGCAGCTGGTTATGTCAAAAACAAAATTAAGTAAGTGAAGCAGTATCAGATACTGTGGACATTTCAGTGATACGTGGTTGCTTTATCTTTTATCATAGCCTAGATGGTTTTTTTTAACTTCCTGATAAACAAACATATATCATGAATTATAGGACACAGATCCTGTCATAGTTCAAATAAAAAGTATTTCCCTAATGAAATACTTCTTTCTTTCACACTATACCCATAGAAATTTTATCCCAAAATATTAAGTATAAATTAAAGTTTTGCAAGTAAAAACATGTTCAGGAAGCTTGGAAAACACTTGCTTTCTCAGACACCTGTGATAAATTCTTTTCTGAATCACATGCATTTACTGTACAGATCTTCTCAGTTTCCCTCTTTCTCCCACCCAGTTTGGAGGGGGAAATGTAGGGGTTTTTCTTCTCCAATAAATTCTTGATTGGCTTGCTTCTGTTGTTAACGGCACCATTTTTTAAAGTTTTTGTTATTTTTCTCTGTTCCCTAAAAAATAAATAACTAAATAAATAATCTTGCTCTGTATAGGAAATTCAGTAATAGGGATTGGGAAGAAAAAGGAAAATTAAAATAACTTTCACAAAACCTGGGCGAGACTGATACTATTCTTAACTTGCTTATTTTACTCAACAGCGTGTTGTTAAAGTGTTTCCAATAATAACTTTGTAAAAAACAATTTAATGTCTTACACTTTGTCAAACTAACATGAGCTGTTTATAAAGCTCTTGGAAAATTAAAAATTTGTATTTTAGAAGTGAATCACCGAACAAATATTGAATCATTATATTGTACACCCAAAACTAATCTGTTTATGTCAATTATTACCTCACTTAAAAATTTTTTAAAAATATTTAAAAGGCATGGGCGCCTGGTTGCCTCTGTGCGTTAAAGCCTCTGTCTTCAGCTGGGGTCATGGTCTCCAGGTCCTGGGATCAAGTCTCCAGATCGCATGGGGCTCTCTGCTCCGCGGGGAGCCTGCCCTCCCCCTTCCCCTCTGCCTGCCTCTCTGCCTACTTGTGATCTCTGTCAAATAAATAAATAAAATCTTAAAAAAATATATTTAAAAGGCAAATCGCTGATAATCTGCCCTTCAGAAACAAGTGCAGCTGACGTGGCTCATGTTGTCTCTTAGCAGCTTTTTCTGGTCGTGATATTAGAGAGTCGAGACCATTCCATAAATACAGTTTTATAACCTTCTTTTTTCATTTGGCATTACTTTGGTAGCCACAGTTATAAACTTTTGAAGGGTTTGTGATTGCAATTCTAAGATAAGACTTTCATTGTTTCATAGGAAAATATAGAAATATTTACCAATTTCTCGGATCTGTTTGCAGTTGCTCCTGAGTTGCCATTGTTACTATTTGCAGAGAAGGACCCAGAAGCAGGGCTTTGAAAATGGGGAAGGACCCTGCTCTGCCGGCTTGTGTTGCTAGTTGTGTTCATGTTTGAAGTCCCCTCCAACTCAACCATCGCTTTGCTTTTTTGTTGAAGACTATATAGAGTCCAGGGAATTAGGGAGTAAAACCTTGTGCTTTTGGTACCTCCTAGAAAGACCTTGACTTTACTCTCAAAAAAGGAAACATTAGACCTTGACGTGACCTTGGAGACTGCTCTCCCACCTCCTTTTTCCAGAGAAGGAGACTTGCAGACTGATGGATCTTGGCCAGTTACTGGAAGCTCCAGTCCTAGAAACCCAACCTCTACCTCAGTCTGGTGCAGGTTCAGCCTAAATTAAGCCCAAAGTTCCATTTGTTGCTCATAATTTTTATGAAATTAAGCTCTCGAGACACCTCACCCATTATAGTTTAAAGAGATAAGATGTTTGTCCTGCATCCAGAAAGTGGATTCTAGAACATTTTCTTGGTTATCAATACCCTCTGGAATTCTAATGAGCCTCAAGACTTCTTTAGACAACCTGTTGAGACCTCTGGTCTTTTTAGGAAACTTTTATTTTTAAGAAACTTTTTTTTAAAGATTTTATATTTAAGTAATCTCTACACCTAACATGGGGCTCGAGCTCACCACCCAGAGACCAAGAGTTGTACACTCTACCGATGGAGCCAGCCAGGGTCCCAAGACCCTTGGTCTCCATTACTAGAGATTTAACCAAGATAGTAATTACACTTTCCACGTATTATTTTTGGAATATTTCATTCAGTCAGTCAACTGGCATTAATTCAGCACTCATTGTGTGTAGACTGCTATTTCTGATGTTGAGGTGATTGAGGTATACGTCTTGCCTTTGGAAACCTCATAGTCACAAGGAGACCTACAGATCAACAGACAGTTACAGCAGAGAGTACGCAGTGATGGGGGGTTTTAGGGACTGGTACAGAAGCTTAGTAAAGGGACCTTTAACAGGCCTGAGTTGGCCAGAGAAAACTTCTGGTTGGAAGTTATGCTGAATTAGATATTAAAGGATGAGTTGGAGTTGTCTGATACAAATGATGGTATTATTTTGTTATTTTTTATTACTCTTTCCCTCCTACTTCCAACCTAATTTGAAAGGAAGACATGTTTTCAGGGAAAAAAAAAGTAAGATGTTAATGAATAAATGCCCCTTCTGGTTACTCTAATTTATAAATGAATTTTTAGTCTCTAACTTATAAATGAATTCTTAGTCTCTTCAGTTTGCTAACAGGAAGACTTACCCAGATTGTGGTTAATGATTTGGAGGAAAGATAGAGCAGAAAACTCTACACCCTGCATATTGAGTAATCAGGGGAATACCATTTTCTTGCCTTCCAGAGTGTTCTCATTGATAAAGAGACTGCAAGTCGACTGAAGTCTGTGATTAACACCACTTTGATCGTCACCAACATACCCTACATCATCATGGCGCTGGGCGTGTTCTTTGGTTTGATCTTCACCTGGCTGGCGTGCAGAGGACAGGGGTCCATGGACGAGGTGAGCGGTGGCTGGAGGAACGGCTCCCTCACTGGGTGACTTTGCCCGACGAGGTCCGCTGTGATCCACTGCAGGGCTGTCAACGGCTCCATCCCTGGAACCCCCAGGTGGATTCTGGGGGTTTGTGCTGGGCGCGGTGATTTCCGGGCCACGTTACTACTGAACCAAAGGAAGCAAAACGAGTGTGTCAGAGAGGGAGGAGGAATGCAGTGATATGGTCCAGGATTGGGGGCTGTCTTGGTAGGCCTGGAATCCCTGGGAGTGAGCTTCATATTTAGGAAGATAGCCCGAAAGGAGAGGGAGAATATTGAACAGCTAAACGTCTGGACTTTGGTGTCAGACGGGTTCAAATCCCAGTTCCGCCTCTTAATGGTGGCGTGGTACTAAAATGTGCCTCGGTTCTTCATCTGTAAGGTGGGATCATGAGAGAGTCGGCTTGAGGAGGGTTTTCGTGAGGATTAGAGGGTACAGTGAACAGACAGCTCTTGGCCCTGGTGTTAGCATTTCGTAGGAGCTCAGTAAGCATGAGCTGTGGCATGAAGCAGTTTGAAGACTGTAAAGTCAAGACAAGCAGAGACCTGCTTGGAAGGAATCAGAGGATCCCAGAACCTACCACTGAGTCATCACTGCGTACGAAATGACTGGCGCAGGGGACCAGTAATGTTCCTGCAGAGAAGGGACCCCCCCCCCCCCACAAATGGTTGGGATAAACAGGGTTCGGTTGGCCTAAGCGACCAGCTGGCCCGCCCAGCGCCCCCGTGAATGAGCCTTTCCTGTGGGAGCCCTTCTTAAATTTTCAGCAGTGTCCCTTTCTGCACCAAAGGCTTTTTCCCCCTTCTAGATGCTTCAACTAAGTGTCTGAGGCCAATGTGAGGGAGGAAATGAAATAGGTTGAAACCATCTGAATAGTATTAGCTCGGATTTCCCTGTTTTGACACGATTTCTCTTCCGCTGTGCCCCTCAGGGCAGCGTGACTTAGGTGTGAGGTGATTATCTTGCCATTCCTATGTCTGAGGTAATTATCTTGCCCTTCCTTGTCTGGGCCTCCCTTCCGGTCTGACGTCGCACAGTCACTGAGATTTTCCTAAGCGCAGGTGAAAGCCCAGGTAAATGTTCTCAGCACTCCTGCCATTAACCATCTGTGTGTAGTCAACAAGCAAGCGACCACTGGGCACCCGCCACCTCTGAGACATAGTTCCCTGGTAGGGTTTGAACCAGGAAGGAGCACGTCCGTGGAGTGGGCCCATGAGGGCTGTGGGGGGTGCAGGGGAGGACGCTGCCCCGGAATCAGGAGCCAGGCTGAGGGCCCCGAGGGCAAGGCAGCAGCGGGCTGAGTGGCAGCCGCCCTCCTGTCAGTCTCTCCTTCCATCTTCCCCCACCGCCCTGTCCCCCCGCGCTTCCCCTTCCGGGAGAACCTTCTGAAGGGACCCCCTGACGCCGCTGTCCCCTCTCTTCTGAGTCTCAGGGAACCGCAGACGAAAGGGCACCCCTCATCCGAACCTAACTGCGGCCGAGCGGGATGGAGGAGCCGTGTGAGCTGTCCTGACCCGGACCATCCGCGTCTACGCGGGCCTGTGGCCTGTCCCGGAGAGGAGGGAGGAGACCCCGCGCTGGCGAGTGAGGAGAGCGTCCCGGCGGGAGGTTAAACGACTGACTGACTCAGTTGGCCCTAAGGCTTTATAAAATTGTTTGTTTTCCATGTGTCTGGCAGGTATTTAATAAACTCTTGTATAGTAATTTTTTTTTTTAATTGGGTGCCGGTAGCTCCAGAACTGTGTGACCACTGTCGTGGCTAAAATGTGTCCGCGTGGCTTGTTAGCGTCCCTCCGCCTAACCTTCCGTCCCCAACTTTGTGCTTCAGTCACCAAACTTTGTGCTGGAAATATATAAAGACGATTTTCTGTTGTATTTTCTGTTGTATTTCACCCCGAAACAGAAGGAAGGAAGAGTTCGGAACCCAGGGTAAAACGGTAGCCCCATAAATACATCCTTAAAAGGCATCTAATCTCCTCTTTTTAAAAAGTGGTATATTGTATTTCATGCTAATCTTCAGTTCATGATTCCTCCAGGAAAATAATTCGATCTTTGGACTCCTTGCAAGCCCCCAGCGGGGAAGGGGTGAGGGGTGTGCAGTGGGCCTGAAGCCTGTGAGTTGATGGTGATGAAGCTCCTGAGGCATTTTTGCTCGTCCTCTTGTGAACTGAGAGGATGTGCCGACAGTGTTGGTGTGGACAGGTACAGATGTTTCGTGTGGAGTAGAAGTAAATGCTAGTTACGACATTTGTGGCTGGTTTGGGGTGTTTGTTTGTTTGTTTGTTTTGAGTCAAAATAATCTTGGCGTGGAAAGGTGCTTCAGAGAGTTGGTCACCAGTAAGCGATATTCCCCGTCACCCGCGCCAAATATGATGCTCTATTGATTACAATATTATTGAGTGATTCTTTGTAAAATTTTTATGACTGTGGGAAAGCTATCCATTCACAGCCCGCGTTACACACACTTCAGGAAGTCTGACGGCGCTAACAGGGTATTTCTTCCGGGGCAGTCTTCGCGGGAACTTTGAAATTGTTTTTGTAAGTTGACTTTCTGTCCCCAGATTTGGCCCCTTCCAGTGATCTGTGGTTCACTGTCACTCACTGAAGAGAGAAAAATGTGCCCTACAGGTCCGGCGACAATCATCTTGCTGACGAATGAATGATGGTGTTTTAAAATATTGCACAGAAAAGGCTTTAAAGGAAGGTCCCTGGGGACCCACGGGGCAGGGCCACCTCTTTTCAGAGGACCCCTTGGCTTTCAGTGCACCCTAAGTCAGAGGATTAGGAACCACCACGTGTCACAAATTCAAGCATATTTCAGGGCACTTTCTTGGTTCTCAGAGTTCACTATTCATTTTTGATCGAGAAAACTGTATAGTTATCCAGCAAAGCGCGCAGAGAATTTCTTAACAGCTGAATCGTCCTCCAGGATTCTCTGTGGGAAGCTGGATTTCAGTGTAGCAAATGAGGAGAGAAGCCGTGGATGTCACAAATACAGCTTCTGACCCCGTGTGGAGGTGATAAGCACATTATTTGCCCCAATTTCTTTCTCTCCACACTAACAACACAATATGCGACATGTTCCCTCCTTGAAGGGGCTAATTCGTTACACTCTCAACTTCTCCATGAATGAAGATAGAACTTACAGATATCCCAAATCACCAAAAGGATAAAAACTAAATTGAAAATATTTTGTCTTCAATAATGCCAAATATCTAGATTTTTAAATTTATCGACATTTAACTATATTCTTTTGTTTATCCACTTATCCACACGAATAAAACCGATGAACCAGTGCATGTTTATTGGTTCATCCTGTTATCAGCGTGTAGTCATCTGTGAGGAGGAAATTTCTAAATACTATGAATGATAACAGCCCGTGTACGCTTCGGACAGACTCCCACACAGGCAGGGAGACCAAAACACATTACCGCCTTGATTCTTAATAGTTATTCGGCTTCACATCCCATGTGATAGTATGTCTCTGAGAAGCCTATGGCAAGTGCATACACTGCAGTCGGGATTACCGGTTGGTTAAGAAGAACGACAGAACAGACTGTTCCGCGCACGGATTCTCTCGGAGCCCGTATCCTGGAAAGGCCTCCAGAGTCTTTGTGATTGTCGTTATCGCAAAATATGTGTGTCCTGTACTATGATACTCAGTGTAGGGAGAAACCGAACAGAGGGAGGTGACCTTGCCTCTCTGAGGGAAAACTGAGAGTTGACCACAGGACCAGAAATGGGCTTTGCCACTGGTAGCTCAAGGCTTTTCCTACTGGACTTCATTTCTCCATGTTCTGGAAAGATCACTAATGGTCAAGTGCAGCGAGTACTACAGGACTAGCCCCTATTGGGGTTTTTACTGAAGGGAGGTTGGTTTTTGTTTTTTTATTTAAATTGCTTGAGACAGGTGTTCTGCAAAGGGTGACCTTCACACTTGCCCTCTGGGCATTATTTCTGGAAGGAACTGCTCGTGGCCATCAAACAGAATACTGACCAGAATGCTCTTCTTGTAGCTGAAATAATGGGTTCATTTCGTGTGATTCTTGACCTGTTTATTTCTACCCGTAACGCAATGAAGTATTTCACTAATAAAACTGTTTCTATGAAATTGCACTGGAAATCGTATGTGATGTCATCAGATGACCGTCGTCTCTGGAGTCTCATTTGAAAGATGTTCTTTGTCCTCGTGACAGAGGCAGGCCTGAGTCTCACCTGTTGGGCCACCTGTGAGTTCTGCTCAGCTGTGGTGGGCGGTTCCAGAGAGCCTGACCCGTCAAGCTTGAAGCGGGTCCACACCGCGTTCCTCTGCCCAGGGCTTTCTCTAGAGGCCTGGAAGCCCCTCAGCAGCACTGGGGGTCAGTAGGCCGACATACTGGCCCTTAACCAAAGGGGGCAGGAGCAGGAAGGAACATGTTTACAAGTGACAGAAAATATTTGCCTGGAATTCAGAGAGGGAAGAAGAGGAGAGATAAGGTTAGAGAGAAAGGCAGGGTCCAGGTCAATTGGGGTGTTATTAAGTCATGTTAAAGATTTTGGTCTGTTTTAAGACCAATGGGAAGTGTTGTGAACTGGCTTGTGGGGGACAGGGGAGAAGGGGGAGACATGGCAGGTTTGTTTAGCGAGGACTGCTCTAGCTGCAAGGTGAGTAAATTGGAAGAGTCTACGTGGATACAGGGAGGTCAATGAGGAGGCTGCCGTGTTGGGTGGGTCCCTTTGGGGTCTGCGTTGGCATGGGAGATGGGTGTCACGCACCAGACTCCAGGGAGAACTCCACAGAGCTGCATAGCAGGGCTTAAGTAATTGGTTTTATTGGGGGAAGTAAAAATGTATCGGGCCAGAACAGCAAGATAAAAGGCGCAGACCCTCCAACTTCCTGTCATCCCATGGAGAGGCCAGCCAAAGGCCGGAGTACTGTTTGGTCTCACTAAAGAGCACAAATCTGCCTTCTAGTCCCGCTGTTGAAGGGACAAGCGTGAAGCAGCAGTCTTGTCCATGAAGGAAAGTACAAGCCACTGAGCAACAGGCAGCTTGGATTGGGGTGAATGCTTTATAAATTGGGAATGCCAGCTGCCAGTGGAATGTTACAATCTCCATCACGGGGGAAAAGCAGACCCTGGTTCCATGGGACCTGAGCTTGGCTGCAGCCCCTTCTCCCAGCAGAGGGGGGAGCTCCTAGCCACAGTCAGCTGGTTCTCTGCGCAACCACCCAGAATGAGGTCACCATCTGACAGTCCTGCTCACTGCACTACAAGGGCTCCTGCAACGTCATGGTCGGGGTTGGCAAACCTTTTCTGTAAAGGACCAGATGAAAAAGTTTTGGCTTTGCAGACCTCTCTTGTCACAACTATTCAATTCTGCTCTTGGATCATAAAAGCAGTCCTAGGCAACAGGTAAACAAACGGGCATGTCTGTGTGCCAATAAAACTGTCTTTACACAAATAGACAACAGTCCACCTCTGGCCATCATTTGCTAATCCCTGGTCTAGGCGAAAGATAATGGTAATTGGAATCGGGGAGATGAAGTATTTTAGAAACGTTTAAAAGATAAAATATGTGGGACTTGGAGATGAATATGGGAAAGGCAAGGGAGAGGGACATGTCACAGGACTCATTCATCGTTCCACAGCATTGAATAAGGTCTGTTACGGGGTGGGCCCTCTGCTCGCAGTAGGGATAAAACCAGTAAAAAAAAAAAAAGAAAGAAAGAAAGAAAGTTCCTGCCCTGGTGGAGCTTATATGAAGTGCAGAAAGCAATAAACAGGTGGTGGTGAGTACTAAGAATATTTAAGAAGCCACAGTGACAGGACTGGAACGTGCCATTTTAGAAAGGGTGGTCAGGGAAGGCTTCCTAAGGGAGATACACTCACCCATTCTTTTTCATCCCGCATCCTTCTCCCCTTCCCTCCATCATTTCTGTGATTGCACTCTGCGGGCTCTCCTAGCTCTCTGGCCGTGCTCTCTGGCTCCCTTGGGGGCCGTTTGCTTGCTTCTCCATACCTGCGATCAGCTGCAACCTCTTCTCACTTGATAACTCTTCCTGACCATGCCATTGACTCCCTGACTTCCATTACAACCTGAACAGTTACAGCAGACACACCGGTCGTTCAAGCTCAGCCGCACATACTAACACCTGCTGGATATCCTCCGCCAGATCGTCCTCAAATCTAGAAAGCAAAAAAAAAAAAAAGGAATTCATTTTTTCTTGTCTTCATTCCAAATTCCCGTTGCTGGGGAATGGCATCGCAATCCACCCAGTCGCACAAGCCAGAAAACGGGGACTCTTGCTGGACTCCTCCTTCCCCTTCCCTCCACATCCTGTCAACCATCAAGTCCATCTGCTCCCGTCTCCCTTCCTGCTGTCCTCTTCCCTTCATCCGCACTCTCACCGGGACTCCTGCGATTACCACTGTTGGCCTGACAATTTTTTGAGTAGGTAAACCATTTACATTTTCAAAAAGCATGAAAGGGTTTATGGTGAAGTCTGCCACCATCTGCCAGACACCCAGCTCATCTTCCCAGGGGTTAACTAATATCCCTCTCTTTTTTGTATACATCTTTCCAAGAATATTTTATACAGAATGTGTATTTGCATATTCTAACCCCATGGAATACATCCTTGAGATTTTTTTCTTTTCAGCACATAGAGCTTTACTGTTCCCATTCATGCCTGAATAGTATTCCTCTGTATAAATGCAACTGTTTAAGCAAACCCGTGTGTTTCCAGTCACTTATTATACGCAATGCTCTAACCGACAAACTTGTCCAAAATTTTGCCCATTTGTAAGATAAATTCCTAAAAGTAGATGGGTCCAAGGATTTGTCATTTTGATAAACACAATGTGGTTGTTTGTTATTTTTATTTTTACTAAAGTATACGAGCACATAGATTTATGAATCAAATAATTTTATAAGGTTTGTTAACATAAAAAAAAAGGGGGAACCTAAAGATACCATCCTCAAAGGCATCTCTATTAACCCTTTTTCCCCATTTACCCCCCGACTGGGTAACGGGCGCATTCTGCATCTACTCTCCGCCGCGGAGACGAGGCTGCGCCTTCCTCTCCGGTCCTCTCACACCCCATCCAACCTCCCGCACACCCTTCCCACGGGTCTCCCTGCGGCAGCATTTCGGGGCTTTCGCGCCTCACGCCCCGCCAACTCCCAGCCCTTCCCCGCGGCTGAAACGCCCCCGGCCACGTGCAGCCCCGAAGCCCCCGGAAGTCGGCGGGGCGTTCTCGCCCCCACCCCCGCCGCGTGCGCCCTTCCGGCGTTCCGGCCTCGTAGGCTAGGCCCGAAAAGAGGCGGAACTCCCTAGTCCGAGGGCGGTTTCCCCGCGGGACTGAAAGGCGGAGCGCACGGGGTGTCGCGGGAGCAGAGCCTCGGTTCCCTGCTCCCGCGACATGGCTTTCAACTTTGGGGCTCCCGCCGGCACCTCCGGCACCGCTGCAGCCACTGCGGCGCCCGCGGGTGAGTGATCCTCTCGGACCTTCTCCCGGGGAGGAAGGGAGGCCTCCGGTCCACCCCCTCGGTCGGAGATTCTTCGGGTGGCGGATCTCGGGGAAGAGGGAGGGGGAGGGGGGCGTCTTCTGGCCGCTGGGGGAGGGGGGGGCTTCGTGCTTCGGAAAGGGCTGGCGGCGGCAGAGCGGGCCCAGGCGACTGCTGAGGGGGCCGCGGGGGGCTTCGAGGCGCAGCCTGTGGCTCTGGCGCTGCGCGTGGGTCCCCGCAGGGCCCTGTCCTCCTACGGCTCGCTTCCGGCCGCCGGGGGCCCTCCCGGGAGACAGTGGGGGCGGCTCCTTTTTGCCGCCGCGGGAGACCCGCCCTGTCCTCCTCCCCTCAGCCGCGGGGCCCCCGCGGCCGGGCTCGGGGAGATGCGGGCCGGGGGCTGCGCGCCGCCCGGCTCGCTCGGTGCCGTGCTGGGGTCCCTGCGGCGGGGCGTCGCGCTCCCGCTCGTCTCTCCGGCCCCCGCCTCCGCCTCCCTAACCCGCTTGGAGCCCAGGCCGGGTCTGTCTGCGTCCCCCTGCAGCGCCGCCGACTCCGCTAACCCTGATCTCTTCTTTCTCCCCTTTCTCCCCTCCCCCGTTTTACGTTTCTGTTTGTTGCTCTGCCTACGCGCCCGTCAGGATTTGGTGGGCTTGAGACTGCCAACTCCACCGCCAGTGGGTTTAATTTTGGGGGTTTCGGATTAACTGCTAATCCCGCAGTGAACTTTAATATTGGGAATTTCGGTGTTCCGACTACCTCGGCGACTCCGTTCAATTTCGGTAACAGTCTGGCAAGCGCAGGTAGATACTGCGGGTCGTCTGTGTCACGAACGCGGGGAGCCGGAGTCCAAGAATGTTTGGCGATTCCTGGTTTTGGAAGGAACAGCGGCTTGTCTGACGAGGAAAGGAAATTCATTTCCTAGGGTCGAATCGAAAGCATTTGTGTCTGGTTTTGACTGTCTTAAAAGATTTGGGTTTAAGAAGTCTTTCAAGTTCTAATGTTCCTTTGTTAAACTTGCATTCGATGGAACAGAAGATGCCTTCCAAGTGATAAGAATTTGGAATGGATGATTTTGAATAGAAAGTGTTTTCCAAATTGTTGCATATTTCTTCCAAAATAGAAGCCCAGCAGTCAGGCCCGTTTCTCTGGGATTCTTGGACTCCTGCAGTCACTTTTTTCCATTTTTCTTGCATCTTTCATTGGAATTTCATTTGATCGTCCTTGTGTTTCCCGAGAGAAACAAGTCTTATACGAACAGCAGTATCCCGTCTTGTTTTTTTAAGGTCTGTAACAACCATATGTATTTCCTTGATTCACTCAGCAGATTAGGATACATTTCTGTAAGATCTGTAATTACAGAAAGAGCCCCCAATTTTTTACTGGATTTTTTGAGAAATGAGCAGAGCAATTTAATTTATTGTCAGCGTTGAGTTCTAGTAGGTAGGCTAGACATCTTTGCATGAAAAAAAATAATAATGAAGATTCTAGTATCTATGGATTGAAGCTCATTGGGAATTCGCAAAACACAATCTATAATGTGTATATATGTGTATGTAAATTTAAAATCGGTCTTATCCTGTGGAAAAGTCTTGTTCCTCTGCTGCTCGTATATGAATTTATTGTCCGTATTCTCTTACATTATGACACATATGCCCATGCCAATTATACGCATTTTGTAAACAGTATTCCCTAAGATTTATTTGGGTGTTTGTGCAGTATTTGTTACTGCAGTGCGAATATCACCTTGGCGTCTGACTTGACACGTTTTGGAGAATACGCGAAACCTTGGATTCAAGGATAAAACTGTCCGTTACTGTTAAGGTATATTCACAGTGGTCATGTGTCACTGCCATTGGTACGTTTACTTTTCTGTTTGCTTAAAATTGGCACTGGGTGAAACGACATTATTTTGAAATTTGTGTTTCCGAACAAAGCCACCCAGCTTGTAATTCAGCAACAATAAATAAACTTACGGTATTTGCTTGATTTCATGTTCATTTGGAGTTATCACTGTGAATTATTGAGTTGTGATAATATAACTGTACTTTAACCACATTTATAGATGTTCATTAACTGAGCCTTCAGCAAAGGGATGATAGAAGTTCTTGTTTATTTTGTGTCTTTGCAGATCCACTATTACTAATAAACATTTTTGGTATTAGGAAGCATGATAAGATACTAGTACTGTGTAGCCAATTCAGAATATAGTATAGTTTTTCTACAGAAGGGAGGAATAATGAAAAAGATTGAGAACACTGTTCTATACTTCTAGGTGATGTTTTTTAAATCAAAATGCTTAACGGTTTCCAATACTGCAATAAAACCTGTATTTTTAAGTAATTTTCCAAATCAAAATTATATGATGAATATCAGAGGGTTTGGAGTTTTTTTTCCTCTGTATACGCTTTATGTAACATGAATCTGTCTCATACTAGAGATGTATGAGATTAAAAGTTAGAATTGCAAAAAACTGTGGCATAACTCCACACTAATGGTTCAGACCTTTTTCTAAAGATTTTTTGGCACCATATTGGTAATCGGGTAAAAACTGATAATAAGAAAAAAAAAACAATATTAGATTGTATTCCATCCCATTCATACGTCAAGTTACATATGGTTAAGATGAGTTTCATTTCTAAACTTATCTAAAAACGAAATTTATGTATCTGTCAGTTGCCAGTCTAGGGCAGAGAGCGGTGCTAGTTCTGCTCTTCCTTCCCACTGCCTTCCGCTTGTGGGGTTTTTCCCCCTTATCTCTTCCTTCAAGAAACATGTTCTTCTAGGGAGGTGAGTATGTTTCCTTTGGGAAGTTCCTAAGTTTTCATGAAGACTAAGTGGAAACATAAGCTAAGGGAGCATATGAGTTAATTCATCAAGGCCAAAGTTGCAAACTGGCACCACAGTCTGCCAGTATGATCTGTTTGACACACTATTTTAAAAATATTTGAATTTCTTGCCAGAAAAATAAATTGGGGTTTAAAATTCTGTAAATTTCACATAGAAAATCTAGATCTTATGTGTTTCTCTTGGGAGAAAGAGGAATATACAACACTACTAAACTACCATTCTCCCACAGCAGCAATCTGCTGGAAATTCAGAAACGGCTGCCACTCTAAAAAATTGTTCACATGGAACAGTTCTACCAGTCAGTAAACACCCAGTCTCTTTCCCTCGTTAATGTTCTCAGCCTAAATCTTGTAGGCGTTTGAATTCGCAACACCTGCCCTGAAAGTACACGCATAGGCATTTTAGAGTTTGTCAAGCATGGTAATAGGCCTGACGTGTTTTCTCAGCTGGAACTGTTAATCAGCCCTTTTGTTGAAGGGTATGTATTGCATTGTGGTATTTCTGTTTTAAATATTTACTTACTTCTCGCAACATATTGACTTGATTAGTAGTACAGTTTTTAAAAAATTGAAGTTGAAAGTAGAGAAAGGAAAATTTAGATCAAAATATTTTCTTTTTATGCGGCAGTGATGTAAAATAATTTGGAAAAAAAATGCTATGTGTGCAAAAGATTTTTCCTCTCTCTCATTTATCCTTTTTAAATCAGGTGGGTTTGGAGGATTTGGGACAACAACCACAACAGCAGGTTCTGCATTCAGCTTTTCTGCTCCGGCTAACACGGGCACTACCGGTAAGAGGATATCTGAAGACATTTGTAGATGTGAATGAGCTAGACATCAGATTTTTTTTTAACTTACACAATTTAAATTTTTCCTTCAAAGGACTCTTTGGTGGTACTCAGAACAAAGGTTTTGGCTTTGGTACTGGTTTTGGCACGACAACGGGAAGTAGCACTGGTTTAGGTACTGGTTTGGGAACTGGACTGGGATTTGGAGGATTTAATACACAGCAGCAGCAGCAACAGCAGACCAGTAAGTATGAGAGGCCTTCATCTTTCTTCAAATATAAAACTGTAACATAGAGCCAGCATGGAGTGCACTGTTGGGAACACTTTAATAGATACCTTTTTTTGAAGATCTGTCAGTACTATGTTCCACAAGACTCCAAAAGCGACTTCTCATGTTTACATGTGATGAGAGCAGTTGAGGAGAGAGGCGGGCATGATCAGGATTATGAAGCCTCTGTGTGTAATAGCATTCCATTTATGTTGTTGCTAAAAGTAACACAAAAAAGAGGACTGCACAAAAGTACAGCTTACTGAGTTGTGTATAAGGTGAACACCCTTGGAACCGCTGCCTGTGTCGGAGGCGGCTCCGGCCAGCCACTGCAGCAGCCCGCCACATTGCCCGGGCAGTCCCTCCCCGTCAGAGGAGCTGCAGTCCTGTCTTTCGTGCTCACCTGTATCGTTCACTGTACTGTATAGTCTCGTCATTAAGTTTGTAACATGATTTAGTTTGATTTGTCTTAAACCTTTGTAAGCTCCCCATTAGCCCTCCTTTTTTGTTTTTCCGGCTTGTTAAAGAAACGCGATACTTACCCTGTAGAATTTTTCAAGTCGGGACTTACTGTATTGCATTCCTGTGGTGTAGTTTAACATATTTTGTTGTCTTCTTTGTTTCTTGTGGATTGGGCTGGATCTAGGCACTTACTTACGTGGATAGTTCAGTGTTTTGTGGGGTTGCAAGACTGCAGGCGGCACTGCACGCTCTGGCAGGAGGTATGTAGTGTCGGTGTGTCGTGTTGGCTTGCGCTGGCGGCAGCCGTTGCTGATGGTGACTTACGTCCGTCAACTTCTCAGGGGTGCACAGTGGCACTCGAACCTTGTGACTTCTTTTCCGTGTATTGCAATACTTTTCATATTTTTTAATCTACTATTTGGTTGATTCTTTACATATTTATAGTTAGTTTTCAAAATAAAGAGTTGGTTCCCCGTGATTCTCCGAAGGAGACTAGTCAATTTTTACTTAATGTTAGGAACTTAAGTATTTCAACTCTTTGGTATTTTTTAATCTGTTCCAGTTATTGATACTTAAATTGTTCCATCTTTGGCCTGAGATACACGCCTCTTCAGGTTGGCTTCAAGTCCTTTGGTACAAGCTTAGAGTTAGTCTTTGATAGCTTCCCTTCCCAGCTGGTACGGCACATGTTCCAGGGCTGTCTTGTATGGATCAATTCATGTAATTCTCACAGGAACCCTGTGAAATAGTACTCTTGTTACTCTTGTTACCTCCATTTCATAGGGGAAGAGAGGAAACAGAGATTGTGACTCTTCCATAGACCTCCCAAGATGTGGGCTAGAGACGCAAATTCAAGTTCTTTGACTTCCTGCGTAATGCTCTTCTCACTCTTCCAGTCTGCCGCTTCTTAAATCACTTTCCTGTCATTGTTCATTGTTTTGTTTCCTTGTTCTTGGGTAACTTGATTGATTGACTGAAATTCATCCTACTCAATAATTAAGATTATTAGTTTATTAAACATGAATTTCAGGAACTATCTAGCCAGTAGGACAAAGAAAATAGAATAGTAGTCTCAGTTCTTCTTTCTAGTATTTTAGTATTTCTTTTTTCTGTTATCCTGCAAAAATACAAAATTTGTTGGAAATCTGAGGACTTTAGGAGAAGGGGAAAGTGAATTTTTTTCTTTGTTTCTTGAAAGTCTCCCCAACTCTCAGTTATTATAATTACACTTTCATTAGGAAAAATGGGATTTGGAATTTGGTTTTCTTTATTTGCAGAATAAAGGGACTTATTCAATTATGTAGCAGCCATTTCTGACTGTATATTGTACGTCAGGGATTAGGTATATAAGGTTGAAAGCCACAATTCCTGCTTATAGCCTACAAGGAGACAACGAATATCTAATTAGAATAATAAACATCCAGTTATACAAAATATATATATAATGTGAAAGCACTAAAATGCGTCCCTAGAAGGTGCTGTTTTGAATACGGAAGAGTTGAATCTTGAAAGAATTAGTTGGATAGAGTCAGGGGATTCCAAGTGGAGGAAAGAACTGACAGACACATCCTTGCATGGTATAGCATAATGAATTCCGGAGCTGCTGCTGTAAGGAGTTTCGAGTTTAATCTCCAAAGACGATGGAGCTCTTGCCTTATTCTTAAAACCCCTGTTTGTATGAGATGCACGCTCTCTGGCTGTGCCGTCTGTGAGATGTCTAATCGCAGTTTGCTGCTGACTTCTGGACCGTACCTCTTATCCATTGAAAACTTTGGCAACTGGCTTTTTCTTTTCAGCTTCTCTCTGTCTGGGTTATTTAAACATCTCATGGCTGAATATTCAGACAGCCTTGCCATCTACCTGTTATTCTAAGACCTCTTCCATTTCTCTTAAACAGTTCTTACCCCGGACCTTGGCAACATCTGAAAATGTTCTAATTTCAAAATCACTAATGTGAACATCCCATAACCTATTGTTTTTTTAGCCTGCTTTTTTAAATACTTCGAATATAGCTGTTCCTAGACCTCATTAGGTCTTTAACGGGTGACGTTTCATTTAGGCTGTTAGACCATTTAGACCATTTTCTGTTCTTCCATCTTATCTTCCTTCTTATCTTCACGTCCTCCCTAATTAGCTAATTCACCAGCTAAGTCACTGGTTGCCAGTACCCTAAACTTCTTGTCATTGTATCCTGTGCCTGAGGGTTTAAAAAATCCCAAGCACAGGGAAAGCCCAATTGTCTCTCCAGGTGCTGCTTGAGAAAATCACACAGTACAAAAGATTGAATAATGGTGCCTCTAAATTCTTAATCACTGACGTAAGTTGGGGCCTCAGCATTGCCTGGTAATCCTTGTAAGTTTACTTAATTTATTCTCCCACCTTCTGTAACAGACCTTTATTCTTTTCAGATCTCAGGTTTCTCTGTTCTTTCTTTCAGCAGGTGGCCTTCACTTCCACTTATTGCACTGCAGTTCCTTCCATCTCCCACTACCAGATTGTTCATCCGCCACGCTCCGTACTCATCCTGTAACCTTCCCTCGTGCTGTGGGTCTCATTCTTCCCAGTGGCGCTTGGCCTGTGGATTCTTCCAGCAACACTCCTCTCCCCAAAACGGTCTTCAGCTTCTTTCCCCAAGGATCCTTCTTACCCATATTTAAACAACCCGAAGTTTCTTTTTTTCTTAAACAGTGGCCACAGAACAAAGCAACTTTAATCTCACAGTCACGCTTCAGTTGCTGCTCTCTGCTCTTCGTCAGCGTGAAGTAGGGAGAAGGGGGATCTCTGTCTTCTCTTGCCTCAGCCCACGCCGGTCCGCATTCTGTCCTCTGTGTTCACACAGTTGAGATCACTAGTCTCTCAGATCCAGTGAATACTCACTGTTCTTTACTTAAATGAGAAATTTAACACAAAAATAAGATTAAAGTGACCCTGATTCTACTGAATAGATTCAGCAAAAGTCAGAATTTGCCACACTTAACCATCTCCTTCTCCTCCCCCCTTTTTTTTGATTGCTGAAGTATTTTATTTTTTTAAAGATTTTATTTATTTAATTTGACAGAATCACAGGTAGGCAGAGAGGCAGGCAGAGAGAGAGGGAGAACAGGCTCCCTGCAGAGAGCCCCATGTGGGGCTTGATCCCAGGAATCTGGGATCATGACCTGAGCGGAAGGCAGAGGCTTAACCCACTGAGCCACCCAGACGCCCCTACAGTAAAGAGCTTATAGAACTTACACTAACCAGGATTCAAGTCTTCTGGCTTCTAGTCCAGTTCTTTACAGTTTGTACATGTGCCCATTTGGAGATTAATACTATCTCTCCTAAGGGTAACAAGAGACCCTCTCTAGCCCTGTAACAGCCCCAGTGACCCTGTGGTACTTAGAACCTGTCGACCTGAAAGAATACTTAAATAGCGGCGCATACAGCGGCCCTTAACTCAGCATTTTGGTATTCATGGTTTTTCTCTTCTCTCTGTACCATTTGTATTACTAAGAACTTTAAGTCACTTTACTTTTTAACGTTACATATTTATTTTAAAAGGAAGATTTGTACGCCTGCTATAAATGGAAAACCAGTATCATTTGCTATAAAGACAGGATAACTGAAATCAAGTACACAGAAAATGTCATAGTGTTAGTAGATTCTAGCTAATACTTTTGCCTCAAGCTCTGAGCCTTATTCTTTCCCTTGGTAAAATGTGAAATAAGCAGGTGCAAGTCATTAAAGGCAGACTAGCACCAAACTGAGACTTTTAAAATATATTATCAGATCATGAAAAGGTAACTGTTGGTCACGTGCGTTAGTCCATTTAGCGACCCAGCTGTTACCACACAGCTGTAAGTTCTCGTACTGAGGTTACTTGCCTCCTGCTTTGGAGATACTGACCTGATCTAACAAGTTTACCCTTTCTGTTGGAGAAATTGTAGCGCAGAGAAGTTAAGCGACTTGTCCAAAGCTACGCGGCCTACTAAAGCTTTTAGCTTAGAATCCTGATGATCAGTTCATTTGTTGTTCTTTCTGCTACATGTAAGGAGAAATGATCACGTTGGTACTGATGAAACACTGGTATAATGATTCTTTTTGCTTATTTCGTGTCCTCCAGTTTGTATTTATTATACACGTATAATAGCAAGGAAGGCTTAAAAACCCATTCTGCAGCTTCACACACTTTCCTCCTCCATATCATATCCATATGTGCTTTTTGTGATGTGGGTCTGATAGGAACCCAGCTGCTGTACTGGTGATGGAATTGCTTGTATGGAGAAGATAATCATTGTAAGGATTGTCCTACTATTATTAGTTTCCTAATGTTGCCATAACCAAGTATCACAGACTTAGTGTATGTATTAAGACAATACAGATTTATTATCTTACAGTTCTGGAGATCAGAAATTCAGAAATGGGTTTCCCTGGTTGACATCAAGATGTTGGCCGGGCTATTACTTCTTGAGGCTCTAAGGGAGAATCCGTTCCCTGGCCTTACCCAGCTTTTAGTCTCTCTTCGCGTTTCCTGGCTTGTAGCCCCTTCCTTCGTCTTCACATTTCACTTCGACCCCCCCCCCCCCCCCCCCGCTTCCCTCTTCAGGACCTTTATGATCGTGTTGAGCCCACTTAGTGCTAATCCAAGATAGTTTGACTCACTCTCCGAATTTCATCGTGTCTGCAGTTTCTTCTGCTGTGTAAAGTAACATTTACAGGTTCTGGGGTGGACATTGGGGGGAAGGGGCATTATTCTGCCTACTGTACCTAGAGTCTGAATTGATTGATTCTTTTTTTTTTTTTTGAAATACTAACTATGGGGTACATTTCTAGCATTAGGTGGTCTCTTCAGTCAGCCTACACAAGCTCCTACACAGTCCAACCAACTGATAAATACTGCAAGTGCTCTTTCTGCTCCAACGCTGTTAGGAGATGAGAGGGATGCTATTTTAGCAAAATGGAATCAACTGCAGGCCTTTTGGGGAACAGGAAAAGGATATTTCAACAATAACATTCCACCAGTGGAGTTCACACAAGAAAATCCCTTTTGCCGATTTAAGGTATTAGTATTTCTTTTGATCCTCACTTGAAGAGTGTGTGTAAGAGAGAATGTGATATTTGGATTAAAATAATATGAAGAAAACAGTTGCTTTGTCTTTAGTACTTTTTGAATATGCTACAGTTACACTTTTGTTTTAAGGATACAGAAGTTATTAAGGTGAAGTGCTTTCTTACGTACATGTGATTGAAGGTGACCAGAGCGTGAGTGAAGGGGAAGGGTTGATCAGAATGTAATTTAAGACTGAGGAAAACATGTCAGAAGCAGGGTGGTCTGCTTGGCATCTATGAAGTAGAGACCCCAAGCTAGAATTCAGTGAGAATCATCAAACATTCTCCAGGAATGTGTACTCTAGCCAGCAGAGTACTGGCTAGACAGGTTGTATGTTCTATTTGGCAGGTATAATTCTGTTGTCACTATTATAGCTGGATGCTAAAGCCATTAAAACAGTATAATCTTTTTCTTCCTGATTCCATGCATACCCAACAACCTTCTCCTTTGAATTCGACTTCTCAGAGATTGTTTTGCCAGCCAGTGAATGTATTTAGGTCAACTCGATGGCATATTTTTCATAAATAATGTATTGCAGTCTAGTTTGTACTTCAGCCACTTTTTTTGAAAGACGTGTTTACAGGTTTTTGTAGAGAGCGTGCACGTGTGCGGGGTAAGGGGCAGACGGAGAGAGAGAATCCCAAGCAGATTGTCTGAGGACCGTGGAGCCTGACTTGGGGCTTGATCGCACAACCCTAAGATCCTGACCTGAGCCAAAACCAAGAGCTTACTCGATGAGCCACCTAGGCACCCCAGCCACTTTTCAATAGCACAAAAAGAAAACAAAACCAAACCACTTTTTATTGCCTGTGTCCGTCTCTAATCAGTACGTACGTAAGCCGTGTTTGGGGCTGCAAGGCTGAGGGTCGGGACCCTTCTCAACGTGGTTGGATGACAGAAAGTGA
This sequence comes from Meles meles, assembly GCF_922984935.1. Taxonomy (NCBI): domain Eukaryota; kingdom Metazoa; phylum Chordata; class Mammalia; order Carnivora; family Mustelidae; genus Meles; species Meles meles. The sequence goes on from NC_060067.1 coordinate 6,612,479, forward strand.
CCAGCTTCTCTTACTAAGAACATCTGTTATCACTCTAACAAAAGGAATTTTTAAGTTTATATAATTGGAATTTTAATACTTTTGTGTAGTGACTAAGAGCTATATAGTGGACATAGATTGGATATAACTTTTTTTTAAGTTGATATATAACAACTTCTAAAATGAGAACTAGTCTAGAATGAATTTAAATTCTTTTTTTAGAAGTTGGATTATGGGGCTCCTGGGTACCTCAGTTAGTTAAGTGTCTGCCTCTTGATTTTGGCTCAGGTCATGGTCTTAAGAGTCATGGGATCCAGCCCTGCAGAGGGCTCTTCACTCAGCGGGGAGTCTGCTGGAGGGTCTCTCTCTCCCTCTCTCCTGACCCCTCCCCCACAAGTAAATCTTTTTTTAAAAGTTGCATTATAAGTGGTGACAAAAGAAAAGGCTTCTATCTAAAAGAGTAATTCCTTAGGTATAATTTATCATATTTAATATGATAAGTAACATGCTTCATACAGTTTTGTATTACATGAACCCATAAAACAATGTAGATATTCTTTATAGTGTTATATGTTTGACGGTGTTATTCTACTTTAAAAGTATTTATATTTAGAAAAAACTGTAGTAATCATATCTTCGCTATATCTAAAACTTAGTTTAGGATTCCTTAAGTCAATATAGTAAAATAAATTAGGCCTCAGTCCATGACTTTTGTGGTCATTTTTATAATGACATGCAGAATTGTTTCATCAGAGTTCAGAAATACCCAACAGTAATGACTATCAAACTTTTTTTAGAAGGGAAGGCTATTTGGTTACTCTGTTGAAGAGGAAATTCTAATTTCACTCTAAGATTATATTATTCTTGGGTAAAATAGTTTCTCTTTATCCTTGTGTGATGACCTAGGGCACAGAGTGGTGGCAAGAATAATTATTTCCTTCATTAGCAGACATTAAACCGTTTTCCCTGTTTTAGCAGATACTTAACGTATTAATATTAAACATCTGATGTAAAATTTGTACATAGTTTTGATATTGTTTGTTTTGTCATTCTGCAGGCAGTAGGATATAGTTGTATGCCCAATAATAAAGATGAAGATGGGCTGGTGGTTTTAGTTTTCAACAAAAAAGAAACAGATATTCGAAGCCAACAACAGCAGTTGGTAGAATCATTGCATAAAGTTTTGGGAGGAAACCAGACCCTTACTGTAAATGTAGAGGGTATTAAAACATTGCCAGATGATCAGTAAGTATACATTAAATGTACTACTTATTTCTTTGCGCCGTGGTCCAAAGAGAGTGAGCCAACAGCGTTTTTGTTGCGAAAGCACTAATTCAATCTTTGAGCAGAATATTATTACTCAGATAGTTATTATTCGGTATTTATAACAACATTTGTTTAAAAGCTTTTTTGCTTATCTTGAGAGTTACTTTTATTTTATATAGATTTATGTATCTGTCTATCAGAGGTGGGAGGAGCAGGCAGGGAGAATCTTGTAAGGTCTACACCCAGTGCAGAGGCCAAGTGATCTCACAACCCTGAGATCATGACCTGAACTGAAATCAGGAGTTGGACATTTAAACCAACTGAGCCACCCAGGTGCCCCTTAGTCTTAAGAGTTCTTAACTTACCAGATACTAATGATTCCTTAGATTTTTCGTCAGAAACAGGAAGAAACGTTCATCGTGGCTGTGTGTGCAAATCAAAGGCCACAAAGATGTTATTAGAAAGTTTTAACTGATTACTGTTCATACTCATTCATGGAGAAATATGACTCATTTACTTCTTGTGTCTTCTGTATAATTTTCATACTTAGTGGTAAAAACATTTACTTTGGGATATGTTGGGTTAGAAGAATTATTTTTTTAGAAAAGATTTTATTTATTTGACAGAGATCACAAGTAGGCAGGCTGGCAGAGGGAGAGGGGGACGGAGGCTCCCCGCTGAGCAAAGAGCTCAATGTGGGGCTCGATCCCAGAACCCTGAGACCATGACCTGAGCTTAAGGCAGAGGCTTAACCCACTGGGCCACCCAGGCGCCCCTAGAAGAATTAGTGAAATATAATAACTGAGATCAGATAAGTTCAGCAGAATCTCCAAAGTACTTCTCAATTCTAGAAAAGATAGTAACATTTACGTAGGACTTTGCAGTGAAGCAAACCTTTGATAAGTATCATATGTCTCATTTTAACTGTCATTTAAGTTGATATACAAGTGAACATAACATTAAGTAAGTGTTCCTTATTTTCCAAGATTTAAGAAAATACTATTTTCTCTTCTAAAACGATTACTGAATTCAACTAGCACCTTTCGAAAATCATATGCTACATTGGTACTGAGTTGTAGCTACGAGTTTTGTGCTGTTTTATAACTTGGTTCTTTGTCTCCCAGGACAGAAGTTGTCATTTATGTTGTTGAGCGCTCTCCGAATGGTACTTCTAGAAGAGCCCCAGCTACAGCACTGTGTGCCCATTTTGAACAAGCGCATGTAAAAACACAGTTGCAGCAACTTGGAGTTGCCCTTTCTATGACTAGAACTGAACTTTCTCCTGCGCAAATCAAACAGCTCTTACAGAATCCTCCTGCCGGTACGTTTGTAGTCACAGATTTGAGGAAGTGAAAGATTTAGAGATAAAAATGCTTCCCCTGTTTTGGGAGGTATTAGTTGGTTATTAATAAAACTAGTGTCTATCATGTCTTCTAATTCGGGACAAAGTTTTGAATGTTTCATTGTATTCATTCATTTAGCTTTCATATTTTATCGTTAATATGCTTGTTAGAAATGTTGGGAAATGACAAACTAAAGAGAATCCATAATCCATCTACCCAAAGGTAATTTACTTTTAATATTTTTATTTTCTTCTAACTTGTGCTGAGAATTCGAGTAAAACCTAAGTAAGTGTTCTCACCAAAAAAGATGATGTAGAGGGCATAACTAGATTGACTGTGTTACAGATCCAGTTTATCTCCTTCCCACAGAAATAGCTACTCCTACTAATTTATTAGTCTTTTACCTGTGATTTGAATATAGCATATGTACATGTAAATCCTTAAAACAAAAAAAGGATTCTGCACTATACATCTACTGCGACTTGCCTTTTCAGTTGTAGTATTTCGTAGCCCTTCCCATCCCATACCAGTACACACTGGTAAATACTCTTTTTAAAAATCTACATGGAATACCACGGATGTACCTTACTTCACTTCACTTCTATGTCATTTCCACCTTTTCATCATTATAAACCATGCGACAATTAAACAGCCTTGCAAATATGTCTTTTAGAATAGCTCTCTGGTAATGAAATTTGAGTCGAGATTAGGTATATTTTATGTATTGTTAGATACTGCCCGGTTGCTCTCCAAAGAAAGTTGTATACATACTGTGACCGGAATGTGTTCTGTTTCTCCTGTTTTTCTTCTTTAATATTTTCTCATTTTGGTCTATTTTTGCCAGCAATGAGATTATCAGTCTTTTTTAATTTTGCCATTCTGTTGAAAAATCACTTACTTTCATTACCATTTCCCGATTTCTAATCATTTGAGCATTATGTTTATTAGCCGTGTTTGTATCTTTAGTGAATTAACATTTCATGTCCTTTGCCCATTTTCTATTAGATATTTTTGTCTTCCTTTCTGATTTATAGGAGCTTTTTCTATTTTCTGGAGGTTAATCTATTATCCTATAGGTTGTAGATATTTCCTTTCAGTCTACAATTTTTTTCAAAGCTTTATCCTCACAAAAATTTTCATTTTTGTAATTTTCACACTGAATAGTCATTTTTCATTACAGCTTCTGGATTTTTTTAAATCTTACTTTAGGCAGGCCTTTCCCATACAAATAATTATAAAAACAGTGAATAGTTTCTTTCAGAAAAAGTATTTCTCCTTTTTGTAGGTGTTGATCCTATTATCTGGGAACAAGCCAAGGTGGATAACCCTGATTCAGAAAAGTGAGTATACCTTCATCTTATTTTCAAATAAGGACTAATATTTGCTGAAGAATGTTGACACCTGGCTGGTTCAGTCGGTAGAGCATGAAACTCGTGGTCTCAGGATTATAAGTTCAAGTCCCACGTTGGGCTGGGAGCCTACTTGTTGACTGACAAGGCTGTATAGTGTGGTGAAAACCTTGAAATCTGAGTATCATTCCCCTAATTTTGCCTTTAAAAGTATAAGTTTTGACTGAACTTTATTTCTTTATTCGTAAAATAAGAAAGTTGAAAAAAATCTGTGATTTAACATTGTTGATTTCATAGTCATTGATCTGTCTTTGAACCCTAGAAATTTATTGTGAAATTACATGAATGTTATTACAAAAGCCCTAATTTCTGGTACTTTGTAATAATAGTAAAAGGCTTAAGATCTGATAATTAACCACTTGGATTTCTTCAGGTTAATTCCTGTACCCATGGTGGGTTTCAAAGAACTTCTTCGAAGACTGAAGGTTCAAGACCAGATGACTAAGCAGCATCAGACCAGATTAGATGTAAGCATTTAGCTTCATTCTCTGCCTCTGGCAATAGTTAAAAGAGATTATAGACACTTCTTTTTACTGTGTGGATTACTATTATGTCTTAGAGTTAAATAATACGGAGCATGCTGTAAAATTAACAATTATAGTTTTGTGCAGCTGCTTAGTAGAGAGCCTTAGCCTCTAAAATCATGTAAATCTGATTTGGTGTATTTTAACAAAGAATTTAGAATTGTTGGCTTACCATTGCTATTAGGCTGTTACATCCTTTTGCAGCCAGGGAATGCATATTATTATTATTTTGGGGTGGGCGGGGGGCTTTTTAAATTTAAACTCAATTAGTTAACATACAGTGTATTACTAATTTCAGAGGTAGAGTTCAGCGATTCATCAGTTGCATGTAACATCACCCAGTTACCCCATCCCCCCATGCACCACCCTTCCAGAAACAGTTTGTTCCCTGTAGTTAGGAGTCTCTTATGGTTTGACTCCCTCTCTGTTTTCATCTTACTTTATTTTTCCTGGGTTTGATTCTTTCACTAACCAGAATCATGCTGTATGTATTGTCCTTTGATGTGCTTGTTGGAGATGTTCTTAGCCTATGACACTCCTTTTATCCCTTATATATTCAACAGAATTAGTGTCACTCTTTGGGTTGCTTCATTCTGTTGTTATAATTTTTTTTTTTTTTAAGATTTAATTTTTTTTTTATTTGACAGAGAGATTGCAAGTAGGCAGAGAGCCAGGCAGAAAGAGAGAAGCGGGGAAGCAGACTCCCTGCTGAGCAGAGAGCCAGATGTGGGGCTCGATCCCAGGACCCTGGGATCATGACCTGAGCCAAAGGCAGAGGCTTTAACCCACTGAGCCACCCAGGTGCCCCTGTTGTTATAGTTTTGCCCACTTTTGTGCACAGACTTGAGCACAGGGGCTGGAATTTGAGGAGAGCAGTGTCAGTTTGAGTCCCTGGCAGTCTGAGGTGAAGGCATGTTAACTTGGCATTGAGCAGGTGGCAGGCTGTGCATGCTGACTTAGGCAGGAGGGCAGCTGGACTATGGATTTGGGGCTCACAGGCCAATGGCATCTGTCTGTGAGGAGACGCGTTTGCCGTTAAACTTCTGTTTTTCTGGGAAACTCTGTCTCTCTTTCTATTCTGAATGAAAGCCTTGCTGGATAGTGTTCTTGGCTCTAGATTTTTTTCTTTTAGCACTTGGAATTTATCATGCTGCTCTCTTATGGCCTGCAAAGTTTCTGCTGAAAAACCCACTGATAGCCATATGGGGTTTCCCTTGTATGTAACTGCTTTCCTTTCTCTTGCTGCTTTTAAAATTCTCTCTCTATCACTACTTTTGGCCATCTTATTTACTTTGTGTCTTGGTGCAGACCTCTCTGTGTTGGTTTTGTGGGGGGCTCTCTGTGCCTCCTGGATCTGGATTTCTCTTTCCTTCCCTAGATTCAGGATTTTTTCAGCTCTTATTCCTTCAGACAAATCTGCCCCCTTTTCTTGCTCTTCTCCTCCTGGGATCCCTATCATGCAACTGTCATGCTTGATAGTGTTGCTGAGTTCCATGGGTCTATTCCCATTTTGGGTATTATTTTCCCCCTCTCATCTGCTCAGCTTGATTACTTTTCATTACTCTGTCTTCCAGGTGGCTGATGTGTTCTTCTGCTTCCTCTTGTTTGCTGTTTATTCTCTTTTTAATTTCATCTAGTGAGTTCATTATCAGTAATTGGTTCTTTTTTAAGTCTCATCTCTTGGTGGAGGGTCTCATGGAGGTCGTGCACTCTTTTCTCAATTTTAGCACGTGTCTTTATGAGCATTACTTTAAATTTGCTGCCAGACGGATTACTTATCTGCATTTCATTTAGGTCTCTTGCTCTGATTTTGTTCTACTCTTTGATTTGGGACATATGCCTCTGTCTCCTCATTTTGTCTGCTATTGTGTCTGTTTCTATGTTAGGAAAGTCGGCTGTGTCTCCCGCACTTGAGGGTAGCGACTTTATGAAGAGGCCCTGCAGTGCAGTGTCTCCACAGAAAAGGCTGCATCAAGGTGTCTCCTAAGTGTTTTGCTCCGGGGTGTCCTAACATGGCGAGCTCTGTTTGCCTTCGGTACAGCCTGCAATGGCTCTCTGCCTGTTGTGGGCAGAGTCTGGTGCCTGTAGTGTTGGTGGGCCAGTCCAGGGTTGCCTTGGGCTTGAGTTGAGTCAGAGCAGGTGTTTGCCAGAGATGAAGTAGCACCAAACTGCAGGCACTTTCCCTGTGTTGTCCCCTGAGAAGCTGCTGCTGGCGGGTGGGGCCCGCAGTCAGACCAGCTGCCTGCCCTAGCCCGCCGCTGGACTCAGAGTCAGACTGGTATGTGGTTATCTTCCCCTCTCCCTGGAGCAGGACTCACTGTGGAGTGATGCCGGCCCTTGTCTGCGCTGCATGCGCACTGCCAGGCTGTGGCACTGTGTGGTGGATCGCCTTCGCCTGGCCTTTTGTCCGTGTTGGGCTGTGGAGTCTGTCCTGCCAGTTTTCAGGTTGCTTTCTGGGTTATTTATGCCGATGTGGGTGTTCTCTAGGCAGCCACGCGGCAAGAGGTGAGCCTTGGGTCCTCCTACTCTGCCATCTTCCCAGCAGCCTCTTGCATATTATTTTCTTAATTAAACACTTTTATTTATAAGTCCTTACCAAAACAAAGGCTAAAGTTGTGATCCTTTTTTTTATTGTGTCAGTCACCACACAGTACATCATTAGTTTTTGATATAGTGTTCAAGATTCATTGTTTACGCATCACACCCAGTGCTCGATGCAATACGTGCCCTCCTTAATACCCACCACCAGCCTCACCCACCTCCCCTCTAAAACCCTCTGTTTGTTTCTCGGAGTCCACGTCTCTTGTGGTTCGTCTCCCCCTCCAATTTCCCCCCCTTCACTTTTCCTTTCCTTCTAATGTCTTCCCATGTTATTTCTTACGTTCCACAAGTGAAACCATATGATAATTGATTCTCTCTGCTTGACTTACTTCATTCAGCATAATCTCCTCCAGTCCCATCCATGTTGATGCAAAAGTTGAGTATTCATCCTGACTGCTGAGTAATATTCCATTGTATATATGGACCACATCTTCTTTATCCATTCGTCTGTTGAAGGGCATCTCGGCTTTCCACAGTTTGGTGATTATGGCCATTGCTGCTATGAACACTGGGGTACATATAGCCCTTCTTTTCACTACATCTGTATCTTTGGGGTAAATACCCAGTAGTGCAATTGCCAGGTCATAGAGTAGCTCTATTTTTAATTTTTTTGTGGACACTCTACACAGTTTTCCAGAGTGGCTGCACCAGCTTGATTCCCACCAACAGTGTAAGATGGTTCCCCTTTCTCCGCATCCTCTCCAACATTTATTGTTTCTTGCCTTGTTAATTTTTGCTGTTTTAACTGGTGTAAGGTGGTATCTCAATATGGTTTTTAATTGTATTTCCCTGATGGCTAATGGCGAAGAACATTTTTTCATGTGTCTACAAGCCATCTGTATGTCTTCATTGGAGAAGTGTCTGTTCATGTCTTCTGCCCATGTTTTGACTTGATTATCTATTTTTTGGGGGTTGAGTTTGAGAAGTTCTTTATAGATTTTGGGTATAAGCCCTTTGTCTGTAATGTCATTTGTGAATATATTCTCCCATTCCTTGGGTTTCCTCTTTGTTTGTTTGTTTTTTAAAGATTTTATTTATTTATTTGACAGGCAGAGATCACAAGTAGGCAGAGAGAGAGGAGGAAGCAGGCTCCTCGCGGAGCAGAGAGCCCGATGTGGGGCTCGATCCCAGGACCCTGGGATCATGACCTGAGCTGAAGGCAGAGGCTTAACCCACTGAGCCACCCAGGCGCCCCTCCTCTTTGTTTTGTTGACTGTTTCTTTTGCTGTGCAGAAGCTTTTTATCTTGATGACGTCCCAGAAGTTCATTTTTGCTTTTGTTTCCTTTGTCTTTGGAGATGTGTCTTTGCAAGAAGTTGCTGTGGCCGATGTCAAAGAGGTCACTGTCTATGTTCCCCTCTAGGATTTTGATGGATTCCTATCTCATATTGAGGTCTTTCATCCACTTTGAGTTTATCTTTGTGTGTGGTGTGAGAGAGTGGTCGAGTTTCATTCTTCTACACATAGCTGTCCAGTTTTCCCAGCACCAGTTACTGAAGACACTTTTTTCCACTGGATATTTTTTCCTGCTTTGTCAAAGATTATTTGACCATAGAGTTGCAGGTCCATATCTGGACTCTCTACTCGGTTCCACTGGTCTGTGTGTCTGTTTTTGTGCCAGTACCATGCTGTCTTGGTGATCATAACTTTGTAATAGAGCTTGAAATGAGGCAACGGGATGGTCCTAACTTGGTTTTTCTTTTTCAGCATTTCCTTGGCTATTCGGGGTGTTTTCTGGTTCCATACAAATTTAGGATTGTTTGTTCCAGCTCTTTGAAAAATGCCAATGGTATTTGGATTGGGATGGCGTTGAAAGTATAGGTGGCTCTGGGCAGCGCAGACTTTTAACAGTGTTTATTCTTCCGTGAGCATGGACTGTTTTCCCATCTCTTTGTGTCTTCTTCAGTTTCTTTCATGAACGTTCTGCAGTTCCTCGAGTACAGATCCTTTACCTCTTCAGTTAGGTTTTTGGTGCTATTGTAACCAGAATCAATTCTCTCATTTCCCTTTCTACAGTTTCATTGTTAGTGTATAAGCAGCTGATTTCTGTGCACTGATTTTTGTATCCTGCCACGTTACTGAATTGCTGTGTGAGTTCTAGTAATTTGGGGGTGGAGACTTTTGGGTTTTCCATATAAAATGTCATGTCATCTGCAAAGAGAGAGAGTTTGACTTACCTTTTATTTCTCTTTGTTGTCTGATTGCTGTTGCTAGGACTTCCAGTACTATGTTGAACAAGAGTGGCGAGAGTGGGCGTCCTTGTTGTGTTCCTGATCTCAATGGAATGACTGTCAGCTTTTCCCCATTGATAATGACATTCACTGTCAGTTTTTCATAGATGGATTTGGTGAAGTTGAGGAATGTTCCCTCTGTCCCTATACTCTGAAGAGTTTTAATCAGGAAAAGATGCTGTACTTTGTCACATGCTTTTCTGCATCAATTGAGAGGACCATGTGGTTCTTCTCTTAGTCATTTGTTCTGTCACCTTGATTGCTTTGCGAATGTTGAACGAACCTTGCATCCCAGGGATGAATCCCACCTGGTCATGGTGGATAATCTGTTTAATGGGCTGCTGGATCCTGTTTGCTAGGATCTTGTTGAGAATCTTTGCACCCATATTCCTCAGGGATGTTGGTCTGAAATTCTCCTTTTTGATGGGGTCTTCGCCTGGTTTGGGGATCAGGGTAATGCTGGCTTCATAGAAAGAGTCTGGAAGTTGTCCTTCTGCTTCTATTTTTTGAAACAGCTTCAGGAGAATAGGTACTCTCTCTTCTTTGAATGTTCGGTGGAATTCCCCAGGGAATCCATCAAGTCCTGGGCTCTTGTTTTTTTGGGAGGTTTTTGATCACTGTTTCAGTCTTGTTACTAGATACTGGTCTGTTCAGCTTGTCAGTTTCTTCTGTTTCAGTTCTGGAAGTTTATAGGTTTCCAGGAATGCATCCATTTCTTCTAGGTTGCTTAACTAGTTAGCATATAACTGTTGATAATAATTGCTGATGAATGTTTCTATTTCCTTGTGTTAGTCATGATCTCTCCCCTTTCATTCATAATTTTATTAGTTTGGGTCCTTTCTCTCTTCTTTCGGATTCGTCTGGCCAGTGGTTTATCGATCTTATTCTTTCAAAAAACCAGCTTCTAGTTTTGTTGATGTGTTCTACTGTATCTCTCGTTTCTAATTCATTGATCTCTGCTTTAATCTTAATTATTTCCCTTCTTGTGCATGGGGTAGGCTTAATTTGTTGTTGATTCTCCAGTTCTTTAAAGTGTAAAGAGAGTTTGTGTATTCAGGATTTTTCTTTCTTTCTTTCTTTCTTTTTTTTTTTTGAGGGAGGCTGGAATGGCTTATGTATTTAGGCCCTTAGGACCACCTTTGCCACATCCCATCGGTTTTGGGCCAGTGTGTCTTCATTCCCATTGGTTTCCATGCATTGTTTAAGTTCTTCTTTGATTTCCTGGTTAATCCAAACATTCTTGAGCAGGGTGGTCTTTAGCGTCTAAGTTTTTGAATGTCTTACAAACTTTTTCTTTTTTTCTTTTTCTTTTTCTTTTTTTTTACAAACTTTTTCTTGAGATTGAGTTCCAGTTTCAAAGCGTTGTGGTCTGAGAATATGCAGGGAATAATCTCAGTCTTTTGGTGTCAGTTGAGACCTGATTTGTGACCCAGTATGTAGTCTATTCTGGAGAAAGTTCCATGTGTGCTCGAAAAAAATGAGCATTCTGTTGTTTTAGGGTGGAATATTCTGTGTATATATGAGGTCCATCTGATCCAGTGTGTCCTTCAAAGCTCTTGTTTCTTTGTTGATTTTCTGCTTAGATGGTCTGCCTGTTGCTGAGAGTGGCGTCTTAAGATCCCCTACACTTAATGTTTTCTTATCAGTATGTCTTTTTACTTAACAGTTGCCTTATGTAATTGGCTGCTCCCATGTTGGGGCATAAATATTTACAATTGTTAGATCTTGGTGGATAGACCCTTTAAGAATGATGTGGTGTCCTTCTGTATCTTTGACTACTACAGTCCTTAGCTTAGAATCTAATTTGTCTAATATGAGAATCGCTACCCCAGCTTTCTTTTCAGACCCGTTGGCATGAAAGATGCTTTTCTACCCCTTCACTTCCAGTCTGGATGTATGCTTAGGTCCAGAATGCTTCTCTTGCAGACAGCATATGGACGGGTCCTGTTTCATTATCCGTAACCTGTGCTGTTTTATGGGCCCGGTTAGGCCATTCATGTTGGGAGTGATTATTGAAAAATGTGTTTTATTGTCATCCTATTGCCTGTGAGGATCTTGCTTCTATGGATTGTCTCTATATTTCTGTTCTGTTACCACTCTTGGGGTCTTTCTTTTATAGAACCCCCCTCCTTAGTATTTCTGGTAGTGCCAGCTTGGTGGTCATATAATCTTTTAGTCTTTGCTGGTCTTGGAAGCTCTTTATCTCTCCATCCATTCTGAACGTCAGCCTTGCTGGATAAAACATTCTTGGCTGCATGTTCTTCTCATTTAGTGTCCTAAATATGTCTTGCCAGCCCTTTCCGACTTGCCAGGTCTCTGGGGACAGGTCTGGTGTTCCTCTGATGTTCCTCCCTCTGTACATAAAGAATCTCTTCCCCCAGCTGCCCTGAAGACAATTTCTCTAAATTTCTGATTCGCGAATTTCACGATCACATGTCTGGCGGTCTTTCTGTCCTCGTTGATCTTGGGGGTGTTTTCTCTGCCTCTAGGCCAGGAACAAGGCCTGGTGCGTTATTTTCAGTCAGTCTGACTTGGGCGGAGTTGCCCTGCCCATCAAGGGGCCCGGCTCCGTGGAAACCGTTTTTTTCAGGCTTTTGCTCTCTGGGGGTTTTGTTCTCTGGCAGTTTTTCTGCCTTTTCAGAGGGTGAGAGCAAAGTAGAAACTGTCCGCACCCAGACCTGCGCCTGCTTCTCTGCCACAGTTTGCTCCTCTCTGAATGGTCCAGAGCACAGATTCCGCCTCTCTGCAAACTCCATTCAGCACCGCAGCCTCCCACAGGCAGCGCGCATCCCCAGCCACCGTCTCAGTGGTCGCCCGAGGACCCCTTGTCCCTGTCCTCCCATGCCACCAAAACGGCGAGCGGTACTGGTCCGGGTGAGCCCGGTCCTGGTGGCTGCCAGTTCCCAGGACCGCTGACTCGAGCCCGTGCCAGGTGCGCTCAGCCCTGGCGACGGTGAGGCAGCGGAGGTGGCTGTGGGGGTCGCCGCCAGCCCCAGGGACCGCCGACTGGAGCCCGGGCCAGCGCGCTCCGGTGCGGGCAGACGCGGCTGCGGCCGTCCTGTGACCACGGGCTTCGGTCTGTGCGTGCGGCTGCCCCGTCTCAACAGTTGTCCCTGAGATCGCTGACGTTCTGTTTGAGCGCTCTTACCAGGCCCTCCCCACTTGCGGCCACCAGTCTCCCAAGTTACTGCTGGTCCCCAAGTGCGGGCATTTCCGCACCGGGGTATGACTTCCCAGCGGCTCGCTTCTCTGGCGGCTCCCTCCCCTTCTGTGTGCGCTCCCGGCGCTCCCCGCCATCGTCCGCCGGCCCTGCGGAGATGCGGAAGTGTGTCATCTGCACGTCAGGCTGATGTCACCGGTGTTCCGAGCGCCCCGGTAGGTAGCTGGTAGGTAGCTAGTCCTTTCAGGGGACCGGTTGCAACAGGGTCTCCTGCTGCTCCGCCATCTGGCCTCTCCTCCCGGTTGTCGTTCTCTCGGTTGGCGGCAGTCGTAGATGAATGAAGCACGTGCATTCCTGAGTGCTGACGTCTAGCTAGTATCTTACGAAGTAGACTTTATAATCAAATACTTACCGGCTCGTAACGGTTACCTCCAACTCTCTTCCGCAACTTCTGCAACATACTCGTGCAGACGGAAGAGTGAAAAGCGCCCCGCTTTACCCACAGCGCCTTTTGCGGTCTGCTGGCTCTGGTACAGGTTCTCCCGCGGGGGGCGCCCGGGGGGAGGGGGGCACAGTGGATTCAGCCTCTGCCTTCGGCTCAGGTCATGGTCTCAGGGTCCTGGGATCGAGCCCCGCATCGGGCTCTCTGCTCAGCGGAGAGCCCGCTTCCTCCTCCGCCTCTGCCTGCTTCTCTGCCTACTTGTGATCTATCTTTCTCTGTCAAATAAATAAAAAAGAAAAAAAAGTTCTCTCACATACATTGACCCAGTGTCTGCTTTGGTATAATTTACACCCGTTCTCTCTGGCACTGATTTGTAGGTAATCACTGTGCTTCCTGTGGTAGCCCTACACATATTTGAACGTTGTGATCATTTCTTCCTATTATTCTCTTCTCTGGCTGTAAACTTAAGCATGGGTTTTCATGGGACATGATTTCCAGAGCCTTCATTATCTTTGGGCTGGACACAGTGGGTTTATCAGGATCATTTTTTTTTTAATAAACATATAATGTATTTTTATCCCCAGGGGTACAGGTCTGTAAATCGCCAGGTTTACACACTTCACAGCACTTACCATAGCACATACCCTCCCCCCAGCAACCCTCTGTTTGTTTTGTGAGATTAAGAGTCTCTTATGGTTTGTCTCCCTCCTGATCCCATCTCGTTTCATTTATTCTTCTCCTACCCCCCAAACCCCCATGTTGCCTCTCACTTCCTCATATCAGGGAGATCACATGATAGTTGTCTTTCTCCGATTGACTTATTTCACTAAGCATGATACCCTCTAGTTCCATCCACGTCGTCACAAATGGCAAGATTTCATTTCTTTTGATGGCTGCATAGTATTCCATTGTGTATATATACCACATCTTCTTTATCCATTCATCTGTTGATGGACATCTAGGTTCTTTCCATAGTTTGGCTGTTGTAGACATTATCAGCATCATTTTTTAAATGAGTTGCCACGGTACTATAAATTGGAATGACCACAGTTCTCCAAAGAAAGACCAAAGAAGCTGGACCCTCTGGTTTTTCGTCTTAGTAGAGGTTTGTCAATTTTGTTGATCTCATCAGAGGACCAAGTTTTTGGTCTCCATTAATTTTTCTCTAGTATTCTGTTTATTATTTCATTTCTCTTTTTAATCATTTTCTTCTGCTTGCTTTAGGTTTATTTTTCTCTTTTTCTGGTTCCTTTAGGTAGCAGTTTAGGTTATTAATTTGAGACTTTTTTCCTAGTACAGCATTTAATGCTAATAATTTCCTTCTCAGCACTGCTTTAAGTCCCACAAAATCTGATAGTCATATTTTCATCTCTGATACATTACAAATATTTCCTAATTTCACTTGAGAGTAGTTTTTTTGACTAATTGTTTCATTTCCACATGTTTGGAGCTTTTCCTTTTCCTTTTGTTGATTTCTAGTCTAGTTCTTTTATGGTCAGAGAACTTTGATTTCCGTTGTTTTAAGGTTTTTAACCCACATTCCTTTGAAAAGAATGTAGATGATGATGTTTTGGCTGGAGTTTTCTATTAGAGTCAGTGAGATCTGGTTGGTAGATTGTTCAAGGTCTTTATTTTTGTTGATTTTTCTGTTTACTAGTTCTATTTTTCCTTAGTTATTGCTGGTTGAGAAAACCACTGTATTCTTTTGTGTCTGGAAGCCCGCCAACTTCTCAAAACTGGGGTGGGGGAAGTGCCTAATATACATAGTATCAAACGTGGCTACCTACTTTTGTTCCCTCAGCATGACCTGTCACTGGAAAGTTTCCTTCGAAGGTGACCTGTCCAGGTGTACGTACTAAAATATGTCTGGCACAATCTTCTTATTCTTACCCTCTTTCTTAAAACCTCTTAGTATAAGCCATGCCATAGAATGATTGATCATGATAGGAACAACTATGGATTAATTCAGAATGGGTAGCTTTAATGAAATCAGATTTAGCTCCCATCTGTAAGGTTAAGACTTCATAAGACAGAACAGTATGATTTCAAGCCAGGCAAAGAGCAAATCCAAGACACAGAGGCATAGAAATGTATTTGGTTGTGTGATTAAGATCTTTCCTTTTCCCTTACGCTTGATCACTCCCTCTTAAGTATTTTGTAACAGCTAAGACTAGACTATACTGTACTTTCCAGAGTTAGTGGAAACTTAATGGTCTATTAAGGCCACTCCTGGATGTCACTTTATAGCTGTTAACTTTTTCCATTCATGGGCTGGTTGTTAATATTACTAAAAATTCCTTGTTTCTGAAGTATATGTTTTATTTTTCTGTATGCTTTGTCTTATCACTAAATTTCCTAGAGCTCTTAAACCTTTGAATGGTACTTTTTAATTTTCAGATCCACAAAGGGGAAGAAATGTAAAGCAGATTTAAAGAGTTTATATTTTGAGAGATGACTGTCTCATTTTAGAATTAGATTTTGCATATAGATAACCCTGATATTTGTGATGTCTGTACTTACCTTCAAAACTTTTTAAAATAGATCATATCTGAAGACATCAGTGAGTTACAGAAGAATCAAACTACGACTATGGCCAAAATTGCACAATACAAGAGGAAACTCATGGACCTTTCCCACAGAACCTTACAGGTAGTACTTTGCAAATTTTTTTTGAACATTCTTAAGACTGTATGTGAGACCATGCTTAATAGAGAATTACATAGTGAAAGGAAGTAAGAGTAATTTGAAAATGAAAGTACTGATCTTTTCTCAGTAAAACTTAGGCAGTGGAGGAGAGGTCTCACAGGAGTGGGTGAAGAAAGTAAATACATTCTAAAATTCACATCTTACTGAGAGGGTAGAACCAGTGAAGAAATAAATCGTCTTGGTGCAAAGAAAGCCGGTATCAGATCACTAATGTTTTCATAAAAGTGGTATGGAAAAAAAACTCTCGATTTTCAGTGCTAGAAAGGGGAGTATAACCATTAATGAAAAAACAGGATGAAAAACAACAACAGAACTTCAAAATTAGCAAAAGGGAAGAAAAGCATGAACAACAACAAAAATTGAAATTGTAAACTATCATGAAGACAGAAACATACCTACCAGAATCAATGGAATACAGGAAGAGCTGTAGACAGAGTAAAATTTATAGCCTTTAAGCCTTCATTTTAAAATACAAACACAAAAATAAGGAACCTAGTACTCACGAAGTTAGAACATCAAGAGAGGCTGGTAAGAGAGAAACAAAGATGTGAAATGAGTGAAACCAGAAAATTAATCATGGTACAGAAAATAAGTTGAAAGCTGTATCTTTGAAAAGTTCTTTTAAAATAGCTAAGTATTTTATGAGTCTGAAGAAGGAAAAGAATTAGCAGTGAGAAAAGAAACATTACTATAGATAACACAGAACAGAATGAGAAGATACGACATGCAGTTCACAGCACCAAATTTGGGAGCTGGAGAAAATCGCTAAATTTTGCTGATTGCAATTTTGCTAAAAACTCATCAACAGAGACGCAAACATCTTAAATAGACTATAGAAACAATTGAGAAACTTACAAATATCAACCATGGAAAAAATACCAAGGCCAGATAGTTTGATTGATGAACTCTAACCACTAAAGAGCTAATTCCGAAGTCGTAGGAAATATATATAGACCATCTCCTCATTTTTTAAAATAACTTCGAGATAAAATTCACCAGCCATACGACACACCCATTTAAAGTATACAGTTTGGTGGTTTTTAGTATATTTAATCTGTGCAACATTGCTACCATCGATTTTTGAAATTTTCGTCGTCCTAAGAAGAAACTCCATCCCTAGTAGCAGTCAGTCACTCCCCATTTCATCCAGACCTCCCAGCCCTAGGTAGCCACTTTCTGTCTCTACGGATTTGCCTGTTCTGGACGCTTCAGATGACTGGAACAGGAGGCGTGCGATCTTCTGTGACCGGCTTCTGTCATGTAGCATATGATGTTTTCAGGGTTCATCTGTGTTGTAGTATGTAATACTTCTTTTTATTGCTGAATAATATTCCATAATATTTTTAATCTGTTCATCAATTGATGAACGTTTTGGTTGTTTCCCGTTTGGTTATTATGAATGTTGCTGTTAACATTGGTGTACAAATGTTTGTGTGTATGTATGCCTGCATTTTTCGTGGGTCCATAAGCCTACCATTGGAATTACCTGATCATGTGTAACTCTGTTTAACGTTTTGAAGAACTGCTAAAAACTGTGTTCCAGAGCAGCCGGGCTATTTTACATCTGTTTTTGATCCCCCAAAATAAAAATCTAGTAACAGATATGTCTAATAAATAGAGATAGAAATTTTGCTAAGTGAAAGCAGCCAGATTTAAAGGCTACATATGACATGATTCTGTTTTTATGGTGTTAGGCAAAAAGCAAAACTAGAGACGGAGAACAGATGCATCGTTGCTAGGGGCGGGTAGTCGGGAGAGGAGGAACTACAAGGAGTTAATGGAAATGTTCTGTGTCTTGATTGTGGCAATGGTAACGTGACTTTATCAAGATGCATAGTAACTGTACACCTCAAGTGGGTGGATTTTGTTCTAATGTGGATTAGACCTCAGTAAATCTAATCTAAAACAACAGTGCAGTAGTTTCAAATGAAATATAAGCAAAACGATTCCAACTACTTATCAAATCCTGTAAGAATATACTGTGACTGAGTGAGGTTTATTTCAGGGATGTGGGGTTGGTTTTATAACAGGAAATCTATCAGCATATAATTATCAGCATATAATTTACGATCAACACATTAAAGAAAATATGAAAAAGATTGTTAGCAAAAATTCAAAGAAAGCACTAAAATCACATTTCAGAAAGTATTATTATTGTGTTACCTTGGAGGTTTTCATAAATATATAAAGGTAAGTAGCTAACAAACATTGGAAAAGATTTTTTGCTAATGACGTGATTGTGTATCTAGAAAACTCAAGGAAAAAGACAATATGGTAAGATGTCTAGATACAAGGTAAAGGTACAAAAACCAAAATTTCTTTATGCTGCTAGTGGAAATAGGAAAATATTCCATTTACTATGATGAAAAAATTATAAAATACTTAGGAATAAATTTATGAGGGAAGTAAAAAATGTGAAATAAAGTCTTTACAAATAGACATATAAACCTCTTAGGTGCGACTTACTGTTCATTTTATAAGATTAAAAAAATACAACTTTTAAAGCCCTAATTAAAATCCTTCAGTTCATAAAGAATAGGTTTTGGCAATAGCTTTTGGGGAAACAAAATAGTGAAAGGGACTTGTCAGATTTTAGAACCTGTTTTAAAGGTTCTGTAACAAATCAGTGTGGGATTGGCATAGGATTGGACAAAAAAGATCAATGGAACAGAACAGAGAACCCAGAAATAGATGCCAGTATAACTTAAGATTTAGTATGATAAATGATAATATTTCAGTTCCGTAGGTTTATGTAATAAAAATGCTAGAGTAACTGGCCCTCTAGGGGAAAAAAAATGGACTGCTGTGTTTTACCACAGACAAAAAATGAGTGGATGAAAGAGATTTAACTCTAAGAAATTTATGAAGAAGCTACATGTACAGCCCTAGGGACTGGAGAGATTTTTGGCCAGAAAGCCAGGAACTAGAAAACAAAATTGGCTACATAATTAGAAAATTTTCTATAGCAAAAGGTGCCAGAGCCATTTGCCAATGGTCGTGTGACAGATACCAGAAAAAATTGAATTTGCAAATGGCACTAATTATTCATACTATACAAAGATATCCTTCAATTTTGACCAAAAAACCCAACTGAGGGGTGCCTGGGTGGTTCAGTGGGTTAAAGCCTCTGCCTTCGGCTCATGTCATGATCTCAGGGTCCTGGGATTGAGCCCCGCATCGGGCTCTCTGCTCAGTGGGGAGCCTGCTTCCCTCTCTCTCTGCCTGCCTCTCTGCCTACTTGTGATCTCTGTCTGTCAAATAAATAAATAAAATCTTAAAAAAAAAAAAAAAAAAGCCCAACTGAAATATGGGCAAAGAATGTGTAAAGGCAGTTCACAGAAGAGCAAATGCAAAGTAGTTCTTCACTTTTAAAAGATGTTTCTTTAATTTTCAGGAAAGGGCAGATTAAAGAAAAAATGTGGGCTCCATTTGTACTCGTTCAGGGAAAATTCAAACAACTTATTGCTGATTGGAATGTGGGGAAAGGGGTACTTTCATGTGGCCTATGAATCTAAATTGTTTGTGAAACAGTTTAGCTTCTTTTAGACTAAAAACATGCTTTTAACCCCAGCAGTTTCATTCTTGGGGGTGGGAGGTCTATATAAGCGAATCTATAGATATAAAAATATTTATTACAGGGGCGCCTGGGTGGCTCAGTGGGTTAAAGCCTCTGCCTTCGGCTCAGGTCATGATCTCAGGGTCCTGGGATCGAGCCCCGCATCGGGCTCTCTGCTCCGCGGGGAGCCTGCTTCCTCCTCTCTCTCTGCCTGCCTCTCTGCCTAGTTGTGATTTCTCTCTGTCAAATAAATAAAAAATATTAAAAATATATATATTTATTACAGTATTTATAATATCAAAACTAGAGACAACATATATGCCTCTCAATAAGAGGAATAAATAAATAATTGGTCATTAATGCATGAAAAATTATGCAGGCATTAACAACAAATTAGAGGCATGGATCAGCACACTAATGCAGACCGCCAAGTAAAAATCCGCAAACCTGATTCAAATCCTGAACTGTTAAGATTCCTGCTGTATTCTTAGTGTATGGTTGAGCTGGTTTCTTTCACCTGACTGCAGTAGAATTCGTCGCATAAGTAAAGAGAAGCATGATTCTGTCGGCATTGCTGGCGGCTTTTCTTCACGCAGGTCCTGATCAAGCAGGAAATCCAGAGGAAGAGTGGGTACGCCATCCAGGCGGACGAGGAGCAGTTGCGAGTCCAGCTGGACACGATTCAGTGTGAACTGAACGCACCCACCCAGTTTAAGGTAGGCGTTTGTAAGACTGTGAAGCTAGAATTTAGTCTTCAAAAAGAGGAGTTTTATATACTGGTAATTACTAAAATATTTTGTCATCTTTAATCAAAACTTCCTTACTCAAGTAGATTCTTAGTGTTGGTTTTGGCCTGCGTTAGTGTTTTAGTGTTAACGTAATCGTGTTAGTAACAGAGGGAGAATGAGACAACTTACTAGAGTAGTACCATCCTTCTAAGAAAAGAAGATTGTCTTGGGCTGCCTGGCTGACTCAGTCACATGTCCAACTCTGGATTTTCCGCTCATGATCTCCGGGTCATGAGATTGAGCCCCGTGGCAGGCTCCCTGCTCAGTGGGGAGTCTCCTTGACATTCTCTCCCTCTCCTTCTGCAACCCCCCCAACACATGCACGCAGACTCTCAAATAAAGAGATCTTAAAAGCAACAACAAAACCTGTGGTTAGCAGTTGTAATCTGACTTGGTCTTCTGTTTAGGGCCGACTAAATGAACTGATGTCCCAAATCAGGATGCAGAATCATTTTGGAGCAGTCAAATCTGAGGAGAGATACTACATAGATGCAGATCTGTTACGAGAAATCAAGCAGGTAAGTGCACCAGCAGCGCCTTTTAGAAAGGGGAAGTCACTTCACATCCATTAGGCTTGCTGCTACCCGAAAGAGAAACAGAGTTGTCGACAAAGATGTGACTAGAATACAATCCTTGCGCATCGCTGGTGGTGATGTAAAATGGTGTGGCTGCTGTGGAAAACAGTTTTTCCAAAAATTAAGGCTCTGCGGACCGTCTGATGCCGCGGTTCCGCTTCTGGAGATACACCTGGAGGAACGGAGAGCCGGGACCCCGATGTTGCGCACCTGTGTTCCTGTCCGAACTCCCGGTGGCCAAAATGTGGAAGTGACCAGGTGTCCGTAGACCGATGAAAAACCAGATACGGTGGATATACGTTGTAGGATACCATTCAGCCTTAAAAGCAGAGAAAATTCTGACACCCCCTGCAACATGGATGAATCCTGAAAATGTTAGGGCAAGTGAAATAAGCCAGTGTAGGAGGACACATTACAGGATACCTAGTGCAGCTCACGGTAGAATGGCAGTTGCCAGGGGCGGGAGGGGAGGGGAGTGAGGAATGCCTACTTGCGAGGTACAGGTTTATTTGGGAAGATGAAAGTTCTAAAGGCAGAGTTTCTATAATGTGCATATACTTAATGGTGCTGAATTGTACACTTTGAAGAATGGTTAAAATGGATATTTCTATGTTTTTCATATTTTATAATAAAAGATGATTCAGTTAGTAGAGGCAGAAAGTTCCCTAGACCCTGGTATTTCAGTGGTAGGGCGTGGCGGCGGCACCTGAGAGGACATCAGAGATGCATCTTCTCAGCCCTTACTCTCTACTGCTTCCTCTACACTTTATTTAAGGTCGGTGATTTGTATGTACATTAGAGTCTGAGAAGTAACTGCCCTGTGTCCTGTATTCCCAGCTTGTACGCCACAGAAATTGCAAAAAGGTCCAGTTATGGATCCCCTCAGCCCTCAGGGGACCTAGGTGGAGCCTGGGGTGGCCAAAACCACTCCATTTGAAAATTTTGGGGAAGTACTGCTCTAGCTTTATTTTCTCCAGTATAAATACAGTCAGTTATTTTTCATTAAATTATATCTAAAGATAGAAAAATGGTAAATTTTCTAGAACATATTGGGTGGGAGTGTTGGCATGGCCCTGAGGATTTTAGATGGTTAAAATTGTCTTCCACAAATCCAGTTTTATTAGGTGCTTTGGAATGGATATTGTCATTTTATACAGCTGAAGGCCAGTTTGGCCCCTGGGTTCTTGCGAACTTAGGTACATACACACTTGATTATATCCCATTGTAATATCTACAGTAAAATTAGCTGGGAATGATTTCAGGCTGTCGAGGTAAAGAACTGTATTAAGAGTTTATGCAGTAATCGGGAGTAACGTAAGCACCTACCCGAAACAGTAAAAAGCAGTGTTTGTTTGGGGATTGAATCACATCTCATCACCTAGTTGAGGAACTTGACCAGGTTTTTTACCTGCATCTCAGTTTTATCTGCAGCACCAAAGGGGGCTTAAAAGAATGTTAAGTAACCTATTTATTAGCGGTGAGGCTCTAAAAACTGCCTTAATGCCTGGACACTTGAAATCATCAGCAGCTGTGGTTACCACCAGTACCGTCGTGTACTTGATACTCAAAACCGGAAAACTCCGTTTACAGAGCGAGGATTGTGCTGGTCATCTGTATTCGGGTACCTTCTTGCATTCTATTTTAATATAAAATCTGCATCTTCTGTAAAATTTCTGTTGAAGATAGTCATTGGATCTTGTTTTTCACAGTGTGTTATTCTGGGTCACAGAAGTGTGGTCGCAGAAGATGGAGTGCGGCTGTTTGGTGCGCGTGTGCCCTGGAGAGCAGCGGTTCAGGGCTGTGTTGCCAGTAAAAGAGTGAAAAAAAGTCCTTATTCGTGTGGGCAACTTGCAGCTTAATAGATTACTACATTAATCTATTTTTTAAATTCCTTCTAGCATTTAAAACAACAACAGGAAGGCCTCAGCCACCTGATCAGCATCATAAAAGATGACTTAGAAGACATCAAGTTGGTAGAACACGGATTGAACGAAACCATCCACATCAGAGGTGGGGGCTTTAGCTGACAGTGCACAGACCTCCGCCAGCGGCTTGTGAAACTGTCCTCTGCTACGGCAGACCTTCCGGGAATGACACTGACCACACGGAAGGGAAAAAGGAAAACAGTCCTCTCCTGGCTTTGGAGGAGGTTACTGACGAATTATTTTTCATCAGATCTGAAATGACATCCGCGTCACAGCTCTTCAGAGAGAGCCTCCGGCAGACTTACGCCTGAAAGCTGTTCTCCACTATAAAAGAGAAGTACGTGATCACTAAAATTTGTACTGTTGTACATTTTGACAACAGCATTGTTCTTAAAACTAATCAGTGTTTAATGATTATTTTCCATTGAGCCTTTACTCTGCTTTCCATAGCAAGTAGATAGGAAACGCCTGCTTTGCACACGCCAACATAAACTACACAACCACGTGGCTGTTGGAGCTTTGTACTTCAGAGTGTCAACGTACGTCAGTTTTTATACATTTGTGAATTCATCTGTGGGAGGAGTAAAGGAAATCGAAGAGTATTTAATGATTAATGTGGTTTTCTTTTCATTCTATAAAGATTTGAAAATATATTTTTGTATTTACTTATTTACAGAACACATTTAAGTGATTAGGGTATAGCAAAATTACATTTTATCATTTTTGCAACTTTTTTTGGGTTTTTTAGGCCTTTTTATTTCTAAAGATGAAAAAGGAAATAAATTCTTGATTGTAATTACTTTTATGTAATTTTGTCTGATGCTTTATTTGGCTATGGGAGAGTAACCATGTGTTCACAAGTATTAAATCATAATCACAGCTCAAGAATTTCAGTCTTTCCTTGAGTCTGATTTTTCCCACCTAAGGAAAATGTATCAATGATGTCATATTTTGACTAGGTTATGGCAAATAAAACAAAAGTGTCATCTATGGTAAAGAATTCCCTATCGTTAGTATTTGAAAACACTAGAAAATCTGAATTAGACATCATGTGAAAGTGATTTTTTAACAGTCCGATAATTTTGAACAATTTCTGACTAGTCTTCATCCTGGCCTGTCGACCCCTCTTGTAATGCTCTAACGTTGCACTGACTTGTAACGAGGGGTGTTTGAGAAACAGGCCCGTGAACCTTGCCACTGTGTTTACAGGGAAGGTGAGGAGTGGTACATACCCAGAGGTCATCCTTTCAGATCCCACTGGACAAATCTGTCCACTTGCAAACCAGGAGACTGGTAACTTTTTTAAATGATTCTGATTCTAAGTTAGCTGCTAAAAGTTTGCAGCCACTTTTCCCAAACTGATGGCATGCAAACGTGTCATACCCTCTGCCGTCAGACCTTCCTGATCGATTCGCTGCCCTTCCAGCTGTGCTGCCAGAGGAATTTCTCTTCCCTTGTGTTTTCTCCTTGGCCCAGAACACAGCCAATCTCACTCTTCTCTTCCATGTAGCAGAGTATTGGAGGAATTTCTGCCCTTCTAGACACCCTCATATTAGGACGGCTTGTTGACCTGACCAATGAGCAGTTTCACTCCTTGAGCCGTAAATGCTAGCGCACAGACTGCTAATCACGCATGCCACGTTCCCTTCTCTAGCCTTTCATTTTTCATGCTCTCATGTTCTTGGGCTGATACTTTCACAAGATAAATACTCCTAGGCAGGGCCAGGATCTCCTTTTTTTTTTTTTAAGATTTTATTTATTTGACAGAGAGAGATCACAAGTAGGCAGAGAGGCAGGCAGAGAGAGAGGAGGAAGCAGGCTCCCCACGGAGCAGAGAGCCCGATGCGGGGCTCGATCCCAGGACCCTGAGATCATGACCTGAGCCGAAGGCAGCGGCTTAATCCACTGAGCCACCCAGGCACCCCCAGGATCTCCTTTTAAAGACCAGCCCAGCCTGCCTCGTAAGTTTCAAGCCCACGGACCACATGTGTTGAGGCGGCTCTATCCTCCTCCTGTGGCCTTTCAGAGAACGGGACTTGGTAGAGGTGCGGTCGGAGCAAGTACAGGACAGATTCTTGTGTGCTGCGTAGGAAGGGCAAGGACCCACTTTGGCCTGAGGACTAAGCTGTGTTCTCCAGCACAATTTCTAGAAGTTTTAACGGACAGTCCACTCCAAATTCTGAACGCCAGGAGAGGTGAGCAGCACCGCATGCACCGGGACTGCAGGGAAGATGGCGGCGTGGGAGGTGCGGGGCTCTCCTCCCGCCAGAGACACCGAAGATGAGCCAACTCTGAAAGTGACCTCAGCACCAACAGCCCGGCTCTTCCACAGCTACAGACAGAAACACACACGCTCAGGGCAGGGGCCGCGAAGGTGCAGCTGAGAATCCGCTAGTGTGGTGGTCACCCCCGAGCAAGAGGGATACACGGGCATGGAGGGCTTCCCGGAGGAGGGGATCAGATCTCAACTACGGCACTCCCGACCCTGGAGGTCACGGAGGAGATGAGCCACAATAACCTCTGGCTTGAAAATCAGCGGGACTTCTCACTGGGGGAGACTTGGAGGGCAACAGGAAACAGACTCCACACTTAAAGGGCCAGAGCCCTATACAACTGGGTTCAAGAACCAGCACGGAGGCAGCAGTTCAGTGTCTGGCTCACTCGGGAAGATTTATGGACTGATGATAAGGTAAGTGCTGGAGGAGTCTGATCTGTAGCTGCTCCACGGAAAGACATGCCGGTGCCCAGCTGTTCTTGACCTCCCTCCTTGAGCTTCACCGGCCAGAGCTGGCAGGAATCCACTGACACTCCACCTTCCCTGCTACCCTGCCTCGCCCAGCCCTGGTGTTACCCTGTGGACTTGTCTCAGCAGGCTCCTCTCCAGAGCAGCTCCCGCTGCGCTAGGCCCAGCAGGCAGCCTCTTCCTAGCACCCCCTGCCCCACCCTCCCAAAACAAATCCTGCCCCAGGGAGCTGGGAGAGGGACCAAGCCCTGCCCTCCAGCACACACACAACAGTTGCAGGGAGGCCTCTCAGCCACCTGCACCAGGAACTAACCGCCCCCGTCAGGACATCCAGAGCAGCTGCAGCCATGCCTGGCAGCCGTGCAGGGAACAAGCCCCACACACCGGTGTGTCCACAGCAGTCGTGACCAGTCAACGCAGCCAGCCCTGCCCACCAGTACGCGTGCAGCCGCGGCAGCCAGGTCTCACACTCACCTGTGCCAGGGGCCGGCTCTAACCACCAGGGCATCCTTAGCAGTCATGGCCCAGTCACAACAGGAGGGTGCGTGCAGCCCACACATGACCCCCCTGGAGTGCTGGGTCTTGGTGACCAAAGGGACTACGCTCCTAGGCCCCACGGGATGACTTCTACATAAGACCGCTACTTTCAAGTCTAGGAGATGGAGCTGACGTACCCAATCCATAGAAACAGACAAAATGAGACAACGAAGGAAGACAAATCTCCGGAAAAGAGCTAAGTGAAACAGACAAGCAACCTACTTGATAAAAGTTCCAAATAATGGTCATGCTCAGACTTGAGACCAGAGTGGATACACCGAGAACTCTAACAGAGAAGTAGCAAACAGAACAAAGAGCCAGTGAGAGCGGAAGAATAACCGAAATGAAAACTACGCTAGAGAACCAAGAGCATGTCAGATGGCGCAGAACAGCTCACCAAACCAGAAGACGGGGTAGTGGGAACCACTGAAGTTGAGCAAAAAAGAATTTTAAAAAGAAGGCTAGGGAACGCTGCAATATCAACTGTACTAACATTTGTTTTAGAGGGATCCCAAGAGAAGAGCGAAAGAGGCAGAAAACTCTAGGGAAGGAAATGGGCATCAGGTCCGGGAAGCCCCAAACAAATGAATCCAAGAAGGTCTACACCAAGACACATACTAATTAAAATATCAAATCAAAGATAAAATCTTAAAAGCAGCAAGAGAAAAGCAACTAGTTCCATACGAGGAGAAACCCCTTAAGACTATGAGCTGACTGTTCACCAGAAACTGCGGGCCAGATGTGAGTGGCATGATACATTAAAAGTGCTGAAAGGAAAAAACCTAAAGCCAAGAATATTCTATCCAGGAAAGTTATTCAGAATTGAAGGAGAGATATAGAGTTTCCCAGCAAAATTTTTAAAAATTCCACTTTACTAAACCAGCCTTATAAGAAATGTTAAAGGAACTTCTTCAAGCAGAAAAGGCCATAACTAGAACCATGAAAGAAATATTTCACTGGTGAAAGCAAAATATAGTAAAAGTACGAAATCACTTATAAAGCTAGTATGGAGGTTAAGACACAAAAGTAGTAAAATCAATTATATCTACAATAACTAAAGGATACACAACAATGTAAAATATGATAGCATACACATAAAACATGGACAGGGCACATAAAAATGTGGTTTTAGGATGTGTTTCAACTTAAATGACCATCATCTTACTATAGACTAACATATCATCTACACATTATACACACACACACGTACACACACAGGATGTTATATATGAACATCATGGTGCCCACAAACCAAAAACCTGTGATACACAAAAAATAAAGAAGAATTCAAGCATAACACTAAAGAATGTCATCAAATCACAAGGAAAGAAAGCAAGACAAGAAAAAAGGATGGGTGGCTCAGTCACTTGAGCATACGACTCTTGATTTCAGCTTAGGTCATGATCTCAGGGTTGTGAGACTGAGTCCCGCATCAGGCTCCACACCTAGAGGAGTATGGAAAACAACAAAACAAAACCAGAAAATTGCATTAAACAACCAGGAAACAATAAAATGGCAATAAGTATGTAAGTAAAAAGTACAGAAGGATTACAGAAGTATAGGAAGAGGTATGGAAGTATCTAAGAAAGAAGTACAGAAGGAGGAGGAAAACTTCCAAATTCCTTCTATGAGGCTGGTAGCACCCCGATCCCAAAACCAGATAAAAAGACACTACAAAAAAAGAACTACAGGGCAATACCTTTCATAAATATAGATGCAAAAATCCTCAACAAGACATTAGCAAGCTGAATCCATCAATACATTAAAAAGTCGTACAGCACAATCAGGTCAGATTTAGCCCTGACATGTAAGGGTGGTTCAGTATTCAAAAAACAATCAACATGACACATCGTATCAATAGGAGAAAGGATAAAAAATGTATGATCACTTCAAAAGCTGCAGAAAAAGCAAGTGACAAAGTACAACACCCATTCATGATAAAATCTCTCAACAGGGTAGGTCTAGAAGGAACGGTCTAGAGGAAACATGCCTCAACATAATGAAGGCCTGATATGAAAAACCCAACATCATATTCAACAGTGAAAAAAGGAGAGATTTCCCCTATGGTTAGGAACAAAACAAGGACATCTACTCTCCCCAGTTTTATTCAATGCAGTACTGGAAGCCCTAGCTGCAACAGTCAGACAACAAAAAAGAAATGAAAGGCATCCAAATTGGCAAGGAAGAAACCAAACTCTATTTGTAGATGACATGATACTATAGATAGAAAACCCAAAAAACTACTAGAACTGATAAATGAATTAAGTAAAGTTGCAGGATACAAAATCAATGTACAGAAATCTGTTGTTGCCTTCTTATACACACTAATAATGAAGCATCAGAAAGTGAAATTAAGAAAACTGAGCCACGGTGGCTCAGTTGGTTAAGCATCTGTCTTCTGCTCAGGTCATGATCCCAGGGTCCTGGGATTAAGCCCTGAATTGGGCTCCACACTTGGTGGGGAGTCTGCTGTCCTTTGCCTTCTGCTCCTCCTCCTGCTTGTGCACGTGCACTCTCTCTGTCTCTCTCAAATAAATAAAACTTTTAAAAAGTAAAATAAAACCGTCCCATTTGCATGTGCACAAAAAACAAAGTATCTGGGGTGCCTGGGTGGCTCTGTGGGTTAAAGCCTCTGCCTTCGGCTCCAGTCATGATCCCGGGGTCCTGGGATCAAGCCCCGCATCAGGCTCTGTGCTCAGCGGGGAGCCTGCTTCCCTTCTCTCTCTGCCTGCCTCTCTGCCTACTTGTGATCTCTGTCTGTCAAATAAATAAATAAAATCTTTAAAAAAATAAAAAAGAAATAAAATAAATGCTAAGGGGATGTCCTCATGTAGATGGAAGTTCATAGCAGAGGGCATCCTGGAATGCCAGGAATGAATGAAAAAAAAAAAACCACACAAAAAAGAAAACCCCCCAAAATATCTGGGAATAAACTAAAGAGATAAGAGATCTGTACTCTACAAACTATAAAACACTGATGAAAGAAATCCAAGGTGATGCAAAGAAATGAAAAACATTCCATGCTCATGGATTGGAAAAAACCAAATATTGCTAAAATGCCTATAACTACCCAAAGCAATCTACAGATTTAATGTAATTCCTGTCAAAACACCAACAGCATTTTTCACAGAGCTGAAACAATCCTAAAATTTGCATGGAACTACAAAACACCCTGAATTGCCAAAGAAATCCTGAAAAAAAACAAACCTGGAGGTATCATACTTCCCGATTTCAAGTTCTATTACAAAGCGTAGTAACTAGAATGGTATGGCATTAAAAACAGACACACGGATCAATGGAAAAGAACAGAAACTCCAGAAATCCACAATTATATAGTCAATTGTCATCAAAGGAGGAATGAATACAGGAAAGAAACAGTCTCTTCAACAAATGGTGCTGAGAAAACTGGACAGCAACAAGCAAAAGAATGAAACTAGACCACTTTCTTTCCCCACACACAAAATAAACTCAAAATGGATTAAAGACCTAAATGTGAGACCTGAAACCATAAAACCCCTTGAAGGGAGGACAGGCGGTAATTTCTCTGGTATCAGCTGTAGCAGCATTCCTCTAGGTATGTCTCCTGAGGCAAGGGAAATAAAAGCAAATATAAACTACTGGAAATTCATCAAAATAAAAAACTTCCACACAGCAAAAGAAACAATCAAAACTAAAAGGCAACTTACTGAATGGGAGAAGTTATTTGCAAATGACATAACTGATAAATGACATCCAAAACATATAAACAACTGATCCAACTCAATGCCCAAAAACAAATAATCTGATTAAAAAATAGCAGAAGAATATGAATAGATATTTCTCCAAAGAACATCCCAATCACCAACAGACACAGGAAAGGATGTTCACCATCACTCAACATCAGGGACATGCAAACCAAAACCACAATGAGGTATCACCTCACTCTGCAGAAGGACTAAGATGAAAAACACAAGAAACAAGAGTCGGTTAAGATGTGGAGAAAAAGGAACCCTCTTGTACTGTTGGTGGAAACGCAAATTGGCGCAGCCACTGTAATAGTATGGGATTTCTCAAAAAATTAAAAATAGAACTACCCTATGATCGAGGAATTGCACTACTGGGTATTTACCTAAAGAATACAAAACCACTAATTCAAAGGGATATGTGCACCCCTATGTTTATTGCAGCATTGTTTACAATGGCCAAATTATGGAAACAGCCTAAGTGTCCACCGATACATGACCGGATAAAGATGAGGTGGTGTACATATACAGTGGAATATTATTCAGCCGTAAGAATGCAGTCTTGTCATTTGCAACAACATGGATGGATCTAGAGAGTACAATGCTAAGGGAAATCAGTCACTCAGAGAAAGACAAATGCCATATGATCTCACTCATATGTGGCATTTAAGAAACAAAACAAACGAGCAAAGGAAAATTTAAAAAAAAGAGAGAGAAAAAGACGGAAGGCACTTGGGTGGCTCGGTTGGTTAAGCATGTGCCTTCAGGTCAGGTCATGATCCCAGCATCCTGAGATCATGTCCTGCACTGGGCTCCCTGTTCAGCGAGGAGTCTGCTTCTCCTTCTCCCTGACCCCTCTCTGCTCATGCTCTTTCTCTCTCTGTCACAAATAAATAAAATCTTAAAAAGAGAGAGAGAGACAAACCAAGAAACAGACTCAACTATAGAAAACAAACTGATGGTTACCAGAGAGGAGGTGGGTGAGGGAAGGAGAAATAAGGGGCAGGGATTGAAGAGTGCACTTATCATAATGAAAAAAATGATTAAAAATATAAGTAGATAAAATGAAGACTATGACAAGGGATAAGGGTATTAAAAATGATAAAGGGATCCATCCAACAAGAGGATAAAACGATTATGAATATATACCCAACATATGAGCACCTCATGTGTGAAGTAAATATTAACAGACCTAAAGGGAGAAACCAGCCCTGATCCAATTAATAGTAGACTTTAAGACCCCACTTACATCAACAGGTAGATCTAGACAGAAAATGAATAAGGAAATTGTGGCTTTGAATAACATATGAAACCAGATGGTTTTAACAGATATATACAGAATATTCCCTCCCACAACAGAATATACAGTCTTCTCAAGTGCACAGGGAAGATCTTCAAAGAAATATCACGTTAGGTCACAAAACAAATCTCAATAAATTTAAGGTGAGTGAAATCATATTAAGGATCTTTTCCAACCATAACATCATGAAACCAGAGCTCTATTACAAGAAAAACCATGAAAAAACACAACCACATGAAGACTAAACAACATACTATTCAATAAACAATGGGTCAAGAAAGAAATCAAAAAGAAAAATGAAAAAAATACCTCAAGATAAATGAAAATGGCAACACAATGGTTCAAAATCTTTAGGGTGTAGCCAAAGAAGTCCTAAGAGGAACGTCCATAGTACTAAACCTATTTATCAAGAAACAAAAACTTCACACAATCTAATCTTACACCTAAAGGAACTGGAAAAACAACAAAGCCCAAGGTTAGTAGAAGGAAGGAAAATGATAATAAAGATCAGAGCAGATGGGGCGCCTGGGTGGCTTCAGTGAGTTGAGCCTCTGCTTTCGGCTCAGGTCATGGTCTCAGGGTCCTGGGATCGAGCCCTGCGTCGGGCTCTCTGCTCAGCGGGAAGCCTGCTTTCCCCTCTCTGCCTGCCTCTCTGCCTACTTGTGATCTCCTTCTCTGTTAAATAAATAAAATCTTTTAAAAAAGATCAGAGCAGAAATAAATAACATACAGACTAAAAAATATATATAAAAATGATTAATGAAACTATGCTGTTTCTTGAAAAGATAAACAAAACTGATAACCCTTAAACCAAACTCATCAAGAAAAAAGAGGACCCAAACAAATCAGAAATTAAAGTTACAACAGACACCAAAGGATTATAAGAGACAAGAGACTACTATGAAAAATACATGTCAACAAATCAGATAATGTAGAAGAAACATATACATTTCCAGAAACATACAATCGTCCAAGATTGCATCAGGAAGAAACAAAAAAATGTGAACAGACCAATTACTGGTAACAAAATTGAATCAGTAATCAAAAAACTAACATCAAAAATCTAGGACCAGATAACTTCACAGGTGATTTCTACCCAATTTTTTTTTTTTTTAAGATTTTATCCATTCATTTGTCAGAGTGAGAGAAAGCTTACAGCAGGGGGAACAGTAGGCAGAGGGAGAAGCGGCTCCCCGCTTAGCAAGAAGTCCGGTGCAGAACTCAATCTCAGGACCCTGGGGACCGTGACCTGAGCTGAAGACAGATGTACTGTCTGAGCCACCCGGGTGTCCTCTAGCCAACATTAAGAGTTAATACCTATCCTTCTCAAGCTATTCCAAAAAATAGACAGGAAAGAATGCTTCCAAATTCATTCTACCAAGAACAGTACTATTCTAACCCAGAGAGAGAAACTACAAAAAAAAAAAAAAATTACAGATCAATATCCCTGATGAACATGATGCAAAAATTCTCCAAAAAATATTCACAAGCTGAATTTAACAATACGTTAAAGAAAGGATCATTCACCACAATCAAGTGAAATTTATTTCAGGGATGTAAGGAGAGTTCAGTATCTACAAATAAATCAACATGATGTATATCACATTAACACAATTCAGCATAAAAATTATATGATCATTTCAATCGATGCAGGAAAAAACACATGACAGAATTCAACATCCGTTATGATGGAAATTCTCAACAGGGTTGGTAGAGAGGAACCGTACCTCAACGTCATAAGAGGCCATACATGACAAGCCTACAGCTAACATACGCAGTCGTGAAAAGCTGGAAGCTCTTCTAAGATCAGGAATGAAACAAGGATGTGCACCCTCACCACGTTTATTCAACATAGTACTGGACATCCTAGCCTTGGCAATCAGGCAAGAAGAGGAAATAAAAGGCATTCAAATTGGTAAAGAAGAAATGAAACTCTCACTACTTGCAGGTGACATGACACTATATAGAGAAAACCCTAAAGACTCCACCAAAAAACTACCAGAACTAATAAATGATTCAGTAAAGATGCAGGACAAAAAATTAATATACAGAATCTGTTGTGTTTTTATATGCTAGTAACTGCCAGAAAGGGAAATTAACAACCCCACGTACAATTACCTCACAAAGAACAAAATACCTAGGAACGGATGGAAAAGGAGGCAGAAGACCCGTGTTCTGGAACTGTTAAGATTACTGATGAAGGGAACTGCAGATGACACCAATGAACGGAAAGACATTCTGTGCTAATGAACTGGAAGAAGAATGTTAAAATGTCCACACCAACCAAAGCAATCTACAGAGCCGGTACAATCCGTATAAAATGCCAACAGTATTTTTCATAGAACTCGAGTGAATAATGCTATAACCTGAATGGAAGCATGAAAGACACCGAGTTGACAGCAGTCCTGAGAAAGAGCAGAGCTGGAGGCGTCCTGCTGCTTTATTTCAAACTAGACTATCAACTTGTCGAGTGCTAAACAGTACGGTACCAACACAGAAAAAGACACAGATCAACTGAACGGACTGGAGAGGCCGGAAATAAACCCATGTTTATATGGTGAATTAATCTATGATGGAGAAGGAAGAATATACAACACGGAAAAGACAGTCTCTTTGATAAACGGTGCCGGGAAAACTGGAGAGCTACACGCAAAAGAATGAAATTGGATCACTTTCTCACACCACACACAAAAATAAACTCAAAATGAATTAAAGACCTACATGTGAGACCTGAAACCATAAAACTTCTAAAAGAAAACACAGAGGGGGGCGCCTGGGTGGCTCAGTGGGTTAAGCCTCTGCCTTCGGCTCAGGTCATGATCTCAGGGTCCTGGGATCGAGTCCCGCATCGGGCTCTCTGCTCGGCAGGGAGCCTGCTTCCCTCTCTCTCTCTCTGCCTGCCTCTCTGCCCACTTGTGATCTCTCTGTCAAATAAATAAATAAAATCTTTTTTTAAATATTTTATTCATTTATTTGACAGAGAGAGATCACAAGTAGGCAGAGAGGCAGGCAGAGAGAGAGGAGGAAGCAGGCTCCCTGCCGAGCAGAGAGCCCGATGCGGGACTCGATCCCAGGACCCTGAGATCATGACCTGAGCCGAAGGCAGCGGCTTAACCCACTGAGCCACCCAGGCGCCCCATAAATAAATAAAATCTTAAAAAAAAAAAAAAAGAAAGAAAACACAGAGGTAATAAATTTCTGGATATTGGCCCCAGAAATATTTTCCTGGATCTGTGCCCTCAGACAGGGAAAAAAAGCAAAAATAAATACCTGGGAGTATATTAAATAAAAGGCTTTTTGCATGGCAGAGGACCATCCACAAAACGAAAAGGCAACCCTATGGAAATAGGAGAACATATTTGCAAATTATGTATCTCATAACGGGATGATATCTAAAAAATGTAAAGAATTCATAGAACTAATCAAAAAATAAACAGTCTGATTAAAAATGGGCAGAAGATCTGAATACGAATTTTTACAAAGAAGCCCTACAGACGACCGACAGACACACGAAGAGGTGCTCACCACCACTAATCATTAGGGAAATGCAAACCAAACCAACAGTGAGGTATCACCTCACCCCAGTCCAAATGCCTAGTACCAAAGAGACATGAACTAACAAGTGTTGGTGAGAATGCAGAGAAAAGGGAACACTTGGGCATTGCTGATGGGAATGTAAATTGGTGCAGCCCATACAGAAAATGGAATGGAGGTTCCTCAAAAAATTAAAAATAGAAATATTATACAATCCAGTATTTCCACTACTAGATATTTAGCCAAAGAAAACCAAAACACTAACTCAAAAAAAACATATGTACCCCAAGTTCACTGAAGCATAGTTTATCATAGCCAAGATATGGAGCAACCCAGTGTCCACTGAAAACGAACAGTTGTATTATACATCCAGTGGAATATCACTCAGCTGTAAAGAGAAGGAAATCTAGGGACTCCTGGGCGGCTCAGTCAGTTAAGCGTCCACCTTCAGCTCAGGTCATGGTGCCAGGACCCTGCTACTGAGTCCCACATTGGGCTCCTTGCTCAGTAGGGAGTCTGTTTCTCCCTCTCCCACCGCCCCCTGCTTGTGATTTCTCTCCCTCTCTCTCTCTGACAAATAAATACAACCTTCCAAATAAATAAATAAATAAATAAATAAATAAATAAATAAAAACCAGATGGGGGGCTGGAGTGTGCAGACAACATTTTTTAAAAAGCACATTGAACCTGTAACACCTAAGTCTAGATTTTAAGTAGTTTTTCTCTTATCTTTCAAGGTAGACTTAAATCCTTTTTAAAAAATTTTTTTAAAGATTTTATTTATTTGACAGAGAGAGACATAGTGAGAGAGGGAACACAAGCAGGGGGAGTGGGAGAGGAAGAAGCAGGATTCCTGCCCAGCAGGGAGCCCAATGCAGGGTTCGATCCCAGGACCCTGGGATCATGACCCGAGCCAAAGGCAGACGCTTAATGACTGAGCCCCCCAGGCACCCCAGACTTAAATCCTTTTTGAAACACTGCAAAATTTAACAAGTGCCAGTTACCAAAGCGCATGCCTAAATCAGTCACTATTCAACTACCACAATACCCTGGGGAAAAGAGTAATTATAGCGTATAATCTCATTTTATCTTTGCTTACTTAGCATATATATTCCTTTACTACTGTCTATTTTCCTCAATTAATATGAGATTTAAGTCAGGGATTATATGTGAAAACCTTGGTAAACAGTGATGCTTACAGAAATACAAGTGTTTATATATCAAGGGAAGATGAAGAGACTGTCAGATGATAGTATTTGAAGTCAAAGTTTGATCCTTCAAAAATGAGTAAAACTTCTTTAAAATTCTAATTTAGGGGGCGCCTGGGTGGCTCAGCGGGTTAAGCCGCTGCCTTCGGCTCAGGTCGTGATCCCAGGGTCCTGGGATCGAGTCCTGCATCGGGCTCTCTGCTTTGGCGGGGAGCCTGCTTCCTCCTCTCTCTCTGCCTGCCTCTCTGCCTACTTGTGCTGTCTGTCAAGTAAATAAATAAAATCTTAAAAAAAAATTTTTTTAAATAAACAAATTTCTAATTTAGGAATTAAATTCATGTTAATCACGAACGGTACTGGATATTTTAATATCTGGCAATTCTACTGAAACTATATCCAATAAACTTAAAGTCTTTTATTGAATTCAATCAGAATGATACAGGGGGTTTTTTGCAATCATAAATACAGAAATAAATGAAAAATGAATTCTAGGATATATCTGGACCAACTGTGAATTTACAAAGTAAATAACAAATACTCAGTTCTCATTTTATCAAATGACTTTGATGAACAAGTGAAAAAATACATCATTCCTGTTGCTGGTTTCCTGTGGGATTCCTTGAGTATATTTTAAGTAAATAAAGAATATATCAGACTACAAAGCAACAAAGAGATTTACAGCAGAAGCAATGACTGAAATGATGAATGTCCCCAGCGGCAGAAGGAGCATTTCGCCAGAGGATGCAGAGGGATGGGTTTTGGGACCTGGAACTGGAACCGGATCTGGATCTGGAGCTGTTGATGAGAACACACAGTCACTGGCACATGCACCTAAACCAGGTACCCTCATGTAGACGTTCAAGTTGAACTACAAACGTTCCTCCAACGCTAACCAGGAAGAATGTTGGAATAAGTACAGTTCATTACAGATTTCAGGCTGTATTTTCATGTATATCACCAGGATGTGCTGACATAGTTTTTACCTACGATTCCACAGCTTTTTTTTTTTTTTTAAGACTTTATTTATTTGACAAAGAGTAGGCAGTAGGCAGAGAGGCAGGTGGGGTGGGGGGAAGCAGGCTCCCTGCTGAGCAGAGAGCCCCATGCAGGGCTCGGTCCCAGGACCCTGAGATCATGATCTGAGCCAAAGGCAGAGGCTTAATCCACTGAGTCACCCAGACGCCCCTGAGCCACTCAGGCACCCTCCACAGCCTTTTCAGTATCTCTGTAGACAAGATACCTTTGTTGTTTTTCAAATTCTCTAGAATTTCTTAGCAATTTTTTGTTTTCACTTTCTGTATATACATGCAAGGTAGAGTTTGATTCTATTTCAAAACTGTATTTCATATGCATATGCTAATAGTTACCAATATGTGATTAAATACAGCTGCATTTTTAAACACTAAGCCCTGCCAACTGAAAAAAAACCTAACTTTTTCCCTCCATACACGAATCACTGGTCTGGAGGAAACGGTTTCCCTTTCACCTGAACTAGTGGAAAGAAACAGTAGAGCCCGTTCACGTGAGGATGATCTGTTTCACACTGAATTACGTAACTGA
The DNA here is from genome assembly GCF_922984935.1 of Meles meles. Taxonomy (NCBI): domain Eukaryota; kingdom Metazoa; phylum Chordata; class Mammalia; order Carnivora; family Mustelidae; genus Meles; species Meles meles. The sequence continues at coordinate 6,649,587 of NC_060067.1, forward strand.
ATGATGGCTGCGTTTTGGTTTAGACTGTACAAGGGAGGACTGGGAAGTATCCAAATGGAATCACACGCAGATTTCATACACAAGGCCTAGAGAAACAGCCAATAAATTTCATGTCCTTAACTCCTATTATCAATTTACTCAACCATACTTATAAACACACAGTGGTATGTATACAGATGCGGAAAGGGACGGGCAGGTAGACTCATACAGTAGTTTGTTACTGTAGACCAGTGGTTCTCAAGGGATCAGTACTGCCCCCTAACAGGCAGTTTGGAATTTGTCAGAGTGTATATATATATTTTTTTAAGAATTAAATCTGTTGGGGCGCCTGGGTAGCTCAGTTGGTTAAGCGTCTGCCTTCGGCTCAGGTCACGATCTCAGGGTCCTGGGATCGAGCCCTCATGGTCTCCCTGCTCAGCAGAATGTCTGCTTCTCCGTCTCCCTCTGCCTCTGCTGCTCCCCCGTGCTCATGCTTTCTCTCCTTCTCTCTCTCAAATAAATATTTTTTTAAAAGCTAAATTTGTCTTTAACGGGACCATCCCTACTAAAAGTAATCAGCATGTACACTCATGTCGCCGTGAGTGTAGGGAAATTGTGAATTAGAATCTTGATCCTGAGTATTTCCTTGTCTTAAACCTTTTCCAAAATTGTGTTACTTTTATAAATCATTTCCATTTGTAGGTAATCTTCAGGATCTCTAAAAAGAACATACTGCTTCAAGTTGTTTTTTTTTCTTTAATTTTATTTAAATTCAATGAACACATAATGTATTATTGCTTTTAGAGGTAGAAGTCAGTGATTCATTAGTCTTATATAATATCCAGTGCTCATTACATCACATGCCCTCCTTAAATCCAATTTGTATAAGTAAATACAACCATCTGTCCATTATTTCTTTTAGTATAATCTAGGCCCTTACATATCGAAATCTATGCAATTTTGTTATACATTATAATTAGGACATTATATTGATATTCTAATGTTATTCCAGGACACTACAAAGGCTTTATAAGTATTTGTTATAAAAAGGGAGACGGAGCTGAGAGGGTTGAGAAGTACTGCTCTAAACAAAACACACAGCTGAAAATGTTGCTTAAGAAATGAACCTACTCCCACCATATCACACTAATAAGCATTTGGATACGACACTGTATCCCATATGATGATGCTTTCAACTCTTGAAACTTTGTACCTGTTATTGAAAAATAAGTCTGTCCCTTTTTCTATACTGCAGATCAGACATTTATCAACTCAGGAAATGAAATATTTCTTACCAGGATTTCCGATATCTTCTTGACTTTTGTCTTCTAAAATAGGAACAGATTTTGGGTTAATTATATTGCACATCTATTTATCCAGAAGAGAAAAATCTGAGTAAATGATTAGGCAAACTTGGTTGTCTCTGAAAATGGGTCTGCAGGGCACAGTGTTACGTTGAGACTTATGTGTGGGGTTGAGGAAGGGTTTAATTTTTACTCACTTGTGCTCTCCGAATTTTTTTCACCATTAAGTATATGTGTTTTCATTAAAAGAAAGATTAAACTTCTATTTTCAAAAAAAGTGCTTTTTCTGGACACTGAACTGAGACTCCCAAGCACAACATTAACACCCATCACTGAGTGCTTTCTGTGCGCCGTACTTTGTGCACATGATTTATGTACATCGTCCCGTCTCTTACAGCCTCAGCAGGCAGGTATAGTTATCAGTATTATACACATGTTCATCCAAACCTGCATAAAATCACAGAGGCAGTCAGGAGCAGCAATGTCTAACTTCAAAGCCTCTGCTCTCCATCACTGCGATGTGCGACCTCAATTACAACGCTGCGCTAGCGCTGAAATACTCCGACACTGCCGTATTTGGACAGCTTTGAAGCCAAATGCCAATTCTCGGAGCCCAGGACAGAGGTGTATTTCCTGTAACTACATCTGGTTGGAAGACAAGTGTCATATGGCAGAAGGTGAACAAAATTTGAGGAGTCTGAGTCCCCGTTTTCTCTTTCCCGTCTTTAACAGGTTCCTCAAACCTACTATAATCCCGTATCTTCATCTCTGCAATGGCAATAACGATATTTAAGTGGATTAAACGAGATCCTGTGTAAATGTTTTCTGACACTTCTAAAAAGCCTGCACTGCACACATTTGTCTAGGAGAGAGCACAATACGGAACATTCCCAGCAAGACCTAGTGGCCTATTTGTTGGAGGACATGGTGAGCGCAGGGAGAACACAGAATGGTCTCATGCTGCAGGGTTCCCAAGGACGGCTCTTTGACGATGCTGTTCCAGTTGCTAGGGATTCCCTCCCAGTAGCCACCTTATCTTGGGAAGCCTCCTGTCCCATTCTGGAATAGACCCCGCAGCTGCAAGCCAGCTGTCTTTTTCTGTGCTTCGTCCAGACAGCCATAATGGCAGCCTGCTGCTCTCACTGGTTTCTCAGCCCTTTCCCCTTCTGGCTTGCAGACTGGACTATCAGGAGATGGACAGTCCAGGTGTTTCCCTTTGCCCCTTAAGGCTGAGCTAACTGAACAATGAAGGTAAAGGACCCAGAAAACCATGATTCCTCCACCCCCAATAAAGAATTTATTACCAGGTTTTTCATCCAGTTGTACCACTTTTATTCCTAAACGAGAAAGAATTTCAGATAATAACGACAACTACCATTTACTACTACTTTAAACTACCATTCATTTTGCCGAACTTTATCTCATTAGGACTTCAATCAGTCCTGCTAGACAACGTTTTCTTCACTTTACAGATTCGGAAGCAGAAGCAAAGAAAAGTGAAATAACTTATACGAAGTTTCCCAGAGGAACATGGCAGAGAAGAGACTTATTGAAACGGGGTCTGTCTACACAGCCTGTGATCATTCCCCACCCGGCTGGGCGGCTGCCGTCAGATAACCACCGTGCCTCGAAGGAGCCCATGGGAACCCTGTGCCAACTCAGGCCACTGCGCTGAAGAGTTGCAGACACACAAGATGGGCCATCAGTGTTGTCAGAGGTTCACTTCGAAGTTGTGAGCAAACAAACACGTGGCCCAAAGTGACAAATCCGGGTGAACACAGAGGAGCTGCTGGACCTTCGCTCTAGGCCCGTATCTGTGAGCCCGGCGGTTAGCTGTGCGTGTGCTCTTTCCGCACACGGCGATGTTAGGCAAAGCTCAGCACCGTGCTATTCATTACATAACAATAAGACGTATCAAAAATTATTTTCAAAATACCACGTGAACCCAGGAGAAAGGATTTAAGCATTGAATGGGGGCTTGCACCCTGAGATTTTGTGTTTTCCTAGTCCGTAGAGACATCCCCATGAGGTAAGCATGACAAGTATTAGCCTATCTGAAAGGTACCAATTCTGAGGCAGAGAAGCCTTATTGCTGTCCACAGCTCTCTTGTAATACGTCTACTTTTAAAAAACAGACTTCTCTTTGTCCCAGGAAAAAAATTAAGTTGAGGGGCCTTTTTCCTCCTCTAAAATCACAAGTTCTGAGTCCCTTCTGAGGAACTTGACAGAAATTACTGGTCAGTCTCTGGCCACCGAAGAAGCTCAAGGCCTTGTCCTCAGCCACAGCCTCCCGCTGTTTAAACACCATTTAGCATCTGCAAGGTTGCATCTGATAGGCGAGCTAACCCAGCCAGGGCAAAACGAAACTGGAAGATCCCTCGAAGACCCCCAAGTCTCAAGGGATGGGTACTAGGTGGTAAGTTAGGAGACGTGGGTCCTTCACTCACTGACCTTGTGCGAAGTTCCTGGGCTCCCCTGCACCCTCTAACGGTGACAACTGTAACTACCCCCCAGGCTGGCAGCTTCCTCTCTCCTATGCCAACTACTGCTTACCTGGTAGTGAAACAGTTTGCGGGATTTTCATTCCTAAGTGAGAAAGAAGTTCTCAGTGACTTACAGTTTGCGCCAGGGAGTACATTTTCCCAGCTCTTATCTGATGAGCTTAAGTGATACAAGTGCCCAAGCTCCCACTGCCCGGCCGTTTCTGACTCTTTATTTACAACTTCAGGCTACGAGAACCCCCGCTGTGTAAACCTACATCACCCTTAGAGGAGCGTCCTGCCGTGGCACCCCACGGAGCTCGGCCGTATGCAGAAGACTGGATTTTGTTAGCTGGTAAATTCTAGATGCCGAGTTCCTAGCCAAAGCTAAAAGTCGGCTTTCTGCTGAAGCTGAACTTTCTACTGAGTAACTTCAGCTGGAGAACCTAGAAGGTGCTGGCTTGCACACCTCGGGGTTCCAGCACCCGTGCCGTCAGCCGGCCCGAGCAGGCTAACTTTCCTGTTCCAGGAACACACGTACACTAGAGAAGAAAGACACTTTTCCCCTCTCCACTCTCTTCCCCAGCTAAATCTGAAGAATGGTTAGTCGGCAGCTGTAAGGCAAATGTTAATGAAAAAGAGTCTCATGATAACATGTTCTTTAATGCCTGGGGGAATTCTCATCTCACACTTGGGCCCAGAGAGTAAAAAGAAAGCCGTCTTACCAGGTATTTGGGTGGCTTCCTGGCTTGTCATACCTCAAGACAGAAATGAGTATTAGGGTTAATCAGTTAAGTTGCCCTGTGAATGCTCTCTTTTGTCTACACCTCCCCCCCCCTCCCCAACCCTAAAAAAAGGAAGAAGAAAACAGTAACAACAAAAACACCTTTCAATGGCTCTTTGACAAAGCCCACTGGTCCGCCTGGACTTTAAGAACTTCCAGGATCTGGCCCTCTCTCTCCAATCTTATCTTTGCAAGGCAGTCCTAGTACAGCAGCTTTTAAATGAAGCTGTACTGAGTTTCAGCCTCTACTTGGGTGAGCCTGCTGGTGGGGATTACGGCGGCCCGTACTGCATGGAGCACTGGGTGTGGCGCATTAACAATGAATTTTGGAACACTGAAAAATAAAATGAAATGAAAAAAAAAAAAGACTCTACTTGGTTTAGTTCTATTGTCATTATAATTATCAGCTCTCTGACAGGTCAGGCTTCCCAATCCTTCTGAGCTTCAATTCCTTATTTACGCAAAAGAAATACACTGTAGGTCTGGAATAAGTGATGATTAAAGGAAATAAGTCGTGCAAGTGCTTGGTATCCTCCATGGACCATACCAAGTAAGCATGAATCAATGCGGTACCTCTGCTCTGGCTTAACTCGTTCCTCAAACTCTCCATGTCCAGGAATGCCCTGGGTCCTAGGAGCCCTTGTGTCTCCTCCCAACCTTGCAGCTAGTCTTAGAGGGTAAGGTAGAGGTACCTACCAGGTAAGACTGGGGACTCCTGGCTTTTCATTCCTAAAGATGAGAACAGAAACTCTTCAGTGAAAAACACAATCAACTTGAAAATTAATTTAACCTTGTATTTATATGGCAATTTACAGTGGAAAACTAAAAGCTCTGAGAGACAGCAGGGACCAGGGTAAAAGGGGAGAAATTTAATCCACTGGAGCTTGACTGATTTACGGTGAGAACAACTATGTCTAGCGACCCAGGCTCTCTCCTAGATTATGCAAAACAGCTCTTTTATTTTATTTTTTTAAGATTCAATCCAAAGACTCCCACCTACATTTGTCATATTCTTAAAAATAAAACTTGATTACATAATACACTATAATTACAGATAATTTGGAAAAACACAGGAAATCATTAAAAATTACTCATAATCCCAGATCTCAGAGCTACTCATCCTCAATATTTTGGGTGTATCTCCTTTCAATTTCTTTGCTATGTATATATTCATACCATTTTAAGCATTTTTTATTGCCTTGCTGCGATGTAACCAATAGCACCATGTAAGTTCAAGGTGTACGGCGTAATGCTGCGACTTACAGTTGTTGTGAAATGATCACAATCAACACCCAGCATCTCATACAGATATTTAAAAAAAGAAAAAAATGGCTTTTCTCCTTGTGGTAGGAACTCTCAAAACCTTCTCTCTTAGAAACTTTCAAACGGGCCACACCACTGCGCTGCTCTACTCACCCTGCTATACGTTACATCTCCAGTACTTGGGTCTCCTATAACCGAAGTGTGTATCTTTTGACACTCAAAATTTACTTATTTTAGAGAGAGAGAGCGCACGAGTGAGCACAAGTGGGGGGAAGGCAAGAGGGGGGGCAAGAAAGAGAGACAGAGAGACAGATAAGCAGACTCCGGCTAAGCACAGAGCCTGACGCAGGGCTCCACCTCACCACCTTTAGATCATGACCTGAGCTGAAATCAAGAGTTAAACTGAGCCACCCAGGTGCCCCTCTTTTGAAATTTTTAAATAAACTGCTATTACAGTTCATATACTTTTTTACATATTTTACTTGCCACGATATTATAAGCACTTTCTCAAATTTTTCAAAAATACGATTTTTAGGGGCACCTGCGTGGCTCGGCATAGAGTCAGCTTCTCTGTCCTTTGCCCATCCCCCTGCTCACACGTGTGCATGTGCGCTCTCTCTCAAATGGATAAACAGATCTTTAAAAAATATACGATTTTTAAGTTGTTTAGTGTTTCATTATATGGATATTATTTAACAATATCCAACTGTTGGACACTAAGGTTATTTAGAAATTTTGGCCACCACACACTGTCACCATTTTGTACACAAATCTTTGTTTCCTTAGTACAAATCCTAATGTGCTATAACTAGGTTAAAAGGTATGGACATTTTTAAGGCTAATAATACATACCATCAAACTGTCCTTCAGAAAAGTTCCAATTTATAATCTTACCATTAATTTATGGGTGTCCCTGTCCCAGACCTGAGGACATTTGAGTAATATTATAAAAAAAAAAGAAGAAGAACAAAAACTTGGGAATGAGCTGTACTTCAAAATACATGAAATAATCAGATGGATATAGCTAAAAGCCTCTATTACTCAGATTGCTGGAAACAGAAAGAAATACACAAAATCACTGTAATTTCGAAAAACACAGTGACACTTTTCAATGCCCCCGCCAACACCCTAGGTTACAAGAGTCTGTGAAGTCACACCTTCCTCTGTCCTGCCACAGCTAACATAGAAGCCGAAAATACGCTCTTTAGTTTACGAGCTGCCAAAGCGAGCACAGGAAACAGGCTCTTTAGAACTAGTTCCTCGTGTCATGTCTCCAAATGCTCTCTGGTCATCTTGGAGATAAACGGGAGAGTTAAGCGAGAGAGAAGGCAGCTGCATCATCTTTATAAAGGTCGATCTGTAGCTCAGGAGGGCTCTGGCAGACCAGACTAGTAAGCTAAAGTGGGTTCTGTCTTCTTCCCACTCTTCCCGACTGTGTCATGCTTACCTGTTTCCATCCCTACGAGCTATACTGCAAATAAAAACTCCCGGAGTTTACAAAAATATCTTACCAGTGTCTTCAAGGTTCTGGTCTTTCTCACCTAAGTTATAAGAAGAAACTTATCCATTTTAATGACAAAACAGAATAACCGAGAATGACTATAGTTACAGCAACTATTTTCAGATATTAGAACCATAAAGAACCACTTGGTATGTCCAATAAACTAAAGCTGCTAAATTGAAGTGCAGCCAGAATCTACATGCACCAAACTGGGCTGGAACCTTCCTCTGGCCCCCTTTAAGAAAAACCATCACACAGAGAAAGTCTCCTGGGGATCTCAATGAGGTAGAAAAACGTCCGTCTTGAAGACTGAACTGAAGTCCCCGTGAAATGACCAGAAAAACGTGGTCTGCAGCGGGCCAGTAAGAAGTGAGGCAAGTCCTCAGGGGCTCACGCGAAGCTTCACAAAATGCTTCACCTCGGGACAGGAAGTATCTTCCAAATATCATATACTTAAGGAAAAGCTAGATGCTTTTCTCTCTTCAGTGAAGAAAAACAATATAGCTACCGGGGCCGAACACATAATAAGGAAGTTAAATGCAGAAAAGTGATTTGAGTCATATCAACGGAAGTGGAAACTCAGTGGGGAAGCATCCAATCACCCAGACATCTTGTTTAGCCAAATGGTAACAAATATCAGCATATCTGACAGATGAAAACGAGTAGCTTTTCTCCTTTCATCTGGATGCGTGGTGCCGCACAGGCTAACCTCAGTGACGAATACAGAGCTCTGGGTAAGAGGCCCGCAGGCCTGTCAAGAGCGACTAGCCCTTCGGGTCCTACCAACCTTACTCCCCAGAATGTTTCCGTATTATTCAGATCTCCAGAGACCCAACCTTCCATTTACCAAAAGCTAAGTTTCCCCCAGAATAAATTCTTTTCTCCCGTTCTCTTATTTCTCAAGTTATACTTTCATATCTGCAAAGTACTCTTTCCTAAGCTAAGAAGTGAATTTGCTAAACAGGAAAGAGCTAATAAATACTAAACATCCATGTAAGGATTATTAAAAAAAAAAAAATCAGAGCCCACTTACCCGGGTTGTAGAGATAGATGGGGAGGTGATGTTCTGAAACACAGACAGTTTTCATTACCTAGTACTATGCTCAGATGTTAATAAATGTCAAATTCAGGCTATTTTTATTAATAAAGAAGATTTAAGTTGGCTTCCAAAAATACAGTAATATGAGAAATTTAAAATTTCAATCTCAAAAACAAATGGGTACGGATTTATTTTAATTACATGAAGAATTCACAGAAAAACTAGCCAGGAACACAGCTAGAGGCAGACCTTTATTCCCAAATCTTTTAACAAGGATATCTTCAAAAGGATCCACCCAAAGCCTGCATTAACCTAAAGCACTTTCTGGAACCTTTGGTTCAAGTCTCTCGGGCTTATCTGATAATGCTCCTCCCTCCTAGAATTCCCGTTTATCCTCCCAAATCTTTCGCACGGTGCTCTACAGAGGATTGTGTTTGTTACCCCCTCCTAGCCCCCGTGCCCAGGAAGGTGAGACAGACCCATTACCCTTCCATCCTCTGTCTCGTCTCCCCCCTTCAGCTCTACGCACTCGATTCCTTCCCTTTTTAGTCTCCCAAATGTTATTTCCTAAGATATCAAAATACGGGAACATCAATCTAGCCCTGCGCACAGGAATCACATAGGGGCTTTCGAAAGTCCTTCAGCGCCTACAAGGACAGGCTCCGGTGAGAGTGGCGTGGTCCCTGCCCACCCAAGGCGAATGTAGTGTCGGCGAGAACGGCCCCAGGCACGGCATGGGGTGGAGAGCAGGCAACAGAGGCTCGTGGGCCCTCCCCCGACAAGGCGGAGGCGGTGGCAGCGGGAGCAGCCCAGGCGCACAGCTCACAGCTCGGCCCTGAGAAAACTACAGCTGCAGCAGGACAACAGGGTGCGCGGCTCGGACCCACCCCTGGGAGAAGTCACATTCCCCTTACAGAGGAAGTATTTTAACAGCGTATCTTACCTGTGTTCTCAACACAATTTTCCGTTTTTAGTCCTGAAACATGAAGATAAAGCTTTAGTAGTTAGACACACTCTGCCCTAGCAAAGATTTCAAATTGGTCTTACAGCTACTGGTAACCCAATGTGTCAGCTTGAACCTATCAGATTCGTAATTTGGCGGGATACGAGATGAGGAACAACTACATGTTTGTGCTCACATTACAGCCACCAAAGAGCAGTATGATCTTTGATAAAACATCTAATATTTCTGGAATTCGGCTTCCATACCTGCATCTTTGACTGGGAGTTTGCTTCAAATAACCTCCAAATGCCCATCCAAGGCTAACACTTTGATTCTATTCTATGATTAGTCTGCAAACATTAGGAAAAAATTTATCTGTTCAATCTTCTCTTCTGATACTAAATGTGCTCAACAGAAAATCTATCCTTTCACTATGAAAGTTCCTTTTTTTTTTAAGATTTATTTGACAGATAGAGATTACAAGTAGGCAGAGAGGCAGGCAGAGAGAGAGAGAGAGAGGAGGAAGCAGGCTCCCAGCAAAGCAGAGAGCTCGATGTGGGGCTCGATCCCAGGACCCTGGGATCATGACCTGAGCTGAAGGCAGAGGCTTTAACCCGCTGAGCCACCCAGGTGCCCCCAAAATTCCTTTTTTTAGAGAGAGAGAACAAGAGCAGGGGGAGAGGCAGAGAGAGAATCTTAAGCAGACTCCACATCCATCCAGCACTGAGCAGACGAGGGCTCAATCTCAAACCCTGAGATCCTGACCTGAGCCTGAATCAGGAGTCAGACGCTCACCCAACTGAGCCACCCGGGTGCCCCATGACAATTCCTATTCATTGGAGAAAAAAAATCGCATCAGATCTTCGAGATCCTTGGATATAGAGAGAAAGGTCCTTCACATTCACATAAAGAAACACGTTGGTCTATCCCAGAACACTGATCTGCGGTCTGTTCCAGAACACTGATCTATATGTTAAGGAAATCCAGTTTTTGGAAAGCAGGAATACGGCATAATACGGCATCTACTGCTATATCTTTATAAGGCCCCAGACCCTCTAGCTAAGTCTAGGGCCTTATACAAAAATCACCAGAGCTGCGGGACTCCTCTGAGGCATGACGAGCAGGGACAGCGCTGGCCTGCCCCGCAGCGGTGAAGGCAGGGACTTCCGTGGGAAGATGTTCAGATCTGGTGCCAGCATGGGCCACGAGGGCTTCCCAGGATGCTGAGAAGGCCTAGGGTTCTGTGGTCTCCTCTCCAGGTCTGGCTGACTCACTGATCTCATCTGGATAATCAGCTACAGGAGGATGAATCTCTCCATGTAAAATGGGGGAACCCCTAAGAGGTCTGTGTTCACTACGAGAGATGCGCTTTTCTGTAATCTGCTCTCAAATCCTGTTCTGTGTGTGGAGTTTGAACCAACAATCTCGGTGACTTGGTCCAGTTTCCATGGTCCAGGAAATAGTACAGATCCGTTAGAATTTGGATGGTGCCCTGAGGTTAACCTCAGGTGTCTAGCTAAGCTAGAAATTAAAAAAAAAAAAAAAAAGGCTTGAGACTAATACAAAATATTGCATTAGCGGAGATCAAAGAGTGCAAGTTTCACTCAGAGGGCTGGGCTGAGGGGAAGGTAAAGGTGAGGGAAAGTTTGATTAAGAAAGCTACTGGTATAATAGAGAGATTCACCCAGGGGATGAGACACAGAGCATTTTGAAGCCTTTACCTTTCATCTGTACCATAAATTAGAGTAGGTTTCTCAAAGTGTAGTCTTCTAATCACATACTTCAGAATCATGTGGGTGTTTACTGAAATTGCAAATTCCTGGGGCCTAGCCAGGACTACAGATAGAGAATTTCTAGGGGTGATGCCTTGTAATCTGCATTTTAAAAAGGATTCCTAGTGATTTAATGCACCAAATTTTTAAAAACACATTTTGTTTGCCAGACAGAGAGAGAGCGAGAGAGCCCGCGAGCGCGCACAAGCAGGGGGAGTGGCAGGGAAAGAGAGAAGCAGACTCCCCTCTGGGCAAAGAGCCTGATGCAGGACTCGATCTCAGGACCTGGGATCCTGACCTAGGCTGAAGGCAGATGTTTAACCGACTAAGCCACCCAGGCATCCCTATGCACCACATTTGCTGAGCCTTGTCTCTAGTAGAGGATGGATCTCCCTTCATGTTTAACACAGCTCCATTTATTCAAGACTGCATTTCTCCTCCCTATTTGACTCTGGATTTAATTTTTCATTAGTGTTTCAGCAGCAGAAAGTAAACTATTTTGGGTTTCTAAAGAAGGAGCAGGGTTAAAATAGAGGACAAGGATCCAAAAATAAACAGAAGGCAGAAATATAATATATAAGGAAAGAAAGAAGAGAATATAAACACAGGTTTAGTAGGTATAAAAAACCAAGAAATTACTATGACTAGCTTTAGGCCAATAAGCTTGAAATAGAAGACAAGTGCCTAGAAAAGCAGACTTTGCCAAAAATAACTCAAGAATAAGTAGAAAACTCGAATGACATTATAATCATGGGATAGCTTCCATTTTTTCCACAAAAGAATTACCAAGATAACTTGATTTTTACAGAGTCCTAAAGAGAACGTAGCTGCACCAAGAGCTCTGGAGACCCTCAAGTATAGCGCGCAGTACTGATCCGCTTACACACGCGAGGAAACTGCGGGAGGCCGGGAAGAGAACCCACAGGAACAAGAGTCGGGCCTGTTGCCACTAGTCACACTGGAAAACCTTCTAAGTTGACGTTTTAGCAGCGAGCTCTACAGTAAGAAGACTCCGAAACAGTCCAGACAAGAGTCAATAAGGTCCTCTCATGGGGTTCCTGATCTGCTTCAGATCCCATGAAATTACAGATGTCTGTGACCAAGCTCGCAGCCGGGTGGAAGTTCCAGCAACAAGACTAAGGCGGGTTTGTCGCCCTCCGGGTTCCCGCGCGCAAGCACTGCCTCCCTTTGCAGGGCCGTTACTGGCAGCCTGGCACTGCAAGAGAAGTCCGGACTCTGCGACATGCTACCTTACCACGCGGCGGATTCTCTCTCAAGTCCCACAGGATAAAACCCCGAAGTTCCATCACATGGACATCTGACTTCCAGTTAAGAGCCAAACCAGGCTGCCAAAGCCTTAACCACTTTCACAAACAGGTGCCTGTCGTTTCCAAACAGTGGCCGAAAGTCACAGGGCTCCCAAGGGATATTTTAAAACTATAGGACAAGCACAATATACGTGGTATCTGTCAGACGCAGCAGGAACCACTAACTCGAGCTGTGGTGCAGTTTCAGAGTTACAGCACGCTGCATTCCGTGTGATGACATCATGTATTTGCAAGGCTGGGTTTTCAGCAACCGTGATTAAAAAAGCAAATATAAAAAAATTTTTTAAAAAAGCAAATACGTGTGAAAATCAACGCGGATCGGCAAATAAGGTGGTTTCTAATCTGATCCAAGGGTTGAGAAGCTGTGCAGTGTCTCACAGGCTCATGCATATCCCATGGGCAAGTTATTGTGGCTATGAATGAAATAATATACTTTTTAATTTTTGTGTATTACTTTCTCAAAGTTACTAGGATGTACATAATACTTACGTGAACCTAATACTTACTGAGTTTTTTGACTTCACTTAAAAATGGAACTTTCAGCTATTTCTTTTAGCCTATGGACATACTTAGGACACCACTAGGGGGACACCATGAACCAAGAAAATCTGAGAACCTCTGCATGAGACGCCACAAAAGCTTACTACTTTAGCCCAACTACTAGCTCAGTGGGGGCCTTACCTACTAGACTTCACTCCCGGAAAGACAGCAAATCTCTAATAAAAGAGCCTGCCCCAGGCGGGGCAAATTCAATGGAATGCTGTATTCGTCCACCGTAGCAGTAACTGGCCCACTGCCTTGGATGTTCTGGCGAGGAGCGGAACTTCAAATGTGATCCTGGCCGGGGTCCCCGCACCACCCTGGGACTCACTGAACTCCACGAGTGGCAACGCTCACGCTCTAAGGCTGTATGACCGGGCCAGGGAGACACTGAGAACTGCGCTACTGAAGACAGAACATGTGCAGTCCCTCTCTCTGGAAACAAACACAGCAAACCGAGCTCATCAAGTCAGTCTTCGCTGTGCACCTGCCTGCTCGTGCGCACTGACTGCGTCTCAGCAAAGGCATCTGGAGTCTGGCCCGACAAATCCAGCCTGTGTGGCCACGGTCTCTACTACAGCTGGTGGCTCTATAAGCAAAGGATTGGCTTCCAATAACAAATTCTGCCAGCCTCCCCAGTAAAGATCTCTGCAGGGCTGACTGGGCCCTCAACCGCGCTAACCTCTCCTGGCTGAGTCCCCAAGCACCGAGGAGTTAGGACTAAAAAACGAGGTGCGTTGGGGGACTAGTACGCTCGCCTCCCTTCTGTGTAGGCGTACTTGTTCTGACCTCAGCGGATGGACGTTTCTAGAAAGCCTGCTTTTACTTCAGAAAATGAATATACAGTCCATATAAGCTCAGCAAACAGAGCATATCGATCAGACCAGAACACCAGTATGTGAAACTGGAGGCTGACATTGAGCGGGTCTGTAGCTAGTCTCCTTTGCCAGAGAGCTCACTGTGGAACTCATCATTACGGAAAAAGGAGAGCCCACCTGGATCATGCCCGAGAGGAAGCGACACTATGTAATGGGTCGGGATTACCGCAGGCAGCTCCTGACAGGGTTCCCAATGACCCCGCCTCCTGGTACTCACACCCTTACAAAATCCTCCCCTCTTGACAGGGGACTGAACTAGTGACTGGCTTCTAGCAAACAGAATACAGCACAGGTGATGAGATGTTACTTCCGTGATTAGGTTGCAAAAGACTGACTTACTGGCACTCTTTCTTGCCCTCTCTCTCTTCCTTGCTCTCTGATGAAGCAAGCTGCCATGCTGTGAGACCCTCTATGGAGAGGCCCGTGTAGCTGGGAATAAGGGAGGCCTCTGGTCAACAGCCATGAAGAACTGAGGCCTTAGTCAACAAGCTATGGGGAACCAGATCCTACCACCAATCACGTGAGTGAGCTGGGAAGCAGATCTTTCCCAGTCGAGTCTTATGATGACTGAAGCCTCATGAGATGGCAAGATCCCAAAAGACTCAGCTACACTACACCCAGATTCCTGACCCAAGGTAACTGTGCAATAATAAATGTTGTTTTAAGCCACTAAATTCTGGAGTAATTTGTTATGCAGTGATAACGAATGGAGGTGTGAGGGTCGGTTTTATTTATACCGGATGTCTAGGTTACCGTCCTCTGCCACCCAGTCAAACACTAACCTAGGGTTGCCTTGCAAGTATTCTGCAGATGTGGCGAGAGGCTGTAATCAGTTACCTGAGCAAGGGAGATAGCCAAGATCAGCAGGTAGGCCTGATTCAATCAACTGAGAGGCCTTCAGAAACTGAGGCTTCGCAGAAGAAGAAATTCTGCCTGGGGACAGTAGCTTCAGCTCACCCCGAAGCTCCAGCCTGCCCTTCCTGACAGTCTGACCTACAGATTTCAGACTTGCCTTGCTAGCCCCCACAACCACGTAAGCCGATTCCCTGCAGTTAGTGACTTAATACATATATTTCCTATGTATTTTCTACGGATTCGGATTCTCTGGGTGAATCCTGACGGATCCATAGGGATGAACAAGTCTGGAGGATGGAAGCCTGGAGGAAGCTGATGGGAAGAGCTCTCGTTTGCTATAAATACAGATAAGCAGTCTGAACAGCCTTCCAAATTGCTCTAGGTGTTGACTCACACTGTGAATTTTCCTGGGGATGAGTATGTCCCGTTCTATCTGGCCTATCTACATGAGGCCTTATTGATGTCCCAGTCCCAGTCAATCTCAGACAGCAGCAACGAAACTTCACTGCTCCCAGGGAAGGCTAAAAAAGACTGTTAGAACCAATGAAGATATTTATGTTTCATGAGCCCTCAAGAGTTAGATGTGGGTCTACCAAGACTAAATCTCCAATAACCCTGCCGATCTATCTTCTTTTCTCCCTTTGATGGCTTAGCAGAGGGCTGGCTCAACAGGTCTGAGTAAGAGTAACAAAATCGACTAATACCAGCCACTGGAGTCCAGGGGTTCCTCCTTTCCAACAGGGCCAAGTTTCCAGCCGGAGAATCGTGCCGTTCCCTGCCATGACTGCTAATATGCAGAACATATTCACATGTATGCAGCCTGGCCCCTCTCTATGGAAACACTGGCCAAAATGCCAGCTTGCTCAGTAAAATGATGGGAGTTCAAAGTATGGCGTGTATACTCTAGCACTTCATTCTCCAGTAACACCTTACATTGTGTCTGCACTATTAGGTCCAGGAAATCCCAAAGCTATGGTCTTCTACCAGGTATTATAATTCATCTACAGTTTTCCAAATGGAGTCTTTTTTAAAAGTAGGGAGCGCAGTCTGATCACACCATTGACATTCCACCTTTAATCAAGCTTTCTAAAAAAGCAGTACAGCAGAAGGTTAACCTGCAGTAGTCTCCCCACGAGGAAGGAGACAGGGTTTTGTTGCCGTTTACTCACAGTTCTCTCACGTATTCTTGGATTAAGACCAAGATGAGTATTTTTGACCACCAGGAGACTGTATTATCTAATGGAACTCTGGTGTTTTCTCCAGTTCCTAACCAAATGACCTATTCTTTTCAGGTAAAAATTTATTGCGGGTCTTTACAAAAATCAGGTATCTTGGAAATCATAAGCAAGTTTAAAACGATTAACACAGGACTGCGCTAGAATAAATTTGGTGTAATTTTTTTATCCCCTTTAGAAACAACTGTTTAATTCCTTTTAGAAACAACATGTAGAGTTATATTCAGTCACAATGGAACAAGGTTCTGATTATATCCTCCAGCTTGAGTTTTTAAAAGATACAGATGTAGTGAAAAGAAGGGCCATTTGTACCCCAATGTTTATTGCAGCAATGGCCACAGTCGCCAAACTGTGGAAAGAACCAAGATGCCCTTCAATGGACGAATGGATAAGGAAGATGTGGTCCATATACACGATGGAGTATTATGCCTCCATCAGAAAGGATGAATACCCAACTTTTGTAGCAACATGGACGGGACTGGAAGAGATGATGCTGAGCGAAATAAGTCAAGCAGAGAGAGTCAAGTATCATATGGTCTCACTTATTTGTGGAGCATAACAAATAACATGGAGGACATGGGGAGATGGAGAGGAGAAGGGAGTTGAGGGAAACTGGAAGGGGAGATGAACCATGAGAGACTGTGGACTCTGAAAAACAACCGGAGGGTTTTGAAGGGGCGGGGCGGTGGGAGGTTGAGGAACCAGGTGGTGGGTAATAGGGAGGGCACTACTGCATGGAGCACGGGGTGTGATGCCAAAACAATGAACACTGTTATGCTGTAAATAAACAAATAAAAAAGAAAAAAAATTCCCTAGCCAAGGCTATTACTTCCCTGCCTTAACATTTTGAGATATCATAGATTTGTAAAACATCCTAATAAACGTAGCATTGCTTGATCAACAAAAAAAAAAAAAAAAAAGCCCTGCCTATTCTCCTTCACAGAACTGAGAACAGCCTAGCTTTAACTCCTTCCGTTTCTGCCCCTGAGATCCCAACAGCTGCTCCAGAGGGCAGCAGAGGACACTGGCTGGATTACAGTTTGGAATTAAATCAACACAATGGCGCAGTGCTCTTTGTCAGGACTCCCCAAACAGTGCTTGGGAGCGTCCGCAAAGGTCTCCGCTTGCAGCTGGTTCGGACGTTCACTGGACGTTCATCCAGAGGGATGGCCTCTGCCGACGCTGGGGTCACCACAGCCGCGTGCACACTCATTCCTCCCTCACGGGAGCTCATTCTGCGCTTCCTCGGGCAGACCCCCCCCCCCCTTCATTCTCGATCAACCCGATGGCTCCGCCCCTTTTGTTCACCATAATCCCGCTCACGAACAACTCTGTGGGTTCCACCGCCCCCCTGCTGTCCACCAACCAGTGACCGATTTGGCCTCTATCTACCGCCGCCAGGGTTCCTGTATAACCAGCGCCTCCAGACAGCATTTGGCCGAATGCATCAGCAGCACCGAAGCCGAAGGACTGTGCCAGCCTGGCTGCAACTGGCTTCCTGGCTGTGATGTGTTAGTTTAGTTGAACAGGTTCTGGGGGGGTGAAGGGGGGTCCTGACTTGTACTGTTCCAGGATTTCCATGGTAAAGCTCTCAACCATGGCGATTTCAAGCTGCTGTGCTGTGCGAGGACCTGGGACGAGCTCATGCCCACAGTCAGCTTCCTTTAACTGGTATGAGTCAGCTCTAACTGGCTTAGGTTTTGGTCAGCTCCACTATATGGCTGGTGAGGGGAATGGGCACTTTCCCTCTCAATACCATTTACTCGCTTCAGTCTTCATCTGTCCTCTCAACGTGAATAGTCAGTCTCATTCACTTGCAACTCCGGTCCGGACAGGGGCGAGGCAAGTGAGGTGCCTATGAGTGGAAAATTTAAAAAGGCACTCACTCTTAGAACCCTGCAAATCTGCAGATGGTACAAGTGTATGACCCAAGACTAAGGACCTTCCGTAAGTTTTGTGCCCCAGGCATCTCAACGGCCACAACACTTCTGCCATTAAATCATAAGTAGATCAGCCCCTCACCCAGGCATGGTGTCTCTTCAGCTCTTTCCTACCCGTTCTCTTTTAATCCCACAGTGCCTTGGCTGCAAGGAGTCAAGATCGAAAAGTCTATCACACTTCCAAGGCCCTACTGCGATACTCACCCTGCTTGATCAGGAGCCCTGGTTTGGGTTCCGCTAGACAGCTACACTCATGAGACCCCAAAGACTCTCCTCTCACTAGTTTACTCAGTTTTGCAGAAGAATGCAAGGCAGGAAACACAGCACAGTATTCAGCAGCAGGGCGGAATCAGATGTCCCTTCAGTACAAGTCCTCACAGCAATCCACGCCTGTTCTCCCAAAATGAGGGCTCAGGTATAAGGAAACACAGGGGGGTGCAGGAACCATCCTAGCTTAGTAGCCTCATGCCACTTGAAGACAGTATCTCTTATGCTGGCCCATGAGTGTAGTTTTAGGACTCAGCAAGAAAAACACCAGCGTACGTCACACCGCCTTCAGGAATGCCCAAAGCTCTGGCTTCCCCAAGTATTTATAGTTTATTCACAACCCTCCCAGCTCAGATGCATTTTTCCAGTGAAGACGGCTGTGTTCGCCATCACGCGGTGTTCTGTGGTCACACAGCTGTCATTTCACCTTCAGTAGATTACAGAGAAACTGCGTTAGAAGATCAATGGGAGGCCATTTTTACAAGAGGAAGGAGAAAGGGTTTTATTGACCTTTTGCTCCCAGACACTAAACCAGAACAACATAAAATCTCAGAATGTTGGGGGCAAGAAAAAATTCTAATACCATCCAAAGAAAAAAACAAGGTCTCACTCAAAGTTTCAGTAATTAGAATAGCTTCACACTTTTCAACAGCAGCACCAGAAACCAGAAAACAATGAAGGAGTATCTCCAAAATTCCAAGGAAAATGATTTCCAAAACAGAAATACAAATCTATGTAAACTATTGTTCAAGCTTACAGGTACATTTTTCAGACATGCAAAGTCTGAAAAATTTCCCTCAATGTCCCTTTTCTCAATAAACTTCTGGAGAACACATACTCCTGCCAAACAAAGAAGTAATTCAAGAAAGAGCAGAAAATCCAAGATACAGGGGATTCCTCACAGGGGAGAAACAAAAGAATGTCTCTACAGCTATGAGGAGAGATTTTAGGATATTCAGCAGGCCTAAAGAGTACATCATAGATTAATCTGATGGCGGGAATCCAGAAGGAATATATTTAAAAAGAGAGAGAGAGAGAGAATCTGATATGTTTGAATGTACTAAGTAGAAATTTATATTTTGAAGGAGTTGGAGTGAATTACTGAAGGGATATAAAAAACTAAGGAAACAAGAACTACCCTATGACCCAGCAATTGCACTACTGGGTATTTACCCTAAAGATACAAACATAGTGATCCGAAGGGGCACGTGTACCCGAATGTTTATAGCAGCAATGTCTACAATAGCCAGACTATGGAAAGAACCTAGATGTCCATCAACAGATGAATGGATCAAGAAGATGTGGTATATATACACAATGGAATACTATGCAGCCATCAAAAGAAATGAAATCTTGCCATTTGCGACGACGTGGATGGAACTAGAGCGTATCATGCTTAGTGAAATAAGTCAATCGGAGAAAGACAACTATCATATGATCTCCCTGATATGAGGACATGGAGAAGCAACATGGGGGGGTAGGGGGATAGGAGAAGAATAAATGAAACAAGATGGGATTGGGAGGGAGACAAACCATAAATGACTCTTAATCTCACAAAACAAACTGGGGGTTGCTGGGGGGAGGTGGGATTGGGAGAGGGGGAGGGGGCTATGGACATTGGGGAGGGGAGGCGAACCATAAGAGACTATGGACTCTGAAAAACAACCTGAGGGTTTTGAAGGGTCAGGGGTGGGAGGTTGGGGGAACAGGTGGTGGGTGATGGGGAGGGCACGTTTTGCATGGAGCACTGGGTGTTGTGCAAAAAGAATGAATACTGTTACGCTGAAAAAAAAAAAATAAAAAGGGAAAAAAAAAAAAAAACTAAGGAAACAGAAAAAATCTAGGGTAAAAAAGGTATTTAAAAAGGTACCAGTCTGGGGGTGCGTGGGTGGCTCCCTCAGTTAAGCACTTGCCTTTGGCTCAGGTCATGATCTCAGGGTCCTGGGATGGAGGCCCGCATGGGGCTCCCTGCTCAGCGGGGAGTCTGCTTCTCCCTCTCCCTCTGCCATTTCCCCTTGCTCGTGCTGTCTCTCTCAAATAAAAAAAAAAAAAAAATTGAATCTTAAGTAAGTAAATAAATAAGTAAGTAAATAAAAAGGCACCCGTCTTTCTGACGCCGGGAGGCTGGGCAAGGAGAAATGCACGAACAGTGAGGAGGAGAGCAGGGTGGCTATCACATACATTTGCCTTACTGACATGACAGCAACTTCTGACTCCCTTCTCCTCGCCTCCCTATACGAGAGAGGCTGGAAAAGCTCATTTCCTCTCTTCTGAGCTTTTCTTCAAGTTATGGATTATCAGGTAGCTGTTCAGGTCAACGATTATAGTCAGAAATCTACCAGCAGTTTCTGGGAAAGCTTTTACTTTCCTGACCAAATAGGCACATTTAGCTGCCATCGCTCTTTCTTTTCTTTTTTGTCTTGAACCCGGCTTGATGCCTGCAGCTACAACAGTCACAATGCAAACACGAATCAATAAACCCAACAAGTTAAGACTGGTACAACAGAAATACAAAAGAGTCTGAGTTACTGATGATGTAATTGATGGGGTTTAGAAATTTTAAAATCAAGAAATAACATGCTGAAGCATATCATTAAAAACCTTAGCTTAGGGGCAGCTCGGTGGCTCAGTTGGTTTGGTGTCTGCCTTTGGCTCAGGTCATAATTCCAGGGTCCTGGGTTCGAGCCTACACTCAGGTTCGCTGGTTGGTGGGAAGTCTGCTTCTCATTCTCCTCTAACTCTCACCTTGCTTGTGCTCTCAGTCTCATATAAATAAATAAAATCTTTTTAAAAACATTTTAGCTGAGGGGCGCCTGGGTGGCTCAGTGGGCTAAAGCCTCTGCCTTTGGCTCAGGTCATGATCCCAGCGTCCTGGGATGGAGCCCCACATCCGGCTCTCTGCTCACCAGGGAGCCTGCTTCCCTTCCTTTCTCTCTCTCTCTCTCTCTCTCTCTCTGCCGACTTGTGATCTCTGTCAAATAAATAAAAATAAAGTCTTAAAAAAAATTTAGCTGAAAAATTAAAAATTAAAATTAAAAATTTCACTGAGAAGTGAAAATTGGAGATTGGAAACAATGGGGCAGGAGTTGCTATTTTTCATTGTAAGCCTCACAAGCAGGGTTATGGGCCAAGTACTTCTTTGTCGCGGGGTGCTGTTCTAAGCATTACTGTTTGGCAGTGTCCTCGGCCTCTACCCATTAGATGCTACTAGTAGCAACTTGGAATGACTGTGACATTTTTAAAATTCCAATTATTACCAAATGACCCCAGGGCAAAACTGCCCCAGTTGAGAACCATTGCCTTACAGAGTTTTATTTCTGTAACCTTCCAGAGTGCTACAATGAATTATTTTGATAAAATTAAATTACGGGGGGGGGGGGGGGAGGGGGGGACTAATGATATGAAAGGAGCCAGGGACCATCAATGCTATTTTTCCTTTCAAACAACTGTCAGTTTCTTTCCCGACCTCTCCCTGGGTCTCAGAATCCCACTGCTTCCCTACCAGACAGCACAGACAGAAGCGAGACGCTTACCGCCGAGGAAAGCACACTCATAATGGCTGCAGGTCTTGTTGGTGCTTTGAAGGATAAGGTTATTGCTGGTCCCATCCCGTGACACATGAAAGACCTCATTCAGGGGTATTAAAACAATTCTTTCACTTTCTTTATCAAAAAAATGTTCGATGGCAACTGCAAAGCACGTGCGGATGGTTAACAGAACGTGCTGGTCGTCCGCAGCTTGAGGTCTGGTGGAATACGCCAGCGTGAAACGGCCAAGCCTGGCCTGGCTGAGCCCTCCGGCCGTGAATGAGACATCCTGGCTTATACTGTAGACCGCAGCTTTGTAACTGTCCTCACAAGGCCTTCTCAGCAACTGCAGGGCTCTTGTCAGATAAAAATGAAAAGCTTTGAACTGGAAGTCATACACATAATCTTTTCGAGACAGGCCGGCCGTCTTCACAGCTTCGCTGAACATCCGGTAAAAGGGGGTCTGTGCTCGGGCTTCGGAAGCGTAGGCCGTCAGTGCTATTCCGTGGTTATCTTGAAAACTCATCGGGAGGAAGGTGCGCGTCTTCTGGGCTTCCCATTTGGCTTCTGCATTTTCCCACACATCCTTCAAGAGCTGATGGCTTGCCTTTTCCTCCTTGAGCAACTGGGGAACATACTTGACTTCCATCCTGTCAGTGCATTTCAGGTACTCATCGTCGAATGCATTATCCGCCATGTCTAACGTGTCAGCCTTCACCTTCCAAAGAAAAGGAAAAGGAAATCAATGTTCTTGAAATGAGATATTTGGTGTATATCATTTTCTCTCCCTTACTGTTCCCATACTCTCATGCCCTGCCTAGAATTTCTCCCTTACTTAGAACAACTTCGGACATGATTTCTTTTTTTTTTTTTTTGGCATGATTTTTATACAGGAAGTATATTCCACTGTTACTGATAACTTTTCTTAGCTGTGATCTCTTTGTATGAAAAAGTAAAGGCTAGCAATCAGAAGTGTGGGAATGATTATTCCTGTAATTCATTCATCTGAACTTGATGGTGCAGAGGAAGGAGTAAGTGTGAAACTGAAGAAGTGGGGGCAGTCCTGAACAATATTCTTCGCGAGATTTTCCCAACCCCTTAACACTGCCGAACGATTCTGAAATACCATCTGTGACACTGTATATGCTAAATACGTAATGGTAAATATTATTCATTTTCCTTTGAGGACTCCCACCCGTGGGTTGGGGAGAACTGATCTGCACCTTGCTCCAATGATAAGCAATGATGCAGGGGTCTTTCTTTCTTCTTTTTGAGAGAGCAAGTGCGCATGCGGGAGAGCGAGGGAGAGTGAGGCAGGGTGGGGAGGGGCACCGGGAGAGGGAGAGAATTTTAAGCAGGTTCCACACTCAGCCGCCCAAAGCCCCATCCATGCAGGGCTCAGTCTCACAACCCTAAGATCATGACCTGAGCCAAAATCATGAATCAGATGCTTACTACTGGGTATTTACCCCAAAGATACAAATGCAGTGATCCGAAGGGGCACCTGTACCCCAATGTTTATAGCAGCAATGTCCCCAACAGCCAACTATGGAAAGAGCCCCGATGTCCATCAACAGACGAATGGATAAAGAAGATGCAGTGTATACACACACACACACACACACACACAATGGAATTTTATACAGCCATCGAAAATTAAAATCTTGCCTTTTGCAATGATGTGGATGGAAACTACAGGGTATTATGTTAAATAAGTCAATCAGAGAAAGACATTTATCATATAATCTCACCGATATGCGGAATTTAAGAAACAAGGCAGAGGACTGTAAGGGAAGAAGGGGGAAAATGAAACAAGATGAAACCAGAGAGGGAGACAAGCCATAAGAGACTCTTAATCTCAGGAAACAAACTGAGGGTGCTGGAGGGGAGGAATGGCGGGAGGGATGGGTGGCTGGGGATGGACACTGGGAGGGTATGTGTTGTGGGGAGCACTGTGCATTGTGTAAGACTGATGAATCACAGACCGGGACCCTTGAAACAAATAATACATTCTATGTTAATTAAAAACAAAAGGAATCAGATGCTTAACTGACTGAACCACCCAGGTGTCCCAGTGAGGCAGGTCTAAAAACCAGAGCTCTCCTGGGGACAGGAAAAAAGCTTTCCTCCTCTACAACCATGAGCTCTGAGGGTGATATTGGCTTGGGGCATCCAATAGTTATCCTTTAGTTCCACGAAGAATACTGTCTGTAAATAAAGCCAACAAAGGAAGGCTTGCAGAGCTGAAAAGGAGAGAGATGAGGGCCTGATGACATTAGTTAAGGGCCTGAGTTTAGCTGCACCTGAAGACTGTATTCTAGCTTGGTCATAAGAAGCAAGATTGCCTATTTACTTGAGCTAGTTTGAATTGTGTTTCTGTCACACACAACTGAAAGAAAGCCGTATGTACCTTTAAATGATACCTGTAACATAGTAAGTGGGGTTGTATAATATAATTAGCTCTAGCTTGCAGCCGGACAAATCTAGGTTTAGATTCCATAACTAGATACTGTTTAGATTTGGGAGAGTTCCTTTTTACATTTCTGAGCTTCAATTTTCTCATCTAAAAATGAGGATAAAGGAAATAATATCTTAATTGCAGGACTGTTGTAAAGAACTAATGGTAAAATGAATATACGCAAAGCCCTTACCTACATTGCCTACCGCCTATTAAGCCTTCAACGCGCTGGGGTTACTTTCATCATTTCACGATAGGAATATACATGTTATACTGGAAGCTCCTCAAGGGCAGGATCTGTGTCACGTTTGCCTTTTGAATTCCAAGCTTCCAGCATAGTAACTAGCAAAATATTCAAGTGAACGAAATGAATAAAGGATAGCTGGAAGAAAGGCAGGCAGAGACGACCCCTCCCACCCTGGTCCCCAAGAGGAGCCCATCCTTAAAAGAATTTTACACCACCCAGGAAAGAGCCCTCCACCCTTTCCCACATGATAGATAGATGACAAAATCTGATTGGGTGACAGGGGCAGGAAGGGTTAATCAGATTAAAACAGCCAGCCAACAAGCCCGTAAAACCCCCAGACATAGAAACTCCCAGGCCAACCCTCTCTGGTCCCCTGCCTCTTCAGGAGTTTGTACTATCACTTTGCTATCACCCAATAAACTTTGCTTTGCCATCCACCACCTCTTCATTCTTCGAAGTGGTGTGACCAAAAACTGAGGGCACTAAAGAAAAAGAAATCCTGCAAAGTAAGAACCTGTACTCTGGCCTATAGATCAAAACACAGGACAAGAAAATCTGCCCAGGGACGCCACTGAAGGGTTTCTACAAATAAAAGGACAATGCCCTCATCATTTTCCCTTTCCACTATTCTCTATTTGTAATAGACACTGGCGGCGTAAAGCTGCGACCTCAGCGGGAGACCGCAGCTGGAAACTTTACAAAGACCCTTAGTCGGGAGCGCTTAAGGCTGCAGCTTCCGCGTGAATGATTTTTATTTATTTTTACTCACAAACGGTTCTTGAGAAGTGTGTGTATGAGTGTGTGAAAATGTGTATGCCGGGGGTGAGGGGAGGGAGAAGGGAGAGAGAGAGAGAATCAACTCAAGAAAGCAAATATCCCAGGCTATCTATCTGCTTCCTACTATCTCTTTTCTCCCCCTCACAGACCAACTTCCCGAAAGAAACATCTACCCTTGCTATCTCCACGCATTCCCACTCATATCTCAGTCCTCTTCAGTCGGCTTCCCACCCCCATTCCTCCTTCCCACGCCCATTCCTCTGCCCAAACAGTTCTTGCTGAGGCAACACCTCTTAGATTCTTTTGAAGACCCAACATACTCTATCGGCCATTAAATATTGGGAATTGCTCAAGGCTACTTATTTTTTAACTCTCAACTCTACCCTTAGGCAATCATATACATGCGCCTGGTGTCAGTTACCATCTAAATACCTCTGACCTGTCCCTGTAAGTGCAGACCCATGTTACCACCTGCCTACTTGGTAACTCCACTTGAACTGCACAAAGACCCACCAACTGTCAATAGTCAAGAGCAAGCTCAAACTCATCTTACCCCCTCCAACAACCACCAGCAGCCTGGTGCTTACACAGACCCATCTTTCATCTTTGCGTTTTCCTGTGTATCTTCTTCTCAGTCGCCCTCTGTGGCCACTCCATCACTAAGACCTAACAAACTTCTTCCGGGTGTCATCTGTATGCCAAGCACTAAGTATTCCTATATATTAACGAGCTCATTTAATCTTCATGGCAACCCTGTGTGGCAGATACTATTAGTCCCTTTTTAAGGATGAGCAAACTAAGAGAGATAAAGTAACTTGTCTGAAATTGAGATAGGAAGCCACACAATCTGGCCCGACAGTCTGTCCTCTTAAACAAATGTCCTGCTTCCAATGACAGAGACTGCTGATATTTATGCAGCACGTTCAGAAGGCTTTAATTTTCTCCTAACCCTTTTATAAAGGTTGGGCAGACAATTCATAACATCATTTTACAAATGAAGAAACTGGGCCGGCACCAGAAACTGTCTTTATTACCAGCCACAGAATATTCTGCTGGGGAAGTCATTGAGTTTCCTGAAGTGGGAATCTGAGCTCTAGGAGATTAAGTCACTACCATCTCCTAGCCAAGAAATGCATTTTCGTCTGCAGCACAGAACGTACCATGGTGTGTCTTGGGCACTGATACGGATTCATCTTCAAGTCTTCAATATAAGACATCACACCCTGAAACCACCTCCCACATTCCTCACATCATATCCGAGTCACATCATATCCGAGTCATATCCTATCCTATCCTGTCCAGCATGTTCCTGTCTTTTTCTATGCCTCTAACCAGTCTCCACAGGTCTAATTTTAGATATTAAGTCTTTCTGGCCCAAAGCCACAGCTGATTGCGTGTTCTGTACAGTGAGTGCCTTGAGCAGTGAAAAAGTTCACAAGCGCCACCACCACTCAGGGGCAACTGAACGGACATTAAGGGACACGTCCAGAAGGCTAGGTAAACACACTGATTATGTTTTCTTCCTCTGTTTCATCCTCTGAAACAAAAGCCCATACTAATGAAATTTAATTAGCAAAAAGCTAATGCAAAAATATTACCCAAAAATGTGGAAATGACCTAAATGCTAGTGAAAAGAAACTGGTTAAACAAATCATGGAACTTTCACAGCACATACATGAAAACTGTATTATAAAAGAATGTTAAAAATGCAGAGCAAAACCCCACTGAGATACCACTGCACACCCGTTAGAACGGCTATCATCAGAAGGGGAGAGAAAAAGGGGAAATAAGTATCGGCAGAGATGTAGGTACCTGAACCCTCACACATTGCTGGGGAACATAAAATGCGCAGCCACTGCACCATTTTATGTTTTGGAAACTTTATGGAAAACATAAAGTTACCATATGACCTAGCAATTCTACTCATAGGTGTACACCCAGGAGAATTGAAAACATGTTCATATAAAAATCTGTACATGAAGGGGCGCCTGGGTGGCTCAGTGGGTTAAGCCTCTGCTTTCGGCTCAGGTCATGATCTCAGGGTCCTGGGATCGAGCCCCGCATCGGACTCTCACTCAGCGGGGAGCCTGCTTGCCCCTCTCTCTCTGCCTCCTTGTGATCTCTCTCTCTGTCAAATAAATAAAAAAAATTAAAAAAAAAATCTGTACATGAAAGTTCAAAGCAGGATTATTCGCCCCTAAGAGCCTTTAAAAAGTGAGAACCAAAATGCTCTTCAATTAATAAAGGCATAGGGGTGCCTGGCTGGCTCAGTCGGTTAAGCGCCCACCTTCAGCTCAGGTCCTCATCTCGGGCTCCCTGCTCGTGGGGAGTCTGCTTCCTCCCTCTCTCTGCCCCTCCCCACACTCTCCCTCATGCTCTCTTTCTCTTTCAGATAAATAAAATCTTAAAAAATTAATAAATGGATAAACAAAATGTGGCATAACCGTACAATCGAATATTATTCAGCTTTAAAAAGTAATGAAGTACTAGTATATGCTACAACATGAATGAACCTTGAAAACGAAACACTAAGTCAAAGAAGCCAGATCCTGTATCACTGCATTCCGGTGAGATATCCAGAATACGCAAATCCACAGAAGCAGAAAGCGGTAACATCTGTCAACGCAGGTACGGAAGAGGGAATTGGGACTGACTGCTGGTAGCTACAGGGCCCTCTTTTGGGGGTGACGGGAATGTTCTGTAAAGAGAGTGGTGATGGTTGTACAACACAGTGAATTTATGTTTATGATTTAAGGATTTTATTTATTTGACAGAGAGAGAGAGATCACAAGTAAACAGGAAGAGAGAGGGGGGAAGCGGGCTCCCCGGTGAGCAGGGAGCCCGATGCGGGGCTCCATCCCAGGGCCCTGAGATCATGACCTGAGCCGAAGGCAGAGGCTCAACCCACTCAGCCATCCAGGTGCCCCTATAAATACTCATGTTAATTAATTCACATAAATTTATATTTATGAAAACCAACTGAATTATGTACTTTAAGATGGTGGGATGTTTATGGTATGTAAATTATACCTCAGTTTTAAAAATCGTACTAGTACAGGCAACAGATACACAACGATTCTACTGACGAGGGATCAGAATACTAAATTCAAAAACAAAATTTTAAGAACTTAACATATCTTAAAGAAGGCACTTCAACTTCCCCCTCTCTCTTTCTTCCTGCCTCTCCGCCTACTTGTGATCTCTATCTGTCAGATAAATAAATAAAATCTTAAAAAAAAAAGAAGGCACTTTAAAACAGTGGAAAATATTCAGTAGTGATGTGTCAGTTAACACCGTGGGGAAGAAATCGAATGAGACAGCTCGCTCATAGCTTACATAAGAGTATGTCACAGAACGTTTAAAGATTCAACTGCAAAAAATAAAACCATGAAAGTCTTATCGGAAAAAAAGAACACCAGGTGTTAGAAAATGGTCCTCGTACAGTTCAATGAAACACGTAACCAAACACTGCGGTGTCATCCCGTTTGGACGACACACCTGCTTTAAGAATACTTAATGATGTAGACACACAGTGCAGTAGCAACTTAAAAAGCAAACTAAGGGGGCACCTGGGTGGCTCAGTGGTTTAAGCCGCTGCCTTCAGCTCAGGTCATGATCTCGGGGTCCTGAGATCGAGTCCCGCATTGGGCTCTCTGCTCGGCAGGGAGCCTGCTTCCCTCTCACTCTCTCTGCCTGCCTCTCTGC
The DNA here is from genome assembly GCF_922984935.1 of Meles meles. Lineage (NCBI taxonomy): Eukaryota > Metazoa > Chordata > Mammalia > Carnivora > Mustelidae > Meles > Meles meles. The sequence continues at coordinate 6,678,409 of NC_060067.1, forward strand.
CTACTTGTGATCTCTCTCTGTCAAATAAATAAATAAAATCTTTAAAAAAAAAAAAAAAATGAAAAAGCAAACTAAGGGGCGCCTGAGTGGCTCAGTGGGTTAAAGCCTCTGCCTTCGGCTTGGGTGCTGATTCCAGGGTCCACGGATTGAGCCCCGCATCAGGCTTTCTGCTCAGCGGGGAGCCTGCTTCCCCCTCCTCTCTCTGCCTGCCTCTCTGCCTACCTGTGATCTCTGCCAAATAAATAAATGAAATATTTAAAAACAAAAAAAGCTAAATTAAATAATACTTTATACAGTGTGAACCCATTTTTCTAAATTACAAACACACACACAGAAAAAAGCCAAGAAGACTATACACCAACAGATTAAGTCTTTCCTTCTAAGTGGAGGGATTATAGATGATTTTTACTTTCTTCTGTTTGCTTAATTTTAATTTTTTCAACTTTCTACAGTTATTATGTATCTAATGTGTAAAATGGAAAGATAAAAGCTACTTGTAAAGAACTAATTTACCTATTCTATCTGTTCTGGCCACTCTCATTTCCAACATCAACCCACACAAATGCCTCGGGCAACATTATATCAAGAGCTCCCATTCCAATGACTACATACTTCCCATTCCCAACATTACCTGGAAGATGTCCATCAGAATCAGAGCCGCCAGCAGCATGGTGACCGTATCAAAACGTCTTGCCTTCATTTTTCTCTTCTAAATTAAAATGAAGAAATTCCAATTTAGCAGACTTAGAAAAGAGGTTTAGGGAAGGAGAGCAGGATGACACACTGTATGTATTTCATTCGGGGTGAGAGCAGGCACCATGATGGTCAGGAAGTGATCATCAGTTAATTTCCAATGGCTGAAAGGGCCATTAGATTCTGTCTGGTGGCCGAACATCCTCATTCTACAGAGGGGGGAACAAAAGCTCAGAGAACTTCGGAAATTTGCTCAAGATTCAATCTGTCCATTTCCATTCTCTTCCAGCCATGTTTTTTCTCTCACCATAGAATCACTGGAAGTCATATTTTCTTCCTATCTCTGAATTTCCCCCCCAGCATACATAGGAAATAACACAAACTAAAAACAGCCCCTTTAGACTGGTGGTCCCCTCGCTCCCAGTTTCCAAAAATTCCCCAATGGTTATGGCCCATGCACAGCATCCATTTTTTTATTCTCTCTGCAGACTGAGTGACACCCATGTGGGTAGGATAGAGGGAATGATGAGACTAGTAATGGTACTCACTGGAGGGCTACCCAAGGGGGCCTCCTTGCCCCAAATACTCAGATTCAAGAGAAGCCCAAGAACAAAACAAGTGTCTTGCATAAATTTCTGATGGCAAGAATGAAAATAAGGAAAAATTAGGTAGGCAGAAATTCTAGTAAGATTAAACAACTCTTTTGGTCAAATGCCCAATACTTGTCCCATTATTTAGGAAAAAGAAAGGGGTAAACAGGAGCGTGAAAGGCCTTCAGGAGCTGAAGCTATTCCACAGCCATGATCCGATTCAACACGGTGCCGCTTCCTTCCACATACCTACAACAAAGCTGACATTACTGGCACTGAACTGAGATCTCTGCTCCGTCCTACTGAGCACCATATCCTGGCACACACAAGTGAGAATGAACAGCATAGGGAGTCCTCTCTGGTCTCACATTCCCGTCTTTACTCAGGCACGGCTTCTTTCACTAGAGATACTAAAATATACTGCCAAAATGCCATTTTTGTGTTGAACTTCACTTTCGAAAAAAGATCTGAAATACAATACTTTACAGGGGCACCTGGGTGGCTCAGTCGGTTAAGTATTTGCCTTCTGGTCGGGTCAGGATCCCAGGGTCCTGCGATCAAGCCCTGTGTCGGTCTCCCTGCTCAGCTGGGATCCTGCTTCTCCCTCCCCCTTTGCCTCTCCCTCAGCTTGGGCCCTCTCACTCTCTCTCTCTCTTAACTAAATAAAATCTTCTATATAAAACTTGACAGATAACTGTCACAAGGCAGTATGAGGCAAGCAAGCTCTGAATCAGGGTTTTCCGAAAATCCATTGCTTCTGTAGTCTGAGTGTAAATAAGTCAAAATGTTTACCTGGCTTTTCTGCCTGCGGAGGAGGTTTAAATGATGCTAGGTCTCAGACTGTTTCCCCACTCTCTCAGTTGTGGTAAGTGTGTCTTCAGGATGGGAGGTTGTTGACAGTGAGAGCTGAGAAGGGAATGCTTTTCTTTTTATAAACACCCCCAGCAGAAGCTTGGCAGTGGCACATTACCCCATTTGTGTTCTGCTATTTATATCTGGCCCCCACACTATCCTCTGGAATCGCTGCTGTTAACACATGAAATCTCCCAGAGGCTTGTAAAGCCCCAGCAATGCCCTCTAACCACACAGCATGTCCAGTTCCGAGCCCTGCTGTAGGCTTCTCGGGGAGCGATCACCTCCTACTCCGGACCCTTTGACTCTGAGATGTCAAACTAAAGCAAAGGATAAAATCCTAACTAGATGCCTCACGTAACTAACGGAACTTGCCGCGTTCATCGCCGGCGATGATGATGGCTCTCACCATTCACTCAACCGACCAGCTTACTGTTTTCAGGTATGGGCGCCGGCTGCTGGGATACACAAGCAAGTAAAACGAAGTAATAAAAAGCACTCACAATCTGAAAACACACATTAATATTCATACTTAACCAAAATATATGTTAAAAGCCAGGAGAGTTTTAGAAAAAGTCAGTGAGAACACTAAGGGAAGGATTTGGTAACCTGCAACTACGGTCCCCATCTGAGTAAGTACAGAGAGTAAATATACAGACTGCGGAGGAACACTTGGGAGTTCACGGACTGTGGATAAAAAACTGTGAAATGTCCTAGGAAATGTGTGCATATATATCAAAATACATTAATATAATGTATTAGATAGTGCATGATGTGTAACAGCCCCAAACTGGAAACCATCCAGATGCCTAACAGCAGCAGAATAGATACAGTGTTATATTCATTCAATGGAATTTTGTGTGGCTTGAGAATAACCATATATAAGAAATGTGGACAAATCTTAACAAAGTATTTTCGAGCAGAAGAAGAGACCCAAACATGTATATACTTTATGATTTAACTGGGATAGGGAATAAAATCAAAACCCATCTATAACATCGGAGTCAGAATACTGGTTGCTCTGAGTAGTAAGGAGACCTGGAAGAGAAACAATGAGAGTATCTGGGATGCCAGTTAAGTTCTGGTGTGGTTCTGGGTGTTGATTACATTGATATACTCAGTTGTGAATATATTCACCAAGCTACATGCTTATGTGTATTTTCCTCTGTATGTGTGCATATGTACATATATTATTATACAACTACACACTCAAATATTAAAATGCACCCATTTTTATAAAACCCACCTCTCCTCTTCAGCCTTCGAAGCCTCTAACTTCTTCCTACCGCATGGCTAGGCAGTTTAAAATACAACTTAATACACTAAATAGACTCCGAGCAATAGCATCATTAAAAAAAAAAAAAAAAAAGTCTGGTCCGAAAGGAAAAAGAGGGTTTGTATATGTCTTCAGGCATTACCAACCTTCTTTTAAGTTGCAGACATGTGAGCTTTCAGGAGTGGGATTTTTCTGTCTTTGGCACTAAACCCTACCAAATTTGTCTATATATCACACAAAAGATGAAGTCCATGAAAAAGCATGTAACAAACACTGCGTGAAGTTCAAGGCAAGTCTGGCCTTCTGTATGCCCAATAGGCTTTTGTTCCATTCCTGTTTTATTTCACTTTTAAACTTTTTTAAAATTGAAGTATAATTAACATATAAAACATATTAGATTTAGATGTATAACATGTTTTTATACTTGCGTATATTACAAAATGATCAGCATAAGTCTAGTATTAATGTCTGTCAGCATACAATTACAAATTTTTGTGTGTGCAGTAACTTTTAAAACTTACTCTCTTAATTTTCAAATATGCAGTATAGTGTTATTAACTACAATTACCATGTTGTACATCATATCCCCATGACTCTTATTTTACAACTGAAAATCCGTACCTTTTCACTCCCTTCACCATTTTCATCCACCTTCCCAATACCCAATATGGCAACCACCAATCTGTTCTCTATATCCATGAGCTTAGTTTTTTTTGGTTTTTGTTTTTGCTTTTTAGATTCCATGTATAAATGAGATCATGTGATGTTTCTGTCTTAGACTTATCTCATTTTAGCATGCTGTTCTCAAGGTCCATCTATGTTCTCACAAATGGATGGGAGATATTTTATTCTTTTTTATGGCGGATAATATTCCATTTTATTTATATATGTGCATTTATGTGTGTGCATATACATATATCTACACACAAACACATCTTCTTTATCCGTCCATCCGCTGATGGACACTCAGGTTCTCTATCGTGGTTATTGTAAATAATGCTGTAATGACATGGGGCGATACATGCTTTTTCAAGTCAGTGTTTTGTTTTCTATTCATGTCAATAAATACCCAAACATGAAATTGCTGGATCACATTTTTTCCATAACGCCTACTCCAATACACACTACCACAAACAGTGCACAAAATTCCCCTTTTCCACATCCTTGCCAACACTAACACTTGGTATTTTTCCCCTCGCATTCCTACCCCTTTGTTCTTTTTTTTTTTTTTTTTAAAGATTTTATTTATTTATTTGACAGAGAGAGATACAAGTAGGCAGAGAGGCAGGCAGAGAGTGAAAGGGAAGCAGGCTCCCTGCCGAGCAGAGAGCCCGATGCGGGACTCGATCCCAGGACCCTGAGATCATGACCTGAGCCAAAGGCAGCGGCTTAAACCACTGAGCCACCCAGGCGCCCTCCTTTGTTCTTTTTGATAACAGCCATTCTTCTAACAGGTGTACTGTGATAGCCCACTGTGGTTTGTACTTGAATTTCCCTGATTGGTGACTTTGAAGATCTTTTCATATACCCACTGGCCTTCTGTAAGTCTTCTTTGGAAAATGTCTATTCAGAGCATCTGTTTATTTTTTTAATTGGATTTTTTTTTTTTTTTTGCTATTGTCTGAGTTCTTCATATATTTTGGATACTAACTCCTTATCAGATATAGGATTTGCAAATATCTTCTCCCATTCAGTAGGTTGCCTTTTCATTTTGTTACTGGTTTCCTCTGCTGTGCAGAAACTTTTTTGTTTGATGTAGTCCCAATTTTTTATTTTTGCTTTTATTGCCTTTGCTTTTGGTGTCAAATCCAAAAACTACTGCCAATTAATGATGTCAAGGAACTTACTCCCTATGTTTTCTCCCACCGATTTTATGGTTTCATGTCTTACCTTCAAGTCTTTAATCCATTTTGAGGGAATTTTTGTAAATTGTCCAGTTTTCCCAACACCATTTATTAGAGACTGTCCTTTGCCTATTGTATATTCTTGGTGCCTTTTCCTAGATTAATTTACCATATAAGTATGGGTTTATTTCTGGGATCTCTATTCTGTTCCATTGATCTGTACGTGTTTTTAACTTTTTTTGTTTTTGTTTTTTAACTTTTTTTCATAAAGATTTATTTATTCATTTGAGAAAGACAGCAAGTAAGAGAACAAGGAGGGGGAAGGGTAGAGGAAGGGGGAGAAGTAGACTCCCTGCTGAGCAGGGTGCCCAATGCAGGGCTCAATTCCAGGACCCCAGGATCATGACCTGAGCTAAATAAAGGTGGTCACTTAAATGACAGAGCCACTCAGGTGCCCCAGAAGATGTTGTTTTTTTAAAGTAGGCTCTATGCCCAGCATGGAGCCCAATGTGGGGGTGGAATTTTTGACCCTGAGATCAAGTCCAGAGCTGAGATCAAGAGCTGGATGCTCACTGACTGAGCCACCTAGGTGCCTCTGTGTATCTGTTTTATGCCGATACCATACTAATTTGATTACTCTGGTTTTGTAATATAGTCTGAAATCAGGGAGCCTGATGCTTTGTTGTTCTTTCTTAAGAATGCTTAGGCTATCTGCATTCTTTTGTGGTTCTACACAAATTTTTAAATTGCTTGTTCTATTTCTGTGAAAAAAAAATGCCACTGGAATTTTGATAAAGGTTGCATTAAATCTATAGATTGCTATGGGTAGTGTGAACATTTTAACAATCTGATCTTCTAATCCATAAGCATGGAATATCATTCCATTTATTTCTGTCTCCTTACATTTCTTTCATCAATGCCATAATTTTCAGTATGTTAGTCTTTCTCCTCCTTGGTTAATTCCTAATATTTTGCTCATTTTAATGCAACTGAAAATGGAGGTTATTTAATTTTTCTTTTATTAAGATTTATTTATTTCAGAGAGAAAGGGATCATGCATGCAAGTGGGGGGAAGGGCAGAGGGAGAGGAGAGAGAAAGAGAATCACAAGCTGACTCCTCACTGAGTCCGGAACCCAGTGCGGGGCTCCATCTCACAACCCTGAAATCATGAGCAGAGCAAAAATCAAGAGTTGGATGCTTAACCAACTGAGCCACCCACTGTCCCATTAATTTCTCTTTCTGATAGTTTGTTATTGGTATATAGAAATGCAACATATTTCTCTGTATATTGACTTTGAAGGACTTTTTTTTAAGAGAGAGAGAGAGAGAGGGAGCCCAAGCAGGGAGAGGGGCAATGGGAGAGGGAGAGAAATCCTTGAGCAGACTCCCCTCTTAGCACAGAGGCCAACTTGGGGCTCAATTCCAGGACCCTGAGATTATCACCTGAGCCGAAATCAAGAGCTAGATGCTTAACCAACAGAGACACCTAGGCAACCCTCTGTATATTGACTCTGTATCCTGCAATTTTACTGAATTTACTAGTCTTAACAGTTTTTTTGTGCAATCTTTAAGGTTTTCTATATACAAAATACCATGTCATCTCAAGAGTAATAATTTTCCTTCTTTCTCTACAATCTGGATGACTTTTATCTTTTTCTTGCCTAATTGCTGTGGCTATGACTTCAACACTATGTTGAATAAACGTGGCAAGAGCAAGCATCCTTGGGGCTCCGGGTGGCTCAGTCGGTTATGCAACTGACTCTTGGTTTCAGCTCAAGTCATGATCTCAGGGTCCTGGAATCCAGCCTCACACTGGGCTCCACAGTCAGTGGGGAGTCTGCTTTTCTCCCTCTCCTTTTCCCCACCCCCTGATTATGCTCAGTCTCGCTCTCAAATAAATGAATAAATCGTCAAAAAAAAAAAAAAAAAGAGTGGGCATCCTTGTCTTTTTCCTAATCTTAGAGAAAAAGTTTTCACTTAACCTCACTGGGTTGTAATGTCAGCTGTGGGTTTTTCATAAATGGTCTTTATTATGTTGAGGGATGTTCCCTCTGTACCCACATTATTGCAAATTTTTATTATAAATGGGTATTGAATTTTGTCATATACTTTTTCTGCTTCTATTTAAATGATCATGTGATTTTCTCACTTCATTTTATTAATGTGGTGTATCACACTGATTGATTTGTAAATGCTGAATCATCCTTATATCCTTGGAATAAATTCCACTTGATCACAGGGTATGATCCTATTAATGTATTGTTGAATTTGGCTTGCTAATATTTGATGAGGAGTTTTGCATTTATGTTCATTAGGGATATTGGTCCACCATTTTCTTTTCTTGTCTGGTTTTGATATCATGGTGATGCTGGTCTCATAAAATGAGTTTAGAATGTTCTTTTCTCTTTTATTTTTTAAGAGTTTGAGAATGATTAGTGTTAATAATTCTTTGACTGTCAGAATTCATCAGTGCAGTTATTTGGTCCTGGAATTTTGTTGGGAGGTTTTAAATTACTGCTTCAATCTCCTTATCAGTAATCAGTCTGTTCAGATTTTTCTCTTCCTGATTCAGTATGAAAAGTTTTTATGTTTCTAGGAATTTATCCATTTTTTTTCTATGTGGTCCAATGTGTTAGTGTGTAATTGTTCATAGTCTCTTATGACCCTGTGTATGTCTGTGGTAACAGTTGTAATGAATCTTCTGTCATCCTTGATTTTAATTAAGCCTTTTTTTCTTTGTTAGTTTAGCTCAATGTTTTGCAATTTTGTTTATATTTCCTAAGAACCAGCTCTTGTTTCATTGATTTTTTTCGTTCTTTTTGTCTCTATGTCATTTATTTCTCCTCAGACTTTTATTTCCTTCCTTCTCTTAACTTTGGGCTTCATTTGTCCTTTTTCTAGTTTCCTGAGGTGTACAGTGGTTGAGATTTTTCTTGTTTCTGAGGTAGGCATTTATTGCTATGAAATTCTCCCCAGAACTCTTTTGCTATATCCCATAATTTTTGATATATTGGTTTGGTATTTTCATTTTCATTTGTCTCAAGGTATCTCTTTGGATTTCACTTTCGAATTCTTTACTGACCCACTGGCTGTTCAGTAATACATTGTTTAATATCCACATAATAAATTTTCAGTTTTCTTTTTTATAATTGATTTTAGTTTCATACCACTGGGTATGGAAAAAATGATATGATTCAATCTTAAGTTTGTGCAGACTTGATCTATCCTAGAGTATGTTTCATGAGCGCTGGAGAAGAATGTGTATTCTGTTGTTTTTGGATGGTATGTTTTGTATATACCTGTTGGTCCATCTGCTCAAATGTGTGATTGGAAGGTCAATGTTTTCTTTGTTTTTGCAGTCTGATCTATCTACCGATGTACGAAGATGGTGTTCAAATCCCCAGCCTTCTTCTGGGCTCCATTTGCATGGAGTTATCTTTTTCCATCTTTTAATTTCCAGGTTGTGTGTGTATTTATGTTTGAAGTGAGTCTTGGGGGTAACATATAGATGGGTCTTATTTTGTTTTGTTTTATCCACTTAGCCACTCTACGTTTTCTGATTAGAGAATTTACTCTATTTACCTTCAAAGAATTATTGATAGGTAAAGACTTATTACTGCCATTTTGTTATTTGCTTTCTGGCTGTTTTGTACTTCCTCTGTTCCCTTCTTCTCTTGTTCTCTTCCATTGTGGTTTGATGACTTTCACTGGTGGTATATTTAAGATGCCTTTCTCACTGCCTTCTGTTCATCCACTACTGGTTTTTGCTTTGTGGTAATCATGAGGCCTAAATATAAAAATTTGTAAGTCTATTTTAAGCTGATGACAACTCAAATTTGAATACATTTTAAAGTCTACATTTTTATTCTCCCTCTAATGTTTTGTTTCTGATGTCACATTAAACTAATGTGATGTCACATTAACTAATTATTGTAGCAACATTTATTTTTTGTATTTTTTATGTTGTCTTTTTGGTATTATTTTGTATATTTGTCTTTTTTTAAAAGAAATTTTATTTGAGAGAGACAGAGAGCAAGAGAGAGAGCACAATGGGGTCAGGGGCAGAGGGAGAAGCAGGCTCCCCACTGAGCAGGAAGCCTGATGTGGGGCTCAATCCTGGGACTTCAGGATCATGACATGAGCCAAAGGCAGACGTTTAACCAACTGAGCCACCCAGATGCCCCTATATTTGTCTTTTAACCCTCATACTAGCTTTAAGAGATTATTCTATTCCCTTCAGTAAATATTCACCTTTACCAGAGATGTATTTTTCGTATGTTTTCTTGTTACTGTTTGTATTTCTTCTCAACTTAGTAAGTCCGTTTAGTATTTCTTTAAGGCCAGTTTGATGGTTATGAACTCCTTTAGCTTTTTTTTTGTCTGGAAAACTCTTCTTCACCTTCAATTCTGATTAATAACTTTGCTGGGTAGCATATTCTTGGTTGGAAATTTTTTTCTTCTAGCACTTTGACTATATTGTGCTACTTCCTTCTGGCCTGCAAGACTTCTGCTGAAAAATATGCTCATAGCCTATTTGAGTTCCCTCACATGGTAACAACTTTTTTCTCTTGTTGCTTTTAAGAGTCTCTCCTTTCCCTTAAATTTTGACATTTTAATTATAACGTGTCTTGGTGTGGGTCTCTTTGGTATCATCTTATTTGGAATCCTCTCGACTTCCTGGATTTGGAAGTCTGTTTCTCTCCCCAGATTAGGGAAGCTTTCAGTTATTATTCCTTCAAATAAATTTTTTGTCTCTTTCTCTACCCAGATTTCTTTCTTCTCTTCTTTCACCCTATAAGGTGAACATTAGTCTGCTTGAGGTTATTCTATAAGTCCCTTAAACTATCTTTTCATCTTCTAAAATTCTCTTTGCTGAAGTTCTGTGTTCATCCATTCTTCTTCCAAGTTCAGCAAGCGTCTTTATAACCATTACTTTGAACTTCTTATCAGGTAAATTACCTACCTCCATTTCATTAAGATCCCCCCCGCCCCGGGGTTTCATTTTCTGCTTTCATTTGGAATATATTCCTCAATTTCTTCATTTTGCTTGACTGCTTACATTGGCTTCTATGCATCAGATGAAACAACTGCCTATCCATCTTGAAGGGCTGACCTTGCGAAGATAAAGCTTACTGTTTGACACCGTTCTTGCTCTTAGATGTCTCTCAGAACTCTGTAATTATACAAACAGTATATTTTATTTTTATTTTTAATAGGTTCCAGTAATTAACCAGACTGGACCCCAGAGCCAGGTGATCTGGAGGTGTCTCCTGGGCAAGTAATTTGTGTCCCAAGGCTCAAAATTGGGGCTCCAGGCAAGTGTATGAGTTCCTTTCCGGGAGGTATGAGTGAGCTAGAGTGCAAACATGGCATTTCCTAGCCCACATTCACTGAGAGCACCTGTACAGCCTCTAAAGGTGTGCCAAGCCTGAAATTTGTCCTTTAGGCTGAAGCTCTAGGACTAGCAAGTAGGCTTCTTTCACAAAAAGACTAGGGGTGTGTTTCAATCTGGTCTGTGCAGTCTCCCGGGATTAGTACATACCAAGGACTCTGACTGTTACAGTCCCATGAGATACAGGAGCGCGAGTGCCTCTGGCCACCAGAGCCAAGAGTGATCAAAGGATAGTCCCTGGGTGACAGCCACTAAAACCAGGCACCAGATATAAAAACTAAGATACCAGACACATATAAGAACTCTGCTGTGAGAGATGATGGCGCTCTACAGTGTAGCAGAGGGAGAGCATAAAGATAATGCCTACTCTCTGAGGTGTCAGGGAAGGTTTTAGCCCTTAGATGTGTGTAACAGAAGCCTGCCCCTGAGGTTTCAACGTTGACAATAAACTAATAAGCCTTTTTCACAGAAAGACTGAGTTCCTGGGTCTACTGGCTCTTGCTGTGGTAGTTCTTGGGATAGCCACTGGGGGTGATAGGGCTATGTAAGAATTCTCTGTTGGTGACAGTCCTATGGGCCTAGGAACTGCTACCACCAAATCAGGTGATGGAGAAGTATCTCCTGGCATCAACAGTAAAAATCAGGGCACCAGAGAATGGCGTAAGCTCCTCCCCAGATGATACTGGCAAGCTAGAGCAAGGCAAAGGGAGAGCACAAAATCTGTATCAATCGGCCTCTGGTCCCTAATAGCAGTTTTGTAGGCCTTCTTATGCACACCAAACCAGAAGCCTGCCCCTCAGTCCAAAGCTCCTGGACAAACGGGTCTCTTTCTCAGAAAGACTGGGCTGTGCTTCAGTCTGCTATCTGTGCACTGTCCCAGGAGTCCTCACAACGTCCAAGCACCATTTAAGGTACTGGAGATAGATTAATGAACAAAATAAACAAACATCTTGCCCTTGTTAAATTAATATTCTTGTGGTAGGAAGCAGATAACAAAATAAATAATCAAATGATATCTTAGAATATAGTAAGTACTATAGTTTTTTTGTTTGTTTGTTTCTTCTGTTTTTTGTTTGTTCTTAGTACTATGGTCTTCAAAGAAGTATTACAAGGGAAATTGGGGGTACACTGCAGAGTCTGCAATTTAAACGAATGATTAGGGAGTTAGGAGGGCAGAGTAGTAGGAGGACCCGATGCTCGCCTCACACCTCAAACACAGCTATAGATAAATATCAAATCATTCAGAACGCCAGGGAACCAATCTGAGGACTAAGAGAACAACAGCACAACTAGAGGAGAAAAGAGGCCACATCATGGAAGGTAGGAGATGCGGAGATGTGATTTGGTGGGGAAAAGAACAGCGAGTGCTAGGGAAGGGAGCGAGTGCTGATCAGGGAGAGAGGAGAGAGAGACAGAATAGAGTGCAGGGCATTAAATAACAAAACACTTCTCCAAAACCACTGATGTTGAAAACGACAGGGGTTGATTACTGCAAGCTTTTGCAAGTGGCTGAGTTCAGAGACTGAAGTTTTAGAAGTCATGCGATCACTGGGTGAAGGCTGGCGGGTACAGAGGTGCTCCTGGAGAGAAAGTGGGCAGAGGCCTGGGAGCAGGTGGTGTGATCTGAAGCTCCCCGGGTCACACTGTGAGAGAGAGTTCCGCCTCTCCAAGGACAAAAGAGCCAGTGGTGCCTTGAGCTTTCTGTCTCATTAGCATAGGAGCAGAGATGCCTGCTGCTGGCCACTAACCGAGATGGTGGCTTTTTGCTACTCTTTGCCATGAACTACAAGCCCATGCTCAATGCAATGGCCCTTCTCGAACTCACAAGAAGAATTTGCAAACACCGCAAATAAATGGAGGTTAAAGAACATCCCATTAAAGAATGAATGGCTTAGAGGTGCCTGAGTGGCTCAGTGGGTTAAAGCCTCTGCCTTCAGCTCAGATCATGATCCCAGGGTCCTGGGATTGAGCCCCGCCTCAGGCTCTCTGCTCAGTGGGGAGCCTGCTTCCTCTTCTCTCTCTCTGCCTCTCTGCCTACTTGTGATCTCTATCGGCAAATAAATAAATAAATAAATCTTTAAAAGAAAAAAAAAAAAAAGAATGACTGGCTTAACCAGGAAATTAAAGGAGAAATTTTAAAATGCATGGAAACAAATGAAAATGAGAACACGACAATCCAAAACCTTTAGGACACAGCAGAGTACTAAAAGGGAAATATATTGCAATACAGCCCTACCTCAAAAAGCAAGAAAAGTCTCAAACATACAACTTAACCTTTTATCTAAAGGAACTGGAAAAATTACAGCACAAAGCCTAACGCCAGCAGAAGAAGGAAAATAATAAAGATTAGAATAGAAGTAAATGATACAGAAAGAAAAAAAGCCAATAGAGCAGATCAATGAAATTAGGAGCTTTTTCTTGGAAAGAATCAATAGGATTGATAACCTCTAACCAGACTTAAATAAAGAAAAGAGAAATGACCCAAATAAACAAAATCATGAATGAAAGAGGAGAGAGCACAACCAATACCACAGAAATACAATTTTAAGAGAATATTATGAAAAGTTATATGCCAACAAATTAGGCAATCTGAAAGAACTGGATAAATTCCTAGAAACATACAAACTACCAAAACTGAGACAGAAAGAAATAGAAAATTTGAACAGATCCATAATCTGCAAAGAAATTGAATCAATAATCAAGTCTCCCAACAAACAAAAAGTCCAGGCCAGGTAGCGTCCCAAGGGAATTCTACCAACCATTTAAAGAAGAGTTAATACCTACTCTTCTCAAACTGTTCCAAAAAGTAGAAATGGAAGGAAAACTTTCAAACTCATCCCATGAGGCCAGCATTATCTTAATTCCAAAACCAGACAAAGACCCCACTAAAGTGGAGAATTATAGGCCAATATCCTAGGTGGCAAGTTGTGACTGATGTAGAAAGTACTTTGAAATCTATTCACATTGCTGCATTGATTAGTTGTTCTAAAACTGACAGTCGTGATGGCTGAACAATTCTGTGAATATACTAAATGCCATTATATTGTATCCTCTAAATAAATGATTTATATGGTATCTGAATTGCATTATCAATAAAGCTCTTTAAAAAAAAGGAATGAACTACTGATACATGCGACAACACAGATGAATCTCAAAAACATTATGCTAAGAAGTCAGTTACAAAAGGCTACATACAGGATAATATTTAAATGACACTCTAGAAAAGGTAAAACTGCCATGACAAAAAGCAGATCTGCTGGCCAACAGACACGTGGAAAAGTGCTCCGTATCACTCGGCATCAGGGAAATACAAATCAAAACCACAATGAGATACTACTTCACACCAGTCAGAATGGCCAAAGTTACCAAATCAGGAAACAACAGATGCTGGCGAGGATGCAGAGAAAGGGGAACCCTCCTACACTGTTGGTGGGAATGCAAGCTGGTGCAGCCACTCTGGAAAACAAGAATGGAGGTTCCTCAAAAAGTTGAAAATAGAGCTACCCTGCGACCCAGCAATCGCAGTAGTGGGTATTCACCCTAGAGATACAAATGCAGTGATCCAAAGGGGCACGTGCACCAGAATGTTTATAGCAGCAATGTCCACAATAGCCAAACTATGGAAAGAACCTAGATGTCCGTCGACAGACGAATGGATAAAGAAAATGTGGTGTATATATATATATATATATAATGAAATACTATGCAGCCATCAAAAGAAATGAAACCTTGCCATTTGCAGTGACGTGGATGGAACTAGAGACTATTATGCTAAGCAAAATAAGTCAATCAGAGAGAGACATTACCTGATCTCTCTGATATGAGGAATTTGAGAGGCAGGGTGGGGGATTGTGGGGGGCAGGGAAGGAAAAAACAAAACAAGATGGGATCGGGAGGGAGACAAACCATAAGAGTCTCTTAATCTCACAAAACAAACTGAGGGTTGCTGGGGGATGGGGGGAAGGGATAGGGTGGCTGGGTTATGGACATCGGGGAGGGTATGTGCTATGTGAGTGCTGTGAAGTGTGTAAGCCTGACGGGCAAATAATACATTACATATTAATTAAAAAAACAAAATAAAAAATTCAAATTTAAATTTAAATTAAAAAAAAAAAGCAGATCTGTGATTGCCAAAGGCTTGAGGGGAGGGAGGACACTGACTGACTATAAGGGGGCATGAAAGAACTTTTTGGGGGTGATGAAATGTTTTTCATCATGATTGTATTAATGGTTATGAGATGGTATACATTTGGCAAAAGTCATAGTGTTGTACTCTTAAAATTAAGAAATTTATATAAATCATAACACAGCTGATTTTTAAAAATTAACAAATTTTTCATATTCCTTGGAATATCCTTGTGTATACCAAGAGTTAAATGTATCCCAATTTGTTTTTTTTTTTTTAAAGATTTTATTTATTTGACAGACAGAGATCACAAGTAGGGAGAGAGGCAGGCAGAGAGAGAGAGAGGTGGAAGCAGGCTCCCCGCCAAGCAGAGAGCCCGATGCGGGGCTCGATCCCAGGACCCTGGGATCATGACCTGAGCGAAAGGCAGAGGCTTTAACCCACTGAGCCACCCAGGCGCCCCTAAATGTATCCCAATTTGAAAACTACTACTAAAAAGGAACTGTAATATTGCAATGGCCCATAGAAAAGGCTGAAAACGAGCTGGGAGGTCCAAAGGAACTTGGGGTTGTGATCAGATAAGTACGTGTATCTTAGAGACTGGAGGCCAAGCCAGGACATTACAGCTGTAAATGTAAATTACCATCACCATCATCCAAAGAAAACCAAGCAGGATCAGACACTTCGGTGACCACTAGAGGTCAGCACTAGAACAAGATATCTTTCTTGTAACGGCAAGATTTTAGACGGCTCTTAGGAAGGACAGAAGAGAACAGAAGAAAACAATTCTGAATTTAACTATCCACTCAAAGAAGACTGTTTCAACTTACAAATGACTAAATTTTAATTGGAAAGATTAACGTTTCTACCATTAATGGACACGAGGGTTTGTGAACAAAGTTGAGTTCCAATATAAAGAAATACAGCTTTGTTTTGCACACTGTTGTCCCTCTACATTGTGGCTCTCCGCTACTAGGGGAAACGGTCTGTGCTCTGCTGGCTCTAGTGGTTCAGCTGGTCTCCAGCACTGGTGACATTTAACTTCTGGTTCAATAACTACCAGTCTTGGGGTCCAGGTGGCATTGGGTATTCTGAACAATTTCTATGTCCTCTGGCCTCATTACCACACATGAGATTCTTTGGCCTTGCTGGGCATCCTCTTAGAATAAAATCACAGCTGGTTTGGGCTCCCTGATATCTTAACTAGGCCCAAAGGCAAACCTAGGAGTTCTTTCACAATATCCTTGATTCTGTAAAAAACTGAAGAGGAAACTTTGTTCTCGACATATTCTGCAGCTTGCTATTTCCAACTTATTGCGTGGGTGGTCCCACGTTAGACTTGGTGCTTTTCTAAGAGACCTTGAAAATGATCCAGTTTGTTCAAGGAGAGTCAAAACAATCCAACTGTTTAAGGATACCCTAAAACTTATCAGATAGTTTCTGAACTCTGAACATCAGTTCTGAACTTCTGAACATCAACCCTTTCCGGGGTATCAGTCCAGAGAAGCCAGGACACAGGAGTCTAATCTTGTCTCCTTCTCCTTTTCTTTTTGTTCAGGAAACAGCTCTCCAGTCCCAACACTTTTTGGAGGTCCTTCCTGTATGCCACTTCTGCTCCTCTGTCGTGTGATCCCCCTGGTTCTGCTGCATCTGCCTTTCCTTCCCTTGGACCACTTATGAATTAATATTGAAGGTGATCTGGAGTACGGACATAGAAAACTTTATAAGAGGAAATAAAAAGGTTATCTACATAGTATTTTCAAAATATTACTTCTATAACATTCCATATACAATGATACAGTGTCTTATTTATAGACACCGCTCTGTTGGTAGATTTTAAATCTCTAGGCTTTAACTCAACTTTTTTTTTTTCTCCTGCAGTGATAAACACATTCTTTTCAAGGACAATTGTCCTTAAAATAAAATTAAATGTGAAAAAAAAAAAGGAGAACGGGTCTCTGCAGTGATGCCCAAGTGTGTATGTATGAGTATGTGTGGGGTAGGTTATATTAGAGTACAAGACGTATAGTATTTAAAAGAAACTCAAAGATTTCTCACATGTCCCTCATTATATAGGTCATCAGCATATCTTTGTATCTCCTGTAATTTCATGTGTCTTTCATTCTACAAGTAGCTCATACATGTTTATGAAACAAAGGGATGGAAGAGGGAGTAAAGAACGTCAGTAGCCTTATGAGGGTTAAGATTTCCAGGATAAGGGGTGCCTGGGTGGCTTAGTCATTAGGCGTCTGCCTTTGGCTCAGGTCGTGACCCTGGGGTCCTGGGATCGAGATCTGCAATGAGCTCCCTGCTCAGCTGGAAGCCTGCTTCTCTCTCTCCCACTCCCCCTCCTTGTGCTCCCTCTCTCGCTGTCTCTCTGTCAAATAAATAAATAAATATTTAAAAAAAAAAGACTTCCAGAATAAATATTAGGAGAAACAGTTATCAGAAACCTTAGTTACCAGAAGAAACAATTTAGCTTTTGCAACTAGATCTAATCTATCTACTTCCTTGGGAAGAAATTATACTACTAGGAACTCTTCAGTAAAAGTGGTAAGGAGTCCTGTTTCTGGTCACTTGGGCTTATAATTTTGGCCTCACTGAACAGTTACATGAACTAGGACTTGAAACCATAAACCTCAGTGACTCATCTTATACTATTGGACCATGTTACACACACAAACTCTCACAAGTTCACATAAAATACTATGTGTCAAACCATGGAGTTCAATGTCAATGCTATTGTATTTGTAAACTAAATTTATTTTCTTCAGCCTGTGATAGAAACACTTCTAAGTGGGAAGCACTAAGTTACTCCTTGAGTATTTTCCTATACGCTATTGCTGGATGGAGGCTAAAGTCAAGTGAATTGTGACTGTCCTTAGCCAACCTGTTAGGGTCTTACAAATCTTGTTTCCAGTTCCACATTTCACCCCAGAAATTTTTGTACTACACATCTACAGTCATCTTTTCTTATTTAAATCAGGTAATTTGGCTGGTTGTCAAGAAATCTAGACAAGAACCATGAAGTTAGCAATTGAGTTTTCTGTGGAGTAAAGCTGCAGAGTCCAATCTACAATTAAATATTCACCACAGAAACAGAGTAAGTAAGTCTACTGCAGCAAAATTTTAAGAACAAACGATTTAGAGAATCGTTTTATTGAAAACCAAAAATGTTCCAGGTAGACATCACTCAACAAATACGAATGACCTATAATAAATGTTGAGGATTTGGTTTCTCATATGCCAATCATTGATTTGGATAATAACCCACCTCTGAGGAAAAGAAATAAGGGCATACGACCATTGCCACTTGCAGTTCTTCCTTTCGGGGTACTCCCAAACTTGCAAACCAAGATTCTGAGACAATGGCTTGTGAATGAAACTTCTTACTGAGAATCATGTTAACACTAAATAAGAAAGAAAACCAAAAACTGAAATATGACATTAGTAAAATTAGGAGATCCCTTGCACTGACAAGTATTTAAAAGAGAAAAGAAAGTATCAATAATTTAGGAACACAGACTTAAAAGGAAAAGGAGATGCAAGAACACAGCACATAGGCGTTAACATAAGGATCTTTCTCCAGGCAAGGACCCAATCTTGAGGGACTGATTGGCTAAACAGGGAACTCCAGGGGCAGATTTTTGTCGAATTCTTTGTATCCAGATGATTCTACAAAGACAGTCACTCATCCATTTATTCTCCACTCCAATACTTAAAAAACCAAAACAAAATCTTGAGTTGTCTACTACATGCCAGACCACAGAGTTTGATGTCGATGCTCTAGTATTTGTAAATTAACTTTGTTTTCTTCACTATTCCAATAAGAGTACTTACACGTGGGAAGCACCCAGTTATCTGGTTAGTATTTTCCTAAGTGCTGGACTGAAACTGATGCCATGTGAATGTGACATCGCTATAGCTCGCTCTGTCTCAGTAGGGTGACCAGGACCTCAAGTGCCCAGAGGGTTACACCAGCAACTGAGTTCTTTACTGAGTGCTATGCGGTAAGTAAGGTGAGGAATATTAAGGTTTTTAAGGCGGTCTTTGGCCTCAAGATGATGTTGGTGATGGTAACAGATTTAAGATGAGGAAGTTTGGGTCTCATATTGTTAAAAAGGAACAGAGAAGTATTTATAAGCATATTTTCTTTCTTACAAATGTGTAATTTGGTCTTCTTCCAAAGAATATTGGCTTATCATTACCCTTTCTTCTGAATATATCTATTCCAATTATGTCTATTATCTTGAAATTTTTTATACAAATAATACTTCCAGCTTAAACATCAACTCTTTCAGAGAGTTTGTACTGATAAACAACAGCCCCTGCTCCATTTGTTGCCAGCAATAATCACTGTCAACTATTTTAACTTTTTCTTTTTTTTAGTAGAGTCAACACACATTACAGTAGCTTCCGGTGTACAACACAGTGATTTGAATGTATACATTAGTTCACGCTATGCTCACCGCAAGAGTAGCCACCATCTGTCACCACACGCTAGTACAGTATCAGGGACTAGATGCCTCATGCTGTGCCTGTTATTCTCATGACTTACTCATTACAGTACTAGAAGCCTGTGTTTCCCACTCCCCTTCACCCATTTCACCCATTCCCCCTTCCGTCACCTCTGACAACCATGAGTTTGTTTTCTGTATTTATAGGTCTGATTCTGCTTTTTGCTAATTCATTTTTTAGATTCCATGTATGAGTGAAATCATATGGTATTTGCCCCTCTCAGGCTGACTTCATTTAGCATAATGCCCTCAAGGCCCATCCATGTTGTCACAAATGGCACAGTCTCATCCTTTTTTATGGCTGTGAAATATTCCTGTGTGTACATGCATAGACACAAATAGCGTATACGGTGTGTGTATATACACACAGTGTATATGTATTATAGTCTGTATACACAGCACACATCTTCCTTATCCATTGGTCTGTCAATGGACACAGTGTACATGTATATGTAGTGTGTCTACACACACACACACCTTCCTTATCCATTTGTCTATGGATGGACACCGTGTTCCCGTATCTTGGCTACTGTAAATAATGCTACAATAAACACAGGGTGCACATATTTTTTTCAAATTAGTGTTTTCATTTTCTTTGGGTAAATACCCAACAGAGGAATTACTGGGATCATATAATATTTCTAGTTTTAATTTTCTAAGAAAACTCCATACTGTTTTTCACACTGGCTGCACCAATTTACATTCCCCCAATAGTGCACAAGTGTTCCTTTTTCTCCACACCCTTGGCAACACTTGTTATTTCCTGTCTTTTTTATTTGAGCCATTCTGACAGGTAGAAGGTGGTATCTCATTGTGTTTGGATTTGGATTTGGATTTCCTTCATGAGCGATATTGAGCATCTTTTCATGTGTCTGTTGGTCACTGAATGTCTTCTTTGGAAAAATGTCTATTCAGGTCTTCAGTCCATTTTTAAATTGGATTATTTGGCTTCTTGGTGTTGGGTTGCAGATGTTCCCTATATATTTTGGTATTAATCCCTTATCAGATATATCATTTGCAAATATCTTCTCCCATCAGTACGCTGCCTTTTTGTTTTGTTGATGGGTTTCCTTTGTTGTGCTTTTAAAAGCTTTTTCGTTTGATGTAGCCCCAATAGTTTATTTTTGCTTTTGTTTCCCTTGCCTGAGGAGACATAGCTAGAAAAATAATGCTATGGCCTATGTCAGAAATTATTGCCTATGTTCTCTTCTAGGGATTTTATGGTTTCAGGTCTCACATTTAGGTCTTTAATCTATTCTGAGTTTATTTTTGTGTGTGGTATTAAAAGATAGCCCAGTTTCATTCTTTCACATGCAGCTGTCCAGTTTTCTCAGCACCCTCTACTGAAAAGACTGTCTTCCCCATTGGATATTTTTGCTTCCGTTGTCACAGATTAACTGACCATACAATCATAAACAGGTTCTCCACTCTTTTCCTGCAGTACATCTTTAAACCTGCAATTGTGGTATCTGCAGCTTTATTTTTCCCCCCAATATTGTTCTATTTTTTGTTAAACTATTAGTTATTTGCTTATACTACTACTATACCACTAGTATATCAATGCATATTCCAATGTCATGATCATTATCACATTCAAAGCAAAACTTTCCTAATGTGAAGATCAAATTAATAATCCTTTCTAGCAGAATATACTCCACAAATCATTTGAAATCATTCCCTTTTTTACTCTGTTTCATATTTGGTCATTACAATTTTTTATTTTTCTTTTGCATTTCTGGAGTGCCGTTGTCCCTAATGTATTTCTATTTCCAATTCTATCGTTTAGAACCCATTTTTGTTTGTTCTTAAGGTCTAGTTTTAATCTGGACCAACTGCATTCTAGGTCAACAACCACATTAGAAAATCTTTAAAGTATCCCTGGGTACTTTTTCCAGTTCTTGTATTATGGAGCTTTTTTCTTCCAGTTTATTTTGTGGGAATACCTTCTGAAATAATTTCTCATAAAGGATGCATGGAAAAATAAATATTTTAGTACTTTCATTTTTGAGATGTGAATATGGTTAATAGTTTTGCTAGTATATAACTCTAGGTGCAAAATAATCTTCCCTCACAATTTTGTATAACGGATGATTCTCAAGGATTTGTATAAATTCAACTTTTTAAAAAGCAGTTTTAGTGTGCGTGGGTGGGTCGGTTCATTAAGCATCTGCCTTTTGCTCATGTCGTAAGCTCAGGGTCCTGGGATCCTGAGACTGAGCCCTGCATCACGCTCCCTCAGCAGGGAGTCTGCTTCTTCCTCTCCTTCTGCCCCTCCTCCAGCTTATGTGCATTGTCTCAGATAAATAAAATTTTTAAAATAAATAAATAGATAGACAGATAAAAACAGTTTTAGAGCGGCGCCTGGATGGCTCAGTCAGTTAAGCATCTTGATCTCAGGGTTGTGAGGTCAAGTTCTGCATTGGACTCCACTCTAGACATGGAGCCTTTAAAAATAAAAAATAAGAAAAAGCAGGTTTTCATTTACAGCAAAATGAGAAGAAAGTATAGCGATTTTCCACATACTCCCTGCCTCCAGACATGCATAGTGTCCTCCGTGATCAACACCCCCCACCAGAGATTTGTTACGTGTGATGAACTTATATTAACATAACACAATTACCCAAAGTCCATAGTTTATATTAGGGCTCAGTCTTGGTGTTGTACATTCCAAGGGTTTGGAAAAATGTCCGGTGGCATGTATCCATCATTATAACATCATAAAGAGCACATTAACTGCCCTAAAAATCCTATGTTCCACCTATTAATTGGTCTTCTCTGCCTCAACCCACTTATCTTTTTACTGTCCTCATAGTTTTGCCTCTTCCAGAATGTCATAGAGCTGGAATCATACAACAGGTAGCCTTTTCAGACTGCCTTTTTTCGCTCAGTAAAGTACATTTAAGTTTCCCCATGTCTTCTCATGGTTTGACAACTCATTGCTTTTTAGTGCTAAATAATCCCCTTCCATTCCATAATAATTTCCATTTAGTGCTAACTACTCCACTGTCTGGATGAGCCTCAAGTTTATTTATACACCCGCCCACTGCAGGACATACTGATTGCTTCCGTGTTTCGGCCGTCATCAGTAAAGCTACTATAAACAAGCATGTGTATTCCGGCTTTTGTGTGGACATACATTTTCAACTCCTTTGAGTAAACTGGGAGTGCAACTGACGGACTATATATTAAGAATATACTTCATTTTCTAAGAAACCCCCAACCTGTTTCCCAAACGTTGTAGCATTTTGCATTCCACCAGCAATAAATGCTATTTCCTCTTGCTCTACATTTTCATGCCAAAATTTGGTATTGTCCGTGGTCTGGGTTTGGCTCTTCTAATCGATGGATAGTGATATTTCACTGTTGTTTTTATAGGCACTCCGTGATGACATATGACGGGGAGCACCTTCTCATAAGTCTTATTCGCCGTCTATAGATATCGTCTTTGGTGAGGCATCTGTTAAGGTTTGGGGCCCATTTTCAAATCAGCTTTTCTGTTTTATAAATGTTAACGTCTAAGAATTCTTTGTACATTTTGGACAACAGTCCTTTATCCAAGTGTCTTTGGATGTATTTTCTCTCAGTTGGTGGCTTGTCTTTTCATTCTCTAACACTATCTTTCACAGAGGAGTTTTTAATTTTAATGAAGCCCAGCTTACCAATTATTTCTTTCATGGGTTGAAACTATTAGTGTTGTACCTGAAAAAATCATCACCATGTTCAAGGTCACCTAGGCTTCCTCTTATGTTATCTTCTAGAATATCTCTTACAGTAACAACTTATGTAACTATAACCATAGTTACATGTTTATCTTTTCTGGTTTCTCATTTTACATTTACGTCTATGATCCATCTTAAGTTAATTTTTAAATGGGTGTAAGGTCTGCGACTAGGTTCATTCTTTTGCATGGGGATGTTCAGTGGTTCCAGCATCTTTTTTTTTTTTTTAAAGATTTATTTATTTGAGAGAGGAGAAGAAAGCGTGTGTGTGATGAGTGGGGGAGGAGCATGAGGGAGGGGAAGAGAGTCTTAAGCAGACTTCCCGCTGAGCACAGAGCCCGATGCAGGGCTCAGTCCCAAAACCCAAGATCACTACCCAGGCTGAAACCAAGAATCTAATGCTCAGTCAACTGAGCCACCCAAGCATCCCTCCACCACCATTCTTTTAAAAAGATTTGTTTTAGAGAGAGTGTGTGCACAAGTGGAGGGAGGGGCAGACAGAGAGAAGTTGGGGGAAGAGAGGGAAGGAGACTCCCTACTGAGCAGGGAACCTAATGCGGGGTTCAGTCCCACAACCCCGAGATCATAACCTGAGCCAAAACCAGGAGTCAGATACTCAACCGACTGAGCCACTGAGGTGCCCCAAAAGCACCATTTCTTAAAAGAATTAAATTATCTAAATTCAATTTTTTGAACTGAAATTACTCTCCCTTTCACCATCATGATGTTAAACTAGTTTTCAATTTTTAATTTCTTACGGAATCTCCACACTGTTTTCCAAAGTGGCCGCACCAACCTGCCTTCCCACCAACCTTTCTTCACATCCTCTCCAACACTTGTTGTTTCTTGTCTTGTTAATTTTGGCCATTCTAACTGGTATAAGGTGGTATCTCAATGTGGTTTTGATTTGGATCTCCCTGATGGCTACTGATGATGAACATTTTTCATGTATCTGTTAGCCATTTGTATTTCTTTGGAGAAATATTTGTGCATGTCTTCTGCCCTTTTTTTAACATGATTATCTGTTTTTTGAGTGTTGAGTTTGAGGACTTCTGTATAGATCTTGAATATCAGCCCCTTGTCTGTGGTGTCATTTGTGAATATCTTCTCCCATTCCGTGGGTTGCCTCTTTGTTTTGCTGACTGTTTCCTTTGCCGTGCAGAAGATTTTTATCTTGATAAAGTCCCCAAAGTTCATTTTCACTTTTGTTTCCTCTGCCTTTGGAGACATGTCTGGAAAGAAGTTGCTGTGGCTGATGTTGAACAGTGTGAAGATTACTTAAGAAATTAAGAATAGAGCTTCCCTATAACCCTGCAATTGCACTACTGGGTATTCACCCCACAGATACAGATGTAGTGAACAGAAGGGCCATATGTACCCCAATGTTCATAGCAGCAATGGCCACAATCGCCAAACTGTGGAAAGAGCCGAGATGCCCTTCAAAAGACAAATGGATAAAGAAGATGTGGTCCATATATACAACAGATATTACGCCTGCATCGAAAGGATGAATACCCAACTTTTGTATCGACATGGATATAGGACTGGAGGAGATTATGCTGAGCGAAATAAGTCAAGAAGAGAAAGTCAGTTATCATATGGTTTCACTTACTTGGGGAGCATAAGAAATAACGTGGAGGTGATTGGGTGAAAGAAAGGAAAAGTGAATTGGGGGAAATCAGAGGGGGAGATGAACCATGAGACTGTGGACTCTCAGAAACAAACTGAGGATTTTGGAAGTGGGGTAGGGGTTTGGTGAGGCTGGTGGTGGTATTAAGGAGGGCACGCATTGCATGGAGCACCGGGTGTGGTGCATAAACAATGAATCTTGGAACACTGAAAAAATAAAATAAAAAAAAACTAGTTTTCAAGTGTGAGTTTTATAATATGCTTAGTTTTCCTATTTGTTGTGTTCCCCAAGTCTCCAAATAGTTAATGATACACATATAATAACTACTTACTAGGAAATTTTCAAAGGGTATATGCAGTATCTCCAAAGGGATATATGCAGCACCTCCAAAGTGTACCTTATTTTAAGTCAGTTCTCTGTAGTGTTTACAATAGAAAACAGCATTTTTCATATTTTTTCTGCTCTTTTTGTGAATCTTATATCACTGGATTATGTATGCTTTGTTTGTATTCCTTTCTTTCTCCACTACTTTCAGCTTAAAATAGTATAAAGTACAGAAAATGTATTCAAGATACATTTAAGAAGGACTTGATCAATACTACTTTTAACCCTGTATCAATCATATCTGCAATCTAGTGTATATTAATAATTTCAGATGGGGGCACCTCAGTGGCTCAGTCAGTTTAGTATCTGACTCTTGATTTGGGCTCAGGTCATAATCTTGGGGTCCTGGGAACGAGCCCCATGACAAGTTTCATGCGCAGCAGAGTCTGCTTAAGGATTCTCTCTCTCTCCCTGTGCCTCTCACCCTGCTCACATGTTCTCTCTCTCAAATAAATAAATCTTTAAAAAAAAATAATTTCAGGGCACCTAGATGGCTCAGTGGGTTAAGCCTCTGCCTTCGGCTCAGGTCATGATCTCACGGTCCTGGGATCGAGGCCCGCATCGGGCTCTCTGCTCAGTGGGGAGCCTGCTTCCCCTCTCTGTCTCTGCCTGCCTCTCTGCCTACTTGTGGCCTCTTTCTGTCAAATAAATAAAATCTTAAAAATATTTTCAGAATGTTTTTATCATAATTCATGCATTTATAAACTTATTCTAAAAGTTTACTGAGGACATGCTATAAGCCAAGCACTATTCTACATGTTGGGATGTGTCAAGTGAACAAAACAAAGATGCCTGCCTTCAGGAAACCTACATCTAGCAGGTAGAAGAAAGGGAGGGAGGCAACTAACAATGAATAATGTTATAAATAACATAAATATATATATAAATGATAAATTAGCAATTATATACTGAAAAGAGATGAAGTAGAGTAAGGCAGATTCAATTGTGAAGTGTGGGAAGTAAGGGGCATGTTGTAATATTAAACAGTGGTCAAGGAAGGCCTCACTGAGAGAGGGTGAGATTTAAACAAAAACTTGAGAAGGTAAGGGAGTTAGCCAAGTGATGATCTGTAGGAAAGCAGTCTTTATAGAGAAAATAAGCAAGAACTACACTGCCCAATTATACCTATGGCCACTGAGCACTTGAAATGTGACTAAGTGACAAAGGAACCAAATTTTTTATTATTTCACTTCTTAAATGATACTTGATTTAATAAAAAAATTAATTATGTTTAAAACTAAAGTATGTCTGTTTCAACTATTTTAAATTTTATAAAATCTAAAAAAAGATCAAGTATCTCTGGTAAAAATTCAGCATCCAAATGAGATGTGTTATCGCAGCATAAAAACACATAATAAGAAAACTAAAACCTCTTATTTAGATATACTGGGTTATAGAAAAGATATACTAATAAAATTAATTTCATTTGTTTCATCTTTTTTTTTAATTAAAATTTTTTTTATTTGTTTATTTTCAGCGTAACAGTGTTCATTGTTTTTCCACCACACCCAGTGCTCCATGCAGAACGTGCCCTCCCCATTACCCACCACCTGGTTCCTCAACCTCCCATCCCCCGCCCCTTCAAAACCCTCAGGTTGTTTTTCAGAGTCCATAGTCTCTCATGGTTCATCTCCCCTTCCAGTTTCCCTCAACTCCCTCTCCTCTCCATCTCCCCATGTCCTCCATGTTCTTTGTTATGCTCCACAAATAAGTGAGACCATATGATACTTGACTCTCTCTCTTGACTTATTTCGCTCAGCATAATCTCTTCCAGTCCCGTCCATGTTGCTACAAAAGTTGGGTGTTCATCCTTTCTGATGGAGGCATAATACTCCATTGTGTATATGGACCACATCTTCCTTATCCATTCATCCGTTGAAGGGCATCTTGGTTCTTTCCACAGTTTGGCGACCGTGCCTATTGCTGCAATAAACATTGGGGTACAGATGGCCCTTCTTTTCACTACATCTGTATCTGTGGGGTAAATACCCAGCAGTGCAATTGCAGGGTTATAGGGAAGCTCTATTCTTAATTTCTTCAGGAATCTCCACACTCTTCTCCAAAGTGGCTGTACCAACTTGCATTCCCACCAACAGTGTAAGAGGGTTCCCCTTTCTCCACATCCTCTCCAACACACGTTGTTTCCTGTCTTGCTAATTTTGGCCATTCTAACTGGTGTCAGGTGGTATCTCAATGTAGTTTAATTTGAATCTCCCTGATGGCTTGTGATGATGAACATTTTTTCATGTGTCTGATAGCCATTTGTATGTCTTCGTTGGAGAAGTGTCTGTTCGTATCTTCTGCCCATTTTTTGATATGATTATCTGTTTTGTGTGTGTTGAGTTTGAGGAGTTCTTTATAGATCCTGGATATCAGCCCTCTGTCTGTACTGTCATTTGCGAATATCTTCTCGTGTTCTGTGGGTTGCCTCTTTGTTTTGTTGACTGTTTCCTTTGCTGTGCAGAAGCTTTTGATCTTGATGAAGTCCCAAAAGTTCACTTTTGCTTTTGTTTCCTTGGCCTTTGGAGACATATCTTGAAAGAAGTTGCTGTGGCTGATATCGAAGAGGTTACTGCCTATGTTCTCCTCTAAGATTCTGATGGATTCCTGTCTCACGTTGAGGTCTTTTATCCATTTCGAGTTTATCTTTGTGTACGGTGTAAGAGAATGGTCGAGTTTCATTCTTCTACATGTCGCTGTCCATTTTTCCCAGCGCCATTTATTGAAGAGACTGTCTTTTTTCCATTATATATAACTCCCAAAATTGAACCAGGAAGAAATTGACAACCTGAATAGACCGATATCTAGTAATGAGATTGAAGCAGTGATCAAAAACCTCCCAAAAAACAAGAACCCAGGACCTGACGGATTCCCTGGGGAATTCTACCAAACTTTCAAAGAAGAAATAACACCAATTCTCCTGAAGCTGTTCCAAAAAATTGAAGCAGAAGGACAACTTCCAGACTCTTTTTATGAAGCCAGCATTACCCTGATCCCCAAACCAGGCAAAGACCCTACCAAAAAGGAGAATTTCAGATCAATATCACTGATGAATATGGATGCAAAGATTCTCAACAAGATCCTAGCAAACAGGATCCAGCAGCACATTAAAAAGATCATCCACCATGACCAGGTAGGATTCATCCCTGGGTTACAAGGATGGTTCAACATTCGCAAATCAATCAATGTGATAGAACAAATCAATAAGAGAAGAGAGAAGAACCACATGGTCCTCTCAATGGATGCAGAAAAAGCATTTGACAAAATCCAGCATCCGTTCCTGATTAAAATGCTTCAAAGTATAGGGATAGAGGGAACATTCCTGAACCTCATAAAATCTATCTATGAAAGACCCACAGCAAATATCATCCTCAATGGGAAAAAGCTTGCAGCCTTCCCGTTGAGATCAGGAACACGACAAGGATGCCCACTCTCACCACTCTTGTTCAACATAGTATTAGAAGTCCTAGCGACGGCAATCAGACAACAAAGAGAAATAAAAGGTATCCAAATTGGCAAGGAAGAAGTCAAACTCTCTCTCTTCTCAGATGACATGATTCTTTATGTGGAAAATCCCAAAGACTCCACTCCCAAACTACTAGAACTCATACAGCAATTCAGTAACGTGGCAGGATACAAAGTCAATGTACAGAAATCAGTGGCTTTGTTATACACTAACAATGAAAATACAGAAAGGGAAATTAGAGAATCGATTCCATTTACTATAGCACCAAGAACCATAAGATACCTGGGAATAAACCTAACCAAAGAGGTAAAGGACCTGTACTCGAGGAACTACAGAACACTCATGAAAGAAACTGAAGAAGACACAAAAAGATGGAAGACTGTTCCATGCTCTTGGATCGGAAGAATAAACATTGTTAAAAATGTCTATACTGCCTAGAGCAATCTATACTTTTAATGCCATTCCGATCAAAATTCCACCGGTATTTTTCAAAGAGCTGGAGCAAATAATCCTAAAATTTGTGTGGAATCAGAAGAGACCCCGAATTGCTACGGAAATGTTGAAAAACAAAAACAAAACTGGCAGCATCACGGTACCCGATTTCAAGCTTTACTACAAAGCTGTGATCACCAAGACAGCGTGGTACTGGCATAAAAACAGACACATAGACCAGTGGAACAGAGTGGAGAGCCCAGATATGGACCTTCAACTCTATGGTCAAATAATCTTTGACAAAACATGAAAAAATATACAATGTTTCATCTCTTTTTAACAACTACTAGAAAATTTTAAATTACATATGAAGATGGCTTTATATTTCTTTTGAATACTACTAAGCCAGAACAGGAAGCCTTCCTGCTATGTCTGAAGAAACCCCAAACTTCTCAAAGATAAATGTAGCTGAACTGAATGAGTGAACAATATAGTATGAGGTCAAACAGGTATAGGTCATCATAAACTTCTTAAACCTTTCTATGGTAACAATGACAATAACAGAAATTTCAGGGTTGGAGACAGAACTGGCATCTGAAACCAGATGTCAGAAATTTCTAGAAAACTATGTGGTCCTATAATCGTGCCCTTATCATAGTGACGCACTATTAAATGACATAAGGTACAATGGTGGGAAGAAAAGAGTTACAGTTAAACCTCAATAAAATCTAGACAGTGAACAGGACTGGACAGCTTTCAGAGAGTGGGCTAACCCAATTCCCATGATGCCAGGCCCACAGTCTAGTAGTATCAAGTCAGATCTGGCCCATCATCCCTTCATTCTTCACATCATTACTCTTTCCATCCAATGCTGCTTCTCCTCGAGTAGTAGGAAAACAGCTCTCTGTATTTCCTTTCTCATACCATAATTTAATTATCACTATCATCTGTGCAATAGCCATATGTATTTTTAATTTTTTTAAAAGCAGATGAAGCAATATGTATATTCTCATCTTCATTTTTTCTCTATATAAAGTTGATTAATTAACAGATTTAGGAAGGACAAAAAGGCTTTTCAATGGAATAAAAAATAAGCTATTTTCATTCATTCATCAGCTATAAGATGTCCAGAATTGCATGGGACCTTGTGGATTAAGGAAACAACATGAGGGTAGACAGGATCTGATTTACTAACTGGAAAGGCCCTGTGGAAGTTATGCCTTCCTAAAAGAGCAGGAAAAAAAGAAGAGTTATTTTTATTTTTTGCCCTGTACGTTTCCTTTTTAAATGCATAAAGAATAATACTAAAATGGTGAACATTTTACATAACTTGAAGGATACAGAAAAATTCTGTCTCTGGGCATGACTAATGTGTTTCAAGAGTTTAGTTATTGACTCTTTTCCCAAAGCTGGAAACCCCCATATGAAGAAACTGCTATTAGAATACCATTCAAACTCAAAAGAAAACTGAAGATAACTTAAGCTTGTTAATTTAAGCTTACTCCTTTCCAGAACAAGAAATCCTGCCTTTTTAAAAAAGAGGAAGCAAAACTAAAAGGGGTAGTCCCTTTTGTAGACGAGAAAATGTGATGGCTACATAAATGGGTCTGGTAGCTTTCTTACATGTGTCTCATCACCCATACTGCTTTCTCCTCTGAAAGAATTGCGTTCCTGCCTACTCCTAACCCAAATACCAAATTCAAATACGCTCTTGCTAGCTTTTACATAATACAGACAGAAGACCGCCACTGAACCATCTCAGAAACTCTTCTGGCTAATCCTGTCCTTAGACTACACAGGGACAGATATTCTAAAAATTGATGTGGAAATTCACTTTTTCACAATCCTGTACTTTGAAATTCTTCTTACTCACTCTTTAAAGTACATTATTTATTAAGCCCCTAAGTATCAGACACTATAACAGGCGCTGACGACACAAAAATAGAAGTAAAATCCCCTGTCCTCAAAGAACTTACAGTTTAGAGAGCAGTGATACCACATACACAAACAAGAAATACAGTAGGTGAGGTATGTGCTAGGTCAGACCCGGGCACTCCGGGTCCACAAAGGGGGCGACCACTTCAGCCGGGAATGGGGAAGAGGTGCTGAAAGAAGTGGCAGTTCAGTCGAAGCCTGGAAACCAAATAGTCAGGAGAAGAAACCGGAAAGCATCCAGGCAGATTTCAGAGTGTGGGCAAGGCACATAAAACAGGAGCAAACACTGAAGAAAATACAAGTTACACCATCTAGCTGGACGGCACGATACGTGTTAAGGAGACTGAAGGCTAGGGAGGTAAGCGGGGGCCAAGATCATAAAAAAGCCTTGTGTGTAATGCTTAGGAGTCGGGACTTTTCTGAAATGGCAATGGAAAACCACGAAGCAAGGGAGAAGTACCCAGTTTCAGGAAGGTCGTGCTTCTTCGCAGAGCATGAATACAGATTAGCTATAAATCTTAGAGGCAAGGCAATGTGTTGACCGAGAAATCCAAGCGAGAAGTGGCAGGAGCCCGACCCTTGTCAGGGTCACAAACCTAGAATCAAAAAGATCTGGTAACGAATGACATGGGGTAGGGATTTAGAGAGGGAGAGTAAGACAGAAGAAGGAGAGTAAGCTGATTCCCACATTTCTGACCCAGGTAACTGAATGGGTAAGACCAGTAACAATGAAGGTATGAAAGAGGAGCAGGTTTTAGAGAGAAGTTTCATTTCACTGTAATGAATATGAGGTCCCTATAGGATCTCACAGAGAAGATAATCCAGTAGGCAGCTGAATTTATGGTTTGGAAAGAAATATGAGATAGTGTTTCAAATCTGAGAGTCAATAGTTACAGTAGTTTTCTATTGTTGCTACAGCAAATTATCACATATTGAATGGCTTAAAACAACACAAATGAATTATCTTAGCGTGCCTAGATCCGAAGTCCAATACAGCTCTCCACAGGTTAACAGGGCTAATTCCTTTTTA
The DNA here is from genome assembly GCF_922984935.1 of Meles meles. NCBI lineage: Eukaryota > Metazoa > Chordata > Mammalia > Carnivora > Mustelidae > Meles > Meles meles. The sequence goes on from NC_060067.1 coordinate 6,710,296, forward strand.
GAGGCTCCAGGGGAGGATCGATTTCTCTCATTCAGATAGTTGGCAGTATTCAGTTCCTTGAAGATGTAGAGCTGAGATCCCAGCTTCTCTGCTGGCTCTCGGCTTAGAGGAATTTCCAGACTCTCAAGGTGGTCACCATCCTGCATCTTCCAAACCAACAAGAGCAGGAGGAGCCCCTCTCATACTTGAATTCAGCTCCCTTCTTTTGTTGTGTCAGGCTGTTCGCTTTCACTCCTAAGTGCCCGTGTGATTACACTGGTTCTGCTTTATGTATATATGCATCTTTTTTTTTAAGATTTTATTTATTTATTTGACAGAGATCACAAGTAGGCAGAGAGGCAGGCAGAGAGAAAGGAGGAAGCGGGCTCCCCACCCAGCAGAGAGCCCGATGCGGGGCTCGATCCCAGGATCCCAGGACCCTGGGATCATGACCCGAACTGAAGGCAGAGGCTTTAACCCATTGAGCCGCCCAGGCACCCCGTATATATGCATCTTAAGATCCGCAACCTTAGCTCCACTTGGCAAGGTTCCTTCTGCCGTACAATATAACATAATCACAGGTTCCAAGGATTAAGGAATGGACATACATGGGGAGCTGTTATTCTGCCTCCCATATTAGCTCATAGGTGTAGTGGGCTTGAAAGCAGAAGATAATGCCCTGGAGAACACTGGCATTTGGGTGCAGATGGAGAGCAGTTATAGAGGAAATTAGGAAGAAGACTAAGCTTAAGTTATAAGAAAAGAGATTTTCATGAGGAAGAAAAAAGTTAATTGTGTAAGACCACAAAGAAGTCAAGCTAGATAAGAAACAGAAAGAGTCCTCTGAACCTTGTTTTATAGGAATAACCAGTAGCTTTGGACTGTTCAACAACAGAAAAAAAAATCTGGTATCATAGGTCAAGGAGAAAGCATAGTCTATGCAGAGACATTACTGAAAAGATGTGACAATGATGCCTGTATTAGTCTGATGTTGCTGCCATAACAAATACTAAGAATTGGGTGGCTTAACCAATAGAAATGTATTTTTTCACAGTTCTGGAGGCTAGAAGTTCAACATCAAAATGCCAAGATCAAGGTTTCTCCTGATGCCTCACTCCTTGGCCTGTAGATGGCCACTTTTTCTCTGTGTCCATACACAGTCTTTGCTCTTTGTGCACATGTCCTGGTGTCTCTTCCTCTTCTACTAAGGGCACCAGTCCTATTGGATTAGGGTATCACACTTATGACCTCATTTAACCTTAATTACCTCTTTTAAAGACCCTATCTCCAAGTCACGTCACACTGGAGTCAGAGCTACACCTATGAATTGTTAGGTAAGGGAACACAATACTATTAAAAACAATGATGATGATGACGACGACGACGAGGATGACAATCACTGCTAACATTTACTGGTCATTAAATATGGGCCAGACACATTGCTAAGCACTTCATACATACTGTCATTTGACCCTCAAAGCAACCTTATAAAGAACTCTTATTTCTTTCACTTTATCACTTGAAGAGCTGAAGCAAGGTCATACCTCTAGAAGCGGCAGAGCTGAAACCTGAATCCTGGTCTTTTAGCTTGAGCTCATGTTCTCAAACACGTTGCTCTCTGCTTTCCAGCAGTTGTAATAGAAAAGGAGCAAATGGAGAGCAGCCAGATTGATAATATAAAGATGAGGGAGTACTTTTCCTTGTTGTTTGGTTTTTTGCTTGCTTTTATCTTATTTCTTTAAATCCAAAGCTAATAAAGAGTTAATGATTAGTATCTTAATTGGGGGAAAAAGCTCATAGAAAGGGAGAGGCTGAAGATTCTACTGTTCCACATTTACTCCTGTGCCGGCCTTGATGAAAGCTGAATAAAAAAGTTGCATTGCACAGCTACTTAAAATTGCTCCCTCTACAGATAATTCTTATCTATCATATGATATATCACGTGAACTATGTAAGAATCTACAGCAAGCAAAAACAGGAAACCGTCCTTCCCTTACAACACTAGTTACATAGTCTAGTGGGGGAGGCAGGTATCAAACACTAATGAAGAAGTATATAATAATAAACTGAGATAAGTGGTATGAAAAAGACATTTTATGAAACAATTAAAAAATATTTTTTTAGATTTTATTTGTCAGAGCATGAGAGAGAAAGAGCACAAGCAGTGGGAGCAGAAGGTGGAGGGAGAAACAGGCTACTCACTGAGCAAGAAGCCCGAAGTGGGACTCAATCCCAGGACTCTGAGATCATGACCTGAGCTGAAGTCAGATCCTTAAACAACTGAGCCACCCAGGCATCCCTCTATGAGACTATTTAATAAAGGAAACTGCGGGCACATGGGTGGCTCAGTCAATTAAGCATCTGACTCTTGATCTCAGCTCAGGTCTTAATACCAGGGTCATGGGTGCAAGGCCCATGCATCAGGCTCTACACTGGGTGCGCAGCCTACTATATAATTAATTAATTAGTGGAATATGACCTAGACTAAAGGATCAGGGAAGGCTACTCTAAAAGTTACTACTGAGTTCAAAGCAGAAGAGCGAGCAACATGTGTAAGGGGAAGGGGATGTGCACGATGAAGGCCCCGTGGGATGTGGAGGAGGGACTCGGGAGCACTGGAGGAACTGAAAGAAAGCACTGCCGGTGCTACCTAACCAGGGACACGGCGCTGGAGGATGAAGCCGGGGAAGCAGGCAGGGCCACTGTAATAAATTGGTTCTTAATCCTAAAGTCTTTCAGAATGTTTTAAGAATATCACAGAGACACAAGATTGGGATCTGTCTTTTTAGAAAGATCCCTCAGGCTCCACTGTGGAGATCTGATTCGAGAAAGAACAGAACGGATGCAGGATAATCAGTTAAGAAACTACTGCAAACCCCCGTGTTTCTGGCTTGCACAACTGGCTGCAACTGGTGGGTGATAGTCCCATATGCTCAGACTGGGTATACTGGAGGAGGAAAGAATTTATGACATTGGATTTGGATATGTTGAGTTTGAGGTGCCTTTTAAATACCTACAGGGGGATGCTGACTATATAGTTGTATATCTAGGTCTAGAACTCAAAGAGGTCTGGATTAGAAATACAATTTGGGAACCAGTGATGTATATGTACTTACTGAAACATTATCATTGGCTTCACTGCCTAAGATAGAGCTAATGACACAGGACAGAGGTTATAGGACAGAAAGTGGTAAGATTATCTAGGTCTGAATCAGAGAGAGAAAAAGAGAAACAGAAAGAGGAAGAAAGAGAGAAAAAGACAGATGGACGGATGACCCTTAACCAACAGGGACGGAAAGATAGGCCTGCGAAGGAGGAACAGGCAGAGAGACACCAGGAAAAACCATGAGTACAATACCACAGAAACCAAAGGAAGAGAATTCCAAAAAGAAGGGGTTCAATGGCCTGAACTGCTCTGATGAACACCAATACTCATACTGTTAGAATTTAAAGGGAACTTAGAAACTGTCTGATTCAGGAGCCCTTTATTTCTCAAATTATGGAATTAAGATTCAGGGAATACTCTAGTTAGTCTGTAGAATCTAGATTAAGCCTAAAATTCTTAACGAAGAGGACAATACTCTTTCATATACTCAGTTGCCTGCTGACTAGTGATGACGACAGTACCTGACTCAGCTTTTCCTTCTTAAGTCACCTTTACTCCTTTAGTCTTTCACAGTATTTCACCAAACCTCTGGCTATTTAAGAGTCATAGTTCTAAAGCTTCTCCCAGCCCTTTTTTTTTGTTTAATTTTTTTAAAGATTTTATTTATTTATTTGTCAGAGAGAGAGAGACAGAGAGAGAAAGATCACAAGTAGGCAGAGAGGTAGGCAGAGGCAGAGGGAGAAGCAGGCTCCCTGCCGAGCAAGGAGCCCTATATGGGACTCGATCCCAGGATGCTAGGATCATGACCTGAGCCGAAGGCAGCCACTCAACCAACTGAGCCACCCAGGCGTCCCCCCCAACCTTTTTAAGATTTTATATATTCATTTGAGAAGGAGAGAGAGAGAGAGCACACGAGCATGGGGAAGGAGAAACAGACTCCCTGCTAAGCAAGAAGCCCAACGTGGGGGCTGATCCCAGGACCCCAGGCTCATGACCCAAGCCAAGGGCAGATGCCCAACTGACTGAGCCACCCAGGCACCCTGCTTCTCCCAGTCCTTAAGTCATAATCCATTCTAAGAGTAGCCTTCCCCAACTCTAAAATAAGCTTCAGACTGATTCGGAGCTATGCCAAGAAAATAATTTGCCATCCACTACCTACCCCTACCTATTCCCACCACGCCTAACCAAAGTTGTTACACATCGGAGTTTCAGAATAGTATCCTACACTCTGTATTCAAAGGATTGTTTAACTGGGAAACAACCAGAAGAAACCTCTGGAACACAACTTTGACTGTCAAGCTGGTGGTATCATCCTCTCTTGCTGGGGTAGTATTAAAAGTTCAGCCCCAGAGAGAGATGACAGAAAGAAGAAATTTAAAACAGAAGGGGAAAAATAAAAGAACTGGTGGTAGAAAGGTGGGAACGTGGGACACAGTCTCTTTTTCTTTTAGTGTGATTTTTACATGGCAGAAGCAACTAAGGTAATTATTATAAGCACCCTATAGTCCACTCTAAATTATCTTTTATATTGAGGTAAACCCATTCCGTAGGTAAGCAATCCAATCCTGGACAATTCAAAATTCATTTGTTTTGGGAGTATTATCTCAGTTGGTGGGGTAGTAGTGCTATTTCTTTTTTGTCTTTTCAATTTTTAAATTCAATTAACATATATTATTTGTTTCAGGGGTACAGGTCTGTGATTCTTCAGGCTTGCCTAACATCCAGCACTCACCACAATACATACCCTCCTCAATGTCCATCACGGGCCACACCATCCCCTTACCTCCCTCCCCTAGTAGTAGTATCTTGAAAATTATCTTTACATGTGAACTTGGCTTATGACTAATAACCTAGGAACTCATAATACTTTAAAATAAGGAACTATCCTATCAAGACACAATCTCCATAGTCTCTGTACCAACCTCTGCTTCTTACTCCATGTTCCCAATAAATAACATCACCTTTTAAACTGATGCGCTGTCTCAACACAGTTTTTGGGGATTTGGGTTTTGTTTTGTACCTGTAGACATCCTAGTTGTTTCATACTGTCTACACCAGTCTCTGGGGTAAATGGTTAATCAAGATTTTTTATTTAAGTGTCCTCCTTCCTTAATTTCTACAGTATTCAAAAGAATGCTTTCCTATATAGACATACCTCAGAGATATTGAAGTTTCAGTTCCAGACAACCGTAATAAAACACATTATCGCAAAGAAGTCAGTCAAATGAAATTTTTTGGTTTCCCAGTGTTATGAAAATTATATGTACACTCTTTTATAGTTTATTAAGTGTACAATAGCATTATATTTTTTAAAAATGTGCATGCCTCGTTTTTTAAGTAGGCTCCATGCTGGGCTTGAATGTGGGGCTTGAATTCACAACCCTGAGGTTAAGACCTGAGCTAAGATTAAGAGTCAGACACTTCACTGACCAAGTTACCCAGGAGCCTCAAAAATGCATATACCTAAATTAAAAGATATTTTACTGATAAAAAATGCTAGCCATCATCTGAACTTTTAACAAGTCATAATCTTTTTGCTGCTCCGAGGTCTTCCGGCCTCAGTGTTGATGGCTGCTGACTCAGCAGTGTAACAGCTGCTGAAGGCTGGGATGCCTGTGGCAATTCCTGGATAAGACAATGAAGTCTGCTGCACCCATCAACTTCCTTTCACAAACAATTGATCTGTAACATGTGATGCTGTTCGACAACATTTTACTCACAGTAAAACTTCTTTCAAAATTGGAGTAAATCTTCTCAAACTCTGCTGCTGCTTTAAGTTAGCTTAATAACTTAATAAAGCTAGCTTATATAGTATTCTAAGCTCGTTGTTGTTATTTCAACAGTCTTCACAGCATCCTCACCAGTAACAGATCCCATCTCAAGAAACCACTTTTTTAAAAAGATCTTATTTACTTGATATATATAGAGAGAGCACAAGCAGAGAAGGAGAAGCAGACTCCCTCCCCACTGAGCAGAAAGCCCGATGTGGGTTTCGATCCCAGGACCCTGAGATCATGACCTGAGCCAAAGGTAGATGCTTAACCAACTGAGCCACCCAGGTGCCCCAAGAAAGCACTTTTACTCATCAATAAGAAACAAGTCCGAATCAGTTAGTTTTATCGTGGGAATCCAGCAAATTCAATCCCTTCCTCAGGCTCCACTTCTGGTTCTCTTGCTATTTCCATCACATCTGCAGTTACTGCCTCCACTAAAGTCTTGAACCCCTCAAAGGAATCCATGAAGACTGGAATCAATGTCTTCTGAACTCCTGTTAATGTTGACATTTTGACCCCTCCCTATGAAGCACTAATATTCTTAATGGCATCCAGAATTGTGAATCCTTTTCAGAAGGTGTTTTTCATTTTTAATTTTATTTATTTGAGAGCAAAAGAGTGAGTGAGCAAGCAAGCGAGAAAGAGAAAGCATGAGCAGGGTGAGGGACAAGCAGTCTCTCTGCTGAGCAGGGAGCCCAGTGTTGGTTTTGATCCTGGGACTCCAGATCATGACCTGAGCTGAAGGCAGATGCTTAACCAACTGAGCCACCCAGGTCCCCAGAAGGTTTTTGATCTATTTTGTCAGATTCATCAGAAGAATCACTATTAATGGCAGCAGTAGCCCTACAAAATGTATTTTTTTAATTAATTAATTTATTTTTTATTTGTTTATTTACAGCATAACAGTGTTCATTGTTTTGGCGTCACACCCAGTGCTCCATGCAGTACGTGCCCTCCCTATTACCCACCACCTGGTTCCTCAACCTCCCACCCCACCGCCCCTTCAAAACCCTCTGGTTGTTTTTCAGAGTCCATAGTCTCTCATGGTTCATCTCCCCTTCCAGTTTCCCTCAACTCCCTTTCCTCTCCATCTCCCCATGTCCTCCATGTTCTTTGTTATGCTCCACAAATAAGTGAAACCATATGATACTTGACTCTCTCTGCTTGACTTATTTCACTCAGCATAATCTCTTCCAGTCCCATCCATGTTGCTACAAAAGTTGGGTATTCATCCTTTCTGATGGAGGCATAATACTCCATCGTGTATATGGACCACATCTTCCTTATCCATTCGTCTGTTGAAGGGCATCTTGGTTCTTTCCACAGTTTGGCGACCGTAGCCATTGCTGCAATAAACATTGGAGTACAGATGGCCTTCTTTTCACTACATCTGTATCTTTGGGGTAAATACCCAGCAGTGCAATTGCAGGGTTATAGGGAAGCTCTATTCTTAATTTCTTCAGGAATCTCCACACTGTTCTCCAAAGTGGCTGCACTAACTTGCATTCCCACCAACAGTGGAAGAGGGTTCCCCTTTCTCCACATCCTCTCCAACACACGTTGTTTCCTGTCTTGTAATTTTGGCCATTCTAACTGGTGTCAGGTGGTATCTCAATGTGGTTTTAATTTGAATCTCCCTGATGGCTTGTGATGATGAACATTTTTTCATGTGTCTGATAGCCATTTGTATGTCTTCGTTGGAGAAGTGTCTATTCATATCTTCTGCCCATTTTTTGATACGATTATCTGTTTTGTGTGTGTTGAGTTTGAGGAGTTCTTTATAGATCCTGGATATCAACCTTTTGTCTGTACTGTCATTTGCAAATATCTTCTCCCATTCTGTGGGTTGCCTTTTTGTTTTGTTGACTGTTTCCTTTGCTGTGCAGAAGCTTTTGATCTTGATGAAGTCCCAAAAGTTCACTTTTGCTTTTGTTTCCTTGGCCTTTGGAGACATATCTTGAAAGAAGTTGCTGTGGCTGATATCGAAGAGGTTACTGCCTATGTTCTCCTCTAGGATTCTGATAGATTCCTTTCTCACGTTGAGGTCTTTTATCCATTTCGAGTTTATCTTTGTGTATGGTGTAAGAGAATGGTCGAGTTTCATTCTTCCACATATCGCTGTCCAGTTTTCCCAGCACCATTTATTGAAGAGACTGTCTTTTTTCCATTGAATATTTTTTCCTGTTTTGTCGAAGATTATTTCACCATAGAGTTGAGGGTCCATATCTGGGCTCTCCACTCTGTTCCACTGGTCTATGTGTCTGTTTTTATGCCAGTACCACGCTGTCTTGGTGATCACAGCTTTGTAGTAAAGCTTGAAATCGGGTAATGTGATGCCGCCAGTTTTGTTTTTGTTTTTCAACATTTCCTTAGCAATTCGGGGTCTCTTCTGATTCCATACAAATTTTAGGATTATTTGCTCCAGCTCTTTGAAAAATACCGGTGGAATTTTGATCGGAATGGCATTAAAAGTATAGATTGCTCTAGGCAGTATAGACATTTTAACAATGTTTATTCTTCCGATCCAAGAGCATGGAACAGTCTTCCATCTTTTTGTGTCTTCTTCAGTTTCTTTCATGAGTGTTCTGTAGTTCCTCGAGTACAGGTCCTTTACCTCTTTGGTTAGGTTTATTCCCAGGTATCTTATGGTTCTTGGTGCTATAGTAAATGGAATCGATTCTCTAATTTCCCTTTCTGTATTTTCATTGTTAGTGTACAACAAAGCCACTGATTTCTGTACATTGACTTTGTATCCTGCCACGTTACTGAATTGCTGTATGAGTTCTAGTAGTTTGGGAGTGGAGTCTTTGGGATTTTCCATATAAAGAATCATGTCATCTGAGAAGAGAGAGAGTTTGACTTCTTCCTTGCCAATTTGGATACCTTTTATTTCTCTTTGTTGTCTGATTGCCGTCGCTAGGACTTCTAATACTATGTTGAACAAGAGTGGTGAGAGTGGGCATCCTTGTCGTGTTCCTGATCTCAACGGGAAGGCTGCAAGCTTTTTCCCATTGAGGATGATATTTGCTGTGGGTCTTTCATAGATAGATTTTATGAAGTTCAGGAATGTTCCCTCCATCCCTATACTTTGAAGCGTTCTCATCAGGAACGGATGCTGGATTTTCTCAAATGCTTTTTCTGCATCAATTGAGAGGACCATGTGGTTCTTCTCTCTTCTCTTATTGATTTGTTCTATCACATCAATTGATTTGCGAATGTTGAACCATCCTTGTAACCCAGGGATGAATCCCACCTGGTCATGGTGGATGATCTTTTTAATGTGCTGCTGGATCCTGTTTGCTAGGATCTTGTTGAGAATCTTTGCATCCATATTCATCAGTGATATTGGTCTGAAATTCTCCTTTTTGGTAGGGTCTTTGCCTGGTTTGGGGATCAGGGTAATGCTGGCTTCATAAAAAGAGTCTGGAAGTTTTCCTTCTGCTTCAATTTTTTGGAACAGCTTCAGGAGAATTGGTGTTATTTCTTCTTTGAAAGTTTGGTAGAATTCTGCAGGGAATCCGTCAGGTCCTGGGCTCTTGTTTTTTGGGAGGTTTTTGATCACTGCTTCAATCTCATTACTAGATATCGGTCTATTCAGGTTGTCAATTTCTTCCTGGTTCAATTTTGGGAGTTTGTAGTTTTCCAGGAATGCATCCATTTCATCTAGGTTGCTTAGCTTATTGGCATATAACTGTTGGTAATAATTTCTGATGATTGTTTCTATTTCCTTGGTGTTAGTTGTGATCTCTCCCTTTTCATTCATAATTTTATTAATTTGGGCTTTCTCTCTTTTCTTTTGGATTAGTGTGGCCAATGCTTTATCGATCTTATTGATTCTTTCAAAAAACCAGCTTCTAGTTTCATTGATACGTTCTACTGTATCTCTCATTTCTACCTCATTGATCTCTGCTCTAATCTTGATTATTTCCCTTCTTGCATGTGGAGTTGGTTTGATTTGTTGTTGATTCTCCAGTTCTTTAATGTGTAGAGACAGCTGGTGTATTCTGGATTTTTCCATTTTTTTGAGGGAGGCTTGGATGGCTATGTATTTCCCCCTTAGAACCGCCTTTTCTGTCTCCCATAGGTTTTGGACCAAAGTGTCTTCATTCTCATTGGTTTCCATGAATTGTTTAAGTTCATCTTTGATCTCCTGGTTGATCCAAGCATTCTTAAGCAAGGTGGTCTTTAGCTTCCAGGTGTTTGAGTTCCTTCTGAACTTTTCCTTGTGATTGAGTTCCAGTTTCAAAGCATTGTGATCTGAGAATATGCAGGGAATAATGTCAGTCTTTTGGTATCGGTTGAGTCCTGCTTTGTGACCCAGTATGTGGTCTATTCTGGAGAAGGTTCCATGTGCACTTGAGAAGAATGAGTATTCTGTTGTTTTAGGGTGGAATGTTCTGTATATGTCTATGAGGTCCATCTGGTCCAATGTTTCATTCAATGCTCTTATTTTTTCATTAATTTCCTGCTTCGATGATCTGTCTATTTCTGAGAGAGGCGTCAAAATGTATTTCTTAAATAAGAAAAATTGAAATTACTCCTTGATGCGTGAGCTGCAAGACGGAAGTTGTGGTGGCCAGCATCAAACAATATTAATCTCACTACATACCTTCAACAGAGCTCTTGAGTGACCAGGTGTACTGCCAATGAGCAGTAATATTTTGGAAGGAACCTTTTTTCCCTGAGCATTAGGCCTTAACAGTGGGGTTAAAATACTGTATGGAAGTGCCGAGTCACTATATTGTACACCTGACACCAATATTACACTGTATGTTAACTACCTAGGATTTAAATTAAAACTTGAAAAAAAAATCAGTAAACCATTTTGTAAATAGATGTGCTGTTGCCAAGGTTTTGTTGTTCTTTTTACCATATAGAGTGCAGGCTGAGGAGATGCAGCGTAAGGACATTAGGAAAAGAAAGGCAAAGTGAACTGGGGAAAATCGGGAGGGAGAGACAGACCATGAGAGACTGTGGACTCTGAGAAACAAACTGAGGGTTTTGGAGGGGGTGGGAGATGGGTGAGCCTGGTGGTGGGCATTAAGGAGGGCACGTATTGCATGGAGCACTGGGTGCAGTGCATAAACAATGAATCTTGGAACACTGAAAAAATATAATTAAATTTTAAAAATAAAAGATATATAGATCTATTCATTTGTTTTAGAGGGAGGGAGCAAGCGAGAGAACAGGCTTGGGAGGAAGAGGGTATGGGCAGAGCTAAAGGGAGAATCTTAAGCAGACTCCCCACTGAGCACAGAGCTCAACATGGGCCTTGGATTTTTGGTATGGTAAATAAACACTGGCCTGAACTTAAATCACCAGCTACATCAGTCCCTAACAAGAGAGTGTCTGTCCTATGAAGCTCTGAAGCCTGGTATTAACTTCTCCTCTCTAGCTATGACAGTCCTAGACAGCATCTTCTTCCGATAGACAACACAGCTACACTGAAACTCGGTTTAGTTTAGCCACTTCATTCATTACCTGGATCTTGCAAATAACTCACTGCAGCTTCTGTACCGGCACTTGCTGCTTCACTTTGTATTCTAATGTCATGGAGACAGATGCCCCTCCTTCCCTAAACCTCCTAAACCAACATGTGCGAGCTTGAAACATGTCCGGTAACTCACTCACCTTTCTCAATCTTTATAGAACTGAAGAGAATTAGGGCCTTGCTCTGGATTAAGCACTGGCTTACAAGACTGTTGTGGGTTGTCTGATCTTCTAACCAGACCACTAAAACTTTCTCCATATCAGCAAGATGGCTGTTTCACTTTCTTTTTTTTTTTATATATATATTTTATTTATTTGACAGAGAGAAATCACAACTAGGCAGAGAAACAGGCAGAGAGAGAGAGGAGGAAGCAGGCTCCCCGCGGAGCAGAGAGCCCGATGTGGAGCTCGATCCCAGGACCCCAGGATCATGACCTGAGCCGAAGGCAGAGGCTTTAACCCACTGAACCACCCAGGTGCCCCTGTTTCACTTTCTTGTCATTCATGTGTTCACTGTAGCAGCACTTTCCTTCGAGAACTTTTTCTTCACATTACAACTTGACGGTTTGATGAAAGAGGTTCAGCTTTCAGCCCATCTCAGCCTTCCTTACTAAACTTAATCATTTCTAGCTTTTGATTTCAAGTGAGAGACATGTGACTCTTCTTTTCACTTAAACACTTAGAGGCCACTGTAGGAATAGCAACTGGCTTATTTTCACTATGTTGTGTCTCAGGGAAAAGAGAGGGAGGCGGAGAAAAATGGGGGAACAACAGAGCAGTCAGAACACACAAAACATTTATTAAGTTCACCATCTTATATAACTGGTGACTCCCTTATTATATCTAATATAACTTATGACTCCCTAAAACAAATACAATAGTAATATCAAAGATCACTGATCACAAATCACCAAAACAAATATAATAATAATGAAAAAGTCTGAACTATTACACAGATTACCAGAATGTTACACAAAGACACAAAGTTAGCAAACGCTTTTGGGAAAATGGCGCTCAACACAAGGTTGCCACAAATCTTCAATCTATATAAAAAACACATCGCAAAGTGCAGTAAAGTGGAGTCAAGAAAACGAGGTATGCCCTGTGTCCATCAAGAACTTAAGCAGAATAGATGACAATGCTAATAAAATTAGGAAATAGATATCGGACTCTGTAACTCAGGGTTCCCCCGTGTTTAACCCTAATACACCATTCAGCATAACTGATTATTCTATATCCTACAGCTCTCGGCATCAGCACACTGTTTCACTAACCACAGAGATACTCTTTTCTAAACCAGAAGCACGGCATGAGATTCTGAAGTTTCCTGTTTCCTCATGTCTCCCCTTCTTTGTCTATTGCAAATATCAGGTTTTCCTGAGATCACAGCAGTCCCCAGCGTACTCTTTCTTGTCATAGGATAGATTCAGGTACAGGTCTACAGTGGCAGTGGCCAGAAAGAGAAAGTAAGCAGAGAAAGAAGTTTTGGCAACACCTTCACAACAGCTCTAAAAGATGCTATTATTATGTAATGGCTAAGTTCTACAGTATTCCTGGGCTTGAATTTCAGGCACCTTAAAAATTAACTTGATTTTGTAAACCAAGAATTACATAAATATATTTATTAAGACTTTAGTAGGGCTGCCTGGGTGGCTGAGTAGTTAAGCATCTGCCTTGGGCTTTGGTCATGATCCCACGGTCCTGGGATCAAGTCCTGCATCTGGCTTGGGGAGAGGGAACCCGCTTCTCCCTCTCCCATTCCGCCTGCTTTTGTTCCCGCTCTCACTCTGTCAAATAAATAAATAAAGTCTTAAAAAAAAAAAAAGGCTTTACTTGACCTTATTCGACATGTGGAAATCTAAAAAAAAAAACAACCAAGCTCACAAGAAATCAGATGGCCAGAAGTGGGGGGTTGGGAGGTTGGTGAAACGGTGGAAGGGTGTCAAAAAGTACAATGTTCCAGTATGAAATGAGTCACAAGGATGTAATATACAGCATGGCAACCATACTTAATAATAGTACTGTATTACATGCATGACAGTAGCTAAGAGAGTAGATCTTAAAAGTTCTTATCACAAGAAAAAATTCTGTATGTATTGTGATGGACATTAACTAGATTTGTAGTTATCATTTTGCAACATTTACAAATATCAGATCATGCTGTATATACCTAGAACTAAAATAATATTGTATATCAATTATACCTCAACTTAAATACTCATTCATATATATATATCAATATACATATATATTTACATTATATATATACGTACACAAACACACACACACATATTTGGAAGGAAAAAAGTTTTATGTGAAGCAATTAGGAGAAAATAGCAGATAAAGTTACTGTCCTGGAGAGACCTCTCAAGTTTAAAAGTTACACCACCATTTTAACATCTACAAAAATGTAGGTTCTGATTTCTTAACCCATAACTCACAGACTTCTTGACCATATCCCTACAAAAAAACTCTTTTGCTTATTTTCTTGGTGTCAGTGCTACACATCCAACTCATTTAGCTGATGGTTTATTCAGTAACCCTCATTTCTCCTCATCAGACATGTAAAAATGTGGGAGTTCTCCAACTAATATTTATATGGATTGCTTGGTTGGATTTTTTAATGTAAATTCCCCTACCCTTAATGCTAGTGAACTTCACTAATTCATTTTTTAAAATGTCAGAGTTATTTAGTAGTTTTACTGAGTTGCCCACACAATTAGGGGCTGCTTGACTATGTAAAGGGAGTCCTGAATGGCAAGTCACAGACATTTATTTTTCTTCTGAGATACCTACAAGTAGAAAAATCAACTGAGGGGCATCTGGGGGGCTCAGTCAGTTAAGCATCTGCCTTCGGCCCAGGTCATGATCCCAGCTGGGGTCCTGAGACTGAGCCCTGCGAAGGCCCTCCTCAGCAGGGGGTCTGCTTCTTTCTCTCCTGCACTTGTGCATGCCCCCCCAAATAAAATCTTAAAAAAAAGAAAAATCAATTGAGAACAATTGAGAATATAAGTTGAAAGCCACTTAATTCAAGATTTTAGATAAAAATTCAAAGGTTCAACTATCAATCTTTTAAACTTAAAACCGAGAAATAACCTTTCCTGCTCTTTTTCTCACCTTTTAAATAATTAGTTGCTTTTTCTTTTTTTGCTCCCGATGACAGAAAGAAATGAATTTCTCTAAACAAATGCAACGGCAGTGATTAATTCCTAGAATTATAAAGCTCAGTTAACTGTTAATATATGCATTTTATCAACTTTCTCTTTGACTAAAAGATAGTATCTTTCTTCAGAGTAATACGCACTTTGTAGAAACCTCTATCTCTGGCAGTTACAGGAAGTTCAGGTTCGGTCCTACGTTATCTGGTAACCAGACTCAAGTAAATCATTCAAACTCCCAAAGGTCCTATCTACAAGTACTCCATACATCATAATCGCCCTTCATTTTAAAGAATACAAAGGGGCACCTGGGTAGCTCAGTGGGTTAAAGCCTCTGCCTTTGGTTCAGGTTATGGTCCTGGGGTCCTGGAATCAAGCCCTGCATCGGGCTTTCTGCTCAGCGGGGAATCTGCTTCCTCCTCTCTCTCTCTCTGCCTGTCTCTGTGCCTACTTGTGATCTGTCAAATAAAATCTTTTTAAAAAATAAATAAATAAAATAAATAGGTTATCTCAATATTAAGATAAAAAGGGCATTCATGAGGCACCTGGATGGCTCAGCTTGTTAGGTGTCTGAATTTTGTTTTCAGCTCAGATCAAGATCTCAGGGTCATGAGATCAAACCCTGAGTCAGGCTCCGTGCTGGGCACAGAGTCTGCTTTTCTCTGCCTCTGCCCCTCCCTCAGCTCACAACTCCGCTTTCTCTCTCTCCAAAACAAATGAATCTTTAAAAAAAGAAAAGAAAAGAGAAGGGCCTTCATGTTAATTAAAGTATTCATGAGAGGGGCACCTGGGTGGCTCAGTGGGTTAAAGCCTCTGCCTTTGGCTCAGGTCATGATCCCAGGGTCTTGGGATCGAGCCCCACATCGGGCTCTCTGCTCAGCGGGGAGCCTGCTTCCTCCTCTCTCTCTGCCTGCCTCTCTGCCTACTTGTGATCTCTGTCTGTCAAATAAATAAATAAAATCTTTAAAAAAAAAAAAAAAAAAAAAAAGTATTCATGAGAGTAACAGCAGAACTTCTTGGCTAAATTCTAAATGAAATGTGATTCTGCTTAATTTTATTGTACAGACTGCAACTGTTACTTATGAGAAATTAACACTTTACAGCTAACCCTTGAACAATGCAGGGATTAGGGGAACCGAATCCCCACACAGTTGAAAATTGGTGTATATTTTTTGATTCCCCAAAACTGTAATAGCTTGCTGTTGACCAGAAGCCTTACTAAAAACATAAATAGATGATTAGCACATATTTTGTATATTATATACTGTATACTTATAATAAAGTAAGCTAGAGAAAAGAAAATTAAGAAAATCATAAGAGAAAATATATTTATGGTACTGTATCAAAATATATCCATGTATAACTGGACCCATACAGCTTAAACCCATGTTGTTCAAGGGTCAATTGCACTCATAAAGGCTTCTTATCAGACCATCTCAGACGGGATTCCCTAGGTTCCAACACAGTTGCTATCTACAACAGTCAGCATGCCATGAGAAATTTCTGCAAAGAGAATGAAAGAGTGCCAAAGCACAGCTCTGAGTATCATGGATGAAAACCAAAGGGAGCTTCTATCGATGCTCAAGAGTAGTTATTCTCCTCTCTTTTAAGGATTTAAAAAAATAAGGAGTTAACAGAGATTGCCTCAGAAAAGGATAGACCTGTTTTTGGTAACTCTGAATTATTTTTTTTATTGAGATAAAATTGGTATATGGCATTATATAGATTTCAGGTGTGGAACATAATTTGGTATCTTTATGCACTACACCAAAAATCTAGGTGCCATCAATCAGCATATAATAAACCGCCTTCTCCCATTTCACCTACCCTCCAATCCCCTTCCAGTCTGATAAACAATCTGTTCTCTGTATCTATGAATTTTTGTGCTTCTTTTTTAGATTCCACCCATGAGTGAAATCATGTGGTATTTGTTCTTCTCCATCTGATTTATTTCACTTAGCACACTATCCTCAAAGTCCATTCATGTCTTCGCGAATAACAAGATCTCATTCTTGTTTATGGCTCAGACATATTCCATGGTCCATATATATATACCACAACTTTGTTGTGGTATAGTTAACATACAGACTTATATTAGTTTCATTTCTTTTCTGATTTGAACCCTCTCTTTTCTTGGTGCATCTAGCTGAAAGAATATCTCCTTTTTATCTTTTCAAAGAACCAGTGTCACTGATCTATCTTGTCTTGTCTTTTTGGTCTCTTTCTCATCTAATCTTTATTATTTACTCCATTCTACTAATCTTTGGCCTCATTTGTTCTTTTTCTAGTTCCTTTAGGTGTAAAGTTTGATATTTAATATTTTTTGTGTTTCTTGGGGTAGGCCTATAATTCTATGAACTTCCCACTTAGAAATGCTTTTGCTGCATTCAATAGATTTTGTATATCATATTTCTGTTTTCATTTATCTCAAGGTAATTTTTGATTTTTCATTTGGTTTCTGCATTGACCCACTGGTTGTTCAGTAGCATGTTGCTTAATATCCACATTTCTGTGGTTTTTCTAGTTTTCTTTTTTTTTTTTTAAGAGTTACATTGAGAAAGAGAAAAAGTGAGGGGAGAGGCAGAGGGATAAAATCAAGCATATTCCCTGCCAAGTGGGGAGACCTGTGAAGGGCTTGATCCTACAACCTTGAGGTCATGACCTGAGCTGAAACCAAGAGTTGGATACTTAACTGACTGAGTCACCCAGGTGCCCCTCCAGTTTTCTTCTTTAATTGATTTCCAGTTTCACACCATTGTGGTCAGAAAAGATGCTTGACAGGATTCCAACCTTCCAAATTTATTAAGACGTGTTTTGTGTCCTAACATATTATCTATCCTAGAGAATGTTCCCTGTGCACTTGAGAAGAATACTCAAGTATTCTGCTCCTTTGGGATGGAATGTTCCATACATATCTTTAAGTCCATCTGGTCTAATTTGCCATGTAAGGATGATGTTTCCTTATTGGTTCTCTGGCTGATCTATCCAGTGATGTAAGTGGAGTGTTAAAGTTCCCTACTATCATTGTACTGCTGTCAATTTCTCCCTTTGGGTCTGTAAATATTTGCTTTATATATTTTAGTGCTCCTATGTTAGGTGCATATTTATTTCTCTCTCCTACTGGACTGAGACCTTTATCATTATGTAATGCCCTTGTCTTTTAGTACAGTCTGTTTTAAAGTCAATTTTGATAATAATTATTTTTTTTAAATGTATCTTGTCTGATGTAAGTATAGCTATACCAGGTTTCTTTTCATTTCCGTTTCCATGGAATGTCTTTTTTTTTTTTAAAGGTTTTATTTATTTATTTGACAGAGAGAGATCACAAGTAGGCAGAGAGGCAAGCAGAGAGAGTGAGAGGGAAGCAGGCTCCCCGCCGAGCAGAGAGCCCGATGTGGGACTCGATCCCAGGACCCCGAGATCATGACCTGAGCCAAAGGCAGCGGTCTAAACCACTGAGCCACCCAGGTGCCCCTCCATGGAATGTCTTTATCCCTTCACTTCATTCTCTGTGTCCTCACTTCAGAAGTGAATCTCTTATACGCAGCATATACAGATGGGTCTCATTTTTTCTTTAAAGATTTTATTTATTTATTTGACAGAGAGAGAGAGATCACATAGGCAGGCAGAAAGAGAGAAGGGGAAGCAGGCTCCCTGCTGAGCAGAGTGCCCAATTCGGGGCTCGATCAGGACCCTGAGATCATGACCTGAGCTGAAGACTAAGGCTTAACCCACTGAGCCACCCAGGCACGCTGGGTCTCATTTTTTTTTTTTTTTTACCCATTCAGCCACTATTTATCTTTTGGAGAATTCAGTCCATTTACATTTAATTTTTGATAGCTATACAATTGTTACCATTTTGTTAATTGTCTCCTGTTGTTTTTTTAAAGATGTATTTATTTGAGAGAGAATGAATGATCAAGAGGTGCAGGAGGAGAGAATATCAAGCAGACTCCATGCTAATCGTGGAGCCCAACATGGGGCTTGATCTCAGGATCATGAGATCATGACTTGAGCTGAAACCAAGAACCTGTCACTTAACTAACTGTGCCACCAAGGTGCCCCTTCTGGTTCTTTTTATAGATCCTCTCTGTTCCTTCTTCTTTCTCTCCTTGTGATTTGATGGTACTCTTTAGTGTGATATTTAGAGTCCTTTCTCATTTTCTTTGGTGTATTTACAGTAAGTTTTTGTTTCTGATTATCATGAGGTTCACATATAACATTATATATTTAATAGTTGGTTTTAAAATAAATAGAAACTTTAATTTGACCACATTCCAGAACTTTACATTTTTACTCATCCCTCGTATTTTATGTTCCTGTCACATTTCACATCTTTTTATTTTATGCATCTCTTAACTTATTGTAGTTTTAGTTAATTTTACTATTGACCTTTAACTCTCATATTTCTTTTAGAAGTTATTTATCCACTATCTTTACTATATGTTGTCCTTTTCCAGTGATATTTTTACTTTTTTTTTTTTTACTTCTTATGACTTAGTCCCTTTTCACTTTAAATTCTCTTTAGCATTTCTATAAGACCAGTTAGAGGTGATGAACTCCTTCAGTTTTTGTTTATCTGGAAAACTCTTTAGGTCACATTTTTAATTCTAAATGATAAATAACCTTTCCAGTTAGAGAATTCTTGGTTGGAAGTTTTTTTCTTCACAGCACTTTGCGTATATCATGCCACTTCTTTCTGGTCTGCAATGTTTCTGCTGAAAAATCCACCAACCGCCTTATGGAATTTCCCTTATATATAACAAGTTGTTTTTCTTTTACTGCTTTTAAGATTCTCTCTTTAACTTTTACAATTTTTATTATAAAGTGTCTTGGTATATATCTTTTGGGGTTCATCATATTTGGAACTTTTTGGGCTTCCAGAACTTGAATACCTACCTGTTTTCTTTCCCAGATTAGGGAAGTTTTCAGTCATTATTTACTGAAGTAAATTTTCTGATACTTTCTCTCTCTTCTATATCTGGGACCCCTGTAATGCAAATGTTATCCCTCCAGATGTTGTTCCAAAAGAACTTAAGGTAGCTTTACTTTCTAAAACTCTTTTTTCTTGGGCCACCTGGGTGGCTCAGTTGGTTAAGTGTCTGCCTTCAGCTCAGGTCATCATCCCAGGGTCCTGGGATCAAGCCCCACATCAGACTCCCTGCTCGTTGGGGAGCCTGATTCTCCCCCTCCCTCCGCATGCTACTTGCCTGCTTGTGCTTTCTGTCAAATAAATATTTTAAAAAAAAAACACCCTTTTTTTTCTTTGTTGCTCTGTCTAGGTAAGTTCCACTGCTTTGTCTTCCAGCTCACTGACATGTTCTGCTTCATTCAATCTGCTTTTGGACCCCTCGAGTAAATTAATTTTTTAGTTAAGTTATTGTATTTTTCAGC
Source organism: Meles meles (assembly GCF_922984935.1). Lineage (NCBI taxonomy): Eukaryota > Metazoa > Chordata > Mammalia > Carnivora > Mustelidae > Meles > Meles meles. The sequence continues at coordinate 6,730,197 of NC_060067.1, forward strand.
TAAATTCTGTTTAAAAGTTTCTTATATTTCTAATTCTGTTGCATTTCTTACTGTGTTCACCCATTCTTCTCCCAAGTTCAGTGAGCATTTTTATGACCATTACTTTGAACTATTTATGGGCACATTTCTTAACTGTTTCATCAAGGTCTTTTTTGAACTTCTGTCTTCTTCTTTCATTCAGATCATATTCTTCTTTCTCATTTTGCCTGCATCTTTGTTTTTATGTATTAGCCAAATCAAGCACATCTCCCATCCCTGAAGGAGTAGTTTTGCATAAGAAATATACACTAGAACTCAGAAGTACTATCCCCTCTGGCCACCAATGCCAAGCGCTCAAGGGGCATTCCGTGTGGGAGCACATCTGCCTGGTTTGGTGAGGCCACACATGACAGTAGGTCCAGCTCTTGTTGGTCTGGCTGTGATGCAAGAATGCAGTGTAGGGGTGGGCTGGGCCCTCAGCAGGTTGTGCCCTCCTGTGCCAACAGGCTAGAGGAAGAGTTCCCAAATGGCAATTGCTGGTGCCGGCACCGGCACATTAGAATAAGATTGCAAAAGTAGCACCTACCAGTGTCTCCATCCCAGCACAGTCCCAAAAAGTTCCTGCTTCTTAGGCAGAAACTTCAAGATTAGTAAGTGTATGTCCTTCACTTATAATCTAGATGCTTTCCAAATTGGTATTCCTGCACTGGGTCCAATGGCCAGGGAGTATGTGTACAAGCCACTTAATAGCAAGTTCTTCTTGGTGTGCCTGAGTGGCTCAGTCAGTCAGGTATCTGACTTTAGCTCAGGTCATGATCTCAGGGTCCCAGGAGCAGGTCCTTCAGGCTTCCTGCTCGGCAGGGAGTCTGCTTATCCTTCTCTCTCTGCCCCCTCCCCTGCTCATGCACACTCCCTCTTCCTCTCTCTCTCTCTCAAATAAATACAATCTTAAAGAAATTTTTAAAAGAGCCAAGTTTTCTGGGGTGCCTGGGTGGCTCAGTGGTTTAAGCCTCTGCCTTCGGCTTGGGTCATGATCTCAGGGTCCTGGGATCGAGCCCCGCATCGGGCTCTCTGCTCAGTAGGGAGCCTGTTTCTCCCTCTCTCTCTGCCTGCCTCTCTGCCTACTTGTGACCTCTCTCTCTCTGTCAAATAAATAAAATAAAATATTAAAAAAAATAAAAAAATAAAAGAGCCAAGTTTTCTCCATTCCCTATAGTTCTGTGGTTTTCCTGAACACAATTCCTGGTTTTCAAAGCCAGGCATGTAAGGGACTCCGCTCTCCTGGGCAGGCTGGGATGGCGATATGCAGCAGAGACCTTTGCTTATCAAGGAAAAGTTCCATAGTTTGGGGATCCTGCCTGGTTGTGGATTGCTTTGTCTGTGGTGGGGTTTTTGGTATGTTTTGTTTTGTTTTGTTTTGCTTGTAAGACCATGTCTCTGCCTCTCCTATCTTTTAATTCTGCCTTTTTATCCTTTGGTGTGGAGGTTCTGTTCATCTCGTTTTCAGGTCTTTCTCAGAGGAAATGACTCCATATGTAGTTGTAAATCTGTTGTATCTGTGGTAGGAAGTGAATTCAAGATCCTCCTACATGGCCATCTTGAACCTGTCTTTATAAATTATTTTTAAGTCATATATATTTGGGAGGAGAAAGAGCAGCAGGGGGAAATGCGTGCATACATAGAGAAGCACAATGAAATCCAGTACGATACAATGAACTTCTGGACCCAGAATGTCTCAGTTTAATCCCAAGGGTCATTTTGTAGCCACGTGACCTCTTAATAATCATGTGACACTGGGAATGTTTTTTACTTCTCTATATCCAGGTTTCTTATCTGTCAAATGGAGATAATAACAGTTCCCCTTACAGGGCTGTTGAGAAGAATCAAAGAGTAAAAGACACAGAATCTGGCACATAGTAGGCACGATGTAATGATTAAGTATTATTCTTAACTTTGAGTTAATTTTAGACTTTTAGAAAGTTGCAAAAATAGTAGTATACCCTTACCTCCTTCACTCTTCTTCTTTTAACATCTTATATTACCATAGCACAATTATCAAGAACAGAAAATGAACACTGGTACAGTATTAATTAAACTACAGACTTTATTTAATTTCACCAATTTTTCTACCAATGTCCTTTTTTTCTAGTATCCTATTCAAGATCTACATTGTATTTAGTTATTTTTTCTTAGTCTCCCTCAGTCTGTGATAGTTCTTCATGGCAGACACAAACATAACAGTATTTTGTAGTTTTCTTGACAAAAAATGCATAACCTCATTATAATTATGAGAAAACATAAGAATAAGCCAAAATTGTGTAATATTCTATAAAATAACTGATCAGTGGGGCGCCTGGGTGGCTCAGTAGGTCAAGCCTCTGCCTTCGGCTCAGGTCATGATCTCAGGGTCCTGGTATCAAGCCCCACATCAGGCTCTCTACTCAGTGGAGAGCCTGCTTCCCCCTCTCTCTGCCTGCCTCTCTGCCTACTTGTGATCTCTCTGTCAAATAAAGAAATAAAAATATCTTTAAAAAAAGATAACTGATCAGCATTCCTCCCCCAGAGTCTGTATCTCAAGTGCCTTATGAGGTAACTCTATATTAGCAGGCTAGCCTAGAAATCTAGGTAACTTATTATGTATTATTTTTTCAGAGAGAAATACACTACTGGTCTCAACTGAAGATGTCAGAATACATCCCTTTTTCTTATTTGCTCTGTCCCTAACCTGATGGACAATAGGAACTCTGCCTCTTTCCTGGTATATCAAAATCACTAATATCTCATTACTCTGCTGCTGTTAAGCAATAATGCCTGTTCTTGGCAATTCCCAAGGCTGCTCCCCGTTTGCTCTAAAACTTTTTTCTTCTCTTTCCCTAACTCTTAGATTCCTGACAATGTGAGACATATTTCTGAGCCCTCAAATTTGGCAATATGTTCATAGCCTCTCTCTAGTTTTCCAGACTCAGCTCTGGACTCTGCACATGCTTCAGATTTGGGGAGGACTCCAGAGCTATAAGTAAAACTCTTCCTCCACTAGTTTAGCTCTTATAGAACTCCATCTACTAGCTGGGCTGATTCCTGGCATCCTTCCAAATATGTAAATTCAAACTTTTCCAAATATGCAAATTCAGACTTCAAAGGTACAAGAAGGGAAGGGGCCTGGGATGAGGAGACAGGTAGAAACTAGGGCTACTGGAACTCTAAGAAAGGATTTGGAACATAGGCTAGAGAAAAGGGGGAAGGTAGTGGGATGAAGGGATGACAATACAGCACAGGGACAGTTAACACTGATATCCTAAAACATTCCATCACCTCCTTCTTTATCCTTCCCTATTTGCCCTGGAAGAGCTAAGGCCTTCATCCAGTATCAATTCCCACGGAGAGGGACTGACCTGCTGGCTGTCTCTTGCACTGACTTCAACTACTGCCTAAGACCAGTAGCCAGTGGTCCATCTCAGCTACTGTATAAAGAACACAGGCTTCTTTGCTTTTTCTCTATACCTGGCATAAGCATCAGTTGTTCTGAAGTTTTCTAAGAGTCACTACTGCTAGTCATGATGGGCAAATAGAGGATAAATAATACTAACAAAGGGAAAATTTTAAGAAGTCTCACAATATAAATTACACGGTTTCTAGACCTTCTCAAGCTTTCCCAACTGCTCTTTCACCCAGATCCTAAGAGTCTATTTATCCAAAATTATTCCATACTCAGTCTTCTACTCCAATCTTCTTTTGAGTTTTCTATTTTCCAGGAGGCTTGTATCTGGGAGTCACAAAGTCAGACCTCTGAGGTTGCCTTTCGTTCCCATTTCATCACAGAAGGGGACTCCAGTGTGCTTATCACTGTCCTAATTTTGTTACTCACTAAAGAGTTACTGAATGTGTTAAATGTTTTGAAGAAGAGTTACATAATCTTTTGAAGCCTCATTTTAAGCAGCTGATGGTGGTGCCTTCCTTACAGAATTACTGAGGACTAGTGAGACAGGTATGTACAATGGCATACGCCGGACACCCAACAGATGGTGGCAGCTGGGCTCTCTAGCACCCGTTCCCTTACCGCCACGTATTCAGCCCGTGGCTGGCACAGACGCAAGACGCGCAGGAGGATCAGCGCTGAGGAGTGAGCCGAATTTCCCGACTACGGCTCCCAGGACTCACCTGCCCCCACGTTAAAGAACAGGGAATTAAGAATAGGGAAGTTAGAAACACTGAAAGTAAGCTAGGCTGTATATGTGTCTAAGGTGGAACCAGGAAGTTAGAAAAATCTCAGAAATAAGAAAACGAGAATAGAGTTTTGTTGGCTTTTTATTAAAAAGGAAAATAGCACTCAGCATAATGTACAAAGTAAAAATAATACATAGCCAATCTAATATTTAGAAGGTTTTTTTGACACCAAAAGTGTCATTTATTCTAAGTATCAAGATAATACTGTAATAAAAAATCCTTCTAATCCTTTTGTTTTTATAGTTTCAACTCTATCTCCTATTTAAAGCATTATACTGATTAACTTTTAGTTGCAACTGGCAAGTCAAATGTACTGAAAGGCTCCTTATAAGCAGGTATTTTCTTATCCTATTAAAAACATATATATAAATAAATCCAACGCAGCTTCATACCTTACATACATAGCTGCTCCTTTAATATTCACATGCAGGACTCATCTCTTCAGGCACGATCCTTTTGTGCATTACTTGTTTTCCCACGAGCCCTGAAATAATACCAGCCAGATCTATTTTCCTCTTTCTTCCAACTTCTCTGAATAGCATGGAAGTAAACTAATGATAAGTGAAGCTACTGCATAATTTTCCCTCTTACTGAATGAAACTTCCTTCAATTAGTTGTTTGTAAATGTGCTCATTGCTAACCTCTCACATGCTTCTAACCCCTAACAATAGACATATTGTTTCCCAACTCAGAAAATTAACATGAATGTCCACATTGACCTGGCAGTTGTGGATTACAGTCATTTTCCAGGGGGCCAGTTTAAGGCCTATCCACAAAGCTGCCTTTGTTGTGAGAAAAATGATTTCTCTGAGGTTTATGGTGAGATTGAAGCTACTTTGTACAACCCACTGCTCCTGGCTCAATACACGCTAATGGCAGCATTCTGTGCGGAGTATAGAAGACATGGAAAAGAGGATTAGTCTATTTACTGATGTAACAGAACTTGATTGTTTCTTATTCTGTGTTCTAAATTTTACCATATGAGGTTTTTAAATTTTACCTAAATTTTAAAAAGAAGTAATTCATTTTAAACCCATGTTCTTTTTTTCCTTCTGAATTATTATGAAAACAAATCAAGTAGCTTTCTCTTTGACACTTGTTAATTATAACCTAATAAAATCAATTTGGCAAAAAAGTAACAGGTCAGGGCAAGTAAATTCGGTCCTAGATAAAACAAACAATATTTATATGCTATACTTTGCCAGGTTTAAAAAGCAAATAATGGGGGTGCCTGTATTGTCAGTTAAGCGTCTGCCTTTGGCTCAGGTCATGATCCCAGGGTTCGAAGATGGAGCCCTGCATTCGGTTCCCTCCTCAGTGGTGAATCTCCTTCTCCCTCTGCCTCTCCCCCCCCCCCAGCTTGTGCTTGCTCTCTCTCTCAAATGAGTAAATATAATCTTTAAAAAAATCTTTATAATCTTTATAATCTTAAAAAAGAAAAAGCAAATAACGATTGTTAATTGATAAGTCTCATTCCAAAAGGGCAAGTATTAAGTTTTCTTTTCACAAAAGGAATAGAAGATAAAAATTTTAGTTGAGTAATTTCTAAGAAAATGAAAAAGTTGTAGTTCAATAAATCACCTGTAGCTTAACTATTCCAGAAAACCCTCTCCTTTGCAATAAATTTAATTAAGTCAATGGAAAACCATTATTCAACTCCAGGAACAAGAAACAGATAACCTGTATGTGACCAGCATAAACATGCATAGTTAAAAAGCAAAGTAAAATGAACTGTCAGGAACTATTTTTCAAATCTTCAGTCACTGAAAGCTAAAAGCTTGTTTCTTCTCTTTGTGCTCTTTCAGATCTTTCCCCTTTAACATCAGAAATTTGGTGGAGTTCAGGGGCTCCTGAGTGGCTTAATTGGTTAAGTGTGTGCCTTCATCTCAGGTTGTAATCCTGGGGTCCTGGGATTGAGCCCTATATCAGGCTCTGCTCAGCAGGGAGTCTGCTTCTCTCTCTGCCCCTCCCCACTTGTGCTTTCTCTTCCATTCTCTCCTCTTTCAAATAAATAAATAAATTTTTTTTTAAAGTTTCCCAGACAGGGGCACCTGGGTGGCTCAGTGGGTTAAACCTCTGCCTTCGGCTCAGGTCATGATCCCAGCATCCTGGGATTGAGCCCCGCATTGGGCTCTCTGCTTGGCAGGGAGCCTGCTTCCTCCTCTCTCTGCCTGCCTCTCTGCCTACTTGTGATCTCTGTCTGTCAAATAAATAAATATTTAAAAAAAAAAAAAGTTTCCCAGACAAACAACCATTAAAGGAATTCATGACCACTAAGCCACCCTACAATAAATGCTAAAGGGGACATCTGAGTGGAAAGGAAAGACTACAGTAAGAGTAAGAAAAGTATGAAGCACAAAAGTAGTAAAAAAAAAAAATGTGTGTATCTGTTAAAATCATTAAAAGGACTCACAAAACAAAAGGGTGCAAACAAAGTATGAGACCACATACTTAAAATGTGTGTGTGACAGGGGGAAGAATAAAGAACAGATTTAAACTTAAGTCACCATCAACTTCATATAGAATGCCATACGTAGAAGCTGTTAGAAACAAACCCCAAATCAAAAATCAGTAATAGTGGGGTGCCTGGGTGGCTCAGTTGGTTAAATGTCTGCTTTTGGCTCAGGTCGTGATTCCGCAGCCTTGGGATCAAGTCCCACATCAGAAATCCTTGTTCAGCAGAGAGCCTGCTTCTCCCTGCTTGTGTGCTCACTTGCTCTCCTCTGACAAATAAGTAAAAGTCTTTGGAAAAAAACCAGTAATAGTAATGCAAGAGATAAGAACAACAGAATCCAAGTATATCACTAAAGAAAGCCAACCAACTGTGAAAGAAGAGCGCAAGGAAAGGAAGGAAAAGAGAAGAACTACAAAAACAACCATAAAATAAGTAACAAAATGGCAATAAATACATACTCTATCAACAACTACTTTGAATGTAAATGGACTAAACACTCCAATCAAAAGACACGGGGGAGACACCGGGGTGGCTTAGCTGGTTAAGTGTGTGACTCTTGGTTTCACCGCTGGTTGTGACTCAGGGTTGTGAGATCAAGCTCCACATCACTCGGCGCTCAGCATGGAGTCGGCCTGAGAGTCTCTCTCCCTCTCCCTCTGCTCCTCTCTCTGCTCCACTTGAGCATTCACTCTCTCTCTGTGTGTGAAATAAATAAATCTTAAAAAAAAAAAAAGACACAGGGTGACAGAATGGATTAAAAAGAAAAGAAAAAAGAGCCATGAGGGATGGCAGGGGAAGGGGCAGTGGAGCAGGAGGACCCTAGGCTCACCTTGTCCCACAAATACAACTAAATAACCATCAAATAATCTTCAATACCCCAGCAATCTACCTGAAGACCCGCGGAGCAACTCCACAACTAAAGATAAAGAAGAGGTCATGTGAGAGAAGGTAAGAAGTGCAGAGACGGCTTGGAAAGGGAAATGGACCAGAGCTGCCATGGCGGGGAGGGAGTCCCAGGTGTGGAGCAAAGGTGAGCGACAGACTGGCCCACGGGGGAGTCCACACACAGAAGATGAATCCCTGCAGCACCTGGCCTGGAAAGTAAGAGGGACCGACTTCATGGGTTCTTCCAACCAGTGGGGTTTAAAGCCTAGAATTTTAAAGGTCAGCGGGCTTGGCTCAGGGAGAGCCCAGAGGACGTGGGGATTGCTCTTGTACAGAAGGCAGGGCAAAAAGCCTGGGGACAGAGAGTGGCAACAGTGATCTGAAGTGTGCCTGGGGCACACAGTGCGGAGGCTATTCGCTCACCTCAGAGATTATTCCAGAGAGGCAGTGCTCATGGAGGGAGCCGTCTGGGAACAAAGGAACTGGCAGGTGCTATTTCCCTCCCCCACCCTTCAACACAACCACAGGACGACCTGCAGCACCAACACAGCACCAATACTTGCTACCTAACGTGTTTCTATCAAGCCCCAGCCTCCTGCCCTCTGGTGGAGCTGCCCTTCAAAGCCACACTTGCCTCAATGGCAATAAGGCCCCACTAACCCCCAGAAGACTTGCCCAAACCCCTGCCAATACCATGTCTCCCAACTCAGGAATTTTGTGAGGCTTTGGTTCTGATGGTGATGGCAACAGGCCTCATTTCACAAGCAAACAAGGGCACACCTAGTCGAAACTTGCCATATTCAGGCGAGGGACCAAACACAGCCCACAACACACAAAGAGAGCCTCTGCAGATGACTGGCCTGAAGGATAAAGCAGCCAGTTCACAAACGCATGCAGCACGTACTAGAGACACTCCCTGAAGTGCCAGGCCTTGGGGAACAGGACACTACCCTGCAGGACACACAGGACCATTTCTTCATAAGACCATTACCCTCAAAAACAGGAGAGGTAGCTGACTATCTTAAAACACAGAAACAGGTACAAGAACTTAGACAAAATGAGAAGACAAAGGAATTCATCCCAAATGAAATTATAGGACAAGTTCATGGCTAGAGTTCTAAGCAAAACAGATATAAGGAACAAGCGTGATAGAGAATTTTAAGTAAAGGACCACAGGGATGCCTGAATGGCTTGGCTGGTTAAGCATCCTACTCTTGATTTCAGTTCAGGTTGAGAGACTGAGCCTCATATCGGACTCCGCACTGGGTTGGGAGCTTGCTATGGATTCTCTCTCTCACTCTCTGTCTGTCTCTGTCTCTCCTGCCCCTGCCCCCACCCCTCTAAATAAAATACGTAAGTAAGTAAAGTAATGATCATAAATACACTCAGTGGACTTGACAAGAGTAGAAGGTATCAATAAGACTCTTAATACAGAGATAAGGAATAACCTAGTAGAAACAAAGAGTTCACTGAATGAAATGAGAATCAGGTTTGATGTAATGACCAACGGCAGAGTAATGAATTAATGACCTGGAAAACAGAGTAATGGAAAGTTATCAAGCTGAACAAAAAAGAAAAATTACGTAAAATGAGAAAAGACTTAGGGAATTCAGTGATTCCATCAAATATAATAGCATCTGTAGTATAGGGATCCCAGAAAAAGAGAAAAGGGAACAGAAACATTTATTTTAAGAAAATACAGCTTCCCTATTCTCGGGGAAGGAAACAAATAACCAGATCCAGGAGGCACAGTGAACCCATAAAAAAATCAAAAAGAGATGATCACACCAACACAAACTATAATTAAAATGACAAAATGTAGTAGAAACACAAAAATTTTTAAAGAAGCCGGACCAAAGTTACATACGAGAAACCTCGTAAGTCTACCAGTGTTTTTTCAGCAGAAACTTGGCAAGCCAGAAAAGAGCAGCATGATATATTCAAAGTGCTGAATGGAAAAAATATGCAGCCAAGAATACACTATCCACTAAGGCATTCAGAATAGATGGAGAGATAGTGTTTCCTAGACAAACAAAAATGAAAGGAGTTCATGACCACTAAAACATCCCTGAAAGAAATATTAAAGGGGACTCTGAGTAGAAAGACCAACAAAAGTGACAATATGAAAACAGGAAACACAAAAGCAGCAAAAATAGTATTTCTCTAAGAAATCAGTCAAGGGACTCACAAAGCTAAAGGATGTAAAATATGATATCATATACGTAAAATGTGGGGAGGCAAGGAGTAAAAACTGGATCCATACTTAAAAGACTGTCTTATAATACAGCAGTTATATGCAGATGACCTTATGTACAACCCTAATGGTAACCACAAATCAAAAGCCAGTACTAGGGGCTCCTAGGTGGCTCAGTGGGTTAAAGCCTCTGCCTTTGGCTCAGGTCGTGATCCTGGGGTCCTGGGATCGAGCCCCACATCGGGCTCTTTGCTCCGTGGGGAGCCTGCTTCCTCCTCTCTTTCTGCCTACCTCTCTGCCTACTTGTGATCTCTGTCAAATAAATAAATAAAATTTAAAAAAAAAAGTCAGTACTAGATATGCAAATAATGAAAAAGAAATCCAAATATATTGTTAAAGAAAACAGCAAACCATGAAAGAGAAAGGGAAGAGAGAAGTGATAGAGCAGGTAGTCAATTAGACATAAGCTGGAGGCAAAGGCAGTGATGAACAGGTGACACATTAGAAGCCTCAGGGAACAACATCCTGGCTTTGTGGCTTTTAATATCCTGGTCTTGCTGATTTCCAACACCCTGTGGCTGACAGAGAAGAGCCACAGGTGCAGGACATGTACGCTCCTCTTCAACTTCTGCCCCAGGTAACTTATAACATCATTATAATGTATTTACATTGTGGTTTTGACCATCTCCCGCCCACCCCTCCCAACCCCCGTGGGGGAAGATGGCCATGACAGTTCCAGCAAGAACCCTGTAGGGCCTAAAACTCCCCCTCCCAACCAGCAGAAACAACTTCAGTTTGGACTGCCCTAGCTATGAGCCATAGCCTCTGCAAACATAAAAAGACATCCCTAACCCCAGTGTGGTTGCTACCTCTAAGCCTTGCCCACTTTCCCACCTTGACTGTGTACTGTAATTAATAAACCACTTTGTGCTTGCTACTTTCCTTCTGGTTGTCTTTATTTGAGTGCATATCCTCAGGCAAATCTTTTGTGCGGAATTCAAGAACTGAAACCTCCATACACACAATGTAGACTCTCTCACTGGTAACAACTTCTGAGGGACATTCAGAAACAACCACAAAACAAGTAATATAATGACAATAAATACATATCTATGCATAATTAAACTCTGAATGTAAATAGACTGAGCACTCCAATCAAAAGACATACAATGACAGAGTGGATTAAAAAAAATAAGACCCAGGGGCGCCTGGGTGGGTCAGTGGGTTAAAGCCTCTGCCTTCAGCTCAGGTCATGATCCCAGGGTCCTGGGATCGAGCCCCGCATTGGGCGCTCTGCTCAGCAGGGAGCCTGCTTCCTCCTCTCTCTCTCTCTGCCTGCCTCTCTGCCTACTTGTGATCTCTCTCTGTCAAATAAATAAATAAAATCTTTAAAAAATATATTAAAAAAAATAAGACCCATCTATATGCAACCTACAGGAGACTCATTTTAGACCTAAAGACAGTATGTACTGAAAGTGAGAGAATGGAAAAACATCTTTCATGCAAATGGATGTCAAAAGAAAGCTGGAGTAGCAATTCTTACAACAGAGAAAACTGATCTTAAAACAAAGACTGGGGGCACCTGGGTGGCTCAGTCGGTTGATTGGCTCAGGTCATGATCCTGGAATCCCAGGATCAGGCCCTGCATCAAGGATCCTGTTCAAGAGGGAGTCTGCTTCTTCCTCTCCCTCTGCTCCTTCCCTTGCTTGTGCTCTCACTCACACTCCCACTCAAATAAAATCTTTAAAAATTTTAAAAAAAGACTGTAAGAAAAAACAAAAGACACTACATATTAATAAAGGATACAACAGAACCAGAAGATGTTAACAATTGTAAATATTCATGCACCCAACATAGGAGCACCCAAATACACAGAACAGTTAATAACAAACATAAAATAACTGACAGTAACACAATAATAGTAGGGGAATTTAACACCCTGCTTACATCAATGGACAGATCATCCAATCAGAAAATCAACAAAAAAGCAATGGCTTTGAGTGACACATCAAATCATGTAGATTTTAAAAATAGTATATATATTTCTTATACATATTTTATAGACACATAAAATATATATTTATAATACATATATACATATTTTAACATTCCATCTTAAAACATCAGAATACACAAACTTTTTAAGTGCACACAGAGCATTCTCCAGAACATTAGGTAACAAACTAAGTCTAAACAAATTCAAAAAGATACAAGTCATACTATGCATCTTTTCTGACCACAATGCTATGAAACCAGTAATGAACCACAAGAAAAAACCTGGAAAGACCACAAATACATGGAGGTTAAATAACATGCTGCTAGATGATGTACTGGTTAACCAGGAAATCAAAAAAGAAATCCAAGAATAGAAATAAATGAAAATGAAGACACAACAGTTCCAAAATTTTGGGATGTACGAAAACTGTTCTAAAAAGAAAGTTTATAGCAACAGAGGCCTACTTCAAGAAACAAACAAAAAAAAAATTTCAAGTAACTTAACCATACACCTAAAAGTGCTAGAAAAAGAACAAAAATGCAAAACCAGTAGAAGGAAGTATTAATAATTAGAGCAGAAAAAAATAAAACACAAACAACCAAACAACAAAAAACCCAAGAGAACAGATCAACAAAACTGATAAGCCTTTTGCCAGACTCAGCCAAAAAGAGAGAGGACTCAAGCCAAATTACAAGTGAAAAAAGAAAAAATAACAACAGACAGCAGAAATACAAAAGCTTAAAAGACAGTATGAAGAAAAATTATATGCCATCAACTTCCCCACTGAATCAAGGAAGAAATAGAAAAGATGGACAGATCGCCAGCAATGAGACTGAATCAGTAATCAAAGAACTTCCAACAAACAAAAGTCCAAGACCAGACAGCTCTGCAGGTAAATGCTACCAAACATTTAAAGAGTTAGTACCCATTTTTCTCAAACTATTCCACAAAATACAAAAGGAAGGAAAACTTCCAGGTTCATTCTATGAGGCCAGCATTACCCTGATAGAAACCAGATAAAGACAGTACAAAAAAGAGAACTGCAGGCCAGTATCTCTAATGAACAATCCTCAATTAGATAAAAATCCTCAACAAAATACTAGCAAACCCAAATCAAACAATATATTAAAAACAATCATTCACCATAATCAAATGGGATTTATTCCTGGGTTTCAAGGGTAGTTCAATATTAACAAATCAACCAATATGGTACATTACATCCATAAGAGAAAAGAACCATATGACCATTTCAACAGATGCAGAAAAAGCATTTGACAAAAGATCCATTCATGACAAAAATCCTCAACAAAGGAGGTCTACAAGGAACATACCTCAACATAATAAAGGTCTTATATGAAAAATCCCCAGCCAACGTCATATTCAATAAAGAAAAACTAAGAACTTTTCCCCTACAGTCAGGAACAAGAGACAGATATCCACTCTCTCCAATTTTATTCAACATAGTACAGGAAGTCCTAGCCACAGAAATCACAACAAAAAGAAATAAAAGGAATCTAAATTGACAAGGAAGAAGTAAAATTCTATTTGCAGATAACATGATACTATAGATTGACATCCTTAAGACTGCACCAAAAAACTACCAGAAGTGATAAATGGATTCAGGAAGTCACAGGATACAAAATCAACATACAGAAAACTGTGGAATTTCTGTACACTATAAGTGAAGCAGCAGAGAAATGTAAAGAAATAATCCCATCTATAATTTCACCAAAAATAATAAAATACCTAGAAATTAAACTTAACCAAGAAGGTAAAAGACCTGTATTATAAAAACATAGAACACTGAAAGAAACTAAAGGCAACAGAAACAAATGGAAAGATAGTCCATGTTCATGGACTGGATGAACAAATATTGTAAAAATGTCCATACAACCCAAAGTAATCTACAGATTTAATGCAATCCCTATCAGTATACCAACAACATTTTTCACAGAATTAGAACAACCTTAAAATTTGTATAGAATGACAAAGACCCCAAATTGCAAAAGCAATGTGGGAAAAAAAAAAAATCAAAGCTGGAAGTATCACAATTCCAGATCTCAAGTTATATTACAAAGCTATCGTATTCAAAACAGTATGGCAATGGCACAAAATAAACACATGGGGGCACCTGGATGGCTAAGTTGGTTAAGCGTCTGACTCTTGATTTTGGTTCAGGTCATGATCTCAGGGTTGTAAGATAGAGCATGTTGGGCTCCACACGGGGCATGGAGCCTGCCTAAGATTCTTCCTCTCCCTCTCCCCTTCTCTAAAAAAATAAGAGACACATAGATCAATGGGACAAAACAGAAAACCCAGAAATAAACCCACAATTATATGGCCAATTAATCTTCAACAAAGGAGGAAAGAATATGCAATGGGAAAAAAACAGTCTCTTCAACAAATGGTGTTGACAAACCTAGAATAGCTACATGCAAAAGAATGAAATTGGCCCACTTTCTTAACTCATGCACAAAAATAAACTCAAAATGGATTAAAGACCTGAATGTGATACTAGAAACCATAAAAATCCTAGAAAAGAGCATAGTCAGTAATCTCTGACATCAATTGTGGCAACATTTTTCTAGATATGTCTCCTGAGGCAAGGGAAACAAAAGCAAACATAAACCACTGGGACTACATCAAAATAAAAAAGCTTCTTCACAAAAGGAAACAATCAACAAGACTAAAATACAACCTATGGAATGGGAGAAGATACTTGCAAATAACATATCTGATTGTTAGTATTCAAAATACACAAAGAACTTACACAACACCACCAATAAAACACATACTCCAATGAAAAAATGGGCATAAGACACAAACAGATATTTCTCCAAAGAAAACAGAGGGCCAACAACCTCATGAAAAAATGTCCAACATCACTCATCATCAGGGAAATGCAAAACAAAACCACAATGAGGTATCACTTCACAACTGTCAGAATGGCCAAAATAAAAAACTCAAGAAACAATAAATGTTGGCAAGGAAAGAAACTTCCATGTACTGTTGGTAGGAAAGCAATCCGGTCCAGCCCCTGTGGAAAAAAGTATGGAGGTTCCTCAAAATATTAAAATAGAACTACCATATGATCCAGTAATCACAAAGAATATGAAAACACTAATTCAAAAGGATATGTGCACCCCTATGTTTATTGCTGCATTATTTACAATAGCCAAATTATGAATGCAGTCCAAGTGTGCATCCATACATGAATGGATAAAGATGATGTGGTATACATACACAACAGAGTATTATTTAGCCATAAAAAAGAATGAAATCTTGCCATTTGCAACAACATGGACAAACCCAGAGTGTATAATGTTAAGCAAAAGAAGTCAGAGAAAGACAAATACCATATGATTTCACTCATATGTGGAATTTTAGATACAAACCAAGGAAGAGACAATGCAAGAAAACCAGACTTTTAACTATAGAGAACAGAACTCTTAACTATAGAGAACATTTTAACTATAGAGAACAGAATTTTTAACTG
Organism: Meles meles; assembly: GCF_922984935.1. Classification (NCBI taxonomy): domain Eukaryota; kingdom Metazoa; phylum Chordata; class Mammalia; order Carnivora; family Mustelidae; genus Meles; species Meles meles. The sequence goes on from NC_060067.1 coordinate 6,745,426, forward strand.
TAGAGAACAGACAGTTACCAGAGGGGAGGTGGGTGGGTGGATGGGTGAAACAGGTAAAGAGGATTAAGAGAAAACTTATCTTGATGAGCACTAAGTAGTATACGGGATTACCGAATCACTGTATTGTACACCTGGAACTAACACAACACTGTATGCTAACTTTACTGGAATGAAAATAAGGTTTTTGGAATCAGGTATTTTGCAACTTTACTAAAAAAAAAAACTACTGAACTGGAGCACCTGGTAGCTCAATCAGTTCAAAGTACAACTTTTGATTTAAACTCAGGGCAGTGAGTTCTAGTCCCATACTGGGCTCCACAATGGGCATGGAGCATGCTTAAGATTCTCCCTCTCCCTCTGCCTGCCACCTCCCCTCCCCGAGCTCATGCATGTATTCTCACTCTCTGGCTTAAAAAAAAAAAAAAACAAAAAACAAAAAAACAAAAACCACACATTTAACTGCATATTTTAAAAGTGTGAAATTCTTGGTATCTAAATTATATCTCAATTAAAAAGCAAGATTATGAAAAACTAAGGTATTAAAAACTTTAGGTTGTTAAAAGAATTTAAATGTGGAATATGTGTAATTAAATACATGATTTCAGGATAAAATTTAAATGTTAATTCTCAAAAGGGTAGTTAAATAATATAATCATCTGAGAACAGCAGATTACCTATATATCCCAGATTATGCAACAGAAGATGGAAATAGGAGGAAATGTGTGATAGTTACAGTGATTTTCTCATCTTACGAAAGAAAGAACCAGAAGATACTACTCATGGTTGATGTAAACAAAGGGAAAATGTTAGATTAAAAAAAAAAAAGCTTTATGGATTACTAGCAAAATGTAAAACAATGCATTTCTTAGAAGTCACGTAAGAAAAATGTTCAAGAAAAGACATTTAATTTAAAATGAAAAAGAAATCTAGGTATGCCAACTGCTAGAGGCCCTGTGGGAAAAAGTATGTAGGTTCCTCCAAAACTTAAAAATAGAACTAACATATAATCTAGTAATCACACTACTGGGTATATAAACAAAGAATATGAAAATGCAAATTCAAAAGGCTATATGCACCCTTATGTTTATTACAGGATGATTCACAACAGACAAATGATGGAAAGAGCCCAAGTGTCCATCCATAGATGAATGTATAAAGAGCAGGTGTGTGTATAAATCTATATATGTAGATATACAGAAATATATACACGCATATACATACAATGAAATATTACTCCACCATAAAGAAATCTTGCCATTTACAACAACTTGGATGGATCTAGAGTATATTACTAAACGAAATAAGTCGTTTAGAAACTATAAAACCATATGGTCTTACTCATATGTGGAATTCAAGAAACAAGCAAAAACAAAAAACAAATAAAGGAAAAAAGAGACAAACCAAACAACTGACCCTTACCAACAGGGAACAAACTGATGCTTACCAGAGAGGAGGTGACTGGGGGGACAGGTGAAATAGGTAAAGAGAGATCAAGAATGCATTTATCATGATGAGCACTAAATAATGCACACCTTTTTTTAAAATTTAATTTTACTTTTTCAGTGTTGCAAGACTCACTGTTTATGCACCATACCCAGTGCTGCATGCAATACATGCCCTTGATACCCACCAGCAGGCTCACCTTTTTTAATCACTAGATCGTACCTGAAACTAACAGAATACTGTATATTAACTACATTGGAATTAAAAAAAAAACAAAATAGCAAGAAAGCATTTTTTAAAAGTTTAGTAATTACCAATTACTCAGTAAGTAAATTCACCCATTAAGCATCCTTTAGATACAACATTTTAAAGTATCTGCATATGGCTCATTTAAAACAAATAGGTCGAGAAAGACTGAGTGGAAAAGGTAAAGATACATAAAAAGAAAATAAGGGTTACATTAAAGTAGAACCCAAGATGTAAAAACATTACATGAGAAAAGAAGATTTTTAAAAATCCACAAGTCAGGGGCCCGTGGGTGGCTCAGTGGGTTAAGCCGCTGCCTTCGGCTCAGGTCATGATCTCAGGGTCCTGGGATCGAGTCCCGCATCGGGCTCTCTGCTCAGCAGCGAGCCTGCTTCCCTCTCTCTCTCTGCCTGCCTTTCTGTCTACTTGTGATCTCTCTCTGTCAAATAAATAAATAAAATCTTTAAAAAAAAATCCACAAGTCATACAATTTTATACACTAAATAACATATAAAAACTGTTAAACATATAAAAATAAATGGATATTAAATTCAGAATTACAGGAGACTTATTTAGATATACAATTATAGCCAGCATAAATTTAATAAGGTTAAATAAAAGTCATTTCATGTCAAATAATGTAGACCTTAGATATTAGCAGTTTGGACTTAAAAGCAAAAGGTGATAAAAACCGCTTAAGAATGTTCTTTCCAGGGAGGAGCCAAGATGGCAGAGGATTAGCAGGCTGAGATCACATCAGGTAGCAGGAAATCAGCTAGATAGTTTATCAAACAATTGCGAACACCTACAAATCCAATGGGAGATTGAAGAGAAGAGGAGCAGCAATTCTAGAAACAGAAAACCGACCGCTTTCTAAAAGGTAGAACCTGTGGAGAAGTGAATCCAAAGCAACAGGGAAGATAGACTGTGGCGGGAGGGGCCAGCTCCTGGAAAGCGGCAGAGCAACGGAGCACAGAATCTGAACTTTTAAAAGTCTGCTCCATGGAGAGACATTGCTCCAGAGGCTAAGCTGGGGTGAAGCTCACGTGGGGACTGCATAGTCTCAGATCCCGCGGGGTGACAGAAGGTATGAGTGTCGCAGAGCTTGCAGGTATTAGAACGGGGAAGCCGGCTACAGAGACCAAGCCGAGGAGTGAGCTCTCAGCTCGGGGTTACCTTAAACTGTGATCTGTGGCACAGTCATGCCACTGCTCTTTGAGCAGGGAACCAACAAGGTCCAGGGAGACCCCTAGAAGAGCACAGGGATCTGCAGGGTTTGGAGACTTCAGGCAGGGCTGTGTGCCAGAGACGGAGATCCTTGGTCATAAGCTGGGTGAGCTCAGAGCGTGGCTGGAGACCAGGGAGATTGGAGGGATTGAGCACTTTTCTCAAGGGATCATTGAGGAGTAGGACCCTGAGCTCTTGGCTGCTCGGGCCAGATATTGGTAGGCTGCCATTTTCATTCCCGTCCTCCGGAACTCAACAGAAAGCGTTCAGGGAACAAAAGCTCTTTTTTAAAAAATTTTTTTAAATTTCTTTTTACCCCCTTTCTTCTCCCCCCAATTTGGGTTCTCTTATGATTTGGTTAGTGTATATTTTTCTGGGGTCTTTGGCACCCTTTTAGTATTTCATTCTCTCGTTCATATATTCTTATCTGGATAAAATGACAAGGTGGAAAAACTCACCACAAAAAAAGAACAAGAGGCAGTACCAAAGGCTAGAGGCCTAATCAATACAGACAATGGTAATATGTCAGATCTAGAGTTCAGAAGGTGCTAGCTGGGCTCGAAAAAGGTATGGAAGATATTAGAGAAACTCTGGAGAAATAAGAGCCCTTTCTGGAGAAATAAAAGAACTAAAATCTAACCAAGTTGAAATCAAAAAAGCTATTAATGAGGTGCAATCAAAAATGGGGGCTCTCTTTTTCAATTTTTTTTCTTTTTTTCTTCTTCTGATAAATTTTTTAAAACTTTTACCCTTTTTTTGACGTTTTTTGACTAGATTATCTAAATGTATATATTTTTTCTTTGTTTTATTTTTTAAATTTTTTACTTTTTTTTCTGAACCTCTTTTTATCCCCTTTCTCCCCCCCCACAATTTTGGGTCTCTTCTGATTTGGTTACAGCGCATTTTTCTGGGGTCTTTGCCACCCTTTTAGTAGTTTATTTCATCCTTCATATCCTCTTATCTGGACAAAATGACAAGGCGGAAAAAAATCACCACAAACAAAAGAACAAGAGGCAGTACCGAAGGCTAGGGACCTAATCAACACAGACATTGGTAATATGTCAGATCAAGAGTTCAGAATGACGATTCTGAACGTTCTAGCCAGGCTCAAAAAAGGCATGGAAGATATTAGAGAAACCCTCTCTGGAGATATAAAAGCCCTTTCTGGAGAAATTAAAGAACTAAAATCTAACCAAGTAGAAATCAAAAAAGCTATTAATGAGGTGCAAACAAAAATGGAGGCTCTCACTGCTAGGATCAATGAGGCAGAAGAAAGAATTAGTGATATAGAAGACCAAATGACAGAGAAGAAAGAAGCCGAGCAAAAGAGGGACAAACAGCTACTGGACCACGAGGGGAGAATTCAAGAGATAAGTGACACCATAAGACGAAACAACATTAGAATAATTGGGATTCCAGAAGAAGAAGAAAGAGAGAGGGGTGCAGAAGGTCTATTGGAGAGAATTATTGGAGAGAATTTCCCTAATATGGCAAAGGGAACAAGCATCAAAATCCAGGAGATGCAGAGAACCCCCCTCAAAGTCAACAAGAATAGGTCCACACCCTGTCACCTAATAGTAAAACTTAAAAGTCTGAGTGACAAAGAGAAAATCCTGAAAGCAGCCTGGGACAAGAAGTTTGTAACATACAATGGTACAAATATTAGATGAGCAGCAGATTTATCCACAGAGACCTGGCAGGCCAGAAAGAACTGGCATGATATATTCAGAGCACTAAACGAGAAAAGCATGCAGCCAAGAATACTATATCCAGCTAGGCTATCATTGAAAATAGAAGGAGAGATAAAAAGCTTCCAGGACAAACAAAAACTAAAAGAATTTGTAAACAACAAACCAGCTCTACAGGAAATACTGAAAGGGGTACTCTAAGCAAAGAGAGAGCCTAAAAGTAGTAGACCAGAAAGGGACAGAGACAATATACAGTAACAGTTACCTAACAGGCAATACAATCGCACAAAATTCTTATCTCTCAATAGTTACCCTGAATGTAAACGGGCTAAATGCTCCAATCAAAAGACACAGGATATCAGAATGGATTAAAAAAAAACACAAAACCATCAATATGCTGTCTACAAGAAACTCATTTTAGACCCAAAGACAGGTCCAAATTTAAAGTAAGGGGGTGGAAAACAATTTACCATGCTAATGGACATCAAAAGAAAGCTGGGGTGGCAATCCTTATATCAGATCAATCAGATTTTAAGCCAAGGACTATAATAAGAGATGAGGAAGGACACTATATCACACTCAAAGGGTCTCCAACAAGAAGATCTAACAATTTTAAGTATCTATGCCCCTAACATGGGAGCAGCCAACTATATAAACCAACTAATAACAAAATCGAAGAATACATCGACAACAATACAATAATAGTAGGGGACTTTAACACTCCCCTCACTGAAATGGACAGATCATCCAAGCAAAAGATCAACAAGGAAATAAAGGCCTTAAATGACACACTGGACTAGATGGACATCACAGATCTATTCAGAACATTCCATCCCAAAGCAACAGAATACACATTCTTCTCTAGTGCATATGGAACATTCTCCAGAATAGACCACATCCTGGGTCATAAATCAGTCTCAACCGGTATCAAAAGATTAGAATCATTCCCTGCATATTTTCAGACCACAATGCTCTGAAGCTAGAACTCAATCACAAGAGGAAATTTGGAAAGAACTGAAATACATGGAGACTAAAGAGCATCCTTCTAAAGAATGAATGGGTCAACCAGAAAATTAAAGAAGAATTGAAAAAGTTCATGGAAACAGATGATAATGAAAACACAATGGTTCAATATCTGTGGGACACAGCAAAGGCAGTCCTGTGAGGAAAATATATAGCAATACAGGCCTTTCTCAAGAAACAAGAAAGTTCTCAAATACACAACCTAACCCTACACCTAAAGGAGCTGGAGAAAGAACAACAAAAAAAGCCTAAGAAGCTGGAGAAGAGAAATGATAAAGATCAGAGCAGAAATCAATGAAATAGAAACCAAAAAAACAATAGAACAAATCGACAAAATGAGGAGCTGGTTCTCTGAAAGAATTAATGATATTGATAAAACACTGGCCAGACTTATCAAAAAGAAAAGAGAAAGGACCCACATAAAATCATGAATAAAAGAGGAGGGATCACAACCAACACCAAAGAAATACAAACAATATAAGAACATATTATGAGCAACTCTATGCCAGCAAATTTGACAATCTGGAAGAAATGGATACATTCCTAGAGACATATAAACAACCAAAACTGAACCAGGAAGAAACAGAAAACCTGAACAGACCCATAACCAGTAACAAGATTGAAATAGTCATCAAAAATCTCCAAAAAAAACACAAGAGAATAGGGCCAGATGGCTTCCCAGGAGAATTCTACCAAACATTTAAAGAAGAATTCCATGGGGCACCTGGGTGGCTCAGTGGGTTAAGCCTCTGCCTTCAGCTCAGGTCATGATCTCAGGGTCCCGGGATTGATGCCCTATCAGCATGGAGCCTGCCTCCCCCCCACCTCTGCCTGCCTCTCTGCCTACTTGTGATCTCTCTCTGTCAAATAAATAAATAACATCTTTAAAAAAAAAGAAGAAGAAGAATTAATTCCTATTCTCCTGAAACTGTTCAAAAAAATAGAAATGGAAGGAAAACTTCCAAACTCATTTTATGAGGCCAGCATCACCTTGATCCCAAAACCAGACAAGGATCCCATCAAAAAAGAGAACTACAGACCAATATCCTTGATGAAAACAGATGCGAAAATTCTCACCAAAATACTAGCCAATAGGATCCAACAGTATATTAAAATGATTATTCACCACAACCAAGTGGGATTTATTCCAGGGCTGCAAGGCTGGTTCAACATCCACAAATCAATCAATGTGATACAATACATTAAGAAAAGAAAGAACAAGAACCATATGATACTCTCAATAGATGCTGAAAAAGCATTTGACAAAGTACAGCATCCTTTCGTGATCAAAAGTCTGCAAAATGTAGGGATGGAGGTTACATACCGCAATATCATCAAAGTCATCTATGAAAAACCCACAGCGAATATCATTCTCAATGGAGAAAAACTAAGAGCTTTTCTGCTAAGGTCAGGAACATGGCAGGGATGTCCATTATCACCACTGCTACTCAACGTAGTACTAGAAGTCCTAGCCTCAGCAATCAGACAACAAAAAGAAATTAAAGGCATCCAAATCAGCAAAGAAGTCATCAAACTAACTCTTTGCAGATATGTTACTTTATGTGCAAAACCCAAAAGACCCCAGTCCAAATCTGCTAGAACTTGTACAGGAATTCAGTAAAGTATCAGGATATAAAATCAATGCACAGAAATCAGTTGCATTTCTCTACACCAACAAGACTGAAGAAAGAGAAATTAAGGAGTCAATTCCATTTACAATTGCACCCAAAACCATAAGATACCTCGGAATAAACCTAACCAAAGAGGCAAAGAATCTGTACTCAGAAAACTATAAAGTACTCATGAAAGAAACTGAGGAAGACACAAAGAAATGGAAAAATGTTCCATGCTCATGGATTGGAAGAACAAATATTGTGAAAATGTCTATGCTACCTAAAGCAATCTACACATTTAATGCAATCCCTATCAAAATACCATCCATTTTTTTTTAAAAAAAAAAAGGAACAAATAATCCTAAAATTTATATGGAACCAGAAAAGACCTCGAATAGCCAAAGGAATATTGAAAAAGAAAGCCAAAGTTGGTGGCATCACAATCCCAGACTTCAAGCTCTATTACAAAGCTGTCATCAAGACAGTATGGTACTGGCATAAAAATAGACACATAGATCAATAGAACAGAATACAGAGCCCAGAAATATACCCTCAACTCTATGGTCAACTAATCCTTGACAAAGCAGGAAAGAAATGTCCAATGGAAAAAAGACAGTCTCTTCAACAAATGTCATTGAGAAAATTGGAAAGCCACATGCAGAAAAATGAAACTGGACCATTTCCTTACACCACACACAAAAACAGACTCAAAATGGATGAAGGACCTCAATGTGAGACAGGAGTACATCAAAATCCTTGAGGAGAACACAGGCAGCAACCTCTTCGACCTCAGCCACAGAACTTCTTCCTAGAAACATTGGCAAAGGCAAGGGAAGCAAAGGCAAAAGTGAACTATGGGGACTTCATCAAGATCAAAAGCTTTTGCACAGCACAGGAAACAGTCAGCAAAACCAAAAGATAACTGACAGAATGGGAGAAGATATTTGCAAAGGACATATCAGATAAAGAGCTAGTATCCAAAATCTATAAAGAACTTAACAAATTCAATACCCAAAGAACAAAAGATCCAATCAAGAAATGGGCAGAGGACATGAACAGACATTTCTGCAAAGAAGAGATCCAGATGGCCAACAGACACATGAAAAAATGCTCCACATCACTTGGCATCAGGGAAATACAAATCAAAATCACAATGAGATACCACCTCACACCAGTGAGAATGGCTAAAATTAACAGTCAGAGAATGACAGATGCTAGCAAAGATGCAGAGAAAGGGGAACCCTCCTACACTGTTGGTAGGAATGCAAGCTGGTGTAGCCACACTGGGAAACCATATGGAGGTTCCTCAAAAAGTTGGAAATAAAGCTACCCTATGACCCAGCCGTCGGAATAACGGGTATTTAGTCTAAAGATACAAATGTAGTGATCCAAAGGGGCACGTGCGCCCAAATGTTTATAGCAGCAATGCCCACAATAGCCAAACTATGGAAAGAACCTAGATGTCCATCAACAGACGAATGGATAAAGAAGATGTGGTATATATATATATGCAATGGAATACTACGCAGCCATCAAAATAAATGAAATCTTGCCATTTGTGATGACGTGGATGGAACCAGAGGGTATTATGCTTAGCAAAATAAGTCAGTTAGAGAAAGACAATGATCATACGATCTCCCTGATATGATAAAGGTGAGAGGCAACATGGGGAGTTTGGGAGGTAGGAAAAGAATAAATGAAACAAGATGGCATCGGGAGGGAGACAAACCATAAGAGACTCTTAATCTCACAAAACAAACTGAGGGTTGCTGGGGGGAAGGGGGAAGGGAGGAGGGGTTGGGTTATGGACATTGGGGAAGGTACGTGCTATGGTGAGTGCTGTGAAGTGTGTAAACTTGGTGATTCACAGACCTGTACCCCTGGGGCTAATAATACATTATATGTTAATAAAAAATAAAAAATTTTAATAACAAAATTTTTTTATACTAATGTGAAGAATGGAGGGTGAACAGAGTAGGAAGACAATTTCCTGAATGAAAGAATGAATGGCAATCAGAATTCATTGCCCATGGTAAATCCCATAATGAAATACATTTCTAGGAAATGCTACTTTGAGAAGGCTGGTTCCCATTTGGGTGTACTTTGTCCTATGTTTATATAGCTCTTTGCTCTTTACAAAGTGCTTTCACATTCCTAATACTCGCAGCACTGTAACAAACAGGAAAGGACAGTGACATGTAGATGAGAATAGAACTCTTGGAAGCAAAAGAGCATGACTCAAGAAGGGGAATTCCTGTTGTCCTAAGAGGACTGTAGGTGTATAAAAATGCCTTACATATGCCAGTCAAGAACCTTCTTTCACATTCAGCGTTTCTACTCCTTCCAAGAAGAGTATCAACACTGAAGCAGTGGCAGCAGCAGCGAAAGACAAACATGAGTGTGAAGGGCATGGTTATAGCCTTGACTGTGATAGTCTGTGCTACAGTTATTCAAGGTATATGGTACCTTTTATTTATTAGCTTATAAATTCATTTTCTAATGCTTCAAATGTCTTTGTTTCCATCTTCTCTTAAAAGATTTAGTAAATTTTTATTTAATCTCACACATTAGAAGTTACTACTGCTTTGACAGACAATGTTTGAAGTGTTTAAGGTACTAGAAATGATTATTGAAACTAGAATTGATAAACTTCATGGAGTTTTTGATTTGGCTACAATATCTGGCAAGAGCCTTTAGCAATAGTTTTAAATGTCTGTTAAGATTTTATGTGAGATAATATTATTAGCTTTCTGGATATATTCTTGAGCATGGAAACGAGGGAAATTATCTTAATCTCCAATAACTTTTCATGATTCCTTTTATTCTTTAGTGGTTTACAAATTGAAAGAGAGAATCCACATGTTACTTGTGTTCCTTTCCCAGTAAGAGCAGTGCCAAGTGCTATCTGACAGATTGCTATCTTTATCCTTAATGAGAACGCTGCTCACATTCTTCAACAGAATTATAAACTACAATCATCTGTTGCAATCGGAAGTATTAGTAACTGATGCTGTGATCTGTTCTAGGCTTCCCCATGTTCAAGGGGGGTCGCTGTCTTTGCATAGGCCCTGGAGTAAAAGCAGTGAAAGTGGCAGATATTGAGAAAGCAACCATAATTTACCCGAGTAACAGCTGTGACAAAATAGAAGTGATGTAAGTAATGAACTTGCTAAATAGGACAGTGGTGGGAAGCTTTTTTATGTTTTTGTTTTGCTTATGTTTTTCCAACCCAAATTTAAAACTATTTTGGATCTTCCCTTAATTAACAGTATCAATCTTAAAGTACATAAAGGACAAAGATGCCTAAATCCCAAATCGAAGCAAGCAAGCATTATAATCAAGGTAGGGTATCAGATTACTGGTATTTTACAATTAATTTTAACCAAGACATATCTTTTGAGAAAACAGACTTGAAGAAAACATTGTTCTGCTAGAATTTTGTGTGAAGCATTTTGATAAGAGGGCTTTGATTTCATTAACTTTCCTTTTCTGCTGGAGGATTTTACATTACATTACATTTACATCACATTACATTACAGTGATTACATTACTTAATCACTGGGAAACAAGAACAGCACAATGCCAAAAAAACCTCTCATTTTCTCATTTCAGAAAATTCAAAGAATGAATTTTTTAAAACATCAAAATGCATGAAGTCCTGGGGAAAGAGGATTTGAAAACCTAGAACAAGTTTAACTGTGACAACTAAACTGATAAGAATTCCACAGTGAGAAACGGATTCTCTTCCTGTCTGTTGCAAAGTACATTCATTCACTTCTATGTCAGCAAACCTCAGAAATCTGATACTTAGAACTATTCTTTTATGTCCAAGGCAATTTCTGTATCTAGAAGTTATGTGTTTGTACTTGATCTATCCTGCCATATTACAACCTTCACTTACAATGGAGATATTAACATTATTACTGGAGTCAAGACTGTATGAGTTGAATGCATCCATGTGTGTAATAAACATTCCCCAAATAATTTTTAATGCAAATCCACATTTTTCCCCCAAAATCACAGCACATATATGTTCTTATATATATTACCATTTTATAAAAAGGCTGTAATTCATTAAATGTACTATGAAAAAAATTATAAGCTAAGGAAACAGCTTAAGACTATAAATATTTCATAACTGAATTAGTAGTTCTGGCCTTATTTTTTTAGCAACTTTTTTTCATTGAGATTTTGTTGTGGTGGCTTGGTTTTATTTATTTTTTAAGTCAGCTCCACACTGGGAGCCTAACACAGGGTTTGAATTCCCAACCCTGAGATCAAAACTTGAGCTGAGACCAAAAGTCAGACACTCAACCGACTGAGCCACCCATGCACCCCTTTCACTGAGATGTGCAATAAGGATATGTGTGTTTACTGTGCATTTTGATTTTATATATACTTAAACATTGTAGCAATAATTTGGATACATTTTAACAAATATAAAACACTTGTCCACCAAAAAATGTTGAAAAATGAATATATACATATGTCTGGCAATCACCTTTACTTTCTGGGGTTTTCTTTTTTTAATTTAAATTCCAGTTACAGTTAGTATACAGTGTGATGGGGTGCCTGGGTTGCTCAGTGGGTTAAGCCTCTGCCTTCGGCTCAGGTCATGATCTCAGGGTCCTGGGATCAAGCCCCGCATCCGGCTCTCTGCTGGGCAGGGAACCTGCTTCCCCTCTTCTCTCCCTGCCTGCCTCTCTGCGTGCCTCTCTGCCTACTTGTGATCTCTCTCTCTCTCTCTCTCTGTGTCAAATAAATAAATAAAAATCCTTAAAAAAAATAGTGTGATATTAATTTCAGGTGTAGAATTCAGGTGGATTGAACACTTACACACAACACCTGGGTGCTCATCATAAGTATCCTCCTTAATCCCCATCACCTCTTTAACCCATTTTTCCTCCCACCTACCTCCTCCCCTTGGTAACTATCAGTTTATTCCCTATGGTTAAGACTTTGTTTCTTGGTTTGTCTTTTTTTTCCCCCCATGTTCATCTGTTTTGTTTCATAAGTTCTACATATAAGTGGAATTTATGGTACTTGTCTTTCTCTGACTGACTTATTTCGCTTAGTGTAATAATACTTTCTAGCTCCATCCAAGTCATTGCAAATGGCAAAATTTCATTCTTTTTTATGGCTGAGTAGTATTTCATTATATATATATTTATATATATATTTATATCTCACAATATTTCACTGTGTGTGTGTATATATATCACATCTTCTATACTTTCAATAATCAGTGGATATTTGGGCTCTTTCCATAATTTGGCATTTGATGAAGTATAACATCCATTCATGATAAAAACCCTCAACAAAGTAGGGTTAGCAGGAACATACTTCAACATAATGAAGGCAATATACAAAAAAAAACTATGGCTAATATCATCCTCAATGGGGAAGAACTAAGAGCTTTTCCTCTGTGGTCAGGAATAAGCCAGGGATATACACTCTCACTACTACTATTTAAATCGTTGTGGAAATGCTAGCCACAGCAGTAAGACAACAAAAAGAAATAAAAGACATCCAAATTGGCAAGGAGGAAGCCAAACTTTCACTATTTGCAGAGGACATGATACTCTATATAGAAAACCTGAAAGGCTTCACCAAAAAATTGCTAAAATTGATACACATATTCAGTGAATTCACAGGAATAAAATCAATATACAGAAAATTTTTTTGCATTTCTATACACCAATAATAAAACAGCAGAAAGGGAAATCAGGAAATCAATCCCATTTACAATTGCACCAAAAACCATAAGATCTCTAGGAATAAACCTAACCAAAGAGGTTAAGATCTATACTTCAGCATTCCTTTTCTTAGAAAAACACATAATCTACTTTTTAGTCATGCCTACACCATGAAATTTGGTGTTATCTAGATAATTTTAACTTGAAAAAGTCAAAATCATTTTCTTGTAGTAAAATATCACAACCTTTTTTAAAACAGAAACCATATGCTTTCTAAAAACTGAGATACCTTTAACAATTTTAACTTGTATTTCAAGAAATAAACAGCTACCTGTCATCACATAGAATTGTTTAGAAATATATTTTAATGGGTAATTGTGAAAGACAGTGGCATTTTTTTTTAAAGGGGTCTTCCTAGGTCCAAAACCCCTTCTTACTCAGGGAAAATCCCTTATTACGGGAATCTGGGTTGGAGGTCAAAAGAGAAAAACCAAAGGAAGGAGATCCTCCCAGGCAGCCAGAGCAAGGTCTCAGCATGACCACTCCCACCCTAGACTTTGAACTCCAGCGGGCACTACAAAGATGTCATCAGAAAAAAAAGAAACAAAAAAAAAAAAAAAAAAAAAAAGAAGTATTTAAAGTGGCAGTAGTAGTAGTATAAATCTTAGATTTGTGGCTTCCTTATAGCATGACTATGGCTAGTCCTTCCGGTAACCTAGCTCTCTCGTGGTTTTTTCCATTTTCTAAGCCTGATTCTTCAGTCTTCCTACAGATTTTTCAACTAACAATTAAATTTCTTTTCTTTTGAAGCTAACCAGTCAGTGTTGGTTTCTCTGTATTGTAACCAAAAATCTCAGCTGATTTAGCACTTTATATAGATACCTAGATTATTTGTTTATTTAAAAACAAAAAAAGGGGGCACCTACATGTTTCAAATGGCTGGACATCTGCCTTTGGCTCAGTTCATAATCTCCAGGTCTTGGGCTCAAGCCCCCAACTGGGCTCCCAGCTCAGCAGGGAGTCTTCTCCCTCTGCCTCTCCCGGATGCTTGTGCTCTCAATCTCTTTCTCAAATGAATAAAATCTTTTCTAAAAAAGCAATTTTAACATATCATTTGTGCATCTTTCCCACTGATATCAGAGTCAGCAGCCATAAAGCAGATCAGAGAACGGACAGATAAGTAAATAGCAGAGCAGGGTATCTGGCTCCAAACAGGCCCTCTTACTGACTGGCTTTCTGACTGGTGCCTATAAGCAATAATGAGATGTCAACTATTATCCAAGGTATTTGTATATAAACCTATATAATTTATATCACAAATTATAGTATGTTATAATATAGATATATATAGTATAAAGACATAGTATAGACATATAGCATAAATATATATTTTATGTATCACTAACTTACATAAACTTCCATACTGAAATGAGACTTCTATATAAATACCCAGGATGGCTTTAAGACCTGGATTTAGTATTTTACTATTGGCAGTCATTTCTTTTTTTAATAATATCTTTAAAAATTCATTGAGTTAGAACTGTATGATAAATTTCGTTCTTTTAGAAAAGTAGTATAGACCAGCATATTATTACTGAGTATATAACATATATTTAAATTTCTTCATGGCAAAATAAGCATATTAAAAAATAAATATACTTGAGCGAAGATTCTTCCCACCTCAGTACCTTTGCACATACTATTCCTTCTGCCCATTTTTTCACTAAACCAATGCCTACTAATCACTTAGATCTCAGCTTAAATGACATTGTCAACAAGAGGTCATGAGTGAAACCACCCCTTCAATCTCAAACTAGATATCCCATTTATTTCTTTTCATAACACTGTCTTCTTTTCTATTGCACTATTTATTGCAACTATAACTGTAAAAACTCTTCCTATGCTTTATATCTACTCTCCCTCCCACAAGTATAAACTCAATAAGAAAGCCATTTTAGTTCTAATCCACAGTAAAGTGCCGGGCACATGAGACTCTCAAAATATTTGAGAACAGAATGACTGGCAATAGAAACTAATTGGTTTGGAGTGAAGGTACAAAGGACTTCAAAAGTCCATCTAAACAACCTTGAGTTTTACTCTTTATAAAGTGGAGATTCGAGAAATGTTCAAGAATAGGAGAGTGAGCCATCCAGTTATTATAAATTATTCTGGGAATGGGACACAAGGTTGATTGGAATTGGGAAAAACTGGGAAAAGAAATATTTTTTCATAATTCAGGTCTGTATTTCCTAAACTTCATGTGATTCTAATATCACCTTCATAACCTTTTGCCACATTTTCTGATCATCCTTCATTATATTTTGTCAAATCTGTGTATCGCCTTTATTTTACTCACATTTACATAAGGCAAATTTTCACTGCTGTATGTGAAATCAGTGTCACCTGCTGTAGAAATAAAAATGTAACAAAGAAGGAAACACAATGAACAAATACTAAATTCCAGCTAGATGTTATTGTGTGCCAAATTTCAAAGCCTCAGGCCTTCTCTGTTTGTCAAAGAGAGATGAACATTGTTGATAAGGTGGTTGAAAGCCATATTAATACCAAATTGAGACTTTCCATGATTTAACAAGGGGTACTAAAATTAAAATGAGACTAAACTAATATTAAATGTTATTATCAGTGAGCCCCCTGATATTGTCCCACATTTCAGGTAACACTGAAAAGGAAGGGGAGTAAGTTGAACAGCATACCACACAACCCACCAATCCCACTCCTAGGTATATAACTAAAAGAAATGACAACAGTTATTCCAACAAAAACTTGCACACAAATGCTCAGACAGTACTATTCACAAGAGCTGAAAGGTAGAAACACCCAAATATCCATCAAACAATAAATGGATAAAGAAAATGTGGTGTATATTCACAATAGAATGTTATTTAGCCATAAAAAGAAATGAAATACTGACATAGACTACAATACAGATTAACCCCAAAAATAAGACGCTAAGGGGCTCCTGGGTGGCTCAGTTAGTTAAGTGTTCGACTCTTAATTTTGGCTCTGGCTCCATACGCTCAGCATGGAGTCTGCTTGTCCCTCTCCCTACCCACCCCCCACCCCGCCACTTGGGCTGTTTGTCTCTCTCACTCTCTTGCTCTCTCTCTAAAATAAATAAAAACTTTGGGGTGGGTGGGAGAAGATGCTAAGTAAAAGAAACCAAACACAAAAGGTAACATATGTATGATTCCATTTATATGAATTATCTAGAATAGGCAAATCTATAGAAACGGAAACAGATTAGTGGTTGTCAGGGGCTGAGAGAAGATAATGAGGAGCGACTGCTTAATGGGTACAGACTTTCTGTCGGGGTAATAAAAAAGGTTCAGAACTTTAGAGAATAATGATTGTACAACACTGTGAGTGCACTTAAAGCCACTGAATTGTATACTTTTAAGTGGTTAAAATGTTAACGTTTATGTGTGCTTTATCATGATATAAAAAGTAAGGGCTAAACTGAAGTAATAAGGGTGAAAACAAATATGACGAAATTACATTGCTGAAAGAAAATCACTAAGACTTAGTGACAGATTAGATGTGAAGGCTGAAGCTGAGGAGAGGAATCAAGGAAAAAGCTAAGGATCTGAATCTGAAATGAAAGCAAAGCCGGGAATCAGGAAAAGCTGAGATTTTGATGTTTAAAAGACTAATACTGTCACTAACACAAACAGGGAGGTCAGGGAAAAATATGGTTTAGCGAAGAAAACAACAGGTTGGGGTATATATATTTAAAGATTTTATTTATTTGAGGACAGAGAGAGAAAGCGAGAGAGAAGGAGCAGGGGGAGGGACAGAGGGAGCAGGAGAAGCAGACTCCCCACTGAGTAGGGAGTGGAGTTAGGGACTGATCCTGGGACTCCAGGATGATGACCTGAGCCAAAGGCAGATGCTTAAACAGGCACGCCTGTAGGTTGAGTTTTAACTATATATAACCTGAGATACCAAATATTTACAGTGATTTAGAAATTCAGAACTGTTTCCTCTAATTAACTAAAAGGAGCTTATAAATAGATGGGATAATTTTGCATAATAGTACTAGGAAAGACTATAATTATGTTTGGCTATTGAGTATGTACTAAATATATCCACATAGAATTAATATACTTATTATATGTTTTTACTGCTTTAAATGTTCAGCTCTGGTTTTCTCTGAAATCTTCTAAAATGCAAAGCTGGTATTTTCCTTTTAAAATCTTTCAACACGGGGCACCTGGGTGGCTCAGTGGGTTAATAAGCCTCTGCTTTTAGCTCAGGTCATGATCTCAGGGTCCTGGGATCAAGTCCCACATCAGGTTCTCTGCTCAGCAGGGAGCCTGCTTCCCCCTCTCTCTCTGCCTGCCTCTCTGCCTACTTGTGATCTCTGTCAAATAAATAAAATCTTTTTAAAAAATCTTCCAACACCTTCTCACTGCCTTCTGAATAAAGTATCCAGGTGTGCACTGTCTCTATAATGGCTCTGCAAAACAAACGCTGAACACCCTTTCACTTTTCACTTTTTTCCATAAAAGCTAAAATCCCCTTTGGATTCCTTTTAGTTCTCAAAAAGAGATACTAATATGTCTTTTGTTAAGAATGAAGTGGCATGCAGCACCTGGGTGGCTCAGCTGGTTAAGTGTCCAACTTCAATTCAGTTCATAATCTCAGAGTCCTGGGATGGACTTCTGCCTGTCTGGCTCCGTTTGTCCCTCTGCCCCTCCCCCCAATCATACGTGCTTGCTCTCTCTTGCTCAACTAAATAAAAATCTTTAACAAAAAAAAGAAAGAAAGAAAGAAAAAGTGGCGTAACACAAGCTTCCAAAATACAAGGGATACTTGTACACCTTATAAAGTTATCATTAAGTCATTAAGACTAAATATGAAATCTTTAAAAAACAGCACAGCCACCAGTTAGAATGGCAAAAATTAACAAGACAGGAACAACAAACGTTGAAGAAGATGTGGGGAAGGGGGAACCCTCTTACACTGTCGGTGGGAATGCAAGTTGGTGCAGCCACTTTGGAAAACAGTGTGGAGATTCCTCAAAAAATTAAAAACAGAGCTACCCTATGACCCAGCAACTGCACTACTGGGTATTGACCCAAAGATACAGATGCCATCTGTACCCCAATATTCATAGCAATAATGTCCACAACAGCCGAACTGTGGAAAGAGCTAAGATACCCTTCAAACCTTGAATGGATAAAGAAGATATGGTTCATATATACAATGGAATATTACTCAGCAGTCAGAAAGGATGAATACCCAACTTTTGCATCAACATGAATGGGACTGGAGATTATGCTGAGTGAAATAAGTCAAGCAGAGAAAGTCAATTATCATATGGTTTCACTTACTTGTGGAACATAAGGAATAACATGGAGGACATTAGGAGAAGGAAGGAAAAGTGAATTGGGAGAAATCAGAGGGGGAGACAAACCATAAGAGACTGGACTCTGAGAAACAAACTGAGGGTTTTAGAGGGGAGGAGGGTGTGGGGGATGGGGGAGCCTGGTGGTGGGCATTAAGGAGGGCACGTATAGCATAGAACACTGGGTGTTGTACATAAACATAAACATGAATCCTGGAACACTGCATCAAAAACTAATGATGTATTTTATGGTGACTAACATAACACAATAAAAAAATTTCAAAAAAATAGCAGAGCTTAGCACAAAACATATGGTATTAATTTTGATATATTATTAATAAAATAAATTCTAACACTAAGTAGTTTATTCAGGCAGTTAATATAAAAATAAGCCATCCTTCAGTTTTCTTATATTAGGAACCATGTAAAACTACAGAGCCCCTGTATTGGGATTCCCCAGTATATCTTAAACCACTGTCTTCCAGCCTTTCTAGAGCTATGAAGAAAAAGAGACAGAGAAAAAGAGAAAAATAAAAGAAGTTAAGGAGAAAAATATAGAAAAAGCTTAAAAAAATAGAGACACAAGAGAGAAAGAGAGAGGGGAAAAAGGGAATCAAAAAGGAAACCAATTCCCACCTCCTGTCTTGTTTGCCTACCCCCTAATTTTATCTCACACCAGCAAATTTATTCTGTTTACTTTACTAATCATAGTCTTTCCATCTCTCCCTCTTCAGTTCTTTGATGTCTGGATTAACAACTCAATGACCCTCTCTGGATAGGATGCTAATTTGAACACATCAATCACTCTACTAAGCCAAAATATTGCCATAATTTAACAGAGATTCTTGGAAACTCCCCAATGCTTAAGATATAAAATGACTCAGAAAAGTAGTGGCATAATTATGCCACATTTCTTTGGCTCCTCTTCAAAGGAGAAATAAAGGATCTAAAACTATTTCTCTGAAGTGAGGACTTTATGGTAAATTAATTTTTTAATGAATCTCAGGTGTATAGATTTGGATTAATCATCATTTTAGTTGACAATACATACATTGTCTTCTCTGATCCATGCACGCATATACATACATAAATGTTTGTAATACCATGAAGACCCATGAAGTCATGAGAATATTCACAATCACTTAAAATAAAGGTGTAACTATGTTCCTTCCCTATCATGTTTCCTTTTCTCCTCCAACTCAGGATATAATAAATATCCTGAGTTCTGTGTTTATTATACCCTTATTTTCTTTAAGCTGTGGTAAAAGAAACAACATTTTGCTATCTTAATCATTTTCAAGTGTATAGTTCAGTGGCATTAACTACATTCACATTGTTGTGCAAGCACTGCTCTCTAGTTTTTAAAAAAGATTTCTATAAACATAGCTAAACAAAATATTAAACCTTAGTTATACTGAATTTTATGAAAAGAGTAATCACTCTGTATTTAATCTCAACACTATTTTACTTGGTGCTATTTTAGAAAAATTCATCTACATTTCCTGTAAACAAACAAGTCTTGCTTGTCTTTTGTCAGTTTTATTCCTGATTATTTCATGTTTTTAAATACCTATTGTTGCTACTATAAATTTTTTCTTTTAAAATGACATTTTAATTATTTGTTACTGATGTAGAAAACATGATACATTGATCTTCTAGCTATCCACTTTGATCAATTCTGATATTACTTTAACACTTAGTAAATTCTTTTGGGTTTTCTATGCAGATGATCTCTACAAAGTTTTATTTCTTCCTTTCCAATTCTTATGGATTTCTCTTTCTTCTTTTTTTGTTTTATTTTTCAGGCTAGGAGTTATAGCACAATGAAAATGAAGTGAAAAACAGCAACATCATCTTGTTTTGTAAATTCCCAGTATACTTCATCATAGCTAAGCCAAGTTATCTAAACAAGGCCTTTCCTAAGAGTAAATGCTGCATGATTCCAACCCTCAGTTCTACCCAGAGACTCATACCCATGGCTATAGAGTAACAGAAACATCTGATGACACAAATAACTTCACCATCCAGAGAGAAAATACTATTTGTTGCATGTAGGATAAAAACTAAAATCTGGCCAGAAAGCTGGCTATATTTGTGAAAATGCTGGCTAGTAAAAATTCATTTAGATTTGTCAAAATACCCTTCTAATACCCTGTCATCTTTTAGAACAACGTAAAGGTAGAAGGATTAGGTGTTACAATGAGCATCTAAATATAAGAAAACTGAAGCACAGACACAGCTAACATCTAAGATCACAGAGCAAGTGAGAGACACCACTGTATACTCTATCTCTAGATGCCTAGTCCGTCCCATCATCCCATAAACTGAAGAAAGCAGAACACACTGTGTGGTCTAAAATGGATCCAAACAGAAGCTATTCTCAGTTCTCCCAATCATGATGATTTTAAGGGTCTACCACCCACTCTGCACTTTGCTCAGACTGGCTGTGAACGGTGAAATGTACAAAAATTTTCAAGTGTGTAACCAGTATTACCAAACTTCCACAGCTAAGGGAATCTCATGGGAGTTCGATCAAAACTATGAAAGGGAGGGGTGCCTGGGTGGCTCAGTAGGTTAAGCAACCAACTCCTGATCTCAGGGTTGTGAATTCAAGCCCTGTGCTGGGCTCTACACTGGGCATGGAGTCTACCTGGGGGGAAAAAAAAAAAAAAAACACACACACACACAAACAAAAAACAAAACAAACAAGAAATCTGTGAAAGGGAAAGTTATCCCCTCCACTCCTACACCCTCCAAGGTACGCTGTACATCAACTGAGGGAATTCCCGGTCTACAGAAATCACTGAACTCCTCCTGCTCACTTTTTAGGAAACTTCTTTTAAGCACACTAGTTTCTCGGAAAGCATTTCTTTTCTTAGCCCATAACGAATCAGTCAGGGCAGACTGTTTCTTTTGGCCTGATGCCATAATTAAAAGCTTAAAGATAAACCAGCAGCATCTGAAACTGAAACTAAAGACGGAATATTTCCTTAACTCTTCTTTTCTTTCAAACCTAAACTCAGATCAGTGAATACAAAGAAAGGGAGTATGCAAGAGCTTTGAAAAAATTAGAAAATTAGTTTAAGAAGAGTTGTAACTTAGCTTTAGCTTTTTATTCAAATGATTTACCAGGTATTGCCTGCGGATGTAGCAAGTAATAGTTGGCTTGCTATTATCCCTAAAAAGATGCCTTTTTTCCCCCGCAAATTCTTCTCCACATTGATAACATTTACAAAAGTTTCTTCCCTAAAGCAAATTCCCATTTAAAGCAAGAACAGAAGGATCCTTTGTTTTGATTCTATGCTCACCAGACAACATTCAGGTTACTAATTCAACTTCCCAGATACTGTGATACTGGAAAAGTTTGGGAAAATTCAGTCTGGTATCCAAGTCAATCAACCAAACCTACAAGAGACTAAGATGCAAATAAAAAAGACAGTTTATTCATTTATAATGAGGGTTTAGAGAGAAAGTTTCCAAAGGAATTGTTAAAGTAGACTTACAGGATCCTGGTTGGGGCTAAGTGTCGGTCAGGCTAGGATTGCCCTTTGCCCTTAGCAAAGCCTCCAGGTGGGGCAACTGAGTCCCTAGAGGAATGTGACTCTTCCTTTTTCCACGGGCTTGTCAATGGGTAAGGAAATTTAATAATTTTTCTTCTGCCTCTGTTTCCCACATCACATATACCAGGTGATATTCTAGTGGCCATGGATGCAGCTGTGAATAAGACTGAAAAAGTCTGCTTTTTTGTGGCTTGTATTTTAGTGTGGAGAAACAGACATTAAACTAGTAAAAAACTAACCAAATATCAGATAGAAATATCAGAGAATTAAAAGATCATGGGTGCTTTAGACTGTATGCTAAGAGAAGATACTATTTAGCTAAAATCCAAATGCCCAGAAGGAATCACCTATGCATAAAACAGGTAAAGCAGTCCAGATAAAGAAAACAGCTAACGATAAAGGCCACTGTGAATGGACTGTAGTGGTTGAAAGGAAAAAAAATGTGAGATGAGGTTAGACAGACAGATAGCAGTCAGGCGATGGAAGACTTAATAAAATTACAAAATTGGATTTAATTCTAAGTACAACTCGAAGTTCTTGGAGGATCATAAGCAGGGGAGTGACATCGTGACTTATATTTTAAAAATATCAGTCTGCTCTGCTACAGAATGAAAAAGAAAAAAAGGGTATCTCTAGAAAAAGATTTACACAGAAATGTTCACAACAGTTTTGCACTAACAACTAAAATGTGGAAACAGCTGAGGTGTCCATCAACAAGAGAATGGATAACCCAGCTGGTATATTTGTGCGATGGAATACTATGCAGCAATAAAGACAAAATACTGATTCGTGCAACTACACGGATGAATCTAAAACATCTGCTGAGAAAAAGAAACCTTGCACTGAAAAGCACATATTGAAATGGTCCTATTTATGCTAAGTTCTAAAAAAGACAAAACAAATCTATATTTAAAGAAATTCAGAAGAGTAACAGTGTCAGGAGGAGAGGAGATGGCGTGAGGACAGACTGGCAAGTGGCATGAAGGGCGTTCTGGAGTGTTAGTGATACTCTATAACCTGACAAGGATTTGGATTATACAAGTTTATGCATTTGTGAGATTCATTTAATAGTACAATGGAGATCTAAACGTGTATATGTATGTATATATATATACATATATATATTTTATCTCAAAAAAAAAAGAAAGAAAGAAAGAAAGAAAAAGAAGAACAACAGAGGGACGACTGGGTGGCTCAGTGGTTAAGCGTCTGCCCTCAGCTCAGGTCGTGATCCCGGGGTCTTGGGATCAGGCCCCACACTGGGCTCTCTGCTGAGCAGAAAGTCTGTTTCTCCCTCTCCTTCTCCCTCTGCTCATGTATGTGTGCGTGCGCTCTCTCTCTCTAATAGAGTCTTAAAAGAAAAAGAAAACAAAAAAACGAACTCAATAGAAAGCACACTGGAATGATGGAGTAACAACCTCTGAAAATCTCTGTAAAAGCAAAAAGAGCATTGGAAATAAAATCTATCAAAACCAACTTTTTTCAGAACTCTGCAAATTAGCCAAAAGTTTGCAGCAGTATGGAAAACATCTAAGACGCAGCTTATCTCAGTAAGAACAGAACTCTGTGGCACTTTTCACTGCCCTGTTCTCATTCCCCTCTCCCATGCGCTACACAGTAGCCTTGAAAAATAACACAACAAAAACCATAAAACAAGTACCAAAATTTCAATAAATATGCATATATCAATAATTACTTTGAACATAAATGAACATTCAAATCAAAAGACTCTGAATGACAAAGTAGATTAAAAAAAAACTATTAATATGCTGCCTACAAGAGAACTATTTCAGATCTAAAGACACCTGCAGATTGAAATTCAGAGGGCAGAGAAACACTGATCATGGAAATGGATGTCAAAAGAAACCCAGAGTATAGGTTGCCTGGGTGGTTCAGACAGTTAAGCATCTGCCTTCGGCTCAGGTCATAATCCCAGGGCCCTAGGATCAAGCCTCACACTGGGTTCACCCTTAGTGGGGAGTCGGCTTCTCTCTAACCTTCTCCCATCTCATGCTCTCTCTCTCTCAAATAAGTAAGTAAATGAATCTTTAAAAAAAGAAAGAGAGAAGGAAAGAGTAGGAATCCTTATAATAGAACAGATTAAAACAAAAACTATAACAAGTGACCAAAAAAGTACACTACACAATCAAAAAGAGGACAATCCAACAAGATGATATAATTGAAAATATTTATGCACCCAGCATGGGAGAACCCAAATACATAAAGTAAATAATAACAAACATAAAGGAAATAATCAACAGTAATACAATAGTTGGGGACTTTAACACCTCACTTACATCGATGGACAGATCATCCAAACAGGAAATCAGTAAGAGAACATTTGCTTGGAATGACACACTGGACCAGATAAATTTAAGAGATATATTTAGAACATTCCATCCTAAAACAGCAGAATACATGTTCTTTTCAAATGCATATGGAACATTCTCCAGGAAAGATCACATATTAGGCCACAAAACAAATCTTAATAAATTCAAAAAGATCAAAGTCATAACATGCATCTGTTCTGAACACAATGCTATGAAACTAGAAATCAACCACAAAAAAAAATCTGTAAAGGGCCCAAATACATGGAAGTTAAATAACATGCTACTGAACAATGGATGGGCCTACCAAAAAATCAAAGAAGAAATCAAAAATTACATGGAAACAAATGAAAATGAAAACACAACCATTAAAAACCTTGGGATGCAGCAAAAGCAGTCCAAAGAGGGAAGTTATTATCAATACAGACCTACATCAAGAAAAAAGAAAAAACTCAAATATACAACCTGACCTTATACCTAAAGAATCTAGAAAAATAACAAAACTCAAAACCAGAAAAAAATAACAAAAATTAGAGCAGAAATAAATGATATAGAAACCAAAAGAAAAAAAATAATAGAACAGATCATGAAACCAGCTGGTTATTTGAACACATCAATAAAATCAACAGGGGTGCCTGGGTGGCTCAGTGGGTTAAAGCCTCTACCTTCAGCTCGGGTCATGATCCCTGGGATCAAGCCCCATATCAGGCTCTATGCTCAGCAGGGAGCCTGCTTCCTCCTCTCTCTCTGCCTGCCTCTCTGCCTGCTTGTGATCTCTGTCAAATAAATAAATAAATAAATAATCTTAAAAAAAATAAAATCAACAATCTTGTAGCCACACCCAATAAAAAGAGAAAGAGAGCAGACCCAAATAAACAAAATCGCTAATGAAAAAGGAGAAATAACAACCAACACCAAAGAAGTATGAACCATTTTAAGAAAATTATGAAAATTTACATGTGAAAAAACTCTACAACCTAGAAGAAATGGTATACCTGGAAACACATAACCTACCAAAACTGAATCAGGAAGAAATGGAAATTTGGACAGATGGGTTACCAGCAATGGAACTGAAGCATAATTAAAAAAAAAAAAAACCACAAAACTCCATTACTGAGCCATCAGAAAGATGAAATCTTACCATTTACATCAAGAGGGATGGAACTGGAGGGTATTATGCTGAGCAAAATATGTCAGAGAAACACAATTATCATTATGGTTTCACTCATATGAAGAATGTAAGAATCAGCACAGAGGATCATAGGAGAAGAGAGGGAAAACAAATGGGAAGAAGTCAGAGACGGAGACAAACCATGAGAGACTCTTAACTATGGGAAAGAAACCTGAGGGTTGCTGGAGGGGAGGGGGGTGGGCGGCTGGGGTAACTGGGTGACGCATATTAAGAAGGGCACGTGATGTGATAAGCACTGGGTGTTATATGCGACTGATGAATTACTCAGCTCTACATCTGAAATTAATGATGTTGGCTAATTGAATTTAAAAAAAAAACCTCCCAAAGAACAAAAGTCTAGGACCAGATGGCCTCAAAGGCAAGTTCTATCACTTAAAGAAGAGTTAATACCCATTCTTCTGAATACTCAAAAAAAAAAAAAAAGAAAAAAAGAGGAAGAAAAATTTCCAAATTCATTCTATGAGATCAGTATCATCCTGATACCAAAACCAGATAAACGCACTAGAAAAAAAGAGAACCATGGGCCAATAACTCCAATGAACATAGATGCAAAAAATAGATCAACAAAACACTAGCAAACCAAATCTAACAATACATTAAAACAATCATTCACCGTGATCACCTTGGATCTATTCATGAGAGGCAAGTGTGAATCAATATTCACAAATTAGTGCGATTTGTCACACATCAGTAAGATGAAGGAAAAGAACCATAGGACACAGAACATTCGTTTGTAATAAAACCCTCAACAAAACAGGTCTAGAGGAAACATACCTCGACATAATTCGGGCCTTATATACAACCAGTATCAAACTTCTGCCGAAAAACAGAGGTGGTTTCCCTAATGTCAGCAACAAGAGAAAAAAAGAAAGAAAGAAAACAAGGATGTGTACTCTAATTTTATTTAACAGAGTACTGAAAGTCCTAGCCACAGTAATCAGACAACAAAAAGAAAAGGCATCCAAATTAGCAAGGAAGAAGTAAAGCTTTCACTCTGCAGATGAGATGGTACTAAAGACAGAAAATCCTAAAGACTCCATCAAAAAACTACTAGAGCTGATAAATGAATTCAGGATATAAAAGCACTGTATAGGTGCGCCTAGGTGGCTCAGTGGGCTGGGGTCTCTGCCTTCGGCTCAGGTTGTGATCCCAGAGTCCTGGGATCGAGTCCTGCCTCAGGCTCTCTGCTCTGCGGGGAGCCTGCTTCCCCCTCTCTCTCTGCCTGCCTCTCTGCCTACTTGTGATCTCTGTCTGTCAAATAAATGGATAAAATCTTAAAAAAAAAAGCACTGTACAGAAATCCGTTGCATTCCTGTACACGAATAATGAAGCAGCAGAAAATGGAATTAAGAAAACAATTCCAATTACAATTGTACCAAAAATAAAATTTCTAGAAATAAACTTAAGAGATTAAACACTTGTACTCTGAAAACTACAAAAACACTGATGAAAGAAATTCAAGACAATAAAAACAGGCATTTCTGTGTTCATGGACTATTAAAAAAAATCATTAAAAAGTCCATACTACCCAAAGCAATCATTTAATATACTCCCTATCAGTATTTTTCACGGAACTATAAAATAATAATCCTAAAATTTGTATGGAACCACAAAAGGCCCCCAGAGAGTCAAACCAATTTTGAAAAAGCAGAACAAAACTGGCGGCATCACAATTCCAGACTTCAAGTCATGTTACATAGCTGTGGTAACTGAAACAGTATAGTACAGCACAAAGAGGAGACACATCGATAAATAAAATAGAACACCCAGAAATAAGACAACAATTTTATGGTCAATTATTCTTCAGCAAAGGAGGAAAGAATATGCAATGAGAAAAAGAGTCTTTTCAACAAATGGTATTGAGGAAATTGGACAGCTACATGAAAAAGAAAGCAGGCCACTTTCTTACAAGATACCCAAAAAAGAAACTCAAAACAGACTGAGAACCTAAATATGCAACGTGAAACCATAACAATCCTAGAAGAGAACACAGGCAGTAATTTCTCTGGCATTGGCTGTAGCAATGTTTTTCTACATGTGTCTGCTGAGGCAAGGGAAATAAAAGCAAAAATAAACCATTGGGACTGCATCAAAATAAAAAGCTTCTTCGTTGCAAAGGATGCAATCAGCAAAACTAAAAGGCAACCTACTAAAGGGAAAAAGATATTTGTAAATGACATATGTGATAAAAGGGTTAGGATCCCAGGAAGACCAACCATGAGAGACTGGACTCTGAGAAACAAACTGAGGGTTTTGGGCGGGGGGATGGGTGAACCAGGTGCTGGTACTCAGGCGGGCACGTACTGCATGGAGCACTGGGTGTGGTGCCTTAACAATGAATCTTAGAACACTGAAAAAAATAAAATTAAGATGTTAAAAAAAAGAACATGGCCTTTAGAATTAGAATTTCTCGGCATTATTTAAGGAGTAACTGAGTCAATAATCATAAAGCGCTTCGAACATAGCCTGGCACAGGTTCTGCTCTGTAATGTTTAATTTAAAAAATCAATTGAATAAGAAATATTTTCTCATTAATAACATATCTAGTCCACTTCATAGGTAATCTGCGTCCAACTCTGTTATATAGAGAGCGTCTTAGCTGAGAATTTAAATACAAACAAAAGTAAACTTACCGCTTTTTTTTTTTTAATGCCGAAACGGTTCAGAAACGCTTCCATCCTTGATGTCAGACGTATCTCTACAAATTCCGGCATTTTGACTCGGTCAGATTTTTTACTCCACACAAACAGCTATGGGAGGTCCCTTCCATATCACCGTCTGGTTCCCCTGACTTGCTGACTTGAGAGCTTCGCCCTGCAACAGACTCAGCAACTTTGGCCTGCCCCAAGCAACAACTTTGTCATTGTTCTGAGGACAAAACTCCTGCATCTGAGGTGTCAGGTTTTACGTGTGCCCAGTTTGCAGACATGTGCTCCTCGTGGGATCTGTGCCAAGTTCTACACCAGTACCTACCAGCTAAACGAGTTTAATCCGAGGCTGAAACTCAGCCTCAACCTGGCCCATCTCTAGATTGTTGCGGCTTAACTGACTATGAAAAGACCTCCCAGGTATTTCCCCAGGTTCCAAGTATTCACCTGCGCGAGATTTCCCACTGAAGCACGATGCCTACAGTCCGAGCAGCATTTCGCCTTGGCTCCCCTACTGCCAGTCACTCACCAAACAAAGCTACCATATCCCTTGGATACTGAATTTCCACTGTTAGGCCCAGCATGGGTTCCACCATATGGGTATCACCGGCTTCCTACTGATGTTACCTGCTGTGAATACTCAGCCAAGTGCTACTGAACACTAAGAAACTGATTTTTGCCCCTATTTTGCCCTGTTAAAATTGGGCTGATTTCTTTACCAGTTTAACAACTGACACTTTTTATCCTCTACTTTGCATGTGACAATGTCTTTGAATTGTATCAATGTTAAACCAACTTGTTTCCATCCTGTTCTCCCAAGGTCTCTCTATTCATGCCCCTTTTTAATGTTTTTCTCCAGGGGCACCTGGGTGGTTCAGTCAGTTAAGTGTCTACCTTCAGCTCAGGTCATGACACCAGCGTCCTGGGATTGAGCCCCACGTTGTCGGTGTGCTCTCTGTTCAGTGGGAAGCCTGCTTCTCCCTCTCCCTCTCTCTGCCGCTCTCCCTGCTTGTGCGTGAACGCTCTCCCTCTCTATCAAATAAATAAATATCTTTTAAAAAATTTTTTTAAAAATAAAAATCTTCAAAATAGAAATCCTTTGTTTTTTGCAATAATCTTATCATGGCTATTAATCCTTTTTTTTATGGCATTCTAGACATTCCTTATTACGTTTCATTCAGGGATTTTTCTAAACTACACAAAAATTACTTACCAAGACTAACAGAAATCAGATATCCAAACAACTATGTATTCCCTCAAAATAGTTACATGTAGGAGACTATTCAGTTATTCTAATGATGTCATGAGTGTTCAAAACATTCTGGATTTCTTTGAAACTTACCAATTCCACATCTTGAAACTTGTTCAAGAAGACCAAACCTATTATTTATAGTGTTTGATCAAAAGGTAATGTGTGGCTAAACTATTATTTCCAAAAATTAGATTTACCTACAAAGGACGAAAAATTGCTATTACTAAAGAACTTTTAAAACTTTCTGAGCCTCTAAAAGTAATTACAAACGTTTAAAACAAATACTGAGAAAAAACATCATAAGTAAACTAAATGGATTGCAACCTTTGTATGACCTAACACAAATCTTACCTCTGAGGTTCTTCTTCCATATATAAAATAAAGATAATTTTCACATTTTCTTACAGGTTATTGTAGAGATAAAAAGAGAAAATATATGACATCCCTGGAACCCATGAAGTGAATAAATATATTTATATTCATGAATTAATGCTGCAAATCAAAATAGATTCAAAACACAGTATTAAGATATACTCATTTTAAAACTATTACTTAAATGGGGAGCCTGGGTGACTCAGAGGATTAAGCTTCTGCCTTCAGCTCAGGTCATGGTCTCCTGCTTCCCCCACTCCCCCACCTGCCTCTCTGCCTACTTGCGATCATCTCTCTCTCTCTGTCAAATAAATAAATAAAATCTTTAAAAAAAACCCTGTCACTTAGCCATAAAAAAGAATAAAATCTCACCATTTGCATTGGTGTGGACGGCACTAGACAGTATTATACCAGAGAAAGACAAATGCCATATGATTTCACTTACATGCGGAACTTAAGAAACAAAACAAATGGACATGGGGGGAAAAAAGAGAGGCAAAACAAGAAACAGGTTCCTTTTTAAAATTTTTTAATTTTTTTTCAGTGTTCCAAGATGCATTGTTCATACACCACACCCAGTGTTCCATGCCATACGTGCTCTTGATAACACCCACCACCAGGCTCACCCAACATCCCACACCCCCTCCCGTCCAAAACTCTGAGTTTGTTTCTCAGAGGCCACAGTCTCTCATGGTTTGTCTCTCCCTCCAATTTCCCCCAGTTCACTTTTCCTCTCCTTCTCCTAATGTCCTCCAAGTTATTCCTTATGCTCCACAAGTAAGTGAAAACATGTAATTGACCTTCTCCTCTTGACTTATTTCACTCAGCATAATCTCCTCTAGTCCTACCCATGTTGATAACAAAAGTTGGGTGTTCATCTTTCTGACTCTTAACCACAGAGACAACACACTGAGGGTTGCTAGAGGAGAGGCGGGCAGGGGGTGGGTTGAAATAGGTGATGGGGACCAAGAAGGACACTTGTGATGGGCACTGGGTGTCGTATGTAAGTGATGAATCACTAAATTCTATACCCGCAACTACTACTACACTGTATGTTAACTAACTGGAATTTAAACAAAATCTTGAAAAGAAAAAAAAACTGTATCTAGGACTCTTACTTGAGGATTAAGTTGACATCTTTTTTTTTGCAGGAAGCAAAAGATGAGAAACAAAGTTTCATTTAATAAGATTCATTAAATTTTTTTTTTTCATTAAAAAAAATTACACACAATAAACTGTTTTTCAAGAAATCATTCATGTTTTGGAAAGTGAAACCTAACTCACTCTTAGTGAAAAAAAGAGATGGAGGGAAATTCCACAACTCAAAGTCACAATAAATACTAACAATTCCTTTGATTCTGCAACACGGGACTTCCCCAAGGAACAGGCCGCAGGTTTTGCTGAGTCAACTATAATGTTATCCAATCAGAGTTATCGAGGGAAAGTGCCTTTACAAATAAATAGGGTATCCTGGCTCCAGATCTTCTGAGACACTCAACTGCTTAGACTTTCTAGCCTACTGCAGGGGAACCTCCAGTCACAACATCATGAACCAAAGTGCTGTTCTTATCTTCTGCCTTATCTTTCTGACTCTGAATGGAACTCAAGGTAAGGAACATGAAGAGATACTTAATTTGTAAGATCAGAAATACGACTGGGTATAAATTCGATTAATTACGGGAACGGTGTATTTGCAAAAGTTTTACAGCGTGCCTATAAATGAAGGCTAAGTAAGAAGAGAGTCCCTCTGGCAACAGAGTGGACAGTCAGGAAAGCAAATGGAATAAAACAGAGGAGGAGCAGAAGAGGAAGGGTAAGAGGACAGACAGAAAAAATGTAAGGGAATGAGGAAAGAGAGGATGACACAGATACTTCTGTAGTCAACTCAGCTTAATTAACCATAAGAACCGGGCTCAAGGGTATGAATTTACATTTCTCAATTGCAATTCCATTCTTTCATATAACCAATTAATTAATCATTCAGAGCTGTGTTATAATGGGATTATTCTTTCTCTCACTGACTCAAATGACACGGGGTTATTGGTTCTGCTAAGCACTACCCAATCCACATTAAATGCCTAAAATGAGAACTGCACTAAACTCCCTTGCTGTCTGTACCTCTTTTTCCCACAGGAATACCTCTCTCTAGAACTACACGCTGTACCTGTATCAGTATCAGTGATGGATCTATAAATCCAAGGTCCTTAGAAAAACTTGAGGTGATTCCAGCAAGTCAATCTTGTCCACGTGTTGAGATCATGTGAGTGAAACGCCACCTGAATATCCTTTCCCTGGCTGCAATAATGTATTAGAGTAATACGATCATGAAATCAGTAAAGGGTTTGTAATGATTCTAAGACTTCTTTGTAACAAAGGGAAACATCTAGAATGAAACATAAATGTCTGATCTAAAAACTACATTCCCATCTATTTTACTGACCCAAGACTGTTCTAAGTATTTTAACTCTTTCTTCCTCCTACAGTGCCACACTGAAAAAGAATGGGGAGAAAAGATGCCTGAATCCTGCGTCTAAGAAAATCAAGATTTTATTGAAAGCAATCAGCAAGGAAAGGTAGGTTTGCTTGTTCTTTGCGGAAGAGTTGCTCTTTAAGAAATGTCGATCTGGGGAATTCAGAAATATTTGCACGGAGTTTTCCTGTGGGATCCTTGGCTCGAAGGTGTGTTTACCACCATGCCTGCCTCTACCTCGATTTATTTTTATACTAAGATGTCATCTTGTATAGTATCAAAAGTTACCTTACCTATCTAGAACTGTCGACCTTGAGGCAGAGCTTGAACTATTCAAGCAAAGCTACCGAAATTCCCCCTACTGAAATTGGAAAAAATTACCCAATTTTTTAAGGCCTTTCCGGGCCTTACAAAAGAAGCTCCTATAATCTACAATGACGATACAGTAACAGGAAAACTCACCAGACACTTTGCCTGGGGGCTCAGAATGTTCCAAGCAGAAGCCAGGCTGAAGCCAGAGCCGAATGTAACACGCTTTTATACCTTCTTTCTCTTCTTACAGGTCGAAAACCTCTCCTTGAACAGAGAAGCACAACCACTACAATGTTGCTGGAGACGGACCAGAAAGGGACTACCTCCGCCATTGTCCTCCTACGTACAGTATATGCAAGCCCTACTGTTCCCGGACTGCAGTTCTCCTAAAAGGGGACCAACCACTGTCACCAAGTTAGCTGCTACTACTCCTTGAGGGAGGTGGACAGGTCATCACTCTGTCCTGGTACTCACTATAAGCTACGCTGAGGTACTATATTGTTAGTGAATGTACCAGGTCCACCTGTATGTATGTGAATGTAGCAGGTACACCTGCTACTGACACTGTCCTCACCTGTTCTGTCTTCTAAATGTTATTAAGAGATACTTCCTCGTCTGAACTTAACCGAGTTCTCAGAACTTCACAAAACAGCCATAATACAATCTGCTTTTTAAGAAAAACTTTTACTCCATGGGCTTCTACTGCTATCCCCTCCCAAGGGGCTCATATTCTTCTCGCAGTTATATATATGCAACTCCAAATACTCAGAAGAACCTAGAACTACCTGAAAATGTACGCAGAAATACTCTATTTAATGAAAAGCTACAAAAGTAGAATTTTAGATATACATGTTTCCTACTTGTTCTCAGTGTTTATGGAGTAACTTGTGTAACTAAATACCACACAACTGTGCAATGAAAATGTTTAAGTCTAGATATGTACTCTGCGTGTTATATCAGACAAATATGCTAGATGTGTTTCAAAATTAAAACACTGTGTTCTCTTGGAGATGTTAAGAAAAATTATGTAATTGTTAACAGATCGAAAAAGTAATAAAATAATAACTAAGATGAAGTGTCTTGTGGGTCATTTGACTGGGACATGTATCTCATAAAAGAATCCAATGGGTAGATGACAAATGAGTTTGAGGATTATGCTATGCCTTCCCACTGCAGTGTCTGGAAAGGCCCATCACATAAGACTCCTTTAGACTGATGGGGCCTAACAGTCTTCGCCTGAGCTTCAGACCCTTATGCAGAGATGTCTCATAGACATCTGAATATCCCACAGAAACATCAAACTCCAAAATACCTCAAATTCCCTTTCCCCAGATCTATTTTGCCTATTTTCGATGTCCTAGTTTAATGCCACTAGCAACCACTCAGTTCCCTGAACCAGAAACCTGGAAGTAATTCTATACGACTTCTGCCTCACCTCCTGTATCAATTAGTTACTAAGGAAATATTTTCAACAAATTTATAGACGGCAAATTAGTAGCATCTAGGGCACTTGGGTGGCTCAGTTGGTTAGGCGACTGCCTTCAGCTTGGGTCATGATCCCGGAGTCCCGGGATCGAGTACCACATCAGACTCCCAGCCCCATGGGGAGTCTGCTTCTCCCCTCTCATTCTTTCTCTGTCTCTCTCGCTCTCAAATAAATAAAATCTTTTTTTAAAAAAGTAGCATCTAGAACATATAAAGAATTCCTATAAATAAAATAGGAAAGGGGGGGTGGGCGCCTGGGTGGCTCAGTGGGTTAAGCCGCTGCCTTCGGCTCAGGTCATGATCTCAGGGTCCTGGGATCGAGTCCCACATCAGGCTCTCTGCTTGGTGGGGAGCCTGCTTCCCTCTCTCTCTCAGTCTGCCTGCCTCTCTGCCTACTTGTGATCTCTCTCTCGCTGTCAAATAAATAAATAAAATCTTTAAAAAAAAAAATAGGAAAGGGGGCACCTGGGTGGCTCAGTGGGTTAAACCTCTGCCTTCGGCTCAGGTCATGATCTCAGGGTCCTGGGATCGAGCCCCCCATCGGGCTCTCTGCTCAGCAGAGAGCTCTCTCTCTGCCTGCCTCTCTGCCTACTTGTGATCTCTGTCAAATAAATAAATAAAATCTTTAAAAATAAATAAATAAAATAAAATAGGAAAGGATAAACAGCTAAATGAAAAATGGGAAATAGAAAAGAAAGAAGAAAATGCACAAGTTGAATATAAAAAATACTTAACATCACTAATAATCAGGGACTTCTGCATTCAAATCATTTTGGGATACCATTTGACACCACCAGACTGACAAAACTCTTTAAGTGGATAAATACCAAGTGACAGGAAGGCTGGAGAGCAATGGGGAATACCACTCCACTGCCGGTGAAAGAGGAAACAGCTTAACTGCTTTGGAAACTACGCTGGTATTATCTTATGAAATTTAACTTGTGCAGGAGCACCTGGGTGGCTCAGTGGGTTAGGGCCTCTGCCTTTGGCTCGGGTGGTGATTACAGGGTCCTGGGATCAAGCCCCGTAGTGGGCTCTCTGCTCAGGAGGGAGCCTGCTTCCCCCTCTCTCTCTCTCTGCCTGCCTCTCTGCCTACTAGTGATCTCTGTCAAATAAATAAAGATTTTAAAAAATTAAAAAATTAAATTAAAATTAAAAAATTTAGCATGTGCACACTCCACATCCTAGCAGTTCTACTACTGCGTAACCATAGATATAGTCTTGCACATGACATATATCAGAGAAGGTCATGGCAACACTGTAACAGCAAAACTCCGGACATAATCCAAACACCCATAAATCGAACAGACAAATAAATCAAGGTATATGAATTCCAAGGAATACTATACAACAGTGGAAATAAAGCTATACACATCAAACATGGATGAATCTCAAAAACAATCTTGCACAAAAGAGGCATGTCACAGAAAACTCTATACACCATAATTCTATTTAGTATGAAGTTTTAAAACAGGCATTAGACACCGGATTTAGAAATGAAGTCATATATGATGAAAACAAGCAAAAACAAAGGAATGACTTCCATAAAATTCAGGAGGGTTAACTACATCAGGTGAGAAACGAATGCAGTTCAGGAGGAACACATAGGAGGCTTCTGAATTAAGGTAAAGTTTTATTTTTGATTAGATGGTGAGCTTAGGTGACAAGCTTAGGTGGTACATGAGAATTTGTTCTTTAATCTACAAATTTTTATCTGCAAATTTTTAATTTATCTACAATTTTTTAATTTCTTTGAATACATTAAAGATCACAAATACATGGAGATTAAACAACATGCTACCAATGAATGGACTAAACAAGAAATTTAAAAAAGCAATAAAAGATAAATGGAAACAAATGAAAATACAACAGTGCAAAACCTCTGGGATGCAGCAAAAGTAGTCCTCTATTGCTCTATTGCTCTATTGCTATATAGAGGGAAGTATATAGCAATAGAGGCCTACATCAAGAAGCAAGAAAAACCTCCAATAAAGAGCCTAACCCTACACCTGGAAGAGCTAGAAAAAGAATAACAAATGAAGCCTAAAGTCAGTAAAAGGAAAGAAAACAATAGACTAGAGCAGAAATAAATGATATAAGAACTAAAAAAAAAAAAAAAGATTAATGAAAGGAGATCGTTTTTTGAAATTGATAAAACTGATAAACCTCTAACAAGACTTATCGAAAAGAAAAAAGGACCCAAATAAATAAAATCACAAAGGAGAGAGGAGAAATAACAACCAACAGAAATACAATTATTAAGAAAATATTATGCAAAGTGTATGCCAATAGGACAACCTAGAAAAAAATGGATAAATACCTAGAAATGCATAAACCACCAAAACCAAAACAGGAAGAAATAGAAAACTTGAAAAAAAAACCCATAATCTGCAAAGGAATTGAATCAGTAATCAATAATCTTCCAACTAACAGAAGTCTGGGACCAGAAAGCTTCATAGGTGAATTCTACAAAACATGTAAAGAAGTGGGGTGGGCCTGGGTGATTCAGTTGGTTAAGAGTGGCCTTCAGCTTAGGTCATGACCCCAGAGTCCTGGGATGGAGTCCCACGTGGGTCCCCTACTCAGTGGGAAGCCTGCTTCTCCCTCTCCCTCTGCCTGTCCTCCCCCTGCTTGTGCACGCGCATGTGCGCACATGCTCTCTTTCGGTCAAATAAATAAAATCTTTAAAAAAAGATAAGAATATCTACTCTTCTCAAACTACCCCAAAAAATAGAAAACAAAGGAAAACTTCCAAATTCATTCTGTAAGGCCAACAATATCCCGATACCAAAACCAGATAAAGACATCACTAAAGAGGGCACCTGGGTGGCTTAGTTGGTTAACTGTCTGCCTTTGGCTCAGGTCATGATCCCAGAGTTCCAAGATCAAGCCCCTCATCAGGCTCCCTGCTCAGTGGGGAGTCTGCTTCTCCCTCTGCCCCTCACCCTGCTCTTATGTGCACGCGTGCATTCTCTCCCTAATAAATGAAATCTTAAAAAAAAAAAAAAAGACTTAAGTAAAGAGAATTACAGATCAATATCCCTGATGAATGCAGATGCAAAAATTCTCAATAAAATAGTAGCAAGCCAAATCCAACAATACATTTAAAAAAATCATTCAACATGATCAAATGGGACTTACTGCTGGATTGCAAGGGTGGTTCAATACTTGCAAATCAATCGGGGTGCCTGGGTGGCTTAGTAGGTAAATCATCCAACTCTTGATCTCAGCCAGGTCTTGATCTCAGGGTCATGTGTTCAAGCCCCAAAGTGGGCTCCAAGCTGGGGGTGAAGCCTACTTAAAAAATAAAATATCTGCAAATCAATCCCTATGATACACCACATAAATAAAAAGAACCACCACAGAAAAAACATTTGACAAAATACATCTACTCAAGCTAAAAGCCCTCAACAAAGCTGAGTCAGAAGGAACATACCTCAACATAATAAAGGCCTTATATGAAAAACCCAGAGCTAATATCATCCTCCATGGAGCAAAACTGAAAGCTTTTCCTCTATGGTCAGGAAAAAGACAGGGATATCCATTCTCACCATTTTTATTCAACATAGTACCAGAAGTCAAGCCACAGCTATCAGAAAACAAAAAGAAATAAAAGACATCCAAATTGACAAAGAAGTCGTCAAATTTTCACTATTTGTAGATAACATAATACTGTACACCAAAACCGGAAAGACTCCATGAAAAAACTGCTAAAACTGATAAACGAATTCAATGAAGTCAGAGGATACAAAATCAACACACGGAAATCTGTTGCATTTTTAAGACTTAATTTATTTGAAAGAGAGCACGTGCTCACACACATGAGTGGGGGGGCAGAGGGAGGAGGAGAAGCAGAACCCCCCATATCCCAGGCTGAATAGGGAGCCCTATGTGGGTCTCAACCCCAGGACGCTGAGATCATGACCTGAGCCAAATGAGCCACCCAGGCACTCTGATCTGCTGCTATAATGAAATAACAGAAAGAAAAATTAAGGAATCAGTCTCATTACAATTGCACCAAAAACTATTAAGATGCTTAGGGAATAAACCAAAGAGGTAAAAGATCTATACTCTGAAAAGTATAAAACCATGATGAAAGAAATTCAAGATTACACAAAGAAATGGAAAGACATTCCATGCTCATGGATTGGAAGAACAAATATTATTAAAATGTCCATGCCACCCAAAGCAGTTTATACCTTTAATCCCTCTCAAAATACCACCAGCATTTTTCAAAAAACTAGAACAAGTAATCCTAAAACATGTATGGAATGACAAAAGACCTCACATAGCCAAAACAACCTTGAAACACAAAAGCAAAGGCATCTGGGTGGCTCAGTCAGTTAAGCATCTGACCTCGGGTCAGGTCATGATTCCAGGATCCTGGGATAGGGTCCCACATAAGCGTCCCTGGTCAGCAGGGTGTTTGCTTCTCCTTCTCCCTCTGCCCCTCCCCCAAGCTCATGCTTATTCTCTCTCTCAAATAATTAAGTAAAATCTTTTTTAAAAATACGGTATTGCGGGCACCTGGGTGGCTCAGTGGGTGAAGCCTCTGCCTTCGGCTCAGGTCATGATCTCAGGGTACTGGAATCAAGTCCCTCATTGGGCTCTCTGCTCAGCAGGGAGCAAGCTTCCCCCTCTCTCTCTGCCTCTCTGTGTACTTATGATCTCTCTCTGCAAATAAATAAAAATAAATCTTAAAAAAAAACTGTATTGAGTATTCAAAAGTTGCTAGAAGAATAGATATTAAAAGTTCTTGGGGAACCTGGGTGGCTCAGTGGGTTAAAGCCTCTGCCTTCGGCTCAGGTCATGATCCCAGGGTCCTGGGATCAAGCCCCGCATCGGGATCTCTGCTCCGCGGGGAGCCTGCTTCCTCCTCTCTCTCTGCCCCTCTCTGCCTAGTTGTGATTTCTCTCTGTCAAATAAATAATATATAAAAAAAAAAGTTCTTATCACATGAATGGATAAAGAAGATGTGGTATATATACACAATGGAATACTATGCAGCCATCAAAAGAAATGAAATCTTGCCATTTGCGACAACATGGATGGAACTAGAGGGTATCATGCTTAGAGGGTATCATGACTTATTGAAATAAGTCAATCAGAGAAAGACAACTATCATATGATCTCCCTGATATGAGGACGTGGAGATGCAACATGGGGGGTTGGGGAGTAGGAGAAGAATAAATGAAACAAGATGGGATTGGGAGGGAGACAAACCATAAGTGACTCTTAATCTCACAAAACAAACTGAGGGTTGCTGGGGGGAAGGGGGGTTGGGAGAGGGGGAGGGGGTTATGGACATTGGGGAGGGCATGTGCTATGGTGAGTGCTGTGAAGTGTGTAAACCTGGCGATTCACAGACCTGTACCCCTGGGGATAAAACTACATTATATGTTTATAAAAAAATTAAAAATTAATAAAAAAAATTTAAAAATTTCTTATCACAAAAAATATTTGCAACTATGGATAATGACTTACTATGGATAATCATTTCACAACATACATAAACATCGAATTATGTTATACACCTAAAACAAACCATACTTTATATCCATTATATGTCAATTAGAAAAACTTGAGGCAAAAAATTAAAATCTAATGCAATACCAAAGAAAGAGAGAAGGGAGAGCATGCGTTAGAGTGCTGCAACATTCTGATATATAATAAAGAAACACAGTACATACATAACCATTACTATGGAACCCTTAACTGAATCATGGGGAAAATGTGAAGTGGCAAAATTTCTCCTTCCTGCTCTCTTTTATTCTTCCTGACCCTTAAGTCTACCCAAAAGGTCCCCTATTTTATTGCCTACAGTCAACTAATTTTCCCAAAGGCGTTACCAACAGAGATGTGAAATGCTCTCTGTTCAAAAAGCACAGCATACATTTAACAAATATCTACTGACATCCACTACATACCAAGTTAGAAAAATGAATATATCAT
This sequence comes from Meles meles, assembly GCF_922984935.1. Classification (NCBI taxonomy): domain Eukaryota; kingdom Metazoa; phylum Chordata; class Mammalia; order Carnivora; family Mustelidae; genus Meles; species Meles meles. The sequence goes on from NC_060067.1 coordinate 6,785,300, forward strand.
GTGTTCCTAAGTTACTATCCGTGAGAAAGATAAAGGTAAATAAATTTGAACAGAAAAAAAATGCTGTAGACTGAAAAATCTCCAAATGTGTAAGAAAACAGAAAATTAGGAAAGTCTTTGTTGGGAAAGTATAATGGGGATCTGGAATTTAAAAGATGCATTGTATCTAATAGGTAAAAAGGAAAACAGTGAACTCTAGCAGAGGAAAGGATATGATCAAAGACAAGAAAAAATATATGTTTTCAACCTGAAATAATATAAAATTAGAGATAGTAATACTGCGGATAATGATGGAGAGACAAGACATAGATTATGAAAGGTTTTTGGTTTTTTTTTTTTTAAGATTTTATTTATTTGTCAGAGAGAGAGAGAGAGAGACTACGTGCACAAGCAGAGGGAACAGCTGGAGGATGGAGAATCAGGCTCCCTGCTGAGCAAAGAGCCCTATGTGGGACTTGATCTCAGGACCCTGGGATCATGACCCAAGCCAAAGGCAGACACTCAACCAACTGAGCCACCCAAGTATCCCAGGCTTTTTTTTTTTTTTTTGCTAAGTATTCCATCACCATTGTATATTTATAAACTATTTACATGTTATAAAACACACCCAAAAAACAACATATAAGATTGTTAGACTATACTGTAGTACTAAACCTCCCGAAATATTAAAGACCTAACACAATGAAAGCTTATTTTTGCTCACGCAAAGTTCCACGTAGGTTGGCAATGCTTCTATGTTGACTCAGGAATACAGCTGAAGATTGCCATGAAAGGAAATACAAGGATGGAAGCGGCTTACTGGCTTGCAAATGCCACAGTCCATACTACCGTGTCCAACACAAGATACTGCCTTACCTAATCACAACAAGGGACGAAATTGTAAGAGAAAGTGTACTTGTCTCTGCCACAACCAGGTAATTTTTTAAATGAGCTTTTTAATTATAAAGCAAAAAAAAAGGCTAATGAGGAATCTAGCTCAGAAAAAGAAGTCTACACAGATATTTTTGAAAAGTCTAAAAATAGATAAATCAGAGATGAAGAAGAATTCCTTTTCTAGGTAAAAAGATCATCATGTCTAGATATAAGTAAATTTTGAGGTACACAGTGAACAAATGGACACATCTACTGTAATGTAGTCATGTTATTTTGTTTTTTAAGATTTATTTGTTTTAGGGAGAGGAGGAGAGCACGCACACAAGCAGGGAGAGTGCCAGAGGGAGAGAGGGGATCCCCAAGCAGACACCCCCCCTGCACCTCACTGACCACAGAGCCCCTGTGGGGCTCTATCCCAGGACCCTGAGATCATGATCTGAGGCGAAATCAAGAGTTGGCCACCGAACCAGCTGAGCCGCCCAGGTGCCCCTCTATAGTCATGTTATATATCTTAGGGGGAGAATCTCTTTCTTCTAGGGAAATACACGCTGCACAATGATCTACATACTGCAACATGATCTAAGAACACTGGCTTTAAGGATAAGGAAAAAAATGATTATAATTGTGTCCCTTGATTTTGTCACGGTATACTTAGGTAATTCACTGTTCGTATCTAGAACTTGGCAACTACCATCATTCTCACTCCATTCAGGGGCTGGCTGAGAACCTCAATAAAGCACTAAGAATACGACAATAATTACTCTGATAATTCTCAAAAAAATACTTAAAGTCTGCCTGCACCTCTGTCTTCTCACCTATATAACCAGAAACAGAAATCCTCCAGAAATGTGAGCAAAATTACTGTCAAGAGTTAGTTAAAATACTATATCTAGATGATAGAATTGTAAGTGATTTTTACTTGTTTTTACTTTATTTTCCATATTTTCTACAAAGAACATTTTCACTTTCTAATAAGAAAAAAAACAAAAGAAAACCAACAAAGACAGTAAGTGTTAATCTTAAAGGGCTAGGATTTATGTTCTCAGTGACCATGAAATTACTGATCTCTGAGAAAGATCTGAACTAAAAAACAGAACTATATATATCTCATATATATCTCATATATACATATGTATATATCAAAACTTCTTTGTCCAATGCTAGATTAAAATTTAATTGCTTATATCAAAAAATCATTAAACCACTACTGGATATATTTCAGGTCACCAAGTAATAATATGTCATTATTAGTCTTCCTGCTCACCCTCTTGCCAGCTATCATTTATTCTCTACACACAGCCGGGTAATACTTTTAAAATACAAATGAGATTACAGATCCCCTGGTCTCAGCCTTTCAACAGTATACAGTCTGTAAAGTTCTACATAACTTTCCCACATCATTCCTACCATTCTCCCTTTCACGTTTCCATTCTAGCTATACAGCCTCCTACTGGTTCTCAAGCACAGCAAGCACATTCCCATAGCATATTCCTTCACTTTATCCAGGTCTCTAATCAAATTATCACCTTCTCAGAGAAAGCTTTCCTCACTGATCTACTGAAAATAGCACTACTGGGACACCTGGGTGGCTCAGTTGGTTAAGCAGCTGCCTTCGGCTCAGATCATGATCCCAGCACCCTGGGATGGAGTTCCACATCCTGCTCCTTGCTCAGCAGGGAACCTGCTTCTCCTCTGCCTCTGCCTGCCATTCTGTCTGCCTGTGCTCGCTCGCGTTCTCTCTCTCTGACAAATTTAAAAAAAAAAATAGCATTACTTCTATCATTCTTGATCAACCACCATCTGTAAACATCGTATGTATTTTTTCATGTCTTTATTCTGTATCTTCATAAAGGTCTGTAAGAGCAGAAACTATACCTGTCTTATTTGCTACTTATTGTTGGTACCTACAAGAGTACTAGACACAAAATAATGCTCAATACTCACTTAATGAATAAAAAAGTTACTCGCATTTGCCATAGCTAGAATCCTTTGGAAATGTACTCGCTCCAAGGACAGGACAACTTTCCAAAGACTTTAGATACTTCTTGAATCTTAGGAGAAACTAAACTTGGAAATAAAGAGAAGCTTACTAATTTTGTTGAATCACCACACAAGCAAAGAAGGAATAATGACCTTCTCCCATTACAATATCCAACATGTGCACTGGCAAACTGTTTAGTGGACTACGAAGTCCCGTGGGAAGAGAATTAAGGTTTTAAGCAGGGGCTTATCTGACTTTCAAAAATAAAAATGTTTCAAAACTAAGTATAATGTTTTAATAGAAGCAACAGCTGTTCAGAGGAGGGGAAAGTCTCCCCCACCCTGTATTTCATCCTGTAAGATAATTCTTTCAAAACAACAACAACAACAACAAAAAAAAAAACTTGTGTTATTTTCACTTGACCTAGAGAAGAGCATGTTGTTTACATATTATGCAACATTTTCCCAGGACACTCAAATCTAATTAAAGCCAGAATAGCACAGCTATCTCATTTCCTAGGCACAGATGCAGGAAAATCCCTTAGTTAACTTTAGAATGGGAAAGAGGGAGAAAAGAAAAAGAGAAGTTGAAAAAAGCTTAACATCAATCTGAATTTAAGAATTATAGAATCTGCAATGCTGTTATTCCCAGACCAGATCATCCTGGGATGTGTCATTTTTAGGGATCAGCAACTTCCCTAAAATGATAAGCAAATGAATATATACATGTATTCATAGTTTTTACCAGACTCTCAGAGTTCTATAACCTCGACCATATCAGTTTGCAGAGCATTCATCTCAGCCATAGGGTTACCAATATACTACTTCGTATCTGGGAAATCCTGCATGCAAATTATACTGAAAATACTTGGGTCAGTGTGGGGATTTATTTAAGAAACCTAAGCTGACCTCAAAGATCTGGGCCCTGAAGAAGACACGTGTGGTTATTTCCAAAATATTCCTAAAATTTCCAAGACAATCTGGCCTATTTTATTAATTAAAATAACATCCCCCCCTTTTTATTTTTTAGATTTATTTATTTATTTATTTGATAGAGAGAGATCACAAGTAGATAGAGAGGCAGGCAGAGAGAGAGAGAGAGGGAAGCAGGCTCCCTGCCGAGCAGAGAGCCCGATGCGGGACTCAGTATCAGGACCCTGAGATCATGTCCTGAGCCGAAGGCAGCAGCTTAGCCCACTGAGCCACCCAGGCGCCCACATCCCCCGCTTTTTAACCTCTAGGACCACTCAGGCAAAAACTTATCTGTGATTAGAAATTAAAGACCGCCTTTAAATTATGATATGAGGTGAGAGGGAAATATTCCTAGAATATTCCCAAATGCAATGAAGTTCAACTTAATAATTACTGTGCACTTACTAATCAAGAATGGCACAAAAACGAGACATGGTACCTGACCTCAAAATTATAAAAATCTAGCTGAAGAAACAAAACATGTATATAAAACAAATGTCGGGACGCCTGGGTGGCTCAGTGGGTTAAAGCCTCTGGTTCAGCTCAGGTCATGATCCCAGGGTCCTGGGATCGAGCCCCGCATCGGGCTCTCTGCTCAGCAGGGAGCCTGCTTCTTCCCTCTCTCTGCCTGCCTCTCTGCCTACTTGAGATCTCTGTCTGTCAAATAAATAAATAAAATCTTAAAAAAAAAGATTAAAAACAAATGTCACTAGCAACAAAAGATAAGAAATACTAATACTCAGATTAAGTGGTATTTGTAAATAAAACAGGTGAAAAAGAATTATGTTGGAAGTAACGGATGTGTTGAGCATAGTAGAAATATGTATTAAATCAGACAAACATGTAATATCACTAAAATCCTGTAGGGATATAAAACAAGGTCAAGTTTTAAAAATAAAATTAAACAATATTTATATTCTTGCAATCATGAAAATGAAATGAACAGAAATCAAAATTATAACTTGCCTAAATGGAATAAAGGGTAAAATCAAGACTAAACCATGAATGTGCCACTCTATACTGTGTAGGTAATAGAATTTCTGTTCTTGTCAATGATATTGTAAGAAAGTTCCAGGAACATCTGAGTGGCTCAGTCGGTTAAGTCTCTGACTTCAACTCAGGTCCTGACCTCAGCGTCCTGGGATGGAGCCCTGCAGTGGGCTCCCAATCAGCAGGCAGTCTGCTTCCCCTCTCCATCTATCCCTCCCCTTGCTTGCCGCCCCACCTCTCTCTCAAATGAATAAAATTTTTTGGAAAAGGAAAGAAAAAATAAAATTCTATGCAGCAATGAAGTTAACAGTAAGTAGGGGCAGAATAATATGTGATCTACCTAGCCCCGCCTTAGTAGTTCTATGAAGGAGCTTGGAAAACTTCTGGGCAATCAACAAGAATAGTCCTGTTTAAAGGCAAATTGAGGCACACTGAAATTGTTAAGTTTATTTGAGCGTACATCAATTCAAATTGGGTAGCACCAAACGAAAATGCTTAGGAACATTCATTCCATAGACAGAAGCTCAGGAAGAAGTTTTTATAAAGACGACGTAGAGGCAAATCAAGGAAATTATCTGATTGGCTATAACTTTTGCAATTGCCTTATTTGGGAAAATCTAGTTGTCTGTCTGTGATTGGTTGTTCTTAAGTTTAATTTTCTGAGATTCAAGTGCATTGGCACTGGCTCAGACTTTGATTTGCTTGCATAGGCTTCCAAGCAACATCAATGTAACAACCTCCTTGTTTATTTACTTCAACAATCCATAATGAAATCATCAATTACAAATTATAAAAAATTATACTAAACATATTGCTCATGAATTTAGGTCTTAAAGAGCAACTACATCTCCTGATGATGGGTAATCAATACAAATAAATGAAGCTTATATGGATATATGTTGTCTTGTCTAATCTCGTCAATGCTCGGTCATTACCCAGAAGGAACACTAATGAGAATAGGGTAAGACAGTCAACATTGTAAATGCTGAAATAAGTGTAAAATTATTCAGGAAAGGGATAGATGACCTAAAATGGTAGTATATTCCGGGAAGATCTGACAAAGGAAGCAGAATGTGTAGCTGTCTGCTCAAAGTAACTTAACTCTAAGTGAACCTCTTATTGAGGAGCATGCAGACCTTCAGCTTAGCCAGGGAGCAAGAGTCACAGAATCAGCATTATAGATAGACATCATCCTCTACACATACAAACTTCTGTAAACAGTTCAACATACCTATGACACTAAGACAATTATTTAGCCTGGAGAGAAAGGAGGATTGAGGAAAAAAATACTAGAAACATTAAAATCTCAAGTCACAGACCTCAGACATTAAAAGTATACCATATATATATATATATATGTGTGTGTATGTACTCATATATATGTTTTTGTTTACTTATTCTAAATATTTATATGTAAACAAAAACTAAATTGGAATTATACATTTTTAGTAAACAGAAATATGAGTATGAGTATCATGTCTACCTCTAGCTAAATCACTCAAAATAAACACTTAAAAAGAAAGAACGAATTATTTTCAACAAATGATATGCAAGAAACCAGAAAGCCTATTTAACAAATACCACAAAACTAAAGAAAAAAGTAAAATAGAATCGATCCACAATGGCAGACATCATAACGGGAGTTGAAAATGTTAGAGCACAATTTTTGACTGGGAGCACAACCACGATTCCTACCAGCAGAAGTACATTTAATCTTTCAGTGAATTACAAATGTAGTTTGAAAATGCACATTCAATTCTGTAATTTGAAAAACAGTAACAACTATTATTTTTGTAACTAATAACTACAAAAAATAAATTTATACAATCCTCATGACTGAAAGATTCTCAGAAAATAAAACAAAGTGTTTAGAATAAACTTTGTTATTAATGCTATACATTAACATTCATTTGTTACAAACATAATAGGCACATCTGAACTCGAAGTACATTTTATTTTTTAAAGGCTTTGTTTCATTAAAAATTTTTTTAAAGACTGCATTTATTTATTTAGAGAGTACATGAACACACCTGTGTGCTCAAGGCAGGGAGGGGCAGAGAAAAAAGGAGAGAGAGAATCTCCAGCAGACTCTGCACTGAGCTCAGAGTCCTACCCAGGGCTCAATCACATGACCCTGAGATCACCACCTGAGCCAAAACCAAGAGTTAGACACTTAATGGACTGACCATCAAGGCGCCCCTCCTTTATTAAAATTTAAAGAACAAAAATAACATGTGAAACAATGAAAGGATTTATAAAGAAAAAATTCACCTCTCCTTCTTTCATTGTAACCAATGTTGAGATCCTTCCACATCTCTTCCCCCAGTCACACTAACATTCTATACATACACATGTGCGAAAGTTAGGATCCTCAATGTCTAAAAAGGTAAGAGTAAGTACAAGAGAAAGTGTCCTACCCACCCCCCTGACTTTTTTTTAATTGTACAGGGAAAAAAATGTATGAAGTACGTGGTTTTATTAGGGTTCTTTCAGTTGCAAGATATAAAAACCCACTTAAACCAGTTTAATCAAAAATGGTGAATTTATCTTGTATGTAACTAAACTGCAGAAAGCGGGGTGAGGGGGTAGAGAGCCTGCGTCAGGGATGGAGGATTGAAAAGTCCAAACATCCTCAGGTCTTTGACTTTTTCTCTTCTCCTCTTAATTCTGCAGTCTTTCTGTCTCAAGGAAGTTGATTTAATTTCCTTGAGAAAACTGGAACCATATCTACTTGCAACTCTACACAATCTTTCATTAAAGCACTTGAAAAAAATTTCCTTCCAGCTCCAATGAGAAGAAATCCTGTGGCACAAAGTCTGTAACCAGAAAGATTTTAGGGATGAGTGCTAGAGAGCCAAAATAACTGCAGGTCAGGAATGGTTTGAGTGAAATTAAGAGGAGACCAATTTAGTGATGTAGGAACCCTGATGAGTTAGGAAAATGGTTTAAGGAAGAACTATCATTGATTTTTAACTCTTTTACTAGATGTATGTCCCTGAAAAAAAAAAAATGACTTTTGGGGTCTCACTTTCTTCATCACTAAGGTTACTATCTGCTTTCTTTTTTTTTTAAGATTTTATTTGAGATACAGTAAAACTGAGAGAGCATGCATGGCATGAGTGTAGAGGGGAGGGAGAGAGGGAGAGAGAGAAGCAGACTCCTGTTGACCAGGCAGCCTGACATGGGACCACATCCCGGGACCATGGGATCATGACCTGAGCCAAAGGCAGATGTTTAAACAGCTGAGACCCAGGCATCCCTATTATCTGCTTTTGGGGCATGAAGCTTGTGGGGGGTCAAATCAAGTGAGGTGACCATGCAAATATATATATATATATATAGGACACGGATGTGAGATAATATATTTTATTTTAAAATCAAGGTGAGTTTTTTTAGTGTGTGGTGCTAGAGTACATTACAAAGGGGTTTTTAGTTCCCAAAAGCTAACTTTTGCTGTATTGCTATTTCCTCTATTTCATGACTTGTAGATCTCCTGGACTCTAAAAGGTAGAAAATAAGCACATTTTCAAAATAATACCATTTAATACTAACCTGAAGTACCACTGAGTGATGAGATTAGAAGGGGATGGTTCCTAGTTGTAAACATAGATATGCAGGAAAAGGAACAAAATCTTTCCTTATTTCAGGAAAGAATTAAGTATATTTTGTAAAGCCTGAGATATAATGTCCTCATTTTGAGAGAAGATATACAAAAGTAACATTTGGAATTCAAATTTGATTCAGGACTCAAAGACAACTACCTGGAATTTACTTCAAATAAATTTTACCCTAACACACATAAGCAGGTTTGTGTGTTGTTCCACTTCTCTTCACCTACATTTATAGAGATATGTCATTAGCTGACCACAGAGACATTGAAATGAAAACTTCATCAACCACACAAAACAAGGAATACCTACTTTGCAAAAAATATTTGGGAAAGTCACCAATAGATGGTTCCAGGGGTCAAAAAGCAAAATCAACAATCCCTGAAGACTGAGAGAATCAGATTTCTAGAGTTACCACAATACTCAATGTCCAGTTTTCAGCAACAAAAACTCAAAAAGCATACAATGAAACAAGAAAATACTGCCCAATCAAAGGGGATAAACTGACAGAAAATAATTCCCGAGGAAGTCCATTCACCAGACCTACCAAAGACATTAAGGCGACTGCCTTAAATATGCTCAAAGAATAGAAGGAAACTGGGAAAATGATGTGTGAACAAAATGAGAACACCAATAAAGAGACACAAATTATAAAAAGGAACCAAACAGAAATTCTGGAGTTGGTAAGTAGAAAACTGAAAAGGAAAATTTTCTAGAGGGATTCATCAGCAGTTGTGAGCCAGCCAAAGAAAGAACCAGCAATGTGAAAATAAGACAACTGAAAATATTGAGTCTGAACAGCAGAAAGAAAAAAAAAAAAAAATGAAGAAAAGTGAACAGAGCCTAAAGGACTTAGAATACCATCAAATGAACCAATATACTCATAATACAAGACCCAGAAAGAGAAGAAATATAAAGGATCTGAGAAAATACCTGCCTAAATGACAGAAAACATCCCAAATATTATGGGCTGGGCTACATGAATCCAAACATCCAAGAAGCTCAATGAACTCCAAGAAGGATAAACCCAAAGAGATCTACCCAATAGTTAAATGATCAAAACTCAGAGACAAAGAATTCTAAAGAGGATTCAAGAGAGAAGGGACTGCTCACATTTAAAGGATCTTCAATAAGATTACAGCCAATTTCTCATCAGAAATGATGGAGGCCAGAAAGAAAAGGATTACATATTTAAGATGACGGAAGGAAAAATCTGTCAACCAAAAATTCCGTATCTGGCAAAACTACCTTTTAAGAATGAAAAAGAAATGATGACATTTCCAGATAAACAGAAGCTAAATAAGTTCAATACCATCAGACTTGCCCTACAAGAAACATTAAATGGTGTTCTTTAGGCTAAAATGAAAGAACACTAGAGAGTAAACTGAAGCACTATGAAGAAATACAGAAAAATGGTAAAAGTACATAGTGAAGAAGAGAGAAGAGGAAGAAGAAAAGGAGAAGGAAGGATGGAGGTAAATATGGAGGAGGTAGAGGAACTGCCACTGCCGAGAATATATTGCTGGTTAGAGAGCCCACATGGAGATTTCTTGGGCCAATTAATACCTGAGCTATACTGCTGGGGAAAGAGGCCACAAGGAGGTGGACTGTGATACTATTTTAATTGTCCAGCACAGGAAAAGGAAGCAAAAGAAAAGAAAGTGTATCTATACATTACAGAAATAAACATATCAATATTGTGTGGAAAGGAAAAACTTCTAAACATTCAAGAGCAAAAAATTAAGATAAAAAGAAGGCAATGAGCCTAATGCTATTAAATATAGATGAGAATGGAGGATTGATGAAATTTTTATTCACTGGTGGTGGAAGCATAAACAGTACACATTGACTATATACACACACTATGAACCGGCAATTCCACTCCTAATAATACACTCAAAAGAAACACATATATATGTGCACCAAAAGATATGTACAAGAACATTCATAACAGCAACTCTCAGTTTAGCCCAAAAGTGGAAAATATCAAAATATCCATTAGCTCAATACACACTTTGTGGTAAAGTCATAGAACAGAATTCAACAGAGCAATTAAAATGAAACTCCTCAGGCGCCTAGGTGGCTCTCTGAAGTGACTGCCTTCAGGTCAGGTCCTGATCCTGGAGTCCCAGGATTGAGTCCCACATCAGGCTCCCAGCTCAGCAGGGAGTCTGTTTCTCCCGCTGACCTCTCTCCTCTCATGCTCTCTCTCTCTCTCATTCTCTTTCTCTCAAATACATAATTTTTTTAAATTTTTTTATTTTTTAAAGATTTTATTTATTTGAAAAAAAATATTTTATTTATTTGAGAGAGAATGAGTGAGAGAGAGCATGAGAGAGGAGAAGGTCAGAGGGAGAAGCAGACTCCCCAAAGAGCTGGGAGCCTGATGCGGGACTCGATCCTGGACATCCGGGATCATGACCTGAGCCGAAGGCAGTCGCCCAACCAACTGAGCCACCCAGGCACCCCATAATTTTTTTTTTAATGAAACTCCTCCATCATGACATGGATGAATCTCAAGAACATTAAGTCATAAGGACAAGACACTAAGTAGGACATACCTAATGCCATTTATATAGTTCGAAAATAGGCAAACTAATTTAGATACATCTTTGGAGAAGATGGGAATGCTACAGTCAGGCCATTGACAGTGAAAATCCAGAGTCATGATGCTGATGTAGGTTACTGTACACATACATATATTCCCCCTGTATACAGGCTGTATGAGTTACTAAGGCTGTCACACAAAATACCATAGATTGAGCAACCTGAGCAGCAAATTTATTTTCCCACAATTCTGGAGACTAGAACTCCCAGATCAGGAGTCAACAGAGTTGGTCTGTTTGTGAGACATCTCTCCTTGCTTTATTGATGGCCCTCTTCTCCCTGTGTCTTCGCACAGTCTTCTCGGTACATGTCTGTGTCCTAACTGTTCTCATAAGGACATCAGTCATAACGGATTGGGGTCTACTCTAATGACCTCATTTTAACTCAGTTACCTCTTTACAGATCCTGTCTCCAAATACAGTCATTCTGAGGTACTGGTAGTTAGAACTTCAACATTTCATTTTGAGAGAACACAATTCAGCTTAGAACATGCAATATACTTCAATAAAAATTATGTAAGAAAAGACAACTAAATCAAAAAAAAGCAGAACATTTAACTGAAAATGAATTAAAGCTTCCTATTCAAAATATGTACAGAACTGACTTACATTCATAAAGTCAATACCCTGACCCCATTTGATAAATGATCTTGAGAAGACAGAAGATGCAGGTACTAAGCCAAGACAAACTAAAAGCTCAATAATAAACTGAAAAAAACCACTGATCTCAGGTGCCAAGTTTCACACATTAAATAAACAAAAGTATGACAAAAAAACGACAAAGGAATTGGGAAACTGGTACATCTCCACACAGACGGGGGCATTACAAATATATCGAATCTTTCTGGCAAGTAATCAGTCAAAATGTTATAGAAATGCTTTTATCCCTTGTCTCTATACTTCCCAAAAAGGAAAATAGTCCAAGAAAGTAAAATCTTTGAAAAAATAAGAGGTTTTTTTTAATTAATGAAATAGAAACAACTCCAACAGAAGCAACTCCAGTGGTCAGAGAATAGACTACAGATATAAAAAAAGCCATTTTTAAAATATATAAACTATGTAAATATAATGAAATGTTTATGTAAAATAAGATTATTTAAATATACTGCTTAGGGACAAGGGTCTGATGTGGATGTAAGGGTACCTATGTGTTTCTGAATCTCCTCACTTCACTCCCTTGGTCAAAATTCTTGAAGGTTTGCTCACCGCATAGGGATTTACAAAGCCCTTCATCCTGTGGTTGCTGCTATATTCCCAGCCTTATTTCTCACCAGTCCAGTTTTATCATTGTACCCTTCACCTTTACCACAGTTCTTAACAGCCTCCAAATTTTGGCATCCCTTTTCTCACTCCTCCTGCACAAAATGCCTCCCCATCACCTTCTTCTAGTAATAAATTCCAACCAACTCTCACTTCCAGACCTAATTCAACCAGAGCTGTGACTTTTTCTGCACCTCTAAAAACTGAGTACAATCCTTTATTATACCACTTCTATAATAATCACTAATTTAAATGCCACTTTTCCCCCACTCTACTGTGAGCTCTTTGAGGGCAAAGATTATTGTTCATATCTGTGTCCTTAAAAGCTTGGTAAATGAAATAAATAAATGATAAACACTAAGGGTCCCAAGAATATAGACTTTTTTTTCTTATAAAATTACCTAGGTAAGGAATTTTAATGTAAATCACTTTAAATAAATATGGTTTTTAAAGCAAAATATTTTCTCCTTCAGGATAATTTTTCTTCAAATTAGGCAGCAGCTTAATAACTACGGTAACACATCATCAGACTATCACAGAGCAAAAATGCTGTGTTACTATCCGCATTCAGCCACAGCTGTCCTTTAAAGGGTGTCCTAACGTTCCCTCTCCCCAAAGTTTATTAAGATTTAACCTAGTTCTTCAGCTTTAGATAAAAGATATAAGCCAGGAGGCCTGATACAAGATCAGGAAAGGAAGAAACTTGTTCCTTTCTCTCTGTTTTATCTGAGATGTGGCCAGGACTTGAAACCCCTCACAACTATGACTTGCCTGCAGACACCTTACCATAGTTTGGAAGGAAGAAAGGATTCCCTGCATGGGGAAAAAAGAGGAAAAAATAAAAATCGGAAGGCTAAGTAGGGGCTTCTGAGACTTTCAAGAAATAAGCCCTTTTCAAATCAGCATCGTTTAATACTAGCAATCGGGGCTGAGAGAAGGGGAAGTCCACCCTATAAGAAATTCGAACAGGCCTGGGGATTTCATTTTGAAAGAAACTTCCCCTTTCACAAGTAAAAGGAAGACCTATTTTCACTGTGACAGAGTCTGTACAACTGTCCATAATTAAACCGACCACACTAATTCCATAACCAAAAAGGGCAAAAGGGGGAAGTCCAGGACACACAGGAAGACACAATCGTGCCTCCGCGAGGCTCTGGAGAGTTACATCAGCGTCGGGTTCCTTGGGGAACGGGAACTGCTGGGAGCCAAGCAGGTTCAGGCCATGTCCAAAGGGAAAGTGAGAATTTGTCGTTGATTCCAAAATGTTGATGATCCTTGGCTCCTTTCCCGGACTGTGAGAAACGCCTGCAACATCCTCTCGCTGGGTTTCTGTTTCTCCTAAAAGCCCTATCTGGCCATAAACGCTAATCGATGGGATTTTCTCGGTCCTGCCCAGACATGAAAGTGTTCTCAGAGCTTTCAGGCAACTTCCAAAGGGCAGCCTGGGAAACGAAGACTGCACGGCCTGGGCGGTGGGCAGCCTCCCCGGCCTCTGTCCGCTCCCACGGGTCACGCCAGCCCGCGCATGCCCGGTACGGAACGGTCCCGGCCACGCAGCGGGGCCTACAGTGCCCCCCCCCACACACCCCCGTGTACCAAACGAGGTGGGCCTTCCGTAGCTCCCAACTGACCCAGCACCTCTTTTCTCTCGTCCAAAAGGCCTTCTCCGGTCCCCACAAACTGTGGTCAAAGGACCCTCCAAAGCCTCGCCGGGCAGCCCCTGACCCGGTATCCAGGCCCTTCTGGCGTCCACCCAAGCCTCGTGTGCAAACTGCAAAACGGGCCCTGCGCCCGGCGTCGTCCCCCTCCCGCCCAAAGAAACAGCCTCCGGAGCCGGAGACCGTGGACCGGACGCGGGCAGAGAGCAGACATCCCGAGGAGCGCGGCCACTACCTTTCTCTCAGGGCGCTCCTCCGGCCGGATCAGCACGTGCAGCACGAGAACCCAGCAGCGGCGCCAGCGGCGTGAGCGGTGCCTGTAGCGTCCCCACTGAAAGTTCTGGAAGCCGGCTAGCTGGGCATGCGCAGTGTGCGCATCTCGGCCCCCAGGGAAGTCAGCTGGCCCCTCGCCCCCCTCCGGCGGAAGTTGGTAGTGCTACGCACGCGCAGGCGCAGTGTCGAGGCAGGCCTCGAGCTTTTGTTCACTCCCGCTCTCTCGCGGTCCTGTGCGCTTGCGTGGATCCTCGAACGCGGTCCCCGTTCTCCTGTGCTGATCGCAGGCAAAGGGAACGCAGCCTCCGCTGTCAGCACTCGGTGCTGTGAGAGCGTATGTGGGATCCTGACCGGGTTTGGGGGTCAGGAACGTCTTCCCAGGGCAAGTGCCAACGTGGGTATCCAACCTGGGTAGGATTACGAGTAGGGTAAAAGGCGGAGCAGGCTCAGCGTTCCCGGCGGGGAAGCCACATGAGCAAAATCAGCGCGATCGGAAGGAGGCATGTGTCCCTTTGAGGAACAGAGGGAAGAAAGGGTGTTGGACCGGAGTTATGCAGGAAGGGTCTGGAAAGGTGGGCAAGGGAAGGCCGTGGAGGACCTTAGTATTTATCCTAAGAATTTCCATCTCTTTCTTCACTGGAAAGAATGATCTAGCTTTGTGGTGCTTTGCAGTTGACAATGCACTTTTGCCTTTGATTTTAAAAACCTGTGGGGTCAGTAATAGTTTCATCAGCAGAGGGAACTGAGGCTTGTAGAAGTACTTTGGGAAGTCATTAAGTAGCAAAGTGGGGACCTAAACCCAGCTCTGTGCGTGGCTGCAGCCATTACCAAAATTAAGCATAACCAAGTGAACAAGCTGTATCAAAGGTCAGCAAAGTTTTCTTTAAAGAGTATTCTGCACCGGTCCAAAAACGTGCACCATGTTACAGGAAATGCTAACATATGTTCCCCATTTTCCCATAGCTTCCATTCTCAGTGGGGTGAGGAAGGAGATTGTCCTCAGGGAACAAAAACTGGTCCTTGAGGAGACTAAAAAATCTTAAATTACACACTAATTAGTGGCCCACTGAAGTTGAACCCTACAGAACCTTATTTCTTAAAATTTAATCATTCCCTTTAGGGAGAAATTTAATTTAGATTTAAGTTAATTTAATTCAGTTTAGTCTCAGGAGGCTCAGTAACCAAAAAAAAAAAAAGGTTAAGACATGTTGTTCTGAGCTCAAGTGTCCGTTAATTGATAATTAGATAAAGAAAGTGAGTTATATGTATACTACGAAATATAATTTGGCCATAAAAAAGAATGAGATCTTGCCATTTGCCACAACATGGATGGAACTAGAGAATATAATGCTAACCTAAATAAGTCAGAGAGAGATAAATACCATATGATTTCACTCATATGTGGAATTTAAACAACAAAACAAATAAGCAAAGGGAGAAAAAAGAGAGAGAGGCAAACAGAGAAACAGACCCAACTAGAGAGAATAAACGAATGGTTGTCAGAGGAAGATGGGTGAGGGATGGGTTGGAAAGGGGGTGCGGGTTAAGGAGGGCACTTAATGATGAGCGGCAGGTGATGTATGGAATAGTTGACTATACACTATACACTGGAAATTAATATCATACCCTATGTTAACAGGAATTTAACTGAAAACTTTAAAAAAAAAATGCTTCACAAGTACTGGAACCTCCAAGTCTTAGTTGTTCAACCAGAATAAACACATTTCCTGACTTTGCATGCAGCCAGGTGTGGTCATGTGAATACGTTCTGGTCCATAGAAGGTGCTGGAAAGTGATGAGTGCTACTTCTAGGATAGGTCTAAAAATGAGGAACATGCCCTTTTTCTGCCTTCCCACCATCCTGTCCTTGGAAAGTAGACGTGATGGAAAGACCCCTTCACCAACCTAGAGGAGACACCAACCCAGAGGTGGCAATAAAACAAATAATAGAAGGAGCCTGGGAGATTTCCATGAAGTGGAGCCACTGTGTAAGTCCTAGTCCACCTGCCTTTGTCAGGGAGAAATACACTTCTGGTTTAGTCACCTTTAATTTGGGTGTCCATTACCAGTAACAGATTCCTTACCCGCTTTTTATTTTATTATTGGGGTTCAAATTTACCATCTTAAAGTATACAAATTTACCATTTCAAAGTATGCAATTCGGTAGTGTGTAGTATATTCACACTGTTGTACAACAGATCTCAAGAAATTTTAAATCTTGTAACACTGAAACTCTATACCGACTAAGATTAATTTCACCTCACTCTTTCCCATAGCCCTTTGCAACCACCTTCTCACTTTCAGTTTCTAAGATTTGACTTCAGATATTTCGTATTTGTCCTTTTGTGACCGGCTTATTTCACTTAGCATGATATCCTCAAGGTTCATCCATATTGTAGCATGTGACAAGGATTCCTTTTTTAAGATAATATAATATGGGGCACGTAGGAGGTTCAGTCAGTTACGCAGCTGCCTTTGGCTCAAATCATGATCTCCGGGTCCTAGGATCGAGCCTCACATCAGGGTCTCTGCTCAGCAGGGAGTCTGCTTCTCCCTCTCCCTCTGTGCTCATGCTCTCTCTCTCACACTCTCTAAAATAATAAATAAAATCTTTTAAAAATGTTTAAAAAAAGAAAACATAATCTACTGTATGTAAATACTACATTTTATTTATCCATTCAAATGTCAAGGACATTTGGGTTGCTGGGCCTCTTAACTATTCTGAATAAGGCCAAGAAAACTTGTGTGCAAATATCTCTTCAAGACCCTGTTATGGATTCCTTTAGACATTCCCAGTAGTGGGATTGCTGGATCAAATGGTAATTCCATTTTTAATTTTTTAAGGAACCTCTGTGTTGTTTTCCATAATGGCTGCACCATTTTACACTCCCACCAACAGTGCCCAAGAGTTCCAACTTCTCTACATCCTTTACAACACTTGTGGTTTTCTGGTTTGGTTTGGTTTGGGTTTTTGATAGTGGCATCCTGATGGGTATGAGGTGATATCTGCTACACTTTTGATTTGCATTTCTCTAACGATTAATGATGTTGAGCATCTTTTCAAGGGTTTGTGGGCCATTTTAAATTTCAGAGCAATGTCTATTCAGGCCTTTGCCCACTTTTCAATCCAGTTATTTGGGGTTTTTTGTTGTTGTTGTCGTGCCAGTTCCTTATATGTTTTGGATATTAACTCCTTATGAGATAGGCAATTTGAAATTATTTTCTTCCATTCTGTAAGTTCCTTTTTTACCATCTATTGTTCTCTTTGGTGCGTAAAAATTTCTAAGTTTGATGTAGTCCCATTTGTCTTTTTTCAACCGATCCCAGTATTAACTAGTCAAACCACTTAAAAAATAGTAATAAGCTATAGCAGCAGTGATATAAAAAACAAAATGGGGGCTCCTGGGTGGCTCATCCAGTTGAGCATCTGCCTTTGGCTCCGATCATGATCTCAGGCTGCTAGGATCAAGCCCCATGTCGGGCTCCCTGCTTAGTGGGGAGTCTGCTTCTCCCTCTCCCTCTGCCCCCAGTCATGCGTGCATATGCACTGTGTCTCTCTCTCAAGTAAATAAATAAAAAAATTTTTTAATGTGCTTACAGTAGGGGTGCCTGTGTGGTTCAGAGGGTTCAGCTCAGGTCATGATCCCAGAGTCCTGGGATCGAGCCCCGCAACTCTCTGCTCGGTTCTCTGCTCGGTGGAGAGCCTGCTTCTCCCTCTCTCTGCCTACTTGTGATTTCTGTCAAATAAATAAATCTTTTAAAAAATGTGCATACAGTAGGAAATGATCTGGTCCCTGAGAAAATTAAAATGTTGATTATTTAAGAGTATCAGGTAGGCAATAGAGGAAAAAAATTGTAGCTATATATTATACAGAAGGATATTTTGTCAATAGTAAGAAAATTGGGAAAAAATGAATTATTTATCTGGACCTTAGTATTTTCCATCCGAAAACAACATCTCTAACTCTTGTTGTATAATATTATATTCATTATATAATGTAGTCTTCACCCAGGTGAGTAGGTGTGAGTGTGTGCTAAAGGGTGCCAGTGATGCTGGTTTCACATCCTTTCTGTAAACTACCCATTTATGTGAAATGGAAATAAAACATGCAGAAATTCCCTTGGATCTGAGAACAGGGTTTCTCCCAGAACCACTGGGCTTGTGGTCAGTTTAGCAAAGTCAGCTAAGAACAGCCAATCAGAGTTTAGTTTGGGAAATGGATTTCCCAAATAAATATGATTCCCAAGAGCATATTCTCTAAAGGAATTCTCTGGCGTGAAATCCAATACAGGAGGAATTCAGTAGAACTCCATATTACCACTATGAAGAAAGGTGGTATTCCTCTTTTGTTGAGTATCATCTTCCTGACGCTGATTGGAGGTCAAGGTAAGGGATTCGGAGTTATATTAGGTTAGTAAAGTCAGAAATGTGAATTGCTATAAAAGTTTCATGATTTGCCCAATAAAGTTGATTGCATGCATCAGAAGGTGATATGAGTCGTTCATAAAAGCTTCTCAGTGATGTAGTTCATTATCCAAAGTTCCTATCTAGGACCTGCTAAGTCAAACATAAATCATCTCAGTCTAGGTATGTGAATTCCTGGCATATACTAAGTGTCCAATAAATGTTTGTTGAACTGGGTGGTAATGAGATCAAAGAATTTGTCTCTTAAATTATTTTTGTAACCCTGATATTGTTTCTTGATAAGTATGTCTGTGGTTAAGGGTCTAATAATCAGAGAGGTCCCAAATCTGTTTACTAACCACCTTTGGGCAAATTAACGAACTTTTCTAGATTTCAGTTTTCTCACCTATAAAATAGAGACTTTATAGTTATGCTTTTCTACCAACCACACAATGTGTGGCATATAGTAAGCACTGAGTAAATATATGTTGAATGAATTAAAGGATTAAGGAATGAAGATAATGTATTTCAAAGAGTTTTGGAAAGTTTAAAGTACTGTCAAAAAGCAAGGCGGTGGGGAGGATGGTTATTTGTAATTGATAATTATAAGTAGATCTTTCCGCCCAAATCAACACCAACTCCATTCCACTAAGGCCAGATAATAAATGGCTTTTGGAGTTGCCTAAGGAATTGTGGCCCACGTTGCACACACGAATCAGGTATCTGTGTGTCTGACCGATGATAGGCATTTATTAAATATTGTCAAAATCTCCTTTCCTAAGATTGTAAGACATGGTCATTAAGAGCAGTATGTTTGGACTCGAGAAAATATGAGGCAAAACCTTGCACCTGCCCCTAAATGCTGAATGACTTTGTTCTTTCTGTAACTTCTTTGAACCTTAGCTGCTTTATCTATAAAATGGAGATAAAACCTCTTTCAAAAGTGTGCGGTAATGATTAACAGTGTAGGTTCACAACTCTCGTCTAAAGCCAGCCCTTTTACTCAGATGACAGGGAGAGATCAAAAAAAGAGATAGGCCATTCCAGGCTGGTAGGTAGCAGTTTTAATAACAGCAATGGAATAATAATAATAATAATAATAGCAAAGGAAACTTACATATGGACTGGTCTTGAGCAGCAGCAAGACAAATGGATCCCCATAGCTGCCTACCAGATCTTAAAAACCTAAAAAGATTCCCTAACTGGGCTTAGTCATGTGTTCAGTGTGGGTATTTTCAACTTCATTCAACCACTTCAAGGCTATGTCCTTGGAGCAGACTCTGGGAGCCAGAAAGGCAAGTGGAACCGACACTGTGAGTGCACGGGAGAGGAAGAGAAGACTTCAAGGGCCCAGGTCCAGCTCACAGGTCCACTGGTGGTAGCTTTATTTTTTTTTATCACATTCCCCAACAAACATACTTCAGTGCATGACAGGAACAATCATGACCAAGTCAAATGTATCATTTTGATGGATCATCTAAATTGAGACATTACCTTTAATCAGTGTTTTTTTCTTTTTCTCTCCCTTTTTCTCTACCCTTCTTCTTTCTCTTAGGAACCCCAACGATGAGGAACAGACGCTGTTCCTGCATCACCACCAGCCAAGGAGCAACCCAGTTAAAATTCTTAAAGGACCTTAAGCAATTTGCCCCAAGCTCTTATTGTGAGAAAACTGAAATCATGTAAGTAAAACCTCATCCAGCACACGTGCACCATATTGGCAGGAACATTAAATTTAGTGTGAATATTACCCTTAGGACCCTTGCCCGTACACACACTTAAAATTCAGATGGCTGTTCCTCCGTAAGTGTGGTCTACTTTTTTTCTTCTAAACGACAAGGAATTTCTGGTAGACATTTATTTATTTATTTATTTATTTATTTAAAGATTTTATTTATTTATTTGACAGACAAAGATCACAAGTAGGCAAAGAAGCAGGCAGAGAGAGAGGGGGGAAGCAGGCTCCCTGCCAAGCAGAGAGCCCAATGCGGGGCTCGATCTCAGGACCCTGAGATCATGACCTGAGCTGAAGGCAGAGGCTTTAACCACTGAGCCACGCAGGCGCCCCATCTGGTAGACATTTAAACCAAGGAGAATATATCACCAAACATGTCGAAAATATTTAATGCAAATAAACTCAAAAGAAGAAAATAAAAATCATTTATACTTCTACCACCAGTCACAAATACTGATCACCCCTTGGCCTATAGTCTTCCAAATTTCCCTCAGTTACATTTGTGTACGTATGTAGACAGAACATAGATATACATGTACATATGTATTGTGTGTAAACATCAAAACAAAATTATATGTTACGTACTTTTATAGTCTGCTTTCTCATTAACACTATATCATGAACATTTCCTCGTGTCAGTAAATCTTCTGTAATATCATTTTTTCTAATAATGTCCTTCCTAATGGCCAAATTACATTCCATCATATGGATGTACTATAATCTATCTGAGCAGTACCTAAATGTAGATTATTTACAATTCTTTGCTATTGAAATCAAACTTACTATGTCAGTATCGTGTCTTTAGTTCTTTCCTATTAATAATAACGTTCATAGGTTGTTATACAGAAGTGTGGAATCTCTACATTTTATACCCGAAACTAATACTATACTAGATATTAACTGGAATTTAAATAAAAACTTAAAAATAATAACCTTTTTAAAGATTAGAATTGTTAGTTTCAATCTTTTGAAACCTAAATTAAGGCTGATCTATAGAATGACTCTTCTTACTCTCAGATTATACAGAAAAATTAAAGAAAAAATTTTTAAATTATTCCTGGACAGTTTGCCATAAGTGATTTAAAATAGTCAATCAGTCTGTTAGTCATGTCTTTAAAAATTTTATGTTTTAGGGAATTTCATTAGAAATTAAAGCAAACTTCATGCTGATTTTCATTGTTTCTGGAGAAAAAATAGCTATATCGACAATTTTTCTATTTTGCTTCTTCATTTAAATAAATGGCTATTTCACCACAGCACAACTAATATTATCTTTAGATATAAGCTTCTCTAATTGCATGTACCTATTGGATTTTTTATTTTTTTATAATATAAATATTATTTTAACAATTATTTTTATAATAATGAAAACATTGGTGTCTTAGAAATATAACAGTCAGGGACTAATTAGATAAAAGGCTTATGTAGCCTTCCAATGGAATATTATGTAGCCATTAAATGTGTATTTTCAAAGAATATTTAATGACACTGGAAATGCTCATATGATAATTTTTTTAGTTTAAATAATTTAGGGTTGTGTTTCTCCTAGAAATGTGTCTAAGTCCCCCCACTCATGAAGAAAACAAAAAGGTGGGAAGAAAAACTGAAAGTCTCAGATGCTTATTGTGATGACATAAATACATTCTAATTGGGGGATTGAATTCTGGGGGTAAGATGAGGCATTTAAATTACTGAAAGTAGAAAAAAAAAACTCATTGCTATTTCCTTGGCAGTGCAACAATGAAGAATGGATATCAAACATGTCTAAACCCAGATTCGGCAGTTGTGAAAGAATTGATTAAAGAGTGGGAAAAACAGGTCAGTGACCAGGAGGAACAAAACTTTCTTTCTTTTAGAAATTGACTTTCGAAAACAAAGAATCTATGTAGTTTCTTTAAGGATACCTTTTTTTTTAATATATTACTGTGTTCCTACTTTGTTCCTAGAATCATGTCATCATTGTAATGTGTAATTGTATTTCTGGATATAACATCACTTGTCTATATCCCCACTAGAAGTGTTTTCCATGAGGAGAGGGAGCTTACCCTTCTTATTCAATATAACAAATATGTATTGGATTGAAAGGTAGATGCTGAAGACAGAAAAGTTATAAGCTGTAGTCCCTTCCTGCTGTCGCAGACGTGCTAAGAATTAATTATAGTACAATGTGAGAAAAATAAAGATATGTGCCAGGATCTTGAGGATTATAGAGGGAGTAATCCTTTTCCTTACCAGAAGGAGGGGCAGGGAAAGAGTGTTAAGGAAGACTTTCCATATGTCTTCCTATCATATGTTCCCCAAGAGAATAAGGACAGCATGAAAAAGCATGGACTCATGAGAGCTTGCTGTGTTCAGGGACTGAAACTCCTCAGGCTGGGGTTTGTGTGAAGGGAGAGAAGAAACTGAGATAGAAAGGACCAGGCCAGGACAAAGACAGGAGCTTGCTTCTGGAGTCTGATGGTGTAGTGGTTCTGACGCATACTGGCTGTCAACTTCGGGCAAGCCACCTTCTCCAAGCCTCCATCTCCTCCTCTCTAAAAAGTGGATGATAAGAGTGCTAGCCTCAGAAGGTTGTGGGTTGGACAAGCAGAGTTGGAGTAAGGGCAGTAATAAGCCTGGAGAATAGAGGAAAGAAGACCAGTTAGGAGGCTCTGGCCTCCTCCTCAAAGTCACTAAAGTAGAATCAAAGAAGCCCTTTTGAGAGTGAAGCAACTTTAAATCATTTTTGAAGATTTAAAAAAAAAAACAGTCTGGAGAGTCCAAATATAATATAAGGAAGGAAAACTGGCAAGATAAAGGAATATTATTCTTACTTTCTTTCTCCTCACAGGTCAATCAAAAGAAAAAGCAAAAAAAGGGGAAAAGATATCAAAAAAGCAAGAAACTTTTAAAAGTTAAAAAATCTCAACATCCTCGTCAAAAGAAGACCACATAAACAACCACTTTACCAACACGTGTTTTGTGTGAAAAATGTTCTTTTTAATTATACTGAAATAATTCTAAAAGGGGATGGCAACTTAATACATAAGCTGTTTTTTTCCTAGAGAGGTTTAAGCATCGTTGTGAAATTGTAATTAAAGCTAGAAAATTGCTTTTAAAATCCAACTGTAAAGAGTTATTACAGGCTATAGTTGGACTTTGTTCTTCTGTCACCAACCAAATGAATTTCATCATGCTGAAGATCACAGTCTTAACACCCACATCTGGACAAATGCACACACAATCACATCCTGTACACAGTCCCATCCCACACACAACAGCTGCCTGGAAAAGCAGCCCTGTACTTCCCAGGCCACAAATTCCAGACTCCAGAGGATATTCTGAGGCACATGCCCACAAGCCCCTGCCTGTCCACATGTTAGGAAGCCAAGGAGTTTGGAACCGAGCTGGACCTCACCAAGCTGCCAGGCCATTTAGCATCTGTACTTGAACCCGCCTACAGGCCTCACCGTGTTTCTGAGAGACCCATGCTGGTTGTTTCTGGGGACCACCACTGAAGAACACTAGCACTTGGCTTTCAGAAGCTTCTGTCTAGCTTCCGAGGACATGGGACTCCATCTTACCTGCCCAAGCTCACAGTGTATGTCTTACTGTTTATCTTTGCTTGTATCAAGCCTGTTCGCACTGTCTCAGCTATACAGGTCATTCACCTGGCGCTACTCCTCAGGACTCTTTCCCCCGCACTCCACAAGAACGCCGCCTTCTCCCTACTTCTCCTACTTGGACCCAGTCTTTGGCTCGGTTTAATCCTGCCTCTTAAACAAAACCTTCTGTTAAAACTTAAAACTTCTCTTGAAACTCTACTTTCCCTTGTGTTCAGTACCATACACTTGAGCACTTGACTGTTTTCTAATTAATTTTTGCATGTTTATTCTATTTCTCCAACCAGATTGTCAGCTCCTTGAGGGCTTTATTTCCTTAAATCTGTCACCATGCCTAGTAGACTGTGAACTAGGTTTTGAGTAATTTGTCAGTTGCAGTTTTGACAGGTAGGAGGGCAACCAGACCATCTCAGAGAAGGAACTAGCCATACTGGCTCCTCTGTATTGTCTAACCCTTGGTAACCTCTTTTATTCCTTATCTTCAGGCCATTGTCACTGCAGGAATGGGGGTGATGCAACAGTCTTGCCTTAGGATAGGATGTGAACTTGGCCTCGCCAGCAAATAGCAAGAAAATGCTTAATCACCGGATATTCTAAACTATTCTCATGAAATAGTGCAGGATACCTAGAATCGTAGAATTTACAGTAGGAAGGAGCTTTGGGCAACCTTTCCCCACCGGGTACAAAAATTCCTCCAGTATCGTTCCTGACATGCCTGTTTTTTTATGTCTGACAAGAAAGCCACCAAGTGCCTTTTGAAAACTCATTTTAGGTAGATAGAAATGTCTGTCCGTTTCAGAGTTTGTAGAGTATTTCAGAGTTTGTAGAGTATCTCAGAGTTTATAGAGTATTGTGATCATCAATTACCATACCAGGTCTCAGAGGGAGGGTGGGTATGGAGACACCGAGAGCTGGAGGGAGCAGGAAATCCTGTTGGCGGAGGCATGGCTGGTGCCCATTTGGCTTGAACAGGGCTTAGAAACCCTCTTGAAGAGCAGTTCAGTGAATTGTGTAGGAGAGAACGTCTCTGGCCAGAATTTAAACTTAACACCAACTCTGCCAGACTTTGTCACTTCTAACATTGCAGGAGATTTCTAGTGCTGTCTAAAGGGGATCCCATCCAAATAGCATCGTATCTAATCGTGAAACTCTTCAGCTCCTTCAATATGTAACCCCTGAAAACTCTGAACATTCCACAGTTTGAGAGTTTGGACCCAGTTACCATGTGTCTCACAGGTGAAGTGGGTAGTGCAGGGTGCATGGGGGGCTCAGTTGGGTAAGTGACTGCCTTCAGCTCAGGTCATGATCCTGAGTCCCAGGATCGAGCCCCACATCAGGCTCCCTGCTCGTCCGGGAGTCTGCTTCTCCTCTGACCCTCCCACATCTCATGCTCTCTCTCTCTCTCTCTCTTTCTCTCATTCTCTCTCAAAATCTTTTTTAAAAAATGGACTGTGCATAACAAATAACCAGAGACCATATCTTTGACTAAGTACCTATGACATATATGACATGATAATCATTCATTACTTAAATATACACGTGTAATCTCTACACAATAATTAAGTTCAAATCAGTGCTGGCATATATAACTTTCAAATATTTTCTTTGTTAAAAGACAATAGCATCAATAAAAAGACCATTGATCAGAAAATAAATAGATTTTTTTTTTTTAGTGTCTTGAACATGTACCTCAACTGTTACATATTTAACGGTAAATCTCATGTGTCCTTATTCATTTTCTTCCGCATCAGATAGGGTATAATTGAAATAAAGACATGGACTTCTTTGGGGACAGAAAAAAAACTTCAATTGAGAATATGATGGCAAAGCCTTAAAGCAGCATTGACTTTGAAGTGTTATGTAGAAGGCAGTTTATTTCCTAATCCTGGAAGATAAAGCTATTTCAGTGAGATACACACCTAGGAAACAAAAGATGCCCTAACTCTTTTTCATATCCTGAAAGTATGTATATTTAAATACCAGAAAGCCTCATTTAGTTTTAGTGGAGATCGAAACATTGGAGAAGTCCTTTAAGGGTCCAGGAAACGAAGTTGGAGATGTTATGCAGTGTGGACTAAGAAAGTTGAGAATGTACAAAGGCTATCAGCCTTGTCCATTTGACATACACGTGAGAGGCGGCCAGAAAGGTGTGATGTTTGGACAGGAAGCAGCCGCTGACAATGGACATGACTGCCCACAAGGGCTTTAAGCTGAGAGACTGCAGGAGGCTGTGGAAGGAGTTATTGTTCTGGATTCGGAGACACCTGGGTTACGATCAGGAGCCCAGCACTCACTATCTATGTGAGCTTGTTCAAGTATACTGCTGAACCTGCCTGTGCACCAGTTTCCTCATTCAGGATCGTTGCGAGGAACCGGCCCGGCATAGATCTGATGCACAGCAAGTACTCGGCGTCAGTCCCAACCTTCCGCAACCACTCACCTCTGCTGTACCTCCCTTGCAACAGAGGGTTCCACATCTCATACACAGAGAGACGTTCCCAGGACTGAAAAAAATATGTTGGAAAACGAGGCCAAAAGCTCATCTGACAAGTTCTCTGTATCTACATTTTTATACTCATAGTCCAGGCCATTATTGTCCCTTTCCTAGCCTATAATAGCCTCCTAGTTTCTCACCTGTCTCCCTTTTTTTTTTTTTTCAAAGATTTTATTTACTTATTTGACCCACAGAGAGAGATCACAAGTAGGCAGAGAGGCAGGCAGAGAGAGAGGGAGAAGCAGGCTCCCTGCTGAGCAGAGAGCCCGATGTGGGGCTCGATCCCAGGACCCTGAGATCAGGACCAGAGCCCAAAGCAGAGGCTTCACCCACTGAGCCACTCAGGCGCCCTCTCCTGTCTCTTTTGATCAAATTTTCTCTTCCTTACCATTCCGACGGCCAAAATAATCCTTTCAAAGTACAACTCCTAAGATATCACACCTTTGCTTAAAATACTATAATTTATAATTAAATCAAACATACCAGGACCTACCAAACCCTCTGAGTTTAGGCCGTGCCTGCTTTTCTGACCATGCTCCCTCCGTCCTCCCCTTCACTTACTGGGCCTCAGCCTCATCTTTCTGTCTCTCAAGCACACTGAGTTCCTTTCCTTCTCATGGCCTTGGCGCGTGCTGTCCCCTGCCGCGCCGGGTTGTGCTATACCAACCTGGTTGACCTGGGAATTCTGTTTCCCTGAATCTCCTTCCCTGTGTGGTTCTAAGTCAGAATTAACCCAAGAGGCTCTTCCGTGAGATTTGGAAGCCGGGAGTGAGGGAATGGCCATTACTCTTGATTAGCTAAAATGACAAACTTGTCATTGTGACTAAGAAGCGGCCCCCAGCCTCCACCGGATACTTGGAAGCGCACCCACAGGGGCCGTAGTCACACAGAAGCAGCCGCTAGCGGTCCCGCTGTGGCACTAAATGGGTTAAGGCCTCTTGGATTTTCGTACAAGGTCGGATTTGTCCAGCAGTCCCAGTGCTTCTGAAGGGTTGATCGGAGAACCTTTCTCCAATTCCCTGAATATGCTCCCAGACGTTTACTTCCAAAGGTCCTTCCTCATGGCGTACGATCTGATTCCAGTAATCCCTGTTTTCCCGTAAAACTCAGGCAGCCTCTGCTTCCCTGATGCGCCTGTGCCTTCTTCCTTGCGTGATTGTTCCCGCCTCATCATCTGAGTACCAGCTCAAATGTCATGTCCCAGAGTCTCTGTCCCTTCTCAAGCCTAATGAAACAGCCATCCTGTCCCCAAACCCTCTCTACTGTAGTGCTTCCCAAAGCCGGGCATGCGTACCCTCTGGAACAGATGAAATGAGAATATTTATGACATTTTTCCTTAAAAAATTGGTTTTTAAAGAAAAAGCTGAGGATTGTCTCAAAATCTGAACCCAGCTTCACTCAATGCATTTGTCAGGTGGTCATATTTTGCGGAGCTTTCCTGAGCAAAAAGTGAGACACCCACAACTGGCAGACATTGACACACGCCCCCATCCAGCCACTTCCAGACACTGCAGCGATGGGTTGGCACTTATGGGGCACAGCCTTCTCCGGCTACCTCTAAATCAGAACTGGGATTACGAGGGTTATAAGCTAGAGCGCTAACGGAGCCATCCTTCACAAAACGGGCCAGCGACTTTAGAAGATTCCTCCTAAGAAATTCATATGGGAGATAATATTAAGAATGCCAACATAAACTAACCAAAGAATAAGGCACACATGCAGGGGATGCCTATTACAATTTTATCTAGAAGGACACACAATTTTGAAGATCTGGAAACTATAATCTTTCATTCTCCTTTATCACAATCTGATAAATCAATCAAACTTCCTCACAGTCTGAAATTTTAAATACATTTATGTATTTTACATATTTTAAATATTTTAGGAACACGTATGTGATTCTCGCCGGTCTCCCACCCCACCACGAACGCTGATTTAAGTTCCCTGACCGCAGAAGACATGGTCCTCTTCATCCCTGCATCCACAGTGCCTAGAGCAGAGCCTGGCACTTTGGAAGGACTTCATATGTATTTTTTTACTTAAATGACATATGCTTCACCCTAAATTTTCTTCGAGGACTTTCCCAAATCACTCGCAACTGCTCTCACCGCTATTATTTAAACTTTCCACGCTCATTTCTGCTTTCAGCTTTGCTGATTCTCTTTCATTCGTCTGTTCCCCTCAGCCCTCACCCCCATCTGACTCCCACCCAATTCATGATTCGAATCTGGCTTTCCCATCCCACCCAGGACTCCATCCCAGAATGCTCCTGGACACACTGAAATCCTCCCACTATGACGACCCTGTCATAAACTTTAAGAATTGTTCCCTGATTTGAAATTTAAAGTATTTTGCTCTACCAGAAAGCAGTTTGCATCTGAACAAAGTTTTGTATTAGAACCGCTGGTAAAGAAATCAGTAAAATATTTAGTCAGTAAACTGTCCTTGTGACGTTGAACGTCAGTGGTCTCTAGGTTGGTTCATCGGGAAAGCTATTTGAGATTTCTTTATCCATCCTGGGAAAACAGAAAGTTGCTTTCTTCACAGAAAGGATACAGGGGGAGGTTGCAATTATAGATGCTTTCTTTTGTGGCCTGTATAGAGAGAAGATGAAATTAAGTGATGGGGGGGAAGCAACCTTCCCTGCTGATAAGGAGTTAATGAGCTTCTTGGTAGTCACCAAGCCAAGATCACTTGAGGCATTTTGATACGGAAGTTATTTAAAAGTTCCCAGGAGGATTTTTGACCCTACATTTTAAGGAAGTAATTAAATCACAAAGAGCCTTAAATCTAAGTCTGTGAATAACATTATGAACTGGACCAAACTGATAAAAGATTAGAGGGAAAGATGTCAAATTCTCCATAACTATTTGCTCTCTTTAAAAGCTTGCTGTATGAGGGGCGCCTGGGTGGCCCAGTGAGTTAAGCATCAGGCTCTTGATTTTAGCTCAGGATCCTGGGATTGTGGGATTGAGCCCTATGTCAGGTTCCGCACTCAGAAGGGAGTGTGGAAAGCGGGGAGTGCTTCTCTCTCTCTCTCTCTCTCTCTCCCTCTCCCCCTCTGCTCCACCCCCTGCTCATGCTCTCTTTTTCTCTAAAATAAATAAATCTTTTTTAAAAAACTTGCTATATGAATAAAGAAATTTCATTCTTTAAATATAGTATTTTATTATACTGTTTCAAGTTGACTGTTTTCATAAAGAATTCACTTTGCTTTAGAAAGGGTGGGGGGTGCTGGTATTTCCGTCTCGAAGGGACAAAGCCTCGCCTCTGCCTTCTGTGTAGAGCTCAGGATCCATTAGGCTCAGCTTTTCTTAACCATCAGACACACTGAAGTCCCTCCAAAGGAGGAACTGAACACCAAAATCTGTAATTATGAGAGAAATGTCAAAAATAAACCATATAACAGGAAAAAAGTTTTGTTATTTAAAATTGTGATCAATCATTTCTATAAGTTACCAACAGCAGAACTGACCTCAAGGCAGATCGATATCTCTGGTCTGGAGCCTTGGATGAGGACCAGATTGGCATAGGAGTTTTTATGGAATAGGAATTAAAGCAAGAATGAGCTCAATTTCTCTGAACAATAAAGAAACAGGAATTATCACTGGCAGCTGGGGAGGGTGTTGGGGATCCTGGAACAGCTAAAAGAGAGGCAGGAGGGGGAGATGGAAAGGGGCACAGCAAACTGGGGTAAAGGTAGAGAGGAGCAGCGGCAAATTCCCTGGGTCGGGATGACCTGCTCTAAAACATTGCTGTGCAACGTTCCATGTTGAATGTGAGCCTTCTTGGGACTCTGGAAATACCGGGAAAGTTTTGGATTTCTCATTGGTGGATAGAGGCTTTCCTCACCCTCCGTGGATACCAAAGGTGACTCCAGAAGGCTAGAGCACTTTGGGGCCACTTGGGTTTTGTGGCGGCCACGGAGGTGTGCTGCTCAGAGCAAGAAAGACCCTGCCATTCAGCGGCAAGCAGGCCAGTTAGCCGCAGCCTGGCTCCCGTCCGGTTTCGGGCCATGTTCTTACTGACCAGGTTCCAGCCAACGACTGAGTACAGAAAGAACACTTTTTTTTTCTTTTTTTGCAAAGGTCAAATACTTACTGTTTTATATTGGGACAGTACATTTCAGATTTCAACCAAAAGACAAAAATGCAGTTTAACTTAAACCCAGAAAATAATGGCATCTCTCAGATGCCTTATTTCTAAATCGAACAGATACACAAATTCTGTTCTGTTCCCTCCCCCAAAGCAAGCCCACCAGCTTTGCCCAAAGTCTTGAGTTTTCGATGCCATTTGGCATCCAGCATCTTGGCCTTGTGATGGGCTTCAATGTAGCAATTAAAACGCTTGAGAGGTCTAGCGAATGGCATTCGAAAGGGCCCTCAAAGTGCAAAGGCCATGTTTGCCAAAGGCAGGATTCCCCTTCTGGGCAGTCTGTAACGGGGAGCTCCCCACCAGGTCATCTAAGACTTTGTTAGTTCTGCCTCCCCGTCAGGCTATCTCTGTCCAGTTTGCTGCCTTCCTGTTTTATTTTTGTGAGGGTGACCTCCCGTAAACCCCTGGTACGTCCGATCCTGTCTCCATGCCTGCTTCCTGGAGAACCCAAATGACACAGGTTTCATGCACTTTTCATTTTGATCACTAAGTGTTAGCTGCATTATCTTTATTATTCTCTCTTACATCCCCAAACACAGACTTTTAACACTGGGAGGAAGCTGACAGATGAAAGTACAATGAAGATTCTGGAAATGAGGGGATATTACCTGTCTGCCACACACTGGCCGAGTAGTTCTGGCAAGTCTCCTGGCCTCTCTGAGTAGCAGTTTACTCGACTGTGAACTAAAGCATGAGGGACGGGGACCTCTAAAGTGTCTTGCAAAGCATTCAGGGCTCACTCTTCTCTCCAGTACACCCTGGTTTTGACTTAACGGCGACGTGATGGCTTCACCCGCCGCATTTTACAATGACGCTCCCAGTCCTCTTTACTATGTTCATATTCAAAAATAAACTGCTGCAGGGAACTAATCGAGGACTGCCAAAATATAAGAACGACTTCTCTGGTCTTAGGTTATTGTAGGTTATTTTGGTAGCAATGAGGTAGAAATGAGAAAAGAATTTCTAAGAATTTCATTATTTCCTATCTAATACAATGCTAAGTAATGTCCAGGTTCTTTCAACATTGCTCCATTCCTCTGCCTGGAAGTGAGAGTTGCCAACCGTCCGGTTACTTCCTGTGGGTCTCTCAGGTCGAGGAGGGGGTCAGACAACAGAGGGGATGCTATTCCTTTTGTAACTAAGAAGAACATTCTGCGGAAGGTAGAGGTTCACAGCTCTCCCCAGAGCATCCTTGGTGTAATCTGAGACCGGCCCCGTTGAGGCAGACGTCAGGGAGAGACGATGCAGGAGGCGGGCTACTCCAGGTTGGTACGTAGCAGTTCGAGTAAATAAAGGAAACTTACACACTAGGCTTGTCTTGGGCAACAGCAGGATGAATGGATGCCCACTAGCCCACCAAATCCTAAAAGTTTATAAAGAGGCCTTGACTGAGTTCAGACCCATATACTGTGCAGATGTTCTCAACATCACACCGTTATCTCAAGGCTACGTCCTTGGAGCAGCCTCCGGGAGCTGGAAAAGCAAGCGAAACCCACATTGGAATGTGGAGGGGGGTGAGGAGCCTCCCAGCTCCCAGGTCCAGCTCACAGGTCCGCTGGCGGACTCATCTTTCAATGACCCTCCTCAATAGGAAAGGAGAAAAGTGTTCTCGTCACTTTGATTTATTTCCTAAAATAAATACGATCCTTGAGGTTGCAGATCCTTGAGAATATCTCATCACAACCTTCATATCATTTGGGCCACAGAGAGATTTGTTTTTTCCTAATATTGAGAGAAAGAAAAAAAAAAAAGCAAGGATAATTTATCAGCAAAGAAAGAGAATTTATACATATGATATCTTCTCTTCCCTTCTAGCCACTTGTCTTCTGGAATGGGACCCCAAAATGTTTGTATACTTTGCTAAAACAAAACAAACAAAAAACTAGCCATAGTCTATTTTATTTCTCATGTCGCGCTCACTTCGGCAGCACATATATTTTATTTCTCATGCGATAGAAGAATTATATAGTGGTATTAGAACATCTTGGGTCCAAGATGGGGATTTTCCTAACGGGTTCTTCTGACAGTGAAAAGCAGGAAGACCCAGACTCAACCACGTTAATAGTCTTTACATTTTCTAAGTTAATCCAGCAGTAAGCAGATCTGTAAGCAGATCTTACAGAATAAGGCAATGAACCACATTGGTTTTATCTGGCCCACCCAAGATATCTGGCAAAAGGATAAGAGCCAGCTTCTGCTTCTGTGCCCTTTATGAGATTAAATATTGATATACTGCGCTGCGGTTTTGTCTTCAAAGGAGCTAATCCCCACTATCACAAAATCACTGAGTGTCTTCCAAAGCCAACTACAATGTTATCACCCTTTGAAGTCTGAAGTATAAAGACATAATCTTGAGGAGTATTTTGACATAAGAACTAGGCTGTTGTTGTTTCAGAGAAAAAAAAATTATATTAACCTTGAAAAGAAATTTGCCGTCACGTTTGCCTGTGGTCATTTTGGCAAATGATAAAATTTTCTTGTTTAAAAAGAAGCATGAGCTCCCTCCAGTGGCTAATCTACTAGTTTTAAAAACAAGATATTTTCATTAGAAAAGGACTAAACACAGGCCTGGCTTTCCTGAACATGATCGCTATGACTGGTTTCTAAAAGAGAGACAATAACTAGAATTCACGTGTTAGTCACTTACTGATCTTGAAGTAAATTTTGCCTGCGGATGTCTAAGACATTTTAAGTTGTTACTTTAGTAAATCAAATCACTCAACTAAAGAGGCGGAAGACACCAGAGACCGTGTATTCATTCATTCAGCAAATAGTAACTGATGACCTACTATGTACCACGTATTGCCCTGAGTGTGGAGGATGGAACAGTGAACAAAACAAAGTCGCCGTCATCATACTCTAATGGCAGACAGTGAGACAAATGCCGCTGGTGAATACACACCAGGCCAGAGGCTTACAAGAGCTGCGGAGAACAGAGCAGAAGGAGGAAGTATGGAGTGGGAGGCGGGGCAGGAAATCAGGGAAGGCCTCGCGGACTGACGAGGTGTCTCTTGAGCAGAGATGTGAGGAAAGTGAGGGAGCAGGACTCGGGCTGCTTATGTCAGAGGAGGCAGTTGTGACGAGCCCTGGGTGTGAGACGTAACAGAGGAATCACGGAATTCTCTACCCGAAACCCGTATTACACTATATGTTACCTAACTAGAATTTAAATAAAAACTTGAAATTATTAATTAGTTAATTAAGTAAAGCAAATGTATTTTTAGCCGAGAATTTTTAAAAAAATCTCTTCAAAAATAAATTTTAAAAATCTTTTTAAAAAGCTGGGGGGGTGCACCTGGATGGCTCAGTTGGTTGAACATCTGCCTCTTGATTTCTTGATTTCAGCTCAGGTCATGATCTCAGCGTCATTAAGCCCTGTGTTGGGCTCCACGCTCAGCAGGGAGTCTGCTTGAAATTCTCTCTCTCTCTCTCTCTCCCTACCGCTGCCCCACCCGTCATGTGCTCTCTCTCTCCCTCTCTCTCAAAATAAATAAATCTTCAAGAAAAAAAACAAAAAGGAAACAGCAAGTGGAAAGGCCCTGAGGCTTGACACATTGAAGACAGGAGGCTATTTTGCCTGCACAGAATGGGCAAAGGGGAGTGTGATGGGAGAGAAGAGAGGAAGTGAGGGGTCAGATTATGTATGCCCTTCTATGCCACTCAAGGACATTAGCTTTATTTATTTTTTTTAATATTTTATTTATTTATTTGACAGAGAGAGATCACAAGTAGATAGAGAGGCAGGCAGAGAGAGAGAGAGAGGGAAGCAGGCTCCCTGCTGAGCAGAGAGCCCGATGCGGGGCTTGATCCCAGGACCCTGGGATCATGACCTGAGCCGAAGGCAGCGGCTTAACCCACTGAGCCACTCAGGCGCCCCAGGACATTAGCTTTAAATCTGAGTGAGGGGGCGCCTGGGTGGCTCAGTGGGTTAAGCCTCTGCCTTCAGCTCAGGTCATGATCTCAGGGTCTTGGGATCGAGCCCCACATCGGGCTCTCTGCTCAGCAGGGAGCCTGCTTCCCTTCCTCTCTGTCTGCCTCTCTGCCTACTTGTGATCTCTCTCTCTGTCAAATAAGCAAAAAAATCTTGAAAGAAAATAAATCTGAGTGAGAACAGAAGTTGGGGGGTAACTTGATCCATGTAAGGGTCCCTCTGACCACCTCTATAAGGACACATACAATGGGGGGGGGGGGCAAAGGAAGAAGCAGAGAGCAGGTAAAGGCCAGTTACCAAACATGTTTCCAGGAGGGAGAGACCAACTGTGTCCAATGCTGCAGATAAGATAAAAGGATGAAAACTGACCATTGAATTTAGCAACATCAGGGTGACTGGTGATCTTGATGAAAACAGTTTTAGTGGAATGGTGGAAGCAAAGGACTGGTTGGCAGGTTCTTAAAAGTTAAATAAAACCTATCATATAATCCAACCATCCTCTCCTAAGCATTCACCAAGAGAAATGCAAAAGTATGCTTGCATAAAGACTTTAACACAAATACTGATTGCCAGAATCTGGGAACAATTCAAACAGTCAACAGGTAAATGGGCAAACAAATTGCATTATACACATATGATAGAATATTACTAAAGAATTAAAGGAATGAACTATTGATAGACATACACAACACAGATGCATTTCAAAATTATTTATTTATTTATTTATTTATTTTTAGATTTTATTTATTTGTTTCACAGACAGATCATAAGTAGGCAGAGAGGCAGGCAGAGAGAGAGGAAGAAGCAGGCTCCCTACTGAGCAGAGAGCCCGATGCGGGGCTCGATCCCAGGACCCTGGGATCATGACCTGAGCCAAAGGCAGAGGCTTTAACCCACTGAGCCACCCTATGCTAGGGGCACCTGAGTGACTCAGTCGGTTAAGCGTCTGCCTTCGGCTCTGGTCATGATCCCAGGGTCTTGGGATCGAACCCCATGTCCAAGTCCCTGCTCAGCAGGGAGTCTGCTTCTCAGTCTCCCTCTGTCTGCCACTCCTCCTACTTGTGTTCATTGTCTCTCTCAAGTAAATAAATAAAATCTAAAAAAAAAAGCCAAAAACCTCTCATTAAAAAAATTATTATACTAAATGAAAGAAGTCTGACACAAAAGAATATTGTATGGGGCACTTCGGTGGCTCAGTCAGTTAAGCATTTGCCTTTGCCTCAGGTTGTGATCCCAGAGAGCCCCGTGCAGGGCTCCCTGCTCGGTGGGGAGTCCACTTCTCACTCTGCTCCTCTCCCCCGCTCCTTTTTGCTCTCTCTCTCTTTCTCTCCATGTCTCAAATAAATAAATAAAATCTTTAAAAAAGAGAGAGAGAGAAATTTATGATTCCCTTCGTATGACATTTCTACAAATGCAATCTTATCTATGGGGACAGAAAGCAAATTGCATGTTTGGGGACAACGGAGCACAAGGAAACTTGGGGATAATGGATATACTCACTATCTTGATGGTGATAATGATTTTTTTTAAGATTTTATTTATTTATTTGACAGAGAGAGATCACAAGTAGGCAGAGAGGCAGGCAGAGAGAGAGGGGGAAGCAGGCTCCCCGCGGAGCATAGAGCCCGATGTGGGGCTCGATCCCAGGACCCTGAGATCATGACCTGAGCCGAAGGCAGAGGCTTAACCAACTGAGGCCCCCAGGCACCCCGGTGATAATGATTTTGTGGGTGCATACACATATCAAAATTCATCAAGTTGTACACTTTATGGCCAACATCTTGCACACTAATTACCTCTTAATAAATCTGTAAAACAAATACATGTTCATAAAAAAACAAAGGGTAGGATCCCCTGTGGAAGCAGACGTGTTGGCCTTAGATGGCTCAAAAATACCACATCAAACCAATAGCACATCAAACCCATCATTCCCAGGTATTACTGTTTTATATAAGGTTAAATAAGTAAAGAAAATATATTTAGCATCGGTTTAGTGGAAAATTTCCATGGATCATCATACGGATCGTACCTCCAGTTCAACCTTCTCCTTTTACAAAGAAGGAAACGTTCCCTAAGGAACCTCATGAAGTTCTCTTACTCAGATGATCCTAACAAACTCTTGGGAGGTTACTGCCTGTGTCTCAATCAAGTTATGACTTGTCGTCTATTTATCCCCCCCATATCAAAACTACACGGTTTCAAGACCCATCTGTATACCCATCTTCATGAAACCTTTCCTTATTCTTCAAAACAAACACAGTCTCTCCTTCCTTTAGTCAAAACTTCATTGTACCGGGCCAAAACACCCCTTGGTAGGACTATCCGTCTCACAAGTTCCGACCACAGAGATGAATGCGTTAGTGTTGCACTGTTCGGAACTCTTACAAGGCTCCTTCTGCTGGGAGGTGCGCGCTTTCGCTTTCCCACATCTTCCTTCTTCCTACTGCTTGTAAGAAAGATTTAATGGCTCAAGCTGCTTTCTGGAATATCACATCCTCACAAAAGGCACCCCAAATAAAGATATGAGAAGAGGGTGCTTCTTATGCAATCAAAATTTAAACTAGCCCCTAGTCTGGGTACCTGTAATACCGAGATTTTTACTCCAGTTGAACCCAGACGATCGGATCCATATTCTAATTATTACAGGGTCTCTTTTGCAAAGGTAGAAAGGGGATTTTCTTTCCTAGAGTAACTCACTTCAGGTCAAAGTTATTTAGGGATCAGAAAAAGAGGGAAAGTTCCTTTGCGAACTCCATATATATATATATTTCTATAAGTATTTCTAACATTTTTTAAAAGATTTTATTTATTTATCTGACAGACAGAGATCACAAGTAGGCAGAGAGGCAGGCAGAGAGAGAGAGAGAGAGAGAGAGAGAGAGAGAGAGAAGCAGGCTCCCCACTGAGCAGAGAGCCCGATGCGGGGCTCGATCCCAGGACCCTGAGATCATGACCTGAGCTGAAGGCAGAGGCTTAACCTACTGAGCCATCCAGGCGCCCCGTTTTCTATAGGTATTTCTAAATATCGAAATGAATATGGAGTTTTCTTTGTGTTGATCTGGCTCATATACTTAAACATGGGGACATCTGGGTGGCTCAGTCAAGCAGCTGCTCGGCTCTTGATCCAGGGGTCCTAGGATCCAGCCCCCCATCGGGCTCTCTGCTCGGTGGCCTGGGAGGAGCCTGCTTCTCCCTCTCCCTCTGCCCAGCAACCCCCTTGCTTGTGCTTTCCCTCTCTGTGTCAAATAAATAGAAAAAATTGTTTTTAAAAAAAGTGTAGATTGGGGCGCCTGGGTGGCTCAGTGGGTTAAAACCTCTGCCTTTGGCTCAGGTCATGGTTCCAGGGTCCTGAGATCGAACCCCACATCAGGCTTTCTGTTCGGCAGGGAGCCTGCTTCCTCCTCTCTCTCTCTGCCTACTTGTGATTTCTGTCTGTCAAATAAATAAATAAATAAAATCTTTTAAAAAAAAGTGTAGATTATGTTTCATGTAACATAGCCATTGTTTAATATTTAAAAAATACATATTGAGGGGGTGCCTAGATGGTTCAGTCAGTTAAGTGTTTGCCTTCAGCTCAGGTCATGATCCCATGGTCCTGGGATGGAGCGCCCTCATCGGGCTCCTTGCTCAGTGGGGAGTCTGCTTCCTCCTCTCCTGCTCCCCCTGCTTGTGCACACTCTCTCTTTCTCTCTCTGTCAAAATAAACAATTTTTTAAAAATATGTGTTCAGTTAGTCACTCTCAGCCTTCGTTTTCTCTTGAGCAGACTTACATGCCCTCCTTAGATGAGCACAAAAAGCCTTCCATCAGTAAGACTCCATAACCTCCCCTGACTCATTTTTCTCAGCTCCTTCCGGGCTGCACATCCCCCTCCCAACATTTAGTCACACCAAACCTCTGGCCATCCCTTAAATCCACCAGACATTTCCAAGCCTTTGTACCTCTATACAGGCTTTTTTCTTTGTGTGTAAAGCCTTTCTTCCCCGCCTCCAGAAAAACTCTTCTTTCAGGATTTCAATCAAGTAGTGCGGTACCTATGGGACACTCTGGTTCCCCTAGGCTGGGTCGTCCTTTCCATGGCTTCCAGTGCTCGACTGTAAGAACGTTTTTATTCCTTTTAAAAGGGCTTATCTATTTGTCTCCCTTTTCAGTCTGTGAGTTCCCCAAGGGCAAATGCCCATGCCTCGTTTATTTTTGGATTCCTAGCACCGACCCTAGTTCCTGACATCCAGGTGGCAAATAAAAGTTTGTGGTATGGCCTGAGTGTCTTAGTCATGTCATAGTTTTGAGATGGAAGAGTCATAGTACATAAGCTTGTGATTTTGACAGGAATCCTATTAAATAATTTCAAGAAGTTTTTAAATATATTTCGTTTTGAGGATACTTTTTTTCCTAATACAACCTATAGACTTTTTTTTAATTTAAATCTATGAGTGGTTTGGGTTTTGGTTTTTTTTTTAGTTTTTTAAAATTTATTTACTCATGTAAATAATATCTACACCTAGCATGGGCCTTGAACTCATGACCCTGAGATCAAGAATCGCAGGCTCTACAGACTAAGCCAGCGAGATGCCCTTCTAAATAGGCTTTAAAAAAAAAAAAAATTTACTGCCTACATTTACTTCTTAATAACTTCACAAGAACCTGCCTCAACAATTAATAAACAGAATAGCCATTTTCCAAACCTAGTTGAGAAATTAATGGTGGTTTGCGCACAGTCTTGATTTTGTTTGTGCTCAGGTGTGATTACAGATTTCTTGTTTTGGGCTCATTCTATCCAGTTCTGTCATGACCTGAAGTGAAATGACGTTGTTGTTTTGTGAAATTGGTTTTTTGTTTTTTTTTTTTTTAATTTATTTTAGTAATCTCTACCGAAAACGTGGGGCTTGAACTCACACCCCTGAGATCAAGTGTTGCATGCTCTAGCCTACTAAGGCAGCCAGGTGCACCTGAAATTGTTTCCCTTAAGCGAGAGAATACCACTGTCCCTCTGCTAACGCCGGATCGGTTACTAAGTGACAGCTGTGAGGCTCCTTTTTTTCTTTCTCATCTGGTTCCAGCCGAAACTGGACTGAAATCTTCAGCTCCCACACCAGGTATGCATGATTTGGGGCAGTCAGTTTGACCGAGCCTGCTTCCTCCTCTGTGCAGCGCAGATAATTACAGGTCCTAATTTAGAGGGCTTTTCCGAGGATTAAATGAGTAATGCAAGCGAAGTGCCTGAACGTTGCCTGGCACCGAGTGAGCGATCACGCGTATTTTTGTATGAACAACACCCTAAGTCGTTAATGGATTCATTCATCACAGTTGTTTTTGCACACCGTGGAACTGCAGAAACGTATTTTCTCCGAATCACCAGCAACCTGTGCCCAAAGAGTCCCTATAAAGCTTACAACAAAGGCGGTCCTGTACATGTACACACAAATTAATTTGCATTTTAAAATCAATCAGCACGATTCCGTTTGATCCAGGCCACACCCCTTTTCCCTTGGGCGACCTTCGGTGGGTTGAAACAACCAAAAACTAAACAAAAACGATTTAAAGTTACAGCAAAAGAGCATCACGCAGCTCATCGTTCTCCCTTCCCCCAAAATGGGATTAGATGGTGCTCTCTACTCCCAAAGGAAAAAGCTTCTGTCCTTAGGCTGTTGGACTTAAAAAAAGATTAATTCTTATCTATTTGTTTCATAGGCGTGTCAGAATGACGATATAAACTAATGTCTCTGTTGGGGGGGAAGTCAAAACCTCGTGTAAACCACTAATAAGCAGTTCGGCGGTGAGACTAAGTTTGACACTCCGAGGCTCCCGTAGGCTCTCCGGTTTCTGCCCTTTTTTTTTTTTTTTTTTTTTAAGAGCCAACATGGCGCCGCCTACCGAGCGCCCCGTGGGCTGCTTCCGGTCGTTCTCGGAAGCAGGATTCCCCCACGCGGCGGACACGGTCGGTGGTTGCCGGCGGTGCGGGGTTTCTTGAAACTCTTCCTTGCGGAGCCCGTCAGCAGCCGACATGTCTAACAGAAACAATAACAAGCTGCCCAGCAACCTGCCGCAGCTGCAGAATCTGATAAAGCGGGATCCGCCGGCCTACGTGGAGGAGGTGGGAGTGCGGCGCGGCGCCGGGGCCCGGCAGGGGGAAGGCGTGGAAGGGAGCTGGGTCCGGGCTCGCCCCAAGTTCTTCGGTTAGGTCCAGGGATCCCTCGGGAGGAGACAGAAGGTTGAGGAAGGGACGTGTCTCTGGTTTCGTTCCCCACGTCGTGGAAATTTGCTGCCCGTCACTACTCTGTAGTCCCTGCTGCAAGGAAACACCCTTAGAGATTTTATTATTACTTATTTGCTTTGGGTTTTCTCTCCCGATCTCATAGAGTTGGAGGGACAGATGCCCCCTCCCCATCTCCAGCTTCCATGTAGATTTTCAGCCTTTTGCTTTCAGAGACCCCTAAGTTGAGTAAGTCGGTGGCACTGAGCCGTGTGTCCGTGAGCCTGCCGCCGGACGTCTGTGCACCCCCAGACGCAAGATGCAAAGCTGGCCGTGGGGACAGTTAAGGAGCAGGAAGGGGTCCCAGTCTGGAGGGATGTCAGTGCTCTAGAAGCAGCACCGACGGACAGAGGACACTTGCTGAGCGGAAGACAACGGGGCAGCAGTGTGTCAGGACAGAAGCAGTTTTCCAAGTCGGGAGAGTGGAGTTTTCTCCAGGAGAGAAGCAGCGTCGGAGTGGCTGGAGTGCTTTAAAAAAATACTACGTCCCGGGGGTACCTGGGTGGCTCAGTTGGATTAAAGCCTCTGCCTTCGCCGGGGGTCATGATCTTAGGTTC
This sequence comes from Meles meles, assembly GCF_922984935.1. NCBI lineage: Eukaryota > Metazoa > Chordata > Mammalia > Carnivora > Mustelidae > Meles > Meles meles. Next base: position 6,826,651 of record NC_060067.1, read on the forward strand.
CTGGGATGGAGTCCAGCATCAGGCTCTCTGCTCAGCAGGGAGCCTGCTTCCTCGCTTCCGTGTCTCTCTCTCTCTCTCTCTCTCCCTCTCTGCCTGCCTCTCTGCCTACTTGTGATGTCTGTCTGTCAAATAAATGAATAAAATCTTTAAATATATATATATATATTATGTCCCGGCTCCTCCCAAGAGTCCTTAACTTCTCTGGTCTGGGGATTAGAGAGAGGGGAATAAGGGATGGCCTAGGAGTCCTGGACCTTTGTGGTGACTGATGAACGTTAAGGGGCGTGATGACACCAGTTCTTAACAATCTCAAGGCAGGTAGTGGTGGCTGGACTATGGCTATGAGGGGGAAGAAGTGAGATAAGGATCTTGCCGGGAGCACACGGAGTTCTGGGGTCCTCTCCTGTCAGTGATCAGTGATGCGGAGTCAGGAGAGCAGGGTCTTATCTGAAGCATGTAGGGGCTATAGGTGTTTTTCTTGACTCCTGGTCTTGGAGAAAGCTGGAGGCCTAAGAGTTTTGTTGGGGGAAATCAAGAATTTTGTTTTTTGACCATGCTAGTTTAGGATGTCTATTAACACAGATGCCAGGCAATTGGAGATAATGAATATGGAGTGCACTGGGCCCATTAGGGCTGCTAATACAAGTAGTCATTCTGAGGGTGCCTGGGTGGCTCAGTTAGCACCTGACTCTTGATTTTGGCACAGGTCATGATCTTGGCATCCTGGGATAGAGCTCTGTCATGGGCTCCCGTCTCAGCAGGGAGTCTGCTTGAAGAGTCTCTCCCTCTGCCACTCCCCCCACTCATGCTCTCTTTCTTTTTTTTAAATAAAGATTTTATTTATTTACTTGACAGAGAGAGCGCGAGATCACAAGTAAGCAGAGAGGCAGGCAGAGGAGGAGGGGAGAAGCAGGCTCCCTGCAGAGCAGAGAGCCCGATGCTGGACTCCATCCCAGGACCCTGAGATCATGACCTGAGTCGAAGGCAGAGGCTTTAACCCACTGAGCCACCCAGGCGCCCCATCTCTGTCTCTTTCTAAAAATAAAGAAATAAATCTTTAAAAAAACTACTCATTCTCACCGTGTCTCTCATACACTCACACAATTTAAAACTGTGCTCTGGGGCTGGAGAGTAGATATAGGGCATGAAACTGAGGCCTGGTGAGTTCCAACATTAGATTGCTGGGTTGTTAGAATTAAATATAATTAAATGAGATCATGTACATAATGACTTGGCATACAGCAAGCTGTTATCATTATTTTTGTGTATTGCTTTTGCAGTTGACACTTCCTATCTAGAACGTCAGAGTAAAATCTTTATTATTTGAAGGAAGACGGGGATTTTGACTGGAGAATTTTATATAGTTGCGATATAATTTATTCTGACCTATATTTTTCTGCTGCTGTGAGTGTTTACATATTGAATATGAGTTTTTGATTCTTGCTTTAATGTGCTTTACATCACATTACCGACGTTTCTAAAGATAAAGGAAAGGGTCTTTAGATTACGTATGATGTGCTCACATTTTTCCAAACTTATTTTGAAGAATGCCGGTGAGGAAAAGATGTTCCTGCACACTTTTTTTTTTTTAATATTTTTATTTATTTATTTGACAGAGAGAGAAGTCACAACTAGGCAGAGAGGCAGGCAGAGAGAGAGGGAGAAACAGGCTCCCCACTGAGCAGAGAGCCCGATGCGGGGCTCGATCCCAGGACCCTGAGATCATGACCTGAGCCGAAGGCAGAGGCTTAAACCACTGAGCCACCCAGGCGCCCCGTTCCTGCACACTTTTGCCATACCTTTTTCTCCATGCCACTGTCAGAGATGGCTACTAAGTAACTTCTCATTCTTTACTGAGAAATCCATGTAATAGAAGGTGACCAACTTAAATTTTATTTTCCTGCAGTTTCTACAGCAGTATAATCACTACAAATCCAACGTGGAGATTTTCAAATTGCAACCAAATAAACCTAGCAAAGAACTGGCGGAGCTGGTGATGTTTATGGCACAGGTAAGTCCGGTTGTTTTATACAGTTTGCAGACTCTTTTTCCAGTAATACCCACCCTTATTCCTGTCAGGAATGGAAATTTAATTAAAAAAATTTTTTCTAGGTTTCCCTTTTTGCAAATTTTATTTTCTCCCTAAACTGAATTAGAAGATTTTGCTGGAGCATTTTGCAGAACTGACCAAAGCAAAGCTTTGAGGCTGTTCCTTTTTTTTTTGTCAAATTCATCATAAGAGCAGATTCTAATTCGTGTCACACGTTTTACTAAGATTAGAAGAAATGTGAAAGAAGTCAGGAAATTAGCATGTAGAATAGAAAAATGATTGAAACCATCTGCTTCTGTGAAACAGCCTTTTACTCTCCTTTTGCAGAGCATCATGTGTATGTGCATATGAATTATAGGAGAGAAAGAAACTTCAGAAGAATCTTTGCTTTGTTACAGATTGGTCACTGCTATCCAGAACATTTAAGTAATTTTCCTCAAGAGCTGAAAGATCTTCTCTCCTACAATCACACTGTCTTGGATCCAGATCTTCGAATGGTAGGTCCGGTATTTGGATTGATCTGTTGTGCTGTATTTATGTGTGCAAATAGTATGTGTTTAAATGAGGACACCTCAGCTAAACATCTTCTTAAAATGTAAATCAGAATGTGTCACCTGTTCCTTAAAATCTTTCCGTGGCTTCTCATCTGTACTTAGAGTAAAACTCAAAATTACTAACATGGCCTGTAAGTCCCTATATGATCTGCTTAAGATTTTATTTTATTTTTTATTTTTAAAGATTTTATTTATTTATCAGAGAGAGAGACAGCGAGAGCACACAAGCAGGCAGAGGCGGAGAGAGAAGCAGGCTCCGTGCTAAGCAAGGAGCCTGATGCGGGACTCAATCCCAGGACCCTGGGATCATGACCTGAGCCAAAGGCAGCGGCTTAACCGACTGAGTCACCCAGGCGTCCCAAGATTCTATTTTTAAGTAATCTCTGTACTCAGTGTGGGGTCCGAACTCACAACCCTGAGATCAAGAGTTGGATGCTCTACCAACTGAGCTGGCCAGGGGCGCCTGCCAGTATTTTGGACCTCATCTCCTTTTTTGCTGCACTCCTCTCTCTCTGGTCTTCCTGTTCTTCCAGCATGCCAGCCCTGCCAGGATGTTCCTTTGAATGCGTGATTCCTTCTAGTCACTCAAATCTCTTATGCATTAAGAACCCTAATTATAATTTACAGTTTTTACGGTGCTGTATGTATTCATTTATTTTTAAATTTTAAGAGTTTGGGGACACCTGGGTGGCTCAGTGGGTTAAAGCCTCAGCCTTTGGCTCAGGTCATGATCTCAGGGTCCTAGGATCAAGCCCCACATAGGGCTCTCTGCTCTACAGGGAACCTGCTTCCTCCTCTCTCTCTGCCTGCCGCTCTGCCTACTTGTGATCTCTGTCTGTCAACTAAAAATATAAATAAATCTTAAAAATATAAATAAATAAATAAATTTGAAGAGTTTGAATGAAATTCAGTTCGAATTGGGCAGTGTCAAACCAGAATTGATTAGGAGCACTCCTATAATGCTTGATTTTGTAAATTTCCTCATTAACTGGCCAATTTGAGCATTTAAATCTTGTCGCTTTAGTGGTTGATACTCAGTCCTGGTGAGATCCCCTTTACCAGCCTCGTGCTCCCGTCTCCCTCACCTGTGGTGAGGTCGGCTGTTACTGGCCCCCAGCTATCCTTTCTCCGGTGCCTTGTCTCCGGCTAAGTGACAGCCCTTGCATCTGGGAGGTTGCCCTCTCAGCCCGTCGCCGGTACCTGGCTGTCCCAGAGGTACAAAGCCCAGCCTCTTCCCTCAGTGTGCGTCCAACTTTGTGTTACAGTTCGTGCTCCAGGGCTTCTGTGTGACTGGACTAAAGCCAAGGTCTCCAGCTAAGGACGCATCCTTGCTCAGCTTTTCTTTGGTCTGCTCTACCCTGCTTCCTTTACTTCTCTTCTAGAAGAGACCATCCCTCGACAAATCACTGTAATGAATCGGCCTCTGCTTCTTGGGAACCCAGCCGAAGGCATTTTCCGATTTCATACATCTGCCTTTCAGACACCCCTACAACAGGGAGAACTGACACAAGTATTATGATCACAAACATGTTAATATCTTATGCCAAAACTTATACTACCTGTGTAGATCAGTTTTGTTTCTTTCTCTTATATTTTCCCAGACTTTTTGTAATTCTACTGTTTTTATACTTCTTTAGGATTTTATTAATTTGATTAGGCCCGAAAGAAAAGATATCATCAGACAAGCCAGAGTTTCAAGGTCTGGGTTGTCAACTGAATGACTTTCAGTTGGATGTGGGACCAGCAGCACAGCCCAAGAGATTTCAGACTGTTAGTCAAAGGACGTCTACTTACGTCAGAAAACTTCAAGTCCCTATAGGTCATACAGATTGGGATTTTGAGTATGAGACTTAGTGTCTTCCCAAGGAATTAGGTTTCCTTTCAGTTTTGTGTGTCTCATAGTACCCAACCAAACCGGTCTGCAGGCATTGTCAAATAAGTAAATGTGTGTGTTTCTTTGTAGTTTTTTATCATGATTAATAGGTCTCTAAAAAATAATTGATGGAGATTTCCTTTCCTCGGAAACAAGGGATTGAGTCTGTGTAATTAGCATTCCTCTTTTTTTTTTTTTTAAATTAATTTATTTATTTTTATTTGCTTATTTACAGCATAACAGTGTTCATTGTTTTGGCATCACACCCAGTGCTCCATGCAGTACGTGCCCTCCCTATTACCCACCACCTGGTTCCTCAACCTCCCACCCCACCCCACCCCCTCCCACCGCCCCTTCATAACCCTCTGGTTGTTTTTCAGAGTCCATAGTCTCTCATGGTTCATCTCCCCTTCCAGTTTCCCTCAACTCCCTCTCCTCTCCATCTCCCCATGTCCTCCATGTTCTTTGTTATGCTCCACAAATAAGTGAGACCATATGATACTTGACTCTCTCTGCTTGACTTATTTCGCTCAGCATAATTTCTTCCAGTCCTGTCCATGTTGCTACAAAAGTTGGGTATTCGTCCTTTCTGATGGAGGCATAATACTCCATTGTGTATATGGACCACATCTTCCTTATCCATTCATCCGTTGAAGGGCATCTTGGTTCTTTCCACAGTTTGGCGACCGTAGCCATTGCTGCAATAAACATTGGGGTACAAATGGCCCTTCTTTTCACTACATCTGTATCTTTGGGGTAAATACCCAGCAGTTAGCATTCCTCTTTAAAGGATTCATTTTAAAAACTGATGGATCCTCCTTTTTTTTTTTTTTTTTTAAGATTTTATTTATTTATTTATTTGACACACAGAGCGAGCACAAGCAGGGGGAACAGCAGGCAGGGGGAGAGGCAGAAGCAGGCTCCCCGCTGAGCAGGGACCCTGATGCGGTGCTCCATCCCGGGACCCCGGGATCCAGACCTGAGCAGACACGTAACTGACTGAGCCACCTGGGCGTCCCTAAAGCAAACTGGTGGCTCCTCTTTCTAATTGGTGATTGTGATGACTGCCGGTCCTTAACAGCTGCTGGACTTTCTGCCTAGTGTTTTGTATTTTCCCAGGACTTTTGAATCATTCCCAAGTTTTTGTTCACTTTTTCCTACTTATACAGATAGAACAGACTTTGCTTCTTAACGGAAGAAATACCCATGTATTTTGTGGTGCCGAGGAGAGTACAGAGGGGAGAGACAGAGGGAAAGGGAAGGAGAGACTCTAAGCCGACTCGATGCTGAGCTTGGAGCCCACCGCAGGGCTCGATCTCCTGACCCTGAGATCATGACCTGAGCTGAAACCAAGAGTCAGACACTTAGGCAGCATTAACCAAAGATGCCCCTTGTTTCATTTCTTTTTTTAAGCGTTATTTATTTTTTTGTTCAAATTATTATCACCTGGCCAGTGGGAGCTTCTCAGTCCTTTTGACTAAGCTCCTCTTTTTAAAAATATTTTAATATTAAAATATTAACTATTTTATATTTAAATATTTAATATTAAAATATTAAATATTATGTTAAATAATATAAAATATTAAAATATTTTAAATATTTTATTTATTATTTTATTTATATATTAATTTTTAATATATTTTATTTATTTAATATATTTTATTTATTTATATATTAATATTTTATTTATTTATTTATTTATTTGACAGAGAGAGAGAGAGAGAGAAAGAGATCACAAGTAGGCAGAGAGAGAGGGGGAAGCAGGCTTCCCGCTGAGCAGAGAGCCCGATGCGGGGGCTCAATCCCAGGACCCCGGGATCGTGACCTGAGCGGAAGGCAGAGGCTTAACCCACTGAGCCACCCAGGTGTCCCTAAGCCCCTGTTATTTTTGAAGGCATCCTTACATTCTGGCAGAAATAATTCTAAAACCTTTTTTACTGCTTTTCCTGCTACAAGACTTGGAATCAACTGCTCGCCAAGGGTGACTTGTTGCATTCATGCAGAGCGGTAGTAGAAGCCAGCCTAGGGCGATCAGGGTACTTGTGGAAGTTGGTGGTCAGCGGGGGTGCTGTAAGTGCTGTTGGCTGGTCCTTGGTGCTAACGGTACGTCCAAGGCCTGTCTTGGAAGGTCGCAAATCCGGATGGATCATTCCAGTTGATTCTGTTCTTGTTACCCCACCTTTCTTACCTTTGTGCATTCATGGGTCACTAGGGGGTTGTCATATTTTTTTTTTTTAAAGATTTTATTTATTTATTTGACAGAGATCACAAGTAGGCAGAGAGGCAGGCAGAGAGAGAGGAGGAAGCAGGCTCCCTGCTGAGCAGAGAGCCCGATGCGGGACTCGATCCCAGGACCCTGAGATCATGACCTGAGCCGAAGGCAACGGCTTAACCCACTGAGCCACCCAGGCGCCCCGTCATATTTTTTTTCTTGAGATTTTATTTATTTATTTGAGACCTCTGAGAGAGCACAAGCAGGGAAGAGTCAGGGAGAGGGAGAAGCAGATTTCCCCGCTGAGCAGGGAGCCCGATGTGGCACTCGATCCCAGGACCCTGAGATCATGACCTGAGCCGAAGGCAGACACCTAAACAACTGAGCCACCCAGGCGCCCCGGGTTTGTCCTGTCTTGACACTTCCTTGACCTCCATGTGTAAAGCAGCCCCCGCAGTCGCTGCGTATCAGTGAACTACCGTTCTTCATGGCCCACGGCACTGTCTGCCGTGCACCTGTTTGTGTGCTTCCTCGCTCCTCAGTCACTCTCCTGCCCACGCCCAGGGGAAGGCCCGTGAGGGCAGAGACTCTTCTGTTCCAATGCCCAGAATAGTATCTAATTAGGAGCAGGTAGTGTGCTCTTTTGGGACATCCATGCTCCCTTTTCTCATCTTTATTTCATCATTATCACATGGTATGTGTTCTTTTCCTTCCTTAGACATTTTGCAAAGCTTTGATCTTGCTGAGAAATAAGAATCTCATCAACCCATCGAGTTTGCTGGAACTCTTCTTTGAACTTCTGCGTTGCCATGATAAGCTTCTGCGAAAGGTGAGCAGCAAAATTGCTTTTTCCCCCTCTTTTATATTTTCATTTTTCCTTGCAGTGACGTTAAAACTTATAGATTGAATTCTTTTTTTCTTTTTTTAAAAGATTTATTTGTTTATTTATTTGACAGGCAGAGATCACAAGTAGGCAGAGAGGCAGGCAGAGAGAGAGGAGGAAGCAGGCTCCCCGCTGAGCAGGGAGCCTGATGTGGGGCTCGATCCCGGGCCCTGAGCATGACCCAAGCCAAAGGCAGAGGCTTTAACCCACTGAGCCACCCAGGCGCCCCTAAAACTTACAGATTGAGTTCTTAATACTTCACGTTGTTGGATGCAGTTAAGAATAATTGTAAGAGGAAAAGGTCAGTGCTTGTGTGCATACACGTGGTGCCGCCAGCTCACATTTACTGAGTGCTTGGTTGTTCCCGGCTGCCATTCAGAGCTTCTTAAATACGTGTTTACTCACAACATGAGACCGGGTTTATTATTACTGTTACTTTGTAAATGAAAAGGCTGAGGCAGAGGAGGTAGAGTAAGATGGCCAGAGTCACGGGCCATGTTCGTGGGGAGGCAGGAATATCAACCTGGGCACTATGGCTCCAGAACCCGTGCCTTTTCAATCGTACTGCACCGACGAGCTAAATCAGAGCACGGACTGGACACCGCTAACTCTAACAGCCCCCATCCTATCTCCAAACACTTCTTTTGTTATTAAGATTTCCCTGTGACTTCATATTTGCTTGTATAAGTAATACTAGGGCTGAAGGTTTGTGAAAGAAATTGAAGAAAGAAAAATTTAAGTTTGCATTTATTAAAAAATTTTATTCCAGGTATTAAGAGACTGCCACCATTTGATTTTAGCAATTGTATTTCTGGGCCTAACTGTGAGATAAAAATTGTCTATGGGAGCATATTTTGGGCACCTGTGGTATTGGTATGCCAGTTAGGAGCTAAGTAAATGGAGCAGTTTTCCTTTATAAAAATAACTTTATTGTGATATAATTCACATATGATTCATCTATTGGAAGTGTACAGTTCAGTGGTTTTTAGTATATTCACAGAGTTTGCACCCATCACTACAGTCAATTTTGGAGAATTTTTATCCCCCTCAAATATCCCATTCCCATTAGCATTCACTCCCCATTTCCCCCTCTTTCTCAGGCCTGGGTAAACCACTAATCTAGTTTTGTCTCTAGATTTGTCTGTCCCGGGTATTCCATATAAATGGAATCAGCAACATGTAGTATTTGTGTCTGGCTTCTTTCACTTAGCATCTTGCTTTCAGAATTCATCTGTGTTGTTGAGCGTGTCAGTACGCCTTCCTGTTTGCTGTTGGGTAGCACTCCGTCGTATAGGTGTACCACACTTTGTCTTTGCATCGGCTGGCGGACAGTTGGGTTGTTGCCACTTTTGGGCTATTACGGAGAATGCTGCTCTGAATGTTTGTGTGAAAATACATTTCATTTTTCTTGGGATTGTTGGGTCATATGGTAACTCCTTGTTCAACCTTTTGAGGGCAACTTCCCTTTTGCATTTTTGCTGCTGCTTTGTGTTTTGTTTATGGTGCTTTATAATGAAAAGTAGGTAAAATTAAATTCTCCCACGCATTTACTTTTCTCCAAACTGAGCAAGGTTAGAAATGTTAGTTAAATGTGTGTGTTTTTGTTTCCTTTCCTTAGACTTTATACACACATATCGTCACCGATATCAAGAACATCAATGCAAAACACAAGAACAATAAAGTGAACATAGTAAGTACCCTTTTGTTGCCCATGTTCGCAGTATGCAACCGTTATACATATGTTATACATATTATATGTTACACATATTATACATTGTACATGTTATACCTATAATACAGGGTACATGTTATACCTATAATATAATATAATAATATTAAGTCTTCTTTCTCCTCTTTTTCTTAAGGTGTTGCAGAATTTCATGTACACCATGCTAAGAGACAGCAATGCAACTGCAGCGAAGATATCTTTGGATGTGATGATTGAGCTCTACAGAAGAAACATCTGGTAACGTATATGTGTGTCTCTCTTGAGAAGGAGACTCTCATTCATTTATAATTACTACAAAGTACACAGACAAATATTTTTCTTGATCTCTGTCACAGATTACGTTGGAAATTTTTAAAAAACAGCAATCCAAATAACTAATAACGTCAGCAACCGTTTCTTGAGCCGCCTACGCCTCATATGATCTCTTTCAGCCTTCAGAACAACACAATGCAGCTTATCTGGGGTTATCCCCATTTTGTAGGTGACAAAACTAAAGTCCATGGAGTGTGAGCTTAGTAGTTAGGCAAGGGCAGAGCTGAACTTCAGACCCAGATGTCAGACTGCGAAATCTGTGCTCTTTCTACTCTGCCCCTCTGAGGATTTTCAAGTCCGTTAATCCCATGTATGTAAATTATCAGGCTCTGCAAACTTTGATTTATTGATACATTGCTCCCAATTCATGTTTTTTTTACTATAAAAGTAATATTCATTGCAACAAAAAATTAGGAGAAGCTAGAAAGTTTTTAAATCTTTTTTGATAGTTTCATCACCCAGAGGTGATCACTGTTTATACTTATGATATTTTTCTCCTGTTTTTTTCTTTACTGTGGATTTTTTTTTAAAGATTTATTTATTTATGGGGCTCCTGTCAGTTGTTAAATGTCTGCCTTCAGCTCTGGTCATGATCCCAGGGTCGTTGGATCAAGCCCAGCATCGGGCTTTCTACTAGGCGGAAAGCCTGCTTCTCCCTCTCCCACCGCCCTTGTTTGTGTTTCCTCTCTTGCTGTGTCTCTTTCTGTCAAATAAATAAATAAAATCTTCAAAAAATAAAAGATTTATTTATTATACAAAGAGAGAGCGTATGCACACACAAGCAGGGGGAGGGTGAGGACAGAGGAGAGGGAGAGAAATCCTTAAGCAGACTCCTGTTGAATGCGGAGCCTCACATGGGGCTAGATTCCAAGACCCTAAGGTCATGGCCTGCTGAAATCAAGAGCCGGCCACTTAGCCAGCTGAGCCACCCAGATGCCCCCTTTAACATGTGAATTTTTAGGTACGGTTAGATTTTGCAGTACTATTAAGTTTTTATTCATTTTTTTGTTTCTCTTATCTTGACTATGTTCCTGTGTCATTAAAAATTTTTCAAAACAACCCGTACTAAATGGCTGCAAAATTTTCTGACATAAGACTGGGTTAAGGTTTAATTAAATGTTTACCTATGGTTGACAATTTAGCAATCCATGCCTTTTTTTTTCCTATGACTGTTTATTTTTTGCAACCCACAACTTTTTTTTATTTTTATTTTATTTTATTTGTTTTAAGATTTTATTTATTTATTTGACAGACAGAGATCACAAGTAGGCAGAGAAGCGGGCAGAGAGAGAGGAGAAAACAGGCTCCCACGAAACAGAGAGCCCCATGCAGGGGGCTGATTCCAGAACCCTGGGATCATACCTGAGCTGAAGGCAGAGGCTTTAACCCACTGAGCCACCCAGGCGCCCCAACCCACAGCGTTTTAAACTGTGGAGTCTAACACGCAGGAATACATATCGTCTGTTTTGTGCCATTGTCAATGCTTTGCAATGCAAGAGAATGAAAATTTACTTGGAAAACACTCATATATGTCTTACCCCAGGAATGATGCCAAAACGGTCAATGTGATCACAACTGCATGCTTCTCCAAGGTCACCAAGGTGAGCGTCTGCAGGGCTGTGTGAAGGCCGTGAGCAGCAGGAGACGGGCATGGGAGGAAGAGGTGCCGTATGGGCACGCAGTTCGCGTTTGGTCGTGCTGCTCCCTTTGTGTTTAGGCTGCTTCCCTGGGTCGTCTGTGCTTTAGAGGAGGCAAACGAAGTTAGGAGTTTTTTAAATGCTTTGTGGTAAACGATAGCCTTAGTGTTTGTTTTCTCCTATAATTCTTGACTGTTCCTTTGGGCCTGGGCACAGCTGAAAGAAATTTAAGAACATGTTTGACTTTTTGTTAGAAAGGCTACAGTGTCACTTTTTGGGGTAGAGGCAGGGATATAGAAATTCCTGGTAGTCTACTTAAAGGGTAACTGCATAGAGCCTGGCTGTTCTTATCTAAATATATCTTTTTAAAATTATATATACTTTTGGGACAAATAATGTTATAACAACATTATGTTTTAATTGAGAAAAATGGGCCCAAATCCCATCAGTCTGATTTTGTTCCTTCAGATCCTAGTTCTGTGCGAGAATAATGCATACACGAAAGTATTTATTCTTTGTTATAAGCTGGGGTGACTAATTGACTTTGTTCTGATTGGTCTTTAGATATTAGTTGCTGCTTTGACATTTTTCCTTGGGAAAGATGAAGAGGAGAAGCAGGACAGCGACTCAGAATCTGAGGTTATACGTTCAACCATAGATGCTTCTGAGCTTGACCGTAGTCTATCAGATTTCATTGGTGCTCTCAGTACAGATTATAAAATCTGTGACTGCTCAAGTTAGAAAGACGCTTACATATTACCTTTATCTTTTATTGTGTTCTGCCATGCTGAGATTTCATTCTATTTAGAATTTGTCACTTACATTCACTAAGATCGGTTAAAGAACTAATTGGATTCATTTAGCCTTGTTCTTAGTTCAAAAGCTATACCTCTAACTCATATAAACTTAGAATGAAAATTGCTGCCAGTGTATTTTTTGAGATGATGTCAGTATCATAGGGTATTTAGAGAAGGAGAGGAATAATATCATGGCATCTTTTTAAAAGGCAAAAATGAAGATATATGTCATGAAATTTTCTTTATTAAAAAATATTTTTTAGTCAAATCAAAAAATTCTAAGAAAAAATATCCTTTCTCATATTAGCATTGTGGTAACAGTACGAGACAATGTAATAAGCTCTTTTAACTCATTTTGTTATTAAATAATGTATGAATAATATATTCTTATTGTAAAAAAAATTACAGATACTATAGGTAAAAGTTTTCTTGATCCTGTCTTATTCGTACTTACCTGTTTTATCTCACAGATAACCATTTTATTTCCCATGCATTTTTGTGTGTATATGTATATTAGATCTTTGAAATATATATAAATAATATGTGCGTTAGTCTGCAACCTGCTTTCTTTGTGTTGTATGTATAGATATACCAATGCATTTAGTACATGCAGATCTACCTCATTCTTTTAACCTCCACATATTCCAGAATATGAATGTCTTATAGCTTTCGCATTTTCCTAATGATAGTGTTTCCAGTTTCTTTTTTCAAATAAAAATGAAGTTGTAGTGTATACTTGGGTAAGAATTAAAAGCAGAATATAAAAACAAAAATCAGTGTTTAGTGACAATCTTTATATGTACCTGTTTGGACACATAGGCAAATCTTTTTTATTGAATTTTAAGTCATGCTCATTTTTGATAGCAGTTGCAGAGTATAAATGCAAAGAAGTCTCTGAAAGCCTTACTGTTTGCTTCTATGCAGATTTTCCTTGTTTACAAAGTAGTTTCTTCTTCAGGATGAAGGACCAACAGCTAGAGACGTTCTAGTGCAATATGCCACAGGGAAGAAAAGCTCCAAACACAAGAAAAGGCTGGAAAAGGCTATGAAAGTACTCAAGGTGAGACTTGAACCTGGCCAATGAGGTAGGAATCATTAGACTATAGAATATGGGGTTTTTTAGCAAAAGCTCTTAAGAATTTGAAATAAATAGCATTTTCAAGAAACTTAGAAATGTGTGATGAATTTTTAAGTACTGGTTTTTGAGATGATGAAATGTTTCAGCTCTAGCAAAATCTGTGACTTGAGTAAATTTGATTAAACTCACTTTTCACTTGTGATCAAGATGGCCTATATTAGGATGTTTTTGCTAGGTTTGTCTTCTCAGAAGAGTATACCAATGAACTACCTTTTATATTTTATAATGGTTAGTCTGAAAACTCATTAATTTAGCCCTTCTTTGTCTCTAAATGTTTATATTTCTAAGTTCTTTTAAGTCTCACAGGTGGAGATTATGCTGGAATGCTGGAACATTTCTGAGGTTTAATGTAAAAAGACAAAAACCACCTTTAGTTCTAGTTGAAAGAAAGTTTTTGAAACAAATTTGTTGTAGGTTCCCCTCCTGCAATAGTGTGGGGTAATGTACATGTTCTTCTTCTCATTTTATTTCAGAAACAAAAAAAGAAGAAGAAACCAGAGGTGTTTAACTTTTCAGCTATTCATCTGATTCATGATCCCCAAGGTATTGTAATTATGACTTGCCAAGTTCCTTTCTGGCCTTTTCTCTGGCTGTTACCAAGGAATATAAGCTCCCTGGCACTTAATAAACAGTAATTGTTGTTACCAGTTGGTTGTAGCCTGGGGAATTATGTTCTAAAGTTGTAATTCCCAGTCCACAGCAGAAGAAGAATGTGGAAGAAGAGTTCTTTGTGTCTTTAACGAACAGTCGTGGTAGGACATTGTTCTTGACTCAACCAAAACGTGATAACCTCTTGTCGGGGCAGATTCTGCTTTAGTAAGTCTAGGATGGGGCCTGAGGTACTGTATCTCTAACAAGCTACCAGGTAGACCAGCTACCGCTGGTCTGTGGACCCCACTTTGGGAAGCAACGCTCTGAGAACTGTTAAGTGGACTCTTATCAGTCAGTCAAGATGTGGATGCTCAAAATCTTGGGGATCCTTCAGACTTAACTTCGGGCACCAGTTAAAGTCCATTCACCTGCGCGTGAATCTTTTCACCTTCTGTGATGCTGCTGTTCGTAACCGTCCTGGTTCAGCAGAGTGATTTCAGGCACAGTCACTGATCTGCCACACTCACTCACACTCACTACCACAGTCACTGATCTAACAACTGCCTCTCTCTACACCTGTCAGATAAGGCTGTACAGACCGTGGACTCACAGTGTACTTCTCCGATCTTCTGCTTTCCAGATTTTGCAGAAAAACTGCTAAAGCAGCTAGAGAGCTCTACGGAGAGGTTTGAGGTGAAAATGATGCTCATGAACCTCATCTCCAGATTGGTGGGAATTCACGAGGTTTGAATTGCATTACGTTTCTCATTTTGGTGAGGATATTAGAAATAGAATTATTCCTGGTGGAAGGAAAGCCACTAAGGTAGAACAGCGGCTTAATTTTATCCCTCAAAACCATTTAAACCCATACAATGTAGAGAAGAATAAAATCTTCCAGTCAGAAAATAGCAATTTTTATCACTTTGTTTTCTTATTAGTAAATATGGATCTTAAATTCTACATGTATTTTTATGGACAGGCTATTTTGTGTTCTGATTTTCTACTTTATTTGATCGACATGTACGTTTTTCTGAGCCATCATAACCCATGTATTTTTATCAACTATTACTCCATTTTGCAGTTTCTTTATCCCTTTATAGCTTTACTGACTTCCAGACCACTCTGGTGGGAGATTTTCAGTGTTCGCAAACCTGAATTCTCTGCTCATTTATTTCATGTTGAGTTACATTGTAGGAGCTCCGTGGTGGTATTTTGTGTACATACATACGCATATCTGTGTGGTGTGTACATTCGGAAACTTCACACATACTCACAGGCCAACAGCTATTGTAGAAAATGAGATTTCTGGAAAGTTAGGCCATGATGAAATGGCATTGAAGTTGTTCCCTATCATCTCACTCTTGAGATTTGCTGCTGTGTACATCACTGAATGTGTTCCCTTCTTCAGAATGTTTTTTTAAAATTTATTTTTTAAAGCTTTTAAAATTTATTTACTTTTATGTAATCACACCCAACATGGGGCTTGAACTCGTGACCCTGAGATCAGGAGTTGCACACTCTTGCAACTGAGCCAGCCAGGCACCCCCTTCGAAAAGTTTATTCAAAGAAGAAAAGTAAAACAGCCTTATTTGTTGAAAATCTAGCAGTGTCCACATATATTCAGTTAAAAATGAAAGTATATGTGAGTGAAAGCCCTTGTTCTCTTTTTCTAAGAAAAACTTAACATCTTAATGAATAAAATGCCTTTTCTCCATGAGCTGTAGTCCTACAACAGGATTACCAGGTGAATTTATGTTTTATTTGTGCAGAAATTTCATGTCAGGCCTGAATTTGAGCTTCATAGGAAAGCAGAAGCAATTCTGCTTCTGTAATTTAAGCATGATTTGACAGAAACGATACTGGATTTCACAACTGACTACAGCTGAGCATCCGTCTTTACACTGAATCTACGTCTTCCTTATTACTGGTCTGGTCCCGGTTTTGCTTTGTGGCTAAATAGAAAAAAAACAACTTCTTCTGACATGGTGAACTTTAAGTAAGACAAGTCCCTTTCCAAAGTTTCTCTCCTTGTCGGTAAAGATTACAGCTGCTTTGGTGAACATTTTGTAATGTATGGTAATGTCAAATCACGATGCTGTATGTCAACTACCGTTTTTAAACTACAGTTGCTTTAGTAACTAGACTCTGTCGCCTTTATTTAGGTGGACACCAGACTGCTAGTGTCTTCTCTGTAAAATACAGAGCTCAGAGTAGGGTTGAGCTAAATAGTGAGCTTCCTCCAGTGTGATTGGACTGGTTTCCAGTAATAAAATGAGAACCGTGGGGTTTGGGTGATTAAATTATACCACGTGCTATTCAGGCTCGAGTTACTATTTTATCCCTTGCTTTGGAGCCTTAATATCATTGCTGTTCCTTCCTATAATCCTCTTTATCTTTGAAGACTTAAAAAAGTTAGTTCTGCAGCCACACCAATTTTAAAAGCAGAAGAATGTTACATTTTGGTTGCCTTTTTTCCTTCTGGTTTATTGTGCATGTACTTCTTCCTTGACATAATGAGGAGAGCAGCAACATGCCCTCCCTTTCCTTGGGTAACACAGTACATTGGATCGTGAATACTTGTTGAGAAAAAACAAAAATAAAAAATGATCCCTAGTTAGTTGAGGTTGGTGATAAAATTGCGTTAGGGAAAAATAAAACTCTAGAGCATCAGTTACATAAATATTAAAGATTATGCTTCTTTCCACAGCTTTTTCTCTTCAATTTCTACCCCTTTCTGCAAAGGTTTCTGCAGCCCCACCAAAGAGGTAAGCTTCCCACTTGCCATGTTCCTTTGCTAACCTTGGGTTGGAATAACTACCCATGCCTTTTGTTTTGGAATTATTAAAGGCAAGAGTTAAGAGTAAAATGTGTTCTGTTTAAGAAAAGGGGAGGGAAACCCTTTTGTTTTCTTTACCCCCGTCTGCCACGGGTTAATTGTTCTGCTTATCAACTTAAGAAACAGTTATTTTTAGAAGACAAAACACTGGATTCTCAAAGCAAGTCTTTTTGTAATATTTTAAACAGGTAGAAAGTTCTAAACAATAAATCTGACCTACTGTAACTGTAATAGATACCAGAATTTTGTTACCTTATCATTGTCCGCACATGTATTCTCAGTGAAAAACAACATAAGGGCAGGAAAGAAGAGATGGTCGCTTTTGCCTTTGACCTTGAACCAAGATAGAAAGGAAGCCAGCATTTGTTGGACATCTGACATGAGCCAGGTGCTGTGCTAAGTGCTCTGCTTAATCATCTCATCAGATCCTCGCTTCAGTCCTGTGAGGTGTAGAAATAAAAAGACCAGGGTCCCTCGGCAAATAAATGGCAAATTGGGATTCACCTCACTTCTCCCTTTTGCCGGAGGTCTTGTTCCTAATATACACTGCCCCTTTGAAGGGAGAGCATGCGTATATATTTATGTTTTTAGTTACTCATTTATTTAGTGATTTCTAGGCTGGACATTGAGTTAGTCGCTAAGAATTCCACGGAGAACATAAAGGATGTCCTCACCTCCGTAGAGCTTACAATGTGGAGGGAGATCCGGAGAGTGCTGTGTGTAAAATGTCTACACGAAGATAAGTATTTTGAGGAAAAGGGAAGAAAAAAGACAGTACAGAGTGCTGGGGCAGGTTTTAGGTTAGAATATATCAGGAAAGGCATTTCGAAACGGCAGCGACTGAGCAGGGACCTGAGGGAAGCGAGGTGTGAGCCATGCAGGGCTCTGGGCTGGGGGTTCCGGCTGGAGTGAAGCAGCCGTAGCGTCTAAGGCGAGAACGTCCTTGCTGTGTTTAGTAATAGTCCTGAGAGGCAGAGCAGTAAACCAACTGTGATCTTTCTGCTCTCTTACATTTCTAGAAGTAACAAAGATCCTTCTGTATGCTGCCCAGGCATCTCATCACTTAGTACCCCCCGAGGTGAGAACTCTTACCCTTACTTCTGTCTCCTCGCCATGCCACTGCAAACTGTCTCATGGCGGCTTTCCCCACAGGGCTGGTTTTTCTTCGGAAGAAAAGTGTCTCTTCTGGAAGAGACACTAACTCTTAAAGAGATGGACATACAAGTTTAGTTATAGAAACTGAAAAAAAGAATTTTTCTGTAGAAAAGTAAAGTTCATTTTAGAAAAGTTGTTGAGAATTCTGACTTTAATTGCTATATCTTTTGTCAGAGAATATCAGTAAATTAAAAAAGAGTACCAGCAAACTTATTTATAGTAATTATTTTTCAACGCTGATAATTCCTTTCTTTGATTAAAATAGCATTGGAGGGGCACCTAGGTGGCTCAGTTGGTTAAACATCCAACTCTTGATCTCAGCTCAGGGCTTGACCCTCAGGCTCATGAGTTCAAACCCTGTCTTGGGCTCCATGCTGGGTATAGGGCCTACTTAAAAATAAATAAAATAGAATAAAATAAAGCAAAATCATTGGGTTGTCCTGAGTCAAAGCAACTGTTTAAATCCAACTTGAAAAATAATATTAATAGAGAGCAGAATTTAAGGATAGCCAGGAAGACTGCTACCCAAAGTATTTTTTTTTTTTAATATTTTATTTATTTGACAGAGAGAAATCACAACTAGGCAGAGAGAGAGGAGGAAGCAGGCTCCTTGTGGAGCAGAGAGCCGGACGTGGGGCTCAATCCCAGGACCCTGGGATCATGACCTGAGCTGAAGGCAGAGGCTTTAACCCGCTGAGCCACCCAGGCGCCCCTACCCAAAGTATTTTTATCTGTCTTTCTCAGTCTTGATTCCTTCCAACTCCCAGACTGAGGATGGAAGACTGTTTTACGTGAATGGTCTATTGTCCCTTCATCCTCACGTTTGAGTAGATAGACGCATTTCATCAGCACTCATCTCTTTTCTTTTATTCCCAATTCAGATCATTCAGTCAGTGCTCATGACTGTGGCCAACAATTTTGTCACCGACAAGAACTCTGGGGAGGTCATGACAGTAGGGTATGTAGAATGTACCTGGAGGCAGAGGACATGTTTTTAATGGACTATTGACCCTGGAAGTCCCCAATTTATATACCTTTTGATTTAGTCTTTTTAGGAAACCTTAGATTGAACCATCTGAGACTGATGTTTGGGCTTTTTAAATTCATTTTCCTTTTCTAGAATCAATGCTATAAAAGAGATAACAGCTCGATGTCCTCTAGCCATGACTGAAGAACTTCTCCAAGACCTGGCTCAGTATAAAACACACAGAGATAAGAGTAAGATGCCTGTTTTTCTCCATACATCAAAGAATATCAACTGACTCTTCTTTCTCAATAGACTCTCTGCTCTGGAGTTCCTAATGAAAGGGGTTATTTTACAGATGTGATGATGTCTGCTAGAACTTTGATTCAGCTCTTCCGAACACTGAATCCCAAGATGTTGCAGAAGAAATTCCGGGTGAGTGAGACATGCATATGTTGATCAAAGGTTACAGTCTGAGAAGGTGAGACTAGCTTCGTACAGTGTGAGTTTTAGTGTTTCTGGAGCTTCCACTATGAGTTCTGGTCATTTTATTCTCAGAACACAATTGAATTAAATCTCGTCGCTTTAACTGTTCCGTAGTCGGCACACACGCTCTTTAATGCTGACGGAGTCTTACAGACCCATCAGGCTGTTTGCTCTTGAAAGCCTGTGACACATTAACAGATGAGAATTCCAGAGATGAGTCAGTAACTGATGCCAGTATTGAACAGGCTGTTCCTCAGCCAGGTAGGACCTCTTGGGAAGCGGGAAGGAAGAGAAATGTGTGTGTGAAACAGAAAGCTGGCGATCTCAAGACTTGAGAACTGGAGTAGTTGTTCTCTGCTCACTGCCAGTTTCCGGGTCATACCAGAGGAGAGCAAGGAAGTAGGAGGCAGAGTCCCCACGGAGGGATTTACTTTGCCCCAAGGCATAAGTGGACTGTTTTTGTCGTTCGATTACTTCCATTGTTCATGATTCTCCGTTCTACATCATCATCATCATCTTAAACTCCCTCTTTTGGAGGCTTAAACTCCCGACCCTAATCTATACCTGGGCTGGGATCAAGAGTGTATGCTTCACTGACTGGGCTACCCAGGGGCCCTAAGAATCCTTTTCATGAATAATGCCATCCAAGAACCTTATTAAAAACCTTATTTTAAAACACCAAACCCTTAATTTAGGGGGTGGGGGAGGTGACTGCGGGCTCAGTCAGTTAAGCATCCAGCGCTTAATGCTCATGCTTGGACTCCGTGCTCCTCAGGGAATCTGCTTGACGTTGTCTCCCTCTGCCTCTGCCCCCATGAGCACGAGCACACGCACTCTGTCTCTATCTCAAATAAATAAATCTTCAAAACAATGTTCTTTCCCTTAGGGGAAGCCTACAGAGGCCTCCCTAGAAGCAAGAGTGCAAGAATATGGAGAATTGGATGCTAAAGATTACATTCCAGGAGCAGAAGTTCTAGAAGTTGAAAAAGGAGAGGATGCTGAAAACGATGAAGGTTCGTTTTCATTTCACCATTATTGGAGATAAAATCACTCCTATACTGTACTGACCTTGAAATCTTTATGGTGACTGGACGTTCATTGAACAGATAGTTACAGAGCAAGGACTATGTGCCGAGCACTGTTAACAGGCTCTGGGGATCAAAATGAGCATGGTTCCTGCTCTTAGGGAACTTGCATTGTAGTGTAGAGGTCATGGCCTCAGGACGGCTGCCCCTTATATAGAGCATGCGGGGCCTTTGGGAAAAATAATAGTTGTTTGTTGCCTAGAAAAAATGATGAGGATTAGTCCTGAGCCGCCCCCCAAGATGCTCCTTGTTGAAGGAGAACACTTGTTGAACATTATTGAATGCTTGAGATAACTCCGTTCTGCTTTCCAGTATTAGCCTTTATTCCTTGATTACTAGAGTCCTGTCTTCTTATATTAACTCATTAATTGAATCAGCAAAGTGTTGTAAAGCATTACCTGTGAGCCAGCCACTGTCGGTGAAAGGTGAGTGGTGTCCTGTCCTTGAAGACCTTTCCTAAATAGCTCAGCAATAAAATGTTACCAGGATTTATGATTGAAATGGAGCCTAAGGGCAAGAGAGAAGTCAGGTCTACCTCAGAAGTTCAAAAAAGGTCTCAAAGAGGGGCATCTGGGTGTCTCAGTGAGTTAAGCATCTGACTCTTGGTTTTAGCTCAGGTCATGATCTCAGGGTCCTGGCATTGAGGCCTGTGTCAGGCTCCCCAGTCAGCGGGGCAGCTCCTTGAATCCCTCTCTGCATCTACACCTGCTCGAGTGGCCTGCGTGCTATCTCAAATAAATACATTTTTTTAAAAAAACTCAAAGATGCTGACCCATGAGGTATAGCTTGACTAATAAGTATGGGATGATAGAACAGTGTAGATTTTCCAGGCAAACTGAGCAAAGCCCTGAAGGATATAAGAAACTGTTACAGTGGGGGCGCCTGGGTGGCTCAGTGGGTTAAAGCCTCTGCCTTAGGCTCAGGTCATGATCTCAGGGTCCTGGGATCGAGCCCCACATCGGGCTCTCTGCTCAGCAGGGAGCCTGCTTCCCCTCTCTCTCTCTGCCTACTTGTGATCTCTCTCTCTCTGTCAAATAAATGAATAAGATCTTTTTTAAAAGAAAGAAAGAAACCATTACAGTGTGCGATACAGGGTGGAACGTAGCAAGCGACCAGACTGGAGCGAGAGCTGAGGCCTCCGCAGGAGTGGTTGTGTATAGAAAAGCTGAACCACTTCCTTGTGGGGAACAACTGAAAAATTGCAAGTGTCTGTGATTTCGAAAGCTTATTGTGCCGTGACTCCAGTAAGAACTAATTCCTCCTCATTGAGGTATCTACAAGGTCCTTCCATATCCAGAATCTTCGACTTCCGTTCTCTGAATGACTGTTTCTAATGAGTTTCTTAAAAAATGTATAAATGTGCTTAGACAAGTTGTCAGACCCTTGCTGTGTGGCCAAGAGAAATGACTGGTTGCTGTTTTGATGGAAAGAATATTGGCTCTAGATTCAGACCTGATTTTTGTGATTTCCCCGTACGGCCACATTTTCTAGCAGTGTGGCTTGGGGTAGGTATCTTAACTTACAGGGTCTCTTCCTCTTCTGTTGAGTCCTGAGAGTTTAAAAAAGTGATTATAAGGTTTTAGCGCATGGTAGATACATGGTCAATGCTTATTTCCCGTTCTATAAATTAGTGAAATGGATGTGGTTTATTTAACAGTACATTGTCCAAGTCTTGGTCAGTAGAGCTCCATTGACGCTGACCTTACTTTTGCTTAATTTGTTGAGACTTACCGTGAGTACCACCCAAAGTGACGGTACTAACAATGTCTTGTGTGTCGCACAGACGGATGGGAAAGTACCAGTCTCAGTGAGGAGGCAGATGCCGACGGCGAGTGGGTTGATGTGCTCCACTCTTCTGACGAAGAACAGCAAGAAATAGTAAGTCCTGAAATGTCCTTGTACAGGGCCTCACTCTGATGTTTCTTGAGACCTGCTTTGCGCTGGGCGGGGCGGCGGGGGAGGACTGCGCTCTCACTTGAGCTCGTAGCTCTTTAAACCTCTGTTGTGTGCTTGCAAGTCCCAGAAGCTCCACAGCATGCCCATGGAGGAGCGGAAAGCCAAAGCTGCAGCCGTTAGCACCAGCCGAGTTTTAACTCAGGAAGACTTCCAGAAAATCCGCATGGCCCAAATGAGGAAGGAACTCGATGCTGCCCCGGGGAAAGCCCAAAAGAGGAAATACGTGGAAATTGATAGTGATGAGGAATCCAGGTAAAACAGCCCATCCCCGGGGCTGCTTCAGTCCGCTCCTGTGCTGGTGAGCGTATCAGGAGAAGGGCCCCTGCCCTGGTTTCAGACGATACTTGTCCTTCACCGCAGGGGCGAGTTGCTTTCTCTTCGGGACATTGAACGCCTTCATAAGAAACCGAAGTCTGACAAGGAGACACGGCTAGCAACGGCCATGGTAAGGGAAGTACCGTTTCAGTCCCTGGTTCTTCAAACAAAAAGCAAATAAGGTGAAAAAGGAAATAAAACGAAGAGCAGTATTTTATTCTGATGTTTTAAATAAAGGTGTAAATAGCGTAGAAGAAAATGCACAGGCGTTAGGTGTTCTGTTAGATGAGTCTTAACAACTAGATAGAAGGAAACCACCAATCCAGAGCAAGATGTAGAACACAGAAAGGCCCTACACCTATGCTGGTATCTGGGAGGCTCGTGCCTTTATCCAAGCTATTAGGAAAGCAGGGGGATGTTTATCGTCATTAAAGAAAAGCCTCCGGCAGGTGCCATCCCCATATCTGGTTGTACATCTCCAGCCTCTCCAACCTCCTATCTTGCCATCTCTGGTTTCTACACCTTATTTGTCCTGGGCACATCCCATGCTGGTTCCACATCACCCTCTGCATTCCATTTGTACTGGAACCTGTTCAGATGAATTTAAAAATCCATTCCTTCTCCGCCTTCTCATTTTCTGTCCGTCCTTCCTGAAAATCTCTATCCTTCCCCTCCTTTCTCCCACCGTGCATGCCTTCATCCTGCCAAAAACAGCTCATCTGGTCTCCCTTTCGAGGAAGCTCCTCTGATCTGACTGGCTGAATTATGCCCTTTTCTTCCTCTGAGCTCCCTTGCCCCATTTCAGTGTACTGTGCTGATTTCTCCCCCGGAGCGAGTTACTGGGGAACAGGGACTGAGTTCCATCCTCTTTTTGTCCTTGGCGTCCGGTAGAGGGCCTGGCATAGCGGAGACGCATCTGTGGGGGAGGTGACCCTTCAAGTGTTCTTATGTGTGTGCTGATAGGCCGGAAAGACAGACCGAAAAGAATTCGTGAGGAAGAAAACCAAAATGAACCCATTTTCCAGTTCCACAAATAAAGAGAAGAAAAAACAGAAGAATTTTATGATGATGCGATACAGCCATAATGTCCGGTCAAAGACCAAGCGTTCCTTCCGAGAAAAGCAGGTGAGTTCAGTGCAGCTTGATTGGTTAGAGTGCTGTGGTCGCTTTGAGACCGCTTTACTCTTGAGGCAGTTGTGCCTTTAGGACCCTGTGTTACCTGTGTCTTGGGGTTAATGGGGAGCGTTATTGGAGAGCATGGAGAGTGGTCAGGACATGTAAATCCTACACCTGACTGGGTCGAGATTCACCTGTGGGACCAAAGGGGAGTCCATTTTCTTCCTCCATAATGAAAGGAGTGGAGGCTGGACGGTCCGTCAGCCCTATGCTAACATTCTCGACACCGATCCTTCCTGATGTGCCCTTCTGCAAAGCTTTGCTGTTGACAGGTCTTAGGGATTTCGTTTTATCCATGCACAGGCTTTGCTGTGTAACCCTGTGCTGCCCAGCTGGCTTATTTAGTAATCCATTATAATAAAACAGAGTCATGTTTTCATACCTTTCTCCCCGGGGAATGTACCAGAGCATTTCTAAATGTATTCCGAAGGATTGCCAGGAAACCAAGTCAAGAGCAAACCAGTGTTCCTAGATCGTTAGCCAAGGAGGAGTCTGCCAGGCCAGAAAGTTAATGGCCCGATGTCCAGGGCAGTGTTCCATCTGTAGGGGCACCACGTGAGTATTAACTAAATTTAAGGTGCCATTTAAAATCCACCTGGGGCTCCTGGGTGGCTCAGCCAGTTAAGTGTCTGCCTTTGGCCCAGGTCAGGATCCCAGTGGCCTAGGATCAAGCCCTGTGTCTGGCTCCCTGCTCAGTGGGGAGTCTGCTTGTCCCCCTCCCTCTGCTGCTCCTCCTGCTTGGGCTCTATCTCTGTCAAAGAAATAAAATACTTAAAAAATAAAATCTATCTGCTTACTTCATTTCTCTGGTTCTAAACTATGTCCAGCAACATCATGTAAATAATACAGTGACAGCATTTCGAAGAGAGATTGTTAAAATTGAGATGTAAAGAGAGGTACCCTTTCGGATTTTAAATACCTGAGTTGTGGGGTGCCGGGGGCTCGCTCAGTTAGGCATCTGACTCTGGATCTCGAGGCCGTGAGATGGAGCTCACGTGCTCAGCGGGAAGTCTGCTTGGATTCTCCTCTCTCTGCCCCTTCCTCCTGCTCTCCCTCTCCCTCTCTCTAAGTAAACAAATCTGAATAAATCAATACCTGAACTTTGCCAATTCAATTTAAGTTCATAGTTGAATCGACTCAGTCTGTTCACTTGTCCTGCAGCAGACCTTTGTCGGATGGTGGGGTTGAGGAACCGTAACCACTGAGTTTTAGCGTGGTTTGTTCCTTCCTTTATTACGAAGTTTTTGTGACCAGGGGTGTTCCCTGACTCCCAACTTCTCTGTTGTTTCTCTGGCGTGATACGGAAGCCTCGCTTTGTTCCTGGCCAGCACCTCTTGAGTTATGAGGTGAAAGGGTTTTTTATTTAAAAGGAAGAATTCACGGAACATCAGACTTGTTGGTTCAAGAATGTCTTTCCTCTGTTCTCCAGTTTCTTTGTCATTTAGAA
Source organism: Meles meles (assembly GCF_922984935.1). Taxonomy (NCBI): domain Eukaryota; kingdom Metazoa; phylum Chordata; class Mammalia; order Carnivora; family Mustelidae; genus Meles; species Meles meles. The sequence goes on from NC_060067.1 coordinate 6,851,847, forward strand.
CCTTAAGAGTAGAATTTCTGTTTATGGATCCTTGCCCCATATTTTCTTCCAGGTCTCTTCATTATGAAACTTGACTGGGTTCCTGATTTTCTCTTATTCTCTTCTTCACTCTAGACCAGCCCTTTTCAATAGAAATTCTATACAAACTGCATGAGTAATTTTTAAAATAAAAAGTGAAAGAGGTGAAATTAATTTTAGTAATATATCTTATTTAACCCAATATATCTAAAATAGTATCGTTTCAATATGTGATCAGTATAAAAGTTATGAGATACTGCACCTTCTTGTTTTTGAACTAACTGAAAGCCAGTGTGTGCTTTACCCGCGTGGCACATCTCGGTTTGGACTCACCGTTTTTCAAATGGCCAACAGTGGCTGCTGGATTGGCAGTGCGACTTCCGAGCATCCCCCAAACTGACCCGTGATCCTAAAACAGAAAAACCCATCTCAGTCTACCTTTTATGTATTTCTTTTGCGACTCACATATTACACCTCTGACATTTATGGTCACCCAGCACGTGAACGCTTTGCCCCTACTCGAGCAATTTTCTGTAGTACTGGCAGGGTGGCCTACAATTCAGTGCTGACATTGTTTTCCTGGAGATAGTGTCAGATCCCACAGGCTCAGTGTCGTGAGAATGCACCTGCCACCTTCCCCGGCTCCCCTCCCCTCCCCTCCCCTCCCCGAACGAACACACGAACACACACACACACACACACACACACACGAACACACACACACACACACACACACACTCTCTCTCTCTCTCTCTCTCTCTCTCTCTCTTCAGAAACCAGTCGCAAGCCCAAGTGATAACCTGTGTTCCTGACCAGTTACCCACTCTTTGGGTTTGATTAATTTGCTACAGCTGCTTATGGGACTCAGAGCAATGGTTACTTAAGTTTACCAGTTTATTAAAGGATACAGATGAACAGCCAGGTGAAGAGAAGCATATGACAAGGTCTGGGAGGGTCCTGAATGCAGAACCTTCCGTCCGTGTGGACAGACGTGGGATACCTCACCCTCCCAGTGCAGATGTGTTCACTAACCTAGAAGCTCTCAGAGCCTCACACTGAAGGGGTTTTTTTTGTTTTTTTTTTTTTTTGACAGAGAGACAGACACAGCAAGAGAGGGAACACAAGTAGGGTGAGTGGGACAGGGAGAAACAGGCTTCCCGCTGCGCAGAGAGCCCGATGTGGGGCCCCATCCCAGGACCCTGGGATCATGACCTGAGCCTAAGGCAGAGGCTTTAACCCACTGAGCCACCCAGGCGCCACCACTGTAACAGTTTCTTAACAACCGACCCCCTTTCCAGGGACCCACCTGGTTGCCTCAGTACAAAAGATGCTCCTAGTGCTGTTATCACGTGGAATTTACAAGGATTTTGGGAGCCTTGTGTCAGGGACAGGGTCAAAGACAAATATTAAAAGGAGATACCCTTATCACTTAGGAAATTACTAGTTTTAGGAGCTCTGCGCCAGGAATCAGGGCCAGAGACCAGTATATATTTTCTATTACCTCACACACCTGAAGCATCCTCTGGAAAAATCACATTTCACACCCCTTCTAGCCCTCCGTGATATTTTGTTGTCCTAAATAAAAGGGTCTTCCATGGCTTGAAAGTGTACATGAGGTCTTTTTTTTTTTTTTAAGATGTATTTATTTATTTGACAGAGATCACAAGTAGGCAGAGAGGCAGTCAGAGAGAGAGAGAGAAGAGGAAGCAGGCTCCCTGCCGAGTGGAGAGCCTGACGTGGGGCTTGATCCCAGGACCCTGAGATCATGACCTGAGCCAAAGGCAGAGGCTTTAACCCACTGAGCCCCTCAGGTGCCCCTCGTGAGGTCTTGTTATACGTTTTTGGAGTATACTCACAGAATATGTGAAAAGGTGGGGTGTCTGGGTGGCTCAGTCAGTTAAGTGTCTGCCTTCGGCTCAGGTCATGATCCCAGGGTCCTGGGATTGAGCCCAGCATTGGCTCTCTGCTCCTGGGGGAGCCTGCTTCTCCCTTTCCCTCTGCCTGCCCTTCCCCCTGCTTGTGTGCGTCTGCTCTCTCTCTCTCTCAAATAAATAAATAATCTTAATTTTAAAAAAAGAATACGTGAAAAGGTGAGACTAGAAAAGGAAGGTAGAGCTTATGGCAGGGAGAGGAGGATCTTGCAGTGAGGCCTTGGGAAAGGTAAAGGAAGAGGAAGGAGAGTGTACAGGTTCCTTGTGCTCAGATGGTGGCAGCTCAAGGGGGAAGGGAACTGAGATGTTTATTACAAAGTTTAATGAGCAGAATTAAACCTATGTAACCTTTGGTTTTAACGTCGTTCTCTAACATACAGTTCTTACCCTGTGCCTCGACTGTTCTGAAGCTTTCCATTTTTTAACTAACTTAATCGGTGTCCAACAATATGAGTAGGTACTGTGATTTGATATTTTACAGATGACAAATTAAGACATGGATGAGTCTGAGAAATACCTCCTCCGCCATACAAATTAGGTTAAAATGAACTTAATTTTTCTACCTTAAGTGTCTACCCTTAGCTATTCTGCCTGTCTACAAAGACATACCAAGACCCAGGTATGAATAAAGGCAAGGAATCAATAACTTAATAACTTAATAATCATAAAATCCAAACTTATCCAATAACTTAAAAATCATAAAATTTTTTAAAATTTGAACATTTAGATAGGTAATTCCATCCCCCAAAATTCTTCAAAGCAAACAAATAAAAACATGTATCTGTATTGTTAAAATTCAAAAGCTAGGATTCTTAAAAAATTTCTAGGAATCAAAGAACAGTGCTTGGGAATTCATGGAATAGCATCCATCACACAGCGAAGACACATACTTACCTCAGGATGATTTGTTGATTTAGTGATTCTATTCTGGTATGCTGCCGTATAACCAAATTAGTATAACGGGGTACCTAAGAGTTCCCATGTTTAAATAATTTTTCTTATGTTCCAGCTGGCACTACGAGATGCACTTTTGAAAAAGAGAAAAAGAATGAAGTAACTTGCAAGCAAATTTTCCATCCCAAGAAGAATGCTACATTTGTATCATTATTTTGAAAATTAATCAAGGTGGTCTGTTTACATTAAAGAGTCCTAAAGTACTTTATTGTGAAAAACACAGTAAACTTGGCAGCTAAATGTTTTTGTTTTGGAGATGGGTAGTGGTGGGAATAACCGGTCGTGGTGTTGTAAAATCATTTTCAGTTAGCATTCATGCAAGGAAGAAAAATGTTGGGCGCCTGCTGACTGGCACTGTAGATACAAGAACGAATGAGCCATACCCCTCCCAGAAGGCACTCAGCCTGTTTGGGAAACGCGAGGGGGCAGATGTGTGTCGTACGTGTATCTGTAGTACAGTATAAATAGTTCTCTAATGGAGCTAGGTCTGTGCTTCCCTGGGGCCATAGAGGCCTCTGCAGGACTTGGGAGTTCACGGTTTTCTCTTTAAACGGGACAGTGTTACAAGAGTAAGGTTCTTACTTGTGTATAGCTTACCTGCTCAGAACAGGGCCCCGCTGTACAGGTCTTTCATAGCCAGTTAAGCCCTTTTTGTCCATCCAAGAAACGTAAGTATTTTTTTGAATGCGAGGTATAGGCTTTTTGGTTACGACCTTGCTTTTTAAATTGCCTTAAGGATAAACAGTAATCGCGGAGTGTCTTTAGTTCGTCATTTGGACCGCCATAGAGGAAAAGCAGTCAGATTGGTCTCCTCAGCCTGCTTCATGCTGTGGTATTTTCAGCCCACTGTTCGCTTTGTCTCAGTAAAAGCTTCCGAATCTCAGATAGGTCCTCTTGTGTGTCCTGACTGCTGTGCGGGTCTCCCTTCCCTTGGCGTGGCTGAGTAGACTTCAGGGGACACAGGGCCATGGTCAGCCTCTGTTTGCAAGTCATTGATTTGGAAATAGTGGGTGCCTTTGCCCCAGATTTCCTGGATCATATTGTGGTAGATGAGAAAAGTGTTTTCTGTTACTTTAGGGTAAAAGGCGGTTTTCTGCCTACCAGAATTAGAAAGTAGCTTCTAAAACTTCCCTTGTTCACTTTCTGTGTTCCATGTTGGTTTTACGTGAAACTTGACCTTCTGCAAAGATGCCTCAGATCACTGGACCTTCGTTGTGAAAATCTTTAAGTTCAGTGATTAAGTTGCACTGGCCGGGTGAGAGGAGTTCTCAGAGTGAACTTCAGCCGCTTCATTGTCTAACAGGAAGTGTCCCATGCAAATTTGATATTTCAGACCTGAAACTTCTCTTTCTCTCTCTTTCCTTTTTTTTTTTTTTGGTTTGTACTTTTGAGCTGGGTGTCTCCTGAGAGAGGTAAACAAAGTTGAAAATGGCATAGCCCCTGGGGTTCACAGCTTTGACGCATGACTTCTGATGGTACCTGGTAGTCTCACCCTTCCTTCGTCTACACCTTTGGACCCCACTCAGAGGCCAGGAGGCCAAAGTCTGCTCTGTGCTCGGACTCCTGTTCTACTGTGGCCTCACCCTGCTCTTAACTGAGGTTTATATGCAAGATTAAAAAAATAGCTAGTTGAAAGGTGAAAGTCTTAACTCATTTCTTTAATCACATAGTATCTTAATTCTGCTCGATGTCTTTTATTGTATAAATCTTCCCTTGAGAGTATGTTCTGTAAACCTGAAGATCAGATGCTCACAAGGTTGGATGCTGTCCGCAAAGGCAGAGTGATCTTTCAGGGTCAAAGAAGGTAAAAATACCTGAAGAGGTCATCAGGGTCTGAGCTTCAACTTTTCAGTCTCTGTTTTTCAGTCAGTCCGAAGTACGGATCCATTTCAGGGATGAACACCCATTACCAAGCTCAGCATGTATACAAAGTAAAGTATAAACCTAGAAATCTGGCCCATTTTGTATGTGACCCCAGCAAGTTCCACAGAAGGCAGAGTCTGTTCCCTGCTGTATCACTAGTGCTGGTTCAGTGCCCAGGAAGTTAGGGGCTTAGCAAATATTTGAATACATGACTTATTCCCTGTCCGTTCTCTCTCTGTAAATATAATACCACCTACCTCGCTGGTTGTTTTGAAAATTTTGAGAATGTTCTAAGCACTTACCATGGTATTTGCCGCAAAGTGAGCGTTCAGTAAATTTCTTATCAAAGATCAGATATCTGCTTTTATTTTTGTTTCATCTTTGTGAAATGAAACAACGATTATAGTGGTAACAGTTATTTGTTTTACCCCTCCTCCATTTGGGGGGCAGTAGTTTGAAATCCAAAAGCGTAACTGAATGCTCAACGCGTGCCACTGCTTGTGGCATAGGGCACAGTGACGGAGGCAGACGTCCAGAATGACCGTGTGACACAGGGCTGCTTCTGGAGCTATCCGAGAAGGCGTGGCGTAGGGCTGAGAGCGTCCTAAAAAGGGGGAGCAGCTGGCCAGAGAGTAAAACGGCCGTTTGCTAACAAACTGATGCTTGGGATGAGCAGGAGCGCAGTAGGAAGTATCCCTGAATCATAAAAGTTATGGTTTAAAAAGTGGTAGAATTTCTTAAAAGTTACTTATAAATTGTGTTTTCATTACCTCATATTCTAATTCTTTGAAAATGTATAATCTGTTTAAAGTGTCACATGACAACTCAGAATTAAATCAGAATGTTTAATTAGAATATTCTGTTCTTCACACTGTTGTAGATAAACGCATTTTATCTGTGTTTATCATTTACCACTTTTAATTTTTATTATTTATTATCATTTTATCACTGTGTTACCAAGAATAATACAGCTCTGCCAACTGACAGCCTTTTACTGTATAAAAATTAAAACTAGAAATTAACTACTGTTTATTTTTTAATAGATTTTATGAGACTTAAAAAAGATCTTGAAAATTAATAGAAACATAAGACACTGACAGACGCTTTTTCTCTTTTATAAGGAAATAAACTTTTCTCTCCTAGTCTAGTCTTTAGCTGGTACTTATTTAAAAATGCAGGTCAGAACAGAGCACAGCTAATTCCGTACTGTACCGGCTTATACGCCTTCACTGTTGCGTCGAACCAACTGTCCATCCAGCCTCACTGTGGAAATGGTTAAGTTACGTTTTATCCTCATGATGGAAGATTTTGAAGCCATAAAAGTGTTCACAATAGGAAATGCTTATTATAAAGGAAAAGAACAAACTAAAGTATTTATAGCATAATCAAACTACACGTTTAAAAAATGAATAATAAAGGCCCAAGAGGAAATACCCTGTTGTTTATTAAATGATACTGCTTAACTTGAATTTCAGTGATTGCTAGAGAGAGGGAGGTCGTTTCACATAGATTTTTGCCATTTTCTCTTTTTCACAGCTTTTTGTTTTTTGTTTTTTAAGTATTGATTTGCAGGAGATCTTTATATATTCTGGATACCAATTCTTAGTTACTTTTGCCACACGTATCTCCATGGATAGGCATCAAAGATAGCATCTTTGACAGACTAAGTTCCCGTATATACTTTTGGTCCGGGAATTTTCAAAACCAGTCCTGGATCCTTTTTTAAAAATGAACTCCTTTTTTTTTTTTTAATTTTTAGGATATTTATTTCTTTCAGGAAGAGCGGGGGTGGGGTGGGCAGAGGGAGAGCAAATCCTGAAGCAGACTTCCCCTGAGTGCAGTGCCCAATGCAGGGTTCTGTCCCAGGACCATGGGATCATGACCTGAGCTGAAACCAAGCGTGGACTGCTCAACCGACGGAGCCACCCTGGTGCCCCTGAATAGACTAATTTTTTTTTTTTTTTAGAGCGGTTTTAGGATCACAGCAAAGCTGAGTGCACCAGAGGGATCCATTTGTTGCAGTTAATGAACCTACATCAGTATCAGGACACGTCTAGTTTACATGAGAGTTCACTCTTAGTTTTGTATATTCTGTGGGTTTAGGCAAGTGTATAATGATAATTTTCCACAATTACAGTATACAGGGTAGTTCCACTACCCCTAAAATCCTCCGTGCTCTGCCTGTTCACCTCTTTTTCCCCCTAACCCCTGGCAACCACTGATCTTTTACTAGAGTTTTGCCTGTTGCCAAATGGCACAGAGTTGGAGTCATGGCACTATCTACCATTTTCACTTGGTAGTATGTATTTCTGTTTCCTCCATGTTTTTTCGTGGTTTGGATAGTTCATTTCTTTTTAGTGCTATTTAAATGACTTCCCATTCTTTGGATATGCCGTGGTGTGTTTATCCATTCACCTACCGAAGGACATCTCGGTTGCTTCTAGGTTTCGGCAGTGATGAATGAAGCTGTTATAAACATCTGTGTGCAGGTGTGGACATACGTTTCCACCCCTTTGGATTAATACGAAGGAGAGCAGTTGCCGCTCTCTATGAAGAGTGTTACAGTTTTGTAAGAAGCTGCCAAACTGTTCCAAAGTGGCTGTACCCCATTTTGCGGGAGGCTGTGCGGCAGTCCTAAGTTTCTCTCACACCGTACTACAAGCAGCAAGAAGGTGGTGGCAACGTCAGCATTTTGACTGGAAATCTAGCTCATTCGGTTCTTTCATTACGTTTTCCACCTTCCCCATTCCTGTGGGTGACAGTGTTGTTAAATGTCCTGCCACTAAGTAACACCCACTTTACTCCAGTTGCCCGTAACTTGGTCCTCGCTTCCCCTGAAGCCACGACTGGCGGTCTCCTTAAGGGCCCTCAGACTTCTCATGGTCTAGTCCAGGAACTGCAGGCTTTCACTGATACTGCTCAGAGCCCTTCCAGTGCTCAGTTCCAAAGCCGTGCGTACAGTCCGAGGTGTTAGGTGGTAACAAACAGTCATGGTACCGTGTCTTTATTAGTTATATCTACTGCCGCGTAACAATTTACCAAGTTCAGAGGCTAAAACGATGAATGCTGTTCTGTAGTTTTGGGGATCCGTAATTTGGGGGTGGCTTAGCTGGGCTTAGAGGATCCACTTCCAAGACAGTTCATTCCTGTGGCTGTTAGCAAGAAGACTCTGTTCCTCTTTGCCTCTTGGTAAAAGGTCTCAGTTTCTTAGGACAAGAACTTTTTCACAGGGCGTTTTTAGTGTCCTTAGGGCCTGACAGCTGACTTCCTGCACAGTGAGTGATCCAAGAGCGCCAGGAGGAGGCTGCAACGTGTTTTGTGATCTCGTCTCGCAAGTCAGATGCCATCACTAAGCAGTATTCCGTTCACTAGAAGCAAGTCATCGAATACAGCTCACAGTCTCGGAGGGGAAGTGGGCTCCACCATTGCAGGGACGGAGTGTTAGAGGATATGTGGCATTTTTTTGAAACCACTACACTGCTTTGAAACTGAGCAAAATGAGAGAGGAGAGTCCAACATGGCGGAGGAATAGGAGACCCGAATTTCGTCTGGTCCCAGGAATTCCTCTAGACCGCTATCACATCTTCCTGAACACCTGCAGACTCAACAGGAGATCGAAGAAAAGAACAGCTGCAATTCTACAAATAGAAAGGTGACCGCTTTGTGCAAGGTGGGACGTACGGAGAAGTGAATCCAGGGCGACCTATGGATTAGACCATGGAGAGGGACCCTCCGTCAAGTAATAGAGCCAGGCAGCACGAAACCAGAACTGTCAGAAGTCGGCTCTGGTGAGGGAAGTCCCTCGGGTGGCTAAGTGGGGGGTGGAACCTACCTGGGACAGTGTGGTCTCAGGACCCTCGGGGTCACAGAAAGACCCGGGATGTCTGAGTGCGGCAGAGCTCCCAGGTGTCGGAGCAGGAAAGCCGGCTGCAAAGAGTGAGCTGAGGAGTGGGCTCTCAGCTAGGCCTTGCCATAGACCTTGATCCGGGCCACAGTCGGGCCACTGCTCTTCCTCCCCAGGAGGAGCGGCTCAGGAGTGCACCACAGGAGTCAGCAGGGTTTGGAGACTCCAAACAGGGTCCTGCGTCAGACATAGAAACGTTGGGTCACAGACCAGGTGAGCACAGAGTGTGGCTGGAGACAGGGGTGACTGACTGCTTTTCCCCGAGGGCTCACCGAGGAGTGGGGCCAGGGATTGGGAGGCCGCCATGTCATTCTCATCCTCTAAAGCTGCACAGAAATCCTTCAGGGAACGAAAGCCACACACAGCAAAGCGGAGCAGATTACTTAGCCTGGCCCCTCGCCAGGGCAGGCAAGTCCTCCTGGGGCAGAGACATTTGAGAATCACTGTGACAGGTCTCAACCCCTGCAGAAGATTAGCAAGAACATCTGGCCAAGACCAAGTTTACCAATCCACGAGAACTGCAAAATGCTCACCCTAGGGGAATACAGCACATAAAATGCGTGGCTTTTTTCTCATGATTCTTTAATCTTTCAAAGATAATTTTTAAAATTTTCATTATTTTAAAAATTTTTTTCTTATCTTTCAATTTCTTGTTTTATCAACTCCTTTTAAAATTTTTTAATTTTAAATTTTAAATTTCATTTTTATAGTTGCATTCTATCCCTTCATTGTATTTAACCTTATATTTGTGTGTTTGTGTGTATGTATATATATATATATATATATGTGTGTGTGTGTGTGTGTGTGTGTGTGTGTTTATCACACAATCAAGACAGATGGATTAGAACAGAGCCATTCAGATCAAATGGTGGAGAAATATATACACACACACATATATATGTATATATAAGACCAAAGTACACCCAGAATCTACTGTATGGCTCTGTTCTAATCCATCTGTCTGATCATATTCTCTCTTTCTCTTTCCTCTTCTTTTTTTTTTTTTTTGTTTTGTTAAACTCTTTTTTTAATTTCAAAATTACAGTTATATTCTATCCATTCAATGTATTTAATTTTACTTTTGTACATGTAAGTTTTTCTTTCTTTACAATTTTGAGATGTGGTTTCCTCTAGCAAACTGACCAAAATACACTCAAGAGGTTGTGTATTACTCTGTTCTGCTCACCTGTCTGTTTATATCCCTTCCCTTTTTGTTGTTCTTGTTCTTGTTGTTGTTTTCTTTCTCTTTTGTTTTTTTCTTGTCTTTTAAATTCCATTTTTACAAACACATTCTAACCTTTCATTGTGTTCAATTTTATTTTTATTCATATATAAGTTTTTTTGCTTTATAATTTTAGGATCTAGTTTTCTAAAAAACAGACCAAAATACATACAGAATTCAGTGTATTGTCCTATTCTGCTCACTTGTCTGATTATATTCTCCTTCACCCCACCGCCCCCCCGCCCCCCGGTTTCAGATCTCTTCTGATTTGTTTAGTGTATGTTTCTCTGGCGTCACTGTTGCCATTTTAGTATTTTGTTCTCTTGTTTATCTGTTCTTCTCTGGACAGAATGACAAAATGGAAAAACTCACCTCAAAAAAGAGAACAAGATGCAGTACTGACTGCCAGGGACCTAATCATTATGGGTATAAGTAAGATGTCTGAGCTAGAGTTCAGGGTAACAATTATAAAGATACTTGCTGGGCTTGAAAAAAGCATAGTAGACTCTAGAGAATCCTTTTATGGAGGAAATAAAAGAATTAGAATCTAACCAAGTTGAGACTTTAAAAGGCTGTTAATGAGATGCAATAAAGAATGGAGGCTCTAGCTGCTAGGATAAATGAGGCAGAAGAGAGAATTAGTGATATAGTCACTGGAGTCAAATGGAGAATAAAGAAGATAAGAAAAAGAGATAAACAACTACTGGATCACAAGGGTAGAATTCAAGAGATAACTGATACCGTAAAGCAGAACAATATTAGAATAATTGGGATTTTTAGAAGAAAAGGAAAGAGAGAGGGGCAGAAAGTATACTGGAGCAAATCATAGTGGAGAATGTCCCTAATTTGGGAAAGGAAACAGGCATCAAAAACCTGGAGGCACAGAGAACCCTCTTCAAAATCAATAAAAATAGGTCAACATCCTGACATAATACTGAAATTTATAAATCTCACAGACAAAGAGAAAATCCTGAAAGAAGCTTGGGACAAGAGGTAACCTACAAGGGTAGAATCATTAGACTGGCAGCAGACCTATTCATGGAGACCTGGCAGGCCGGAAAGAACTGGCATGATATATTCAGGGTGCTAAATGAGAAAAAATATGCAGCCAAGAATACTTTATCCAGCTAGGATGTCATTCAAAATAGAAGGAGTAGTAAAAATCTACCAGGACAAGCAGAAACTACAAGAATTTTTGATTACCAAAACAGCCTTATAAAATATATTAAAAGGCGTCCTTTAAGCAAAGAGAGAGCCCCAAAGTAACATAAACCAGAAAGAAACAGACAATATATAGTCACTCACTTTACAGACAATACAGTGGTACTAAATTCATATCTTTCAATAGTTACTCTGAATACAAATGGGCTAAATGCCCCTACCAAAAGAACACCGTGTATCAGATTGGATAGAAAAGCAAGGCTCATTGATATGCTGTCTGCAAGAGACACATTTTCCCTGCATATTTTCAGACCACAATGCTTTGAAACTGGAACTCAGTCACAAGAGAAAAGTTGGAAAGAACTCAAATACACAGAGGCTAAAGAGAATCTTACTAAAGAATGAACATGTCAACCAGGAAATTAAAGAAGAATAAAACAAATTCATGGAAAGAAATGAAAATGAAAACAACTATTCAAAACCTTTGGGATTCAGCAAAAGAAGTCTTAGGACGGAAGCATATAGCAGTACAAGACTTTCTCAAGAAATAAGAAAGATCTCAAATACACAACCTAATTTAACACCAAAAGAAGCTGGAGAGAGAACAGCAAAGAAAGCCTAAACTCAGCAGGAGAAGAGAAATAATAAAGATCAGGGCAGAAATCAATGAAATAGAAACAACAACAACAAAAAAACAGTAGAACAAATCAATGAAACTAGGAGCTGGTTCTTTGGAAGAATTAATAAGATTGATAACCCCCTGGCCAGACTTACCAAAAGAAAAGAAAAAGGACCCAAATAAATAAAACCATGAATGAAAAAGGAGAGATCACAACACTAAAAAAATAAAATTATAAGAACATATTATGAGCAACTATATGCTGACAAATTTGACAATCTGGAAGAAATGGATGTATTCCTAGAGTGTATAAACTACAAAAACTGAACCAGGAAGAAATAGAAAACCTGAACAGAGCCATAGCCAGTAAGGAGATTGAAGCCATCATCAAAAATCTTCCAATAAATAAGAGTCCAGAGCTAGATGGCCTCCCAGGGGAATTCTCCCAAGATTTAAAGAAGAACTAATACCTATTCTTCTTTAAAAAAATTTTTTTTCTAGAGACATTATTTATTTCATGAGAAATAAGAGAGAGAGTAAGTGTGATTGGGGGGGAGGGGCAGAGGGAGAAACAACTCCCCACAGAGTGGGGAGCCTGATGCAGGACTTGATCCCAGGACCTAAGACCATGACTTGAGCCAAAGGCAGACACTTAATGGACTGAGCCACCCAGGCACCCAACACCTATTCTTCTAAAGCTGTTTCAAAATCAAAATGGAAAGAAAACTCGCAAACCATTTCTATGAGGCCAGCATTACCTTGATCTCCAAACCAGACAAAGACCCCACCAAAAAGGAGAATTACAGACCAATATCCCTGATGAACATGGATGCAAAAATTCTCACCAAAATACCAGCCAGTAGGATCCAACAGTACATTAAAAGGATTATTCACCACGACCAAGTGGGATTTATTCCTGGGCTGCAAGGTTGGTTCGACACCTGCAAATCAATCTGATAGAATACGTTCATAAAAGAAAGAACAAAAACCATATGATACTCTCAACAGGCGCAGAAAACGCATTTGACGGAGTACAGCATCGTTTCTTATCAAAACTCTTCACAGTGTAGGGATAGAGGGTACATACCTCAATATCATCAAAACCATCTATGAAAACCCCACAGTAAATATCATTCTCAATGGGGCTAAACTGAGAGCTTTTCCCCTAAGGTCAGGAACATGACAGGGCTGTCCACTATCACCACTGCTGTTCAACATAGTGCTAGAAGTCCTAGCCTCAGCAATCAGGCAACAACAACAAAAACAAAAAGGCATCTGAATTGGCAAAGAAGTCGAACTCACTTCTTGCAGATGACATGATACTCTATGTGGAAAACAAAAGACTCCACCCCCAGATTGATAGAACTCATACAGCAGTTCAGCAAAGTGGCAGGATAAAAAAACAATGCACAGAAATCAGTTGCATTTCTATACACCAACAGTATAGACAGAAGAAAAGAAATTAAGGAGTCAATCCTATTTATTTATCTATTTATTTATTTTAAAGATTTTATTTATCTGCCAGAGTGAGAGAGAGAGAGAGAGACAGCAAGCAAATAAGCAGGGGGAGCAGCAGGCAGAAGAGAGGGAGAAGCAGGCTCTAAGCAAGGAGCCCAATGCGGGACTCAATACCAGGACCACAGGATCATGACCTGAGCTGAAGGCAGATGCTTAACTGACTGAGCCTCCCAGGCATCCCAGGAGTCAATCCCATTTACAATTGCTCCCAAACCATAAGATACCGGGGAATAAACCTAACCAAAGAGGCAAAGAATCTGTACTCAGATAATTATAGAACACTCATGAAAGAAGTTGAGGAAGACACAAAGAAATGGAAAAACGTTCCATGCCATGGATTGGAAGAACAAATACTGTTAAAATGTCTGTGCTACCTAGAGCAATATATACATTCAATGCAATCCCTTCCTATCAAAATGCCATTGGCATTTTTCAAAGAACTGGAACAAATAATCCTAAAATTTGGATGGAACCAGAAGAGACCCTGAATAGCCAAAAGAATGTTGAAAAAGAAAACCAAAGTAGGCGGCATCAAAATGCCAGACTTCAAGCTCTATTACAAAGCTGAAGTCATCAAGACAGTGTGGTACTGGCACAAAAACAGACACATAGATCAATGGAACAGAATAGAGAGCCCAGAAATGGAACCTCAACTCTATGCTCAACTAATCTTCGACAAAGCAGGAAGGAGTGTGCAATGGAAAAAAGACAGTCTCTTCAACAAATGGTGTTGGGAAAATTGGACAACCACATGCAAAAAAATGAAACTGAACCATTTTCTTACACCACACCTAAATGTGAGACAAATCCATCAAAATCCTAGAGAAGAACATGGTGGCAACCTCTTCAGCCTCAGCTGCAGCAACTTCTTTCTAGACACATCTCCAAGGGCAAGGCAAGCAAGGGCAAAAACAAACTATTGGGACTTCATCAAGATCAAAGCTTTTGCACAAAGGAAACAGTTGACAAAACCAAAAGACATCTGGCAGAAGGGGAGAAGATATTCACAAATGACATATCAGATAAAGGGCTAGTATCCAAAATTTATAAAGAACTTATCAAACTCAACACCCAAAGAACAAACAATCCAGTCAAGAAATGGGCAGAAGACATGAACAGACATTTCTGCAAAGAAGACATCCAGATGGCCAACAGACACATGAAAAAGTGCTTAACATCACTCAGCATCAGGGAAATACAAATCAAAATCACAGTGAGATACCATCTCACACCAGTCAGAATGGCTAAAATTAACGAGTCAGGAAAAGACAGATGTTGGCGAGGATCTGGAGAAAGGGCAACCCTCCTACTCTGTTGGTGGGAATGCAAGCTGGTGCAACCACTCTGGAAAACAGCATGGAGGTTCCTCAAAAAGTTGAAAATAGAGCTACCCTATGACCCAGCAATTGTACTACTGGGTATTTACCCTAAAGATACAAACATAGTGATCCAAAGGGGCACCTGCATCCCTATGTTCATAGCAACAATGTCAAACAAGAGCCAAACAATGGAAAGAGCCCAAATGTCCACTGACAGATGAATGGTTAAGGAAGATGTGGTATGTATATACAATGGAATATTACGCAGCCATCACAAAATTGAAATCTTTCCATTTGCAATGATGTGGGTGGAGCTAGAGGGTATTATGCTAAGCGAAATAAGTGAATCAGAGAAAGACAATTATCATATGAAGAATCAGGCAGAGGCTCATAGGAGAAGAGAGGGAAAAAATGAAACAAGATGAAACCGGAGGGAAACAAATCATAAAAGACTCTAAATCATAGGAAACAAATTGAGGGTTGCCGGAGGGGCAGGGGATGGGAGGGATGGAGAGTCCAGGTGATGGTCACTGGGGAGGGTATGTATTGTGGTGAGTGCTAGATATTATATAAGACTGATGAGTCACAGACCTGTACTCCTGAAACAAATAATACATTATATGTTAATTAACTGGATTTAAATTAAAAAATTTTAAAGTGTTACCAAAACAGTCACAAAATGAAAAAAATAAACTGAACAAAATGAGATACAAGCTATAAAAACATTATATCCCATGTTTCTGACACAGTATTTACCTTCAAGCGTTCTCCACCGAAGTGTTTTTTAAACTCTAGGTTCTGATCCATAGATGAACCATGAAATCAATGTACACCATCTCTGAAACCTGCCCGGCACAGAAGCAGCAGAAAGGAGAGGGTTAATAGTTTCTGTAATTTCAGATCTCCCTTTTACTGTTTGTTTTAAACTGTCCTATAACATGTATAACCTCTTAATACTAGAATAATATAATAGAGAAAATTATGGGATCAGCTTAATTGTGAACCTTGACTGTTTAGCCACAATATTGATTTGTTCATCCAATACATTTTATGATGGTTACGTTACAGATCTTTTAAAGATTTTTTTTTTTAATTTATTTGACAGACAGAGATCACAAGTATGCAGGGAGGCAGGCAGAGAGAGAGAGAGGAGGAAGCAGGCTCCCTGCTGAGCAGAGAGCCCAATGCCTGGCTCCATCCTGAGCCAAAGGCAGAGGCCTTAACCCACTGAGCCACCCAGGCGCCCCTGTTACAGATCTTTTATTTTTATCTTTTTAATATCAACCTTAAAGTGACAGAAAGTCGCTTTATTTAAATGCAAATGCACCTCTTTTTTAAAGTATTTTTAAAAAGATTTTATTTATCAGAGAGAGACAGCAAGAGAGGGAATACAAGCAGGGGGAGTGGGAGAGGGAGAGGCAGGCTTCCCTCCCGGAGCAGAGAGCGGATGCGGGGCTCGATCCTGGGACTCTAGGATCATGACCGGAGCGGAAAGCACACGCTTAACCTACTGAGCCACCCAGGCGCCCCCAAATGCACCTCTTTAAACTCAGCTCACCTGTTTACTCTTTATTGTTTCTCACGATGCACTTGCGGCTGAAGCACACAGGTGCGGTTGCACACGAGCAAATTAAAACCAGGGTCTTAATTTAGATTTTCCAGACCAGGAAAGAGCGGAAGCAGGGGCTTGAAGCTGTAGCGCGGTGACAAACAGGACATAAAAATGGGGGGGGGGGGGGATCAGAGGTACCAGAGGTGTGTTCTATTTGTTGGTTTGTTTTTTGTTTGGGTTTTTTTTCCCCCCTGGTGTATTCTATTTGATGGGGGAGACTTCCGCAGACGGAAGTTAGAAATAAACCTGGAAAAGTGAACTTTCGAAGTGTCCTCTACACTACTCTACTTACACAAGCCCCCGGTAACCATTAAGAACCCCCAGCCTCGCTGAGGCCGGTGACCTTCCTTAGACACGTTTTCTGTGTCCCAGACGCGGGGAACGAGAGGGGAAGTTAATGATTACGAGGGTGGCGTCTGGGTTGTGACGGCCTGGCGTGGGGCCAGCGCGCAGGCCACCCGCGGTGTGACACCGGCCAATTGTTCAGCGTCTCCGGGCCTCAGGCCGCTCGTCGGGAAAACGGGCCGAGTTAGCAGAGCCGCCTTGGGCTTGGCTTCACGGATAAACGAGAGCGTCCGCAGACGCGTCGGCACAGGAACGTTCACTGACTCTTGTGCTGTTTTTTCCAACTGGAAAGACGCGGGGTGTTAAAACAATTCTCCCTGCGGAACCACGTAAACTTCGAAAGGACCTGAACGCCAGGAACGGGGCGGGGGAGGGGCAGATGCTCCCGACGGCGGCTTCCCGCCGCCTCTTCGCTTCCGAAGATCAACCTCGAGCCCCTCCGGGCCGCGGCGTGCAGCGTGCGGACCCGGGCAGGGACGGGCGGGGAGCAGTGCCACAGCCCGCAGCGTCCCCCGCAGCCTCCAGCGCCCCCGGGACTCGCGGCCGCGGCCCGGGCGACAGGGACGGGCCCGGAAGCGCCGGTGCGGGGCGGCGCCCGCCGCGGTGCTGCGGTTTGCGGTCGGGAGAGACCGGGCGGGTCCGGCCGCGCCGCGGGCCCCGCCTCCCGCGCCCGGGGCCCCGCCTCCGCCATCCCTTCCCGGGGCTCCGGGCCGCGCGGTCCCAGTCGCGGCCGCGGGAGCCCGAGCCATGCGCGCCGCGGGGCCGGGGGCGCGCGCGGGGCCGGCGCTGCTGCTGCTCTGGGCCGCGGCCGGGGTGTCCGCCGCCGCCTCGCCCCCAGCGCCGCCGCTCGTCAACGTGAGCCTGGACGCGGCGCCCGCGCTGCGCTGGCTGCCCGCGCTGCGGCGCTTCGACCTGGACTTCTTGCGCTCGGCGATGGCGCACATCCTCGGGTGAGCGCGGGCGCGCGGGCGCGGGGTCGAGCCCCGGGGCACCGCGGGCGGCCCGAGTCCGCGTGCGGGCGGCGCAGACGGTGCTGCCGGCCGGGCTGTCCACCGAGCCGCTTCCCCCGCGCCCGGGACCGTCCTGCCCGCCTCGACCCCAGCGTCCGGACCCGCGGGCTCGGGGGCGTGCGGGCTCGGCGGGGACCGCAACCGGCTCGGGCCTGAGGCGGATCCAGCGGCTGGTTTGACTCCGGAGCTCGGCGTCCCCGAGGCGCGCCCTTCCCGCAGACATTCTGGGTCAGGGCGGCGTGCAGGTTGTCACCCGCCCGCTGGGCGCCGAGTCGGGGACGCAGCCCACACCCTCGAGGCAGGTCCGGCGAGTCCCGCGAGTCCGCCCCTTGGGGACCGCAGTGGCTCGCGCCGCCTCCCTGTCCGAGTGTCCTTCTCTCCCGTCCGGGATGCTGCGGGCGCGGGATGCGGGGCCTGGGCTGTCGGCCCGCTGGGAAGGGAGGAGCCCGGCACCCCCCGAGGATAAGCGCTGCAAGAACCGCCCCCCCCCCCGCCATCCAGACACGCGGGGTCGCCCCCTTCAGCCCCGCGCAGATCAGACACCCTCGCGGTTCTTTGTTTCTAGGAATAAGGTCCCCAAGTGGGTCCACGCGTGGGTCGGGAAGGCGGTGGAGGAGCTGGAGCCCTTCCTGCCGCAGCCCTTCGCCGACGAGATCCGCGGCCTGTGCGAGGTCCTCGACTACAGCCTGGCCGACTGCCTGCTGCTCAACCTGGTGTACGAGTCCACCGCGTGAGTGCCCCGCGCTGGCCGGCGCTCGTGCGGTCCCCGGGGTCACGGGCCTCCCGCCGCGTCTGGCTGGGGGGGGGGGCATACTTCCAGGGTGATTAAGACAGGGTGGTGACGGGCTGCCCGGAAACCTCCCGCGCTTCCTCTTCCCCTCTCGGGGTCAATCTGAGCAGCAGATCATGAGCGTTGACAAGGAAACCAGCTTCTCTGACCTCAGCCTTGAACTTTTCCTCCACCCGGAGCCCGTCTTTCTCCCTCCACCCATTCAGATGATGTCCTGCTTTCCAAACTCTAAACTCGACGTGTACTTTAACAGAAGTTTTTAGAGCTCAGGCCACTCTCGTACGGACCGTCTAGGTATCCCAGGGACCCTGCACCCTTATAATGCAGGGGGTCATCCCCGCACTCATCTGCCCCCCTGCGTCTATACCTCAGTGTCTGCATGGCCGGAGAGCCTGTCTTCCCTTTCAGAGTCTGCACCCTCCAGGGTTGGGGTCACAGGGAACGTGGTTCTGGCTGAGGCAGAGCCAGTCTTTGGGGGGCAGGTGGGCAGGATAAAATGGCACACGGAAGTGAACGTGTCTAACAGTGTGTTGATCCCATGGAAAGTGCAGGGAATCTTAAGGCTTATTGGCTCAGTGGTAGGTCCTGGAGCTAAGAGAGGTTTGACCTGGTTTCTACCTTCAGGAAGTACTGTTTTGCCACCAGACCAGCCTTTTTTTTTTTTTTTTTTTTAAAGATTTTATTTATTTATTTGATAGAGAGAGATCACAAGTAGAGAGGCAGGCAGAGAGAGAGAGAGGGAAGCAGGCTCTCTGCAAGCAGAGAGCCCGATGTGGGACTCGATCCCAGGACCCTGAGATCATGACCTGAGCCGAAGGCAGCGGCTTAACCCACTGAGCCACCCAGGCGCCCTGGACCAGCCTTTTCTAATGACATACTTAATAGCTTTTGGCTGCCAGGAGGTATGGGGGGAAAAGGGGTTCTTGGGATAAAGCAGCTTTAGCCTCCTGGTGTCTTGCCTGAACCCCTGGGCAGGTTAAGAAGCGCAGAGTAGGGGCGCCTCAGTGGGCCCGTGGGTTAAAGCCTCTGCCTTCGGCTCAGGTCATGATCTCAGGGTCCTGGGATGGAGCCCCGCATTGTTCTCTCTGCTCTGCAGGATCCTGCTTCCTCCTCTCTCTCTGCCTGCCTCTCTGCCTGCTTGTGATCCCAGTCTGTCAAATAAATAAATAATCTTTTTTTAAAAAAAGGCACTTTTCTCTTTAGGGAAATGTTTGAAGACACAGATAAGACACAAACTTGTTGAATGAACCAAGTTAGTTTTGCCCTTCCTCATCTCCCACCTCCATCTTCTTCCTGTTCTGACATGTGACTTTCTCAATTAAAAAAAAAAAAGGTTTTACTTCCACTTGTGGTGTTGTTGTTAGAGTCTATGTATTCAAGCAGATTTAAGCAACAGTTCTAGTAAAAACATTCTGACGTTTGGATTTGAAATTAAGGTACACGCTGAATTGCCTGACAACCAAAAGCGCCATCAGACACCGTTAGAATTCACAAGGGGGGTTGCCTGGGGGGCTCAGTCAGTTAAGCAGAGTGAAGCTTCTGCCTTTCGCCCTGGTCCTGGTCCTGGGGTCCTGCGATCCTTGCATGGGCAGGGTCCCTGCTCTGCGGGGAGCCTGCTTGTCCCTCTCCTCTGCCGCTTGCCCCTCTCTCTCGCTATCTCTGTCTCTCAAATAAATAAAATCTTTAGTAAAAAAGAATTAACAAAGGAAATGTTCTGTTCACATTTCCGATGTGAGGCTTTTTGAATCCGAATAATACCAGCTACCTTTACTGAGCCCACTGGGCTCGGGCACTGAAGACGCTTAGCACCATTTGCGTAGGAAGCAAGCGCCAGAAGGAAAAACTCGCTAAACGACCGGGGCCTGGTGAGAGGTCAGAGCCGCTGCTTTCAGAGCTCCCGTGTCTCCCCTGAAGCCCGCAGCTCCCCTCTTGTTCCCATGCTTGTGGGCTACCTCACGCTAAAATGTTTGGCTTAAGGGGTGCCTGGGGGGCTCAGTCGGTTGGGTGTGTGACTCTCGATCACAGCTCTGGTCTTAAACTCGGGGTCGTGAGTTCAGGCCCTGTCTTGGGCTCCATGCTGGGCATGCAGCCTACTTAAAACAAACTAACAAACAAAAAAAATTGGCTTGACTTGGAAAGAGTGTGGTCTTGCCAGTTTTGAAAAATTCTCTGGGAGACATTTCCACACACTTTAGCCATTTCCAGGTTTTGTCAGCCCCCTTTTTGATATCAACTCTTTGAGGATCAGGAATCTTGGAAAAAATTAAGTACTAACCAGACTTCCTTTTTTAAACAAACACAAAAATTAAGTAACATTCATTTTCTCCTATGATAAAAGTAATATGTAGTCATTATAGGAAGTTAGCAAATACAGAAAAGGAGAAAAAAATCAACCACACTTCTTTGCTCAGAAGAACTCAGGATACTCCCCTCCATTTGGCTTGCGTGATGGACATCTCTTTCCCCAGAACTGGGCATGCTGTGCGTAGGTATTTTTCCACAGACCATTACATATTCTCAGAAGAAACACTTAGGTATCTTAACAAACCTCTTCCTCTTTTCCTCAAAATACTTCTCTCCAGCTGGGAGTTCTTTTTTTTTTTTTTTTAGATTTTATTGATATATTTGAAAGACAGACAGAGACAGCATGAGCAAGAGGGGAGGAGGAGGAGAGGAAGAAGCAGACTCCTTGCTGAGGACAGACCTGGATGGAACGGGACAGAGCCAGATGGCCCTGGGGCTCGATCCCAGGACCCTGAGATCATGGCCTGAGCTGAAGGCAGATGCTTAACCCACTGAGCCACCCAGGCGCCCCAGCTGGGAGTTTTAAAAGATCTGCTTCTCTTATGAGCTCTGTGTAGGGAACCCTGATGGCCACAGGGAAAGTGCCAAGCCTCTAAGAGTTGACTGTTTTCCCTCAGGACAAACTGAAACATTTGGGAGACAGAATGATTTAGTGCTCTGAGAAATTCATAAAAGAGAAGTGAATTTGAACTAACTTTGAATGGTATGTTCTGTGGACTACATCCCGCCAAACAGAGGAATAAGCAAAGTTCCGAGGGCTGGCTGAGCCCGAAGAGTCAGTTTCAGATTTATTTCTTGATTAAAAATTTTACTTATTTATTTGAGAGAGAGACAGCCAGAGAAAGCATGAATGGGGGCAGAGGGAGAGTGGGAAGCAGGCTCCCCTCTGAGCAGAGAGCCCAAGGCAGGGCTCGATCCCAGGACCCTGAGACCATGGCCTGAGCCGAAGGCAGATGCTTAACCGACTGAGCCACCCAGGCGCCCCTCAGTTTTAGATCTAGGATGAAATTCTCTTTCCATACGTTTTCACCGCCATGTGTGCTGAGGGCAACATTCTGGTAGCGGTGAGTGAACCGTGATGAGGTGTGTCTGGTTGTGCTTTTCGCCTTGAGTTGGGGCTCCGTATGCTTGCACAAGGATCACCTGTCACATGTATCCGTTATAAGACTTGTTTTACTGTAAGGATTTATTTTTTAAATGAAACCTCATTCTCCTTTTTCTTATTTTTTCTCATTCATTCATTTTGTACTCGTCTATTTTCTCAGATTCTGCACCAGTATTGTGGCTCAAGATTCCAGAGGCCACATTTACCACGGCCGGAATCTGGATTATCCTTTCGGAAATTTCTTACGCAAGCTGACCGTGGATGTGCAGTTCTTAAAGAACGGGCAGGTAGGGTTCGCACGCGCTAAGCCTGAGCAGTCAGAGACTGGCCAACCAAAGCTAGCAGTGGCTGGGACGGATGGTCTGCTGCCGAAGTGTGTCACTGGTTTAAGGTACAGAAAACATCAAAGTCCTGGAAAAGCAAAACCTCGGGAGGTTTATGTCCATTGCGCTCCTGGAAAGAAGGGTCATTTACAATTACGGAGCACCTACTCATTTCCTTATGGAAATCTCTGTCTGAATGTGACCAGTCATCCACGTCCGCTCTCCCTCTGCTTTCCCGTGCTGAGGAGGCTTCTGGAATAGGGGGGGGGCGGCATGGTGTCCCGGCTGGAAACCGCCAGCTTTGAGGTCCGACCGTCCTGGGTTTGAATTCTGCTTCTGTCGCTTGCTTCCTTTGAGAAGGTGGGAAATCCTTGGGACACGTTTTGCAGACTCCAGCTCAGAGAGGTGAATAATCAGCTTACGGAGGTAGTCGTAAAGGTTACGTGGCGTGATCTGCGCAAAGCACGGATAAGTGCCTGATCAGTTGTGGCCACATCATAAACTGGTCCTTCACTCCATAAAGTCTGACGGGCCCACAGCACTCTCCTAAGTGTGATCTTTAAAAAATCCTCCTTAGATCATTCTATTTTCATCATAGAAATATAACCTAATATGTACTGTTTCAACATTTCTTTGTAAACATCTGGAGTTTAAACATGTAAATATGTACTGTTTTTTCACATTTCTGTGTAAACATCTGGAGACAGTCTTTTTTCTTTTAAAGATTTTATTTACTTATTTGACAGAGAGAGACACAGCGAGAGAGGGAACACAAATTCGGAGAGTGGGAGAGAGAGAAGCAGGCTGCCCGTGGAGCAGGGAGCCCGATGCGGGCCTTGATCTCAGGACCCTGGGATCATGACCTGAGCCGAAGGCAGGCGCTTAACAACTGTGCCACGCAGGCGCCCCTGGAGGGACAATCTTTTTTTTTTTTTTTTTTTTTTTGACAGACAGAGATGACGAGTAGACAGAGAGGCAGGTGGGCGGGGGGGGGGGGGGGAGCAGGCTCCCTGCCGAGCATGGAGCCCGACGTGGAGCTCGATCCCAGGACCCTGAGATCATGACCTGAGCCAAAGGCAGCGGCTTTAACCCACTGAGCCACCCAGGCGCCCCTGGAGGGACAGTCTTAATCAGTGTTCATTGAGTACACAAAGCGCGTTATTGCCAGGAAACAGTGTGCTAAAGCCAGATTTTGGTTTTGGCGGATACTGTTTAAGGACAAGGACTATATTTCCCATGTTCTTTGCATTTAGGAGTTGAGTCACAAATACTATAAACTCATTTAGTAAACACTCACTTGGTCATCTGGTTTTACAAACAAAACTTTTTCTTACAAAATCTAAAATAATGCATAAATACTTAAAGCAAATGTTTCTCATTTTTCTGTTTCATTCCTTTACTTCACCACTGTTAACAATTTGGTTTATAGGGCGCCTGGGTGGCTCAGTCAGTTGGGTGTGTCTGCCTTTGGCTCTGGTCGTGATCCCAGGGTCCTGGGATCGAGTCCCTTATTGGGATCCCTGCTCCATCTGGACCCTGCTTCTCCCTCTGCCTCTCTCTCTTTCTCTCATGAATAAATAAATAAAATCATAAAAATTTTTTTAATTTAGTTTCTAGCTGAAGAATTACTTCAAAAATGGTTTTAAGTGGTAACAATGACAGAACACACATACATACTAATTTCCGAAAGGAAATCTGCTGAAATGTTAGCATTTCAGTGGGACTATAATTATTTTCACTGACTACTTTATGCTTTTCTGCATTATCTACAATAGGCAAAAAATCTTCTAAGTAGACAGAGGAATAAATGCAGTAAAAATAAATTATTTCAACAGTTCTCTCTAGAGCTCACCCTGTTTTGTTTTATTTGTTTTTTAAAGATTTTACTTATTAGAGAGCAAGAACAAGCAGTAGGGAGGGACAGAGAGAGAGAGGGAGAAGCAGACTTTCTGCTGAGCAGGAAGCCCAATGTGGGACTTGATCCCAGGACCTGGATATCATGACCTGAGCAGAAGGCAGGAGCTTAACCCACTGAGCCAAGCAGGCACCCCTAGCTTCATTCTAACTGTTAATGCTTCGTTTGTTCCTGTGTGTCCTGGAGCGCCCGTGAGAACTGGTCAGCAGGCACGGCTTGGCTCCTAGTGCTCAGGTTATCATTAGGAAATCTAGCAGTGGACACGGAGTATTGTCTCTCTGCTGAGGGCTCAAGGCCAAGAAATTGTGCTAAATTAAGAACAGGTGATCCACAAAATAATTCATCCCTTATTCTCGAATATTGTTCATAATTTTTAAAGGATTTTTACATATAATTCCTCCTTAGACGCTCACCGCAGCCACATTTGTGCCCTCTGAGTGGGCACAGATTGACATTTTCATCCGCACTTTTCCCGTGAGAGGCCGAGACCTCACCCGGAGAACGTTGCCCCCCAGCTCCCAGGGGGGCGGGGGCAGCAGAGGCAGGACCAGAGCCAGGCCTCTGGCCTCCTAGTGCCTTTCTTCTCCCCAAACTCCGACTAGGTGTGATTCAGAGTCTCTTGCTGTAGCCAAGGGTCTGCTTATGTTAACTGATTTAGCAGGGACAACAGAAAACATGGACGTTTAGAAACAAAGACAGGTTTTCAGAGCCGCAGGATGAAAGAGCTGGCAAATTATATCCCAGAATCATTTATCATCAGGTGTGATCAAACATCTTGGAAACTACAATGTGATTCTGCCTTTGAAAGCTTAATTTGCTCTTTCCTTCAGGAGTAACCCTGATATGAGTGTCAATGTGTCATGCGAAGAAAGTGACAGTATAATTACTTTTTCCCTTCGTGTAATTACATTTTGTAAAGGCTTTAGCAGCGAGGTAGAATTAGGCCCATTTTACTGCTGTGAATGGAAATGGCAAGAATTCAGAGAAAGCCCTCGATGAGCTGGGTGACGGTCACTCATAAAACTAGGGCCACTGCATTTTTTTCTTTGTAATTTAGCCACCTTAAATTATTTTTTACAACTAGATGAGGTAAAACTAGATGATCAAAAAGATTACAGACTTAAGATTCAGCTTTATTTATTTATTTATTCATTTTTATTTATTGGGGAGAGCATGAGTGGCAGGGAGGGGCAGAGAGAGAGAGAGAGAGAGAACACAAGCAATGGGGAGCAGCAGGCAGAGGGAGAAGCAGACTTTCTGCTGAGCAGGGAGCCCGGCGATGTGGGGCTCCATCCCAGGACTCTGGGACCATGACCTGAGCCAAAGGCTTAACCGACTAATCCAATCAGCTGCCCCTAAAATTTAGCTTTCAAAGGAAAAATATTAACTCAGGCCCATTCCTTTCTCAAAATAAAAAGAACAGGCACATTCTGTCTTTAAACAGTGAAATCTGGTATCTTCAGTAGCTGCTCGAGTGTGATTTTTCTCATAGATAGTGGTCTCCCGCAATCACAGGAGCGTGTTACCTTAAGTTAACGTGGAAGTGTTCCCTATAACTCACGGGATAACCACGAGGATAACATGAGAGATACATGTAAAATAGTCTTTCAATATTCAAAATTTAGGGGGGTCTGTGTGGCTCAGTTGGTTAAGTGCCTTCTGCTCAGGTCATGATCCCGGGGTCCTGGGATGGAGTCTCGCATGGGGCTCTCTGCTCAGTGGGGAGCCTGCTTTCCCCTCTGCCTGCAGATTTCCCTGCTGTGCTCTCTCTTTCTGTGAAATAAATAAAATCTTTTTTAAATTTTTAAAAATTAAATATGATTATGGCTGACAAACAGTCTCACTTATTTCCTCTTACCTCATAGAGCTTACAAGATGCATGACTTAGGGAGCTCCTGGGTGGCTCAGTAGGTTAAGCCTCTGCCTTCGGCTCAGATCGTGGTCTTAGGGTCCTGGGATCGAGCCCCACATCGGGCTCTCTGCTCAGCGGGGAGCCTGCTTCCTCCTCTCTCCCTGTGGGCTTCTCTGCCTACTTGTGATCTCCATCTGTCAAATAAATAAAATCTTAAAAAAAGAAAAAGATGCATGACTTATGATCAAGTCAACACAAGATTTTAGTCGGAGCCCCTCTGCTATTTTGAGGATAGAGTTTCTTTATCTTTTGGAGTGCATGGTCCCCTTTGGTGCAGCCGATGGTCCCATATCCGAATGTTTTATAATACATAAAATAAAATGCATGGATTACAAAGAAAATCAGTTATGTTGGAATACAGCCATTTCAATGTCATACTTTTTCTCAATACATTAAGTAGTAAATTTTAGCTGTGCGTCTAATAACTCCCATAATGACAGTTATGAATGGTATTTCAGGACATGTAATTATGCGATGTCAAGGTCGATATGGTAGCATTATATACGTGAAACTATCTGCTGTGTCTACGGCGGCAGAGTCATGGGCACCACTGTGACAACAGGATTTGTCGAGTGTGTCTGTTACGGAAGGAGTGACATTTCAGTTAGAAATGAGTGAAAATAAAGATGTACCTTCTTTCCCATGCAAGATCACAGACCTACTGATTTCTAGCCATGGCACCCCCAGGTCAAACCTCTCAGAAGGCAATTTAGGAGTTTTTATTGTGTTGGCACCTATAAGGAAAAAACTCCATGACGGGGTAAAACAGACGACTTCAATGTGTGTTTGGCGGGAATGGCAAAATGATGCCTGTCTCTCGGTTGCAGGTGGCATTCACAGGAACCACGTTTATTGGCTATGTAGGAGTGTGGACCGGCCAGAGTCCATACAAGTTTACAGTTTCTGGCGATGAACGAGGTAATCAGAGCAAACTCCTGGACATTTCAGCTCCGTTCCTGGTCAGTTGTCCGCAGGTAGTTCATCGGCTGCCCCAGCGGAACATGCAGATGAACCCGGGCTACACCGCCAGCAGGGACCTGCCGGCCTAGGCGGGGAGGTGGGTGGTGTGCCCCGAGCAGGGAAGATGATTTCAGGGGGTGTGAGCGCTACAGAGAGCGCGAAACGGGGCGCCTGGGTGCTGCAGGCATTTGATTTCAGCTCAGGTCACAGTCTCAGGGGAGCGAGATCAAGCCCCACGCCAGGCTCCACACTCAGCACGGAGCTGCTTCAGACTCCCTCTCCCTCTGCCCCTCCATCGTGCTCTGTCTCTCCCTCTCAAAGAACCAAGTCTTTTTAAAAAAGAGAGAGGGAGAGACGGCCACACAGGGAGACGTGATGGAGGACGAAGGCGGGGGTGGGGCCGGTGCTGCAGGTCACGTGATCCAGGACCCAGAAGCCAGGGGAGTTCTAGAAACAGAGCATTCCTGGCCGATTCCAGAAACAGAAGATGGTGGTGTGGTTGTCGCACTGGGGACTGGCGTTGCAGGCGGAGAGGAAGGCCGAGGCCGTGGTGAGGGTCAGGATGGGGCGTTTGGATTTTCGGTGTGATGGTGCAATGGAAGCCCTAGGAGGGCTTTAGGCCGGGAAGCGAATCCCTCGGGCTGCTCCCTAGAAATCGGTCTTGGGGTGACATGGAAGCAGAAGGTGGTTAGGAAGCTGCCGCAGTCATGTAGAGTCTACGTGATGACATCCCCTGGCTGACAGCTATAAAGCCCTCCACAGCTTACCGGCACCTTCTGGTCACTTTTCTCAGGGGACCTTCACGACGGTCCTGTCAGACAGGCCGGGCTGGTCGTACTGACCCCGCTCAGGAGGCGGAGGAAGCTGAGGCTGGGGGGTGGTGACAGCTGGCCGGTGGAAAGGCGGTTCTCAAACTGGTCCCCCAGGTCTGGTGGTTATACGACTCCGCCAGCGGTCCCCAGGTCTCGGGACATCAGTCAGCTCCACAGAGCGTGGCAGACCCAGAGGTCCACAGACGCTGTGTCTGTCCTCAGGAACTGGGAGCTGAGCTAAGAAGAAAGTCATAAAGTTGAGCGTTGGTCGCTGACGTCATGTGGCCTGTTCCTTGGTTAAGTCTCCTCTTACCTTTCTATGCAAGGTTGACGGGAGGACGCTGGCTGAGGACCTGACAGGGTCCAGTGCTCCGTTCCTCATCCTAATGGGTTTCTAAAGCATCTTCTCAAAGTCAACAATGAGTGAGACTGATTCTCTTTCCTTTTTGGAAAAGATTTATTTATTTATTTTAGAGAGAGAGCAGAGGGCAGGGACAGAGGGAGAGAGAGAATCCTCAAGCAGACTTCGTGCTGAATGAGGACCTGGGCACGGGGCTGGGTCTCAAGACCCCGAGATCATGAGCTGAGCCGAAATCCAGAGTCGGCTGCGTCACCGACTGAGCCCCGTGGGTGCCCCACTGACTCTCGACCCGTGGTGCTCAGACCACAGATGACACTTACTAAGGTTTTGCACAGAATGTCTGTCAACAAGTGTGTGTTCCCAGGCTGGGCTTTGTTTCCATCATTTTGTGACTCAAAATGTTTAACAACGGGTTAGTAGAACCTAAGGTACGAGCAGTCTAGAAATAACTGAATTTTTCTGTGACGTGCGCATTCAATGAAATACTGTCAGACTGCCTTTTTAATACTTATTTTAGCGAAAACTAGTTCTATTTTAGTCTGCTACGAGGGAGTTAAAATGCCTGAACCCTAAGGTAAGATGTCTCTGCCAGTAGAGATCAGATGTTCGGCTAAGTTTCTGGATGTTACAGAGACGGCCAACACCCACCCCCCTGGGAAAAGGGAGGGCTGGGAGGAGGACCCACAAATGGGGTAGAGTTTGGGGAGGCGTAACCTCCCACCTGGCAGGTAAGGTCTCAGCCTCGAGAGCCAGCCTGCCCCGTGCCTGTGTCGGGCTGTCACTCGCTGGCTTGGCGACCGCCCCCAGGGTGCTGGCCCTACGCCTCAGTGTCCTCACCTGGAGAGCGAGGGAGGAGGTTGAGCTGCTTCGTGGATGTGAAGCTCCCAGAGCCCAGAGCAGGGGCCGTGGAGCACCTGCCTGTGTTGTCCAGCTCCAGCCCGGGAGCACCAGCTGCCGCCTCGGTCCCTCCACGGCGACAGCTGCTGGTGGTCGCGCCCCTGCACGCTTCTGCAGAACTCTTGCTCTTCCCTTTTCCCCTCTTCTTCTGCTTCTTCTTTTGTAAATTTTATTTATTTTGTTTTTTCAGTGTTCTAAGATTCATTGTTAATACACCACACCCAGTGCTCCATGCAATCCGTGCCCTCCGTAATACCCACCACCAGGCTCCCCCAACCTCCCACCTCCTTCCCCTCTAAAACCCTCAGGTTGTTTTTCAGAGTCCATAGTCTCTCATGGTTCTTCTCCCCCTCCAATTCCCCCCAGCTCCCTTCTCCTCTCCATCTCCCCATGTCCTCCATGTTATTCCTTATACTCCACAAATAAGTGAAACCATATGATACTTGACTCTCTGCTTGACTTATTTCACTCAGCATAATCTCTTCCAGTCCCGTCCATGTTGCTACAAAAGTTGGGTATTCATCCTTTCTGATGGAGGCATAATACTCCATTGTGTATATGGACCACATCTTCCTTATCCATTCGTCCGTTGAAGGGCATCTTGGTTCTTTCCACAGTTTGGTGACTGTGGACATGGCTGCTATGAACATTGGGGTACAGATGGCCCTTTTTTCACTACATCTGTATCTTCGGGGTAAATACCCAGTAGCGCAATTGCAGGGTCATAGGGAAGCTCTATTTTTAATTTTTCAAGGAATCTCCACACTGTTTTCCAAAGTGGCTGCACCAACTTGCATCCCACCAACAGTGTAAGAGGGTTCCCCTTTCCCCACATCCTCTCCAACACACGTTGTTTCCTGTCTTGCTGATTTTGGCCATTCTAACTGGTGTAAGGTGATATCTCAATGTTGTTTTAATTTGAATCTCCCTGATGGCTAGTGATGATGAGCATTTTTTCATGTGTCTGATAGCCATGTGTATGTCTTCATTGGAGAAGTGTCTTTCATGCCTTCTGCCCATTTTTTGACACGATTATCTGTTTTGTGTGTGAGTTTGAGGAGTTCTTTATAGATCTTGGATATCAGCCCTCTGTCTGTACTGTCATTTGCGAATATCTTCTCGC
This sequence comes from Meles meles, assembly GCF_922984935.1. Classification (NCBI taxonomy): domain Eukaryota; kingdom Metazoa; phylum Chordata; class Mammalia; order Carnivora; family Mustelidae; genus Meles; species Meles meles. The sequence goes on from NC_060067.1 coordinate 6,881,825, forward strand.
ATTCTGTGGGTTGCCTCTTTATTTTGTTGACTGTTTCCTTTGCTGTGCAGAAGCTTTTGATCTTGATGAAGTCCCCAAAGTTCATTTTCGCTTTTGTTTCCTTTGCCTTTGGAGACATCTTGAAAGAAGTTGCTGTGGCCGATGTCAAAGAGGTTACTGCCTATCTTCTCCTCTAGGATTCTGATGGATTCCTGTCTCATGTTGAGGTCTTTTATCCATTTTGAGTTTATCTTTGTGTACGGTGTAAGAGAATGGTCGAGTTTCATTCTTCTACATATAGCTGTCCAGTTTTCCCAGCACCATTTATTGAAGAGACAGTTTTTTCTACTGGATATTTTTTCCTGCTTTGTTGATGATTATTTGACCATAGAGTTGAGGGTCCATATCTGGGCTCTCTACTCTGTGCCTCTGGTCTATGTGTCTGTTTTTGTACCAGTACCATGCTGTCTCGGTGATCACAGCTTTGTAGTAAAGTATAGTATAGTAAAGCTTGAAATCGAGCAACGTGATGCCCCCACTTTTGTTTTTCTTTTTCAACATTTCCTTAGCAATTCAGGGTCTCTTCTGATTCCACACAAATTTTAGGATTGTTTGCTCCAGCTCTTTGAAAAATGCTGGTGGAATTTTGATCGGGATGGCATTGAAAGTATAGATTGCTCTAGGCAGTATAGACATTTTAACAATGTTTATTCTTCCAGTCCGTGAGCATGGAATGGTCTTCCTTCTTTTTGTGTCTTCTTCAGTTTCTTTCATGAGTGTTCTGTAGTTCCTCGAGTATAGGTTCTTTACCTCTTTGGTTAGGTTTATTCCCAGGTATCTTATGGTTCTTGGTGCTATAGTAAATGGAATTGATTCTCTAATTTCCCTTTCTGTATTTTCATTGTTAGAGTGCAAGAAAGCAACTGATTTCTGTGCATTGATTTTGTATCCTGCCATGTTACTGAATTGCTGTATGAGTTCTAGTAGTTTGGGGGTGGAGTCTTTTGGGTTTTCCATATAAAGTATCATGTCATCTGCGAAGAGAAAGAGTTTGACTTCTTCATTGCCAGTTTGGATACCTTTCATTTCTTTTGCTGTCTGATTGCTGTTGCTAGGACTTCTCGTACCATGTTGAATAACATTTCCTTTTCCCCTCTTCTTGCCCTCACTCAGCCCTGACCCATACCTGTTCCTCTCCTGGTTTTCTGTGTCTCAGGATCTGATACTTCTTTCTGCTGCACTGATTGGACCAGGAGAATCTTTTGACCCCTCATTCCTGGGTCTTAGCGCCACTGCCCAAACCGGACTGTCCCTTCCAAGTCCCTGGGAATGTGTACGTACGTTTGTTTCTGGGGCCGCCATGAAACCTGTGCTTTATCTCTGAAAACTGGATGCCAGTGAAAATCACTCTCCATCCACCAAATCTTCTCTCCCGTCAGCTTGAAAGAAATAAGATGGAAGGAGTTTTAAAACGTGGCACTTGGGCAACAATTCGTATTTATACATATTGTTTCTTCCTGAACTCGGCAGACAAAGGCTGGTGGTGGGAGAATGTGATCGCTGCCCTCTTCCGGGGACACTATCCGGTCAGCTGGCTTCTCCGCACGGTGAGTACTTGTACCGTCGAGCCCCCCATACCCTCACTCCATCTTCCGTGCGGTCATGTTGTAGCGCTCTATGTCATTTAACGACTTTCACATTGACATTCAACAACTTTTCCATAAACAACATTTACTTCAGGTAAGAAGTTCCTTGAAAGGATGGGCATCTGAGGGTTTGCAGAATGCATAGGGATAAGAAGTATCAAAGAAAACAGAGCTGGACACTAGTTAGAGTAGTCGCTATAGATTATAAATTTCTGGTTATAAACTAGGTTGCGGACATGTCATGTACAGCATGGAATTCTAGTTAATAATACTGTATCGCATAAGTGAAAGTTGTTAAGAGTAGATCTTTTTTTGTTTGTTTAAGAGTAGATCTTAAAAGTTCTCATGCAAGAAAAAAAGTTTTTGTAACTCCGATTGCGTACGGATGTTAACTAGACTTGTTGTAGTGATCATTTTGCAATATATGTGAATATTGAGTCATTACATTGTACGCCTGAAATAATATAATGTTACGTGTCAGTTATACCTCAGTACAAAGAAGTCAGTGGTAGAGACAGATTTTAGTCGGTACTGTGCTGTTGTGGTAGGGAAGAGTGCCCAAGCTGGACGAACTCAACTTTGATTTGTACAGAGGTGACCGGTGTTTTAAAGGGAGAACGTGGGAATAGAAAAGGATGTGAACAGGGGCCCAGTAGAGTTGGAGAAGTGAAAAATTATGGAAAGTGGAAAAGAGGGCTTGTCCATCAAACCAGCTGGGATTGCTAACTGGTGCTCATCAAAGTTAGCCTCCTGCCCTCCTGCGGAGACTGGAAAACAGGGGCCCTGTCTTTTGTATTTTAATTTTAAACTTATATCTAAAAATGTATTCATTGAACAAAATAAAGTCAAATACGCATATAAAACTTTGTGCTACCAGATGTACAGATGTTTTGGGGATCAAAATAAATGTTTTATGAAAGTCACTCTCAAACGACAGGATTCTCTGAGTCGTAGTTTTTCAAATGAAATACTTCACTATACTTCATTTTATTTATTTTATTCATCCTGAGAAGTGTACTCCGTAACCCCCATCATTTGTTTCACCCGCCATCCGCCCACCTCCACTCTGGTGGTCATGACTTCTCTACAGTTAAGAGTCTGTTTCATGTTCTCTCTCTCTCTTTCCCCTTTGCTCATTTGTTTTGTTGCTTAAATTCCACATGAGTGAGTAAGTTCATATGGTATGTGTCTTTCTCTGATTTCTTTTGTTTAGCATAAAACTCTCTAACTCTACCCATGTTGTTGCAAATGGCAAGATTTCATTTTTGATGGCTCAGTAATATTTCTGTGTGTGTGTGTGTGTGTGTGTGTGTGTGTGTGTGTGTGTGTGTGTACCACCTCCTTATCCATTCATCCCTCAATCTGTCAAGGGACACGTGGGCTGCTTCCATAATTTGGTTATTGTAAATAATGCCGCAATAAATATAAGGGTGCATAGATCTTTTAAAATTAGTGTTTTTGTATCCGGTGGTGGAATTAGTGGATAGTAGGGTAGTTCTATTTTTAATTTTTCGAGGAAGATTTATACTATTTTCCACAGTAGCTGCCCTGGTGTGCACTCCCACCAGCACCGCAACGTGGTTCCTTTTTCCACATCCTCACCAATACTTGTTTGTTCTTGTATTTCTGACTTAACCTTTCCGATAGGTGTGAGGGGATCCCTCACTAAGCGCTGGCTGGGACAAGCAGTCAGTTCTTCCCACAGCCTTGTTTTCTCAGGCAGGGGCTAGGAGAGGGGCCAGGTCACCTTAGGGATGTAGCCTGGAGCTATTAGAAACTGTGTATTTCTTTTCTTTTTTTTTTTTTAAGATTTTATTTATTTGACAGACAGAGATCACAAGTAGGCAGACAGAGGAGGAAGCAGGCTCCCCGCGGAGCAGAGAGCCCGATGCGGAGCTCGATCCCAGGACCCTGGGACCATGACCTGAGCTGAAGACAGAGGCTTTAACCCACTGAGCCACCCAGGTGCCCCAGAAACTGTGTATTTCTAATAAACTGTTTGTTCAAGTCGTTATAGGCCAAGGTAAGGCCTTATCAAGCAAGACTGCTCAGAAGAGCCAAAGTTTGGTCAAGGAGGGAATCTTTGTTAGAGGCTACAGTATTGGGCTACTATAGCCTCCTAATCTTGATAACTGTTTGAGATAAGAGAACTGTAAACTTTGGGGCAGATAAAAATGTACCCCCCTTTTATTTAGAATCTCCATTTGCAAAGATCAGAATTTAGCAAAACAAAGGCATTAGAAAGTAGTTCTGCACACAACAAAAAGAAAGTTTGCTTTAGTGACCTCTTAGCAGAGTTCAGGCCACATACAAATTGTAATTTGAGGACATTTTGTGCAAGGATCTGGCCCTGCCCAGCTTTAGCCTTTTTGGCTCTTCTTTGCCTTGCTCTAAATGATCTTTGTCCCTCTGGACCTGGAGGTCTCCTCAACTTCCTACCTGGGTACTTCCTAAAGATGTTAACAAACTGTGTACCCTTCATACATTTTTTTTAAAGATTTTATTTATTTATTTGACAGACAGATCACAAGTAGGCAGAGAGGCAGGCAGAGAGAGGGGAGGAAGCAGGCTCCCTGCTGAGCAGAGAGCCCAATGCGGGGTTCGATCCCAGGACCCTGAGATCGTGACCTGAGCCGAAGGCAGAAGCTTAATCCACTGAGCCACCCAGGTACCTCTCCTTCATACCTTTTTAAGATGACTCTAAAATTTTCATCATAAGATGCAAAAAAAATCCAGAGTATTTCAAATGTTGCCATTTAAAAATAAAAGTAGAATTTGAATCTAACCGGTAAAATCTAAACACCAAAATAATTTTTAAATGTTTTAGATAAAATTTACCTACAGTGACATGCACAGATCTTAAGGGTTTAGTTCCATGTCTTGACAGTTGTACACTCATTTATCCACCCACGTAGGCACCAATAAAACAAGACACAGAACATTTCCAAGTCCCTGGAAATTTCCCTTCAGTTCTCTTCTCACCAGTGCCTCACAGCGTCTGACACCCTCCTCCAGTGAAACACTCTGACCTCTGTCACCACAGACAAGTTGGCCTGTTCTAGAATACGTTTAAGAGAAATCCTAGAGTACAGACTCTCTCTCACACTCTGCCGGATACTTTCCTAATTCATCCCTGTTCATATCCCTCGCTCATTCGTTTTTATTACTGAAGACTATTCTGTTGTATGGCTATGCCACAATTCATTCGTTTTCCCATTGATAGACATTGGGTTGTTTCCAGTCTTGGGCCGTTGTGAATAATCCTGCGATAGAATTCCCGGTACAAGGCTTCTAGTCAACATGCATGTCCATTTCAGTTGAGTAAATGCTTAAGAGCGGAATTGCTGTGTCATAAGGTCGGTGTGTATATGTGTGTGTGTGTGTGTGTGTGTGTGTGTTTTAAGACTGTATTTTTTGAGGCGCACCTGGGTGGCTCAGTGGGTTAAGCCGCTGCCTTCGGCTCAGGTCATGATCTCAGGGTCCTGGGATCGAGTCCCGCGTCGGGCTCTCTGCTCAGCGGAGAGCCTGCTTCCCTTCCTCTCTCTCTGCCTGCCTCTCTGTGATTTCTCTCTGTCAAATAAATAAAATCTTTGGAAAAAAAAAAAAAGACTTTATTTTTTGAGAGGGAGAGAGGGAGACGCAGACTCACCACTGAGCAAGGAGCCCAATGTAGAGCTCAATCCCAGGACTCTGGGATCATGATCTGAGCTGAAGGCCATTGCTTAACCATGTGAGCCACCCAGGCACCCCAAGGGCGGTATATATGTAATTGAGGTATAAATCTGTGGCTTTCACGTGTCATACCATTCATGCATTTAAAGTGTACAACTCCCCGGTTTTTAGCATAGTCAGAGTGGTGCAACCATCTCTACAATCAATTTTAGAACATTTTTGTTCCCCTGGAAAGAAATCCCGAACCCACGAGCAGTCACGGCCAGACAGATGAGGTGCTCGTCCCGCCCTGACTCTGCCACCCGAAGGAAGCAAGTCACCGCCACCTTCGGGATTTCTTCCTCATGTTCTTTGGCATTTTTCTCACCGGATTCTGTTGGAGGCAGTGAATTCTTTGATAGTTGTCATGCGATAGTTGTGTTGTTGACATAAAACAATGTCCCTGACTCCTGTTGCTTCCCTTTATAATTTTGCTGAGTTCAGAACCAACCACTTTAGCCCTAAATACCTCACCCCTCACAGTCCCATGTTTACGGGAGGGGAAGGTCCCAAAGCCCTGCTCCGGGTGGATGGTTTATGGTGCCGAATAAGGGCACCTTTGCAGACGCTAATATTTTGAATGGTGCTTTTGTTTGACTTTACCACGACCCCTGACGCTGTGCCCGGCAGCATTCAGGATGGGTGAGCAGAAAACGTCCTTTCCGAGAGCGGTTGTGAAGACACAGGCAGGAAGGGCGGGCTGTTCCGCAGATGAGCTTGAGCAAAGAAGGAAGCCCCTTACCGCCCCTGCCACAGCCCTGGGAAGCTTCACGAGCCCTGGGGGTTTCTGAACACCCTGCTCACTGCTCTGATGTAGCGAGCTGTCTTCTGTCTCCAGCCTTTGCCAGACTGTTCCACTGAGCCAGAACTTTCTTCCCCACCCCCCGCCCGGCCCCACAACCACCGCTTGGACCCGCCTCACTTCCCTTTGTCCCTTTGGCCTCAGCTTGAGCAATATCCCCTGGGCTGCTTTCTAATGGCCTGGGCTACGCTGGGTCCCCTGCTACGGCTTTTCTCCCAGCTGCTTCTCCCATGTTGACACCCCGTGCCCTGTGTCACCCCCGCCCGTTGACTTCCCTGTCACTCTTGGAGATCTGGAGTGAACAGGTTAGGTCAGTCGTAGTCACTGTTCTGTCCCCATGCCGGCACAGTGCCCAGCACGTGGCAGGTATTTAGAAAGGACTTGTTGAAAGACCAAAGGACTGAGGACACGGGGGCAGTCCTGGGTGAAGGTGACCTGCCTAGAAAGCGCGTGGCGCACGGTTGGTGAACCGGGCCTAGAACTTGTCAACGGTTCTTCCCTTTTGTGAGAAAAGTCCCGCGACTGTCGGCTCTCCACGGAGCCCTCATGACAGGAGGTTGAAGTCTAGTACTTGAAGGGGGTAGCCGTGGCTTAATGTATCAGGAGAGTGTGCTTCGGCCCGTTTGTCCTTCAGCTGGCACGGATCGCTGCCGTGGGAGATGACGCTAACGCACGCTTGTCTTCTCGTTCAGACCTTGAGTGAGTCAGAAAACTTCCAAGAAGCTGTGATGAAACTGGCTAAGACTCCCCTGATCGCTGACGTCTATTATATCGTCGGGGGTACGTCCCCCCGGGAGGGAGTGGTCATCACGAGGAACAGAAACGGCCCAGCAGACATCTGGCCTCTGGATCCTTTAAATGGAGCGTGAGTAGAATTAAGGCCCTGGTCATTTTGTATCCATCATGTTTTTCAACTAGTGAAACTAGAGGTATTTTTTCATTTTCCTATCTTTTTCTTCTTTGGCTGCGTGCTGAATGACCTTGGGTAAGACGAGGTGTTGTGCTCTGTTGTAGGTGGTTCCGGGTTGAGACAAATTACGACCACTGGAAGCCAGTACCCAAGGAGGACGACCGGAGGTAGGCCTCTATACACTTTTCGGTTTCCAGTGTTTCCTTGGGGTCGGGAGAATGTGCCCTTTATAGGACGAGAACCAGAGAGGACTTCAGGCGCTACCCCTCCCAGAAAATGTACCTGGGTGCCCTCACCCACGGCTCGGCCAGACTGGGAGAGTATGGGGAGGGCTTCTTGGCAGCTGGGGGTTGGAAGGGAAGGTCGGCCCTGGCCTCAGGGTCAGAAGGCCTGTAGCCACCCCTGGCTCTTCTAGGGACTCCCTGGGTAGCTCCCCGAGCCTCTGTTTGCTAAGCTGTAAAAGGAAAGAATCGAAGTTTTCCATGTAAGACTTGTTTGGAAGGAAAACATTTGCTTTAAATAAATAAATAAATAAACCCGTTAGGGGCTTTCTTTGGTCCTTCTAAAATTTTTTCTTTAAAGATTTTATCTATTTATTTGACACACAGACAAGAGACAGAGAGAGCACAAGCAGGGGGAGCAGCACAGAGACAGGGGGGAAGCAGGCTCCCCACAGAGCAGGGAGTCCGACACGGGCCTCGATCCCAGGACCCCAGGATCATGACCTGAGCTGAAGGCAGACGCTTCACCGACTGAGCCCCCCAGGAGCCCCTGGGCCTTTTAATTTTAAGCGTTTTATAAATCCGTGCGTCCCCAGACAACGGGCAGTTAGGTATTTCCTCCTGGCTTGACTGCCCCACATGTTTAGTGGCAGCTGTTTAATTTCGTAGCAATACATTTTCACCTTCCCAGCTTCCCGGTGTGCGCACGGGCCTGATGGTTGAATTAATTTTACCGCGGTGGTCTGAGACTAGGCAAGAAGCAGGTTTGGGGGCCAGAATCTGCTTTGGTGAAAGGGAAGTAAGGCAGCTGAGCCTTGTCCTGGGAGCCTCAGGATGAGAGCTGGTGGCCTTCAGGGTTTCCTGAAAGGCCCAGTAACCTTTGACCCTTCTCCTACAGGACGCCTGCCATCAAAGCCCTTAATGCCACCGGCCAGGCCAACCTCAGCCTGGAGAAGCTCTTCCAGGTAACTTACCACGCGGTGATGTCCTCCTCTTACCCAGGATGTTCGCTGTCTTTGTTAACAGTGATTTTTTTTTAAAAAAGAAGAATGTAAAATCTCTGAAATCAAGCCAATGTGGTAGGTAACAGTGTCCGAGTCAGTTTCACCTGGTTGAAAACCTTTTTAAGAGTTTATTTATTTAGGGGCGCCTGGGTGGCTCAGTGGGTTAAAGCCTCTGCCTTCAGCTCGGGTCATGGTCTCAGGGTCCTGGGATCGAGCCCCCCATCGGGCTCTCTGCTCCGCAGGGAGCCTGCTTCCTCCTCTCTCTCTGCCTGCCTCTCTGCCTGCTTGTGATTTCTGTCTGTCAAATCAATAAAAACATTTAAAAAAAAAAAGAGTTTATTTATTTAGACAGACAGTGAGAGAGGGAACACAAGCAAGGGGAGTAGGAGAGGGAAAAGCTGTCTTCCTGCTGAGCAGGGAGTCTGATAGGGCACTCGATCCCAGGATGCTGGCATCATGGCCCAAGCTAAAGGCAGACGCCCAACGACCGAGCCACCCAGGCGCCCCATGAAAAACCTTTTAAAGAGTCCAATGACAATTTGGCATAAAAGATTTTTTTTAAAGTTTGCCTTTTGTGATAAACGTAAGTCCTTCTTTTTACCTTCTTTTTAGGGGTTCTCAACAAATGACTTGATAATTATATTTGTTTTATGTGGTCCACTTCATTTAACGCATTAAAAATTGAAATTCTATTTATAGAATCCTTCAGACTTAACCTAAAAGGGTCCACCAGGACCCACAAGTTAGTGAGAAATGAAAGTTGAACAGAATGTATAACTAAATTTTTTTAAAAAGTCCGATGACATTTTGTGAACTGGTTTCAGCGATGGCCAAAGGATCCCTCTTCTCCTCTCGGTTTTTCTGCCTGTTAGAGACACAGTTGTGTGGATGTTCACTGTTTAAAAGGAGAAAGGATTCAAAAGTCTGTCACCCCAAGACACACTAGAGTGTTAGGTGGTTTTATTCTTCCTGTAGAAATTCTTCAACCTTTTGATATTTCTGCTTCCTCTTCATAGTCTTTGTAATATGATTTTTTTTCCTATGCAGGTTTTGTCAGTGTTTCCGGTCTATAACAAGTAAGTGACATGTTCCACGCGTCTGTCCACACATCACCCCAGAAGGGGCGACTCAACTCCCATACTCTGGCTCAGCAGGGTTCTGGGCGCCTCTGGTGCTTTCTAGGTGCTGTGGGTACAGCAGTGACCCAGGCGGAGTCCCTGCTCTCACGGGGCTAGCGTTCTGCCGGCGGGGAGTAGGGAGGAGGCAGGGAGGGGCAGAGAAACATATCATAAGCCAGGTGAGAAGCCCGTGGAGAAAAACAAAGGTAAGGAGGCCAGAGAGATCCAGAAGGAGGAGGGCCGTGATGTGTTCATCCTAAATCAGTCTGGCATGGGGACCGCCTGGCCTGGTTTTGAGCGCCTTAATCCCACTCTGTTAGAACCAAACTTTAGACACCCTTGTCTAATGGCCCTGTAACTTGCTGGGCCGTTCTGCCGCCCCCATGCTCCGCGCACACGTGATTCAGCATCGAAGCTGCTGTTTCTTTTTTGGCCGGAACCCTTGACAGGCGCATTCTGTGGGCAGTGGCTTCTCGGGTGTACAGCCCACATCGTCCTCTGATGTGAAGCTCTTAATGAAACCTAAGTGGCAGCCACAAGACTTGGACAGGAAACTCTGAAGGTCCCCTGTCACCAGAAGAGCCAGGCTGACTAGACCAACAGCTCCTCCTTGTCCCCTCAAGATGGTGTTTCGTGGCCTTAAGGACACCTAGGGTGAGCTCCTTGGGGGTGCGGACACCTTCTCTTGCTTAGTGAGTAGGGCTTGGTTTAATAAAATGAAGAGGAATCATGTGCAAGTCAAAGCCGTTTTATCTCCTAGTTTTACTCAGTAAATGCCCAAACCCAGCACTTCCGACCTCCTCCTTGTTCTCACGTCTGCTTTCTCCAAGGCACGAATACAGAATGGTCCCCTTCAGGAAACAGCCTAATACCGACAAAATCTGTAAAGCAATTTTTAGTTTCGAATACCCAATTGATTTTTTTTTCTTTGAAATGATCGTCTCTTACACAAACACAGCATAGTTTTCCTGATGGGCTCTGCAAAAACTTTCATATAGAAGTACTGTAAGATTCCTTAGCTGTTACGACATTTTCAGAACTGGCGGTGGTCTTTCATTTTGTACCATAATAGGAATATATCTTCAAATTGTCCCTTTGAAAGTTTTTTTTAAAGATTTTATTTATTTATTTGACAGACAGAGATCACAAGTAGGCAGAGAGAGAGGAAGGGAAGCAGGCTCCCTGCTGAGCAGAGAGCCCGATGTGGGGCTCGATCCCAGGACCCTGGGATCATGACCTGAGCCGAAGGCAGAGGCTTTAACCCACTGAGCCACCCAGGTGCCCCTCTCCTTGTGTAATTGAAAACCCAGGAGGACTGCATTTATTTTTTTTAAAGATTTATTTATTTATTTTAGAGAGAAGAGTGCATGAGTGGGGCGGGGGGGTTGTTGCGGAGGGAGAGGCAAAGAGGGGAAGCAGACTCCCCGCTGAGCGGGGCTGGACCCCAGGATCCTGGGATCTTGACCTGAGCTGAAGCCAGGAGCCCTGCGCTCAACCGACTGAGGCACCTGGGTGTCCTGAGGAACCGTATTTAAAGGATATTCACCACTGAGCCAGAATTAACACAGATTCCGGACTCTTAGGCCCTTTCCTTGCAAGGAAGGCCGCCCACTGCGTGAAGGTCTCGGAAAATAATTGCAACATAAACCACTCGATGCTGCCCCCTTGTGCCGCGCTGTAAAATTACACCCACCTGCCGTGGAATTCCATCCTCTGATGGGTCTCTAAGCGGAGAAAATGCTAAAAGAGCGATGGAGAATAGAATGATGGCCAAAGTAAGCAAACAGCTGAAGTCCTTCTTCAGGGGATCTCCATTACCCTTGGGCGAGCGCTACGTGTACTTACAGTGCTGTCTTCAGCCCAGTGTGCAATTTGGGCCACTGTTTCTTCCTAATCCCGAACAACCCAACTCTCCCTCAGTGCCACAGTGTGAAACTCTGAGGAGTCCGAGAATTTTAAATTTGAACGTGGCCTTCCCCAGCGTTGTCAAAATAGAAAGGAGGGACTCTGTGCGATCGCTCGAATTATAAATGTTAAACATTCTGACGTACGTAGGCTTCTCTTTGTATTATTTTCTAGGTCCCGAGGGTTAGGTTGGTATTTTTTTTTTTTTCCTTTTTGGAATATTAGAGACAATGGCTTGCATAGAAAAATCTCTCTCTCTGTTCTCAGCTACACAGTTTACACGACAGTCATGAGCGCCGCCAGCCCAGAGAGGTACATGACAAGGATCAGAAACCTGGGTTCAAAGTACGTAAGTGCAAGAGTGGGTTCAACCACGCTATGAACGTTGTGTGCGTCTGTTGTGTGCTCGTTTGGGCACGTCGGTGGGTGTGGGCTGGTGTTTCCCGCAGAAGACGGGAGCATCTTTAACATCGGCACGTACGGAATATCTTCTGACACACATCTGGCAAACGGTTGTCACTGTATCAGGTTAATGTCACTATGAGGGACTTACTTGAATGTGTTGGTACGAGAGCTCATCTCATGCCCAGGGCCCTTCGTCCCTTATCTGGACCTGCTCTCAGGGCGAGATGTTATGTCTTCACGGACACAGAAGGGGACATAATTGGGAAGACTTGCCTGTCCCCAGAATAACAGTGAGGCGGGCCCAGACCTTTGCCACCCGAGAAGACAGACAATGAAGGCAGGGACCGCTGTAGGATTGGTTTCAGCGTGGGTGAGCCCATCGGCTAGGGAAGGGCATGAGGAAAAAGCAGGCGTCCTTTTTGCTGTGCCTGAAACCAAACTGAGGTGCTTTTCCCTAGTGCTGGGGTTTTCTGGAGAAGTGTCAGCCCGGCCTGACGTTCGGGTCGTTGCTCATCATGATGGTGTTACACATCGGTGTTTGAATTAAGTCCATTCATTTTTCTTCCCTTATAGATGATTTCTTAAAAATGAAGTTCTGGAAGAGCTCTGCTTTAAAAAACAAAACAAAGCGGGAGGATTGAATTATTTTAGGTACGACACAGGTTCCTTCCTCATTAAGCTTCTCAGGCTTGGGAAGCAAGGGCAGGAGGAGGGCTGCAGCTCGTGCCCGGGATGTGGGCGGCGGGACTCCTGCATTCGCTTCCCTTCATTGCTTGCCTTGACCCGCGCTAAGCTCTGTCTCTACCGACTCGAACAACTCAAAGATACTTGGTCTCAGAGGTCAAGCCGCTTCTCCCCACAACACGGAGCAACGTTGTCCGACCTCAGCTGAGGAAGAAACGAGCTGGCCCGACCTCTTTGTCCCTTACGCAGTGCTTCTGGAAGAGTCTGAGAGAAAAAGGTTCTTCTAAAAGAAGTGGGGAACTGTAGCCTGGATAGAGCCTGTTCGAGGGTCTGTTAGTCGGAGCTTTGCTCCTGTGTTTCCCTGGGGTGGGAATCTCACTTTCCATAATGTGTCTAACGTTTCTGTATCAAAACCGATGGGCCTCCTTTTTCTAAATAGCTATTTTCTTACTGCTTTTTGAAAATAATGTGAGATGTTGGGAAGGAGAATAAACACTTTTCCAAGACATTTACCGTCGTCGCTGCATTCTTATTCCCGAAGTCGTGTGGTTCTGAGCAGCTGTCCCGAGGGAGCAGCTCTCCTAGATGTTGTTCAAACGTCAGGACTCAGAGGAGGGCACGGCTGCGTTGTAGAATATAGTGTTTTTCCCACATCTACAAGAAAGAAACTTCCGTGAGGATGAAGTGAGAAAAGGTTAAAATGCACAAACGGTGAATCGATGGGATGTTCTTCTATCTTGCGGGTGTACCAGCGAGAATGAGGAAAATGGGATAAAGGGAAGAAAGTATCAACCCGGCACCAGTCACCTCTGCCTCACCGTAGCCCACACCTCACTGGTGGCCCAGAATATTCGTGTTTCTTCCCGGATGGTGTTGGATCCCATTGTTAAATTTCCATCATCCACTGTCCTTTTAAAAATCAAACATCAAGGGACGCCTGTGTGGCTGCCTTCAGTTCAGGTCATGATCTCCGGGTCCTGGGATCGAGCCCCACATTGGGTTTCCTGCTCAGGAGGGAGCCTGCTTCCTCCTCTCTCTCTGCTTGTCTCTGCTCCTGCTTTTTCTCTCTCTGGCAAATAAATAAATACAATCTTTAAAATAAAAAATAATAATAAAATCAAACACCAAGAGTAGTTTACTCTTGCCGGATGTGTTAAACTGTGATGGAGACTAGAAATTTCTACTCCTTCATCACTGCCGTTCTTATTTTCTAGACTACAGACTGTGATCTCCGGATGGAAATTTGGGGAGTGGCCTAATTTTAACCAGGCAGCAGGATGGCATTGAGGACTTTTCAGCAGGAGAGTGACTTACGTAATCTAGATCTCTGGTTGTCTTTAAGACCCGTGTTCCTTGTGCCCTGTGGTTTCACTCTGATGTGTCCACATGTAGATTTCTTATTTAGCCTGCTTGGGGTTTGGAATGCTCTGCAGACTTCAAATGTACTTCTCTTATTCAACTTTGGAAAGCACTCAGTCACTCTTCTCTCGCTATTCTACATTCTCTTGTGTCTTTTCTCCTGAACTAGTCCCTAGTGTGTGGGTTATCACACCTGCTCTGCTCTGTCTCAGCGATCTGGATTTGCAAGGGTCGGGGGGCGGTGTGGGGACAGGGCATGGAGAGTAGGGGGGTGTATTTCTCTTGCAATGACATATTCCAGGCCATGTCTTTATTTTTTTCTGCAAAATCATAAATATTTCTTCAGTGAATCTATTGAGTTCTTTGTAGCAAGAATAAGAAATTTTACTTATTTATTATTTTAAAAAAGATTTATTTTTAAAAAGATTTATTTATTTTTTTAGTTTTTTTATTTAAAAAAAATACTTAAAACCTTTTAAAAAATAAATAAAGAGGGACACACTGGGATAACTCAATCGGTTAAGTGTCCTATCCTTGGTTTCGGCTCAGGTTGTGATCTCAAGACCTGCATCAGTCTGCTTGACATTCTCCCTCCCTCTCTCTCTAACCCTCTGGCTCATGCTCTTTAAAATAAATAAATCTGGGGCGCCTGGGTGGCTCGGTGGGTTAAGTCATTGCCTTCGGCTCAGGTCATGATCCCAGGGTCCTAGATCAAGTCCTATATTGGGCTTTCCCTGCTTTGTGGGGAGCCTGCTTCTCCCTCTCCCTCCCTCTCCCCCTGCTTGTGCTCGCTCCCTTGCTCACTGTCTCTCTCTGTCAAATTAAAAAATAATTTTAAAAAATAAAAATTTAAAAATTATTATTATTTATTTCTAAGTAATCTCTGCACCCTGGCTGGGGCTTAACCTTCAACCCCAGATCAAGAGGTGCATGCTCGGGTGCCTGGGTGGCTCAGTGGGTTAAAGCCTCTGCCTTCAGCTCAGGTCATGATCCCAGGGTCCTGGGATCGAGCCCCGCATCGGGCTCTCTGCTCAGCAGGGAGCCTGCTTCCCCTCCTTTCTCTCTACCTGACTCTCTGCCTACTTGTGATCTCTGTCTGTCAAATAAATAAATCTTAAAAAAAAAAAAAAAAGAGTTGCATGCTCTACTGACTGAGCCAGCCGGTGCCCCTTAAGGATATTTTATTTTAGATGGGCTATCTGCTACTTTTTCAGACTGCTGGGATCTTTGTTGGATAGCATCTGTTTCTTGCTTTGGTTTTGTTGTTGTTGTTGTTAAGCTTCTTAACCCCTCCTTATTTTATACTCTGCTTCTAAATTTAATCATTGAACCTTCAGGTGTCTAACTTGGCTGTTTGTTTTCACTCACTCTCCGTCATGGAAGTTTCTGTGGTGTTCCATACTTTTGGACTGTGTTCCCTTGGAAATCCTGAAGGCCAGGGTGGACAGTACGCCGCCCAGAAAGGACGCGGGTCTATTCATTTCTCAGCGTGTGATTTCTTAGAACATTCAGTATAAACTGAAGCCTCAGTTTACATTATGTGAGGGCAAGCCTGTGGTTCCACCTTCACAGAGGAGAGCCAGGCGCTGTGCAGGCTTACGTTCTAACTCTATCTTCCGTGTGTCTAAGGCCGTGTCCCTTTATCCCCCACTTCCCGACGCAAGTGTGGAAGAACCCGGGGTCTAGGTTCCTGGGACCAGCAAATGTCCTTCGGGCCACCACGCGTCCCGTGCCAGCTCCCCTCCCGAGCTTCTCTTTATGTCCATCCTCCCTATATTCCCTTCGTCCCCTCTGATTGCTTGCTAGCTCAGCTAAGTATTCAGCTTTTAGGAAAGGTGCGTGTTTATCATCTTTAGTTTTGTAGTGGGAATGTTTTTTCAGGGTATTTATCCCTCCAAAATATCCAGAAATCAAAGCGCCGATGAGCGATTTTTTTTTTCATTCATCCTGTGTAATTATGGAGAGTACCTTGTAGGGGGCTGATCACGGAAAAGTGAAAATCAGCTCGCGTGACATTTTAGTAGACCAGCTAGAAAATTAAGATGGATTGCAAGATGTGCAAAGAACCTTCATGTTCACGGAGAGACGAATGGATGGAGAAAACGCAGGTATGTGCACATGATGGAATATCGTCCAGCCTTTAGAAAGTCGGTGACAGCAGGCATGACCTTGAGGACATGATCCTGAGTGAAACGGGCGATTCACAGAAGGACGAAGACTGCACATTCCACGTACTTGAGGTCGACGGGACTCAGGACACACAACTCCAGAATACGGCATGTCAGCATATTGAATATTTTAAGTGAAATCTGGGAGAATAGCAGAAGCAGGAGGGCCGCTCTGACTTCCTCCCCCTAGTCCTTCATCCTGGAAACAGGTCCTAGAACCCTCCTGCGGAGATGCCCTCCCCGTACCCAGAGGAATGGAGCCTCCTTGTCTCTGAAGACAGTGGGACCCAAAAGAATCCTAACGAGCAGTCCTCACTGAGTTTCTAAAATTACCTCATACCCTTTAGCCTGCCACAAGCCTCCATGTCTGCCTCCTCGTCATCCAACGTCCCATAAAGACCATAAAGGCACAGACCATCTCTTTGGGTCTTCATTTCCTTCTGAAGGCCCCCGCGTCATGTGAAACTTCTATTAAATTATTTTGTATGTTTTTCTCCTATTAATCTGCCTTTGTCAGTTTAATTCTCAGACCCACCTAGGGATCCTGAAATGGGAGGGAAAAAGCTTTTTCCTCCTCTACAAAATATCTAGACTAGACTCAGAAGCTAGGTGCTAGGAAGAGGTTCTACAGGTTAGGCAAGATGACTGAGTTCTAGAGACCAGATGTACAACATTGTACCGATCTACTCTATCTAGTCTACTTAACAATACTGTATTTTACACCGAAAAATTCAGTAAGAGGGTTGAGCTCATGTTAAGTGTTCTTATCACAATAAAACATTTTTAAAAGCCAAAAATATGTTTAATAAAAAATGTTCCTTGGAACTGGACATGGCTTGGCCTATAGTGGCTGTATAGGAGATGGATAGAGCTGATTTTTAAAGTATTTTTTTTTTTAAGTATGAGGAACATATGCCTTTTATAAAACAGGTCTGCCTCAGTGGCTAGGTCAGTTGAGTCTCCCACTCTTGGTCTCAACTCAGGTCATGGTCTCAGGGGTGGGATGGAACCCAGCCTCATCAGGCCTCATGCTCCATGGGGATACGACTCCCCTTCCCCCTCTCCCTCTGTCCTTCCCACCGGCTCACACACTCTCAAATAAATAAAATCCTTAAATGATAAATAAATAAATCAGAGGCACCTGGGTGACTCAGTTGGTTATGCATCCGACTCTTGGTTTTGGCTCAGGTTGTGATCCCAGGGTTGTGAGATCAAACCCCGTGTAGGGCTCCACATTCAGCGCAGAGTCTGCTTGAGATTCTGTCCTCCTCTACCCCTCCCTGCACTCATTCTCTCTCTTTCTCTCTCTAAAAATAAAAATAAATAAAATCTTTAAATCAATCAATCAAACAGTACATAGTGGAAATCCTTTGCCTGTCTTCCCCACTCACAGACTGCTCTCTCCCCGGTAGCATTCCCTGGAGATAACTGCCATCTGTGTTCATGAAGAGGTTTTTTCAGTGCTTATGTGTTTTAAAATGTAGATTTAATCAGCTCTGTGAGGCTAACAGATCAGGGGCCAGTTACCATTAGAGGAAGGGGACAGAGCAGGTGCCTGCCGTACCACAGAATAGAATACCAAGATGGGTCACAGGCAGACAGAGCAGGGAACTGTGTGTAAGTTAGAGAATTTTTGTGGCTTCTGAGGGAAGGAACGTGCTGAGACAGGGTGAACAGGCTAGACAGGTCTACGACTGGCTGGTTTGAATAATTTCATCAGCTCCAGGATACAGGAGCTGCCTTAAGTTGTTGGATAGTGACCCTGGGTAATGAGAGCAGGGAAACAGTGTCCGTGGGTGTAAAAGCTCCTACAGGCCTGGGTTGGGGGATATAGACGCTGTATTGGGGGACCTGCATAAGAAAGGGTATTTGCAGTCCTTTGCCATAGGTAGGAATCAGCTAACCTTGGGAAGAACATTGTCTTGCTGGGGGACAGCAAGGCCCCAAGCCGTCGAAGCATCCATACAGAAACTAGAAGACATGATTGGTAAAATAGAATTTTTCTTCAAAATGAGATTAGATAATATAATTCAGCGAGTTGTCTTGTTCACATAACAAAAAATAGGAACCATCTTTCCATGACAGAGGATATTGAGCTGTATTTTTTTAATGACCCCATAGGACTCGTCTGTAGGTACAATAACTTGGTTAACTATTCTGCAATTGATGAATTTTTAAGTTGTTTCTAATTTTTCATGATCATAACACAGTAATGAAAATTCTTTTCTATTTTTGTGGGGGTGTATAGTTCTAGAAAATATTTAAAGGTGAAATTTCTAGATCAAAAGGTTTACGTATTACAAAGTTGTAACTGAACTGAAAGCAGCATTTTCCACAAAACTAGAATTCACAATGCTAAAATATTTATGAAACCACAGAAGGCCCCACGCAGCCAACGCAATCGTGAAAAAGACGAACAAAGCTGGAGGTAATCACAATTCCAGACTTCAGGTACATCACAGAGCTGTAGTACTCGAAAGCAGTGTGGTACTGGCACAAAAACAGACACTTAGATCAATGCAACAGAACAGAGAGCCCAGAAATGAATCCATACTTATTTGGTCAATGAATCTATGACAAGGGAGGCAAGAATATACAAAGGGGAAAAGACATTCTCTTCAATAAATGGTGCTAGGAACACTGGACAGCTACATGCAAAAGAATGAAACTGACCTACTTACTTGAACCATACACAAAAATAAATTAAAAATGGGTTAAAGACCTAAATATGAGACCTGAAACAATAAAGATCCTGTAAGAGACCATAGGCAGTAACTTCTTTGACATCAGCCATAGCAACTTTTTTCTAGATCTATCTCTTGAAGCAAGACACACAAAAGCAAAAATAAACTGTTGGGACCACATCAAAATAGACACCTGCACAGCAAAGGAAACGATCAACAAAACAACAAAGCCAACCACTGAATTAAAGAAGATATTTACGTGTGATATATCCAATAAGGGATTCATATCCAAACTATATAAAGAACATTGTATTATATAAAAAGAACATGTATTATATAAAAAATACAATGCAACACCAAAATTACAATCCCATTAAAAAATGGGCAGAAGACCTGAACAGACATTTTTCCAAAAAAGACAGAGATGGGCAACACACACACGAAAAGATGCTCGAGATCACGAGTCATCAGGAAAATGCCCAGTCAAAACGCAATGAGGTGTCCCCTCATATCTGTCTATCATAATGTCTAAAGCCAAAAAGACAAGAAATAAGTGTTGGTGAGAATGTGGAGAAAAAGGAACTCATGTACCCCGTTGGTGGGAATGTAAATTGGTACGGCGACTGTGGAAAACAGCATGGAGTCTCCTCAAAAGATTAAAAATAGAAATACCATACGATCCAGTAATCCAATAATTCCATCATCAGTACCCCCTCCAGGGTAAAATGAAAACACTAATTTGAAAAGATATATTTACTCCTGTGTTTATTGCAGCATTGTTAGCAATAGTCAAGAAATGGGAAGGAGCAACCTAAGTGCCTATGGACAGATGAATGGGAAAAGAAGATGTGGTGTGTATATTTGATGGAATATCACACAGCCATAAAAAAGGATAAGATTGGGCCTTTTGAGACAACATAGATGGACCTCGAGGGTATTATATTAAGTGAAACAAGTCATATTGAGGAAAACAAATACCGTATGATTTCATTCATAGGTAAAAACAGAATGAATAAACAGCAGAATCAGACCCATAAATATAGAGAATAAACTCTTGGTTGCCAGAGAAGAAAGGGGTGGGAGGATGGACAAAATAGGTAAAGGGGAGTGGGAGATACAGGTTTCCAGTTACGGAATGAATAAGTCACAAGAAGAAAAGGCACAACACGGTCGATGATATTGTAATAGCGTTGTACGGTGACGCATGGGAACTACACTTGCGAGCACAGCGTAACATACAGAGCTGTTGAATCACTATGCTGTACACATGAAACTAATGTAACATTGTGGATCAACTCTATTAAAATAAAAACTATTTTAAAAATGATGTAATGGGGGCGCCTGGGTGGCTCAGTGGGTTAAGCCTCTGCTTTCGGCTCAGGTCATGATCTCAGGGTCCTGGGGTCGAGCCCCGCATCGGGCTCTCTGCTCAGCAGGGAGCCTGCTTCCTCCTTTCTCTCTGCCTGCCTCTCTGACTGCTTGTGATCTCTCTGTCAAATAAATAGATTAAAAAAAACAAAAGAAAAAAGAAAAAAAAATAAAAATGATGTAATGTTTCACAGAGGAAAATAAGTACATAATTTAATAAATCACAATTAAAATTTAATCTAGTTTAATTCCAACAAAGTGAAACAATTTACATTCCCATCAGCGGTGTATGGAGAAGCTCCTTTTCTCGTACTCTCAGTAACACAGGACTTTATTCGTCCTTTAACTTTTCGTGAATTTGGGGGGAAAATGCTAGCAGGCAACCACTAACAAAAGGGAGTCAATGTGAAAATGTCAGTATCAGACAAAAGAGAATTCAAGCCAAAATGGATTTTGGCAGACTGATATTTTATTTTGATAAATCACCCTCTACCAAGAAGAGCATCCATAAGCCTTCACGTACTACACACATATAATTATATAATGGCAATTTTATATGATTCAATATATATTTAATACAGAGCTACAAAACATAATGCAAAGATTCAGGAATCCAAGGGTAAATGGCTAAATCCGTACTTAGAGAAATCATCCAAACATTTTTTTCCAAGATGAACAGACAGAGGATACATACGGATCCGGAGGATTTGAATAACAAGCTTGACCTACTAAATAGATGCCAATAAAGTGTAAATTTGTCTGCAGATTTGCCCGGCACACTGGGTGCCCACCAGCCCATGCAAGCGCATCATAGAAGAACGGACAAAGTAAGTTACCTGGGAACCGTGATTCATATTTTAATGAATTAATCGTTTACATGATGTCCAAAGAAAAGAAAACAAGAAATGTAGGAGAAGTCGACAAGAAAAGGCAAGATGTTTCCATCACGTTTTGCGAACAGAGAAAAGCCAGTGGGGGAAAGAGAGCCCGGAGTCCCGGGGGCCGCAGGGAGGACCCCAGGCCCAGACGGCTCTGAGCCCCACGCCCTGCGTGCTCATCCCTCTTCTATTTCTGGGTTAAGGAGCTCAGGCTGTGCCGACGTGGCTTGGGAAACACAGTCTCCTAATCTGGGGGAGTAAGAAGGCTTAGACCCCTGGCTAGGGTGAGAGAGAGCCCGGGAGACACTGTCTTCAGGAGTCGGGCCCAGGAGGGAGCGAGACACCCTGACTATGCAGTCTCCCCTTTCAAGTCCCCCTCACAGGCCTGATCTGATCAAGGTCAAGGGGGGCCTACTGCTGTGTGGCCGGGAGCCCTGACCGCCTCGTCGCAGCTGTGGATGTCCTGGCTGCCTCTGGGAGAAGGTATGCCTTCTGCACCTGCCTTCTGCACCTGCCGTGTAGGTCCGGAAGACGCTGCACCAGCCAGGGAGTCCTCGGCCAGCTCGGAAGCCAGGGCGGAGGTCACACCTGCGTGTTAAAGAGGCTTCTGCCTCCTTTGTGTCCTAGCAAAGACTACAAAGAAGGTAAGAGCCTGCTTTCTAGCCTCAATACAGAAAAGAGGGCAACAGACAGAGTTCTTATACAGGAAGTAAGTACAGGTTTGGTTTGCGGGCGGAGGGCAGAGAAAGCCCCCAGTACCGACTCACCCGGGGAGGTCTTTGCTGTGTGTGTTTTGAGGTTCATTTAGTGGGATGGTAAACAATTAATGCCATTTTTTTCTTTTTGAAGATGTTGTTTATTTTAGAAAGAGCACAGGGGCACGCGGGCACACAGCAAGCCCAGGGAAGGGGTGAGGGGTGGAGGGAGAGAATGCAAAGCAGACCCGTGCAGAGCCACGCAGGGCTGCGTCTCAAGACCTGGAGATCGTAACCTGGGCAGGAGCCAAGAGTCTGGCGCTCAGCCGTCTGAGCCACCCAGGCACCCGCCAACATTTCTTTTTCTTTTAGTGAAAGTGTCAGATACGGATGATGCTAAGTCAAGTCCTAGGAGGGCAGGGGTCTCACTTAGGCGGTGAAGAGATGCTATTCACAGGTGCTATTCACCTGAAAAGACGGCTGGGCCGGGGAGTCACTCGAGGAAAAGTGGTTAGTCATTACGGGAAGGTGTCGATTCAACTATCTGAGACTACATCAGCCCCTTTCCACGTTTGGTTTTATGAATCTTTCACTTTTGCCCTTGAGAAGCATTTTAGTTCTTTCCATTCATTTTTCCTAGTGACTTCTAGAATGTTCTTTACAGATCTGTCGTACCGTTTTCTTCTGTTAAGGCAACCACATGTGATACCTGTTTAGTGAGAGCCACTTCCTAATTTCTTTCTTATATGGAAACATTTTTAGAAAATATGGTTTATTGATTTTTAATTATCAAAGTTATAATAAAACTACATAAGTTAAAAATGAAAGTCTGTCACATCAGCCCATCCCCCAGAGATAATCACTATTAACAGCTTGGTATGTGCTATGTGATTTTACATTTACTGACATATTTTTATATAGATGAGATCATAGTAAGCACACTGATCTGCAATTTGCTTTTCTTCATGTAATAATTTATCTTGGGGATATTTTCATACCATTATGTAGAGATTTTCCTTGTTCTTTGTCATGGCTGAATACTCTTCCATTCAACTCCTAGTCTACCATGATGCATTTTCTTAATTCTGTACTCATAAAATACTTGAGCTGGTTATTATTTTGGGACGAGAGAGCGTGAGCAGGAGGCAGGGGAGGGGCAGAGGGAGAGGGAGAGTCCTGAGCACACTCCCCACTGGGCACAGAGCCCCCACTCAGGGCCTCATGTGGGGCTCGAGCTCACGACCCTGAGATCAGGACCTTAGAAGGACACTTATCCCATCCTTTGATCACCACTCTCATGACTTCACCTAAACCTAATGACCTTCCAAAAGCCCCACTTCCAAATACCATCACACTGAGAGTCAGGACTTCCGTTTGTAAATTTATGGGGGATACATTCAGTTCGTAGCAGTGATGTATTTAGACAGTGTGTCTTTTACTGCCTCCTAAATTTGAGCCAGGGATATGTTTTTGGCTACGATTTTTTAAAAGATTTTATTTATTTATTTGACGGAGAGAGAGAGATCACAAGTAGGCAGAGAGCAGGCAGAGAGAGAGAGGAAGCAGACTCCCCGCTGAGCAGAGCGCCTGATGCAGGGCTCGATCCCAGGACCCTGAGATCATGACCTGAGCCGAAGGCAGACACTTTACCAAATGAGCCACCCCAAGCGCCCCTGGCTACTGATATTTTAAAATAAATACATCAGATCCAATCTAACAACATATTGATTCTACCATATACTAAGAACACTTTAAATATCTTATTTATTATTCTCATATATATATATAGAGAGAGAGAGAGAGAGTTTATGGGAGCTTAAGGGACCAAGGCCTAGTGGAAAGCTGAGCTGGATTTCTCACCTGCATCCGTGCACTCCCAAACCTCACCACGTTAGCAAACAACGTGTCTCCACAGGCAAGTCACTGATTTATAAAACAAGTTGTGTGTTAGTGAACTCAATCATTGCTGGTGCTCCTTTCAGCTCTAGCATTGTTCAGGTATCTAGAGAAAGTTGGGTTGATTTGGTCACAACGGATGTTGTTCATTTTGACCCATTACTCAGATTCTGGTTTCATAATATCTCTTACACCTGGGAATCATTTTGCTTATCCATACAAAAGAGATCATAGTCTTTTCTCTTTATTTAGTCAAAATAAGTTAACCAACATAAGCAAGGTGAGACTTTTCTTTGATTTTCAGGGGAAAAGATAACAACTCTTTGACGATCCCCCTTACATTAACTTATAAAAATAGAGGAAGTAGAGTGGGGTAGATGTGGGGGAGGGGAGATAGAGAAGTGGAATCTGCTTTCAACATTAACTCAGTAGGTCTCACATTGCTTCCTGAAAAGGAGCTAGAGAAGGATTGGTCTTTGTTGTGTAAAAATAAATGTGGAGATAAATAAATGTGGTTAAAATAAACAAAAAGTTTATTCAATTAATATTTATTGAATTCCTGCCACATGCCAGACCCATGCTGATTTCTAGAGATATAATGATGAATTTTCTCACACACAGTCTTTGCTCTCAAGGAACTGATAGTCTAATGGTAGAGAGATGTAAAATAGGAAACTATGTTCTTGTAGAGATGGGGACGTGAATAGGATATTCAGGAGCTCACAGGAGGGACCTGTCAAAGTGGCTTCCCTAAGGTGATGCCCAAAGTGAGCCTTAAGGAAATCAGTAAAGTTGGGGTGCCTTGGTGGCTCAGTGGGTTGAGCTTCTGCCTTCGGCTCAGGTCATGATCTCAGTGTCCTGGGATCGAGCCCCGCATCAGGCTCTCTGCTAGGGAGGGAGTTTGCTTCCCTTCCTCTCTCTCCCTCTGTCTGCCTCTCTGCCTACTTGTGATCTCTATCTCTGTCTCTTTAAATAAATAAAATCTTTTTTAAAAAAAGGAATCAATAAAGTTAGCCAAGTTAAGCAAGATGGGTGGATAGGAAGATTATTCCAAGTCAGAACGAAAACCATTGGTCGTTGTGGTCAAAGAGCAGAGTCTGAAGAAAGGGGAGAAGAGAGATGAGGCTGGTGGGGTGAGCTTTTAGGGAGGTGAATTCCGTTTGTGGTACATGGAGTCTGAAGCCGCCTGGTGAAAGTTTAAGAGGAATAAGTATGAGGGGCTGGCATATACGGATAATCTGGGACGGAGTTAGAGATTTGAGAGGTGGGAAGTGGGAGTTGTGTATTAATTCACTCATCCAGGGACCATGTTCCAAGTGAGGAGAACTTACATTTAAGGCTAGAGGACAAATAAAAATGGACATTTAAAAGACAGAGAAAAGTGAGCTCAAGAAGGAGAGCGATAGAGAGGTAGAGCAAAGGCAAGCGTGTAGGGCATTGTGGAAACCCAAGGAATAGAGGTTTGATCAAGGTGGGGCTTGTGGAGACAGATGGTTTTGCTGTTTGGGCAAGTTAAGGACTGAGAAGACGAAGGCATTGGAGACAAGAGCATGAAAGGTTTTGATCAATAGGTGAGATGAAAAAGTGGTTTGGAGAGGATTTAAGGAGAAAATATGTAGTCTACTCGCGAGAGAAGTCTGAATGAGAAGACAAGGGGGACCGGCTGGTAGCTGGAGAGAAGAGAAGAGACTTCAGGATGTTTCTAGACGGAAAAGGAAAAGCTAGCAGAAAGGCTGGAAACGTGGGAGAGAGGTGAGAGGACCAGTGGAATTTTCAGGGGGAGGAACACTCATGCACGGACACTGCAGAGGCGGGGAAAGTACTCTCAGATGATAGTCTCATGGTTTTTACAATGTGGGAGACAAGGTCCATAGATAACTTGGTCTATCTGAACTAATTCTGTCTGAATTCCCTTCTTTCAGAGTCCCTCTTCCTTTTGTCAGCAAACAACTCGTTCTTCCTCTGACCTGCTGTCTGTGTCCTACAGAAGACTTGAACCTACACTATGGGAAGTGGTACCTCAACCCAACATCACTTTGCTTTCCAGAACGCAGAGAATGGTATGTGTTTCCCATCCCCCAAACCAACTATAGGTATCCCAAAGCCTACACTGGATAGAGAGGGGCTTCTCAGAATGGAAGAAGGAACCATTATATTTCTCCTTGGGCAACTCTTGAAAATCAGCTTCTCCTCCTTATGACAAGACCACCAGAATGTCAGCTGAATATCTTAGGAGCTGATGAACTATATTTGACTGAGTTAAGGTGTACCGAGGAGTCAGTGTTGTCCTTGAGGGGTTATCCCAAATTATACATGCACCAGTCAATGAAATACGATTGGGCAATTAGCAGATGAAGGAGCATTTCAGGTAGAGGCTTTGGTATGTATGAGGGTCATGAGGTAGAAAAGGACAAGTCATGTTTGAGGAACTGAGTGGTCTGATGTGAACGAGAGGGAGGACAGCGTGACATGAGGCTGTCAAGGTAGGCAGAGCCCAGATCACTCAGGGTCTGTAGGATTTTAACTTTATCCTAAAGGCATGAAGAACCCTTTAAGAATTCAAAATAGGAAGTTTAGAGTAACATACACCCATTTAAAGATTTAAAGACCTCTGGCTTCTGTGAAGGAGGGATCAGAGGGAGTAAGAGTAGAAGGAGGAACAGTCCACAACCACTAAAGTCGTCTAAGCAGAAGATGATGATATCTTGGTCCAGAGTTTGGGCAGCAGAGATGGAGAGAAGGTGACGTCCAACAATGTTCAGGAGGTCGAAGTGACAGGATCCAACTGTGGATGTATGGGGTGAGGGAGAAGGATGGATCAAGAATGACTTCCGCTGGGGCACATGAGTGGCTCAGTCATTAAGCGTCTGCCTTCGGCTCTGGTCCTGATCCCAGGGTCTTGGGATGGAGCCCCGCATCAGGCTCCCTGCTCAGTGGGAAGCCTGCTTCTCCTTCTCCCACTTCCCCTGCTTGTGTTCCCTCTCTCACTGTGTTTCTCTCCGTCAAATAAGTTTTTTAAAAAATCTTAAAAAAAAAAAAAGACTTCCGATTTCCTGGCTAGCAAGACAGGGCAGGAATTAATGCCAGTGACTGACATCAAGACAGTGGAGCAGAACCAAGTCTGAGTAGAGGGAAGACGAGGAACTCGTCCATGTTAGGGTTGAGGCGTCCATGAGACATGCAGGTAGAAGTACCGAGAAGGTGGTGCCTATTCACATCGGCATTTTGGAGGCAAGTGTGCTGGAGAGATATGGCCTGGAAGGCATCAGAATGTTATGTGGTCGCTGAGACCATGGAGCCCCCGAAGTACCCTGGAGGGAGAGTAAAGACAGATCAGAGACCGGAGCTTAGGACAGAGCCATGCAGGACTCCGGGGCGTGAGCACCAGGTCCAAGAGCATCAGTCAGCGAAGGAGGCTGCGGAGAGGCAGCCACAGCTGTCGGAGGAGAGCAAGGGGAATAGTGACTTGTTTGTCTTGGCTTCAGCGTCTCCGTAAGCTCGTGGCGTCCTTGCTGTCTCGCTTCACAATATGTCCCAGGGTCATTTTGCACCTTCTTGGTCCCGGAAGTAGGCGCTACTTTAGGGTGTGGGGTGTTCATTGCTTCCTGGTTGGCCTACACCTTTCTATACCTTTTCAGTGAACAAACCCAGAAAACATGTATTATTTGGAAGAAAAAAATCCACCAGGAACACAATATTTTTACTTAACAGCCTCGATATTATATCTATCACTTTATTAAAAATCTTTTTTCCTAGTGACATTAAAATAGTGTTACTTACTCTATCCTACCATATATAAGTAATAGTTTCAGAATACTAACAGTGCTATTATAAACAATGTGATCCCTGAAAATTCTTTAAGGTTTCTTTGAACTTCTTTTTGTCCTTTGGATACATTCACTAGGGATGTACGAATTATTGAATTCTCAAGTCATTTGAAATAACTCCCGTCTGTGTTTCTAACTTATGTAAGGTTAGATTCCCTTGTTTAACATTCGCTTTTTTTTGAGAGAGAGCGAGCACGTGTGAGTTGTGGGGGAGGGGAAAAGGCAGAGGGAGAGAGAATCTTGAGCAGGCTCAGTGCTCAGCTTGGAGACCAACACCGGCTCAATCTCACCACTCTGAGATTATTACCTGAGCCAAAATCAAGACTTGAATGCCTAATTGACTGAACCACCCAGACACCCCTAAACTTTTGCTTTTTATCTTTGGGGATTGATTTACTTTTCACTTTGCTTTAAATTTGTTTTATAACTTTGTAAAGCATTTATGTAATTCCTGTCCCAATTATCTATTGCTGCATAACAAACTATCCCAAAGCTTAGTGGCTTAGGACCACCATTTTCTCTGCCCGTGATTTCGTGGGTCTGGAATTTGCAAAGGGCCCAGTTGGGTGGTTTGTCCATGATTCTCTGGGTAACTGCGCCTGGAGGCTCTTGTTTTTTTTTTTTTTTTTTTAAGATTTTATTTTTTATTAGAGAAAGAGAACACATGAGCAGGTGGGAGAGACAGAGGGAGAGGGGGAAGCAGACTCTCCCTGAGCAGGGAGCCTGACACAGGGATCGATCCCAGGACCCTGAGATCAGGACCTGAACCAAAGGCAGATTCTTAACTGACTGAGCTGCCCAGATACCCCTAGAAATTTTAACTGTAAAGTAATCTCAGCACCCAGCATGGAGCTCAAACTCTCAGCCCTGACATCAAGAGTTGCATGCTCTCGGGGTGCCTGGCTGGCTCAGTTGGTGGACCATGTGACTTTTGATCTCAGGGTTGTGAGTTCAAGCCCCACACTGGGCATGGAGCCTACTTTTTAAAAAAAAATGAAGGAAAGAAAAGACAAAAAAAGAGTGGCATGCTCTACTGACTACGCCAGTCAGGCACCCCTGGAGGCTTGCTTCTACGACAGCTCTTCATCTGCGGTCGGGTGCCCGCGGGCCTGCCTCTCTCCACGTGGTTGCCTCGTTCCTAACACGGGGTCTGAACAGCCAGCCCATCTGTAGCTTGTACCCTCGGGTCTAGCACACAGAGCTGGAGCGAGACGCGCCCCCGTGTGTTAGATTGTTCTAGTGGGAAGGAGGGGGTGGAGGGTCTTGGACTCTCCTGCACCCCACAGCCCCTGTCTCTCAGTTAAAGGGAACCAGCCCCCTGACAGGCCTGGGCAGGAGAGAAAGGTAAGAAGGAGGCATCGCCTGCTCTCTCAGCCCTAAGCAGTCGAACAAGACTGAGGAGAAAACTGCATCTAGTTGGCAGCCCTTGCCTGCGGACGTTGAAGCAAGGTGTTCGCCAAGACCGTTGTCACAGAGCCGGGGTGGCCGTGATCCTCCCTGGGATCCCTTGCCCTTCGCGGCATGTGAGAATCCTGTGTGGAGCTCGTGAAACCTGGAGGACCCTGGGCGCCCTGTGGAGAGTCTAATACCGTAGGTCTCGGCGAGGTCCAGGTGGCCGTGCTTCCCTTCGGTTTCTAGAAGGTCTGTAGCACTCACTGCGGACGTTGCCTTCACTGCTCCGAACATGGGTTTACCGAGGTCAGTCCGTAGAGCATCAGCCTCATCTCTTAGGGTTTGGTAAGTGCCTTTCAGAAGTAGCGAAGGGGGCGCCTGGGTGGTTCAGTGGGTTAAAGCCTCTGCCTTCGGCTCAGGTCATGATCTCAGGGTCCTGGGATCGAGTCCCGCATCGGGCTCTCTGCTCAGCAGGGAGCCTGCTTCTTCCCTCTCTCTGCCTGCCTGTCTGCCTACTTGTGATCTCTCTATCAAATAAATAAATAAAATATTAAAAAAAACTTTCAGAAGTAGCGAGGGTTTGACATTTGGGGTCATAGGAAGTCACGTTCGGCTCTGCTGACATTCCTCCCTGGTTCTCCTTTCCCACTCCCCCAGCGACGTTCCTCCTAGAGAAATCAGCCCCAATTCTATTAGCTCCCTAATGCAAGCTAAATATATTAAATCAATCTGTCTACTGCTCACGAGGTTGACCTGAATTAACCTGCAGGGTTTCCTTTTTAATCCCCCGTTACCCACAAATACTCCATTCATCACCGCTGGCACATTCAGGCCCAGGAGCTTAAGAAGAACCTCGTTATTTATGTGAACAGCTGCTCTCTTCCCTTGACCCCGGGGCCTGAAGCTCACGGGAAGAAGGAAGCCTCCTCGCGCCACCCTGTGGACACGGTCCCCCAGCACAGGACGGGGCAGAAGGAGAAGCCCAAAGGCAGATCTGACAGTCAGTGCGGTCCCCCAAGTATCACGACGGGGGACACTGGCAGCCCGCGGGGCTGTCACAAGTCTGGGGATAGCAAGCACACAGCCCAGCAAGCACTTGCTGCCACCCAACATTCTACGTGGTCATCTGTGTGCTCGTTGTCTTCCCCAGTCCCCTCGTCCATCCCCCTTTCCAGATGGGGACACTGAGTCCCAAGAAGGTAAAATTCCTGGGAAGCCACATAGCCGATGAGGGCATTTGCAGGCCTAGAACCCAGGACACCTGATATCCAGTCTGTCATTATAATGTCACAGTGTCCCCCAGTCTGTTATAATGTCGCAGTGTCCCCCCACCTTCCACGCCCGCATTATCTCACTCTGCAAGGATGCCTCGAGCTTGAAACCTCCCCAGGTTGCATTTCTTGAGAATCCTGGCAATCCAGCCTTTCCACCTCTACCCTTAGCCTTGTCGGCAAAAAGTAGGAATGCCACTAAACCTCCAATGACAGTATGACCACGAGTTAGGATGAAGGCGGGGTCTGGGGTGGGAATGGGGAAAGGAGCCTCCCAGCCAGTGGTAAGGCAAATCCTCCCTACTGGCTGCAACGGCTGGCTCTTTCCCATCGTCTTGCCCCCACGTTACAGCAGGAGAGGGGCCCTTTGCCTCCCCCTGGCCCTGGGCGTCCCGGCTCACAGGCTCTCTCGTCCTTCCCTGTCACAGCCTTCCGGGCAGCAGCCCTCATCCAGCGATGGTACCGGCGCCACATGGCGCGCCTGGAGATGAGACGGCACCGCACCTGGCGCATCTTCCAGTCCATAGAGTACGCGGGGCAGCAGGACCAGGTCAAGGTGCGCGGGATGGGGGGGCGGAGTCACGCGGCGGCGCTCCGTCTTCCAGCCCAGGGGCCCCGGGGGTGCAGCGGCTCGGGCCCCCCGCCCCCGCTTCTGTTTGCGCTCATCTCTGAAGCCGAGTCTCTGCTTCTCCCGCAGCTGCATGACTTCTTCAGCTACCTTGTGGATCACTTTACCCCCAGCAGCAACCACGAGCGTGAGTAGACCTGCCACGCAGCACACCCTCCTGTCTCGGGGTTGTCGATCTCAGACGGAAGGGGGAGGCAGAGGGAGCACAGACCGGCGACAGCCGGGAGCGAGCGGGGAGGCTGACGAATCAGTGGCAGCATCTGGGTTCTCCCAGGAGCACACCCGAGGCAAGAATAGGAATTCAGGGAAGGGAAACCCAGCAATAAAGTGTGTGTGTGTTGGGGGGGGTGCTACTAAGCCAGCAACTCCGTGTGCCTGGGAAACAGTGCAAAATGCATGCCTCGGAATGACCCCACGGAAGGCGGCAACTAGACTCTCCCCATGTCAGCTCCCCAGGCTCCCTGGTTGAAGGCTGCTGGGCACTGGGGATCGGAAAGGTTGTTAATTCCCCAGCGTGTCTGGCCTGCCGAGCTCTCAGGCCAGAGATGGCAGAGGCTGGAGGTGGACCCTTGCTGGGAGGGCCCTGGAAGTTCTAGTGGCTTCTGCCATACTCTCTGCGTGCACCAAAAATGCCTGTGAGCTTTGTCCACCCCCCCCCCCCCCCCACCAAGGCTTTTCCCTTTGCTTTTGCTTACAAGCCTCGGCTCCTAAATTTCTGTTCTGACAAATCGCCATCTTTTAAAAATCAAAAGGAATTGACATAAAAGCATAACCTCTACCTTCCGCCCACCTGAATCTGTTGTCACTTTCCCGTCCCTTTCCCCTCTCTGGCGTGGGAGCTGATCCCAGACTGGCCCTCTCCACGTCCAGCATCGTCCAGGGAAAGGCTGTGCTGCCCACGGCCCATCTGATCGCAAGCTGGCCTCCCCTCTCTGTCCTGACCAGGAGACTTTCTGAACCGCATGTTCACTGAGGAGAGATTCCCCCAGGACGCTGAGATGGAGAAGCCGAGTGACTACGAATCTATAGAGGTCCCAGACAGTTACACAGGGCCACGCCTCTCCTTCCCCCTCCTTCCCGACCACGCGACTGCCCTGGTGGAAGCTTTCAGACTGAAACAAGTAAGCTCAGTCCGCGGCCCCTGCGTCTCCACCAACTCCACGTGGGACGTAGAGGGAGGCCAGACCCAACACAAAAGGCATAGACCCGGGTTTAGGGTGTTGGTGTCATGGCGCCACTAGAGACAGTCCGTGCCCCCTTTGCTTGACCAGGACCTTATACAAGTCAAGAAGCCAGTTTTTAGGCACTGAAAACCTCACCTCCGAACCACGTAATCTTTCTTTGTTCGTACATCCCACAGACAATTACTGAGCACTGCTGTGTGCGGGCCCTGGTCTGGGCACGGGGCACCACAGCAAGGAGCCAGACAGACACACATTCCTGCCCGCACAGGGCTCAAGTTCCAAGAGGGAGACAGACAACGGATAACAAAATAACAAATAAGTAGGTTCTGTAGTATATTAGAAGGCAATTAGAGCTGTGTGAAAGAATAAACTAAGTTCTAGGTAGGAGAGATGTCAGTTT
This sequence comes from Meles meles, assembly GCF_922984935.1. Lineage (NCBI taxonomy): Eukaryota > Metazoa > Chordata > Mammalia > Carnivora > Mustelidae > Meles > Meles meles. The sequence goes on from NC_060067.1 coordinate 6,913,960, forward strand.
ATATAGAGAGTCATCTTGGAAGGCGCCATGGAAAAGGTGATTTCCGAGCCAAGGTCAAAGGTGGTGAGGAAATGCACCGTGGGGATGTCTCCAGGAAAATGTAGGCAGAGAGAACCGATGGAAAGGCCACGAGGCAGGACCTTGCCGGGATGGCTTGGGGACCTCAGGAAGGTGGCTGTGGCTGGTGAGGAGGGGTCAGGGAGGACAGGGGATGCAGGAAGAGAGGAGGGTGTGGGCTCTTCTTCTTCTCGAAGAGATAGGAAGACATTGGGCATCGGAATGATGTAATCTTGCTCGCTTTTTAAGATAATCATTCTGTTTTCTGAAGAGGGTAGGGAGGAAGGGGTAGAGGTAGGGAGCCCAGTCAAGGTCCCGCCATGCTCCAGGCGAGAGGTGACAGTGGCTTGAAACCCTGCTGTTAGAGGCAGAGGTGGTGAGGAGTGGCCAGATTCTGATTCTACGCCCCATTCCAGCCCTTTCTTCCGTATGAAGGCAGCTCATTGCGGGAGGAGCTGGGAGAGTTTTCCCTGTGAGGTCAGGATTACTCGGTACCGTCGACACGCGTGCAGGTGCTCACACCTCCCTGAGACAAGGCCTCCCTCCCCAGTGGAAGGCAGAGAAGAGGAAACCAGCTCAGTGTTTGGAGACGATGGGAAGCAGGAAGCAGAGCAGAAGATGGGTGGAAAAGAGAGGCTCCAGGCACGGGGTCCCAGGGTCCCTCTTGGGGTCTCGGGTGACTGGAGTCAGCAGGCTGGGAAAGCGAGGCGCAGGTCGCGGCAGGGGTGCCAGCGTCGCTCTGTCCCCTCCCTCCCCTCCCTCCGGTAGCAGCTGCACGCTCGCTACGTCCTGAACCTTCTGCACGAGACCAGGAAACACCTGGTGCAGCTGCCGAACATCAACCGGGTCTCCACCCGGTACAGCGAGGAGGTCACCGTGTGCGGTAAGCGCGGGCCTGAGCTGGCTGGAGCGGAGAGCCCGAGACCGGGAGGGGTGGGGCGGGAGGGGGCGCTGAGCGGACGGCGCTCGCGCATGCGCTCCGGGTGGGCGGGAGGGGAGAGGGGGCGGGGCGGGGGCTGCGCGCGGACAGCGCTCGCGCATGCGCCCGAGTGTGCGGAAAGAGGCGGCGCAGGTGCGGCGAAGGGCTGCGGGCCCGGAGGGCGTGTGCTCTGCTTTCCCAGGCAATGCAGCCCCTTCCACCCACAGAGGGCCTCCCGCCAGACAGAAATCCCGTCTGTCGCGATTCTTTCCACGTCCTGAGGTTTTCAGTGATGTTGACACACCTGGTGGGGACCAATGTCCCCCGTCGTGGGGGATGCGGACTGTAGGACACCCGATTGTCACCTGGCTCTCCGAGGCCCACACGCAACCTGCACTTGGGTCTTGCTTGCCCTGGAATGTTCTTAAATTTTTTACATTAATTTCCAACGTTTGAAGGTTGGAGGGTTTCATATTAAAATCCAGATTCCCAACATCTCTGGAAAACTCTCCTAACCCAGGCCCACAAGTGAATGACGGTTTCCAACCTTGGGTCGGGCGGGAACCTCTCCAGGTCTCACTGGGCTGGGCAGCCCCGCTCAGTTCCGTCCGAGCTTTGCTTCCTTCACCCTTTCTGATAATCACGTAGAAAGCCAGCACTGTGCTTTCTGATTTCAATACTAACCGTCCCCGCAGCAGGGGAAATTAATATTTATCCCTGTCTTACATACGGAAAAATGAGTGACCGTCGCTTTGTCAGATTTTCCTGGGCATTTCCCTTTTTGTAGTAAAAATGAGACCCAGGGGCAAGGAAGGACCCATAGAAACTGATGTTCTCTTTCTGTCTTTCTTAGGAGACTTACATGGCCAGCTGGATGACTTAATATTTATATTTTATAAGGTACGAATGTTTAAGATCCTGTCTTGCTCTGGAACTTACTCTGGAAGTTCAAATAGAGTATCTATTAAACAAATGCTAGTATTGCTTGGATTTTTAAAATATCATTTTAAATTATTAAAAAAGAACACATAGTAGCAAATACATAATATAAAAGATAGCACTGTATTATATTTTAGTATGCTTTTGTAAATTGTTTTAAAAATCTGAGGTTAATAGGGGCAACTGGGTGGCTCAGACATTAAGCGTCTGCCTTCGGCTCAGGTCGTGATCCCGGGGTCCTGGGATTGAGCCCCACATTGGGCTCCCTGCTCCATGGGGAGCCTGCTTGTATTCCCTTTCTTGCTATGTCTCTCTGTCAAATAAATAAAATCTTTTTCTAAAAAAGATCTGATGTTAATAAAGAGAACAAATCATTATTTAGTGATTGATTTCCTTTTTCTCAAATAAAGAAAATTGGGGCGGCTGGGTGGCTCCATCAGTTAAGTGTCTGCCTTCAGCTCAGGTCATGATCTCAGGGTCCCGGGATCGAGTCCTGCATCGGACTCCCTGCTCCCCCCTGCCCCAGCTTGTGCTCTCTCTCTCTTGCTCACTCTCTCTCAAAATATAAACAAAATCTTTTAAAAAAAGGTGATTATCAAAGCACCTGAAAGCTATTTTCCTATCCATTTTTAGTTATAAAATGTAGAACATGTAACAACATAGATGAATGTTCTACTAATGTAACGTTACTTTATATATACTGTGCTTCCCAAAGCATTTTCCCACTTAATGTTTTGTTTAATCCTGAGGAATCTGACAGCTATTGTTGTTATTACTAAAGATATCATGGCCAGGAGTCCCTGGGTGACTCAGTAGGTTGAGTGTCTGACTCTTGATTTGGCTCAGGTCACGGTTTCTGGGTTATGGGATTTAGCCCCGAGTTGGGTTCTGCACTCAGTGGGGAGTCTGCTTAAGATTCTCTCTCTGCCTCTCCTGTCCCTCCCCCCGCTCATAGGTGTGTGTGCTTTCTCTCTCAAATAAATGAAATCATCTTAAAAAAAAAAAAGATGCTGTGGCCAAAACTTAAAACTGGCTTTTGGATCACAAGTTTAGTATCCTTTGCCCATACCACATGGCAAGACTCTGGCTTTGTAAAAAGCACTTATTTTGATGAGGATGTCAAAACCTCAGCCCTGCTAGAAAGGAACTGTAAAACCAGTAAAAAACCAAAAACAAAAAAAAACTTCCATCTTTAGTTGACAATTCACATTTGGAGGAGAGCCAGAAAACACAGAATTGGTGTTCAATCTGACGTTAACTGTCAAATACACACCAGCTCGTCCTGATTTCCTCTTCCCTTCCTTTGTTGCTGGCTCTCGGACTTGTCTTCTCATCGGGAAGAATGGCCTTCCGTCACCAGAGAGGGCCTACGTCTTCAATGGGGACTTCGTGGATCGAGGCAATGACTCAGTAGAGATCCTGATGGTTCTTTTCGCCTTCATGTTGGTCTACCCAAAAGAGTTCCATCTTAACCGAGGAAACCATGAGGACTATATGGTGAACTTACGGTAACAAACCAAACACGCTTGAGTATTTGATGTTTACTTGTGATTACCTCAAAAGTTATTTTCTTAGAGCTTCTGAGGTGTTAGGTGCCTTTTAAAAGCAGTTTTCCAATTTTATAAAGGAATACACAACGTCTAACATTTAAAGTATTTCTTTAAAACTTACACGTTATCCTACTCCTAATAAAACTATTAAATGTTTTTCACATATCCATACTCTTCAGAAAAGGTAAGAAATACAGATAAGCAAAAGGATGAAAATAAAAATATCCCATAATTTCCTGAACTGAGATAATGCTACAATTATAAGCATTTTGGCAATTATTCTTCAGTCTCTTTTCTGTATATTTAAGTATATGTGCATAGAATATGAATTTTCATAAACATTAAGCTATAGCATGACAGTTGTCACTGATACAATATCTGTTTTTTGCTTCTAAATCTAGATATGGCTTTACCAAGGAAGTGATGCATAAATATAAGGTGGGCGACTTTAAAAGCAAAATTTCTTGGTTCAGATATGTGGAGTGTCTCATTCGAAACTTAGCATCTTCCTAATATCATTTTCCAGACACATGGCAGGAAAATACTAAAAATACTGCAGGATGTTTTCTGTTGGCTTCCTCTAGCCACTCTGGTTGATGAGAAAGTCCTGATTCTTCATGGCGGAGTGTCAGACATGACCGACCTGGAGCTTTTGGCTAAACTAGACAGGCACAAGGTACTGACTGAGTAATGAAGTAGTAATGGCGTAGTTCACCTTAATTTAACCCAGTTAATAATAATAACCACCCAGTTGGTAATAATTTAATCCAGTCTCACGGGCGCATAAAACAAATGCTGGCTTGCATGCTGACTCCGGGTGACTAATAAGGGCCGTCAAGAGAAGCCATTAAACCATTCAAAGGAGAAAGATTAGGAGTCCACATCTGGGGGCAAGGAGCAAGTATGCTGTGATCCATTATGATGTTTGCTGTGGACGTGAGAGTGGGGAGTGGCAACGAGAGCCTTCTGTTTGCCATCCCTGATCTAGACAATTCTAGTACGCCTCCGGCACTGCACGTGGAGAGCCTCCATTTCTCAAAGAACTCAGTTAAACTCAGCCAGTGTGTGCGAGTGCCTGCTTCATGCAGGGAGGATACTATTGGCAGACAGATGAAGATCAATTCCAAATTAAACTCAACAGCTTTGTGTTTTTTTTTAAGAATTTATTTATTTAACAGAGAGAGAGAGAGAGAGAGAGAGATCACAAGCAGGCAGAGAGGCAGGCAGAGAGAGAGGGAAGAAGCGGGCTCCCGGCTGAGCAGAGAGCCCGATGCGGGTCTCGATCCCAGGATCCTGAGATCATGACCTGAGCCTAAGGCAGAGGCTTAACCCACTGAGGCAGCCAGGCACCCCAACAGCTGTGTTTAAAGTGCTTACTTTGTGCAGGGAAAGAGGCAGGGGAGATGCAGAGATAACCAGACATGCTGCCTCCCGAGGGAGTTCACAAGCACCAGCAGGCGGAGAGAATGAGAGACAAAATCCACTGAACTCCAATATGCAAGTCTGTATTTTCTGTTGCACTTTGGAAGTAAAAATTTAGAAAACCAAGATTCCATTTGCTTTTAATCACAGGCTCTTGTACTTGAATGGTGTCTTATGGTTTCTGTACTCCGACTGCCCCTTCCCACATGCAGGAATCCCTATTGCAATATCCTTGACAACATTAATCTAAGCAGTTCCAGAGAACTCCTTACCACGAAGCCAGTGTGTTTTGGGCAACTCTAATTAATCTAAATCTGTATTATATGAGACATAAATGAAAGAGCAGGGCTTTGGAATCAGACAAACCTGGGTTTGAACCTTGGAGCATGCACGTCATAGCTGGTAAGGCAGCTTCATTTTACTAGATTATCCAAGAACCAAGCCTTCTTATGTCTTGTTACTCTGCTATCCTTAGGGTGTCTTTTCCCACACTCTCATCTTTGCAGGCCAAGATGGCTTGCCACCACATCTGTGTTCCAAGCAATAGGGTAGAGGAAGGAAGGGGGTAAGAATTTTCCTGCCCTTTAAAGACACAGGGAAGAAGTTGCATACATCTCTTCTGCTCTCATGCCATTGTTGAGAAAATACTTCCATGACTACACCTTGTCCGAAGGGAGACTGGAAATGCAATATTCTGTCTGTTGGCCACATGCCTAGCACAAAAGTTAGGGTTTCCATTCCTATGGCAAAGAAGGGGAAAATAGATTTGTGGGAGTGGTAGTCTGCCACACAGATACTGAAGTAGGGAAATATGTTCTTTTTTCCTTGAGTGGGCGTGGCAAGTGGTTTTACCATGGCCCATGCAGTTGGATAGATATGGGAAAAAATTCTGTTTCTCTGGCTTATAGAATATTACCTTGAAAACATTATTTATTATAACTTCAGTTTCTGAATCTATCCAATAGGAATATGAATGACCATATCCTAGATGTTTGGAGGATTAAATGAACATGTGTGTGCATGTGCCTTACAAAATTTGATCTTAAGTGGAAATGGTATTAACTACATTTGGCTGAAGTGACAGAAAACTTCAAATAACATTGGCTTAATGATTGTCTCTTCCTTCTATAAATAAACACTGGAAGCAAGCAGTCCAGGGCTGGTAGAGTAACACCACAGTCACTAGCCCTGTTTCCTGTCTTCTTTTGCTCCCCCATGTGGCATCATGGCCCAGTATGGCTACCTGAGCTCCAGCCATTGTGACCATGTTCCAGCAGCATAAATTAGAGAGGAGAAGAAAGGCATGTTTCTTCCTTTTAAGGACATTCAGGTGTGCACAAAATTTGTGTTCCTATTTCTGTTCAGAATTTTGTCATATGTTAACATTTAGCTGAAAGGCAGGTTGAAAAGTGTATTTTTCATTCCAGGTAGCATCTGTAAGAATCTGGATTTCTATTTCTAAGGCAGAAGAGTGGACAGGTGTTAGGTAGCCACACTCTGCCTTGGTCTGTCCCTGTTGCTCCCCAATTTTCCATGCACACCCTGCTTTCCACACATAGAGTCATGTTCGTCCCCTCCCCAATGGAGTCCACACTTAGTCTCATCCAATAATTGCATCCAGTCCAGGGTTTCTGGATTCAAGTCCTATCTGTCAAGGTCTGGCTATGGCTCCTTGTGGTCTGGTTACTGTAAGATGAGATGCGTGTCCCTGCACCCACAGACTCAGGACTGGAAGAGGAAAGGATAACTCCTTAGCAGAGGCAGAAAAGGGGGCATCTGCAGCATTTTCAACAGCTTCCTCCAAAATCCTCCTTATAAATCCCGTCTCTGCTTCTCCATAATCTCAACTGTTTCATGTTCTTCCTGTAGAGGGGCTCAAGAGACCCAAAACTAACTCTTAGTACTTCCTTTGTTAATTCTGCATGATGTCTGGTACCTCACGTTTTTTTTATTCAAAGATTCTGTTCTGCATCTATGCTGGAGGGAGAGACAGCAAGTCACGGTAAAGCAGATGATCTCATGGGAGGAATCACATTTAATGCATACAGGAGAAGTAGGGACTTTGGGAAAGAATGCTGAAGAATGGTTTCTTTTCTGTAGCTTAGCAAAAAGCTACCTTCCTAATCGTTGGTTGGCAAAGCTCTTGGGGGGGGGGTGTCACCATCTGTACTGAGCACAGGGATCCCCTGGGAGGGAAACACAAAAGTGGGAGCCCCGCAGTCAGCTGTCTGGATTCAGTCCTGATAATGTTTCAGTGACCCTGCGCCTCCCGTTTCTCATCTGGACTATAAATGAGGATCTCACGGGGTGCAGGGGAGGGGCACTAATCAATGAATTCCCGTAAAGCCATGAATGAAGATGCAGTCTCCTAGCAGAGGCATGAACCAGTGAATTCATGGTAAGTGCCCAGCATAGCGCCTATTTAGAAAGGGCCCAATTCATATTAACACTGTTATTCTCCTTAAAAATCATTTAGTGATGCCTCTTGACGGCAGATAATATCCTTAAAATAGTCACCCAAGGGTGGACAGGGGTGGGACTGCTTGTCTGGCCCTCACTCCGAGTTGCAACAAGGAGAGTAGAAGGGGGTTACTACTCCATTCACGTGTGGTGGCCTTTCACTCTCCCTGCCGGGGGCTCAGCCACCTAGGAAGTCATTAGGGCTTGTCCAGAGTTAGAGAACACCTCTGTTCTGTCCTCTTCCATCTGGATTCCTCTTGAAACTCATGCAGGTTCTGCTGACCTTCTCTGAGTGTCCTTTGTCCTTGCCCTAGGCCAGTCCACACCAAGACATGGCTTCCTTGGATCACAGTGCTTACATCGATGTACAGAAAGTTCTCGTTCTTTGATCATGCACGTGCAGAGAGCTCCCGTTGTGGCCCAGACCTCTGTCGTTGATGTCCTTACAATGTGGTGTCCCCTGGTTTGCACTGTGGCACTCAGGCACGCCAGGAATGGCTGCTGGATGCCACAGCTCTGCTCTGTGGCCTGACCCCTCTGTTGCCCGTGATCAGAATTCTTTCAGCTCGTGATTCCATAGTCAACCTGGTCCCGGTACCGTGATGCCTCTGAGTCAGTGACAGGGACCACACTCAGTCTCTTGGGCCAAAAGAATCTCTTTCCAGTTAGGTCCAGGCTGAAAAGGGGTGCGCCCACCCACCTCCTTCCTCAACAGGGAATAGCATTCCTGTGAGGCTGAGAAGTGCTGCCTCTCCCCCAGCAAAGCACCAAGCGTTTCCTGTTCCAACATTTCTCACGGTCAAGCTGCACGTCCTCTCCTTTGTCTTAGCGCCGAGGGGAACAGCAGGGAACTCCACGCAGGCTCACCTGCACCGACGCGCCCTTTCCGGTCCCGGACTAAAATTCTCTGGGCTCCTACAGGAAACAGGGGCCGCGCCTGGGATTTCTGCAAGTACCTGCGGTGGAAGACCAGGTTTTATAAATTTCCAGTTGGTCACGGATCAGAACTTTGGTAAAACTCAGTCCGCAGGAAATACTAGAAAGAGGAAATACAAACAAACAGAAAACGCAGGCCCGCGGATGGCGCCGGACCATCGCGGCGGGGTCCGACTGCCCCGGCTTCCCCGAGCCCTGAGCGCCCGCGCTGGGGGCCGGGACCCGCGCCGGAGTGTGGCCCCGCGCGAGGGCGCTGACCTGGGAGGCCGGGGCGCACCCAAGCAGCCTCCTCCGGGGTCGTCCCAGCGTCTGTATCTTCTCTGGACGTTTTCAGATCGTCTCCACCCTGAGGCGCAAAACGAGAAAGGAGAAGGGGAAGCCGGCGCCGAAGAAGGGCGCGTCGCGGCCCACCCCGTGGTTCCTGCCGGAGAGCCGCGCCGTCCCCGCCTCGCCCCTGCTCGCGGGCTCCGGCGGGGCGCCCCGAGCCAGTCGCTCCTCCAGCCTCCCCTGCGGCGGCCCCGCGGCTCCGGAGCCGGCCCGGCGGGCGCGGCGCTCCGTGGACCTGGCGCTGCCCTGGTGCCCGCAGCAGGGGGGCAGCGCGCCGAGCGGGGCGCAGGGGGAGCCGCTGCGAGCCGCGCCGGAGGCCGACTCGGAAGCCTGCGAGCCGCGGGAGCCCACCCGGCAGGAGTGGAAGCAGGTGGGTGGGGGCGGGGCCGCTCCGGGCAGGGGCGTGGGGGCGGGGCCGCTCCGGGCAGGGGGGTGGGGCGGGGCCGCTCCGGGCAGGGGCGTGGGGGCGGGGCCGCTCCGGGCCGGTGGCTGACGTCGGGCGGAGCGGATCTCCTCCCTCCATGTAAATAAGGGCATTTCCTCACCCCCTGCCCTCTCCCCCTGGGGTGAGGACCCCCGGAGGGTGCTAGAGTTCGCCTCGCAGCTCCCATGTGTTAGTTTCACGGAGGAGGGGCGCTGCGCGGGCCGGCTCTGCTGCCTGAGTACCCCGGTTTAGTGACCCGCCTCCCTGGGGCCCCGGGGGGTAACCAGGACCTAACTGGAGGCCAGTGATGTTTTGTTTGTGGTTTTTAAACTATGTTATGTTCGTCACCGTGGAGTACAGCATTAGTATGTGATGCAGTGTCCCACGACTCACTGCGTGTAACTCCCAGTGGTCCCTGCGCTCGGTGCCCTCCTGCATACCCACCACCGGGTCCTGAGATCGAGTCCCAGTCGGGCTCCCTGCCCAGTGGGGAACCTGCTTCCTCTCCCTCTGCCTCTCCCCCAGTTTGTGCTCGCTCTCTTTCTCTGACAAATAAATAAAATCTTTTAGGGGCGCCTGCGTGGCTCAGTGAGTTAAGCCTCTGCCTTCGGCTCAGGTCATGATCCCAGAGTCCTGGGATCGAGCCCCCGCATCGGGCTCTTTGCCTGCCTCTCTGCCTGCTTGTGATCTCTGTCTGTCAAATGAGTAAATGAAATATTTAAAAAAAAATATATATATATATATGCATGTATCAAATATTGATCCCATGGACAATTACTCACTTACTTTTATGCAAATATTTGTATTCTCTTCTTCCTCTCCTCGTCCGCCTTTCACTCCTCCACCTTCTCTTCCCGTCTTCATGGGATGACTCCGAATCTCTGTCTAGATTGTAGGGAAGCAACACCTCTTGGTCTCTGCAGGTGGTCGATATCCTGTGGAGCGATCCCATGGCCCAGGAGGGCTGCAAGGCCAACACCGTTCGAGGAGGAGGCTGTTATTTTGGACCTAATGTGACAGAACAGTTGCTGCAGAAATACAACCTGCAGTTCCTGATCCGCTCCCACGAGTGCAAACCTGAGGGCTACGAGTTCTGCCACAGCCGCAAGGTGGGCAGTGGCGCGGGCGTGCTCCCTCCTGCTCCTCCCTTCTGCTCCTCCCGCCGGGGTGAGCTCCGGTGGCGCTCGGGGCTCACAATCAGCCCTGCCCACCTGCTCAGGGCAACCAGGTCCTTTACAGTCACTTACCCTTGACTCTCACAGCCTCTTTATTTATTTATTTACTTTATCTTTTTTTTTTTAATAGCAAATGCCTTCAAAGTGTGTTGTTTTATTTTTAAAGATTTTTTTTTTATTTATTTGAGAGAGAGTGAGAGCAGGGGGGAAGGGGAGAGGGAGAACCAGGCTCCCCGCTGAGCAGCCCCCAAGGCTGGGCTCGATCCCAGGACCCTGGGATCATGTCCTGAGCCTAAGGCAGACGAGCAACTGACAACCACCCAGCCCCTCGCAGCCTCTTGGAACCTCAGAGTCCAGTTGCTGCTGCCACTCAGCAGTCCCTTGAGAGATCAGAGGGACAGAAATGATCCCACCTCTGGGACAGAAATACGACCTGGGGTTTCCCAGCCACGTCTCCGTTCCTGAAGTCACATCGCTCACTGACATGCATTTCATACAAGACAACAGGGTGACGGGGTTTCTGCACTGCGCCCCAGGAGGGATGCCGACGACTTGTCTTCTCCGGAGCGTTCAATGTCCTGCCTCACCTTCTCGCACCTTCATCCTCCAGCGTCTGCCCAGCCCAGAGCCGCTGGGATGAGAGTGTTGCCCGGAGAGCTAACTGTAGGAGAACAGGCTTCCCTGCCGGGGGTAAAGAGGGAGATCAGCTATCTCAGAAACGTCTGGTTAGTCCAAGTTTGTCGATTGCATAACTTCGACAACCTTCAGTTTCCTCTATTTCTTGTAACTCTCCGAGAAGAGACGCAGTGTCTACCGTTTCCCGATGTCCCGACAGTGTGGAAGCTTTTTTCACAGGGCATCTTAGGGGACACAGGACTCGGTGGGAAGCTCTGAGACGAGGCCTCCCACCAGCTCTCATGGCTCAGGTGCCGACTGTAAGATCCAGCCCGCCTCTGGTTGCCCTAAATGAAGTGTTGTTTCTGACCCCCGCTGCTGTACTTGAGACAAAATGGGAAGAAATCCCACTGTGGGGCACCTGGGTGGCTCAGTTGGTTGAGTGTCGCCTTCGGCTCAGGTCATGATCCTGGATTTGGGGGCTCGCGGGGCGGGCTCCCTGCTCAGCCGGGAGTCTACTTCTCCCTCTGCCTCTGTCTCTCCCGCAGCTTATGCTCCCTCTCTCATGCTCACACTCTCTCTAAATAAATAAAACTTAAAAAAAAAATTCCATGTTGTGGGTGTCCTATCAGAATTCAGATTATTGCTTGATTCACGACTCCTGCCTTACTAGCATTGATGACTTTAAAAAAGTAAAAAGAGCCATAGGTGAGGTCAAGGCGGAGGGGCAGCCCCTGAGACTGGGCGGGGCCGTATCAGATCGGGGGTGAAGCATTCTTCAGTGAACCCGAAGGCCTTTCTCTCTCTGTTTTGGTTCAGGTCTTAACCATCTTTTCTGCCTCCAACTACTATGAAGTTGGCAGCAACAGGGGGGCCTACGTCAAGCTGGGGCCGGCCCTGAGCCCGCACATCGTACAGTATCAAGCGAACAAGGCAACCCACATGCTGACTATGAGGCAAAGGCAAGAACTTTTAATGAATGATTTACAGAAAACCAGAATTACGGTGTTTGTAGAAACTGAAATGTCAAGTGTCCTGACATTCATCCAAATTCTAAGTGACCATTCAGAATTTACGGAGCACCTGGCTGGCTCGGTGGGTTGAGCGTCTGACTCTTGATCTCAGCTCAGGTCTCCGTCTCAGAGTTGTGGGTTCAAGCCCCACACGGGGCTCTACGCTGGGCATGGAGCCTACTTAGAACAACAACGAAACAACAAAATTCAGCTATGTCAGCAGTGAGGTCTACAACAGGCATAGCAGAGGCCTCTTTCTTCTTCTCCATACACTTTAAGATCTACACCGACCCATCATAACGGAAGCAACAGACTTGCTTCCTGCAGAAGTTATTCTCGATGGGGCATCTTGGGTCACGTCGATATACCAGGCCACTGAGTCTTTCCGGGGTCACTCATGTTTTCTCTCAATCTTAAAGGGTTTGTTTTACCCCGTAAGCCACAGCCAAAGGTTCTTTGTTTTCTAGGGATTTGACAGATGGAATTCAGTCCGCACATTTGTTGACGGTGCCTTTTTCTTCCTGGGGACGGAAGTGTATAGTATTACTTGCATGGCTCCCGCTGAGATGATTCTAGTTCTCACCTTCGCCGAGAGCACCCCACCACGAAGTGCTATTGTAAAGAATTTATATGTATTGTCTCACAATGAACTTGGGAAATACAGACGAATTTCAGTTTTATGGAGGAGATCATTAAGGAACACAGGTTAAATCCGCCAGTCCACGGTCCCACAGCTAATACACCGTGAAGGCAAGCCTGGCCCAGGCCATCTGAGTTCAGAAAGCAGACACCTAACGGACGCGCGGTGCTGCCTCCCACCAAGAAGACGGTCCCAGGGACCTAAGCTGCTAACACATGCCGTTCTAGTGCCATGGAACAAGCTTCTTTAATTATCAGATGAACTAATTAGAAATCAAACCAAAGTAAACATAAACCCAGTGGAAAGAGACTACATTAATATTTAACATCTGCTCGTGTGAGTGCTATAAAGGGCCTTATTTTAAACCACTCTCGAGTTATTAAATATCCGGAGTCATGAAACACTCAAGTTGTTAGAAAATCAAGACCGGCATCACTCAAGAAGACATTTTATATGAGAATTAAAACTCATTAAGTGATAGTCAGACCTACTGTGCAGAGGTATCCATCACCAAAGGGGGGCTTTACCAAAACTCATGCACTTGGACCCCCCACAGCCCCACCAAGCAGGATCTCCGGGCATGGGCCCCGCGCAACTGCAATGCCCGATTCCATGGGTTTTAGGTGTCGTCGCTACAAAAGAAGTCACTGTAGGGAAGCCTATAGAGAATATGTTTTAATAACATGATTAAAGAGCTCTTGGAACTATTCATTGGCTTTATGAAAGCAAGTAAACATCAGCTAATTTACCCAGTGATGACTTGTCCAACAAGGTCAACTCCCTGGAGCAGGAGTGAGGGGGAAATGTCTCTGACCACCCACAGTTGATGTCTCGGGGTCCGTAAACTCAGGATCATGTGTTTTTCTTAGAAGAGGACTCATTCGGCATCCGTTTCCTCTGGCTTCACATCCAGACCTCACAATAGTAGTCTGGTCTGCCTAGAGTTCACCTGTCAAGATTGATTGCTGATCCCACCCCTTATTAGCTACGTGACCATGCATTAGTTACTTTGTAAGGGGCGTAATAATAGGACCTTCCTCAGTGGCTGTTGGAGGACTGAGGTAATCCACGCAGAGCTCTGCATTTAGTCAGTGGCCACTGTTGGCTGCTTGATGTAGAAACAGAGAGCCTTGTCCATTTAGACGTGGCCTGAGAGCATCACCACGCTACATCCCTGTGTGCTCATGATGAACGACGATAATATAACAGGAGATGGTTAAATGCTTTGTCAAACCAGTTGTTTGAAACTTTTGGGGGGACAAGGCATCCCATACTTCTTTTTCTGGTTAAGATTTATTATTTTTTTTAATTTGAGAGAGAATGTGCACAAACGGGGAGGGCAGAGGAAGAGAATCTCTAGCAGATTCCCAACAGAGTGTGGAGCCCCATGTGGGACTTGGTCTCACGACCCTGAGATCATGACCTGAGCTGAAACCAAGGGTCAGATGCTTAAGCAACTGAGCCAGCCACCCAGGTGTCCCAGGGAGTCCCATATTTCCTTGAACCTTTGATGAAACAATGAACTCTCTCCAGAAAAAGCAAATACACTCACATACCCATACATTTAGGGATGAGTTTTAGGAAGCTCACACTCTCCTAGGGGTCTACGGTGCCTGAGTAAGGATTATTCTGCTAAACACCTTAAACTGCAAGGACAACTTTCATCAAACATGATTGAAACTCTGTGTGTGTGTGTGTGTGTGCACATGTGTGTCTGTAACTGTTAACCCCCAAAAGATAGTTTATCTGGTCATCATTTATAGAAGGGCTGGTTCCTCAATGAGGCAGGACAACGTATATATTTACCTTTATTTCTTTTTTTTCTTTCCCTTTACTCTTATCTTTTTATTCATTCAACTACACATATTTATTGAATACTTACTTTGGGCCTAGTGTTGTGCCCAGGATTACTCTTTTGATCCAGTAAGAATGAGAAAACTCAATTAGTGTTATTTCATTATTCATAAATCTTGCCTTGTGTCTAAATAACATAATAACAAATTATAAGGAAAGCATATTAGTATGATAAAAGGTCCATTTACTAAGCACTTTCAATGTGTTGGGCTTTCTTCTAAGTACTTTATGTGAATTCACTTTTTTAATCTTTACAATCCTAAGAGGTAGGTGCAATTTTCCTTCCTTCTGTCCTTCCTTCCTTCCTTCCTTCCTGTCTCTTTTGAAGATGGGGAAATTGAGGTGCGGTACAGTAGGATAACATGACCACAAAGGTGGTCTTTTTCCAGAACTTTTGCTGTAACTACTGTACTGCACTGGGAAGGACGGTGACGGGTCCTGTTTGAGCCCAGCAGGGAGAAGTGGGAGGGCAGTGGGGAGAAATCAGAGATGGAGCTCTTCCTTCAAAAACCGAGCTCTCTTCCCCCACACTGAGCTCTAGGGAGGTTGAGGTGTTAAGAGAGACAGAGAAGTGTGGTAGGAAAAACAAACCTGTGACTATTTCCTCGATGTGAGCTTTTTAAAATGTTTGTTTTCATTCCCTGTCCCAGGATTAGCAGAGTAGAGGAGTCCGCTCTGAGATCTCTGCGGGAAAAGTTATTTGCTCATTCCTCAGATCTTCTCGGTGAATTTAAGAAGCATGACGCAGATAAAACTGGTGAGACCAAACAAGTAAAATATTCCAAAAAGGAAGCAGGCCAAAAAAAAAAAAAAATTTGTGCGGCAGAAGTCATCACATCAATATTTGTTGAACTGAGGAACAAAGGACATCTTTGACTCCTTTTTTCATTTTATTCAACTTAATGTTCTAGTTATCTTTTCTAAATTTTAAAATTCCAAGCTTTTATTTATTTTTTTAAAGATTGTATTTATTTATGTGAGAGGGAGAGAGGAAGTGAGAGAGAGCACAATCGGGGGGAAGGGAGAAGCAGACTCCCAGCTGAGCAAGGAGCCTGATGCAGGACTCGGTCCTGGGACTCAGGGATCCTGACCTGAGCCAAGGGCAGATGCTTAACTGACTGAGCCACCCAGGTGCCCCTAAAATTCCAAACTCTTAACAGAATGTGAATTTAGCTAACTATAGAGGGGATGTTAAAATGAAATGGAGTCAAGGGGAGGGTAACAAGGCCAGAACTAAGCAAAAACCAATGGGTGCAGGGGGTTACAAGAATATATCCAAAAATTAGCAAAAGAGCAATGATTTGGCTTCTTATTCTTGCTTAGTGGGTACATATCTGTTCTGGGTTCTATTATAAAAGCTGGGAATTTTGTCTTTGCTCAACTCAATAGACTATTTGTCTAATATACATTGACCACATATATATATCCCTATTGGAAAATAATGGTAACAATCATAAATTCACAGCAATGTCTGCTCATGTGCGTACCAACAACTAATGTTGTATATGCACATATATATGTATAGAGTTTTAGGATATTATTTACAGGAGTGTTGTGTGGCTTTTCAATAGTGTTGCCAGACTTAGCAAACAAAAACAGGATGCCTAATTAAATTTGAATTATAGATAGACCACCAATAATTTTAAAATATAATTATGTCCCATGCACTATCCGGGCCATAAATGCTTATTTAATTGGGAAGCCTATATTTTATCTTGCAACCCGTTTCCAGCAACCTCTACCTAACCTGCAGAAAGAGTGACAGTGCCCGTGAATTCTGTCCCCTGCAGACAGCAGGGGGTATGCCAGGATGAAAAGGTCTGCACTGTGGGGCAGGACACCGGGCTCGTACGCGACGAGTCAGCTGGTCGTCTCGTTGCTGTAGGTTTCATCTCCCTGAGCCACTGGGCAGAAGCCGTGGAGTCGGTGCTGCGGCTGGGACTGCCGTGGCGGATGCTGAGGCCACAGCTGGTGAGCGGCGCCACGGACTCCACGGTGCAGTACAAGCCCTGGCTGGAGAGCTTGGCCAAGGAACAACTGAGCCGTGAGGTAATGGTGTGAAGAGGCTGCGTGACGCCAGACTGTGGGCCACGAGGCTCCCTGTGGGGAACTTTGAACCGGCAGCAAGTATCGAGAACCCAGAAAAGAAGATGGATGAGAAAAGGGAATTATTTGTTGAGCTTCTGCGTGTCAGGTTTTGTGTTAAGTGACTTACATATGTTGCCTCAACTTATCCTCAAAATACCTACCTCGCGAGGATGGTATCATCAGCACCATTATACCTACAAGGCCGCTGCCCGCGAGCTTCTGGACTGTAGAACTGGGACTCAGTCCCAGGTTGTCTGACTTCCCGGCACCGTCCTGCTTCCCTCACTTAGAAAGAAAGAAAGAAAGAAAGAAAGAAAGAAAGAGAAAAAGGATTTATTCAATAAATACTTATTGAATGTATAATGAATATAAGGCCTTTGGCTAAGTGCTTTTTAAAATGGCTTTATTTCAATATGATTCACATACCATACAATTCATCCATTCAAACTGTACAATTCAGTGGTTTTTCATATATATATATATATTTCTTAAAGATTATTTATTTATTTATTTGACAGGCAGAGATCACAAGCAGGCAGAGAGGTAGGCAGAGAGAGAGAGGAGGAGGCAGGCTCCTTGCTGAGCAGAGAGCCCGATGCGGGGCTCGATCCCAGGACCCTGAGATCATGACCTGAGCTGAAGGCAGAGGCTTTAACCCACTGAGCCACCAGGCGCCCCTGGTTTTTCATATATTCACAGACATGTGGAACCATTGCCAGAGTCAATTTTAGAACCTTTCCATCATGGGCTATACGTACTTCTCAAACCCTTAGGTTATTTGGTGGGCTGAAGGGCTTAGGGATAAAATCTCTTCAGGCTGTTTCAACCCTATCTTATTGTCGGGGTTGATTGTGTGTTAATTATATATGAGGACAGGCTTGAACATAAGATATAGAAAGAACGTCTATTTTCTTTTGCAGAACATCCAGTCAAGCTTGCTGGAAACACTGTATCGAAACCAATCCAACCTGGAGACCATCTTTAGGATCATAGACAGTGACCATTCAGGTAAAGACACTCGTTAGCCTGTCACTTCTGATGCGCAGTATGTACTTGACCTCCCACCTTTCAGTCTCCTTCCTGGTCATTTAGCTCTCTACTCAAGCACTTTGGGAGCAAAATAAAAACAGTTATGCTTATAAATAAATGGCAGAAACTAGAAACGTATTTGGGCACTAGGAGCAATCCATGTAGAAGAGGGGTCGGGCAGAGAATGAAACAAACAGGATGAGAACTTCTCATAGGAAACACCGTGATTGGAAGGTGTGCTGTCCCTTACCGTCCTATCAAAGATAGCCATAAAGTACTGAGGAGTGCCTAGAATAGAAAGGCTTTTATAATCTCATCCCGAAGTATTCTTTTTAAACTTCTTATTTGGAATAACTACAGATTCACAGGATGTTAGCAAAAAATGTACAGGGAGGGGCCCCTGGGTGGCTCAGTGGGTTAAGCCTCTGCCTTCGGCTCAGGTCATGATCTCAGGGTCCTGGGATCGAGGCCTGCATTGGGCTCTCTGCTCGGCAGGGAGCCTACTTCCTTTCCTCTCTCTCTGCCTGCTTCTCTGCCTACTTGTGATCTCTGTCTGTCAAATAAAAAATTAAAATCTTTAAAAAAATGTACAGGGAGGTCTTGTATCCCCTCCTCCTGTTCCCCTACTGGTCCAAAGACCTTTTTCAATGTTACTACTTTGTCCCCACCTATTTTTAGGTATAATGCACATCCCATATAATTTATCCACTTAAAATGTTCAGTTCACTGGTTCTTGGGATATTCACAAGGTTGTGTAAACATCACCACTATCTAATTATAGAACATTTCATCACCCTAAAAAGAAACCCAGATCCATTAGCAGTCAGTCTCTATCCCTGTCCCTTCTCCATCAGCCCCTGAAAGCCATTAATCTGCTTTCTGTCTCTAAAGGTTTGCCTACTATGGACATTTCGTATAAATGGAATCCTACAAGATTACGGCCGTTAGTGTCTGACTCCTACTTTGCGTAACGTTTCCACAGTTCTTCCATGTGGGAGCATGTATGAGTTCTTCTTCCTCGTTAGAGCTGGCTAATAATTCCGTCCTATGGATGTAAAATATCTACACCATATTTTGTTTATCCACTCCTCATTTGGTAGATATTTAGATGGTCTCCACTTTTGGGCTGTTATGATGATTCTGTGAATATTTGTGTACAACTTCTTATGTGAACATATGTTTTTTAATTCTCTTGGACGTATTCCTAGGAATGCAATTGCTGAATCGTATCATAAAACTCTGTTTTACTTTTTGAGGAACTGCCAGACTGTTTTCTACGGTGGTTATACTCATTTACAATCCTATTAACAAGGTCTGAGGGTTCCAGTTTCTCCTTGTCCTCCTGTCCTCACCAACACCTCCTACCCCCGCCCACCCCCGCCAAAACCATCTTGCTGGGTGTGTAGTATCTCAAGGCTTTGATTTGTATTTCCTTAATAACCAATGATATTGAGCATCTTTTCTTGTGCTTATTTAAATTTTTATATATTCTCTGGAGAAATGTCAATTTGAATCCTTTGCCTATCTTTTCACTGAGTTATCCATCTTTCTGTTGTTGATTTATGAGAGTTCTTTATATATTCTTGATACTATGCCATGATCAGATATATAATTTGCAAGTGTTTTCTCCAACTTTATAGATTGTCTTTCCACTTTCTTGGTAGTTTCCTTTGATGCACAAAATTTTTTAATTTAAAAAAAAGTCAATTTATCTTTTTTTGTTGTTGTTTGTACTTTTGGTGTCATAGCTAAGAAACCATGACAGAATCCAAGGTCACAAAGATTTACATCTATGTTTTTTTCCTAAGAATTTTATACTTTTAGCTCTTCCAATCAGGCCTTTGATTCATTTTGAGTCAATTTTTTTGGTGGTGCAGCGTAGGGGGATAGCGTCATTCTTTTACATGAGGATGTCCAGTTTTCCATTACCATCTGTTGAAAAAACAATTCTTTCCCCTTTGAATGGTCTTGGAACTCTTGAAAAAAAAATGAACTGACCTTAGATATATGGGTCCAAAGGCTTTTTATAAGCAAAATAAAATATATGTTTGGGATGACTTAGTGCCCGGTTTCCCAGCAGGGGCACTATTGACATGCTGGCCTGAACACTTGTTTTTTGGGGGGTCCATCCTGTGTACTGTAGGGTATGTAGTAGCATTCCAGGTTTTACTCACTAGATTCCAGTAACACCCACCATGGTCATGACAGTCAAAAACGTTTCCAGGCCTTGGCAAATGTCCCCAGAGGAAGGGAAGCAAAAATGTTCCCATTTGAGAACCCCTGGTGAACCGTTGGTTTTGTACCACCCCCCTGGTACTTTAAACTAGACGCAAGGCCTTGGCCATCTTTATCTGTTCAACGGTAAAGAGCAGGTGTTCCTGCAAGAACGCCAGAGCAAATGAACATGAAATCTAGACTGACTCACTGATCTGAATTCCTCTCTCTGGTAAGGGTTCATCTCACTGGACGAGTTCAGGCAGACTTGGAAGCTGTTCAGCTCGCATATGAACATCGACATCACAGATGACTGCGTCTGTGACCTTGCCCGGAGCATTGACTTCAACAAGGACGGCCACATTGACATCAATGAGTTCCTGGAGGCCTTCCGCCTCGTGGAGCAATCCTGCCCAGAGGGCGGTGCCTCAGACTGCCCCCAGGCCACAGACACTGAGGACGGGGACGGCAGCAAGCCAAGCACACAGTAAGAGCAGCCTCGTGTCCATGTCCCGTGGTGCCTCATAACCAAGACTGAGCTTGTTCCTGCAATAGCTCCCTTATTCTCCAGAGATTTGTGGAATTTTACTCTGAGAAATTGCCTATCAGTGTGCATCAGAATCAGCTCTGTGTGTGTGTGTGTGTGTGTGTGTGTGTGTGTGTGTGTATTTAAATATGTAGCTACCCTATCCCTAGCTCAGAAGTTTCACAGGGTAAAACCCAGGTATAAATATTTTAAATTCTCAAGTCTACCCGATTTAAGAACCACTGATAATTCAATCCCCTCATTGTTTTCATTTTATACCTTTTAATTATTGTTTTGAAAATATCTTATTCGTAAAGGAAAGTTTTGAGAAATTGTGCAATCCCATGACCAAATATGGATTCTTTTCATTACTTACTTTTTCTTGTTATACTCTAGTTTTTATCTAATTTGATGCTCTTTTTTAAAAAATAAACTCACATCGACTTGTAAATACTTTCCTGTGTTGCTCCATAGTCCTTGTGATTATGAGTTTAATGGCCACATGATTTTCTTTCAAATGGATGCACTGTAATCTGTTCAGCCATTCTCCAGTTGTGAAACATGTGATTGTTTTTAGTTTTTCATTATTATCCATAACACTGTGGTTAATAACTTTGGGCATATAGCTCGTTTTACCAAAGTCTTTGGAATTATACATTTTCTTAAGATAAAAATCCCAGGAATGGATTACTTTGTCACAGATTATCATATCAGTCTGTAAGATTTCCTGTAAGGAATTGGCTCACGTGATTGTGGAGGCTGAGAAATCCCAAGACGTAGAGTCAGCACGCGGGAGACCCAGGAGGGCTGACCGTGGTGTGGTCCTGGTCCAAGTCCGCAGGCCCAGTACCAGGAGGGCTAATGGTTTAAGTACTAGTCTGAGCCTGAATCCAAAGGCAGAAGACAGGTGTCTCAGCTCAAAGAAATGCAAGCAGAGAGAGGGAATTCTTTTTTATTCAGACTTCTTCTGTTCTACCCAGTCCTACAGTGGATAGGATGAGGCCCACCCACATTTGGAGGGCAATATACTTGACTCAGTCTACCAATTCAAATGTTAACCTCATCAGGTGTGCTCAGAAATAACATCTAACCAAAAATCTGGGGATCCCGTGGCCAAGGTGACACAGGTGTGAACATGTTAATGGCAGCTTGCTTTTTAGGGCTGAGCACACCCATGAACTCCTAAGTGGTGAGCGCGAGCACTTGTAATTTTTGCTAAAGGCGAATGATGGTGTTTCCATGCGATTTTAATCTACATTTCTGACTTAGTTGTCTCCCCACCTCATTTTATTTTTTAAAGTAAGGAAGTTGAGGTCCAGAACATGAGCTTTGTATGATCTAGTTAATGACACAGCCAGGAGCAAAACCCGTGATACCTGCTCTAGAACACTAGCCAGTGTTCTTTCCAGTTTTGCCAGGACTAGATCATCTGGTTGAGCGAGCCCTGGTTCCCCCGGCCCTTTTTCTTATGTGGCAAACAGTCTCTAAAGTGTCCCCAGCCCTTCATGATTTCCTGCTGTTCTTGCCTTTGTGTGATGCCTCCCCGTGAACGCAGCTGGAACCTGAGACTTGCTTCTAACCGACAAAATGTGGCAAAGGTGGTGGGTGTGGATCCTGCGACATTACATGATATAAAAATGTTTGTTGGTGGGGGCGCCTGGGTGGCTCAGTGGGTTAAAGCCTCTGCCTTCGGCTCAGGTCATGATCCCGGGGTTCTGGGATCGAGCCCTGCATCAGGCTCTCTGCTCAGCGGGGAGCCTGCTTCCCCCTCTCTCTCTCTGCCTGCCTCTCTGCCTACTTGTGATCTGTCAAATAAATAAATAAAATCTTTTTTAAAAAGTTAAAAAAAAAAAAAAGAATAACTCCTCGTCAATGAGATCGAGCTCTCCGGATCTATTCGCATCTGGGCAAGGGCCCAGGAAGAACACCTCTCTCCAAACGAAGGTAAGGATGGGGCTTATCAAGGCAAAAGCCACGGCCCTTCCCAAGGGATGGCTCAGTTCACGTCCTCGGCTTCTCAATCCAGAATTGGTTGTAGTGGAGCTCGGTCGGTTGATCCGTAAACCCAGAGTTCGTTTCTCGACTGCAGACAGCATAGTCACAGATCCCTATCAGGCTGTTCCGCTCATTCTAACCCGTTTTCTGGGAAGCAGTTTCTCTGGTGACTTCTTCAGGGGCGCTCAGTCTTTGCTATCTTACACCCTTCTGGCTGTGTGTCCCACAGTGGGCAAGTCCTACACGCATACTCAAGGCTCAGAAAAGATTTCCTTTCTTGGTTAGCATAGCGAATTAATAGGGAGTTGTTTCAAGGGAGGTTTTTTTTTTTTTTAAGATTTTTATTTATTTGACAGAGAGATAGAGAGAGTACCAGTAAGCAGAGCGGCAGGCAGAGGGAGAGAGAGATGCAGGCTCTCCGTTGAGCTGGGAGCCCGATGCGGAGCTCGATCCCAGGACCATGAAATCTTGACCTGAGCCAAAGGCAGAGTTTCGATGACTGAGTCACCCAGGTGCCCCAAGGGAGTTTTAATTTAAAAGGAATTTTAAGTTGTGCGAGGAAGAAATAGCAAAACTGTAACTCTAATCCAGTGATGTGGCCTTAAGTGCTGATTAAAATCATCTGGGGAGCTTTTAAAACATAGGCTGCCTGTGGCCCCACTCCAGACAGACTAAATCAAAGTCTCCAGTGAGAGGCCATGTTAGTGGGATGTTTTAAATGCTCCCCAGGTGATTCTGACGAGCGGCCCGGCTTGAGTCCTGCGGAGGTAACTGGGTTACCCTGCAGTAGTGAAGGGTGATGACCTGGTAAGACTTTCAGCGCTATTTGCCCTGGTTTCACTGTAAATATGAGAGGCCAATTCAGAAATCTAACAATTTAGATTTAAGATGAGGAAAGTGTCAAATACCCCAAGTAGTATTAACAGACTGACAGTGAGAGACGAAACACATACTTCACTTAGAGGATTTCTTTTTCCTTTTTAAAGATTTTATTTATTTGACAGATATCACAAGTAGACAGAGAGGCAGGCGGGGGGGGGGGCAGGGAAGCAGGCTTCCTGCTGAAGAGAACCTGATGCAGGGCTTGATTCCAGGACCCCAGGATCATGACCTGAGCTGAAGGCAGAGGCTTTAACCCACTGAGCCACCCAGGCACCCCTTCACTTGGAGTTGTAATGGGCATTCAAAACTCAACGCTTACAAAATAAGCTCCTGTGTTCTCCCCCGCAAAACCTGTTCTCTTGTGATCTGATTACATGTCAATTTCATTTTACCATTTTCCTTAGGCAAAACAAACCAAAAAACACACAAAACCCAAAAAGCTTCTTTTTCATTTCCCACATCCAATCCGTTGCAGCTCTTGCAGACTCTACCTTCCAAACACCCAGAATGGAACCGCTCCCCACTCCTCCATTGCTACCTCCCTAGTCTAAGCCATAGGAGTTCTCACTCTCCCCACTTCGTCCATTACCTACGTCACTGCGATTCTCAAAGTTTTTGCTCACACGATCCTTTTACACTGTTAAAAATTATTGGGGACCCCAAAGAGCTTTTCCTTATATGGGTTATATCTGTCGATGTTGACTGCATTAAAAATTGAAACTGAGAAATAGTTAAGATACTTATTGCTTAAAAAGAACAAAATATCTATTAAATGTTAACATAAGTGACATATTTTTAAACTTTTTATTTTGAAATAATTATAGACTGTAAGGAGTTAAATAATGCAGAGAGATCCCGTGTCCCCATCACCCTCCATCTTGCTTCACTGCAGTGAATTGTCAAAATCAAGAAATTGATAATAAATAACATATATTAAAGAAGATTAACTATATATCACAGAGCAAAAAAAATAGTGAGAAGAGTGGCATAGTTTTAATGTCTGGCTTATTGGAAGACAGCTGGATTACTATGTCTGCTTCTGCAGGCAATCTGCTGTGATGCGGTTTGTTGGCTGAAGTATATGAAGAAAATCCAGCCTCGTATAGATATGTAATTGAAAAAGAATAAACTATTTTAATAACCTTTTCAGATCATTGTGTGTAACCAGTCTTCTTCGATACTACACCAGAATTTGACAAATAGTAGTTCTTAAACATTAGTAGAAATGAGTAATTTAAACCCTAACCATAAACATTTCATGCAGTCAGCACCATACAGCCAAAGACCACCAGGAACACACCTATAACTGAACAAAGTTAGGTTTGCTGGATGTTCCAACCCAGCCAGTAGCAGCCCAAGTTGATAACACATGGAGCAGAAGAATCACCCAGCTGAGCCCCGTTGACCCACAGAATCATGAACTATAATAAATGGTTATTGATGTCCTAAGCCACTAAGTTTTGGGATAGTTGCATAAATAACCCAAAATATTGACAATTCAGGGAATTAAAATTTAGCCATGTTAATCAAAATGGAAGGATAATTTTAGGAAGTGCTCATACTTACCCAAAACATTGTTTTCTAAGAATATACCAATATTCTTTTTCTGTTTTGAGATTTTTGACATGTCTTCAATTCATAAGTATTTTGGGGCTTTGTTGTCTATTAAACAATTATTCCTGCCCCCAGACATAGAATACACATGCAAGTATAATTAATGGTCCATAAATCTTTAACAATCTTTAAATGTGAGTGTTTATTTCTGTAGAACTCAAAACTTCTTTGATCTGTATAAACTTCTTTGATCTGTATTTTAATTAATTAATTAATTTATTTTTAAAAATTTTATTTGTTTGAGAGAGAGACAGAGTATAAGCAGGGGCAGGGGCAGAGAGAGAAGCAGACTCTCCACCAGCCAGTGAGCCCAAAGTGGGGCCCGATCCCAGGACCCTGAGATCACAACCCGAGCCAAAGTCAGACACTAAACCAACTGAGCCACCCAGGTGCCCCTGTATTTTCATTTTAAAACAAAGGCATAAAATTCTCAATTTCCGGGTTATTGTTTTGAAATATTTCCCAGTTACAGACTCAGAGAGTCTTTTTTTTTTTTTTTTTTTTTTTTTCAGACTCAGAGAGTCTTATGAATTGTAAGGGACTTTAGATACTAAGTACAATCTCAAAACCACTTCCTGGCAGGTGTCTGCTGGGACGCTCCAGGCAGGAGGTCGCTGCGCTTAGAGGCTGCCCAGCTCCATTTGGAGAGACGTATTAAGAAGTTCTCTCTGGTGTCCAATATCAGGTGAGTATGAGGATCTGGAGTCAGAAGGTTTGGACGTCACTTCTTGGCTATGGGATCTGGGAGGTCACCTGTGTGACTCTCGGAGATCCAGCTCTTTCAGAGGCAGGGAGTAGCCCTAAATACCCACACAGGTGTGTTGAGATTCTGGAGGCAAATTAACATAGAAACAGAAGCAGAATTATCTTGACATAACCCTCACCTTAGCTGAACCTCCTTATTACTAACTGATTATAAACCATTTTATTTTTTCTCCCCAAAAGAAGATAATTTTAGGCATGCATGTCTTTCGGTAAATAGATTAGAGTCATTAAAAGTCTTAATTTTAGGGGCGCCTGGGTGGCTCAGTGGTTTAAGCCTCTGCCTTAGGCTCAGGTCATGATCTCAGGGTCCTGGGATCTAAGCCCCGCATTGGGCTCTCTGCTCGGCGGGGAGCCTGCTTCCCCCTCTCTCTCTGCCTGCCTCTCTGCCTACTTGTGACCTCTCTCTCTGTCAAATAAATAAATAAAATATTAAAAAAAAAGTCTTAATTTTAAATAGTTCAAGTGTACTCACTTGGGGTTTTTTTTTCTTTCTTTTTCATTAAATTTATTTTTCTGGTATCTTATACTTATGGGAAATGATATTGGTTCTTCAATTACAGTATTGAGGTAATGTTTTCTTTTAAAATAAAAGTGTTTATACTTGGGGGAGGGGTGCACCTGAGTGGCTCAGTCGGTTAAGCATCTGCCTTAGGTTCAGGTCATGATCCCAAGGTCCTGGGACTAAGCCCTGCATCAGGCTCCCTGTTCAGTGGGGAGTCTGCTTCTCCCTGTCTTCCCCCTGCTGTGCACTCACTCGCGCTCTCTCTCTCTCTGTCAAATAAATAAAATCCTAAAAAAAAAAAAAGTGTTCATACTAGGACACGTGGATGGCTCAGTTGGCTAAGCGTCTGCCTTTGGCTCAGGTCATGACCCCAGGTTCTGGGATTAAGTCCTGCAGGAGGATCCCTGCTCAGTGGGGAGTCTGCTTTTCCCTCTTTCTCTGCCTCTCCTCGCTCATGTTCTTTCTCTGTCTCTCAAATAAATAAATAAATAAATAACGTTTAAAAAGTATCCATACTTACCTGGTAGGGGAGATACCATGATCACAAAGGCGGCTTTCCCAGGGCAAGGCTTATCCATTGCACTACGGATGTGCTGACCCCTGCAATTTCCCCAAATGGAGGAAATGCTGCATAATTTGTGGTAATGCGGGACTGCATTCACACTGTCCCTTAAAAAAATATGAAATAAAATAAAGCATCCACAGAGTTTGGGAAACAGTGGCCTTGCAGAAGAAGTCTAAACCCTATGATCTAGTCTGTGTCCACCTCTGTGTCTCAAATCTGAGCAGCTTCCCCAACCCTTTCTAGCCACTTGGATCTCCGTATGATCCCCCAATTATACTCTACCTTTCACCGTGTTTCCTGGATCCTAAATGGCCCATGTCCCCATTGGCCCAGCCTCATTCTTCAAGAGCCCGCTCAAATGCCTTCTCCTCTGTGAAGCCTTCCAGAGACCGTCCCCTCCTCAGCTTCTCGCCTTGGGTTCCCCCCAGTGGAGCCGGAATCACATGCTCACAGCAGTGACTGGTTCCGTCCAGCCTCCCCGGCTCCTTAGGAGCACAGGGCAGGTGTCATGTCCTATTCCCCGTGGTGTCGGGGGCAACTGGCCAGGCACGCACTAGGCCCTCCACAAACATCATCTGAGCTGGTGAACATTAATAAAGGCCAAAACATATCCTTGTTTCTGAACTGGACTCCACCACCAGCTTACAAATTCAGCGTGAAGTATCTCTGGAAGATTCATGGTCAGAAAAAAATGGATCACACTGAACTCAACCTAGGCATGGCAACAAAAATTCCTTAAAAAAAAAAAAAAAAACAAAAAAAACCCAGAAAGATTAAAAATGATCTGGCGGTGCCGTGCGCACGCGGGGACACGGGCACCCTCCAGCACTGTTGGGGGAGGGGTGCGCTCGCGCAGGAATGCTGGTTCTCCTGGACTCGCCATCCCACTTGCAGATGACGACGCCCAGCAACACGCTCGGTCCTACAGACCCCGCACCGGAGACGCACACGGCAGCATCGCTTGGGACGGAAACACACAAACCTCCCATCTACCCGAGTCTGTCAGTGAGGGACGGGACAGACCGGCGCGGCGCACCCCCTGCGCCCACAGAACCCCGCGCGGCCCTGAAGAGGACACTCCGCCGTCACGTTCCTGTCCCCCTCCAGGCGGCGGGTCCGGGGACCTCGCCCGTGCGGTGGCCCGGGAGCGTCGTGAGCGACCCCCTGCGAGCACTCTCACCGCCGAGGCTGCTCTCTCAGTGTCCTCTGAGGTTCTCTAATCCTCGTGGGACAGTTTCGCAATTGAAAAAATACAGTAAAAACACTCGTTTAAAAACTAGAAAGGGGCCTCTGCGCCTCAGTAAATCGTGCTTTCACGCCACCAGGTGTCACTCCGCGCAAAAGTCCGAGTCTCCACCGCCGCGGCCGGAACGTGCTGTGGCTCCCGGTCCTTCCGCCGGAAACCGCGCCGGGATCCGGTCTCGGGGAAGGCGGACTTCCGGGAAGCGACCCCGGGAAGCGACCCCGGCCAGCTCCGGGCGCCCGGTGGCTGCGTCCGGAACGGGAGACAGGGGCGCGGACTGGTGAAGCCGCGTCATCGGGGAGGCCGGGCCGGAGCTGGGAGAGGGATGCTCGCTCGCCTGCCACCGTCCGCAGCTCCTCCTCCCGTCGCCGTAATCTCCGTGCGTGTGGGCCGCCCTGACCTCTGGTCGTGTCGCCACAATGGCTGCCTTCAGGCCCGACCTTCCAGCGCCCGGCAAGGAGTTTTGGAAGAGGCAGAAAATCCAGCCGGAATCTGACCAGATTCTGACCAAATTTCCGGCTCCTACTAAATTACAGGAGCTACGAGGCCCAGAGGAGGTGCCGAACAGCAGGAGTTACGAGTCGTCCAGCAAAATCCAGGATGGGGACCGTGCCGGACAAACGACCTGGTTTCTTCAAAAATAAATTACGGGGAGACAAAACAAAAAGAGAGGAAAGGGCGGCCCTCAGCTTAAAAGGGGATCAAGGTCCCTATCAAGCAGTTGCAATGTACTTGTGCCGGTCGGATCTACTGGGATCCCTGATCAAAGACACTGTAAAAATAATAATAATAATAATAAATCAGAGATGTGTGAATGCTGACCAGGTGTGATGATATGAAGGGATTATATTATTCACTTTTTAGGTATGATAACGATTTTGAGATTATTTGGCTTTCGAATCCTTAGAGAAACGTACTGAAATATTGACTGGGATTTGTTTCCAAATAGGAAGCAGTGGATGAGATGATAGATGAAGTCACACCGGCCCTGAGTTGATCGTTATTGAGGCTGGTTGATGATCACACGAAAGTTAATTATACTGTCCTTTTAACGTTCTTTGTTCGAACTTTTCTGTAATAAATTGGAGGTTAGACATCAGTGTTCAGGTAAGGGAGCAGGTTCCACACTGTCCAGAGCAAACAACCAAAGGAGATCTCTAGGGCACAGCTGGAACTCGAGGAGAACCGTCAGAGTCAGGGAACTTCTGAGTGGACAGGAGTTAAATAAACACAGTTTATTCATTTTGTGGGACTTCGGGGAGGGGAATCACCTTATCTCATTCAGCCTCAGTTTCCTCATCTGTAAGATGGGCATCGTACAACAGTATGTTCCAGGGGAGGAAATGAGGGAAGCATATGAAAGAGATTCTGAACACGGAGGACATGGGGAGATGGAGAGGAGAAGGGAGTTGGGGGAAATGGGAGGGGGAGACAGACCAGGAGAGTCTGTGGACTCTGAGAAACAAACGAGGGTTTTGGAGGGGAGGGAGAGGGGGAGCCTGGTAGTGGGTAATAAGGGGGGGCACATATTGTATGGAGCACTGGGTGTGGTGCATAAACAATGAATCTTGGAACACTGAAAAAGTTTAAAAAATAAAAAAAGAACTGAAACCCATAGTAAAGGACTACCCAGGTACTAATAGTCGTTTATGTGATAACCCTAGCTCATTTATTCACACACGTGTTCAATAAATGTTTATGGGATGCCAGAGGCTGGGTTAGGCACCACAAATACAAAGATGGCAGGTTGCTAGTTCTGCTTTGTCTAATTCAGTGTTTCTCAACCCTAGATGTGCACTAAGGATCCCAATGGCTGGGCATCACCCCAGAACAATTGAATCAGAATCTCTAGGTATGGGTCCTGGCATAGGGATTTTGAAATTTTTTTAAGTTTCACAGGTGATTGATTCCACTGTGCATCCAGGTTAAGAACGCTTTGTCTGTTTGATCTTTGATCAAGGAAGGGCAATGAGCAGTTGTTGCAAAGATAGGGTCTTGGTTTATGTGGTTCTCAGACTTTTAATGAACGGAGGTATCCTCTAGGTGTTCACTCCCTGGAAGGACAGGCTTTGTCCAGCTCTAGAGCCGTGCTGTCCTCTGGCCACATCTGACCTCCTCATTTGACACAGGAGTAAGACAATTTTGGGTATTTTCCGTGGAATTTAATGTTGGGTTTTTCTTCCTTATAGGGAGTTTATCTTCTCTGATTATAAAAGCTTTTGGGTTTTGTAAACTTCCCAGTTTCAGGTGTGAGCAAGAGAGACGGGTCAAAATTCCTGAGTCACATGCCAGGTCAGACCTTCCAGCGTTTGTACCCCTGAGTCACGCTGAACACTGAAGCCATGGGACTGGAGGTAGGACAGCAGTGAGCCTGGCTGCCCCATTCGACCCAGCACAGAATTCCCCGGCAGCAACTTCCTGTTCCATCTTCCTGTTTGTTCAGAGGCTCTGAAAGGAGAGAAGCAGGATCAGTGGAAATGCCTAAGAAAGGAAAGAAAATCTTGGTTAAGAAAGTAAAACTTCCGGAGAGACAAGATAAAATAATGTTGGGAGAGCAGAGTTCCCAATTCTCCAATCTCTGTAGTAGAGGTAGGAGTTGTAGAAAACCATGGAAATAAAGATTGACTTGCAGTGGCGTCTTACTTGACTTCTCTTTACACATCCAGGCACCTTTCTCCCTCAACACACAGGTTCAGATGCAAGCATCTTGAGGGATCTTCCTGGGCACAGAGGAAGCTGAGAGGGAAAAAAGCTCACGCTGTGGAATCACAGACGCTCAGTGAAATCCCAGCTCTGACCCTTACCAGCTGTGCAGCCTTGAGTAAAATGCTCAAATGTTTTCCGGTCTGTAAAGTAGAGTTCGTGATAGTACCCACTTAATAAGATTGCTGGAAGATTAAAGAAGATAAAACTTAAATGCGTTTAGATGAATGCTTAGCACAATGTCCACTGAATAATAAACTATAATTAAGTTTTTCAGAGGATCTACTGCCGGAAGTCCCCTAGACCATTGTTTCTTATATTTCTTTGTGCGTATGAATCACCTGGAAACCTTGTTAGGGGCACAGAGTTCTAGTTTGGGAAGATGGAAAAATTCTGGAATGGGGTGTGAGGTTGCACCACAATGTGAATGTACTTCGTGCCACTGAACTGTACATTTAAAAATGGGTAAGATGGCAAACTTTATAAAAAAAAATAGTAAACAAACTACACATTCAGTACCATTTCTAGCGAGCTCCCAGGCTGACAATCTGGTTTGAAGACCACACTTTGGGCAGCAAGGTCCTCTAAATAATGAAGCCCTACCATCCCATTCGCGCCGTGCTTTACAGTTCACATAAGGCATTTCCATATCCCTGGTCTCTGTGACCCCCACAGTAACAGCACATGCGACAGTAGCTAGAGCAAATGTAATTCTTCCTCACCTGCAGACAGCACCTTGATCTTGGTAGTAGGGCTTAATATAAAATCAGGGCTGCTTCTTTATATGGGCAGACAGGATCCTGGGGGACTCTCCACTTTTTGCTGTTTTGCTGCATTTTTAAGGCCAAGTCTCCCACGAAAATGCTTCCTACATCAATTTAGGGCTTTTCTTCACCATTTATGTTTGTGCTTCAGACTACAGATGGACTCTGTGGTCCAAATAGGGAATATTTGGGATGCCTGGGTGGCTCAGCCAGTTAAGCCTCTGCCTTCTGCTCAGGTCATGATCGCAGGGTCCTGGGATTGAGTCCCACATCAGGCAACTTGCTCAGCAGAGAGCCTGCTTCTCTCTCTGCCTGCTGCTCCCCCTGCTTGTGCGGTCTCTCTCTCTCTAACAAATAAATAAATAAAAATCTAGAAAGGAAGGACAGATGGACTGACGAACATTGGCTTCACCCCTTGGGTACTTGCCTTCCACCCAGTCTGGTAAGAAGCATTTCAAACATTTTCTTTCTATTTACCCTTTTACTAAGAGGACACATGGAAAAGTGCTGTGTCATCTCTGGAGCGTGGGGCATGACAGCATTTGCTGAAATTCTTGTCTAGTTGTCTAGACAACTTGTCTGGTTGTCTAGACAACTAAACATTCTGTTCGTCACTGCTACGGATCTGCAAGTGAAAACAGAGCTGGGGTCTCGCCACTACCCTGTGCGAGCCGCACAATCAATGACGCCCCCAAAACATCAGTTCTCCAAGCGTATCCTGCTTAAGCTGGCTGGAGTGTCTTCTCCAGAGAGCTACAAACAGGGCCCCAATTAGTGCATTAGCTAACAGCTGTTTTCTGTCCCAGACATTCATGCAAATTTAGATTTGGGTCTGTCATTATTGTACATCTTTCCTTAGAGTAACCTGCAGTAAAGTAACCATTTCCTGAGCCACTGGGAACGACGTGATCCCTGGGCAATCCTCAACCCGACTCAAGAGTAAGTTGTCCTGTCTGCTCTCCCAGTACTAGAAGGAACAGTACTATTGTGGAGGCCAAAGTGCCTGCCGCTGCCCCCTCTCCCCCCCGTAGTAGGTACCATAGCAACCAGCAGCAGCAGGAATTCTCAGGGGTTTCCAACCTTAAAAGAAAAGAGGCAGGATAGGCACTTCCGGATTCAAGTCCCTTAGAACAGGCTCTTCACTTTAAAATCATCTGGGAAGGCAAGTGTTTTAAAAAAATACGAGGCCTGAGCCCCATCCCAGATCAATTGAACCAGAATGTCTGGAAACTGCGCATCATCAATTATTTTAAAAAGCCAGTCTAATGTGTGGTCATGTTGAAAACCTCTCCTTCAAAGAGTTTCTGCTTTGTTTTGTCTTATTTTTACCTTGCTCAGGACAAAAATGGTAGTCGAAGACAAAGGCTCGAACCATGATCATCAAAACATAAGACGCCAAGGTTTTTGGTTTTTTTTAAGATTTTATTTATTTATTTGACAGAGAGAGATCACAAGTAGGCAGAGAGGCAGGCAGAGAGAGAGAGAGATGGGGAAGCAGGCTCCCTGCTCTCTAGCCCGATTCGGGGCTCAATCCCAGGACCCTGGGATCATGACCTGAGCCGAAGGCAGAGGCTTTATCCCACTGAGCCACCCAGGTGCCCCAGCCAAGGTTTTTTAATGACAAAACAGGAGCCCTTGTGTCTGAGCTAAGCAGCTGATTGAACCAGGACAGTGATGTTGCAGGTGTGTTTGCCCCCAGAGGGGGGATGATTTGCTCCCAGGTAAGAGGGCGAATCAAGGGCCACCTGCCACCCAGTGACCCCTGGATTGCTGACCTGTTGCTGAGGGGAAGGCCCTGGAGGGAAGGAGAGCCTGGTGAGCCTCGCTCAAGGAAGTGGTTACAAATACTGGCTGACACACTGAATTTTGAAATAAAAAGCGTTTTAACTATAAAAGAGATTTCAAAACTTAAGTCTCTTTTCCTGAGAGATCAGTTGGGAATTAACTGTACAATGAAGACTCTGGCCATAACAGAACTCTTGTGATGCGATAGTGCATTCACCAAATTCACTCAAGATGAATTTGCCTGAGACTTGATTTCTGGATTTTCTGTACCCTTTTCCGTGCTCACACTCTCCTCCATCAGGAAGACTGTTTGGACATGCTTTAGAAAAATGAGATCCCCAAAGACAAAAGATAAAACCACATGGCTTACATTCCCTAAATCTATTCTCCTAAGTGGATTTAAAAAAAAAAAATCTTTTTTTTTTTTTTTTTTTTTTTTTTTACTTTGAGAGACTGAGAGACAAGAGCGGGGGGTGGGGGGGCAAAAAGAGGGGCAGAAACAGACTCCCTGCTGTGCAGGGAACTCAGTGGTGGGCTCAGTCCCAGGACTCTGGGATCATGACCTGGGCCAAAGCAGACACTTAACCGACTGAGCCACCCAAGATTGTTCTAAATTACACTGATATATCATGCCTGCCTTTCTAAGTGGGTAGAAAATCTTCTCATGATTGAGTTGTCCCAGGAAATTAGTTAGAACCCCCATTCTCAGTCCCTGCTTTAGTCTGTTTGCTTACTGCTAAGGGTTGGCCCCAGACATTTTCTCTTGTGCTCAAACCTGTCTTCCCACTTAACTATATAAGTCTTGGTGTCCTCTAACCAGCTAAGGGACACTGTTTGCTCAAATGTCCCCTAACTATATGATGTTCTACTGGAACATGATTCTTGGCACACTGGCTTAGAAACAATAAGGTTCCATAAAAAAATCAAAAGACACATGCAAAGACCACTGCAACATGTGACAGATAAAATTTTCCGTAAGTGGATAAGGAAAATATGTTACACAGTTCTTAAAATTAGCATCAAATACGTTGACAGAAATATGGTTTGACATATAGACATGTGTAAAGGCAAATAGAGTTCATCATTAATAATAGAATCTAATAGGTGTGTGCACGGACGTTCACTGTATTTTTTCCAACTTGGCACTATGTTTCAAATTTTCCATAATAAAATATTGGGAGGTGGAGGACTTGGATTAAGGTGGTCAAGAGGTACAAACGCCCAGCCACAAGAGAAATTAGTCATGTACAACATGATGACTATAGTGAACACTGTTGTGTGCTGTGTTCGAAAGTTGTTAAGAGAATGGATCCTAGGAGTTCTCAACACAAGGAATTTTTGTATCTATATGAGATGATGGACACTAACTCAACTTATTGTGTAATTATTTCATAATACATGAAAGTCAAGTTATTACAGACGTACACCTCAAACTTACTCAGTGCTATAATTTCAATTATAGCTCAATAAAACTGGAAAAAAGCACTGTATGTACTTTTCCCCATCTTTTTTTTTTCACTTAAGATTATATTTTGATGATCACTTCATGGTGCTCTATAGAAGTAATCTCTATGCTTTTTTTTATAGCTGTGTGAGTTGTAGTAGGAAGTTTAACTTATAAATGGGGAGGAGGGAGATTGGCTCAGAGAATCCTGGGACCAGAACCACACAAGGAAGTACATAAGGCTTGGCAGAGGGACGCTTTCACTGAGCTCTTGGTGTCCCACAGGGGATGTTACTTCAGACTGAATAGCCCAGACTTTGGTAAAAATGCCGCAGACACTGAGTTGTTCTGTCAGGAACACGGAAGGAAAACCTACAGATGTGGAAAGTATAGAACTTCTCTGAAAGGAAATAGATCTTTATCCTGTCAGATGTACTAGAGCAGGAGAAAATGGATTTTTGTGGAAGGAAGGAAGAATTTTCTTCTTCTGGAATTGAGTTAGCTAGGCCTGGACTCTGAGATAAAGAAAATTTGATTTTCTTTGTTAGGAACTGAACTGATGTTGAGTGGGTAGAGACAACATAGGGGCTGAACGTGGACTGGACACCAGGGGCCTGACTCTCAGGCTACTGATCCGTCCGTCTACGCAGGTCAGAAGTCTCTGCCCCCCCCCACTGAATGAGATGGCAGAACAAGACATCCTCTGTAAACGCATGATTCATGCAAATTTCAATGGATTTATTTTAAATCTATTAAGTAGAAATCCTCCTAACCAGACTAATACATCATGGTACTTTTCTAGTTGTTGCAATTATTCTTCCTTATTGTTCATTAACAAACCCCTAGAGTCTCCTGAAAGAATTATTCATGTTGAGAATAACCACAAAAATGTATCGTGAGCACAGACAAGGATCTTAGCCCCACAAAGAAGGAGATATGGGCCTACAAGGGAAATTCCAGCCCTATGTAAATGAAAATCATCAGAACTCATGTCTTTAATCTGCTGCTATTATACGTCATTAGTATCTGCATATATAAATATCTTTTGATTACCCAGATCATGTGAAAAACGAGGCTTCAGGGTAAGCACAGTGTTATTGGACATTTCATTTTTCCTGGTGTACAAGGTAATACCATTTTAATTATCAATTATATTTTCTTATAAAAGATACGGATGACTGGAGAGGCTTAGAATTAAAGAACTCTATTTATTGACCATAACATTTTAATTCACTTTTTTAGTCATGGCATATGTTTTTATTGGATTCTGTCTTTATTGGATTCCCATATAGTCACATGTATACATACTTTAAATATGTTATTCTGACGTTTGTTCTGGGATATAGTAGGACTTTAAAATGGCAACTGAAAACAAATTATAGAAAAATAACAGCGATAAAAATTCTACATAAGTGAACTTTTTAAGGTTATTTTTCAAATGCACATTTTTCTTGCCCTCCTCGATATTTTTAGCAATGTATATAAGGAAAACAAGGTGACCGTGAAGGATGTAAGCCTTCCTAGTAGGCAATAGTATTTACATAATCTTAGGTCTTCATATTATCTTCTTGAAGACTCTCCCCACTTCAAATGTTTAATGTTTGAAGATGGATTTTTAATCAGCTGTTGGCAGTTTTGCTGAGCATGTATTCTCTTCTGGTATTTTGCAGAACTAAGACTGTTGGTATATGTTGTTATTTTCTGTCTTGATTTGTTTTAAAATTACATTTATAGCCTTCCTTGTGAAAAGTATTTCAAATGGTAGAATTTTTGTAATAATCACTAAGAATGACATTTCTTACAAAAATGAATCAGTTTTTATATTCTTGATGAAATTAGAGTATTCTGCTTAATGAGAAAGATAGCAACTACGTTTATCTTCAGAAAGCCTGATCTGTCTTCTCTTCCCTCAAAACAATACAAAGAGACATTTTGTATATTATTTGAAAGGCATATTATTAACACTTCAAACATTTTCTTGCTTTCATAGAAAATGAAAATGATTGAAATGAAAGTTGCCATGATACAGTAGAAAACAGAAAAACCTTGTATTGATGGAAATTTACTAACGCATCAAGTAAAATATCTACATTATAATACAGGGGTGTAGACAGGGCAAATACCCACTTCTAAACTGATATTATTCTAATGATATCTACCTATCAGATTCATTGTAAGAATCAAATGAAATGATAAACATTTTAAAATACATTTAAAAAAAGATTTTATTTATTTATCTGAGAGAGAGAGAGTGAGAGAGCATGAGCCAGAGGGAGAGGCAGAGGGAGGGAGAAGCGGATTCCCTGCTGAGCAGGGGAGCTTGAGGATGTGGGGTTTCATTCCTGACCTGAGCCAAAGGCAGATACTTAACCCGCTAGGCGTCCCTAAAAACTGTGTTTTTATAAGCAGTTAATAGAATAGAGCAAAGTTATTTTTAAATTACTAGGAAAATATTCCTACCGAGCATTAAATGTTTTATACTCTACTTGCATGCATGTGTGTCTCGAGGTGGGGGGGTGTATGATGTAGATCCTAAATTAGGGTGCCTGCCATTCTTAGGATATTTAAATCATGATCTGTATTCCAACTGCTTAATGTTCTCCAGGATCTCTCATCTATACATCCTTTGTTTTCCAACCGTACGATCCGTAGCCAAGCTCCTTAGTAACAAGCCTGATCTGGGGTCATGCAACCTGAGCAGGAAAGGGTTTCCTATTTTCTAAGTTAAGAAATAATTGTCTTGTTTTACTTGTAGATAGAGCTGAAAGATGAAGGCTGTGATTCTGATCACTTTCCTTTTGGTCACAGCTCACTGCACACCAGTAAGTAAATTTTTAATGTCTGTTCTGCCAATCAGCCTTGGTTTAGGCATTCCAAACTTTTAGCTATACTCAATCCCCCACCCCCCAAAAAAGCTATCACTGGAGTCAAAACTATAATTTCCATTTCAAGTCTCTCTGGAGCTGAAATCAGGTCTTCCAACCGACTTCAAAAGATCCAGTTAGAGGGGCACCTGGGTAGCTCAGTGGGTTAAGCCTCTGCCTTCGGCTCAGGTCATGATCTCAGGGTCCTGGGTCCGAGCCCCACATCGGGCTCTCTGCTCAGCGGGGAGCCTGCTTCCTCCTCTCTCTGCCTGCCTCTCTGCCTACTACTTGTGATCTCCCTCTCTCTGTCAAATAAATAAATAAGATATTAAAAAAAAAAAAAGATCCTGTGAGAAAAGCGAGAGACTTGAGTCCAGCACCGTGGGCAGGCTCTCCTGATCCCCAAGGAGGAAGGAGGGCAGTGATTCTCAGTCTTGGCTGCACTTTGGAATTGCTCGGGAATCTTTAAAAAGTCCTTATACGTGCACCGCCCTCCCCAACCATCTGACTTTATTAGCCGGCGGCGTGATGCAGGCACGAGGATTATGATAGACTTCTTGGATGATTATGCCGTGGGGCTGGCAAGGCTGGGAAGCGGCGCCCGAGGGAGTGGCCGTGGGGGCAGGTTCCGCAGTGGTTGCTCCGGAGGGACCCCAACAGAAGGAGGCCATGGGGAGCCGGTTAGGCAAGACTACCTATTACTGCAAACAAAGAAGGGAGCGGCCTGAGAGAGCGCTCTAAGACAGTATTCCTGGTATTTAAAAAGGTTTTGTGACACAATCATGTGCAAGGTCCATTCACTCCTTCTGGAAACAAAATTTTCCTGACGGTCCAGGAGAGCGGGTGACCACGCCAGGTGCCGGGATTGCGCAATCGCGAGACCTGAGCGCCTTCAAGGAACTCAGGGTCCAAACCGCCTGACTTGTTATGCTCCTGTCCTAACTATGTCCTCAGTCTCCAACTCTGCCTCTCAATTTTACAGAAACGAGAACTTCATTCTGCAGGGCCCTATCATCCTTTATTATGCTTGAAGGTAATTGCTTTTTATTTTAATATAAATTAAGAATGTTTGCTGTCTCCAGAAAGATATGATATAGGGAGAAAATATTTGACACTTACATTTTGGGGAACTTAAAGCACGATTATAAGATTTTTATCCAAGGTAAACACTGAAAACCTTAGGTGGAGAGCACAGGAAAGAGCCTGCCTGGCGTAGCTAGGAGTGGGCGGTCTGGAGGCGGTCCCTGCCACCTGGGGTCATCTCCGCGGGCCTGGGTCAGCTCTGTCCAGGGAACAACACCCCCTTCAGTATACATTTTGTTTAAATTCTTTGGCAAATTAAGGGATAACGTAAGTCATGAAACTTTTTCAAGTTTAGCAGAATCTGATTTCAATAGGAATCAATTAACTAGAGCCCAGAAATCACCAGAACGCTTTGTTTTGCAACTTAGTATCTCTACTTTTCGGAGGCTCCAACAAGAATGATCCTATAAACACTATCACTGCCTCCCCACTCAACTGATTTGCATATATCATTGTAATATTTGAAATTCCTCACAAATTTTACACCGGTTCATTCCTTTTAGAGGACTTTTATCTCAACTGACAAATTTTTACTTTTTTTGTCAAGCAAGCTCAGAGACAAATTTACACTAACTTTCACTAATTGTCTTCAGCATAGGTTTTGTTCTATAGATCATGGCCTCTTGGTGTCTCGCTTGCTTCCTAAGATGCTTGGAGTATCTTCACAAGCTGGGGTTTTTGCTCAGAGAGAATTGTCAAAGCTCACAGCTCTTAGCTTCCCACTTGACTTTCAGCTTCCCTTCCCTTTTGTAGTCTGAATACAAAGGCAGATAAATCACTACGTTTCTAGGCCTCTGGTTGTTTTTCAGCTTGAGTTACTATCTGGAGAAATTTTTCACAGTTACTCAGCTCAGCTGCTTCCTGTCAAGACTCTTTACTGTTCACAGACCTTAAAGCAATTGCGCGATTTCTTCTTAGAAATGTCTCACCTTTCTCCAGAATACTCAAAAGTTTATTTGAACCGAAACAAAATTTCTGAACAATTAAATGCCGTGTCACCTTTTATTCTCTCGCAGCTCCTTCAGAGATTATCGAAATACTGGAGC
The DNA here is from genome assembly GCF_922984935.1 of Meles meles. Classification (NCBI taxonomy): domain Eukaryota; kingdom Metazoa; phylum Chordata; class Mammalia; order Carnivora; family Mustelidae; genus Meles; species Meles meles. Next base: position 6,953,403 of record NC_060067.1, read on the forward strand.
ACCTGCGTAAGTTTCTGTCTGTGACGTTTCTAGCATTCTCAAGACTTGAAAGAAGAGTGAAGGTTCTCGAAAAGAAAGGGAAAGACAAGGAAGTGTGAAATGTATTTTGAGGGTTTTGTCATCACAACACTGGCTGACTTCCCATATATATCTTTTTTTTAAAGATTTTATTTATTTATTTGACAGAGAGAGAGATCACAAGTAGGCAGAGAAGCAGGCAGAGAGAGAGAGAGAGGAGGAAGCAGGCTCCCCACTGAGCAGAGAGCCCGATGTGGGGCTCGATCCCAGGACTCTGGGATCATGACCTGAGCCGAAGGCAGAGGCTTAATCCTCTGAGCCACCCAGGTGCCCCTGTATATCTTACTTGTAATAAACCCTTAACTAATTCCTGGGGAACTAAGGTTACAGAAATACTAACAGAACTGCCAATTAAGGAAATAACTAAAATTCATGAATCTGTTTGAAGAGTGTTACAATTTCTTGAAAATGTTGAAGACAGTTATTAACTAACAGTTCTCAAAGCTGCCATTGCCTGTTTCCTACTAAAAATATCTGAGAAGGAAATTAAGAAGGGAAACATTCATTTAAAATCCACATAACTTTGATTTTTAAAATATCTCTAAAACTTTTTTTTAATTTCTGTTTTTCAGTAGTCTTACTGTAATGTGTAGTTGTTTGTATTTCTTTTGCTTGGGATTCATGGGGCTTATTTAGTCTTTCACCATTTTTTCCAAATTACTAGCCTTTATCTGATCAAAGATTCCATCTGTGCTATTCTCTGTTCTCTTCTGAAACTTCAGACACACATCCAACCTTCACATTGACTCTCTATGTCTCTTCTGCTATTTTCTATCCTTTTGTTTGGCTCAGTATGAATATTTTCTTCTGATCTACCTTCTGTTCATTAATTCTGTCTTCAGTTGTATTTAATCTGATGTTAAGGCAATTGACTGAATTTTTTTGAAAAGATTTTATTTATTTATTTGACAGAAAGAGAGATCACAAATGGGCAGAGTGGCAGGCGGAGGGGGGGAAACAGGCTCCCTGCTGAGCAGAAAGCCGAACGTTGGGCTCGATCCCAGAACCCTGAGATCATGACCTGAGCCAAAGGCAGAGGCTTAACCCACTGAGCCACCCAGGCATCCCACAATTGATTGAATTCTTAATTTCAGTTGTTTTATTTTTCAGTTCTAAAATGTCCACTTGATGCCAAAGTCACCATCTGCACTTTTAATTCCTTGAGTACTTTAAGCACAGTTATTTAAAAAAAAAAAAAGATTTTACTTATTTATTTGAGAGAGAGAGAGAGTGAGAGAGTGTGAGGACAAGCAGGGGGGAAGGGTAGAGGGAGAGGGAGAAGCAGACTCCTCACTGAGCAAGGAGCCCAATGCAGGACTCCATCCCAGGACCCTGGGATCATGACCTGAGCTGAAGATAGACGCTTAACCGGCTGAGCCACCCAGGTGCCCCAGTCACAGTTATTTTAATGTCAGTGTCCAGTAACTATACTTTTTTGGATCTCCTGAGGATGTCTTTCTTTCTTTTTTAAAAAGATTTTATTTATTTATTTATTTATTTATTTATTTATTTATTTATTTGACACACAGAGAGAGATCACAAGCAGGCAGAGAGGCAGGAAGAGAGAGAGGGGGAAGCAGGCTCCCCGCCAAGCAGAGAGCCCGATGCAGGCTCAGTCCCAGGACCCTGAGATCATGACCTGAACCAAAGGCAGAGGCTTAACCCACTGAGCCACCCAGGCACCCCCTGAGGGTGTGTTTCTATTATCCACTTTTTTCTTTTGTTGTCTGTTGAATCTTGGCCTCCTATGACATGGACTTGGAGTCTTTTCTTTTTTTTTTTTTAAACCTGGTTATTTTTGATTGAGCAGTAAACATTGTTTTTAAAAACTGTAGAGGGGCGCCTGGGTGGCTCAGTGGATTAAGCCGCTGCCTTCGGCTCAGGTCATGATCTTAGGGTCCTGGGATCGAGCCCCGCATCGGGCTCTCTGCTCTGTAGGGAGCCTGCTTCCTCCTCTCTCTCTGCCTGCCTCTCTGCCTACTTGTGATCTCTCTCTCTGTCAAATAAATAAATAAAATCTTTAAAAAAAAAACTGTAGAGACCACTTGAAGTTCTGGATGAAGTTGTCTTTCTCCAGAGAAGATTTGCTTTTGTTTTATTTGGGCATGTAGCTATGGGCACACCATTCACAGACCGCCTCATTCCAGGTGAAGACTGAGAGGACCTAGACCAAGGCCCCCTCTGGCTCACTCTTAACCCCAGGGTGAGGTTGCTGGGGTTCCAACCGTAAACCTGTTTACTTACTAAGTCTTTCTCCATGGAAATTCCTGAATTTGAAACTTTATCACCCACCGCTTGTAAGTTTGTCCAAAGTTCTTCTCAGCTTCTCAGCCTTTTACACTACTTTTGGCATCATCAATTTCCTTGAGAAGAGCAGAGGAAAACACCTTCTTGGGATTCTTGCCAATCTCGAGTCCATAATGCCTCACTTAGAAATCTGCAACCTTCAGAAACATGCTTAAAAGAATGTCTAGTTTTTCTTCCTGGGAGGATGAGCTGGAACAACGAGGTTGGAAAGACAATACTTGATTTTCTTTTTAAAGATCAAATAAAAGCATTTGAAATTGCACCGATTAACTGTCACACACATAGAGAATTAGGAAAGCTGGTAATAAGTTAATGGAACTAAAAAAAAAAAAATGATGTTAGCTGAAAATTCTTCCCTCCTTACCTAAATAAATTGTAAGGTATTTTTTGTTATATAAGTAACAGCTATGTAATATGTATATACTGAGATTTTATAATGCATTTTTAAAAAGGTTTTATTTATTTATTTGATAGAGAGAGAGAGAGAGTTGCAGCAGGGGCAGAAAGGGAGAAGCAGACTCTCCACTGAGCAGGGAGCCTGATGCAGGGCTCAATCCCAGGACCCTGGGATCATGACCTGAGACGAAGGTAGATGCTTAACCGACTGAGCCGCCCAGGTGCCCTTATAAATGCATTTTTGTCTTGACTTTTGTTTTATCAGAGGAAACCACCAATGAGCAGACCAACTACCGTCGTCCCCATGCCACCATTTCCACCAATCACTCCTTTGAATCCCGACAAAACAGTCCCTCATACCCCTGACAGACGCGGAGATTCATGAGTCATAAACTTCTGCAGGAATTTCAAGGCCAAAGACAACGTCTTCTTCCTCTAGCCATCTCGTTTAATACCACAGCTGTAGAGCAAAGAGCTTGGTCTAGCTGCGCCTTATGCCACAGTGTATCCTTTTCTACATCCTGGATGAAATGACAGTGCTTCATTAAAAATGTCTGCATCACTATGTCATTCCCAAGTGAAATGTTATTTTCTATCATTATTGGCATTTTAAATTGGGATCAGGAAAATGAACAAAGGAATTTAGGAAATAAGATCAAAGTTTTTTCTTCTTGGAAGTCCTATGCCTAGCTACAAGTCCGAGGCTCTACAACAAAGGAAGAAAGAAAGCAATATTGGAGGGGATCACACAGGCTTTGGTGTCTGCCAAACTTGGGGAGATGGGAGGGGGTTGTGACAGGAGGATTCTGTCCCCAACTGTTATCCAAGCCCTTGAAGAGGTTACCGAGATGTTTCCAGCAAGAGGAGACGCTATCCTGACCTATTTAATTGTGACAGAAATTGATGAAGCTGGGGGGAAATGCACTAAAATTTCCTTTTGTCTTATTTGGGAGCCAAAGTTACACGTCTCTCCCTCATCTGTCTATGCAGATATACAAAGCAAAGGGGAACAAGAAAGATTTTACAGATGTTACTCATTCCCCATCTGTGCGAATATGTAGTCTGTTTTCCAGGAAAGAGAACAGTAACCTTCATAGTTCCTAATTAAGAACAATGACCACAGTGTATTAGTCCCTTCTGTTCCTCCATGTGGAAAAATCATTGTATGTCATTCCTAGAGGACTTTGGCCTCATCGGGGAGATTTCCCAAAGGTCAAAGGTCTCTCCTCACAAATCGTTGCAATAGGGCCACACCTAGAAGGGAAAGGGAGTGGAGTTCTTGTAGGAGAGGACACGTATCTATTTCATAAAAGCCTGAGTCTCAGGCTCAGAAATGATTTTGAAGGCCACAGAGTCGACATCATCTGGGAGCTGGTTAGAAATGCAGAGAGAGCAGTCTCTACTCCAGGTGAACGAAAGCAGTGTTGGTATTTAAACAAGACCCTCGGGGTCCTCCACAACAGCATCGACATACAGACGTCGGCCAGAGTAACTTCTAGCAACGGAGAACTCACCCTGTACAGGATAGCCCATTCCATAGTCCCTTCTTGGGTAACTTCGATTGGGGAAAAGTTATTCTTTGTATTAAAACTAACATTACTAAAATTTTAGTTAAAATTACTAAGAACTAAAAACTAAAATTTGGTCCTAGCTCAACTCTTTGGGGGTCATATTGAATAAATCTAGCCTGTCTGCCCCATGATAACCCCTTAGATATATAAAGATAACCCTCACAGTCTCCAGTTTCTCTAAGCAAACATTCCCAAGTCCTTCACCGTCCTCTCTATGACATGGTTCAGTTTCTTACCATATCCCAGGAGTCTTTTCCAAATATACTCTAGTTTTTATAAGGTTCCCACTGCTGATGGTGGGTTTCAGAAGGTCCACGTAGTGCTGCAGATGTGATCTAGAAAATGACAAAAAGGAATGATGACCTCCTACACCCTAGACCCTACATCTATTAATATGATCTGGGGCTAAAACTGTCTTTTGGGGTAACCACTAAGTCCTTTCATGCATTTCTGAAAATGTGTTTGGTGTCTTCTGTCCCTGTGCCCTTGGACTGAAGCACCGGACCTGACGTTTACTTCTGTTATCACGTATCTGATTAGACTCCCATCTCATCTCCTCTCACACTCAGAGATGGGTTTCATCCAGATTCTATCATTCAATGTATTTGAGTTCAGTAGCCCAATATATGGTCTTAGTTTTCTCTGTTCAATCATCAGTCCATTCGACAAATAATTTTTTGGTATCTACTTGGTCCTAGTCCCTAGAGAAACAGAATCGGTAAGACATCCCACACCTCTGTCCTCACGGGATCTCGCTGCTTTGAAGCGTCCGTATTTGCCATACCTGGGAGGGTGTGGTTAAAAACAATAAGGTAGAGTTGAATGTATAACCGGTACTTTAAGGGCTATGAATTACAGTCTCATGATCAAATACTGAGGGCAAATAAAGTATCAGCGAAGCAAAGATTCACCTGGTTAAGGAAGGCTATACAGTCACATCCTCCTTGACAGTTGCTTCCTGGAAGGAAAAGCCTCCCCAGAACTTCCCAGCCTGACTCCACCTTAAAGCCATCTACGAACCTTTAAAAAACACTCCAAATCTTATCCTAGGACTGACTGAATGGAAAATTGGGGTTGTGGAAGGAACCAGGACATCAGTATTTTAAAACTGCCCGGAGGGTTCTCATGTGCATCCAGATTTGAGAGCTGTTGCTCTGCGTGGCTCTCGGAAGCATGGCTGTGTGCCTCTTCCCCTCGCCGCAGAGGCTGGCTTGGCCAGCGGACCCCATGAGCAGCTCTGGGTGAAGATGGTCTCCCGCCGCGGGGGTGGGCGCGGGGTGGTGGGGGGCAGCCAGCGTGGGACTCCCTGACGGGAGCTGCCTGCTACAGCTGGCGGTGTTAGTGACGGTGTGTTAGAGTGTGCTGGAAAGTCGGCTAAAGGAAGACTGGGCATAAGCTTCCCCGGCTTCCTCTGCTAGCAATCAAGGTAGCAATTTCTCATACGTGCTTGTGCAAGATACAAGTTTGCACTCTAGAAAGTTCTGTTGTATGAACTTCCTTGGCAGGATTTATATGTGTATATGTTCGGGTACATTTTTTTTTTTTAAAGATCTACTTACTTATTTGAGAGAGAGAGAGAGCGCACATAGGGAGAGAGAGAGGAAGAAACAGACTCCCCGCCAAGTGGGGAGCCTGAAGATGCAAGGCGTAATGCGGGACTCGACCCCAGGACCCTGGGATCATGACCTGAGCTGAAGGCAGAGGCTTAACCCACTGAGCCACCCAGGCGCCCCACGTTCTGGTGTATTTCTATGTCTCCACCAAACATAACACTTTGTGTTTTCCTGGCATTTGTTGGAAGCAGCGTAGGACAGGAGAAGCAAGTATTGTTTACGTCCTGAGCTGGAAGAATTTTTATAACGAAGACCGAGCAGACTTTAGATCTCTGAATAACAAAATAATGTCTGAGACAAAAGCCAGCACGGAAGATGTGACAAAACTGAAGTTCGTTTAATTAGAATTTGACGTCTGCCTTTTATTCTTCTCTGACAACAGTTTTAAGTTTTTAACCGGTCGATTGAAAAAAATAAAACTGACACGTACAAGATTTCAGACACTAACCTGTCTACAGGACTGGCTCTGTGGTTAGGAATTCACTGATCTACGCACCATCGACCCTGGCCCCAGCCAGCTCTGGGAGCGTCTCTATAATTATGTGCCAAGAGGGGCAGTGTGGTTGGCTGCAAAGCCAGGGGTCAGCAATTCTCTCGAAACAGATCCGGAAAACAGACTGTGGCGACCTGACAGCATGTACTGTAAAGTCTCTTACACAGAAAACACACAAAACCACAGAATTCTTCGCCAGGAGCATTCCGTGGGGTCAGGGGAACGCCTTGTAGGGGCTGCTTTCTGACAGAATCTTCGGCTCGTCTTAGAGCACTCCAGTGGCGGCAGGTAAGTCTCGAGGGGTCTGGAGGGAAGTGTCCGCCCTCCAATCCGTGGACTTTTTCTGGATGTAGTGAATGCTCAGGCCCCACGCGGACCTGGAGCGATTCTGGGGGACGTAGCAGATGCGACGGTCGCTAGAGGAAGGGCAGCGTGTTTGTAACCTGAGAGGGGCAGCCAGACCCAGCAGAATAGGAAAAGACTTTTGGAATTTGTGTATTTTAAATTCCATACTTCAGAACTTTTTTTTAGTGAGTTCTATAAGGTACATAGTATATATGTCATGGAATATGCTTAAAACTGATAAATGATTAAATGATAAATTTCGTTTATATATGTCCATGTGGTACGGGTTTCGTAGATTACACGTATGGTGGAAACAAACAAACAAACAAACAAATGTCAGGGACCTGAGGTGAGCTGCCCTGTTGATGAGGCCCCCTGGGCTTCCAGTTCTTTCTCCCTCCTGCTCTGCCTTCACTGTTTTGCTGGAAGGAAAAAGCAGAGACAGAAGCAGCCAAGTGTGTGGCTAAGAAAGCCTTTTCCTTACATGTCTTGCTGCGTCAAACTCCGAATGACAAGGCAGGAGTCATAAGGTGCGTTTTCCCTCTGCCAGACTCTGCAGGAACGCTCGGTTGAACGGCAGAAGAGGACAGAACAGTCCCACACCTGCACATCTGTCTTACGACGTAGGAGCTGTTGGATAAAAAGGACATTGTACTCAGATTGTTTACTACAGCTTTTCTTTTCTTTGTTTTTTAAGATTTTATTAATTTATGTATTTGAGAGTGAGAATGGAAGAGAGCGAGCGAGCCTGAGATGGGGAGGGTCAGAGGATGCAGCAGACTCAGCGCTGAGCAGGGAGCCCGGGACTGGACTGGGGGCTCCATCCAGACGCTCAGGGATCAGGACCTGAGCTGAAGGCAGCGTCTTAACCAACAGAGCCATCCAGGTGCCATACTGTAGCTTGTCTAAAGTTGTTCCAGGCAAACTTTTAAAAAAATCTATTGGAGGAAGCCTGGGTGGTAAAAATGGTTAAGTGCCTGCCTTCAGCTCGAGTCACGATCCCAGGGTCCTGGGATCAAGTCCTGCATCAGGCTCCCAGTTAGCAGGGAGCCTGCTTCTCCCTCTCTCCCTGTCAATCCCCTGCCTGTGCTCTCTCTGTCTCTTTCTCTCAAATGAACAAATAAGATCTTTAAAAAAACCGAACTATTAACAGAACAGGTAATTTAAACACATGCCAGTGACTTATTTAAAAGTTTACTGTTGTTGAATGGTTCTTAAAACCTATTTTGTAGCATGTTTTCAAAGAGCAAATGAGACTGCCTCGTTTGTAGTGGGAGTTTAGTAAGGGTTTGTTTTGTTATTATTGTTTTACTTTTTTAAAAAAAAAATTTATATCATGACATAGCTCCTCCCTTGGCCTAACTTTCCTGAGATGGTTCTCCAGACTTCTGGAAGGTTTTTGGGAGAAATCTCTAGATGTTTGGTCGTTCTTTGGATGTGGGAACCCTGGAGATGTATTCCCTCTATTCTCTCTCCAGGCGGGTCTGGTTTCAATTCTCATTGTCCCCGATGCAATGTGGGGGCTTCATTGTCCCCGATACGGACCATTCTTACTGAGCAGGTCCCTTGCAAGGTGCTCATAGCAGCCAGGTTGCTTTTCCTGACTCAGAGGGCCCCGAGGAACTGGCAGACCCCACAAGTCTTCACTACCAAAGACGGTATCTTTCATTTCTATGTCCCTGCCGCCTCGCACAGCGCTCAATGTTTGTGGAATTCAGCTGATCAGGAGAGGCAGGGTTAGCGCAAAGGAATGGTTCTGCGAAGGCGGAATGTCAGACACAATCCTCGGGAGGGGTGGAGAGGTCACCTTTGGGGGCCCAGATCTCTCAGCCAGTACGACAGAGTGGGAGCTTGATCTGTCTCCAGAGCGTCTGTCCGGCTGTCTTTCCTCAATTCAGGTGACTGACTGGTGGGTGAGGAGTGGCCCCATATGGGGAGTGCTGGTCAGGAGGATGGACTGGGAGGAAGACTCTAGACCTCATCGGAAAACGAAAACCAAAGTAGCAACATGGCGACCTGTGTCCCAGCTTGGGCTCCTGCGGCACAGCGCCATGAGCTGGGCGGATTCAGCAGCTGTCGTCCCCGTCTCATGGGTCTGGAGGCTGCTGTCACCACGGCTGGGTGCCGGGGAGAGCTCTCCTCCCGGGATGCATACGGCCTCCTTCGTGCTGTGTCTTCCCATGGCAGAGAGAGAGTGGGAGCGAGAGGCAGCGCTCTGTCCTCTGATGAGGCTCATGTGATCATCAGGATCCCGCCCACACCACCTCACCCGAGCTTAACTCTCTCCCCAAGGCGCACCTCCAAATACTGGCACCTGGAGGCAGAGGGCTCCAGCAGATGACCTGGGGGAGCAGAGCACGGTCCACAGCAGCCTAAGAACTTGGGCTGGAACCGTGATCTTCATTTCGTAGCAAGCGCTTGGGGCCAATGATTCAAGGGCACTGTGCCTCAGTGTCCCCACCTGTCAAATAGAAATAGAAATACTCCCCCATCAGGGCGCCGCTGTGAGGAGCGAACCAACGCAGTTAAAGGAGTTTGGCAAGTGGGAGACACCGCGGGAGTTATTTTTATTATTGGCTGCTGTTCCCCGGGGAAGTGGGGGCCGCCAGACACTTGATTTTTTTTCTTATAAAGATTTTATTTATTTATTTGAGAGAGAGAGCATAAGCAGGGGGAAGGAGCAGAGGGAGAGGGAGAGGCAGGCTCCCCACCGAGCAGGGAGCCCGACGCGGGGCTCGATCCCAGGACCCTGAGACCATGACCGGAGCAGAGGCTTAACCAACCAGGCGCCCCCAAAAGGACATTGGATTAGGTGGAAGGCAAGCTCTGCCCTGGACCCCCGCCGAGCACCACTTTAGAGGGACGACACTTACCAGTGACCTCAACGTTGGCAGCAAGTGCCCCGGAGCAGGTGCGTCCGCACTGGGGCAAGGAGCACGGGCGCCCCCTCCTGTCCGCCCGCTTCCACCCACCCCCGTGCAGGTGCCGGCGCTTGGCTTCCCGCGCCTCCCCCGGGCCCGCCCGCTACCGCCCCCTGCTGCTGCCTTTTCTTAGCGTCTCTTTGTCTCCCTTTTCCCTCCTCATGGGAGAGTGTCAAGGCTTTCGGCCCCATTCTGTGGCGACCAAGGAGCGCTCTTCCCTCCTCGAGACCCCTAACCGGGACCCGCGGCTGCCGAGGGCTGACACCTCGCGTTTCCTCTGCTTGGACCCTCACAGTGGGAATCAGCGGAGGCCACCGGCACAGGAGGTGCTTGGGGGCAGCAAGTCCAGACGGTGCTGCCGTCTTTTTAGCTCCCAGATTCTTGCCTGGTTCTCCCTTTCTCTTCCAGGCTCAACACATCGTAGAGCCCTTCAAGTACAAGTAGTTTGCAATGCCCCGGGTTGTCTCCAGTGATGGAAGGCATGAATAAACACCCTGTGTCTACACGCTGAGCTTAAAAAACAGCACCTCATATAACGCTCTAACTATGCTATGAGAGTGATTGATTATGAAACAATAGATACTTCAGGCTGTCGGTGCTCAGGCATGACCCTGCCAGACAGAAGACACAGCATTTGTCCGCAGCTCTGCTTCCGGGCAGATCACGGTGAACGCGACAGGCACAGATGCAAATGGCAGCAAGTGTGGCCCCTGGGGCTGTTGTGGCCCCAAATGAGGACAGCTCCTGGGAAAGTTCCAAGGAAATTGAAGCTCGGTTTCACCTGGATACAGTTGAGAACTGCTGTCCTAGGCTGTTCTGAGAACGAGCCTTGTAAATGATAAAATAGTCAGACATGCCCACTGCCCTGTCTGACTCCGAAGGGCTGGGTAAGACACAGAGGCCTGGAGACTTGGGTCACTCTAAAACAATCAAGGGGAGTCAGATAGATATTCAAACCCTGACTCTACCTCCTACTCTGGTGGGACCTTGAGGAAGTTATTAACATTTCTAACCCCTTGATTTCCTCATCTGTAACACGGGCATACAGTATCCACCAGACAGAGCTAGTGTGAGGACGACGTGAGATAGTGATGTGTGGGAAGCGCTCTACACAGGACCTGGAATATAGAGATCCTATAAAGGATTTGGGAGAGAAGGGTAGGCAAGAAATGGTGTACGGGAGGAAAAACATACTTTCCCTCTACCCGTCTGGTTTTCTGGCTGAGGTCCAATCAATCAGACCGGCAGGAGACAGACCAGCAAGAGAAAACCAAACAGAAGTTCCTTAACACGTGCACCGTGTACGCACCCATGGGGGGTCCCCGGTGATGCGTGACCCAAAGAGGGGTTGGAACTTGGGCTTTGATACCATCTCGGGCTAAAACAGAGGAAAAGCGTTCCGGGGAAGCAAATTATGGGAGGGTGACGAGGGAGAGAGTGGGAACGAGGATTGTTTAGTAAGGCCGACCGTGCGGATTCAGGTCAGTGTGGTGTCCGTGTCAGCAGGAGCTGGCAGGAGTTCTCTTCCCGGGTGCCCGGGGGGCTCAGTCCGCTGCGTGTCCGAGTCTTGATTTTGGCTTGGGCTGTGGGGTCCAGCCCCAGGTCGGAGCAGGGAGCTTACTTGTCTCTCTCCCTCTGCTCCTCCCACAACTCGTAGGCGTGCTCCCGTGCTCTCTCTCAAATAACAAAGTACGTAAATAAATAAATAAAATCTTTAAAAAAAAAAAAAAAAAGAATTCTCCTCTGCCTGGTACTGGAGAGGGAGACGCCTTTCACAAATGGGTACTTCCTTTACGAAAGGAAAACCTATGCCCTCTTTTTTGAACTTTCTTGCATCAGATGGTTGTCGATGGCCTCCGCTCAAAATAATTCAGATGCCATAGAAGCCTATTTGCGGTGGCACGTGTTGGTACCCTTCGATAGTCAGCAAATATTCACATCGAAGCCCTTCGGAGGGCGCTTGCTGCCAAAGGAGCGACGCGCGGTGTCTTCCCCACACCAGGAGATAAGGCCAGGAGAAGGGCAAGTCGGGGGGTCGGGGGGCATGCCCTCTGGATCGGGGCTCAATGACTCACAGGGCTCGGTGGGGCTCCAGTGGTCCCTGGGGGAGACCGCAATGTTGCCCACCACCCTCCTGAATCAGAATCCCGGGGGAATACCTCCGGGGCCTCTGTGGAGGGCAAATTAAATGTGCTTCCTGCCTGTGATGGGGCAAGAAGGAACCAAGGATCCCCCAAGGTGGTGGCGTCAAGTTAACAAGAGTCCAATTTGCTTTAGGTTTTCTGTTTTGCTTTGATTTGTTTTTGCTTTTGTAAGAAGCAAAACTGTTTTTTGCTTTTTGTGGGGGAGCAATTTTTTTGTTGTTGTTAAAAAAAAATTGTCTTCCAACCTAGACAGTTGTGCAAGGCTCTGTTCAGGACAGTGTAACTGCCGACTGTGTGCAGCTTATGGGTTCTCTCCGCAGAGAATTTTTATTTAATGAGCAGCCGCCATGAGTAAGGAGTAAGGCAGCAAGCAGTGCGGGAAGAGACGCCTTCCTCGGACTTAGTCTGTTCAACAGACTACGAATTCCTTGACGCCAGACCTTTCCCATATCTGCCCGGTGCCCAGCTCAGAGCGTGGTAGTTCCAATAACAGCTAAAACTGGAGGCCCCCTTGTGTCCTACGCACTATTTTAATGACCCCATTCAAATATCATAGCCATTCATGGAATAGCTTTCAATGTTACCCCCCTTTTTTTAGAGATTTTATTTATTTATTTGACAGACAGAGATCACAAGTAGGCAGAGAGGCAGGCAGAGAGAGGAGGAAGCAGGCTCCCTGCTGAGCAGAGAGCCTGATGCGGGGCTTGATCCCAGGACCCTGAGATCATGACCTGAGCCAAAGGCAGAGGCTTTAACCCACTGAGCCACCCAGGCGCCCCTCAATGTTCCCCCCACTTTATAGGTGAAGAGAATGAGGTACAAAGAGGTTAGATGATGTGCCTGAGTCGCACAGCGAGCAAGGGTCAACATCAGGGTTTCAAACTCAGCCTGGGTTCTACTGCTTGCCCGGTACACAGTTGGTGCTCAATAAAGACGGACGAGACAGCATCGATGCATGTACGAGCCCATGTTTATCTGCAGGAATAAAAATTTCTCTCATGCTTTCAGCACCTCAGCATGTCCCGGTGCGTGCGTCTTCTGGTCTTTCTCCACGGAGTTCTCGCATTTCTGGCGGTGAGTAACCACCGGGGTTTTCCCAATTCTTCCCTTTCTGGGGCTTCGAAATTTACCAGCAGGAACCCCGAGTTCCACACCACTTGGTCTTCATGGCATCCAGATTCGGATACTCTAGAGACAAGGTTAACCGTGTCACTTGCCCCCCTCCCCATTCTTATGCCCTTTTATATAGATGAGAGAAAAACTGTCCAAAGGTCTGATAGGCAAGGGAAGCCACTTTATTTTACTCCACTTTATAAAGGTTTTATTTATGTATTTGAGAGAGAGAGCAAGCCGGAGAGAGAGAAAGAGAGCGCGAGCCGCGGAGGGCGGGGGGAGCAGAGGGAGAGGGAGATGGATTCTCCACTGAGCAGGGAGCCAAGGGCAACCACTTTAGATTTCTAAGTCGACGTGACTGTAATCCTTGTGCACACCAACAGCTGGACAGCCGGACAGCCGGACAGCCGGACAGCCGGACAGCCGGACAGCCGGCCCGGCCCGCACGCGTCGTGCACCTGCTTTGCGAAGGAGTAGCCTACAGGAAAGCATCTCGTCCTGGAGAGCTCAGGCAGTGCTCCTGCGCTCACGTTCCTTTTACGATAAAACTCGGGATTCCTGCCTATACACTAATGTATAATCTCTTGAGCTTTTACAAGCTGTGAACCACGTATATGACCCGGTAAAAACTGTTCATTCTCTGGAACATTTTCTTCCCCAGGAAGGCCGTGTTTCCCAGGCTTGAATGAAACTCTCCTCCTTATGTTTCGAGGTTCTAAAGGGGTTTCTTCACTTTGCACTGATACCACTCCCTCTTTCAAGAAAGGATCTACATTTATTTTTGGTAAAATGAGGGTGCCTGAAGCAACTTAGAAATCAGTGAATTTTCAGAAATGTTGGACTTACTCACTTCCTCTTAAGGTGGGGAGAGAGGGAGAGTTTAAACTAGAAAAGGGGGAAAGGCCTTTCTGCTCAAGAATGTCTCTACAATACATTCTACCTAGGACAATATTTAGTTTTTCTTTCTTTTTTTTAAAGATTTTATTTATTTATTTATTTGACAGAGAGATCACAAGTAGGCAGAGAGACAGGCAGAGAGAGAGGAGGAAGCAGGCTCCCTGCTGAGCAGAGAGCCTGATGCGGGGCTCAATCCCAGGACCCTGGGATCATGACCTGAGCCGAAGGCAGAGGCCTAACCCACTGAGCCACTGAGGTGCCCCTTTAGTTTTTCTTTTAAGTTGCAGAGAAAAGAGTCAATAGTTTTAGAGGGAGATGGAAAAGGAGAAGGACAGAAATATGAGCATCTGATGTACAGTCTTCAACCTGCTGGGCACTTTGCCTGAAATACTTTTTCTTCCGCTTCTCCCCCAGACAGGAGCCACCCCCCCCCCACCGCCCATCACTCACACCGTGTTAATTGCTAGTCATCCTTGACAGCAGAACTTAAATAACCCTTCCGCGTCCCTCCTAACCCACCCTCACCTAAAGTCAGACCATCTGGCTATACCCAGACCACCTCTGCCGTTCGTTCTGGCTTTCCTGACTGAATGATTCATGGAGCACTGAGCTGTTTGAGGTTTGTCTTCCCTACCAGAACTTTATTCCCCAAGCACAGGAACTCCATCTGCCTTTTCAAGACGAGCTTCCCAGGGCCCGGCACAAGGTGGGCACTCAGTAACTCCATGACACATGACTGTTGAATGGACTTTCCATTCTCAATGGTTGTGTCCGAGGACTTCGTGAGCAGGTGTGAAGCCTCTCCCTGGGCATCTGTCTACCTTCAGTAGACCCACTCCCCCAAGCCCTGGCCTTTCAAGGCCCTGGAGCCCAGCAGGCAGCGGACACCTTCTGAAACCAGGAGAACTGAGTGCAAATCCCTAAGCGTCACTCACTACATCCATGTCACTTCCGACAAGCCTCTGAGTCTCATCCCTTAGAACACGGGTTGTTGTGAAAATCAGACGTGTTAATACTCAGGAGAGTGCTCTGGGCATGCCAAGGCACTGGTAAACTTCGTCTTTGGGGGGCTTCTGAGAGGCATAAACCAAGGTCCACGTGAGGATCAGAGCTCCCAGGGTGGATTGTCAAGTGTCTTGCAAGCAGGAAGGTAAGAATTGAGGGATAAAAAAGGGTCTTCTGGGGGGGGGGGGGCAAATCAGACTGAGTTGGCAGCCATTAACCCGTAAGACCTGTCTCAAAGAAAACTTCCCAAGGACAAAGGCACCATAAAGAAAAATGGTGAAAGACTTTTCAGTTTGGGAGTGCTCTGGCTAGTTAGTGCACTTGCTTGGCCGTCTCTCTTCTGGTCTTCGACCAGAGTTTGAGAACTCTGGAGAAATAGAAGTTACCTTGTACGAAACTGATGGTAAAGTAATTAAATCCTGTGTTTAGAAATGCAATTTGGTGGGAAGCCATTGAGTATCACCTGCTGGATACTGATGGGTTTCGCAAGTTTTGGAGTCTTCGTAGCTTCATTTCGGCATTCCATTTCCGAGTGTAGACATGTGGTCCTTCGAGTTGTCTTTCTAAATGGTTGAAACGTCTTTCCGGTTCCCTTATTAATTAGTGAGTTAAATACAATCCTTGATGCTTGTTCCTTTCATATTTGTGTAAGAAGTGTGATTATATTCTTGAAAAATACCCTTTAATGGCCAGAGTAAAACAAAACACAGACCCCTCTCCTCCTTCCGGTAGATGAAGACAGAGAGGTGAGATGGTGGGAAAGTTGGAACAGGATCCTACAGTATCTCCCGTTTCACGGATTCACTCACTAAACCCTTGCCAGTGTCAAGGCACTGTGAACTTGGCCAGACACTGAACTTGGCACGTCATTCTAGTCGTACCGGGAGATTCAACAGCAAGGGCTTTAGGGACACCGCACAGGTGTAAGGACATGGTGAGGCACACCAGTGTTATCTGACATGCTCCACGCCGGTCTTCACCTCTTTTGGCCATTGTATCCCTTAGGGAATCTGTGAAAACCCTGCATCTTTCACCCATGCATATACATCTTGCATAAAACTTCAAGCAGACCCTCTAGAGATCCAGGGACTTCTGGGGTTCAGGACTGTCGCCCTATGGAAAGGCTGCTGTCCACTTCCCTCCACGTGAGACAAACACAAATGTTGCTCACTTCAACACCTCTCTCACTGCTGCGTCTGACCTAGCAGGTGCTGTGTCCTGCAGCCAACCTTCTGGGGGGGCCTCACAAAGTCGGCCTCCTCGCTGGCTTTAAATGTCAAAAGTGAGGTGTCTTAGAGCAGCCGGGGCGGATGGGATTGCTGCATGAGAATTTCTCTCATGCAGACTTGTAAGGAAGAGGAGGGAGATGGGAAGCAAGGGAGAAAGAAAGGAACCAAGGGAGAGAGAAGCAAGAGGCAGCGGGGGGCATGAAATCACCATTGCCCTTGGCTTTCCTGTGGTGCTAGACACGGGGCAAGGCCACAATGTTCAATACTGTTAGCCCTCCTAGAACCCCGACAACTCAGAAAACAGCAGACTTCAATGTCACTCTCAAATGGAATGTCTTCCCAATTCCTTGTTCTTCACACAGACTGCCTGCAGTATCTGTATCTTTTTGCCATTTATATATAATGGGCATTAAATATTTATGAAGGAAAAGATAAATTATTGATATTTATCATACCCATGTCCCTGTACCGTTTTCTTTCCTTTTTAAAAGTCATAACCACCTTGAATGGCGTCCTCTTCTGTTTTCATCTGTGGCACTGACCATGAGGCATTCACAGGATCTAGCTGCACGGTTTCCTCCGAGACACACAGCAATAGTGTTTGTGTTTTCTCCTTCTTTGTGCTTCTGCTTCATTTTCGTCTCCCCCCGATGCACACTTTCCTTTCTGCTTTTACATTGCTTCCAGCCATCACTACATTCTTAGAAAAACAGCTTTTGGTTTGATTTTATTTTAAAATTTTGATTCATTTTTAATCAAAACGGGTTTTGATAGTCTGAGCTTGCAACCAGGACCCCTCGGTGAAAACACAATCATAACCTCATAGAATATTGGAGTTGGAAAGGAACTTGGAAATTATATTTTCCTTCTCACTGGTACCAGGGACCCCTTTTTCGGCCTTTTAGCGACAAGCAACTCTCCCCCAGAGCTCCGATGCTTTAAGAACCCTGTCTACTAACTGCATGTCAAATCCTCTATCTCATTCATTATCTTCCCTCTTCTTAATCAAGCAACACCTTAGGGGACATGTCAGTTGGCTCACGGGGACTGGCCTTACAGAGTTCGTCAATTATGTCCCACAGATTTCTGGGTCAGTTCTAGCCAGAGCTGCTGACTCTGAGGAGACCCAAGGTGCACAAAACATGTAACACGATACACAGTTGGAACGCGTCTCCCCTCTCCCCCCCCCCCCGCCACTGTCACACACCAACAAGTTGTTTGACTTTGAACTTCAGTTCAGCAACACCGAGGGTGGGGCAGGTCACAGTACTGCAGAGGATAGACGGTATTTATGGAGGCCCTAAATCGTCAATAAAATGCAAACTGTGTTCAGTATGCTTGAATTAAGATAGCCTGGAAGTGAGCAGCCCTTATAGACATTTCCAGACACATTTAAGAATGTCTAAGTATTGGTGCTTATCAGAGCCTATAATCTAGGGGAGCCAGGCGGGCTTAGTCAGTAGAGCATGCAACCCTTAATCTTGGGGTCATGAGTTTAAGCCCCACATTGGGTGTCGAGATTACTTAAGTAAATAAACTTTTTTTAAAAGTCTGTAATCTAGATAAGTCATTTAGATTGCCTCATTTCCTGCGTGTGGAGATAGGCGTTTCTTTTTTTTTTTTTTTAATTTTTTTTTTTATATTTTATTTTTTCAACAGAGAGAAATCACAACTAGCAGAGAGGCAGGCAGAGAGAGAGGAGGAAGCAAGCTCTCCACGGAGCAGAGAGCCCGACGTGGGGCTCGATCCCGGGACGCTGGGATCATGACCCGAGCCAAAAGCAGAGGCTTTAACCCACTGAGCCACCCAGGTGCCCCGAGATAGGCGTTTCTATGCCTTACTCCAGAAGTGGGAATGGAGTACTCCCCCTCCTGTTAAGGTGAGGTGCCCTAAGATTTTCAGACACTTCTAACTAGGGCAGGATGGGGTGTATTTCTTCCCTTGGGTTAAACAGTATGTGCACTATAAAAATATTTCACTGCCATTCATGTCCTCTTTGAAGTTATTTTTGATTCTTAAAATTCACCATGAAGTTATTTTAAAAATTCTTAATTTCAGGGCACCTGGTTGGCTTAGTCCTTAAGCATCTGCCTTCGGCTCAGGTCATGATCCCAGGGTCCTGGGATCGAGCCCCGCATTGGGCTCCCTGCTCAGCAGGAAGCCTGCTTCACCCTCTCCCACTCCCCCTGCTTGTGTTCCCTCTCTCACTGTGCCTCTTTCTGTCAAATTAATAAATAAAATCTTAAAATAGAATAAAATAAAATTTCTTAATTTCTATATGGACATTTCTATCAAGATAAAACCAGAACACTGCCCTGCCTTAGCAATTAGCAAGACTAGTCACTACTCTTCCTACCCGAAAAAGATACAACAAATTGTATACTTTGTTTCTCTATTTTTAAAATAATGTTCATGATATTCACTACAGAATTATTTATAATGGCAAAAAACAATCTCAATATCCACCAGTGGGAAATCTCAATACAGTTTGGTTCAAGCGTACAGTGGTTTCCTGCTCTAGCTACTGCCAGGGACAGCGGCTGTGACGTAATGCCACATGAGAAAGGGTAAGTGGAAAAGCAGTATGTACCGTGTGAGCTCATGTGCATGAAAACACACACACTCTATGCTCTAGAGCACAGATACAGAAACAGACTGAAGTGATCTGTAGCAAAATATTAATAAGGATTGTGTCTGGACTGACGAGTAAGGACACTGATGGTTTGAAATGTATATAAGTACGTGTGTGTGTGTGTGTTTATAAAGCAGAAACAGAAGTGGTTTCACTGGTCAAGGATTTGATGCCTGGGAGAAGGGGCAAGAGGAATCTTACTTTCCCTATACATCCTTCCCCTTCCCCGCATATCAGTAATTTAATTCATTTTTTCCCTTAAAATCGGTTTATAGAGGAACTAACTTTAATTACTTTCAGATTCTATAGACGCTTTATTAAACAATTTAACGACATATGTAAGTGCGCATGACCTAGACCTGTGTATGTGTGCGTGTTTCCTGACCTAGTAAAGGGGAGGGAAGAGGAGAGTGTTTAAAGTTAAAATCTTTCCAAATTAATTTTTCCTGCTTATAAATGTTCTACATGCTCATAGTAGAAAAATCAGCAATTAAAAAGGACAAAGGACATAAAAACTACCCATCATAGCACCGTAGGGTGGGGCACTTCCCTCCAGACCTTTTCCCCGTGCATTTGTTACCTCCCAGTTTGGTGTGTTTCTTTAGAAAACAAGAAAAAAATTAGGATTTAAATTAAATTCTGATTCGTCTCATTAAAATCTCTCTCCCAGAGATCCTATGACTGCAGTCACGGCAGAGGTGTCATTGGATGATTTTTACTTCATGACTTTGTAATGGTTAAAAGTTAAATAACCTATTTTTTAACACTATAGTCGTCCTCCCCTTGGCTGGGGGGACACCTTCCAAGACCCCCAGTGGATGTCTGCGTCTGTGAACCGTGCAGAACGCTCCATAGAGGGTCCTAATAAAAGAGGACAACCATAACAACTTATTGTACTGAGAGTAATGTGAACGTGGCCTCTCTCTGTCTCTCTCATAACACCTCATTGCACATGACTCTCCTTTCTTCTGGGATGACACGAGCTGATAAAACGTCCACACGATGAGAGGAGGTGAGGTGAGTCACGCACGGCTGACTGCTGAGCTCTGAGCGTTCGTCAGAGGGTGATCACCTGCTGTCCGGCCACGGCTGACCACAGGGAGCTGGAACTGTGGGAAGCAAACTCTGCCTACGGGGGACGCCAGGTGGGGGGGGGACCTACTGTAGTTGTATTTCATCATTAGGAGCCGAAATCACCATAAATTTTCATCGACCCTTGTCACTCAAGAACAGCCTAGCAAAAACAAGGGGGGTGATGGTATCCATGTCCTTGATGAGTGTCTTTTCCTGCAATCAAGGACACGTTCGTAGCTGCTTCTCTTTATAATTTCAGTAACAAACGGAACCCGCTGCTTGCTCGGCAAGGCTTGTAGTGGTGGGTGGCGTGAGTTCTAATCCGAAGCCACAGCTCCGGGGGCCTCTAAGAACAAACACGTTAGAAGCTACATGGTGCATCACAAGAACAAATTCCTTAAATTCCCTTTCACTCACACGGTAAATTTAAATCGTCAGGCTAAGAAACCATTCAAAGGCTGACACCGCCAATTCGCAGTTTTCGCTTGAAGAACAGTGTAACCCGAGTAATAACTCTTCTCTGCTTTGAAACAAGTCCCGAGCATCATGACTTGAGAAGAGACAGCTTGTCGAAGCCACTTTTAATTCTGTTTCCTGCTCTCCACGGAGAGGGTAGCAACTTAATACCCTTTTAGGAATTCTAGGAGAGGAGGCGTGAAAGAGAGTGAAGCTAAAAAAGAAAGGATTGAATTGGGGCAACCCCAGAAACGGGTAATTTCAGGCACCCGGCATTCTTCTCCCACTCGAGGGGAAGCTTTACCTGTTCTCACACCCTGACTGAGCGACCTTGACTGAGCGACCTTGACCACCTAATGGAAAGTCATGAGGAAAGTGGCCTCTGAATCCATCCAAGGCCCTGATCATTATGTCTTCACTGTTTATAAAGTCAGAACATGGACATCCCCTCCAGCACCACGGGCTGCTTATTTTGGTTTTGTTTTCCAATCAGTTCTCTCTCATCAGCCATATTTGAAATGTTTTCCCCTTTTCTAGTATCCTGTGGAACACTTTTCAAAGTTTTTTACCTACACTGCTAGAGAGTGTCCCATTTTCCTGCTCTTCTAATTACATTTATGGGATGTGACCTAGTTGTCTACTAGCCTGGTCTAAAAATATGCTGAACTAATTTTCCGAGTCACATTTGCCAATACCAGATGAGCTAGGCCTCTAAGTTATTTTAAAATACTTCAAAATATATGAAAATATATCGCCCGGCGATCTTCACAACTGTTCAACAAACTACTGGATACTGGTACAGAATGGCCACAGACAGTAGGTGAACCTCAAGGTCGAGCGCTCAGCTGAGGCCAATTACGGAGTCAGACCAAAGCACTCCGAAGCACAAATTATCCAGTTTTTATAGGCAAGAATATTTTTCTTGGTCTTCACTCAAATTTGCCTGTTCTTGTATGGCCTGCACCTGGTCAAAAACACCTCTGATGTTCTCAAGATAAAGATCTACTTGCGAAGCTTCTGTGAGGGGAGTTCCAGGCTGTTCAGACACCAGACTGAAGACTCATTGTGGCTTTGCCACTTTGCCTGACAACAGTGATTAAAATTAACTTCCGACTCTATGGCAGGAGCAGGGTTCAAATATTGGGGCTATTATCTTTGGAATTGTAATTTTTTTAGTTCCCGAGCATATCACTTTCCTAGGATGGCTGTAACGGATTACCACAAAGTCGGTGACTTAAAGCAATAGAAATTTATTCTCCTGGAGGCCAGAGGTGAGGAATGAAGGCTTCAGTGGGGCTATGCTCTCTCCTAAGGCTTTAGGGGAAAATGCTTTCTTGCTTCTTTCCAGCTTCTGGTGGCTTGTAGGGTCCTTGGTTTGTGGTAACAGAATTCCAGTCTCCGCTTTCTTCTTCATACAACCTTCTCCCCTGTTTCTCTGTGTCTGAAAACCCTCTCATTGGATTAAATACAAGATGAACTCATCTGAAGATCCTGAACTTATTTATCTGCAAAGGCCCTATTTCCCAATCAGATCACATTCACGGATACCGAGGGTTAGAACTTGGGCTGTCTTTTTAGGGAACACAGTCCAACCAGCTACAGTGACCAACACATTGCGGGCATTTCACCCACCCTTGTCGTGTGTCATAATGTGCTCCCTCAGAGGACCTGCTGGGGGGCCAGGGGTGGCACCACCCCATGAGATGAACATGGTACATCTTCTAAGACTATCAGTTTTCTAGATTTTTTTTTTTTTAGAAAAATTTAACTGACAATTTAAAACCTGCTAATATTACAACAAATCTACTGTGTATAAATACACAATTCACATAAGTTTTTAAGATGAAATGTGTGAACCCAGCATATTTCTGAGCCAGGCAATACCTTTCTTGCTGGGCCTCTGAGGAAGGGCGTTCCCTCTTTTGCTGATGGGGAACGTCAGAGCAAAGGTTTGGGCTCTACCATTGCAGTTTCCATTGTTTGCCTATTACTTACGACATCCTAGGAGTCTCTAATATATCCTTTGTTTTTGTCAAGGTAGAAATTTCAGTAGTGTTCGCTGTAGGCTGCTTCATGGAAACAAATTACTGACCTAGTGAGTCCGTCTGCATGTCTCCCAACTTGACCATCTGGGCTCAGCAACATCGTTCTCTGGTCTCATCCATTCTGGGGCAGGTGTGATCAAACACAAGTTCGGGTGTGATATTTAGAATTTGTACAAGGGATTTATTCAACATATATTTATTGATCCATGGTATGGGGATATAAGAATGATCGAGAAGAAACCCCACAGACAGTTCTTGCTCCTTCCAAGCAGATGACAGGCAGAGATATAGGCATGTGTCTCCTCTGTGTTATTAGAAGTAATGGCAAATATGAGCATACCTGCCCCTACTGCCCATTTATCTGACCGGGATAGCCGTTGCTAGATGATCTTGGTGCTTTTTCCTGCTGAGCCCTTGTGTCAGTCTGCTCTGGATGCTGTGACAAAATGCCATAGTACCGGTGGCTTAACAAACACGGGTTTATTTCTCATAGTTCTGGAGGCGGGGACGGCCAAGATCAAGGTGCCGCCCGTGTGTTCCTGGTGAGGGCCCTCTTCATGGTTTGCAGAGGAACAGCTCCTTGTTGGGTCCTCACATGGCAGAGAGAGAGAGAGAAAGAGAGGAAGCAAGCTCCTGTGTGTCTCTTCTTATAAGGGCATCAACCGAGTTCATGAGGGCACCGCCCTCATGACCTAAGTACGTTCCAAAGGCCCTACTTCCAATACGATCACACTAGGGATGAGGGATTCCATATACGAATCTTAGGGGGACACAAATACTCAGTTCATAGCAGCCCAGCTATCTAACAAAGGACATCTGCTTCTTTGGGGTTGGTATCAGAAACGAGAGCATATTGTTTTTTGTTTTGTTTTTTATTGATTTATGTATTTATTTGACAGACAGAGATCACAAGTAGGCAGAGAGGCAGGCAGAGAGTGGCGGGGTGGGGGAAGCAGACTCCCCGTCGAGCAGAGAGCCCGATGCGGGACTCGATCCGAGGACCCTGGGACCACGACCCAAGCCGAAGGCAGAGGCTTTAACCCACTGAGCCACCCAGACACCCCAAGAGCATACTGTTTTAATCACCAACTTCAATAATGGTACACTCAGAGCCATGCTCTTTATTTATGAATAAGTTGGGTTTTTTTTCATGAGGTATTTTCGGCATCGTTATCCACTCAAATTCATGCAAGGGGCTGAAGACATTTGCAATATTACAAGATGTCACAAAAGACCCCAGTTTGAAGATTTAAGTGGAAATCCCACTGAGTTCAAAAAAGGAAATTTTTTGGCAATATACACACACAAGTCAGTTGAGGGGGGAGAAGATTAAAATCAGGTCAAAACCTGGCTGCTCGTCGGGGCCTGGCTCTGTGTGTGCACGCGTGTGTTGGGAGGGGGTGGGCTAGGGTTATGCCCATGGGCTCGTAGACCACCTTGCACCGTCTCTGACTTCCCAGAAGGGGAAGCAGCTGGGGAAAGAAGCATGAAGTTGGCACGGGGCAGAGCGGGGGGTGCACAGACACAGCAAGAAGGGTGTGGACCCATGGCTGTGGTGAGAAGGAGGGATGGCCCTTAACTTGTCCCCAAGTCTGTCCCGGGGGGTTCCCACTTTATCCAAGATATCGTATACCTTGGCAGAGTCACTAACTTAGAGCAATTACGTTGAGTAGCTCCTTCCCGAGTGCTGAGCAGTCTGGACCCATTTGGAAAGGAAGCAACAGGCGGAAAGGAAGAGGAGGTTCTAAGACACCTGCATTCTCCTTTTCTAGCAGGGGGTGCTTGGTCTGTCAGATGAGAGCAGCGACAGCAGTCCTGGACCCAGGAAAAGCTACTACATTCTTCAGATGCTGGTAAGTCAATGGCGTATGGCCTTTCCCCAAAAAATGAATTCAGCTCCTTTGGACCAGGATTTGTCAACGGGGCACTATGGACTTTGGGGCCGGGTAGTTCACTGTGTCGTGCTGTCCTGGGCCCTGTGGGACGTTTAGCGGCACTGCTGGCCTCCCCCGGACAGTGCCCCTCCCCCCACACGTGACAACCGACAATGGCTCCAGACGTTGCCAAATCCCACTGCGCGGCAAAATTCTCCTGGTTTAAAACATTTGCTTTAGATCGTTGCAAGACAAGTTTGTATTTGAAATGTAGAAACTTAAGACAGTGGTGATGTTTGAGGGGCTGGTAAAACTTGAATGTGTCTGAATTCTTCAAACCTCTTGTGTATGGAACCCGAACAGAAATGTTTTGGATTCCGTGAGAACAGACTTTTTTCCCCCCCTATAAAATACGTCTGTCATACTAGAAAAATTCGGTATTGGGCTAAATATAAAAGACATAAAGTGGAAAATTTATCTAATACCATCCTAAAGGAAATCCTAAGACTAAAATAGCGCCCACCACCAACAAAAATTAGTCATCTAGGGCATAATGACTAGGATGTTTTTAGGATCTAATTCCTGCCTAAAAAGTCTACTGGCTTCCTCAGCCAACAGACCTTGGGCTCCGGAAAATTTTTTACTTACATCTGCATGGGGCGCATATCCTTTTAATTAAATTTTTTATTTTTTTTTTTCATTTGCGAGAGAGAGAGAGGCCTGGAGAGAGAGAGAGAGAGAGAGAGAGAGAAGCAGACTCCTCGCTGAGCAGGGAGCCAGATATGGGGCTCGATCCCAGGGCCCTGACATCAGGACCTGAGTCAAAGACAGACACTAACCAGCGGAGCCACACCCAGGCACCTCAGCCCTGACGCGTTCTAACAGGCATGCAGCCGTGACAATAAATAGGTCAACAGCGACAAGGAGGTTATATACAAACATTTAGGCCAAGTGAAAAGACACTGAGGAACACTGCGTTCTGTGTAACGAAGCACAGTTGTGTCCAAAACACTTCTCGAAACTGTCCTGGTATCAAGGCACCTGCGTGGCTCAGCTGAGGAGTCATGGTCCCAGGGTCTTGAGACGGAGCCCTGTGTCCGCTCCGGGCTGGGCGTGGAGCCTGGTGGGAATCTCTCTCCCTCCCTCTCTCTCTCCCCTTTCCCCCTCTCTGCAGCTCCCCACCCGCACTCATGTGAGCGCACTCTCTCTCTCTCTCTTAAAAACCAAATAAAAAGGAAAAGAAGTGTCCTAGCAGCGAGTCGCCCTGATGAGGAAGGAAAGCAGTGAAATGAAAGGATAGAACCCACCCAGCCCGTCTCACCTGCCGAGTCAAGTCAGCGGCGGGGAAGTCACTCAGGTGGCGGGTGGCGGTCACGGATAGTGCCGGGTTCGAAGCGTTGGTGGGGGCCCGGGTGCGCGGATACGGCCCGTCCCCAGACCTGGGTCCCCGAGCTCTAAGTTTGCACCTGCGAGGACAGATGGCATCAAACCGCAGGTGGATCAGGCAAAGGCCAAACCAGTTCCTGGATGCGTCACCCCAGCCTCAGGGCCGTTTGGTCATGTTCCGCAGGGTCCCCTGTGCCCTGCCCCCCGTCTCTCGGGCCACGGCCCTGCGCCTTCACATGGGGCCACCTGCGACGCGGCCTCTCTGCCCTTGTGTGCAGCCAGTCCAACCGCTGAAGCCGGAGAAAGCAGACGACAGGAAGGCAGCCCACCCGCCGGCTCTGCGGCCTCCCAGCGTCTGGGGCGCGACAGCTCTGCGGAGACCCTCGGTGGGCGCGGCGGCCTGCGTCCCGCTTCAGCCTCCCTGGACGGGGAGCCCAGCTCGGAGACGCCCCGTCCCCGCCCTCCCCACCCGGGCCGGGCTCCCCGACAGACACGGGGCGGCCTCTGCACCCGGGAACCCGGGGAAGCCCGTCGCCGGGTCGGCCAGGCTTCTGCGTCCTCCCGCTCTCCCCTGGGGCGCAGCGCGGCCCAGCGCCCGCCTCCCCGCGCGCCCCGCCACCGCGGAGCCCAGAGGGGACGTGTAAGCGGAGGCGGTGGCCCTGCTGGCGGGAGCGCCCGGCCCGTCCGTGCCGCTGTCCGGTGCGCAGCGCCGCCGGCAAGGCCCCCGGCCCCTCCAGAAACGAAATTCCTCCAGAAGGAATGTTCGCAGCCCCAGGAAGGTCATGCCGGCCCGTGCTCGGTGACCCTGAGCCCTTTCTCTCGCTGTGGCCTAAAAATAAAACAGCGTTTCTGGACTGTTGAGGATTTTTTATGAAAAGGTCCGTTTCCAGCCGCCTGGCTGGCTGAGTGGGTCGAGGGTGGGACACTTGATTTCGGCTCCGGGGGTGATCTCGGGGCTGTGGGATGGAGCCCGTGGTCGGCGCTGCCCAGCGGGGAGTCTGCCGGGGGTTCTCTCTCCTTCCCGCTGCCCCGCACACCCCCCTTCTCAAATAAATAAAATCTTTTAAAAAAAGAAAAGAAAAGAAAAGGCCAATTTCAGGCAAAATTGGGAAGCCACAGGAATTTGCTATCTGTTGCCCCGTCCTTTTTTTTTTTTTTTTCATTTTTCTTCCTGCCCTGGGAATTCAAATCGCTTATGCTCAAATTGTTTCTACCAATTCTGGGAAGATTCTAAAGGCGGTCATTTACACTTTTAACACCTACAGTGCTCTTCAGACTATTAACATTATCCTGACATCATTGGTTTCTAGTCCTTGAGCTGTGGCCCCCGGAGTAGCCCAGATGGTAACAAACGGAATAATTCTAAACTGGAAAAATCTTAAAGGAAAAGGCTCGGAAAGGGACTGGTTTAGCAGGAAACATTTAAAAACATGCCAGTTTTCTGCACAGTTCAGTCAGATTCTCCTTCAAGTGGAAACAGCTGCACTGACGAAATGGTTTCAGAGACTGAGCGGGGAGGGATGGTAATGGGAAAGAGAGCTCAGGAGAGTCTGAGAAAGCAGCCGCCCTGGCCGGCCACCAGCCAGCGGCCACCACTGTTAGGGACAAGCTGCCGCAACACTCGATTTGACTGTGGTGCAGCCGACACAGATTCACCCAGAGTTTTCGTGGCCTCTTGTGCGCACCCAACGAAACCAGCAACTGAGACTTGGCTCCAGAGGGGGAAGCTAACGGACTTGACAAACAAGCCCGTCTAACCTTCAAGCTAAACTCACCTCGTTTAGAAGAGGTTGAAGGGACCAAGCGGGCGACTTGATAGAAACTTTCTATGGGCTTGGTTGCAACAATCTTGACCTTGGAAGAAGAGGAACGATGCAAACATGAACATTTGGCCATGAAAGTTTCATATGGGCAACATTTTGTGGGCTTGGACAGTGGCGTGCTGGCAAACGGCTAGCAACTGGCTTCCTGGGGCGGTTGGAGAGCTGATGTGTAGTTTTTGCCACGGCATCACTAACGGAGTTGTGAGGGGTGTGCAGCAGCGACGCCGTGTGCAGTGTGGCAGTGTGTCCTCCACGCAGAGAGATATGATGGGCACAGGTGGCCTCGGGAGCATAGATAAGAACAGACGTAGCAAGCAATTAGGAACGGGTGAGCTTAGAGTACTTATGACTTTGCTTTTAATTTAGTTTATTTAATGGTATGTTTATATATTTGAATTTTCATGAGGCCCATGTTTGAACGCCAGCTCACAAAATCCCTAAAAGATCAAGCAGCTTCAGCACACCCGTAGGCAGGAAGGTGAAATCCGAAGGTACAAAGGGAATCTCGCCGTAGCGGAGTGAGTATCTTCCTCTTCTCTACGTCTACGTCGTATCTTATGTGCCTAGACATGACACAGAAACACTAAGAAAATTTGTCAAATAAAAAGAGAAACAGAAATCCTGGTGATTACAATTGTATGGTACATCTGGGATTTTTCTACATTGTCCTTGATGTGGGAAAGTGTGTTCACGAATAAAGAGTCGAGGAGAAAGGAAAAGGAAATATTCCAACAGACAGGGCTGGCGTCACCAAAGCACGTGCCGGCACGGGAGGAAGAAAATAGGAGAAAAGGAAGAAAAACATCCAGCAGGGCAAAACCAGAGCAACCTGAGAGATTTAATGTGGCCCTTGTCTGATTTGGAATAATCTCTGTCCTTCAGAGTCTCAGACATCACAAAAGCTCTTGTAGCAGGACACGAAATTTAGAAATAGAAGTTTACTTTCTTGCGTTACAGACTTGCTAACTTTCAAGGGACATGTGACAAGAGAAAACATTTTCAAAATCATAGGGAAAGGGGCTGGGGAAACAAGTGATTTTCACTTCTTTCTTACACTGGAATCTTCTACCCTGAAAAACAGGTTAGCATTTGAAGGGGATTAGTGTACGTCTCCCCGAAATATGCCACTTTGACATAAGGATAATTTTGAGCTGAAGGCAATTGAGAATTAACATCTTCGGAAGGAGTAGATTCCTACCTTCTCCTTATCTGCCTGAAAGCAGGACTTGATCTCCCTTGTAAAGGTGCCCTCCCCCAGCTCTACTGGGAAGGGGCACTCTCATCATCGGGGACGGAGACAGAGAATGGACAGTCAACACTGACCTGAGTTTGCATAAAGAAATCTCACTAAAATAACCCTATCTTCTATTGACTCTCCCATATATTTCCTACTTCCCCACATTTTGTCTTGTGAACCCCAGATCTACCCCTTTTAGTTTCACTTTTTTAAAAAAATATTTTTAAAAAAATTTTAAATTAACATATAATGTATTATTACCCCCAGGGGTACAGGTCTGTGAGCCGCCAGGTTTATACTTATATACTTTGTATATAAGTATTTTATACAAAGAATACAAAGTATTCTTTGTATATAAGTTTATATAATTTGTATATTATACAAATTAATAAATTTGTATTCTTTATCTATTAATCTGTCTTTTGTTAGTTAAGTTCGCAGGCCCCCATTCATTAAACCTAAAAGGGTAGAGGGAAAGCTTTCTTACTGGACATATCAAAGGTAACTTAGTGGTTTTCAAAGCTTGCTTGAAGATTTACCGGGCTTACCTGTGGCAGATGCATAGCCCATCAAAAATATCTATTGTTGCAAATCAAAACCACAATGAGATATCACCTCACATCTGGCCAAATAGCTAAAATAAAACCCACAAGAACAACAGGTATTGGCAAGGATGTAGAGAAAAAGGATCACTCATGCACGGTGGGAAATGCAAACTGGGCAGCCACTGTGGAAAACAGTATGGCGGTTTCTCAAAAAATTAAAAACAGAACTGCCATACGATCCAGTAATTCCGCTACTAGTGTTTACCCAAAGGATACGAAAACACTAATTCTAAAGGACATATGCACCCCTATGTTTATTGCAGCATTATTTACAGTAGCCAAATTATGCAAGCAGCCCAAATGTCCATCGAGAGATGGATGGATAAAGAACATGTGGTAAATATACATATATAATATTCTTTTTTTTTTCATATATAATATTCTTAGTATTTATATTTATATATATAAATGAATATCTATAATGGATTATTATTCAACCATGAAAAAGAATGAAATCTTGCCATTTGCAACCATGTGGATAGATCCAGAGAATATAATGCTAAGTGAAAAAAATCAAAGACAAATATCATATGATTTCACTCATATGTGGAATTTAAGAAACAAAACAAGTGAAGAAAAGGAAAAATAAAGAGGCAAACTATAGAGAACAAAGTGACGGTCACCAGAGGGGAGGTGGGTGGGGGATTGAGGATAGGGAATTAAGAGTGTACGTGTTATGATGAGTACTGGGTAATGTAGAGAATTATTGAATCATGATATTGAGCACTTGAGACTAATATAGCATGGTATGTTAATTCTTCAGGAACTAAAAATATTTTTTTTCAAGATTTTATTTATTTGAGAGATAGAATGAGAGAGAGAGCATGAGAGAGGAAAGGTCAGAGGGAGAAGCAGACTCCCTGCCAAGTAGGGAGCCCTATGTGGGACTAGATCTTGGGACTCTAGGATCACGACCTGAGCCGAAGGCAGTTGCTTAACCAACTGAGCCACCCAGGCGCCCAGGAAGTAAATTTTTTTTTTAATTTTAAAAAGAAAATATCCATTCTTTTTCTACGGTAGACACGACTAATCGAAGAGAATATTATGCCCCGCTGAGCAAAATGTGGTGTCATGATCTCAACTCAGTACACTAGCTGTCATGTAGTGAAACCTACCAGCCAATTCTAGCTAAGGCAAGTCATTAAAAAGGCCAACGAACATTGCCAAAAAAGTAAAAAGAGCAAAAATTTCATGAGGTCATAGGAAACCCACGAGTCCTCTTCTCTGCCATTGAAGAAAATACTCAGCTGCTTCAAGGCAAACTCGTGGCTGCAGGGAGCTCAGAACCGATAGCCACCGCTCTACAGATTGCAAAGAATTGTATCTAATACCCAAAGACGTGGAAAAGAGCTTAATGGCTATTTTATCTCCATTAAAGGCAGTTGGATGAGCAGGCCACTAAGAGTAGGCTCAGTTTCTGTGCTTGTGCCCAACAGGAATCATCTGCATTTCAAGGCTTTAGAAAAATTACCATCATTTAGACTTTAGTCAATAGAGCTTTGGGGAGGCTGATGCAGTGACCAGTGCTGGATACATCAACCGTCTGCCTGTAATTCCTTACTAACAGGGACACGGTCCAGTGTGCAGGCATCTGTGAGAACCATTCTCCAAGGTCATCTCTAGTCTAATATCCTTTTGACGATGAGTGCAACTGTTTATTCTTGTAGACTTACTCTTCTCTTACAATTTCTTTCATCAGTTTGGGTAATTTCAATTATACAGAGTAGGAAGGATAGAAAATAGAGAACAAAGCCCAAAACTTTCCCGATTTTTTAAAAGGTAAAGAATGATACAGAGTCAGATTAGTTGCACAAGAACTCAGTTGCCGTGTAATGGACGGTCGTAAAACTTCCAAAGACAGTGACCGACTATGGGTCCGTTTTCTTCCAAGGTCCTGCAAATCACCTCTAAGGATGCTTTCAGAGCAATTTGAACAGAGAGCTCCGGGCTGGCTCTGTTGGTGGAACTTGCGACTCTTGATCTCAGGGTCATGAGTTAAGCCCCATGTTGGGCATGGAGCCAACTTTAAAAAATTAATTTGGGGCCACATGGGTGACTTAGTTATTAAGCCACTGCCTTTGGCTCTGGTCATGATCCCAGGGTCTTGGGATCGAGTCCTGCTTTGGGCTCCCTGCTTGGTGGGAAGCTTGCTTCTCCCTCTGCCTGTTGCTTCCCCATCTTGTGCTCTTTCTCTCTCTGTCAAATAAATAAATAAAATATTTTTAAAAAAATTAATTTGAACAAAAGTTGCCTTTTTTCTTGAAGACACAAAAAAGAAAACATAAAGTTATCAGAGGATTATAGGCATTATCAGATAATATAAAGCAGAGGAAAATCAGAAAGAATGAAGAGAAAGTATGGAAAACACAACTCGGCAGCCCATTCATCAGAGGACTTAAAGGAAATGTTTCTTTGCCCAAATAAACATAAATACAATGGAGCACATAAACCAAAGATGCTGTTCATCATTATAAATAAATCCTCCATAAAGTCAAGTATAGCAAGATAGGCTTATAAAACTTTGTCAAATATCCTGCCACATCATTTGAAAGTGACTTCTCTAAAAAAACAACAATTCCTTCCCTATGTCTAACACACACACACACACACACACACACACACTGGAGAGAAAACTAAAAAACGCGAAAAGAAGGAAACTGAGAACAGATGAACATCATCAATACTTTAATTTTAAAAATTTAAGGAGTACTTAAGCTTATTGAATGGCATTTCAGCCCATAGAAAAATGTTTGGTTCAGGAAGTACTTTGGTTCAGGAAGTACTTAAGCTTATTGAATGGCATTTCAGCCCATAGAAAAATGTTTGGTTCAGGAAGGAAAGTCAAAGGGCAGCGAACAAAAATGAATCATACAGATCCATGTCACTCCTTAACTAAGACAGGAAGTGAGCTCCTTATTAACAAAGGTTAAATACCCAGTCCGAGAAAAACACTCATTATGACCAAACCGATTCTTCATGAACAAGTCTTGGTGGCTAGGAAGAAAAATTTTCGTTCATCACTATAAATTGCAGGAAATGCCCAAATTAAAATAAGCTACTTATAAAAGACATTCCTTTGAGCATTTTAGAAGAAAAGGGCAATTTCAAGGAAACTTCCTCAACTAATTAATAATTGATGTTCCATGTAAGTCACACATAGAAGCCAGCAATTACAGGTCCTAGGATCTCACAGGGAACAGGAACAGGAGACGACTGCCCCCTCTCCTTTTCTTGAAGGTGATCGTCATAACACCAGGATGGCTGGGAGAAATCATCCCAGATCCCTCTACGTGATGGTCCATGAAGCTTCGCCTTCCCAGAGTGTTTTTATACTGCAACCCGTTCCATGCAGTGTAGACTCTTATGATTTTAAAAGTCTCAGGCTTTAAAATTTATCACAGAAAATTATTATTTGGCCAATTGACTGAGCAATAGGACAAAACAGCAAGATCTTTGAAACGATGGCACACAAGTTCTCAGATTTCCGATTTGATTGTGAACAAGTGAACAGGACGCATTTATAGAGTCAGGATTTATGGAGAAACCGCTCCATGCCAGGCATTAATCGAGGCACTGGGACCCAGGGATGAGGAAGACAGCTTTCTTATCCTCATGGTGCTTGCATTCGTTCTTGCAGTTATAGGGACAGAAACAAGTATTTGTAGACAGTAATTGTGTTGTGTGATGAATAAAACGGCGTGATGGGATGCAGGCTGTAGGGCGTTGGGTGGTACGACGTCCTCCAAGCCCCGTCCCATTCCCACCCCACCTGACCTCATTCTGCTCTACAGATGAACTTCTCCAACCCTGGTCCCCTGCCTGGTGAAGGCCACTTCCCCTCATCCCTTCTGTTCACATCTTCCTGCTGTAGGAAGCCAAAAAAGAATACACAGACAACTTCTGGAGAGGAGAACTTGGCCCGTCTTGGGTCAGGGGTACAAGCTTGAGTCCAGTCAACTTAAGCCCAGACAGAAACATTTAGAAAAGGACAGATAAAATTTACTTACAAAGAACGCAGGGGAACAGGCTTCCCAAATTAAAACCGAAACAAACAAACCAACCCCACACAAGTGTTTAAAGAAAAGATACTCGAATTGCCAAGGTTATGACGATGCTCTGCTCATCATAACCTTGAGCATTTCATAACATTTTGAGCTCTGCTCGTGGTGAGAAAACAGCAACTTTCCCACATGACTGAACTTTCCTAAAGGTCACTCTGTTTTTCGATATCAGCACGGTTTAAACAGGGATAAAGTTATTTTGGTTAGGGAGTCCGGGTTTACCAGAAATATTCAAGGCTGTTTTATTTCCGAGGTCGGAATGAGTTAGGGTGACTCTAGTCTTTTCGGTTTATCTCAGGGTGCAAACCTTTGTTTGTCCTGAATTTGAGGCGGAAAGTGCTCAGTCATCGTGGAAGCAGGGCCAAGTGTCAGCTTTTGCCCCTGCTGGCTGCTTCTTCTTCTTCCTCCTCCTCCTGTTTCCCTTCTCTTCTCCTTCTCCTCTTCCTTCTTTTTCACCTTCTTCCTGTCCTCCCCGTCCCTCCACCTCTCTCCCTCTTCCCCTCCCTCCTTCTCCTCCTTCTTCTAAAGTGGGCTCCATTCCCTATGACCCTGCAATTGCACTGCTGGGTATTTACCCTAAAGATACAGATGTAGTGAAAAGAAGAGCCATCTGTACCCCAGTGTTTATTGCAGCAATGGCTACGGTCACCAAACTGTGGAAAGAACCAAGATGCCCTTCAACGGACGAATGGATAAGGAAGATGTGGTCCATATACACAATAGAGTATGATGCCTCCATCAGAAAGGATGAATACCCAACTTTTGTAGCAACATGGACGGGACTGGAAGAGATGATGCTGAGTGAAATAAGTCAAGAGAGAAAGTCAGGTATCATATGGTCTCACTTATTTGTGGAGCATAACAAAGAACACGGAGGACATGGGGAGATGGAGAGGAGAGGGAGTTGAGGGAAACTGGAAGGGGAGATGAACCATGAGAGACTATGGACTCTGAAAAACAACCTGAGGGTTTTGAAGGGGCGGTGGGGTGGGAGGTTGAGGAACCAGGTGGTGGGTAATAGGGAGGGCACGTACTGCATGGAGCACTGGGCGTTGTGCAAAAACAATAAATACTGTTATGCTGAAAAAAACAAACAAACAAACAACAACAACAAAAAAAAACAAGGGGTGCCTGAGTGGCTCAGTCAGTTAAGCATTTGCCTTCAGGTCATGGTTCCAGGGTCCTGGAGTCCAGCCCTGCATCAGGCTCCCTGTTCGGAAAGGAGTCTGCTTCTCCCTCTCCCTCTGCTCCTCCCCTTCCACCTGCTCATGCTCTCTCTCTCTCTCTTTCTCTCTCTTAAATAAATAAGTAAAATCTTAAAAAAAAAAAAGCTATTTCAATATAATACAAAAACTGTATCTAGGAAGGACTGAGTTTTTGTGTGTTTTTCAAGTTGGTTTGATTCTATTTATTTTCAGTTTCTCACATCTTTTCTATTTGTAATGTTAATAAATAAATGACTTTTAATCTTCCAGCATAAAAAAAATAAAAAATTAAAAAATAAAGTGGGCTCCATGGAGCCCAATGCAGGGCCTGAATTCATGACCCGGAGATCAAGACCTGAGCTGAGACCAGAAGCTGGACACCCAACCAACTGAGCCACCCAGGCGCCCCTCAGTCTTTGCTTCTACACTACACAAGCTATAATCATAGCTGGGGCCCATCCCCACCTAAAGGAGGCAGCTAAGGGGGTTGCTCTGAAGTAGACAAAATTCTAAAAGAAAATGTTCATGGGACGTGCTAATCCTGGACGATGCTAAGCCTGGTTAAGCCTAATTACACAGCTGTAGACATCTACACTGTAGGCGCCCGAGTCTTCCCATTTGACCAGTACTTTCTGTAACGCACGGTCATGCCTACCTCAAGCACATACAGGATCGGCATGTGTAGCCAGCGCTCAGAAGCCTGGGAGAAAAGAATGTTAGTTACGACTTGTTAACACTTCCTCCATGGGCCATCCAGTTATTAAACATACATGTACTAAGCTCCAAGCACTGTTCCAACCCCTTCTCTCATATTAACTGGTAATCGTTTAATTCCTGCAACATTCCTATGAACATGAGGTAGGATTATTACCCGTTTTATAGGTAATGAAGCTGAAGCACAGAGGGGGTAAGTACTTAGCATCAAGTCACACAGCTTGAATTGTGGTGTAGCTGGAATCTGATCCCAAGCAGTCCAGCTCCAGAGTCTATGCTTTTAAAAAAAATTTTAAAGCAACCTCTAAGCCCAGTGTGGGACTTGAACTCATGACCCCAAGACCAAGAGCTGCATGCTCTGCTCACTGAGCCGGCCAGCCCGGCAGTCTATGCTTCTAACCACTGTCTTACACAGATGCTCTAGAAATGAGTGTTACTGCAATTTTACAGATGAAGAAATAATCAGTGCTGCAAAATTAAGTAACTTGCTCAAAGTGACTAACAGAATGAGTGGAGATTTTTTTTTTTTAAGATTTATTTATTTGACAGATAGAGATTACAAGTAGGCAAGTAGGCAGAGAGGCAGGCAGAGAGAGAGAGAGGAGGAAGCAGGCTCCCAGCCAAGCAGAGAGCCCGATGCGGGGCTCGATTCCAGGACCCTGGGATCATGACCTGAGCCGAAGGCAGAGGCTTTAACCCGCTGAGCCACCCAGGCGCCCCATGAGTGGAGATTTTAAGTCAGTCTTTCCACTACGACCGAGCACTTCGCATGTCTTTGACTTCAAGCCAAGTTTCTTTTAAGAACAGTAACAGGAGAAGCAACAAGTTAACAGTTACGTAATGCTTAGTATGTACCACACACGCTTCTCAACCTGTTACCTACCTGAACGAGCTTAAGCCACAGCTCTGTGGCATAGATACTATTATTCCCATTTTACAGGGGAGGAAATGGAGTCACAGAGAGGATAAATAACTTGCCCAAGGCCATACAGCTGGAAAATGGCAGAGTCTAGCTTCAAACTCAGGCAGTCTGTGTCCAGAGTCAGATCTAACTAGGGCTGGGGGCCGTCATGACAGTGGACCTGATGATGGGATGAGTGCCCCTCAAAGATGAGACACCAGAGCTTCTCGTTCTCGCCTTCCATGTGCAGAAGAGGTCATTCTGAGCTCATAGCAAGATGGCCGCTTCCTGCAAGCCAAGAAGAGGCCTCGGAAGGAAACTTTCCCCTCCCGTGCCTTGATCTTAGATTCCTCCATTTCCAGAAATGAGAAAGTCAATTCTATTGCTTAAGCTGTTTAATCTGTTACTTTGCTATGGTAGCCTGCGCTGATTAAAACACATTGAAATTAAAAAGTGTAGGAGCAAGGGTTTGAACTTAGGGCTGCCTGTTCTTTCTACAGCAAGTTTCAGGGCATCTGTTCATTTCTATTAAATGCATAGGGTAAATGGGAGACCAACCTAACATCAGTTCTCACCAGCAGGAGAACACGATGTTTCTAACGAGTTCAGTTTGCAGGTGAGCAAATGCTTATTAAGAAAGAACCAATGGGGGGTGCCTGGGTGGCTCAGTGGGTTAAAGCCTCTGACTTCGACTCAGGTCATGATCCCAGGGTCCTGGGATCAAGCCCCGCATCGGGTTCTCTGCTCAGCGGGGAGCCTGCTTCTTCCTCTCTGCCTGCCTCTCTGCCTACTTGTGATCTCTGTCTGTCAAATAAATAAATAAAATCTTAAAAAAAAAAAAAAAAAGAAAGAAAGAACCAATGGATAAGAAGTTGTTTAAGAAGACACTGATGCGATGAGTTTTTCACCAATCTTCAGACACTGGTAATTTTACAGTGCTTTACGCATGGTTGGCCATCACAAAAAATGTGTTAAATGAAAATTATTTAATAAGATAGGACTTAGCATTCCAAGTATTTTTAAATATTTTAAAGTCTATTTAAAACCATAAAATTTGAATTTCATGTAAGTATGAAGATTATATTAGAAAACTGAGAGGTGGGGTTTAGTGCTCGGTTACATATCTGGTCTGTGATATAATTCATGTCTAAAATGAAATAGTTAACTTTTAAGTAGGACTTTTTGATACCAACCCCTGTGTCTTAGCAAACGCTATAGAGACCAGAAAGAAGGTTCTGGTTTTTTTTTATTTTTTTATTTTTTTTATTTTTGAGAGAGAGACAGTGAGAGATCATGAGTGAGAAGGTCAGAGGGAGAAGCAGACTCTCCATGGAGCTAGGAGCCCAGTGCGGGACTCGATCCCGGGACTCCGGGACCATGACCTGAGCCGGAGGCAGTTGCTTAACCAACTGAGCCACCCAGGTGCCCGAGAAGGTTCTACTTTATCTTTTTTTAAAAAAAGATTTTATTTATTATTTGGGAGAGGGAGCGTGCAAGCACGAGCGAGGTGAAGGGAGAGGGAGAACCAGAATTCCCGCTGAGCAGGGAGCCTGATGCAGGGGCTCAGTCCTGGGACCCCAGGATCGTGATCTGAGCCAAAGGCAGATGCTTAACTGACTGAGCCATCAGGCGCCCCTAGCTTTCCTCCTTAACAGTGCTTCAATTCTGTCCAAGTCTTTCCCACCCCACAAAGCTGTGTGATCTGAGAGGGGCTGCCCAGTCACTGACCGCACCCCAGGGTGAACTGCGATTAGCTGAGGCAATCTCTGTGGCCTTATTTCCTTTGATGCTACCTGGGTTGCCAGCAAACGGGTCTGCCAGCTGGTTCTGGCCGAGAGACCCAAAGCCACAAATCGAGTTAAGAATCTGAAAACCAGTCCTGCTTCAAACGCCGTTCCGCCGCCCATCAGCCATGTCACAGGTGTCGACTGTCAATCAGACTCAAAAGATACAATAGACTTTATTCTAATACTTCATTTTTTAACTTTCCAAAGGGATACAAACAGGAATAGTAGCTGGACGGTGTCTTCATGCCATCAGGAGGCTCGGGGACTGTCCGTGTGTTCCGCTTCCCGCCCCCATCACCCCCCGGGTCACGCACAGCTGCTAACTAAGTTCAAGGTGCACAGGTTCACTTGACCGCTTTCTCACTGGTGTCCACCGCCTGCCCTGTGCAGGTATGGTTCTGCAGATCGGGATTTCAAAGCTGGCCAGGCAGGGAGCTGGCTCTCAGATGATTCCTCTCCAGCTTAACGTGGTCATTGCCAAGGACATAGTGAGGTGAGATGGCAGATCCAGGGTCACCTCCCCGGCAGGCTTAAATCTCTCCTGAGACCCAGGCCTGATGTTAACCTTTCCAGGACACCGGCAGGCGGCTTCGAAGGAAAGGTTTCTGGCCTCTTAGAAGACACGAACATAAAGTCTCATTCATCTGGGCATTTTTGTGTCTGAAGTTGATGCTCAGAACTACATTTTCTTGGGCCTTTCCCTTTCCCGAGCTCCACCGTAAAACATCTCTTTTCCCGTTTTCTCTGCTTTCCTCAAACCTCTCCCACAGCTCCTGCTTCCAGCTGATTCCGTGCTTTCTACGCGAGCAAACAGCAGCAAGCAGAAGAGAGCTTCTGCGCATCCCGCACCACGTTGCAAACAATTTCTCTTCCTACCCCCTCCCCATCCCCCGCCTTGCTACTGGGGATCACTGTCCACACGCCACACGGGGTCACGCCCTGCACGTGTGCTTCAGACTCTGTCCCTGCTCACATTCAGGGACGTAATTTCAGCCGCTGAAAGCCTCCTGCTCTCTGGTTGATCGTTCCCGCCAGCACGAGCCTTTAGATCTTCTGTTTTAAAATCTCTCTCCCTCGACCGCTCACCCCAGTCCAGCTGCGGCCCATTTCCCTACGGCCATCGTGTCCACACATCTCAGGACTTTTCCATGTCTGCTGTCCCCGATTCTTCCGGTCTCACTTTTCTGAATCTTCCGTGACTTCGTAACCCATTACCTTAACTACTTTAACTCCATAAACTCCATACGTTTTTTTCCCCATTGAACACGGGTAGCTACTATGACTCAAGATTATTCAGCTGGGAGAAAGTCCTTCCGTGTGAGAAACCGAACACTGAAACAGCGGTACATAGCAGTAACCCTGGACCGTGACTGGACTGAGATTTAAGAAATGCTCATGCCCAAACTGGCATGGAGGAAGCCCTTGAGAAGAGCCAAGAACTGAATAATGGCAAAATGGAAGAAAATGCAGAGATGAAGACGTTTTCGGTATTAAAACCAAACTTGAGAAGCAGGTCCCGAGGAGGGGTCTGAAACTTCCTTTGCACAATGAGGGAAGAGGACGGGGCCGTTCAGCGGGGACAGGCACACCTGAGCGGCAGACTCAGGGAAGGGAGGAACATGGGTTTGGTTTGGGATACGCTGGGTTGGAGGCGCCTTTGTAACAGCAGTCAGAGACAATGAAGGGGATGCGAAGCGGAGAGAAGAGAACCGGCCCGAAGATATGCATTTCTGAAACAAACGTCAAAGTCGTGGGTGGTAAGTTTCACCCTGTTGTGTTTACTGTTGACCAATGTGACAGCTACTCTGACCTATGTCACTGTCCCTTTGCAAAGCACCCAGCCTGGAGTTAATTAAATAAGGTAGGGTTCAACACAAACATTTGCTATTGAATTTACTACCCCCTTCCAACTGTACCACCCCCCTCCCAGCTTATTTTGAGAATTTCTGACAGATTAAGGATAAGGTTCAAGAAGGTAGAAGCCTGTGGCATTCCAAGAGCTTCCCCTCCCCTTCCTGCCTTTGTGTAATTCCCTCCTACATGCAGGCGGGACCTAACTCGCTTTTAGCCAAAAAAGTATAGCAAGGTCATGGAGGCGACTCTGAGAGTATATTACTGGTTTTTTGTTGTTGTTTTTGTTTTGTTTTGAGAGAGAGAGAGAGAGCAAGCGAGCACAGTAGGAGAGGGCGAGGGAGAAGCAGGCTCCCCCCTGAGCAGAGTCTGATGCGGACTTGACCCGAGGACTCTGAGATCATGACCTGAGCCAAAGGCAGACGTGAGCCACCCAGCTGCCCCGATTACATTACTTTATATTAAGCCTCAGCCTAGACACCTGACTGAGGCTACAGGTGGCCCCTGCTGGTCTGATGAAGTAAGCGATTATACTGAAGGACCCCGGGAGGCAAGGAACCGGGGGCGACACCAGTTGCTGAGGGCAGACTCCAGCCAAGCACCCAGCAACAATCTGAGGCCTTCAGTCCTACAGCTCTGAAGACATGGATTCTACCATCTACGTGAAGGAGCTCTGGAAGCCTGTTCTCCCCAGGTAAGCCTGCCGATGGGAACACAGCCCGGCTGGCCCGTGATTGCAGCCTCACGAGGCGGAGCAGTGGGCCTGGTTAAGCTGTGTCCAGACTCCCGACCCAAACACTATGACATAATGTATGTGGTTTTTAAGTCACTAAATTTGTGGGTAGGTTGTAATGTGGTACAGAAACCCGTGTAATACTTAAGCTTTTATTCAGCTCATCCTACCCTTAAACCTATTTTCTTTGGTCCAAAACAGCTGTCTACTTTTTGTTGTTGTTGTTGTTATTTTATTTATTAGAAAGAGAGAGAGAGAGAGAGTACAAGTGTGGGGAGGGGAGGGCAGGGGGAGAAGCAGGCTCCCCACTGAGAAAAGAGCCAAATGTCGGGCTCTATCCCAGGACTCTGAGATCATGACCTGAGCTGAAGGCAGATGCTTAATGGCTTAGCAAACTGAGCCACCCAGGTGCCCCTACTTTTTTTGTTTTAAAGACTTTACTTATGCAAGCCCATTTTGGGTTAAGAACAGGATAGGGGTGCCTGGGTGGCTCAGTGGGTTAGGCCTCTGCCTTCGGCTTGGGTCATGATCCCAGGGTCCTGGGATCAAGCCCTGCATCGGGCTCTCTGCTCAGCGGGGAGTCTGCTCCCCACCACCCCCATCTGCCTGCCTCTCTGCCTGCTTGTGGTCTCTGTCAAATAAATAAATAAAATCTTAAAAAAAAAAAAAAGAACACAAGGGTAAAAAAGAATCAGAATGCCCGCCCCATGGTCACCATGGCAGCTAACTCACATCTGTCTACCATGCCTATGATGAGGAAACGAGCTGTTTCCAGGGGTGTTGGGCACATGAAATGCCCCAGAGATATAAAAACACTTTTTTAAGCAAGGAGCTGTGAAATGGCAAGCTTTCCCACTATAGATATCCCTCTAGAGATAGAGAATAATAAATGCATATATGTATGCATGTGTGTGTTCTAATAATAAATTTATTTAAATAAACCTAGAATTCAAAGTCAGAACTGGAAAATGAGTTGCAAACCAGGTATTAGAAATTCGTGTATTTACATTCTCATAGGTGGAAAAATGTAATCACAAAATGGTCTCATGTTGTTGTAATGAATGAAGTCAAAAATAATACATAATTGCAGCAAGGGCAATGTGTAAAGCCTTTTCAGACTAAAACAACTAGTCACCATTGCTTACGGTGGATATGGAAAAAACCTACGTCTAGACAAAATTAGTTAGTTTGTAGGAAGGGAAACCACATCTTAAATGTTTCCCTCTGGCTTAATTTCCATTTGGAAAGATTGCAGAACATCCTCGAGTTTTTGAGTTGTAGATGGAAAAATTAAAAAATAACTTGTCAGTTTCTGATAGGGAAGCAAGTCACTAGTCCACTAATGGGGCAATTGGATAACTTGCATTTAAAAAAAAAAAACCCTGGGGCGCCTCGGTGGCTCAGTGGGTTAAACCGCTGCCTTCAGCTCAGGTCATGGTCTCAGGGTCCTGGGATCGAGTCCCACATCGGGCTCTCTGCTCAGCGGAGAGCCTGCTTCCCTTCCTCTCTCTCTGCCTGCCTCTCTTGTGATTTCTCTCTGTCAAATAAATAAATAAAATCTTAAAAAAAAAATTAAAAAAAAATAAATTAAAAAACCCAACAAAACCCTTTCAAGGGGTGCCTGGGTGGCTCAGTGGGTTAAAGCCTCTGCCTTCAGCTCAGGTCATGATCCCAGGGTCCTGGGATCGAGCCCCACATCGGGCTCTCTGCCAGCGGGGAGCCTGCTTCCCTTCCTCTCTCTCTGCCGGCCTCTCTGCCTGGTTGTGATCTCTGTCTGTCAAATAAATAAATAAAATCTTTTAAAAAATTAAAAAACCTTTCAAATGATACAATGTAATTAAACAAATATATTCTTCAGATACTTAACTTCTGCTTGATTAGCAGGGCAGCATTCTTAAAAAACAGGTTTAATTAGGGTCACTGGTAAAGAACAAGTCTGCATCAATAGAATGTTTCATTAAAGCAGTTCTGAAATAAATTTTCATTTTCCAAAACACACACTAGGGAATCAGTTTAAAGCTCAGAGCTTTCTCAGTTGTTCCCTTAATTCCAAAGCTCAAATTTGCTCAAATGGGTAAGATTGTTTCATTGTGCATTTAACATTACTTAAAATTCCTTCCTCACCAGAGGTATACCTGGGTGGCTCAGTTGCTTAAGCATCGGACTCTTGATTTCAGCTCATGGCTTGATCTCAAGAGTTTTGAGTTCAAGCCCTGTGCTTTGCTCCAAGCTGGATGTGGAGCCTACTTAAAATAAATAAATAAATAAATAAATAAATAAATAAATAAAATTAAAAAAAAAAAAAAAGACTCCCTCCTCAACACTGAAGACCGAGTTGCTCAAAGGCTTAGCTCTTGGCTGCCTTCTCTCCCCACTCATTCCTTATAAGAACTTACCCTGCCGGATAGACTTAAATACCATCTATGTATTTTTCCAGTCCTAATGAACTCCCAGTTCTTATGCCCACCTGCCTAGCAAACATGTCTACTTGCATAAATGTGTCTGCTTGGGTCTCAGATTCTGCAAGCCTAAGAACACAGTTGTGGACCACCGCCCCAAACTGGCTCTCCCAGTTTTCTTGAGCTCAGCAAGAGAGACCACCTTCCCCGGGGAGTTACTCTTGACTTCTGGCTTCTTCCTCCCCTGCT
The DNA here is from genome assembly GCF_922984935.1 of Meles meles. Classification (NCBI taxonomy): domain Eukaryota; kingdom Metazoa; phylum Chordata; class Mammalia; order Carnivora; family Mustelidae; genus Meles; species Meles meles. Next base: position 6,996,547 of record NC_060067.1, read on the forward strand.
CCCAACACATGCAATTCAGAGTCCGCTCAGCTCCACCTGGAAAACCTATGCCCAGTCCTACCACGAGACACTCCACCCCCATCGCGTGCCTGAACTACATCTGCCTCCTCCCCATAGGCGTGTGCCCCAGAGCAGAGTCATCTGTGAACCAGAAATCAGACCTGATCCCTACCCCGGCTTCCCATCAAACTCAGAATAAACGGCAAACTCCCTTCCAGAAAGTACTGCCATTTACTCCTCCAGGATGTAAGTTACATGGGAAAGGGACGTGGTCTCACTCTCTGCTCTATCCCCAGGGCCTGCAGAGGTAGCCATTCAATACTCGTGAATGAATGAGTTTTGCTCTAACAGTGAAGGTGTTGATGAGCACTACGAGGCCCTGACCTGGTCGCGACAAAACTCTGAAACTTAAGGGTTCGATATTCGAACAGTAAACCAGCCTAGTGACTAAACGCTTTCGAACGTGAGCTGTTACTTTACCTTTTATAGTAACTTCGGGTGATTATTCTTTTCTTGCAGAGGGGCTAGAGGTATAAACCAAACTTGAATAAAATTCAAATCTTAAGGACAGACGTGTCGTGCTGTGTGACAAATGCCCCACCCCAGCAGCTCTGAATGTGGCAGCTGCCTTTGATGTGGGGCTGGCGTGCGGGCGTGCGGGGAGGAACACGAGTAGACGTGCAGTGAGGAGTGACAAGGCAGGACGCATGCAAGCGTCGTAACAAGTGCCTGGGGCGGTGGTCAGACATGCGTGGAGGGCGAAGCTGGAGAGCAGCGGGGCCCACACGGTCTTACCCACCGGGCTGCGGACTCCCGACAGCGGACAACGGCAGTCTCTTCCACTCGCATGTGCGCTTGGGAATGCTTGCTGTGGGAGCACACAGGATGGGGCAGGCAGGGCCAAGGCACTAGCCAGGCTGGAGGCAGCCGCTTGAGGAGGTTCCAGAAGCAAGGCAAGCAGAAGCCTGCGGCTACAGTTAGGATGATACCCGTTTGGGCGCCGGTCTACACGATGGAGCCACAAGGCCTCCGTGTGTCTGCTCTACTCCAGGGCTGCCTGGATGACAGCTCTGGCAAACTGGCGCTGATTTTGCAATGTTTTTTCCTGAAGATCTTCGTTATTTCATCATCTACAGAAGTCTTTTTTTTAAAGATTTTATTTATTTGAGACAGTGAGAGAGCGAGCACAGCTAGGGGAGAGGCAGAGGGAGAGAAACAGACTCCCGAGCAGGGAGCCCGACTCGGACCTCGATCCTAGGACCCTGAGCTCATGACCTGAGCTGAAGGCAGACGCTTAACCCACTGAGCCAACCACCCCTCCCCCCTTTTAAAGTCATCTACAGAAGCCTTAGCCATACTTCTGACCTATTTTTCTTTATCCTTGTAAGAGCAGCCTGAAATACAGTCATTAGCCATTTGTTCATTACGTGGTGTCACGTTCACGAAGACTTTTACAGAGTCTGAGCTGGTCCAGTAATAGCCATGAGGTTCTCGGGGGGCAAGGGGCAGAAGCGGGCAGGAGCCCTCCCGGGTGCTCTGGAACACACAGCCACCGCCCTTTCAGGACACGTGAAGCTACTTCTCTTTCGGAAGTCTGTGCCCCTTAGCAGACCGCTCAAACTACTCCGAGGTCAGGAGCAGGGGCTACACATTATCCCCCAACTCTTGCTGTCTTGCCTTTAAGTAAACCTCCTTCTTTAAATGGAAATCATTGCTAAGAACTCCAGGGCTCAGTTTAGAAACACCGGAGCCTTTCTACAACCTCTTTCTGTTTCTGCTCCAAACGAGACCCTCCAGTCTTATGGAATCCTAATGAGTTTCGAACGATAAGGCTGCTTTTAGCAGTCGGTTATAATTATGTACTTTCAGGGACAGAACTTCTCTTACCACTTCCACTTGCCTCAGCTTTTAGTAAGAATACTTTCCTCAAAATCTAAAAAAGGGAACCATGACCAGGGATTAAGTGAACATAGTATCTATTTTTATTATGAAACATTAAATTTTGACACATTGCTTCATTTGCTTTTTAAAAATCTATTATCTGACTTAAGCCCATTCAGCAAAAATGCCAATAAATTAATAAATCATAGTTTGGGTCTTTTTAAAACTAGGTCCATAATATGTTTCATGATAATCAAATAACAAAACTAAACCTGAATTGTATGAGCTGTTCATTTGTAATGTTTTAAAGTTTAGCTTAAAATAAAACCAAAGCGAACTGCATGCGAATACGCCGTTGCCAAAGTTTCTGGAAACACCCTCCTCATCTCTGTGCGCCAGCATCCTTCTGCTTCTTCCCTGACGTACACAACGTGTACACGTGTACAGCCAGACCAGGTGTCAAAGCACTCGCTCTACCCTGTCCTAGCCTGCCCGTCTTAGGAGTCACACCGGCTGGAGGGCTGATGATACACCCCAGTCTGTGCTCTCTTGCCTTTGAGTAGATCCACTTCTTTAAAGGGAAATCATTAGCTAAGAAGCCCAATACGGAATTTAGAAACAGTGATTCCAATAACATGTTAAATCAAATGTGTTAGTATTTGAAGTCACACACTCGGAAAAGCAAAAATAACAGACAAATACAGAACTTCCGTGAACAACCAATAAACTAAGATAAACAGCACGGCCACCACACGCTCCGGGATGGGGCGCGTTTCGTGTCTCAAGTTCTTTGCAAATTATCTTTTGGGACAATTCAGATGAATTTCAATAAAGGATGTGTGTTCTGCAAGAAGTCAGTTTTAGGGTTTCCAACATGGGTGGCATCATTTAAAGAAAGTACATCAATAGTCTTACTAGTGAGTGTTTTCAACTTGGGTTTCTAAATCTTTATTTTCTGTGGAGGCAAACCAAAGCACTGTCTTAAGGCTCCATCTTCAAAGTTACAATACGATCTCGATCATTCCGAGAGCTGTGAAAGCTAGATAGGCCCCTGGTCCTTGCCGTCATCTTCATCTTCATCTTCCTCATCATCCTGGTCTCCGGACTCAAGTTCATCCTCTTCTTCTACCTAAAGGGAGTGCGCACACTTATCATTATTAAGATCTGATCACTTCACATTCAACACATACTGACACGTAGTCTTCGATAAATTCTTTATTCCTTCCAGTAATTGTAGATTACGAGCCATCTGATTTCCTTGATTTACTGCTCAAGGCTCTCTGCCATTTTTTTAAAAAGATTTTATTTATTTATTTATTTATTTATTTATTTGAGAGAGAGAAAGGGAGAACACAGAGGGTAAGTGAGAGGGAGAAGCAGACTCCTCCTTGCTGAGCAGAGAGCCTGACTCAGGGCTTGATCCCCGGACCTGGGAGATCATGACCCAAGCCAAAGGCTGACGCTTAACGGACTGAGCCACCCAGGCGCCCCCCTCTGCCATCAATGAGATGAGATGTACAGGGTGACTTGCTGACAGACGGCCATACCTCTCTACACACAAATGTGGATCAAACATGACAAAAGAGAATGGCCCATGGGGCTGATGAGAGTCTTGTGACCACAGGAGCCAATCAGTTCACCTGTAGGCTCAAAGCCCAAAAGAGAACAGTTAACAGATGCCGGAAACTGTGCCTGTGCACCCTAAGTCGACTCACCGAACAGCACAAGAGAAGAGCAGACGATCCTGTATTCGTGGGCCGACACAGTCACGCCCGTGACACGGGTACGGAGGCACAACACTGCCACGCTACAGTACAATTCTTGAAAATACACCCTTGATCATTCCTGGGAACATTTCGGTCTTACCGGATGACCCAGCTCCTTGAGTTTATTCTTTAACGCGAATATTTTCTGGTCCTGATCGGCCAACAACACCAGCAGATCATCCTGCTCTTTCCTGGAATCTGTCACGTCCATCTCGAGCTTGCTTTTCTCGTTCTGTAAAATGGCAATGGTGCTGCTAGAGGCGGCCAGCTGCTCCCTGGCGGCGCTCCTCTCCTCAGACAGAGCCTGGACTTCCTTCTGGGGGGCGACAGGGGAAGAGCCCACCCATCTCAGATTAGTGTCCACTCCCGCAGGGTTTTCGACAAACAGCCTCATTCTTTCTCTCTCTCTTTTTTTAAGATTGATTTATTTATCTGACAGACAGAGATCACAAGTAGGCAGAGAGGCAGGCAGAGAGACAGAAGGAAGCAGGCTCCCGGCTGAGCAGAGACCCCGATGTGGGGCTCAATCCCAGGACCCTGAGATCATGACCTGAGCCGAAGGCAGAGGCTTTAACCCACTGAGCCACCCAGGCGCCCCTCTTTCTCTCTCTTTTATTTTTAGGTTCATTCTTTCTGTGACAATCTGAGGACTTTGGGGGGTGTGGAGGTTATGGGAACAGAACACACACACACACACACACACACACACACACACTCACCCAGTAACATGGGAATTTATGTTAGGCTGTATATCAAAGATGGTTATTGTGAAAAAGAGAGTTTAACATCCAAAAAATAGTTTTAAGTAGCTATTTTTCAAAAAACCCAAGAGATAATACCATTTCAGATAACTAGAGGAACAAAATAAAGACACAAAACATTTTACAGGCGAATCCTGATGGACATCAGAATTAGAACTCAGGATTAAAACATTTTTTTTTAACCCAACTTCATGCATACGATCAAATGGGAAAGAAAAACAGCTGCAAATAAATCCACGGCTAAAGATAAAATAATCTGACCACACTCCGAAAGACATCATCACGCAGGTCGCATTCATGCCTTTTAGCTTTACTACTTTCACTCACTCTTCTCTTCATGTTACTTACTCGGATTTCTCTGTCACACAGGCTGGCCGGCTCTTTCGTGCCTGTGTCCTCAGCCTAATGGAAAGCCTACGTGAGGCTTGTGTTCTAGCCAAAGCTATACTCTTTACTTCTTTTTTAAAATTTTTTTAGGTTTATTTCTTTATTTGAGAGAAAGAGAGAGAACATGTGCAGGAGAGGCAGAGGGAGAGGATCTCCAGCAGACTCTGCGCTGAGCGTGGAGCTCAACGCAGGGCTGGATCTCACGACCCTGAATTCACGACCCGAGTCGAAACCAAGAGTCAGAGGCTTAACCAACTGCACCCATCAAGTGCCCCTGTACTCTTTATTTCTTACTGTGATTAAAGATTGACAAGAAAACTTAACTTTCGGGGCACCTGGGTGGCTCAGTGGGTTAAGCGTCTGCCTTCGGCTCAGGTCATGATCTCAGGGTCCTGGGATCAAGCCCCGCATCAGGCTCTCTGCTCGGCAGGGAGCCTGCTTCCTCCTCTCTCTCTGCCTGCCTCTCTGCCTGTGATCTCTCTCTCTGTCAAATAAATAAATAAAATCTTTAAAAAGAAACACAAAACTTAACTTTCAATGATTTCTACTTTCAAAGCACATTCATACCCATTCTTACTTCATGTATGTGGTATCGTTATCTGAAACGGCATTTAAAAACCTTCCCTCGGGCCATCTTCACTCATCCGAATAGCAATGCACACGTTGTGAGATAAAATTATACCCGAGAAGTTTGCCTCATAAAGCTAAAGATCTGAGACATTAAATAAGATCAAATTTCCTGAGTTCATTTTATAGGATGTGCAATAAATCCAAGTTTCACCACAGAGCAACCTTTAACTCCTTCGTCTCCTGCAACAGCGCCGACAGTCTGCCTTCTACGTCGGCGGTCTTCGCAGCCGTTCCAGCTTCACTCTCCCCTGGTGCAGGAGCTGATTTCGCCTGAGGTAGAAGTCGGAGGGGGAAAAAATTTCCTTCAAGCACAATCAGCGTGAAATCCCAAAAGGGACTTAATTCTCTCGCTACTTTGAAACTGTATGTCCAGTAACAGGAAGCAGAACTCCTTACGCACTGACGCACACGCTAGCGAGGACGGGCGCTGCCGACGGTGGAGCGGGAGGCTGAGGCTGAGGCTGAGGCAGGGGTGTCGCAGCGTCAGATCTCAGCGGAGCACGAAGAAGGCTGCGTCAAGCAGCCTCAAGGTCAGACCACAGCTATGACAGCATTTACTAAGCAGAGACTACTTCTCAGAGCCCTCGCCTCACAACACTCCTGCAAGTGAAGTCCGCACTGTCATCTCAGAGAAGCAGGTGGGGAAACTGAGCTGATTTTTTCTTACCTTTTTTTTCTTTTAGATTTTATTTCTTTGAGAGCAAGAGGGAAAGAGAGAGCAAGCATGGAGGGAAGGAGCAGAGGAAGAAGGAGAGAAACTCAAGCAGACTGAGCAGAGCATGGAGCCCAATGACGAGGGACTCGATCTCATGACCCTGAGATCACGACTTGAGCCGAAACCAAGAGTCAGACACTTAACCGATTGCCCCACCCAAACACCCCAAACTGCAAAGATTTTCTTAAGTGCTCCAGGAAATATTCTTAAAACACGGTTTTCCAATCTTCCCTGCCTTTTTTCTACAAAGAACTGGGAAAGAGGGTGTTGACGTAACAAATACTGAAAAATGTGGACGGGATGTCAAAATCGGTAGTGGCTGGAAGAGCTTTGGGGTACATGTCAGATGAAGCCTAAACTGCCTTGAAGAGACCATCAGTAGAAATACGGATGATAAAGGTAATTCTAGTGAATGCTCAGAAAAAAAGGGAAATTAGAGAGAAAGCTTCTATGGTCTTGGAGAACACATATCACCATGGGGCACCTGGGTGGCCCAGTGGGTTAAAGCCTCTGCCTTTGGCTTGGGTCATGGTCTCAGGGTCCTGGGATCAAGCCCCACATCGGACTCTCTGCTCAGTGGGGAGCCTGCTTCCCCCCACCCCCCTGCCTCTCTCTGCCTGCCTATCTGTCAAATAAATAAAATCTCAAAAAGAAGAAGAAGAAAAAAAAAGAAAACATCATCATGAATAGAATGCTGGTAGAAATATGGAAGGAAAGGTGGTTTTGGTGAGGCCTCAAATGGAAATGAAGAACACATTACTGGAAAGTAGAGGATGGAGATCCTCGTTATCAGGTGGCAAAGAAACAGGCTGAATGGTGTTTTAGTGCTTTGTAGGAAGTAGAGCTAAAAGCAATGAACTTAGATACTTCGGTGAGGTGATTTCCTTTTTTTTTTTTTTTAAAGATTTTATTTGTTTATTTGACAGAGAGAGATCACACGTAGGCAGAGAGGCAGGCAGAGAAAGAGAGGAGGAAGCAGGCTCCCCGCCAAGCAGAGAGCCCGATGCAGGACTCTATCCCAGGACCCCGAGATCATGACCCAAGCCTAAGGCAGAGGCCCAACCCACTGAGTCACCCAGACGCCCTTGGTGAGGTGATTTCTAAACAAAATGTTAAAGGTGTGGCGTGGATTCTCCTTGAAGCCTACAGTAAAATATAATAGGAGAGAAATAACTTGAAGAAGGAATGTTAAGCGAAAGGCAGTCAGAACATGAAGATTTAGAAAATTCTCAGCCTATCCCTATCGCAATAAACAACAAAGCGTGTTCTGCTGGAATACCGAGGATGTGGCTGGACCACTTCCATAAAGAAGTTACTCGTGTGGCTCAGGGACCCAGTCAACCACCTCGGCAGAGGCTGGAATAGAGAAAGGATGATCCAGGATCTTATCTGGCGACTTGGATCCCTGGGAACGGCATGGGTCACTACGAAGGTTTCTGACAATTCTAGACCAGCAGAAAACCTGTCAGCTCGGACTGACGGACTGAAGGGGACACAGATGGGATAAAATACAAGGTCCAGCACAATGAACCATGAAATAACTGATTACACTGATCTGCTGAGTCTGACTCTAATGTGCCTGCCAGCCTGGCCCAGAAGCCTGCGTGACCAGAACTGTGGCCCACTGAGTCACCCAAAGGGAAGGTGCTCTCCGACACAGTCACTTCCGTTACATTCCCTTCTTTTGCAGAGTGGCTGAGAAAGAAGTCTTAACCTTGTGTTTACTATCTGGCAGGAAAAAGAAAGTAATAATTAACATACAAATGTTTCGGTTTTCCGTAACAGCTCCTGCTTTTCTGTCTGCAGTCTGGTGATCTCCACAGATTGTGAGTTTAACTGAGACTTTAATGTTGCCAGCTCCTAGGAGACAAAAATAAATTGCGTTGTAACATGAAACGTCATTAATTTTAGCAAGGCAATGCGTATTTACAGGACGAAATTTAAAATTATTTCCTTTCTTGGTCCCTCTCTCTAAAATCACAACTTCCAAGTTTTAAAATCTAATTCTAAAAAAACTGTCCTTGAACTTTGCGTTCCAGATAGAGAATTAAGCAAGTTCCTTATACATATTTTCACCTCTGCTTCTTCCTGAGATCCCATGTAAAAAAACTGTAAGGTGGGGGAAGAAGGGGAAAAGGAAGGAAAGAAGGGAGAGGGAGGGAGGGAAGGGAAGGGGAGAGAAACCCAGAATGACAGAGTAAGAGAAATGAACAATAAAATTGGGGAATTTCGAAAGCAAATGTCAGTGATAAGGGACCGCAGCACACCTGAGAAAGCTAAGAACCTAAAGTGATGTTTGAGAAAGTGGACCGGCTTGCTGCCTGACGTGCAGCGCCTGCCTACCGAAGGGCCTGGAATCTGGTCCCACCAGGTGTCTCTGCAAGTGTGGGTAAAAATGGGGTCAAAAACAGCAGGGCTGGTTGAAAATCTTTTAGGAAGACCACCGGATCCCTGTTTCAATCTCATGCATGTTCCTCTTCTCTGGCCAAAGAGTAGACATTTACTTATTTATTTATTTTTAAATATTTTATTTATTTGACAGAGAGAAATCACAACTAGGCAGAGAGGCAGGCAGAGAGAGAGGAGGAAGCAGGCCCCCTGCGGAGCAGAGAGCCCGATGCGGGGCTCGATCCCAGGACCCTGGGATCATGAACTGAGCTGAAGGCAGAGGCTTTAAGCCACTGAGCCACCCAGGCGCCCCCAAAGACTAGACATTTATTATTTGGAAAGGGAAAGACAGGACATATTTACACCATGGGCCTCCTAACATAGATCAAAGCAAGTTAGTGCTGCAGTGAAAAGGAGGGAATTAACTGAAAGTTTATATATCATTAATGTTGAAATTCCCAACCTTCTTGCCCTCTCCCCACCAAAAACGCAGAGGAGTAAAAAAACATTATAACTGTGGTTCTGAACCAGGGGAATCTGTCTCACAATACTTGACAATGTCTGCAGACACTGGGTAAGTGGTGGGATACTGTCATGTAAAAAGCTCTTTTGTTCTCTTAAAACTTTCTATCACAGACATATGAGGCTTTCCTTTGATGTTTTATTCAGTTATCTAAATGAGTTACATAGACATCCAGGCTATGGACAATTTTAGTTCTCTTTTTATATAGGATTTTGCTATATAACAAAACTGTCATTTAAAACATCTTTTTAACAATGTAAAACTGATAAAAAAATAAATTACAGGAAGTAGAAAACCAAAGGCAATGCTCTTTAGAGACATCTAACTTAAAAAAAAAAAAGAAATAAGGAAATATCTAACTAAAGTTTTACTGGGGAAACACAGAGTAAAATTTTTACTTGGGACTTATAAACTAAGCTCATTTATTAATAACTTAATTCCCTTTAATTTTAATACAGTTCTCGTGTAGGCAGGCTTCAGAAAACCAAAATGGCACATGAATTTTCCTCACACAAACTTGTAACTTAAAAATCCTTAACGACAAACTATCTTTTTTGAAAAGACTGATTGTAGAATCTACTTTGGGGTTCATGGACATTATCAAAATATGACACAGTTTCTCTGTGTACAGTCATTCCTCTCTCAGACCAGCGAGGTCAGTGGGCTAGGATCCCGCACCTAGTGGAGAAGCTAGTCAGTCCTAGGCTGGTGGGGTTGTTCACTTCCTCCTTCAGAATTACTTTTTTTGTTGTTTTTTAAAAGAAACAGAAGAAACATATGTTCCTTTTTATAAGAAAGGAAGAAAGGAGGGTAGGAAAGAAGAAAAGGAAAGGAGGAAAGAAAAAAAAATTTATAAGGACAAAACACAACTTATTTAGGGATAATATACTAATACTTTTCTACACTTTTCTTCCCAATACTTAATTCTATACGTAAGTGGTTCTTTTCTTTCTTTTCTGGCTCTTTTCTCGAACAAACACATTTAATATTCTCACTGGATAAAGTTAAATTGGCACTACCTAGTTTCACAGGAAATTAGAAATATTACAAATAACCAAGTAGGAAAAAATTTAATTTGTTTTTCTAGATATCATAAATTACTATAGCAGAAAAAGTCTGTTTTGCTTTTTTAAGTAGTCATCTAATTGAGATATATACAAGTTTATTCCCTTTTCCAGTTCCAAAAACAAACATTCTCTGGACAGAATGGTTTAAATACTGCAATTATCATGGTCAATAGTATATGAAAATTAGGCACAAGATTTTATATTTTCATATTTGCAACTTATAAATATACTTAAATTTTCCTTAACTGTTAGCTCACTGATAACCTAAAATAACCCAGGTGAGATGCTCAAATCTGTTAAAAAGAACACAATTAAAAAATAAAAAGTTAATAAAAAGCAAAATACCATTACCATATAATTAAAAAAGCTTTTGGACTTCCAAATAACTATCTTCACTATCAAGTTTTGCTTACACTAACAAAGTAGTTCTCAATTAATGAAACTACATGGCTGTTACTCTATTATAATTAAAACAACAGGAAATAGAACTTGGATCAAGCTGGAAATTACCTGTTTTAATTCTGCAATTTGTTCAGAATCTCTAGCAGAAGCTGTTGCTGAAGACTCTTCATTTGTGCCGGGCGATGCTTGGGAAGATTTCTACAAATAGCACAGAAATAAAGTCTGAAATCAATTCAGTCTAAAGAGACAGGAAACAAAAGACAACTGTACACATATAAGCTACGCCTTAGAGAGGTTTACCAAAAATTTCACAGCAACATTTTAATTTTTATATCCAAGATAAAATGGCAACCTAGCACACACTGTCTACAATTTTTCCATAGCTAACAAATTTATACTTACACCAAGTAATTTATTAAATCTAAGCACCTATCTGAGGCCATATGGATAAAGAGCATAAACACAGGTATTTACTGAGCGATTTCCATGTATTAAAAGAGCTTTCTACAGAGTAGTCATTTAATTCTCACAATAACAAAACAGATATGACCACTACCAATTCATAGATCAGGAAACAAGTTTAAAGAGGTTAACTAAGTTTCTTAAATTCAATGAGTCAGGAAGTGCCGAAGCTTTAGACAGTCTGACACCAAAGCTCATATTCTAATTTTTTTCTTAAGTAAACTCTGTGCTGAACGTGGGGCTCAAACTCATGACCCCGAGATCAAAAGTCACATGCCCTACCAACTGAGCCAGCCAGGTACCCCCAAAAGCTCATATTCTAAAATCTTACTATGACCCTTTGGCTTAAGGGATCCAGGAAAATCAACAAGCAAGATAATGAGAATTCTTCTTCTTCTTTTTTTCTTTTTAAAGATTTTATTTATTTATTTGACAGAGATCACAAGTAGGCAGAGAGGCAGGCAGAGAGCAGAGGGAGGGGGAAGCAGGCTCCCCACTGAGCAAAGAGCCCGATGCGGGGCTTGAACCCAGGACCCCAGGATCATGATCTGACCCAAACGCAGAGGCCTTAACCAGCTGAGCCACCCAGGTGCCCCATGAGAATTACTCTTGACTTCTTAAACTTTTTTACCATTTACTCACCAAATTCTCAATCACAGAGTCCTTTTCAGCCAGCTGGCTTTGTAAAAGTTCCTGATTACTTTTTAATTCTTCTATCTCTTCTCTTAACCTACCAACTTCTTCTGGCTGAACGCCATTCACCTGAGTCCCATCACTGTAGGAACCTTGATGCTGATTATCTTTTCCTATGAAGACAGGAATAAAATTTGAAAAGCCAGCATAAATCTCAAGTTTTTCATTTCCTGAATGAGAAGATTTGAATATAAAAATACAAAATTTCCTTAATTCCACTACTTTGGCAGCACTTTTATAGACACATTTCGTTTTTGGAAAACAGTGCATTGATAGAAATGGGAAGTGATGATATTTTCAGGTTTCTGGGAAAAAGCATAGTCTTATTAAGACTACACTGCATAGTTTGGTGATGTATAATTAAGAGCTGCAGTAGTTTCCAGGCACCTGGTTGGCTCAGTCAATTAAGCATCCAACTCTTCGTTTCGGCTCAGGTCATGATCTCAGGGTCATGAACTGAGCCCCATGCCGGCCTCTCTGCTCAGTGCAGAGTCTGCTTGGGATTCTGTCTCTCCCTCTCCCTCTGCCCCTTGCCACCTCTCTAAAATAAATACATAAATCTTTTAAAAAATTAGAGTAGTTTCAATTCCAATTCGGTCAATTAATATGAGAGAAAACAAAATCCCTCTTAAAATCTTCACAAAGGAACCGCTTTCCACATGTACTAAAATCACTGACAAATTGTTATAAACAAGGAAGTGAAAGAGGTAGTTTTTTCTGAAAATTTTAGTCACCTTCATATAAATAAAACTATTTCTAAATGGCTAGGATTCCAATCATAAGCACTACAGGATGAGACTATTTACAAGCATTTACCATGTGCCGGGAAATGACTAGAATTTTATTATATATATTATTTCATTTAATTCTCAGATGACAACAGATGCTCTTATCAGTTCCATTTTGCAGATGAGAAGTCATTCTCAACTGGCTATACATCGGAATCACCCGGTAAGCTTGTAATAATTATTGCTTGGCTCCAACACCAACTAATTAAATCAGACCTTTGAGTGGGGTCTCAGCATGGGCGGCATTAAAAAGAAAACAGAACGAAACAAAAAGCAGGTCTCAGGATATTCTATCTAACTGCACCCAAGGCTGAGAATCAACGGATCAGACACTGAAACAGGTGGCAAAGAACCTGGGACTTCAAATCCGATTTACAAATTTGTTGCGGTGATGAAGGTTAGAGAAAGACTAGTCCACAAGAATAATCTATCTGATTTAGTCCAGCTTCTGGGGACACTATAGTAATTATGGCTAGCTATACCTACCTAGCTGTACTTTAAGAAGATTGTACTGATCTTTGTGTTGCTGAATCTGAGATACTTGCTGTGTGACTGCCGTCTGGAGCTGTTCATTTTGACATTTTAATGTAGAAATCTGCTGCTTTAATTCCTCAAGTTGCAGATCCTGGGAAAGAAAACATAATTCAGTGTTTTCAATTTTCTACTGACTAGCATTAGGAAAATGAGCAAATTAAAAATCAGAGATTATTTTGGGTCACGTTATTTTTAAAGTACTCAACACTTCCAGAATCACTCAATAATTAAGTAATAATACTTTAATGTATGCACCAAGGTCAATTAACATGCAGCAGAACTGTACAATCGCCAGGAAGGCCCGTTAAGAAGCACCATGGCACAGCCTACAATCTCACTGCAATTACTGGGGTGGGGGACAGTCAATCTTAAAAACTCCATTTTATGGTCCATCAAACCATTTAAGAAATTTATATATATAAATATATACATGCCTTTAGATTACTTTCAACATAAAAGATAATTCTAGAACAGAACATTTAGAAGGCCAAGAAAAAAACCTCCAACTCTCATCACCCTAGTATAACTAGTTGAATTTGATGTATTATCTGCTAATTTTTTCTCAATTTAAGCGTTTTCAACTTGTCATACTCAATCCATGTCATTTTATAGCCTTTACTTACCATTCGGTTTTAAGTTCCTCCTCATTGCTAGTTTTTCTCAATCATAACTTTTAATGCTTACTCAGCATCAGTAGATGCAATATAATTTACATTCAAAAGCAACACTGAGGTTGCTTTCCTTGTTTTTGAAATAATAAATATGATTACAATAAATATTGTAGTCATATTTTTGTTTTCCTGAATTCTGAAGAATTTCCTTAGGATGGATTCTCAGACGTCATTCAGTTTATATAAATATTTTATAGTTCTCAATGCTTGTTGCCTAATTGTCAAATGGCATTTTAAATGGTGAGAATATTTAAAATTAACATTTCTGAAGCAGAGTCATTATGGTAATTGTGTCAAATCACTCTTTTCTTCTTCTAAATTAACCATATTTATCAGCCCCATGTGTAGGCTGTAATATCGCATTCCAAGTATTTCTTTTCCATTGCTCTAAAGATATTACATTTTACCATCTGGAAATGACTCCATATTTGTACTAAAATATAGATGAAAAATCCTAATAACCATGGGTAGTTTAATGATTTAAGTTTGAATCGTTCAAAGATGATTCTAATTTGCTGATCTGCTTACAAACGGAAAAGCTCAGACTAAATGCTAAATATACCACTATATTTTTATTCTTAGAATTCCAATCTCAACAATATAGACTGCTGGGAAGAACACAGGCAGCTCGCGTTTAGAGAGCTCTACCCAAGCTTACCTGCCACACTTGCCTCAAGCTGTGCATAGTCAGCAGGCGGTAGAGGGCAGTGGGGGAAGAGGGTGCAGCCGGCCCCCCACGGACAGCCACCAGGGTACTGTTTTCACTTATATTTTCCCCAGCGTATTGTTTTTAATGACCCTGGCATTTTAATAACAACAGTAATCTCATTTTCCAGATAATACTGCAGCCCTCTTTAGGATTCCAATCAAGCTATATGCCATGACGAAGAATTAAATGAAAGCAAAAACCAAGAAACACTTTGTAGAAATGTAACGGGAAATCTAAGGTCCTCACACAACTCAAGTGTGCAAGTTCTCTGGTAGCCTGCCAAGAAAACGTCAGCTAACGACTGAGAGGGTAGCTTCACTTTCATCATCATTCTCCACGCTAACAGACCCTCCGCTGTTCTTAGCATCACCTATTCAGTCCTGCGAGACGGAGATCTCAGGACGGCATCTGACCCTTTATGCCCTCTCACACCCACACCCACACCCACTCATCACCCAGTCCTGCCACCTGGGCCCGCTTCGCTCTCCACAGTTCGCAGGTCTGCCCTCTCTACCACTCACTGTGCTGAGTCTGAGAGTCCCGGTCACACTCGCTTTTGAATCCTGTCCCACCAACCACTGGGTGATCCTGGACAAATTCAAATTCTCTCAGTCTCAGATTCCTCCTTTATTCTTGGATGGAAATATTAACTACTTTGTAGGGATGCTATGGAAATTTAATGAAAGTGTCTGGATTTGTTTTGTGAGCACCTAGAACACAATATACAGCCCACCGTAGCCATTATCCCCATCAGCGTTCCAGTTCCCTCCCCGAGCCCCTCACGACCACCTCCTTCTGGACAGCTCTCTCCCCCGCCTGCCTCTCAAATTTCTGCTTGGCGCAGCCACCAAGTGTTCTGTGTACGTGCCGGGAACATGTCCTTCTTTCCCTCTTCCTGATTCTTCCTTCTGCCCAGCTTGTTCCTAGCTATCTGCTGGGCACTCACGTTCTGTTTTCTCCAGCTCCTGCTCTTTCTTAGCTAAATCAGCTGCCTCTCTGCTATAACAGACCCTCCTATCACTAGACTTCACGTTACGTGTGTCACAATACCCTAATTTATCGTTTTCTCTCCCTGTGACTGTGACAGGGGAACACATCTCATTCATGGCTTTATCCACCACATCCTGCACAATGCTTAGCACAATATTAAGCTCTGCTTGTTGAATACTCAGATAGCTCTGAATTATTTAGGAAAATGTGCTCTAATTTCTGTAACTTCTTGCATATGAAATGCCAAGAAAAATTCTGCCCCAAAGTAGAAAAGTATCAGTACATCAGACAGTGTTTACGATTTATCAGTACATACTTGTTCTCGAATCATATTTTTGTAGTGAGTCACAATACTGTCATGTTGTTCTAATGTTTTCTTCACCTCTTCTTCTTTTTTATCCTCTTCACTGGACTTATAAATAGCCTTAGTTATCACACCTATAAGAGAAAGCTTATTAAAATGTATTTTAGGGGCACCTGGGTGGTCAGTGGGTCAAAGCCTCTACCTTCAGCTCAGGTCATGATCTCAGGGTCCTGGGATCGAGCACCGCGTTGGGCTCTCTCCTCAGTGGGGAGCCTGCTTCCTCCTCTCGCTCTCTGCCTGCCTCTCTGCCTACTTGTGATCTCTCTGTCAGGTAAATAAATAAAATCTAAAAAAAAAAATCGTATTTTAAAATTTAAAACCTGGGGCACCTGGGTGGCTCAGCTGGTTAAACGACCAACCCTTGATTTCAGTTCAGGTCATGGTCTCAGCATTGTGAGATCGAGCCCCCATACTGGGCTCTGTACTCAGTGCAGAGTCTGCTTAAGATTCTCTCCTGCTGGGATGCCTGAGTGACTCTGTCCTTTAAGCATCTGCCTTCATCTCAGGTCATGATCCCGAAGTCCTGGGATCCAGTCCCACATTGGGGTGGGGGGGGGGGCGGTCCTAGCTTAGCAGCGAGCCTGCTTCTCTCTCTGCCTGCCACTCCCGCTACTTGTGCCCTCTCTCTCTCTGACAAATAAATAAAATCTAAAAAAAAATTCTCTCCCGCTCCTTCTGTCCCTCCCCCGACTCACAAGTGTGCATGCATACATGCATGGGTTTTCTCTCTTTAAAATCAACAAAATCTTAAAAAAAAATTTAATCCTATTTTAAGACTTAATCAGCAAAACATATGGCCTAACTGTATGAGAGAGAAGATACAGTCTCTCCAATCTTATTGAATGCCAAAAATCTTTCAATGAACTATAGACCAAGAGCTACTAAAAAAAAACAAAACCTACTTTTGGCTTACTATATAATCTACACGTGTACAAAATACACACATACAAAATAATCATAGGTACTTTTTTTTTTAAAAGATTTTATTTATTTATTTGACAGACAGAGATAATAGGTACTTTTAAATGAAAATCAATATAAACTCTGTCTTACCTTCAAGTTCTTTTACCAGCTTCGTGAACTCATGATCAAATATCATGTATTCTGGACTGGGAAAGTTTGGCTGTGGTTTCTGAGATGCTCTGGAATACAACTCATGTTTGCTGATAAATCCTAGTTTTTCTATGAAGTTTTCTTTGCCAATCCTCTTCTCTATTAGTTGTTTTAATTTCTCTCTACAGAAATAAGCACATTGAGATGCTTAAAAAAAAAAGTCATAAGAAAACCTAAAACTTGGTCTACATTACACTTTGGCAGAAAAAATTCATCATCATCACTTGATGAAATTAGCAGGTCATTTTCTTCCTCTAGCATTTTCCCCTTACTTACTTCATGTAGCTCTCAAGTGAGTTATCATTGAAGTAAATTGAAATGCCCAACAAAAGGGCACATAAGCCTTGGACCAACTGCTCTTCCTCGCCAAGATTTTCTGCAATTTGTCCTGTAAGCTGAAATTTTTGTTAAGGAGACTAATGGCTCATACCATCTAGAGTCTTTTCCTTCATAGTCTGAATCTGACATGTATTTCATGTAAGGGTTTCTACAAGCTTCCACATATAGTCCGAGCAAGCATAAAACAAACAAGGGCACCAGGCACACACACACACACACACAGCTTAAGCGAGCATCATCTCCACCCTAACAGCTTAAAAAGATGCAACACAGCTTTTTAAATATTATAAATTCAAATATTTAGAATGCACAACTCCCTCTCGCTGAGAGGAAGAAATGAGAGTAAATACTTACACACATCGTACTAAAACATAAAGGATACAAATGGAACATTGGCCGAATTGTGAAGAAAATGCGTAACCGCAATGGGACAGTTGCTCAGCCAGGTACAGAGGAGCATCAGTAATCCAACTCTAGTCTGTATTTTGCTTCCCTGCAGCAAATAGATAAATTGGCAGAAATCTCATTTTATCTTTTTTTCAAACTTAACATTACACTGAGATCCCTCTCCATTTGCATTAAAAAATTTTTAATGCCTTACAAAAGATATGTTAGGAATCCATACGTAAAAAATTGAACAAGAGAAGGCATTCTTGTGTCCTCTACGGGCTGTACTCCCCAAACTGAATAGAGAGCAGAAACTGGAATTGATTTCTGTTCATAAACATATACCAGATTATCGAAAATACTGCTAGTGGAAAAACCTGGTCTGCTAAGGCAGATGCACGATGTGGCTGCTTAAAAAAATTATCAATCCGAAAACACTTTACAAAGTTGCCCAGATGTTTCCATCAAAATTTTAAAAACAAGTTTCTGATAAAAGGACAAATTCTACCTCCTTCAAAAAGTATCAGGAAAAATAAAAGGAAATAATCTCCTGAATTATTTAGTCAAATTCCATCAGAGAATATATTCCCTAACAAGATAATAAATAAACCATATTGCAAACTCACTGGAAACATGCCAGACGAGAATCACAAACATAACGAAGAAAAAGATTTATTTAAATCAGCTAACTGCCCCAAACCAGTAACTATACCACTGCCAACCAAACAGTATTGAAAACTAGCACATCCATCAAAATGACACTTTCTTACATTTTAATGAACACATTTATATCTCCTACGGGGATAGTCTTTTAGCTCATACAGCCACTGCCCATATTGTATTACATAACCCATTTTTTGTTTAAGAGTACAAAAGTTGTTTGAAAGAAATAAATGGAATTTAGCACAGTAATGGATTACTTTGAGGTTACTGCAGAAAACATCCAAAATACAATTATTCAAAGTCAAAGAATGGATTTAAAGTAACCTTCACTGTGCTTTGAAAAATTACTCAAGACCATTCCAATTTCATGAACCTTGAGGTCAGTATCTTGGCCTTTCTATAATCTATTTTCAAGTGTATTTCAAATTTACTTAAAGAAATTCAGACTAGACTTCTTCAAAATGATCTGCCAAATAAGCATTAGCTTTTACATGATGCATTATTCTTGCTTTTTTCTTGCCTCCATGTCATTACTATGCCTATGGTATATCTTCATGTTACCCACGTAGGTTTGAAAGTTAAAAAATATAGTTATTCTCAATTGACTATGTGCCACAGAGAACTTTTAATTAGTTACTCAAGTAAATAAATACAAATATTTCATTGATTTCCCCTCGTTATATACAAAAATTTTATTATGACTTGGAATACCATCTGCAAGTACCAACAACGCCTGCACCGTATATACAGGGCGTTCTATCAAATCACGGGCTGGTGTCTGAATAAACAGAAATGTAACTATTCTTCTAGAAGTATACCCTTTGGGGTCTAACTGAAGGATAAGAAAGCAAAGTTAAACAAAACTAGTTAGAATCAAGACAGAATGCAACACCCCACTTAAACTATGGCATCAAAAGAAGATAGAGTATTCAGGAAATGAGCCGAGTCCAAACTGTCTAACACCTAAATGAGGCAGGGGCACCTGGGTGGCACAGTCGATTAAGGTTAAATGGAAGACTCTAGATTTTAGCTCAGGTCATGATCTCAGGGTCCTGGGATTGTGCCCTGTTCACCAACCCCATTTGGGTTCCAGGCTCAGCAGGGAGATTCTCTCTCTCAAATAAATAAACCTTAAAAAAAAAAAAAACCTAAACGAGGAAAATTTTAAAAACAAACATCCCTAAAGAGAAAAGCAGACCTAAATCAGTAGAAAGACATTTCATCATTTTGATGATTTCATCATTTTGATGAAAAACTCATAATCATGGAGATAGTAATGAATGGTACATTGATCTGTAAAATCTATGTAATCCAAATAAAATACCAAAAGGTTTTTCTTCTCCCCACCGAACTAAACACCCTGGTTTTCAAGTTCATACAGAAAAATAAAGAGCAAGAATAACTAAACTTAGTAAAGAAAAAAAAGAAAAGAGAAAGGGCAATGAGGTGATACCGGGTCATAAACAGACAGGCATCAAGGGACAGAACAGGAAGTCCAGAAACGATTTTACAAATGAGAATTCAGTATATGAGAAAGATAGCATATAATCGTTAGTGGGATATAGGAGGACTTACAAAATGTTACAATGAGCTAGCTATCTAAAAAAGGTCAGAGGGGGGCGCCTGGGTGGCTCAGTGGGTTAAGCCTCTGCCTTGGGCTCAGGTCATGATCTCAGGGTCCTGGGATCGAGCCCCGCATCCAGCTCTCTGCTCAGCGGGGAGCCTGTTTCCTCCTCTCTCTGCCTGCCTCTCTGCCTACTTGTGATCTCTGTCAAATAAATAAATAAAATCTTTTTTAAAAATTAAAAAAAAAATTTAAAAAGGTCAGAGGAGGGCGCCTGGGTGGCTCGGTGGGTTAAGCCTCTGCCTTCAGCTCAGGTCATGATCTCAGGGTCTGGGGATCGAGTTCCGCATCAGGCTCTCTGCTTGGCAGGGAGCCTGCTTCCTCCTCTGCTTACTTGTGATCTCTGTCAAATAAATTAAAAAAAAAAAAAAAAAAAAGGTCAGAAGATCAATAACTCACATAGTTCATCAAGCAAAATGGAACAAAGATTTAAATAAACATAAAAAATGAAACCAGAAAATATGAGATGAAAATATGGGCAAGTTTGTTAAAATCATGAAGTGGGGAAGGCCTAAGTATGATATAAAATGCAGAAAAGTGATAAAAGTCTGATACAAAAAAAAAAAAAAATACAAAATAAAACACCAAGGTCAAAAACCAAATGACATATCAGGAAAAACATATTTGTAACTTATCACAGATAAGGGTTGAATTCCTTAATATAAAATGAGTTTCTATAAAATTAGAAATGATTTAACCCAACAGAAAAATGAGCAGATGATATGAACTGTAAGAAGTGAGAGTTCACAGAAAAACTTTAAATAGTGTATAAGCACATGGAAAACTATTCAACCTTCTGGAAAGAGAAATGCACATTAAAACTCACTAAGATAACGTTTTTTCACCTCTCAACAGATTAGCGAAAATACAAGTCTGATAACATACTGTTGGTGAGACTGCGGGGAGTTGCATAATCCAACCCGCTGCAGTCTTATTTGATTTTGCTGGTGGTTCAAACGGTATTAGGTAGGAGGAAAAAACCAAACAAGTGGCTCTGCACAAAAAGCACCTGAAGGCAACAAAAGAAATGAATAATAGGAGGCAGGGAACCAGGACCGCGGTGGGTTGGGCCAACACTTCTTATTGTATACCTTTTTTATCATTTTGATTTCTAAATCATGTATATACATGTATTTTAAAGTATGCACATGTATTTTTAAAGTTTTTTTTTTTGTTTTTTTTTTTTTTTGACAGATAGAGATCACAAGTAGGGAGAGAGGCAGGCAGAGAGAGAGAGGAGGAAACAGGCTCCCCGCCGAGCAGAGAGCTGGATGCGGGGCTCGATCCCAGGACCCTGGGATCATGACCTGAGCGAAAGGCAGAGGCTTTAACCCACTGAGCCACCCAGGCGCCCCGCACATGTATTTTTAAAGACTAAATTTAATTCGAAGAGTGGCAGTATGGTATCAGTGAAAACATGTGGCTGGAAATTAGAAGAACCGAACCCTCCACTGCCCTACCTTGTACAAGTTCAATATGCTATATGTACCCCAATTTCTTCATTTAGTTAACAGAGGCCTTTGGATTAGATAATCTCAAACACAGAAGTTAAAAGGATAGGCTCCGAATATCGGGATTTGTATCCTGGTTTTAAACTCAACAGCATGAAACCTTATCATCACCCTTCAATAGGTTAAACAGTGAATACCCACCTCATCGAGCTGGAGAGCAGATTAAATGAGTTACTACATGTTAAGAACTTAGAACAGCACATGGTACACAAATAAGTGTTCTACGGGTGCTATAAACTGTGAATTGTCCGCTCTAGTTATGCAATTCTTTGTTCTCTACCTATTAAAAGTAGGACTAATGCCCCAAATTTAAAATAGATGGCAGAATAAAGTTTGAACTGGGAAAATGAAAAAACAATAAAAATTGCTGGCATAATTTTTTTTAAAACTCAATGAAATACAGGTGGTCCTTGCTTTGCTACATTCATATAAAGTTATGCATATTGGAAATAGTGAGGTCTGTGTAAGAATGCTTTTTTGTGCAGACTATATTATTCTGATGTTCATCAAACCGTGATTTATAATAAAGAAAATGGAAGATAATTAAATGTCTGAAAATAAAGAGATGGTTAGTTAACCAATGGTATATCTGGTGAAATATTATGCAGTCATATAAGGTGACGTTTATTTAGTGTTTAATAACAAAGAAAATATTTGTAAGAAGAGATTCATAATACAAAATGGAATCTCTTGTATGTAAATACAAGAGATGTGTAAATAAACAGTACAGAAAAAAAAGACTGGGAGGGCCTGGCTGGCTCAGTGCGTAGAGCATGTGGCTCTTGATTTCAGGGTCATGAGTTTAAGCTCCGTGTTGGGTGTGGAGCCTACTTTAAAAAAAAAAAAAATTAACCAACAGTTACTTTTGGGTAGTAGAAGTCTTACCTTCTAGTTTTTATTTTTATTTAATTTTCCAAAATGAAAAGAAAATAAACCATTAATACAAAAATGCTATAGTATTTGTCCAGTGTACAATTACACACTGTCAGAAAGATCCAACAAAATCCTGATCAAGCTACTTTAGCCTCCAAAAAAAAAAAAAAAGTTAGATATTAGACCTTAAAGGCTATGGAAACATTCTATGTCACTGCATTCTGATCTTTTGATGGATTTTTTACAAGATAAATACCCAAGAATAGCAAAAAACAAAACCCGCATTCCAATTTGCAGAATAATTTCATGGACCTATTCATTTTGTTTATGCTTACATTTGTCTGTATGACTGTTCACAGGTTCAAGTCAAGAAAAAGTACACATCTCTTCTCAGCCCCCAAGCGTGTATGAGCCACTACGAGTTGGAAAAACAAACGGACGCTGAACTTACCATTTCAGCACATTCTGCGGGCTTAGTTACTAGAAATCACAGATTTTACAAGATGAAAGAGAACCACAAACAAAATAAATGAAGCTGAGTCATCTTACCTTTAACATAGACTATTGTGTTTTCCTTTTTATTTTCTAAATAAAAATCCCTCTTATTCCTACTTTGTGGATTTCAAATTCAGTATTTTACATTACTTATAAAAATAAAAAAGCTAACATTTTAAACTTCTACTCTTCAAGTATTACAATGAGTTTCTAGAGTATTATGATTAGATTCACTTTCTAGCAGTGGCCTCTGGGAATAGAAAATGAATGGGAAAGGGGCATGATGGAACTTTCTGAGATTATGAAAATGTTCTACAGCTTATTCTGGGTGGTGGTTACAGAGGTATGTTCACTCATCAAAAGCGATCTGATTGAATACATTTTACTGGATATAAGTTATACTTCCAAAAAATTCCCTTCTAAATGATTGACACGCATACTTTTGAAATACCTAATATTAAAAATTCTGGAAGCTAAAGCTGCCAAGTTTGTCTGTGTGTGTTATTAACAGGCATTAAATCATACTCATCCACAAAGCTATAATTCCTAAGAGGACTTCAGCTTATTACTATCTTATTACTATCAACACTGCACAACTGAACGCATGACCAAACATAAATATTAAGGTATACTCCTTTTTGGCCAAACACTCTGCAAAAAAAAAAAAAAAAATCAAAACCGAACACAAATCACACTCCCTCACACATCCAAAGTTAACCCCCAATGGTAACTGTACCATATGGGTTACATTCAGAACTACCCACTGTATTTAATTCAAAAACCTTTCAAATTACAAAATTACACTTACTATTGTACATTTTCAGTAATCTAAGTAATATAAACGTCACCATATTCTTTGACATACTGACTAGCTAAAGACAAAATCCTTCACCCTAAATTTTACTAGCTTCAAAATGGTTTCAGGGGGAAATAAAGAAACAAGCTTAGGTGAAGAAACACACACAAAAAAACCACCAAAAAACCCAAACCAAGGAATTCCAGAAAGTGCAAGCATACCCAGAGGAAGCACGGATACAGCTTCAGCCTCATTCCCACAGTTCTTAGTAACACCACTACACGGAGAAAACATCCCACAGAGAAAAACCGGAAGCCACTTACGACAGAGAGAAACTTGCTGATGCATGAAAGTGTGAGTAGAACACAACTTTAAACAAGCAGTTAAACCATCAGCAAAACCGAAGACAAAGAAAAGCCTTGTTGTAAGAGGGAAATGCCTAAGCTTAAACAAGCGATACATACCCGTCTGTCGATCTTATCACCCTGTAAATTACACATGACAAATTACTCAGAAATATTACTGCTTTAGAAAAAGTTAGATCTAGAAAAATCCCTCACAGATGGTCTCTACGAACCCACACCAATACTTTGGGACAGGACAGTTCAAATCTTTTATTATGTAACAGTGCTTCTACATTTTGGAGGAGAAAGGATCATTTTATAGCACTGTGACGACTCAGAGTGGGAAGACACCAAGATCTGGAGAATTTGTCGTTACGCGCTGTGAAGGAGCAAACTCTGCTGGCGGCGGTCAGTTAATTGCTATTCGGCTTAAGAGAAGCTGTTTTCAACAGACAACAGCATGAGAATGGCAAGTAGTAAATACATAAAGATATGGATATTTGGGGGTAATTTTTTCAAATCACAAAGAAATAAATGATAAATCAAAGATAAAACAAGCTTTCAACCTAAGTAAACAGATTTTAAACAACAAAGGGAGCAGACAACCCCCTTTTCACCACAGTTAATTCTTCCGGAATTCTTCACCTTTAATTTATAGCTTTCTGTGGATGGCACTGATGTTTCTTTAAAAGCTCACAATAAAACAGTTCAATGAGTGTGACAAAATTCAAAATTAAGGACGACACAGGACCTTAGCACAGGGAGAGAGGCAGGAAAATTCCAGGGGACAGCACAATTTTAGACTTAAGTACACGTTTACTCTGAGTGGTTCTGAGTGGTTGATGACCGTAGTTTCACTGAAGAGTGAACCTGCACTGTTCAACCGCAAGGTTGGTGCATGGGGACAAACCATCCACGAGTAAGTGATATTCCTAAGCACCTTCACACCCACACTTCGGTGAAGCACTGCTGTTCTCATCGGGGGTCTAGGGGTGTGCAAACAGTTACATTTTTGTCTGTCTTACTAGCTAAGTTATTAGCTTTAGGATTCTGATGATTTGAGAGCTCGTAGACATCAAGGAGTCCAAGGGTTAACTGTATCAGCGATGGGCTGGTATCCTACCTTTGCCACCTACAAGGAAGACGGATTGGTTTGGGAAGAGAAAGGAGGAGGCACACAGCTATGAACCACTTTGTTCCATGCCTCTTACAAACTGACTCAAATTTGGCCACAGAGCAGGACGAGAACAGAACAGTGCAATAACACTGCGGATGATGGAAAAGGAAACAAAGAAAAACAAGTTACCTTTCTGTCCGGAATATGTGTTTCCGTCATGAAGCAGACCTTATCAACTATTTGACAAAACCACTCATGTAAGACTATTTACTGCTTTCTCTCCACGAACTGTTTCTGGTTACAATGAGCCAAAGTGCAGGTAAGCCCACACCTCTTTCCTTTTCTATCTGCATGTACTAAGGATATCCTTAAATTCCTGTATCGCTGACATACAAATGTATGGCAGAGACTTTTCTCCCCTTCGAGAGTTCCACTCACCACGTTACCTGTGAAAGGATGTTGGTGCACTGTTGTAATAAAGACACCGGAGGGTTGCCGATACTCGTAGCAAGTTGAACCCTGAGCAACTGTTCCTTCTGGGTAGCGTTTTCTTGCAGAGCGTGGGCAAGGGCCACGGCAGCACACCAGTTTGAAAGCGAATCGGTGGAAAACAGGCCTCCGCACAGTAACTGACCCGCCGAGACTGAGTTACCTGTTGCTACAAAGACAGCAAGCAGAGGGTAATAACAAATTAAATGCTGCTTTACACACACAACACACACAAATAGTTCGAAATACTATTTTAAATTTTGTTAATTAGCAATACTGAGTTACATCTGTAAAAGTCTGCTTTTCAAAACAAAATGAAAGACGACAAAAAAGGACTTTGGAAGAAGTGTGATAATATAAAGAGATGTAGAACATGTTAGGCATCAAACTGATGAGATGATATTCCAGAAAATCACTGTCTTAATTAAAAACTATATTTCTAAAGCAAATTCAAGGAAATGTTGTATTTCAAATGTTCCACTACATCCAAGGTCTTTTATCCTAGGATATGTTTTATCATTGAAAGCTTGAAAGACTGCTTACTTTTTAAAACAGAAATTAGAACGAAATTATTTACCATCAATAGTGGAAGGTAGGAGCGTTGACACAATTTCTCCTTGTCCTTTCTGGTTTTTATATAAGAAACACTGGAAACAATAGAGAACAGCACAGCGCAGTACAAACGGCTGTCTTTCGTTGACCATGGACATGAGAAGAACTACAATTGCCGGCCTGTTGTGTTTAAAAAGAAAAGAACAGAAAGAAACATTGCAACCCAAGTATACGAGTCAACAGCCAGTCGTTGCTGCTGACTGAAGAACCGTAATAATAAAGTAATATTTCTTCAAGTTAATATTTCCATCTCCATTTCACAGGAACACTAACTGCAATGGAGACAAGCGATCTGTTGGCTTAAGGCCCGGAGGAGGGAGTGTGGTATCTGAGCCCAAATACCTAAGCTCCTGGGCCCACAAATTCTTTTCAAATAGCAACGTGCTTATCTTGTCAGATGATTCTAGTTTCAGAACATACAGTTGAACTTCTTAAGGGAACAAGATGTATATACGAGATACACTAAAAACCCGAAGTAAGTTTTGACTTCCTCAGAGAAATCGCAAGATTTCCCTCTTCCTACCTTGGTGGGTTTGAAGGTGCATTTACAGAAGCAAAGTAGTCTTGGTTTACTTGGTAGCCTCGAATAACTTCTGATACAGTATTAATGGTCTATTAAGGGGGGAAAAATAAAAATTTAGAGAGAGAACGTCAAGGAAGAAAACCTGTTTTCAAAGGAAGAAAATGTTTTATCCTTCTGTGTTTTGCTTTTAAATGCCAAAACTCAGACACCAAAAAAAGCAGTGACAGCATTATAATCTTCTAACACTTTTTTGAAATAACATTTTAAAACATTAAGTGCAGGCCTCTAATTAGAAATAACACCTGACTACAAGCATTTAAAATATCAAAAAACTAAAATTAATAGTATTCTCTAAGAGACAGAATCTATTTCTACAAAACAAGGATGCTTTAGGATAAAATCGGAGAAGACATTTAAAATCTAACAAATTAAATTTCAATTTGAGGATGAAGTTGAAAATACCTCCAAGAAAATAGAATAAAAAGACAAACTAGGCCCATAGAAAGTCCAACAATCTTTCAATAGAGTTGCAGAAGCAGGACATAAAAAAATTATCAGGAAATACGAAAAACATTCTTAGAACTGAAGAACTGTCTACAGCTTGAAAGGGCCCAGTGAGTGACAAAAATAATTGAAGAGGGAAAAAAAAGTCTGTAGTACTGTACATCATCAGGATATTTCTGGAAACGAGAAAGAAAGAGAAGATCCCAAAAGTTTCTAGAGAAAAAAAGATTACATAAAAAAGCTTAAGATTAAAAATGGCTTCAGATTTTTTACGGCAGCATTGAAATAATGTTCTGAAAGTTGAGTGTTAGGATTTCCAACTCTGAATGGATACCTAGCCAAACATTTGAACTGAAAGTAGAAGAATGACATCAAAGAGCTAAAACCAAGTTCTCCTGCCATTTACCTTTTTCAGGAAGTGAAGTCAACTAAGATAACGAGCCAAAAGGTTCAGGGTTAAAGACATGGGCTGGTAACCAAGGATTTCAGTCAAGAGAGAAGTAAAAGAAGATCCTAGGGGGCTGGTCAAAGTCCCAGGACAAGAGATGTGCACAGAAGGAGAGAATAACCAGCCCACATTGGAGCAGGAAGATGGAAGGCTTCCAGAAAGAAAACCGCCTGGGATGGAAATGTGTTAAGCATGTGATGTCACTAATACGCAGGCTCACAGAAAATCAAGAAGACGAAAAAAGAACACTAGGAAATTAGGAAAAAAGAACAAAACTTAGGAAAGAGAAAGGGATATTTAACAAAAGATATGGGCAACCTGTCAGGACCCCTCTCACTCTTGAGAGCTTTTTCTGTATCTTCACTTAATAAACTTCTATCACTTAAAAAAAGAAAGATAATTAGCTCTGTTCCCTGCTCTGGCTTAGCAGGGAACAGTATTTATATAGTCAAAGAATTATAAGCCCTGAGTACTGGATTTACACACAAATTACTGGGGTGACAGAAGGAAGTAAAGTGAGAGGGTTATACAATGGGGAAGCAAGACTTAAGTCAGGGCGGAGTGAGGCTAAAGATAGCAGGTTTTGTTACAGAAATTTTATTATCATCCATTCTTTTAATGTGCATGTGTTAATTTGAGAAAAACTTCAAAAACAATTCAAATAAACTCCACCTTTCTTTCCTTCAAACTATCTTCCTTTTCTTAATAGGCAGGCAACAAAAAATGCCAAACGTCAGGGAGAAAGAATGTACAATTCTAGGAATATGTAAGACTACTTACAGTCTCAGGTCTTACTTGACTAAATCATACGGTTCTCAAAATTAAAACCATCAATCATACTGGGTATTCCTGCTGAATACAATAAAATTACTGAGAAACCCTGTACGCTTTCGCATTATTCATATACTAACGAACTTGAGGACGGAGTATACCTTTGGGGCTTACTACTGTCATCATTATGCTAATTAGATTTTAGCAGGACCAGTTCGGAATTTAACACATGAAAGTGGTTCACTTCGACTGTTTTTCCTTTAGCTGACATCTGATTCCTCTTAGGACTCCCGATTTCAA
Source organism: Meles meles (assembly GCF_922984935.1). Taxonomy (NCBI): domain Eukaryota; kingdom Metazoa; phylum Chordata; class Mammalia; order Carnivora; family Mustelidae; genus Meles; species Meles meles. The sequence continues at coordinate 7,025,187 of NC_060067.1, forward strand.
CGGGCGCGGTTTACCTCAGTCAGGATGTCGGCAGGAACGCCCGTGGCCATGAGGATGGTGCAGAGCTGCTGCAGTAAGCCGCACTGGAACATGGCTTTCTGGCAGCTGCTCGTGGCCCCGGGAGGGTTGGTGGGAGAGACCAGCACGCGAACAAGCTGCGGAAGAAGGAGCAAACAAAATGTGTCTTTTAAGGATTTGAAGAGTCTGGAGGGAAAGGATCTGTATGAACACAAGATCTGTGTGAAGGCTTCCCTCCCCTCCCCGGCCAGATCTCGGGGCTCTTCCCTTCACGCTCTCAGGGCAACAGCTCTGCTACGGCACGCGGTGCGCTACGCCGTTTGCGCCACTTTGTGTCCTTCAGGGGACTGTGAACCCCCAAATGCCTCAGTCGTTTCTGTTCCAAAGAACAAGCCCAGTATTTATAACGTAGCTTATATTCAACGAATGAACGGATGAATGGAGTAACAGGGTGGTGTATTTCTTATCGAAGTCGAGACGAACCACCTAATTCCAGAGCAGATCTGGAAGCAGAGTGGCCTGAGGTGGGATAAATTCCCCTTCACCGGGAGCTACTTAAAGAGAGACCAGAACTAACAACTGAAGACGTGGCAGAAGATTTACGCATTATGCAAGGGGTTGGCCTCATTGATCGTTAATGCTAATTAAATCCTTACCGCTCAATGATTAGTCTGAACTTGAACATGAAATCTGAGAAAAAACATGTCATCCCCAACATTTTCAGCACAGTTATATCTACAAAATAATTTTATATGTAGCTTGTATTTTAAAACTACACTCACAGGTCTGTGTGTGTACAAAGCCTTATATATTAAGATCACATGGGAAATTTATGATAACACTTTATTAAGAGGGTTAATTAAGGGGTGCCTGGGTGGCTCAATCAGTTGGACATCTGCCTTTGGCTCAGATCTTGATCCCAGGACTCTGGGATCAGAGTCCTGGGATCAAGCCCCAAGTTGGGCTCCCTGCTCAATGCAGAGTCTGCCTTTCCCTCTCCCCCCTGGCCTCCCCTCCCCTGCTTGTGCTCTTTCTTTCCTCTCTCAAATAAATAAATAAAATCTTAAAAAAAAAAAAAAAGAGGGTTGATTAATACACTGATGTCACTAGAGAGCAGCTTTAGGATTACCTATTGGTTTAAATCCTTAAACCGTTCTAGTTAGGCCTCCAAGGCTTTTATTTTTTTAATTTATCCTCCTATCCTTATGTGGCTGGGGGGGGGGGCAGGGGGACTATATATACATACATATATATGTGTATATGTATATATGTACGTGTGTGTGTAAAACAAATACCAAGCTAGATGTCATTTCTCCCATAAATATTTCTATATGCATCTCTAACTAAAAAGGATCTTAAAAAACATAATCATCATGCTATCACCACACCTAACAAAATCAACAATAATTCCCTAATACAATCTAATCACTTGGGTATCTTTATTGATGATGTAAAAAAAAGAAAAAGCCATTATCCATCTTCTAGATGACAGAGAAGTAGGAAAAGGTGACAGAAGAAAGAGGTAATACTTAATACGAGGATGAGAAAGTAACGGAAGACTTAATGACAACATTCAAATTTGTAAAATACTGTAAGGAATGGACTTGTATTTCCCCAGAGAGCAAACCAAGGGGAAGTCTGTAGAAGTTATATCAAGGCAGACTTGAACCCATTATATGGATTAAGTTTTTAATAACTAGAATTACCCCAAAACGAAAAGGATTCTCTCAGAAGGTAATGAGCTTTCTGAGAGCTGCAGGCAGTAACTGCCCAAAAAATGGTCTACAAGAGGGTGTATTTGCCTGTAGGCATAGGAGGCAGACCTAGTCATAACACTATCATTTCAGGACAAAATTAAAATGTTTTACAACTAAAAAATGTTTTGAAAAGATGAGCATCCCCCAAATTTAATCCGTAAAATCTGAATAAAATATCCTTAAGCCCATCAATTTCAACTTACAGAATTTTTAAGATCAATCATGATTTCAACGGCAATGATGAATAAATTCCAGTTAGGATGTTAACTATTCAAACAGGACCATTTATCACCATTTTTGGTGTAGTTTCATTTGGTGCAACATAGAGAACTCAAAGTACAAGCAACCCTACATACAGCTATAAAGAAATAGCATTGGACAGGTTGAAAAGCAGAAGATAACCTGCGGCCTTTGAAGTCATGAATGTATAAACTACTCGATTTTTGACATGGAGAATATATTAAAGTGAATTAAACTCAGGCTCTTTATTTTGAAGTTTACGTTCAAGATTTTATTCACTTTTTTTTAAGTCAAGAGTACTTAACCAATTTACTACATACCTAATTTTTGTTGATATTCAGTATGCTAGTCTACGTTTTTGTTTTTGTTTTTGGTAAAACAGTACTTTACTTTTTAAACAGCAATACTTTCTTCAAAAATAATTCCTTACATAGTCCCCTAAACTACAAAACACGCACGGACTCCTCCAGCACTTAAAATGATTGCTGCTCGGCAAAACAGACCTAAGTTTTTGCACATCACCAGACCCTTCCCTCTGTCTAACCACGTTTTGAAAGGTGCTTTCCTAGAGGAAGTTCCTTTATTAAGAAAGGTACTGGGCAAAGATATCAAGCTTACTACTTTGGATGCTATTTTGAAAGGATAAAAAACTAACACAGTCTTGAAATATGTAATACTGACATAGGAAAACAGAGTGATGAAGGGAGGAGAGTAAAATAGAAAGATTCTACCCATGTTGTCCTATAAAATATTTTCCTAACCACTCTTAGGCATATTCTATATAGGGTAACTATAATTTTTTATCTAAATTGGGACAGTTTAGAAGTGAAAGAAGGCACTGTTACAATAATTACAAAATGAATACTATCCAAGCAATATGGGACATCTGGTCACCCTAATCATCGATCAGCCCTACAGAGTCAACTCCCAGGGTAGGCAGCAATATTCAGACTCTAATTGTTAGAGAAACTATCTATCTAGTTTTAAGGAAAACAACTTCAGAGACGCAGACATAATGCAGAGAGATATTCAAACACCCACAAGAATCACCAGAGAGTCAGTAAGTTGGGAGGCTAGTGTACAAATTTAAGGATTGAGAAGGCATAATAAAAGAAAAAATAAGTAAAATACTTCAAAGAATTTCATATATTCTCTGAAGCAGAAATCATTTGGGATCCTACTGTCTTCACTTTTACTACCATCACCACTAAGCGTTCACCATAAAGCTTAAATAAAATTACCCGTGATGTGTTAGTTTAACCTGTATCCGGTTTAAAACAGATTATTCATCTTTGGGGGCAGGCACATTAATATTCATTTCCTAGCAGTCAGTGCCTAACTCCCAGTAAATGTTTACTGAATGAATTTATTTGTTGGACGTAGTATTCTGAACGTTAAAGCCTTAACTGAAGAAATCAGACTTAAAAAATTCGAATCGACAATCTAACATATTATTCTCTGGGTGCAAAAGGTTCATCAGGACACTATGTATTTGGATTTGCTTTAAAATAATCCAGCAGGACAAGAAAGTGGGATAAAAGGTGAAACGAAACTGCCAGGTGTTCATAATTATTAAGCTGAGTGATGGACGTATGGAATGGGGGCTGGGGGCGGTTAATGGCAGAGATCTCTGAACAGAACTGCAAATTCGTACTAAAAGATTTTTTAAAGCCCATGTGAAACCAACTCAACATCCTAAATGTATCAAACACAAGCAATTCGCTTTGCTTTGAAAGGAACAATGTCAAAATTCTTACCACGTTTATATCTAACTACGGTATACCTGTAGCATGACGTGCAGATTAGTCACTTTCTGTGCAGACCAGCCAGAATTTTCATCTCCAACATGAAACCAAGGTTTCATACGTTGAATATATGAGCCTTCTTTAAAAAAATTTTGATTTGAATTGTTGTTTTTTAACAAGTTTTGGAGCAAAATCAGACAATCTTCCACTACTATACCTGGGAAAAGAACGTAAAATGGAGTGTTAAGGCTGATAAAACCCGAAGGCAAATTCAATCCCCAAACACTTTTTGCTGCCAGGGCAGGGGCTGAAGGGGGGCAGGAGGGTGATGTGCTGAGGGAGGGGGAGAGAGTTTTTTTTTTTTAAGATTTTATTTATTTATTTGGAAGAGAGAGACAGTGAGAGAGGGAACACAAGCAAGGGAAGCGGGAGAGGGAGAGGCAGGCTTCCTGAGGAGCAGGGAGCCTGATGTGGGGCTCGATCCCAGGACCCTGAGATCATGACCTGAGCTAAAGGCAGAGGCCCAACCCACTGAGCCACGCAGGCGCCCTGAGAATATTTTTTTTTTTTTTAAGATTTTATTTATTCATTTTAGAGAGAGAGAGGCAGAGACATGCGTAGACACCAGTGCAGGGGAGAAGCAAAGAGGAAGAAGAACCAGCAGATTACTCCATGCTGAGCTCACAGCCCCAGGCAAGGCTTGATCTCATGACCCTGAGATCATGACCTGATGACCTGAGCTTGAGCCAAAATCAAGAGTACAAAACTTAACTGACTGAGTCACCCAGACCAAACACCCCCACCAAACACTCTTAAAAAAAAAAAAAAAAAAAAAAAGACAGATCTCCAAGCTCAGCATTTCTTCAGTTCGGCAAGGCAGAAAGCCTGTGCTGACTCCTGATGGCCACAGTCCACAAGCTGTATGCTCTGATTCAGGTCCCCACCGCTCTCCTGACCACTGCGTTCAACTATCCACTCACCTCAGTAACTCGTAATTTTTCGTCAGATCCCAGACTGAACACCAAGCCCTGATGACCCGGCTAGTCTCACCGGCTACATGCTTCATGAAAGCCTGCTCCTTTTATTACGTAGGATGTGTCTTGTCCACTAGGTTATAATTCACAGAGACAGGAATGTGAACATCCTACTAGGATATAGTGACTTACTCTACGTCCTCAGCAGAGACAGAGGAAAGATACAAATATCAGGTCGCTATTAAATATTTGTTGAATGAATCAACCATATCTTAACCTAAGATATAACCTGACATTGTTGTCTTGATGTCTCTTTCTTGAAACTTCCTCTTGCCTTGGTTTCTAAAATACTAATTACCCTCTTCTCATTTTCCTTAAAAGCCTCTGGCCACTCCGCAGGCTTCCCATCGTTCCTGGCTCCTGTTCTCCATCTACTCCTCTCTCTGCTCACAACATACTGTTCCACGGGGTACTTGCACCCACACCACAGCTTACACTGCTTTCATGGCTTAAAGCTCCCCAATGATCTCCACTTCACCAAGTGCCAGTTTAACCACGGATCTGTTCCCTCTGTTGACAATATGATTGATACCAGACGCTCACAGCTGATAGGTTCCTCTGTATCCTACATCCACACTTTCACCTCTACTAGTTGAACTTTATGTTTACAAAAATCAGTTGCTTTTTTTTTAAATTAATAGACTTTATTTTGGGGGGCACCTTGGCAGCTCAGTCCAAAAAGCATAACCACTGTTGATCTTGGGGTTGACTGAGTTCAAGCCCTATGTTGAGGGTCAAGATCACTTAAATAAACAAAACTATAAAAAAAAGGACTAATTCTTAGAGCAGCTTAACAGTGTTTTGTAGAGAAATTTTCAATGTTAATGAAGTCCTATGTACCAATTTTTTCTTTCATGGATCCTGCCTCTAGTATTGTACCTAAGAGTAAACAACTTTTGTAATTTATAAAGCTACCATGCTATTTGCCCTAGTTATTAATTAACTATTATATAAACTGCCAAATAATAGTTCTCTCTTATCTGCAGTTTTACTTTCTGAAGTCTCACTTATCTGGGATCAAGTGCAGTCTCCAGAAACCGGTGATCGTCCTGATTTAGCCTCAGAAGGTTAATAGCAGCTTAATGTACATCACAATGCCTACACCATTCGCCTCACCTCATCACATAGACACTTTATCATTTCATATTATCAAGAGAAGCAACGTGAGTTCAGCACAGTATTTTCAGAGACAGAAGAAGATCAGATCACGTTCACATAACTTTAACTACAGCATATTGTTACAACTGTTCTTTATTATTAGTTGCTGTTAATCTCTTACTGTGCCTAATTTGTAAATTAAACTTTATCACAGGTATGTATGTATAGAAAAAACACTGTATACATAAGGTTTAGTACTATCTGTGATTTCAGGTATCCACTGGGGGTCTTGGAATGTATACCTTATAGATAGGGTTTTTATAAAAACTAAGTCTTTGGCAAAACTCAATGAAAGCAAGTCATTAAGAATAGCTGTTGTTATATACGGGTGATAGCAGTCTAAAACACAAGAAAAGTAATTGTAAAAACCCACGAAGATCTCGCACTTCACTTTAAAGAAACCCAAAAGCAAATCCTACACGATGTATTACAGATGTGATATAATAAAGATGCAGAAAGATGATGGAAAAACTCCCATCAGTCGACCCATATTCGAAGAAAAGGTTCTGGCCCTAACTCAAAAGATCACTTTACAATGCATATTTAAAAAAAAAACATTACATTTAACTTGAAATAAAAATGTTAAAGGTGCATATTTTAAATCCTGTTTAAAATCTCTGATTTAACCTGTCCTGCTCTCCAAATGAGAGGCTTCCTTACTGCATACGGCTGGACCATGTGGATCCTCACCTCCTGAGGAGGAACCACTGTATGTGTCTCTTAGGAAGGACCATAAATCTCCATTAAATAAGATCTGCCATTAAGGAGCATCAGAAGGCCCTGGAGGAAAGAGAATGTCAAAACCCTCACCATCACTGGCAGGCCTTCCCTCCACTGTGCAAAGTGAATTCTAGAGCTTTGAAGGCTACCAAGGGTCTCAAGGAGCCACTGGAACTTACCTTAGCAATCCTAAAGACTAGCCAATCCTACCTTGTATTAAAATTCCGTTTTCCTTGGCCGCCTCTGAAAATACAGACCTCGCTAATCACCTGTGCACCTCCATGTTCTCACCTTAGAATGCGTAATCTCCTTTCAACTCTTTCAAGATGCTACCTCTAACTCCTAAATAAAACCTACTATGCCCTCAATCACTTCATGAAATTTTTTTTTTTTTAAGATTTATTTATTTTGGAGAGAGAGAGCATGCACAAGCAGGGGAGAGGGGCAAAGGGAGAGGGAGAAGCAGACTCCCCAGTGAGCAGGGAGCCTGACGTGGCGCTCAATCTCAGGACCCCCAGATCATGACCTGAGCCGAAGGCAGCCGCTTAACCGACTGAGCCACCCAGGTGCCCCAAAATGTTTTTTTCTTTAAAGAAGCTACCTTCTGTGCCTGGGTGGCTCAGTCAGTTACGCGTCTGCCTTCGGTTCATGTCATGATCTCAGGGCCTGGGAGTGAGCCTCACATTGGGCTCCCTGCTCATTAGGGAGCCTCTTCTCCTTCTCCCTCTGCTGCTCCCCCGGCTTGTGCTCTCTACCTGTTAAATAAATAAAAACAATCCTTACAAAAAAAAAAGAGGCAGCTGCTGCCTTACCTTTTAACATTCTGAAGGGCAGGCAGTTCATGCTTTCAGTTCCATGTACGAGTCAGAATGTGCCATCTATGACCTCCCAGCCCAGCGTACTTTCCAGAGACCACAGTTCCTCTGCCTTCTCACAAAATCTCCCGTTTCCTTGAGGATCAGGCCGTGTGCCCGTATGATCTCTTACCACTCCTCATTGCTTATGTAACAAAAACCGTGGTCACTACTCTGTTCACTGACAGCATCACGGGCATCTTTAAAATGTTTTTTTTTTATTTTTTTTTTTTTATTTTTTTTTTTTTAAAGATTTTATTTATTAATTTTGACAGAGAGAGATCACAAGTAGGCAGAGAGGCAGGCAGAGAGAGTGAGAGGGAAGCAGGCTCCCTTCAGTGCAGAGAGCCCGACGTGGGACTCGATCCCAGGACCCTGAGATCATGACCTGAGCTGAAGGCAGCGGCTTAAACCACTGAGCCACCCAGGCGCCCCGCATCACGGGCATCTTGCTCAAAATCTTCTTTCTCTACTTCCTGCTGTCACTCTTGATTTCAGTGACTATCCCTCTAATACCTGGACTTCTCAGTTCCCTGATCTCACTGTCAGAATTCTCATTCCATGACAAAACCTCCCATCTTTCCCGCTCAGGTATTTTTCAACCTATCTGCTCTACGGCTTACCTGCTACTTTCAACCCAACAAGTCTTCTTTCTTCCTTTTTAGGAACCCTCTCTATCTTTACTTTCCTCCCTATCTAGCTTAGATTATACAAATCTTCATTTCTTCACTCTGTAGATAACAAACTAAGTTCTCTTGTCTTACTTTCTTTTCATAGCACCTTCCTCGAAAAAACAAAATCCTGTGAAAAATTAACTGCTTGGTTTTTTTTTTTTTTCTCTATCGCACCTAGGCAGCTGAGTACTGGAAGGGAGTGGGGAGACAGAATCACCTAATCAAGCAATCGGCAGTGCTGTAAATCACAGTGAAAACCCTCAATGGGGCTTTTATCCCTGCCTGGAAATCTTCCTAATTACAACAGTCAACTAGCTCTCTTATTCCGCAAAAGACTTTTTACCTCCCCTGTAATTCTCAGCTGTGTCCTCCTCTTTCCCTCTCAGCATGACTCTATTTTCAATTCAACTTCCTACCACCAAATCTGCAAAAGGACCTACCTCTCCACCTGTGCACTCCCCATTATGATGGAAGATGTGTTCTTTTCCTGTCTTAAAAGCCAACTCCAAACCCTACTCTGGATTCCAATCCTTCTTCCTTTTTTAGGTATTATGAATCAATGATTGATCATCTCTCCTCTCTCTCTCATATCCTTCCTCTTCTCAACTTGGTTATATTGGTTGCAGTCTCTCTCATTTTAAAGAAAAGACCCTCATAGATTAAAGAAGAATAATCTGATGATCTCCATAGATATAGAAAAAAAATTCACTAAAATTCAAGATTCAAGGACAGCTGGGTGGCTCAGCTGGTTAAGCAACTGCCTTCAGCTCAGGTCATGATCCTAAGGTCCTGGGATTGATCTCCACATCAGACTCCCCTGTTCTGCAGGGGAGCCTGCTTCTGACAGAGATCACAAGCAGGCAGAGAGGCAGGCTCCCTGCTGAGCAGAAAGCCCGACATGGGGCTCATCCCTGCCGCTCCCCCTGCTTCTGCTCTCTCTTGCTCTAATAAATAAAATCTTAAAAAAAAAAAAAAGGAGTTTAAAAAAAATAAAATCAACATTCATTCACGATAAAAACTTAGCAAAAATAAAATTTAATGGTGAGACATCAGTGCTCTTATTAAAGTCAGCAACATTCAACAGTGTATTAAAGATTCTAATTAGTGCAATGAGATGAAAACGAAAAGTGGTGTAAGAACTGAAAATGAAGAAAAAATGATTAATTTTATGAGTAGAAAATATGATTATTTACACAGCCCAATTAGAATCAAGGGTTTAATAAGGTGGTTGGACACAAGATTAACATAATACAAAAATCAAGTAATGACCAGTTTGAGAATGTAAAAGAAAAAGATCACATTCATATGGTAACAAAACAAAATGCCTAGGAATCAATTTCATAAAAAAAAGATGTAACAGAGGCGCCTGGGTGGCTCAGTGGGTTGGGGCCTCTGCCTTCAGCTCAGGTCATGGGGATCAAGCCCCATGTCGGGCTCTCTGCTCAGCAGGGAGCCTGCCTCCCTTCCCCTCTCTCTGCCTGCCTCTCTGCCTGCTTGTGATCTCTGTCCGATAAATAAATAAAATCTTAAAAAAAAAAAAAAGATGTAACATTCTTTGGCTCAAAATTTTGAAACATGACTCAAAGATCTAAAAGAAGATTTGGGTTAAGACACTTGGGTTATGAATGGGAAGTCAATACATGAAGATGATAATTCTCCTTAAATTAATCTGTAAACCCAATATATTTCCAATCAAAATTCCAATGGGGGGGTGCCTGGCTGGCTCCTCGGTAGAGCATGTGACTCCTGATCTTGGGGTTGTAAGTTTGAGATCCACATATATATATTTATATTGTTATTGTTATTATAGTTATATTTAACATTTAGAACTTGACTAGCAAACACATTTCATTCAAATGAAACAACAAAAGGAAAATGCGTGTTAAGGCAATTAAGAAGAGGGCTTCACGATTCATTCAGATGACCCAAATACACTTCTCAGATATATTTGATCTGTATCCACAGTTCCTGAAAGCCCTTCAGAACCACAAAGGCGAAATGGGGATCTTGCTATTTATTAATGAAGGTGATTTTGGGACTCCATCCAAGGGCAGGCGCTGAATGCCAGTAAGACCAACCACGTGGCTATAGGTTGGAACTTTTCAGTCTCCTCAAGAAATCTCCCCACCTGGGCGCCTGGGTGGCTCAGTGGTTTAAGCCGCTGCCTTCGGCTCAGGTCATGATCTCAGGGTCCTGGGATCGAGTCCCACGTCGGGCTCTCTGCACTGAAGGGAGCCTGCTTCCCTCTCACTCTCTCTGCCTGCCTCTCTGCCTACTTGTGATCTCTCTCTGTCAAAATTAATAATAATAAAAAAAAAAAAAAAAAAAAAAAAGAAATCTCCCCACCTCCAGGGACGGGGAAGAGCATAGAGGTTGAATCAGCTAATGACCAGTAACTTAGTCAATCGTGAGTTTTTAATGAAGACTCCATAAAAAACCAAGAGGACAGTTTTTTGCCCCTTTTCAGAGAGCTTCCACACCTAGGGAACCAAAATGCTTCCATGCGTCATTGAGCTAGGACCCAAGCTTCTTGAGGACAGAAGCTCCTTTGTTCAGGATCTCCCCCTATGTATCTCTGTATCTGGCTATTGATTCATATCCTTTATAAACCAGTAAACATAAGTGTTTCCCTGAATTCTGTGAGGTAGGTCAGAAGCACAGGTAACAGCCTGGGGCTTGTGACTGGCATGTGAAGGTGGAGGGGGGAGGGCAGTCTTGTGGGACTAAACTTCCACCTATGGAATCTGATGCTATCTGTGGGTAGACAGGGTCAGAATTGAGTTGAATTCTCAAATACCCTGCTGGTATCTAACATTGGAATTGGATGTGGGAACCAGCCAATATAAAAGATTTTTCCTGTATTCTGGTAAGATATTATTATGAGGTTCAGTAATTAAGAAAGTATGGTTTTAGTGCAGAGTGAGACAAATGGAACAAAACAGAGAACTCAGAAACAGACCTTCACATGTATAGATGTTTGATTATAAATCTCATACCATCATTCAAATGCAAGATCCTCTTAATTAAATGTAAAAGACAACTGCAAAGCCTTTAGTAGAAGAAAATGATGAAAACTCTCTTTAAAACCTTGAGGTAGAGAGAAATTTTTAAAATAAAACACAAAAGAACAAACTATTTTTTAAAAGCCAATATATGGGGGCGCCTGGGTGGCTCAGTCAGTTAAGCATTTGACTTCAGTTCAGGTCATGATCTCAGGGTCCTGGGATAGAACCCCCATATCAGACTCTGTGCTCAGTGGGGAGTCTGCTTGTCCCTCTGCCCCTCCCCCTGCTTATGTTCTCGCTCTCTCAAATAAATAACAAAATCTTAAGGAAAAAAAAAGAGAAGGGGCGCCTGCGTGGCTCAGTGGGTTAAAGCCTCTGCCTTCAGCTCAGGTCATGATCCCAGGGTCCTAGGATTGAGCCCCGCATCCGGCTCTCTGCTCAGCAGGGAGCCTGCTTCCCCCCTCTCTCTCCCTCTGCCTGCCTCTCTGCCCACTTGTGATCTCTGTCAAATAAATAAATAAAATCTTTAAAAAAAAATGTAATCTTAAAAAAAAGCCAATATATGTGATTATTAAAATTTTAAACATTAATAGAAACACTACAAATAAACAGGATAAATAAAAAGAAATCCATACTCCACAAACCATAATGAAAGCAAGAATATAAAGTACGAGTTCATTTCTCCCTCGAAGTGCATCCCCTAAAAGTTAACAGTTCAGTGAACACGAAGGAATCTCTTTCCATCAATGTCCTCATACTATACCTCCATCGCTGTTCCCCTCCTCTGTAATAATGTCCAGGAGTCTCTCAAAAGCATTTTCGAAAGCAACAATTTTCTGGATTGCTCCATTGCTTCGTGTTAGAGCCTGCAGTAGTAACACACCCTTATGGAGGAAAAAAGACAACGTTTGGTAGAGAACAACTTTTATAAGACATTTCAAAATCACAGAATTTTAGAAGTGCAGGAATTTTGCAAGTTTAACTCTTTCACTTTATAGACAGGGGAAAAAAATGGCAGATAAGGTGAGCAATATGCCTCCCTAAAATTATAGATCTCAAAGAGATGGAGCCTAGACTAGAATCCATGTCTACTAACTCCTAATTCCACTCTCTTTTCACTGCACAATGTAATATACAACAATTCTTACATTTTCATCAATCATTACTTGGCTTTAATTGCAGCCTAAGAGACCTGGGCATAATTCTCCGTCTCAGGGATGATTCTGTTTGTGCTTCACAATAGCCATGGTACAAAATTATGAATTAAATAATATAAATCTTCAAACATCATCACATTCTAGCAGAGAAAGTTCACATTTTCCTGTAATTATCTGGCCCCTAAATTCCCAGGACTTGATTCTAAGTCAATAGAAAAGATGCATAAAACAATTCAGAGTAGTCTTTGCTTCTCTTAGTTTTTCTCAGCTTAAGCTGGATTTAGTTTATATATTCTGCAACCTCTTCATTATCATTTAAGAAAAACTCGCTGCCCACTTCTGCTTATTTCACCATTAAATAACAAGTATTTTGAAACAATAGCATTTGCTATTTCTTTGAAATAAGATTTTTTATGAAAAAAATTTTTTTAGGGGGGCGCCTGGGTGGCTCAGTGGATTAAGCCGCTGCCTTTGGCTCAGGTCATGATCTCAGGGTCCTGGGATCCAGACCCGCATCAGGCTCTCTGCTCCGCAGGGAGCCTGCTTCCTCCTCTCTCTCTGCCTGCCTCTCTGCCTACTTGTGATCTCTCTCTCTCTGTCAAATAAATAATCTTGGGTGGCTCAGTGGGTTAAGCCGCTGCCTTCGGCTCAGGTCATGATCTCGGGGTCCTGGGATCGAGTCCCGCATCGGGCTCTCTGCTCAGCAGGGAGCCTGCTTCCCTCTCTCTCTCTCTCTCTCTGCCTGCCTCTCTATCTACTTGTGATCTCTCTCTGTCAAATAAATAAATAATCTTTAAAAAAAAAAATTTTTTTTTTAAGGAAAAAAGCAGGTATTACTTAAGAGAAAGAAGAATTGCAAAGAGGTAGTTCAAAAGTCCTAAAAAAGGCAAATTAGCTTACTGAGTAGGTATTCACATAAGACCAAAGGAAAAAAAATTGTCCCTGGTCTTTATCTATTTATTTATTTAACAGAGCGAGAGAGGGAACACAAGCGGGGGGAGTGGAAGAAGGAGAAGCAGGCTTCCCTCTGAGCAGGGAGCCCAGTGCGGGGTTTGATCCCAGGACCCTGAGAACATAACCGGAGCCGAAGACACTCGGTTAACTGGCTGAGCCACCCAGGCGCCCTGCCCACAGTCTTTAAACTAGACTTATTCTACTCATTTTCCTAACTGTCAAGTCTCAACACTGAGATAAGAGAAAGGCAAAAGTAGCTTTTTTTTTTAGGTGTCAAATTCTCCCACTTAATGCTGTCCGGTTTAACTGCTACGAGAGTGGGGAAGGAATACGGTAGAAAGAACATTAAAGCTCTGAGTTAGATAAAGTGGATTTTAAAAATGATAGTCCTGGGGCGCCTGGGTGGCTCAGTGGTTTAAGCCGCTGCCTTCGGCTCAGGTCATGATCTCAGGGTCCTGGGATCGAGTCCCGCATCGGGCTCTCTGCTCGGCAGGGAGCCTGCTTCCCTCTTACTCTCTCTGCCTGCCTCTCCGCCTACTTGTGATCTCTCTCTGTCAAATAAATAAATAAAATCTTAAAAAAAAATTAAAAAAAAAAAAATGATAGTCCTATGTACTAGCTGTGCAACTTTAAGCAAATTACATAAATTCTAAGTATACCCATGTGTAAACTAAGGATATTATCTTTGTTATAGGATTTTTATTAAAAGTAAAGGAGATAAAATAACTTCTATGGAAGCTACCCGGTTGAGATGTACATAGTTCTTTATATTTTTTTTTTCATAGTACTTATATTTTAAGTTCTTAACACATGTTCATTTATTTTTCCTGACTATAAAGGGATATATTGCTCTAATCAAACATATCCACTAAATGCTATTAAGAGTGGAAGTATGCTCACTAGTTATTTAAAGTAAGTGGGTACCAAGTCCTTACTTTAAAAACTGGTAATTAAAGGCATTTATTCATCTATTATTCATTAATTCTACTTTTCAAGTATGTACTATATTTCAGGGTAACAAATTAGACTACTTGATGCAGTAAAGTTCTTCTTTGCAGGAGATTATAGCTTAATACATGTGAAATAATGACAGAATTATAGAAATCATTTTGGAACTCTTAACAAAATAACCGATTAAAGCAATGATCAGTAACAGAGAATCAGATGTACCTGATGAATCCGATAAAGTAAGGCTGGTAGAGAATTTACAGTGGAGAGATCCAAATCAAACCCACTGATCACTAAATGTGAGACAGTCAGATATTACCTGTCTCCTCATGTGTTGTAAAATTAAGTTCGCTGTATCATTAGGAAATATCCTAGCAAACAGGTGAACCAAAACCTAATCAAGCCCTTAGATAAGTTAACAGATATAACAATCAAATGTAATAAGAGAACTTTCTCTGGAAAACAACCATAAAAGATATCTTTAAGTCAAATGGAAAATCTGAATATGGAATGGTAATCTTATTGAAACTGAGGGCCAAGACATCATTGTTAACTTGTTAAATGTGATAATGGCATTGTAGTTATATCAGGATATATCCTGATATATTACATACCTTTGTATATTGCCATATATATCTATATATATCCTGATATATTTTACTATATATAAATACCCTAACACTTTAGTATACACACCATATATACATAGCATGTGTGTACATGTACGTATGGATACACACATACTATACATAATGGTATGTATACTAAAGTGTGTAATGGTGAAATTATATGATTGTTTCAATGTTTTTAAATGTCCCAGTCAAAAATAAATGACAGTGGTGAGAGGAGAGAGAGATGAAACAAGTATAACAAAATTTTGAAAACTGATGGTTTGTCTGTATTCTCTTCTTTCTCATAATAATTTCTTATAATAAAAAATTAAAGGGGGGCCTGGGTGGCTCAGTGGGTTAATAAGCCTCTGCCTTCAGCTCAGGTCATGATCTCAGGATCCTGAGATCGAGCCCCGCATCGGGCTTTCTGCTCAGCGGGGAGCCTGCTCCCCCCCACCCCCTCCCCCACCTCTCTGCCTGCTTGTGATCTCTGTCAAATAAATAAATAAAATCTTTAAAAAAATATATTAAAAAAATTAAAGATGGAATAACAGTCTATCACTTAGGAGTGAGCAGGTAGTTAACTCCTAGAGTTTTTCAACTTTTCTTGCTAATTTTTAAGCACGGTAACACAATAAAGAGGATCATGTCAGTGCACCGAAGGTAAATGACCAGCTAATTCTCCAATCCAGATCAAAATTAATGTTTCAAATATAAAACAAACTGGGGCTAAAAATCTTTACAGATGAGCACCCTGGGAAGCTAGTCAATGTTGACAACTATCACTGAGTACAATTAGAAAGTTGATTAAAAAGAAGGAAAGAATTTTTAAAGGAGAATAAAAAAAGAGAAGACCCAAGAGGAGGAAATGAGCAGTAGACTGCTCCAGGCGATCACAGTGCCAGTAAGAACCACCGGAGCTGCTATTTAGCTGCCTCTGGGGGCTGGTGTCAACTGAGGTGTACTGTGGTGTGTTATACCACAAACGTTATGACAGTAATTAGCCAAAAAAATTCAAATGAATCAGTTTACTAACCCCAAGAAAGGATGGCTGTAAAACATAAAAGCCAAGAATCTAGATGTTAAACATACATAACTTAATCCCTAATCATGAAATTAATGAACAGGAACATAAACAGAGAATCATTTTATCTGTCTCAAAAAAAATTGAGAAAAAGATGGGGTGCCTGGGTGGCTCAGTCACTTAAGCGTCTGACTTTCTATCTCAGCTCAGATCTTGATCTTAGGGTCATGAGTGCTGGGCTTGGAGCCTACCAAAAAAAAAAAAAAAACCCCCAAAACAAAAAAAAATTGAGAAAAAAGATTAAGAGCAGGAAAAAGAGTAAGGGTTAAAGGAAATGGTATATTTAAGAATGAAGCTAATGCAGTTATAGACACACACACACACACACACACACGCACACACACACACACACAAATTCTATGTGCAAATGAAATTAAATGGTAATGATACTAATAGAAATCCATGGAGAATTTCTTTAATAAATGGCTTAAACGGTGGGGAGCCTGGCGGGCTCAGTCAGTGGAGCATGCGACTCTTGACTCTTGATCTGGGTTGTAAGTCTGAGCCCCATGTTGGATGTAGAGATTACTTAAAAATAAAATCTTTAAAAAAAAAGTAAACAAATAAATAATAAAATAAAATAGAATGGAAAATTTTTTTAAAAAAGGTTTGTATGGTATCATTTTATTTATATTTAGGACCAAGAGAACAGGACAACATCAAATTTAAGATATATGGTAATATTTTAGTGAACGGAAGATTCTCAAAATTCCTAAGTAGATGAATACCCATCTAAATAAGAAAATTCTTAAAAGAATAATAGAGATTTGGGAGATGCCTGGGTGGCTCAGTTGGTTAAGCATCTGCCTTTGGCTCAGGTCATGATCCCAGGGTGCTGGGATCGAGTCCTGTATCAGGCTCCTTGCTCAGCGGGGAGCCTGCTTCTCCCTCTATCTGACGCTGCCTCTGCTTGTAAACGTGCACTCTCTTTTTCTTTCTGACAAATAAATAAATAAAATCTTAAAAAAAAAAAGAGAAATTTTAAAATGTCCCTCTTATGAGCTACATTACTATATTATTTCACCCCTTATAATACATACTACAGAAGGTTAAATAAAAAGTTAAAAAACTGTGTATGTGAACCAGAAGTCAAGAGCACTTCACTTGTGTCTCTGCTTTGCCACTAACCAGCTATGAAGCTAAGAGCAATCCAAATGGTATTTACTGGCAGTTAGGATGAGAAAGGCAGGGCCAGTTACTATATATACAAAGATGAACAGACGTCACTAACAACAAATCACTTGGTTTCTGTGAGTCTTGGCTTCCCAGCTTCCCAGTGTTAATATGGAGAATGAATTAACTTGATATGCTCTCCTAGCTCTAGAATCTGATTTTAAAAGGATTTTTCCAATTGTTGGCTCAAGTATTACAGTCTGGGGGTGCCTCGCTGGCTCAACTTGTGGAGCGTAAGACTCTTGACTTCAGGGTTGTGAGTTTGAGCCCCATTCCAGGTGTCAAGATTACTTAAAAATAAAATCTTTAGGGGCGCCTGGGTGGCTCAGTGGGTTAAAGCCTCTGCCTTCAGCTCAGGTAATGATCCCAGGGTCCTGGGATTGAGCCCCGCATCGGGCTCTCTGCTCAGCGGGGAGCCTGCTTCCTCCTCTCTCCCTGCCTGCCTCTCTGACTACTTGTAATCTCTGTCTATCAAATAAATAGTATCTTTTTAAAAAAAAAAATAAATAAATAAAATGAAATCTTTAAAAACACTTCAAAAATAAAAGTAGTACAGTCTTGACTAAATTGTAGCTAACGACCAGAAAAATGTTCAAACAACAACAAAAAAAACCATATCAATACAAAATACTCAAACTAATATGCAAGTAATAAATCAGAATGGAAAATAACTCCAGAGCAAATTATGCTCTACAGTTAGATGACGATTACAGGGAAAATCCTTTGAAATGCATATTCAATCAAATGAAGGTGAGAATTCCCAATGCAGTGCTTTAAGTTTACACAATTCAATGTCTGGGAATAGTTTCTTTACTCTTCCTAGAGGCAGAGTTTGGTGTCAAAAAGAAGATGAAATCCTAAACTTGTGGAAAGCATAAATTTGAATATGGAAATCATCTGTCTACACCAAAATACTGGACAGGCAGGAAACAAAGAAATAACATGGTCTTATATATAACTTAAAAAGATTGGCCAATATCCCTAATTTCCAAAGCTAACTTCTTACGACACTGAGTAAGGATCGAAAAGATTTCAAGCAAAGAGAGGGGGAAAAAGTTGCATATTCTTAGACTTCTTTTTCAAAATTAACTTACATCATTACGTATAACTTCCCTGGAATCCGCTAATAAGTCCATCAATCTTGAAACACCTAGAACATATAACCACGTGAAAAATAGTGGTTTAATCAAAATACAAATAATGATTTAAATTATACAATTTATTAACAAATCATTACAGTCTCCCTCTTTAGGTATGAGCCTCACTTTTAAATCAAAATTATTTAAGGAAGATGAGCCACTTACCCATAGGACTGACTAAAATAATTTGCTGCACCTGAGGTCCTAGTTGTTTTAAAAGAGAAGTAAGAAGCTTCACACCAGGCCAGCGGACATGGAAATCAAATTCCTGCAATATAAGAATTTAAAAAATATTTTAAATCTGTAATTTACATATTTAAGAAAACATTTTTTTCAACTAATAGTGGTAACAAAAACTACAAACATAGTTTAACAAACTTTAAAAAAGTAACTTGAGAAATAAATAGAAAACAGTTAATATAAATTGATTAAACTGTTCCTGACTAGGTAAAATAAAAATAGATATAAGCAGACAATATTTTAACAAATTATACAGTCCTTAAAACATGCATGTGAATCTCTTGCAATGATACAACAAATTTCATGACCTTAAAAAGGTATTATAGTATATGTTGCTTCCTCAGTAACACCCAAAAAGGAAAAAAAAAAAAGCAGCTTATTAAGATGACAAAAATAGCAAGATTCTTTATTTACCTCCAACAAAGATAACAGCAGAGTGACATTTTCAGGCTGCTTAATAAAAATTTCTGTAAACTGGCTTCCCAAATCCTCACTCTGTCTTGTGGAATTTTCTTCTGTAATATTCAAAGATATGACGCTGTTATTTTAAAGTATCCTTTTTGTGGAGGGGCTAAGCAGAAATGAGAATTTTCTTAGAATAGTATGGCTGGTAATGATAGCACAGTTATGCTGAAAAGATTATCCTTAAAATAACTTTCAATATCATTTAAATAAATAGTTATTCTTTAAATGCTTAAATATGATATTCAGGGGCACCTGGCTGGCTCAGGTTAAAGCCTCTGCCTTTGGCTCAGTCATGATCTCGGGGTCCTGGGATAGAGCCCCACATCAGGCTCTCTGCTCAGCAGGGAGCCTGCTTCCCCCTCTATCTCTGCCTGCGTCAAATAAATAATTAAAATCTTAAAAATAAATTAATTAAATAAATATGATATTCAAAGAAAAGACATCTAAATTTTCACATCTTTTCAAAGACATTTTTAGGTTACACTTCTAATTAGGGTACAAAGGACCTTAGTAGGGGGTATAGCTCAGTGGTAGAGCATTTGACTGCAAAGGAACTTAGTATAGTGATGGAGATATTCTACCTCAAATATGATAGTGATCACACTCTGGCATACATATGCCAAAACACACAGGACTATACAACCACAAAGAGTAAATTTCACTGTGTATAAATTATACCCAAAACCAGCCTCCCTCCCAAAACATTACTGACCACGGAGTCCTTGATGACTGTTAGTGTTGCTGTGTTAAATGATTTAATTACAAAATTAAACCAATCATCTGCATATTATTCAGTATTTTCTCCAAAAAAATCACTATATATACTATAAATTGTCAATAAAATCAGAATTTGACATTTACTTTTACATTTATTCCTTAAAAGATTGTATAATTGTCCTTAAGACTCAACAGTCTTTAGATTAAACTATACATTGTTTCAATGTCAAAAAAATGTAGGGGCGCCTGGGTGGCTCAGTGGGTTAAAGCCTCTGCCTTCGGCTCAGGTCATCATCCCAGGGTCCTGGGATAGAGCCCTGCATCGGGCTCTCTGCTCAGCGGGGAGCCTGCTTCCTCCTCTCTCTCTCTCTCTCTGCCTACTTGCGATCTCTCTCTCTGTCAAACAAATAAATAAAATCTTAAAAAAAAAATGTAAAGGACCACTAAAAACAGAAGCGATGATCACCAAAGCAAATTACCATTTACAATCTGCCTACGCTCTATATTCAACCTAGAGACGGCAAATACCCTCACCCATGCCACACAACCTTTCCTCCATTTCGCTCCGGGCACTGACTATAAACCAATGGAGCGGGCAGTCAAGCTTCCTCAAACAGTCCTTTTCTAATGTGACATTTTAATATTAACATACTTTAGAAATGGAAAAAACCCAGCAGATGATAGGAAAAGCAAAGCAATCCAACAGTGACAGTGAAAATCACATCCAATTATTTGTAGAAAAAAGAAGAGAGCAAAGGTAGAAGTGTTTTTCAGTCCTAAGTACCCACATATGCCGGGTTTCCCCTTCAGAAACTCTAGGAAATATTTCTCTTATCATCTAGTGTCAGTAAAGAATTAAATGCTTCTGGGACTTGAAATTACATTACTTACAAAATACTTCAGTTTTAAAAGGATTATTCTGGCAGCTGTGCTGAGAACAGAATGTCAGGGGAACAAGGAAAATAGGGAGACAATAATCAACAGCGACAAAAGGGAAGCAACAATCAAGGAAAGCAGTAAAGATGGCTTAGACCTCAGTGGTAGTAATTTTTATGAAATTTACTGTTTACTGAGATGAAAAACACTGAAGAAGCAAGCTAAGAGTACAGAGAGAAGTTTCATTTTGACAAGTCAAATACGTGACAAAGATTTGAGCGGAGGTATCAAGTAAGCAGTTGGGCAAACAAGCAGCTTGGACTGGACATACATAAACATGTATGTGGTAAATATAAATGATATTTAAAGTCACAAAACTGGATGATAAAGAGCATTTATAAAATATTTCCAGCTAACATCATACTTAATGGTGAAAGACTGAATGTTTTCCACCTGAGATCAGTGAAGAGGCAAAGAATACCCATTTGACCACTTCCAGTCAACTCTACTGGTCATCTTCATGCCACAAGACAGGAAAAAGACATAAAAAGGCATACAGAGGGGCGCCTGGGTGGCTCAGTGGGTTAAAGCCTCTGCCTTCGGCTCAGGTCATGATCTCAGGGTCCTTGGATCGAGCCCCGCATTGGGCTCTCTGCTAGGCAGGGAGCCTGCTTCCTCCTCCCCCTCTGCCTGCCTCTGTGCCTACTTGTGATCTGTCTTTCTCTCTCTCTCTGTCAAATAAATAATAAAATCTTTAAAAAAAAAAAAAAAGGCATACAGATTGGAAAGGAAGAAATAAAACTGTGTTTAATTACAGGCAACGTATTTATGTAAAAAATCCTACGAACTCTATAAAAAAGCTATTAGAACTAGTAAGTGAGGTTAGCCAAAATGATGGGATAAAAGATCAGTATACAAAATTAACTGATTTCTATATATGAGAATGTACAAAAATTGGCATATCCTAGAAACTGAAATTTAAAAAAACAGTACCACTTAAAACAGCACCAAAAATTATCAAAGATTTAGGGATAAATTTGACGAGTTATATAAGAATTATGCTTCGAGGCGGCACCCAGGTGGCTCAGTCGGTTAAGCATCTGCCCAGGCTCAGAGTCCTGGGATTAAGCCCTGCATCCAGCTCAGCAGGGAGCCTGCTTCTCCTTTTCCCTCTGCCTGCTGCTCCCTTTACTTGTGCAAGCTCGCGCTCTCTCTCTCTCTAATAAATAAATAAAATCTTTAAAAAAAAAAAAAAAAGAATTGCTTTGGAAACTCCAAAATGGTACTGAAAGAAATTAAAGGAAGGCCTAAATAAATATATCACTGTGTTCTGATATTAGAAGGCGTAATAGTGTTAAGATGTCAGTTTTCCCCAGATCAATCAACAGGCTGAACAGAATCTGAATCAAAATCTCAGTCAGCCATTTTTGTTAGAAATTGACAAACTGATTCTAAGATTGGTAAAGGACTGCAAAGAACCTAAAAGAGCCAAGAGAACTTTGAAAAACAACAAAGTTGGAGGACTTACATTTCAAAATTTCAAGATTATCAAGCTACAGTAAGGAAGACAGTATCCTATTGGATTGGCAAAAGGACAGACATACAGACCAATAAAATACGAAGTCCAGAAACAGACCTATTAGCTCAAAACGGATCACAGACCTAAGTGTAAACTAGAAACCATAAACCTAATCACAGGAGTTAGAACTATAAAACTTTTAAAAGAAAACATAGGGGGCGCCTGGGTGGCTCAGTGGGTTAAAGCCTCTGCCTTGGCTAGGATCATGATTTCAGGGTCCTGGGATCGAGCTCGCCCAAGTCAGCCTCTCTGCTTAGCAGGGAGCCTGCTTACTCTCTGCCTGCCTCTCTGCCTACTTGTGATCTCTGTCTGTCAAATAAATAAATAAATCTTAAAGAAAAAGAAAAGAAAACATAGGAGAAAATCTTAGTGATTTTAGGTTTGGCAAAG
Organism: Meles meles; assembly: GCF_922984935.1. Taxonomy (NCBI): domain Eukaryota; kingdom Metazoa; phylum Chordata; class Mammalia; order Carnivora; family Mustelidae; genus Meles; species Meles meles. The sequence continues at coordinate 7,047,725 of NC_060067.1, forward strand.
ATTTCATATACAGGAAACAGTCTAAATTATAAAAGAAAAAATAAAGTGGATTAAAATTTAAAACTTTTGCTTTTCAAAATGCCATGTTAGGAAAATCACAGACCAGAAGAAAATATTTGTGAAACACACACCACAAAGGACTTATATCTAGAATATATAAGGAATTTTTACAACTCAAGTATTAGACAAAAAAAAGGAACAGTAAAAATGAACAAAAGATTTGAATAAACACTTCACCAGAAGAAAGTTATATGGATGACCCCAAAAACAAACAAACAAACAAACATGAAAAGGTGTTCAATATTATTATTCATTACAAAATTACAAATTAAAACTAACGTGAGATACTATCTCACACCTACTGGAATGGCTAACATTTTAAAAGTGACTTTATCAGGTACTGGAAAGGATGTGGACAGCCTGGAACTCTCACATATTCTCACACACATCCCAGTGGGCATGTAAAATGGTACAACTACTTCGAAAAAAGTCTGGCAATTTCTTATAAAGCTATACACATGCCTATTATATCCCTTAGCCATTCTGCTCCTAGGTATTTACTGAAGAGACATGAAAACATAGATCCACACAAAGACTTGTATATGAATGTTTACAAAAGCTTTACATGTAACAGCTGAAAACTAGAAACAACCCCAAATGTCCTCCAAGGGGGCAATGAACTACAGAATACCACTCAACAATTTTTGAAAAATGAACTGTTAACATAAATGGGGCACCTGGGTGCCTCAGGGGGTCATGCCTCTAACTCTTGATTTCGGCTCAGGTCATGATCTTGGGGCCATGAGATGGAGCCCCACCTTGGGCTTGGAATTTTCTGCCTCTCCCTCCCCTTCTGCCCACCATCCCCATCCCCCCCCACCCCACTTACTCTCTCTCACACGCATGCGCACTCTCTCTCTCAAATAAATATATAAAATAAAAATCTTAAAAAAAAAAAAAGCTGTTGTGAAGGAGAAGAAATCCGAATCTGGTTTTCATTACAGTGGTGTGAATATGGTGGAGAATAAAAAGTCAACCATAGGGGCCAGGCAGTAAAATATGAGTGAAGCGGGCTGTGTGAGACAACAGGAAGGCTGGAGAGTGTATGCCCTGCCGAGGGGAAGTAGCAACTGACTGCCAAGTGTGAATGCAGGCCCGGCTGTCATCGGTCCTCAGGGTTTTTAGACACAAATCTAAAATCCAAAATCTCATGTGAAAGCTCCCTATTTGTAATACCGGCAACTTATTTAAATTATTTTAAATATTAAGTGGGTCAAACAACCTTGCTTGTAAGACAGACAATGCCCTTGGGGCAAAAGATCGTGACCTCACACAAAACAGATGATCATATCAAAAAATGGGCAGAAGATATGAACAGACACTTCTCCAATGAGGACATACAAATGGCTATCAGACACATGAAAAAATGCTCATCATCACTAGCCATCAGGGAGATTCAAATTAAAACCACATTGAGATACCACCTAACACCAGTTAGAATGGCCAAAATTAGCAAGACAGGAAACAACGTGTGTTGGAGAGGATGTGGAGAAAGGGGAACCCTCTTACACTGTTGGTGGGAATGCAAGTTGGTGCAGCCACTCTGGAGAACAGTGTGGAGATTCCTGAAGAAATTAAGAATAGAGCTTCCCTATGACCCTGCAATTGCACTGCTGGGTATTTACCCCACAGATACAGATGTAGTGAAAAGAAGGGCCATCTGTACCCCAATGTTTATTGCAGCAATGGCCACGGTCGCCAAACTGTGGAAAGAACCAAGATGCCCTTCAATGGACGAATGGATAAGGAAGATGTGGTCCATATACATGATGGAGTATTATGCCTCCATCAGAAAGGATGAATACCCAACTTTTGTAGCAACATGGACGGGACTGGAAGAGATTATGCTGAGCAAACTAAGTCAAGCAGAGAGAGTCAAGTATCATATGGTTTCACTTATTTGTGGAGCATAACAAAGAACATGGAGGACATGGGGAGATGGAGAGGAGAAGGGAGTTGTGGGAAATTGGAAGGGGAGATGAACCATGAGAGACTATGGACTCTGAAAAACAACCAGAAGGTTTTGAAGGGGCGGAGGGGTGGGAGGTTGGGGAACCAGGTGGTGGGTCATAGGGAGGGCACGTATTGCATGGAGCACTGGGTGTGGTGCAAAAACAATGAATACTGTTACGTTGAAAATAAATTAATTAATTTTTAAAAAAAAAGGCCCTTTTACGAAGATGGCGCCGAAAGCTAAGAAGGAATCCCCTGCCCCTCCCAAAGCCAAAGCCAAAGCAAAGGCTTTGAAGGCCAAGAAAGCAGTGCTGAAAGGTGTCCACAGTCACAAAAAAAGAAGATCCGCACATCACCTACATTCCGACGACCCAAGACTCTGCGTCTCCGAAGGCAGCCCAAATACCCTCGAAAGAGCGCCCCCAGGAGAAACAAGCTTGATCACTCTGCCATAATCAAGTTCCCCCGACTACTGAGTCAGCCATGAAGAAAACAGAAGACAACAACACACTTGTGTTCATTGTGGATGTCAAGGCCAACAAGCACCGGATCAAACAGGCTGTGAAGAAGCTCTATGACATGGATGTAGCCAAGGTCAACACCTTAATCAGGCCTGATGGAGAGAAGAAGGCATACGTTCGACTGGCCCCTGACTATGATGCTTTGGATATTGCCAACAAAATTGGGATCATCTAAACTGAGTCCAGCTGGCTAAATCTAAATACAGTTTTTTTCATGATAAAAAAAAAAAAAAAAGATCGTGACCTCTAGAGAAAAGCTCAAAATGAAAGTATTGACATTTAGGAAAATATTAAAACTAATCTAAAAAAGAAAGGAAAAAAATACACAGGCTTAGTGAACTTTTCCTATGAAATTTTTTTTTTATTTTAAAAAATTTTTTAAAAGATTTTATTTATTTACTTGAGAGAGAATGAGTGAGAGAGAGCATGAGAGGAGAAGGTCAGAGGGAGAAGCAGACTCCCCAAGGAGCTGGGAGCCCGATGCGGGACTCGATCCTGGAAGTCCGGGATCATGACCTGAGCCGAAGGCAGTCACTCAACCAACTGAGCCACCCAGGCGCCCTGAAATGTTTTTTAAAATGCTGAAAAGTTTTTATATGGATAAACGTAAATAACTAAACTATGGGTTTAAGCTTTAGTCAATATTTCTCAAAATGCAGGACAGTATGGCATGTTAGTAAGTATCTGATGAAATCAAGCACCTTTGTCCAAATGTATTGGATTAAACAAAGTTGAACAGGTTTCTTCACTGCAGAATTCTCAGCATTTACTGTACTAGTATATTCTGTGATGCTTCAGAGGGGAATATATAATGTTATGTTTATTTAACTATGGGCTCTTTTAATACAGAGGACTCTGGGACTTTGTGCCACACTTTAAGGCATGCAGGCTTAACCCAAGAAAATATTTAATTTAATGTCTGCATTGAGCACAAGCTAATAACTTGGCAAGAATAAGAATTAATACATCTGATTTGTTCTGTAGTTAAACTATATAAAATACTGTAGCTTAACAGGATATAATTAAGATCTATGTTTTGAATCAAACTAGCAAAATATGATCCCGTTCCAAGGATCTATGATTCTTTGTTTTAATATTGTTGATTTTAAAAAAGTGTTAGTAAGATAAAATCGACTTCCTTTAAGTTATAGTCATAACATAGCACTTCTGAACTTTATTGTAGAGCCCTGCAAAAAATTAGCTAAGCAATTAAAGTAACACACAAAACTATTTTGATATAGCAGTAAATTAAGCTATTTATAGTAGTTTACATATAAGCAGTTTACATAAGCCAACTACTATACTAATTACATCTAAAAGCTACAAGCCAAAATTAAACTCATGAGAAATTATATTTATTTAAATGTAAGCTGAGGTATGAGACGAGTAAACCATCCTCTCTTATCCAATATACTTATTTTAAAACTCCTAGAGCTAAGTCTATTTTTTTAACATTGTATAGATTATATTATGTGCTATATGTTACACTTACATAGCCTGTAAAAGTAAATGACTCTTTAGTATAAGATAAATGAAAATGTAAGAACGTAATGGTCCTTTGTTACTATAGTGAAAATAAGTCTAAAGTAGTTATATCAAATTAAAGATTGCTTTTTTAAAGTCCTTATTATATACACCTCTGGAAACATTTTAGGCCTATTTATATGACTGGCTTTCAAAAAATATGTATATATATTTTTATTCTTCAAATGTTTATTTACAGTATCTCTAGAAATTATAAATTTTTAATTTCTCTAGAGGTATAAACAGTAATCAAAATGATTTCTGGGAGGCACCTGGGTGGCTCAGTCAGCCAAGACTTACTCTTGATTTTGTCTCAGGTTATAATCTCAAAGTTCCGAGACTGAGCCTGGCATTGGGCTCCAGGGTGGGCTCTGTGCTGGGCCTGGAGGCTGCTTAAAATTCTCTCTTCCCTTTCCCTTTCTTCCCCTCCTCCTATAGTCACACATGCACTCTCACGTGCTCTATTTCTCTCTCAAAAAAACCCAAAACAACACAAAGAAAAACCACAAAATACAAAAAAATATTTCTGGACCTTCTCTTCGGAATTCCATTCCATATCAAGGCCATAACCCATATTACAGAGGACAAAACTGCTCCACAGAAAGAGATATTCTAGTAAAAGTTGTCCTATCTCACAGTGAAGGAATATCAGGTAATCTTTTGCACTGTGCTCAATTAAACAAGGACATCTGTATTTTTTAATGTTTCTCTAAATCCTCTATAAACTAGTTATGTAAACTACAAGATTTATGAAAGATAATCTGGTCAGAAAAACAGCTACAATTTTTTAAATCAGAAATTTAACAAACCAGAATTTTTTTTTATTTATTTTCAGTGTAACAGTATTCATTGTTTTTTCACAACAACAAACCAGAATTTAAATAACAACTTGAAACCCCCTCCCCCCAAAAAACAAAACAAAACCAAAACAAACAGACAAACAAATCTATGGGATACTTAGAAAAAAGTATATTAAAAAATACTATTGGGGCGCCTGGGTGGCACCATCGGTTGAGCATCCAACTCTTGGTTTCAGCTCAGGTTGTGATCTCAGGGTTGTGAGATCGAGCCCCGCGTCAGGCTCTGCATTCAGCACAGAGTCTGCTTGGGAGTCTCTCTCCCTCTGCCCCTACTGCTCATGTTCTCTCTCTCTCTAAAATAAATAAATAAATAAATATTTTTTAAAAATGCTGTTATCCTACTTACTGGATGATATTATGTAAGTTACATGACTTCTGGGCTTCTATTTTCTCACCATTGATTAATTAATTAATTTTTCTCATATTTAAAAAAGAGAAAAATACCACCTACCTCACAAGATGCTATGAGGCTCAAATAAGACAGTGGACATGAAAGCACTGTAAATTTTAAAGCTTTATACAAATGATGAAATAATAAGAGAAACAACGATGACTAATATCTATCACCCAGCAAGGAAACCAGCTTATTATCACAAGAGTAAAGGCATCATGCTTTGGTACTTCAAACGGGGTTCAAATATCACAACGGTAAGGCTATCCATTTTAGTGAGTTAGTTTCTTGCTAAGTACAATTAATTTTGTTATGCACCATTTTAAACCTACTTTAGATAAGACAATTCCCCTCCTCATTTTTAAAAAGTTAAGGGGATCTCAGGAAAAATGGCAAAACAAAATACAGTTGGTTATTTTAATGAGGAAAAGAAATATTAATGTTAAAAATAAATGGAACTTGAAACAGACCACCAGAAAAAGGAAAGACAATATTTTGGTGAGTTCTATGAATTAATACAAGAAACGTCACTAACCAGACATTATTGTGCTTGCATTTTAAAGGGACAATATCAACATGTAAGTATTCTCTAAACTGGAATGCCTTCCAGTTCTTGCTGAATACATGTAAGATTTGTATGTATACATACAGTATGTATACATGTTCAAATATTTTTTTATATAAACCGCCTCAAAAGTTTTCTCCAAGAAGGACACAAAAAGTAATCTGAATAACTGTCCTGCTAGAGAAAAAGCTTGAACACTGTTAAAAAATGTACTAGAATATTTTCTGTGTTCTGGACAATGAACAGACGTAGTAACCATGGAAAAAATAAATAGCAATACAAGATTATCAAATATTTCCCTTTAATTAGGGAATCCTTATACAGTGAAACAAATCTCTATATTTTTTACCAGCCAGAAGAAACATCACTTGACAGTGTCCTTTTATATTACCAGAAATTATGCCTAAAAGCATCATGCATAAATGCAATCTTTTACCTTCAACATCATCTGAAAAGGTAGACAAAAATAAATAAATAAAAAGTAGGTGATGAAGAAAACAGTTTCTATGTAGTAGTATTCACAATAAAATAAGTAAGAGCTTAAAAATGTCAAATAAGCAATATAATCTCTTAGAAGAAAAGGCTCATTCATTTTATTCAAAATCTGAGATAGCTTAAAGAAATACAGCAAGCATAAACTATAATTCAGGATTATGAGAGATTTATCATTAAATTAATGGATTGTAAATATCCCCAAGGTAAAAAACTCTAAAACGGAGTTCATAATATCAGCTAAGAATTACCTTTTGATGAAGCAATAGAGAAAAAGTATTAATAATAGAAATGAAGGGCATACTTCTCAATACCTAGATTTTTTTAAAATTGGTCCTTCAGAATAAATAAATTTTCAGAACAAAGTTTCAGTTCTTATTTTAATCTTCCCTAGAAAAAGTGATTCTACTACTGTTTCCCCAATAACTGTTTATCTTGTTTTATCCAAAGAATCCTTTTTGGACACTGAATTAAAAATAAAGAGCCCAAACACATAGAGACAAACAAAAAATTGGACTCTAACTATGATTATATTATGAAATTATAATGAAGAACAACCACATAACTAAAAATATTGCTGCTAAACAATTCTTTAAACACAAAAGAAAAAGAGCTAAATTTCTATTATTAAACAAAAAAAAAAAAAAAAAGAAAGAAAGTATCTTTTATTGTAATGTGTTCTAACAAGTGTGTTGCACCTGGTTTTCTCATCTGAGAAATAACCAGAAGATAAGTGTCTTTTTCTTCAGAGTGCATTCTTGTGTGCATTGTATTTAAGTGTTGTTCAGTGAGTGACAGCATCTTATTCCATGGGTACCAAATCATGTTTACTGAAGATTTTTTTCAGGGTGCGTGGGTGACTCAGTCAGTTTAGCGTCTGCCTTCCGCTCAGGTCACGATCCCAGGGTCCTGGGGATGGAGCCCCATGTTGGGCTCCCTACTCAGCAGGAAGTCTGCTTCTCCCTCTCTCTGTGACCCTTCTCCCCGCTTGTGCTGGCTCTGTCTCTCGCATAAATAAAATATTTAAAAAAAAAAAAAAAAAAGATTTTCTGACCTCTGAGAAATAAAGTTAAGTTGTTAGCTATCACAGAGAAAGAAAATTTTAAGAAAAACGGTATTTAAGTCCAAAAAATTGTGACCATTCGACACGACCCAGTTTCAAATGTTCCTATTACTGGTATTCTGTGAAGTTAGTACCTATATATATTTCCACTCTATTTTTATCACAATAAAGTATACACAAACTCATAATTATCTATATTTCCTTATAAGTTGTCTACTTAGAATTCGGAAAGATCTTATAATCTAAATTAAACTTCTAAAATGCACAAATATGCCCACATTTTCTGGCTGTCTAGAATAATGAAACACCCGCTATGTCCTTCAATAGCCAATCTGGTGTGAAAAATGCATTCTTCAACGGCACTGTCAAATGTTACTCAATGAGTATGTTTTTATAATATATAGAGAGAAATGTATATAGATTTCTAGCTAAGTATTTCACATACTGACAATAACGAGGACAGAACACCTTATTTTATATATGCAAGTAATGTGAAACAAAAATAGGAAGATTCACACCAAAGTGTGTGAATTTTGAACTTACTTGTATCATTTCACATCAGACTAATGTAAAAAAACTTCCTAAATTTAACAAGTTGTTGCTCTTTATAAGTTAATAAAAGTCCTACGTTAAAAGTTTATTTATTAAGAAAAACCCCCTCTAATTTAATATTGTTCACCAGATAATAACATATAAATAAAAGTTTGTTTTTTAATAGCCAAAACAGATTCATTTAATATGAAATTACTAATATTCATACTACCTAACTAAAATCAAATACAAAAAGAGAACAAAATATTTTATAGAGGCGCCTGGGTAGCTCACTCGGTTAAGCTTCTGCCTTTAGCTCAGGTCATGATCCCAGGATCCTTGGACTGAGCCCCACTTTAGGGTGCCCTGCTTAGCGGGAAGTCTGCTTCTCCCACTCCCTCTGCCTCTCTGCCTGCTCATGCTCCCACTGTCGCTCTCCCACTCAAATAAATAAATAAAATCTAAAAAAGGAGTACCTGGGTGGTTTTATAAAAAAGGGGTGCCTGTGTGGTTCAGTCGATTAAGTGTCTTTTTTTTTTTTTAAGTAGGCTTGATGCCCAGCATGGAGCCTCATGCAGGGCTTGAACTCATGACCCTGAGAGATCAAGATCTAAGCTGAGATCAAGAGTTGGAGGCTTAACTGACTGAGCCACCGAGGTGCTCTGTTAAGTATCCAACTCAAAGATAGAAAGAAAGAAAGAAAGAAAGAAAGAAAGAAAGGGAATTTTATAAAAAAGAACACTAATTCTACCTCTAAATAACATACAAAGCAATCATTTTAAATATATTTTTCTGGAACTAAGCCTATGTCTTTCCTTATTGGTTAAAGAAAAAATACCCTTATAAATAAATTTATAAAATAAATTCAACTTTAAAACCAGCAAAATTGGCACAACTCCAGGATATATAGCATATGTTATTTTATGTAGAGAAACACAGTAAAAGAAAAAAAAAAGAAAACATAATAAAAGAAACTTACCTACTTCTTCTTCTTCATCATTAGATATTATATTGTACAGTGTGTCCAAAGCATAACCTATTATTTCAGAATCCGAACTGGAAAAAGAAATGATTACACTTACATGTTGCTAGAGTGTAGACAGTTACGACCATTTTTAGACAGTTGTTATTTAGCAAGACTGCATAAAACATTAATCTAAAATCTATTACAGGGGCACCTAGGTGGCTCAGTGGGTTAAAGTCTCTGCCTTCGGCCCAGGTCATGATCCCAGGGTCCTGGGATTGAGCCCTGCATCAGGCTCTCTGCTCAGCAGGGAGCCTGCTTCCCCTCCTCTCTCTCTGCCTGCCTCTCTGCCTACTTGTGATCTCTGTCTGTCAAATAAATAAACAAAATCTAAAAAATAAATAAATACATAAACTCAAAGCATATAAAAAAATAAATAAAATCTATGCTAAGAAAATAGAGTGAAAGTTTAAAGAACATATAAAGGTTATTTATAATAGTGGAAAATTAGAAGCAACCTAAATGTGTAATATCTTAAAAAGTATAGTAGCAATGAAAAACAGTATTTTTAAAGAATGTTTAATGACATAGTAATAAAAACACCCTTGATTTAATGCAAGTAGAAAAATTAAATATAAATATTAATGTACAGAATGACCCCATTTAGCAAAAAAATACATATATATTCCTGTGTGTGTGTGTGTGTATATATATATATATTTAAAAACAACTTCTAAATAAATTTGTAAAGTAAATTCAACTTTAAAACCAGCAAAGTTAGTATAACCCAGGTAATTTTATGGGTATGTGTTTACGTTTATATACGTGTTCTGTGATAGGTATCTTTAATGGTGTTATCCCTGACTGGACTACTAGAATTTGTTTTCCTGCTCTATATTTTCTAAAAACACACAAACAAACAGAACAAAAAACTTATGGTAAAAATAATTCTATTTATAAAATTGGGGAGTATGAGATTATAGTTTTGATAGACAAATTTTGTTTTTTTTTTTAAGATTTTGTTTATTTATTTGAGAGAGAGAGCACAAGTTAGGAGAGAGGCAGAGGAAGAAACAGGCTTCCTGCCAAGCAGGGAGCCTGATGCGGGGCTCGATCCCAGGACCCTGAGATCTTGACCTAAAGTAAGGGCAGACGCCTAACCCACTGAACCACCCAGGCATCCCTAGATATTCCTGAGATAAAGGTTAAGAAACAAATTTTTTAAAACATTTACCACACATTTACAATGTGCCAAGGGCACGCTGGGAAGTAGGGTGTACCAGGGGCCAGTGAATGTGTGAAATTGTAACTGTATGGTGCTTAGGGGCTGCTTTGGTGTTTTACTGTGCCTCTTAGACAACAAAGCTAAGCTTCTACGAGCCTTCCCGTGTTCCATTCCTTTTCTTGTGCTAAATTAAATTCCCTTTCCATTTGCCTCTAATAATTATTTATTGCTTTCTGTTTTCAAAGTGTTCGAAGTTATTTTTTTTTTTATTTCATGGAACGCGAAGAAAGGTCTGTGTTCTGCAGCCGTCTCCTTCCACAGCTCATCTTCATTAATGTTTTTTTTGTCTGTTTGCTTTGTTGTTGTTGCTGCTTTAAGTAAACTCTATGCCCAACCTTGGGCTCGAACTCATGACCCCAGAGACCAAGAGACATAGACTCTACGGACTGGACCCAGCCAGGCGCCCCTCTTCATTACTGTTTTACGCTTCTTCTCCGGGCCCTTGCAAGTAACACTCTCGGAATGCATCCACTGAATCCCCTTCGTCCTTGGCTACATCCCAGAAAACTCTGTTCCCTTTCCTGACAAGGCTTGAAACCTTCCATCTGTCGGTGGGTCTGCGTCTTTTATTGTCATATTGAAGAGAGATTGCTCATTTTCCTAAGTCCTACACTCAGAGCCCGAAAGTTGTCTAATTTCTCACTGTTTCCAAACCATGACACCTAGATAGTAATTTTAAAAATGGAGATATAATTTGTACGCCATAAAGCTCACCCTTTTAAAGTGCTCACCTCCGTGGGTTTACTATATCCACAGAGATGTGCAACCATCACCACTATCTGAATCCAGACATTTTCTTTTTGCCTTTTCCTAAAGCTTTTTTTTTTTTTTGAAGATTTATTTATTTGTCAGAGAGAGAGAGAGCATAAGCAGGGAGAGCTGCAGGCAGAGGGAGAAGCAGGCTCCCCGCTGAGCAGGCAGCCCGATGCGGGACCTGATCCCAGGACCCTGGGATCCCAACCTGAGCTGAAGGCAGATGCTTAACTCACTCCGCCACCGAGGCATCCCTAAAGCTTTTATTTTTAAGAAATCTCTATGCCCAGTATGGGGCTTGAACTCATAACCCTGAGATCAAGAGCTGCATGCCCCACTGCCTGAGCCAGCCAGGTGCCCCAAAACTGAGAACATTTCATCGCATCATCAGAAACCCTGGATCCATTAGCCATCATTCCTATCCTCCCCACACTGCCTGGCAAACTCTAATCCACGTTCTGTGTCTATAGATTTTTGGTTTTTGGTTTTTTTTTTTTTTAGAGGGAGGGGGAGGGGTGGATGGAGACAGACAAGAGAGAATTTTACGAGGCTCTACGGCCATGAGCCCAGCCTGTTCTAATCATTGCACACGCATCAAGCCGTGGAAGCCTCGGAACCATCCCACGAGACGGGCGCTGCTGTCACCCCCGTTTCACTGTAGTTTACTCCTGAGAGACGTGGGGCGGGGGGGCATGGGCAGCTGGGAGGGTGGGAAGGGGCAGGGGGAGGCAGAGAGAGAATCCGAGCAGATTCCAATGGCTATTGTGGCTATTACGAACAACGCTGCTACGAATTTTCAAGTACTAGCTTCTGTGTCGGGCCATGGGGCAACCCCATGTTTGACTCTCTGAGGAACTGCCACACTTCCACAGAGGCTGCCCCACTTTCTATTCCCACCAGCCGTGTCTGAAGGTCCAGTTCATCCTCAGCAACGTTTGTTATAGTCCTTCTCTGTCCCCCCTTAACAGCCATCCTAATCAGTTCAAGCTGGTGTCTCATTTTGGTTTTGATTAGTGTTTCCTTAATGACGATTTTGAGAGTCTTTTAATGTGTTTATCGATCATTTGTGTAATTTTTTGGGAGAAATTTGTATCCAAACCCTTTAGCTGATTTTTCCCCCCTAAGATTTCATTTATTTATTTGAAAGCGAGAGCGAGAGAGAGAGAAAGAGAGATAGCTAGAGAGCGCATGAACAGGAAGGAGAGGGAGAGGCAGGCTCTCTGCAGGGAGCCTGATGCAGGGCCTAAACCCAGGACCCCAGGATCATGACCCGAGCCGAAGGCAGACGCTCAGACACCCAGGCGCCCCATCTGCCTGTTTCTATTTGGGTTACTTATCTTTTTACTGTTGACTTGTGTATGTATTCTGGATGTAAGTCCCTTATCAGACATATGAATTGCATATACTTTCTCCCATCCTTTGGGTTGTCTTTTTACTTTGATAGGGTCCTTTGAAGCATAAAAGTTTTTAATTTTAACAAAGTCCAGTTTATCTGTTTTGTCTTTTCTTGCTTGTGCTTTTAGTGTCACATGTAAGTAACCATTGCCCAAGCCAAGGTTTTGGCGATTTACGCCTGCAGTTCTTTTAAGGGTTTTAGCTTTAGCTCTTACATTTAGGTCTTTGATCCCTTTTGAGCTAATTTTTGTGTATGGTGTGAAGTGAATATTTAGTTGTCCCCGCACCATTTGTTGAAGAAATTGTTCTTTCTCCATTGTGGTCTTTAACACCTTGCCAAAAATCAGTTTAAATGAATGTTGGGCTTTATCTCTAGCTTTTTTGTTGATCTATTGATCTATCCTTAATGCCACTGCCACAAAGTCTTGTTTACTATCATTTTGTGGCAAGTATTAAAATCAGGAAACATGAGCCCTTCAACTGTGTTCTTTTTCAAGGTAGTTTGGGATCTACTCTGGAGCCTGTGCATTCCCATACAAATTTTATGATCAGCTTGTTAATTTCTGCAGAAGTGGCAACTAGGATTTCTATAGTGATTATGTGAATCTGTAAATTAGGGTGCATTACTGCCTTAAAAATATATTCCTTCTTTCTGCCCGTGAAGGACACAGAATGTATTTTCATTTCTTTGAATCTCAGGTAATTTCTTTCAATAATGTGTTGTGGTTTCCAGTGTACACTTCTTTCACTTTTTTCGTAAAATTTATTCCAAAGTATTTTCATCTTTTTTATGTTACTTAAATGGGATTGTTTTCTTAATTCTGTTTACTGATTGTTCATTGCTAGTATACAGAAATATAATTTTTAAAATTTTTTAATTTAATTTTTTAAAAATATTTATTTATTTGAGAGAGAGAGAGAGTGAGAGAGAGAGAGCATGAGAGGAGAGACGGTCAGAGGGAGAAGCAGACTCCCCAAGGAGCTAGGAGCCCGATGTGGGACTCAATCATGGGACTCTGGGATTATGACTTGAGCCGAAGGCAGTTGCTTAACCAACTGAGCCATCCAGGCACCCTAGAAATATAATTTTTTTACATTGAGCTTCTATCCTTCAACTTTGCTGTTTATTAGAACTATTTACTAGTTCTCATAGCTTTTTAGTGGATTCCTAAGGATTTTCTATATACAAGATCATATCGTCTATGAATATGTGTAATTTTACTTCTTACTTTCCAATCAGTTTACCTTTTATTTCCTTTCCTTGCCTAATTGCTTTAGCTAGAGCTTCCACTTCAGTGTTGGACAGAGGTGGTTAAAGGGAACATCATGATCTTGTTCCTGATCTTACGTGGAAAGCGCTCAGTTTTTCACCACTGCATCTGATGTCCTGGGATTTTCATAGATTCTCTTTATTATTTTGAGGAAATTTCTTTCTATTCCCAGTTCCTTAATACTCTCTTAAAAGATGCTCCGCAGGGGCGCCTGGGTCCTCAATCGCTAAGCATCCACCTTCAGCTCAGGTCATGATCCCAGGGTCCTGGGATCGAGCCCTGCACTGGGCGCCCCATTTGGCAGGAAGCTTGTGTTCTCTCTCTTGCTGTGTTGCTCTCAAGTGAACAAATAAAAATCTTAAAAAAAAAAAAAAAAAAAAGATGCTCTTCAAAATTTCTCAAAAACAAAAAGATACATAATATTTTTATAAATAAAAATTTTTAAAGCCTACTTTACTTGAGATTTTTTTTTTAAGATTTTACTTATCTATTTGAGAGACAGACAGTGAGAGAGAGCATGAGGGGGGGACGGTAAGAGGGAGAAGAAGGCTCCCCGTGGAGCTGGGAACCCAATGCGGGAGTCGACCTGAGCCGAAGGCAGTCGCTTAACCAACTGAGCCACCTGAGTGCCCTCCCTTGAGATTTACAGGTGGTTGTGACTCATTTTGTCTATCATCTTACTTCATTTACCACTCCTAATCACTTCTTCATATTCACTGAATCTTTGAGTCCTGTCTCTCACTCTTGCTTTCCACGCTAAATGCCATCATCATCCATCATGCTTTCAAAACCTGCTGGGGTACCTGGGTGGCTCAGCCAGTTAAGTGTCTGCCTTTGGCTCAGGTCATGATCCCGGGGTCCTGGGATCAAGTCCCTCATTGGGCTTCCTGCTCAAAAGGGAAGCTGCTTCTCCCTCTAATAAATAAGTAAAATCTTAATAAAAAAAAGAGAGAGAGAGAATACCTAAGATCTACACACCCATTTTCAGCTATGCACTCAAAATGACTTTATATAACAGGCAGCATTCTACTTTCCATACTGAGATGTTAGTGATTTATGAGTAACTTTGTAAGACTCAGTGAGAAAGGTACACATGAAGTAAAAAAGAAAAATTATAGATTATATGTACGTATAATCATCACACTAAAGTGTTTTGGATCTAGGATCCATTTTCTCTAACCTGGAATATTATTTAAAGCACAAAACTAACTTTAAATTACTGTAATCATTTTCAACTGATTCTATGAACTTAGTGGCTAAACAATACAAATATATTATCTTAAAGTTCTGGAAGTCAGAATCCGAAATGGGTCTCTTTGCACCACAATCAAGGTTTCGGCAGGGCCGCCTTCCTGTCTACAGGCTCTACAGGAAAATCTGCTTCTGTGCCTTCTACAGGTCTCTAGAGAGCCCCTTCCCCCATCTTCAAAGCCAGCAAAGACAGGTCCAGATCTTCCATATCACCTCATTCTGACCTCCTCTTGTGCGTTCCTGCTCCACTTTTAAGAAACCTCAGGATTACACTGGGCCCACCAGGATAACACAGGATAATCTCTCCATCTCAAAGTCTTTAATCACATCTGCAAAGCCCCTTTTGCCCTCTAGGGTAGCATTCATAGGTTGTGGTAATAAGGATGTAAACATCCTTGGGGGGCTATTATTCTGCCTGTGGTAGGCAGATCTCATTAAACAGATAATCTTAGCACATCCAATGCATTTATTCAAACGCATTAGAATTAGTTGGCTTTGAAAAGGTAGCCAATGTGGGGTGTACTGAGTAGAGGAAAGGTCCCAACTGGTATGAACAAGGAATTGGGCATTGCTGAAACATAACTGAAACACAGGCTCTGAGATTAGACAGGCAATACCAAGACCTTTAAAAAGCTTATATGCATCGCTTTAAGAACTTGGGATTTCAGGGGTGCCTGGGTGGCTGACTGGTTGGGCATCTGTCTTGGGCTCACATCATGAACTCTGGGTTCAATCCCAGGGTCTTGGGATCAAGCCCCAAGTCCCTGGTTCAGCAGGGAGTCTGCTTCTTCCTCTCCCCCTCCCCCTGCTGTGTTCTGTCTCTTTCAAATAAATAAATAAAATCTTTAAACAAACAAACAAACAAAACTTAGACTTCACATTACACTGAGCTGCTGAAATTCATTAAATAAAAAAAGGTTTATACATCAGACTTACAGTGCACAGACTGGAAGAACAAAAAGATCAGAGGCAAAGAACACAGTTTGGAGATAGTCGTGGTTTTAAGCTATGTTCAAAAACTCTTTGATACAGATCCTTTCAAGGGATGGAACCAAATTCTCCTCCTCTTAGGTATATGCTGTATTTATAAGCTTGCTTCTAACAAACAGAATGTGATAGGCTTGATGGTATGTGACTTGTGAGACTAAACCCTAAAGGACCTTGTGGCTTTCTCTTTGTCTCTAGGATTGCTTGCTCTGGGAGAAGCCAGTTACCGTATCATAAGGATGCTAAAGCAGCCTTTCAGAGAGAGCAACATGGTGAGGTAATGAAGCTTCCCTGCCATTAGCAAAGTAATCGAGCCATCTTGGAATCAGATCTTTCCAATTGAGCCTTCAGATGACTGCAGTCCTGGCCAAAATCTTGACTGCAACTTCGAGAGAGATCCTGAGCCAGAACCACCCAGCTAAATCACTGCTGAATTTCTGATCCACAGAAAGCATGAGATAATATATACCGATCATTCAGAGCCACTAAGTTCTGAGGTAACTTGTTATACAGCAAAAAGTTAATAATAATAATAATAATAAAGATAACTAAAATAGCAGCTCTGAAAATCATTTCAATGACTAATACTGAGCCAGAACTAAAGATTAACAAAGGAAACTGGAGAACTTCATGAATTCCATCTGCCTTTTGGTCTAGATAAGCATAATGGGTTAAGGAGAGGGCCAAGTTCGGCAAGAATCCTACGGTTTCTTGCTTAAATGGAAAGGCACCATCAACTAGGTTGGACTTGGGTCAAAAGGCAGTTGAAGGAGATGGTGGGAGGAGGCAGTTGGGAGCAGGAAAACAAGCTAAAAATTAACTCTTGAACATTGTGAATTGGAGATATCAGCAAGAGATCTTGATATGGTAGAAGTGTCCACTAAGCAGTTAAAGGTTGTAATATACGTTTGCTTACAGGTAAGATTTTTGAAAGTTATCCACGCACAGTTGTTAATTAAAACCAAAGGTGGAGGGCGTTTGTGTGGCACAGTCGGTTAAGTGCCTGACTCTTCGTTTTCACTCAGCTGGTGATCTCGGGATCCTGGGATGAAGCCCCACATCCGGATCTCTGCTCAGCAGGGAGCCTGCTTGACCTCCCCCCTCCACCCTGCCTACTTGTGATCTCTGTCTGTCAAATAAATAAAATCTTAAAAAAAATAAAAAAAAAGAATCACTCTCCTTCTCCCTCTGCCCTTCCCTCCCCCATGAGCACTCACTCTCTCTGTAAAATAAATACATCTTAAAAAAAAAAAGATGCAGATAAAATCTCTTAAAAGAGAAACTGAAAGAGATAAAAATAGGCTGAGTGACCTTTCTTTTAGGACATGCTCGGATCTAACACTTAGTCCAGTTCATTTCTCCAAAAAAGCAAGTCTGGATAACTGGTATACAATAATATGTATATTATACTATAGAACAGCATATTATATCTAAGTGAATATCAAAACATCCAACTGCCCAAATCAAACCCCAAATCTTCACCTTTTAATGAGAAGTCACTTCAGTTCATTTTTATATAATGGAAAGATTTCAAACCCCGAGATTATGCCTGTCTTAATGCTTATTAGCACAGTGGTCTGCACCTTGTGTCCAATATTTATTGAAATGACAACTGACAAGAAAAACTTAACAACCTTAATAAGTTAATCATTTCTAGAATAGTGACTCTAAAACAGTTTAATTAAAATTGCAAGAAAAATTAGGGAGAAAAATCATGAAAAAGAGACTTACCGATCTGTTTGTAATACATGGATAAGATGCTCCATAGCTTGAATACCCACTTCCAAGCGGTATTTCTGCATAAAAGAAAAATGCTATTAAAGTAACTAATGTCCAACTTTGTAAACTTAGTAAGTGATACAGCATTACTGACCTTAGATAATGATTTGAGAGCACGCACAGCATTTCTTCGATCATCTAGTAAAGTAGATGAAGCCACTCTGTCACAAAGCTTTTGAATCTGTCATGGAAAAATGAAACAGCATTAACAGAATCCACAAAACAAAACAGAAACATGAAGTTCCCCCCTAAATTTATACCATCTAATTTTGAAAAAAAAAAAAAATCAACAAATGGGATGTCATGGAAATGGTCTTTCACAAATCTAAATAACTATTCAGGGGTTTTATAAGCTTATTACTGAGAAACAAGATCTTTCACACTCTTGACAATGAGAAGTGGTGGAAGAAAAGTCAGTCACATAAATTGAGGAATTAAGAGAAATCATTAGTAGAATCAGAGCGTTCCAAACATGCCGTTTACAACTGTTTGAGGGGAGGAGGGTTACGGTAGAAGATCTGAAGTTATTTTAAAAAAAAATTTTTTTTTAAAGATTTTATTTATTTGACAGAGACAGAGACAGCAAAAGAGGGAACACAAGCAAGGGGAGTGGGAGAGGGAGAAGCAGGCTTCCCGCTGAGCAGGGAACCCTATGTGGGGCTCGAACCTAGGACCCTGAGATCATGACCTGACCTGAAGGCAGATGCTTAATGAGTAAGCCATCCAGGTGTGCCTAAAAAAAATTTTTTAAAATACTTGTTTACATTAAAACTTTGCCCTAATGTTTCCACTAAGTATTTGAACAAGAAAAGACAGAACTGATACATCAAAAATTTTAAGTGTGCCTCTAGATCTATAAAGATGAAATGTTTCTACTATAAAAGTTTTTAATAAATTTGCAGGAATTAAAGTTCAAGCTGAATTTTAAAATAAACCTCTGGGCATTATTTACAATAGAAAAAACTTAACAACTGTTCGTCAAAAGAAGAAAAACTAAATAAATTGTCATACATTCTTTGGTAGCTACTCAAAACAATTAACTGTACTGATATGAAAATACTATAATAAACAGTAGGGAAAAAAAGAAAAGCAAGTTATAAAATTAGATGTAAATTATGAACCCACTGAAGCAAAAGTACTAAACTATGTATGTAAAATTGCATTAGAAAAAATCTGGAGGGGTGCCTAGGTGGCTCAGTTGATTAAGGTTCCAACTCTTTTTTTTTTAATTTATTTATTTGACAGAGAGAGAGAGATCACAAATAGGCACAGAGGCAGGCAGAGAGAGGGAGAAGAAGGCTCCCTGCTGAGCAGAGAGCCCAATGCAGGGCTCGATCTCAGGACCCTGAGACCATGACCTAAGCCGAAGGCAGAGGCTTAACTCACTGAGCCATTCAGGCACCAAAGCCTCCAACTCTTGATATCATCTCAGGTCATGAGATGGACCCCTGCATCTGACTCCATGCTGATCGTGAAGCCCGCTGAAGAGTCTCTCAGGATGCCTGGGTGGCTCAGTGGGTTAAGAATCTGTTTTCGGATGCAGTCATGATCTTGGGATTGAGGATTGAGTCCTGAGTGGGGCTCCTTGCTCAGCACAGAGCATGCTTCTCCCTCTGTCTGCCGCTCTCCCTGCTTGTGCTCTCTCTTTTGCAAATAAATAAATAAAATCTTTCTTTTTTAAAGATTTTATTTATTTATTTGAGAGAGAAGAGAGCATGAACGCAAACAGGGAGAGGGGCAGATAGAGGGAGAGAGAGAAGCCTGATGCAGGGCTCCATCCCAGGACCCTAGGATCATGAACCAAGCCTAGGATCATGTACCGAGCTGAAGGCAGATGCTTAACCAACTGAGCCACCCAGGTACCCCTGAATAAATAAAGTCTTAAAAAAAAAAAAGATTATCTCTCTCTGCCCTCCCACCTCCATACCCTGTGGCCACCCCCACCATCTTGCTAAAAAAAAAAATTTAAAAAAAAAAATTGTAACAGACATAAGAATTAACTGCATGTCTTAAAATTTTAAAAAAAAGGAGTGAAAAGATAAGCCACAGACTGGATGAATATATTTGTTTGTCTTTTAAAGATTTTATTTATTTATTTGAGAGAGAGCAAAAGCAAGAGAGCAAGAGCACGCAGGGGGTCTGGCAGAGGGAGGTGGGGAGCAAAGGGAGAAGCAGATTCCCTGCTGAGCAGGGAGCCAGATGTGGGACTCAATCCCAGGACTCTGGGATCATGACCTCAGCCGAAGGAAGATGCTTAACTGACTGAACCACACAGGCGCCCTGGATGAAAATATTTGAAAACATCTGATAAAGAACAGTTTTGTTTTGTTTTTTAAGATTTTTATTTATTTATTTGACAGATCACAGGTAGGCAGAGAGGCAGGCAGAGACAGAGGGAAGCAGGCTCCCTGCCGAGCAGAGAGCCCAATGTGGGACTTGATCCCAGGACCCTGAGATCATGACCTGAGCCGAAGGCAGCGGCTTAACCCACTGAGCCACCCAGGCGCCCCAAGAACAGTTTTTAAAACCATGATACTCAGGTCCTTTAAAGCTCTAACAGTTACTATTTTAAGTTATTATTCACTCTTTAATGACAGTTTCTTACTAAGAGTCTAAAAATAATACTTTGGCCTATCACATTTCTGCATCCTATGTATCTGAATTAGTGGTGCTTAAATACACATAGTGTGTGCCAAATTATGTTCCGCAGACTTCTAGTGTCCCAGAAGATATTAATAGATTTCTAATGATCACAGAAGCAGCAGGAAACACAAGGTCATACAAAATTAAATACGTTTCTGCACTGCAGGATTTCTAAGTCTTCACTATGCTGATTTGCATTTCTTCATACAGCAGATATAGTATAATAACCAAGCCTAGCCTCGCTTTTTTAATTTATTCATCTAACTGCTCACATTAAGAAATTATTCGTACCTTAAACTGCATTTACTTTCACAATAATTACACTGACTTTCCTAAGTGCAAACAACACAACTTTCTCTTTATTAAACAACTGGCTGATTTTTTTTCTACCACAATTTTTTTTTTTTACCATTAGAAAAACTACATAATTGTCTCTTAAAAACATGAAGCGTGGAGGCACCTGGGTGGCTCAGTGGTTTAAGCCTCTGCCTTCGGCTCAGGTCATGATCTCAGGGTCCTGGGATCGAGCCCCGCATCGGGCTCTCTGCTCAGTGAGGAGCCTGTTTCTCCCTCTCTCTCTGCCTGCCTCTCTGACTACTTGTGACCTCTCACTCTGTCAAATAAATAAATAAAATATTAAAAAACAAAACAAAACATGAAGTTTGTTACTCTCCGTTTAAGGAATATCTTGGGCCAAAAATAGTTTTCCTAAGTATGACTGTAATTTCCTTTGCTTGGGTCTTATACAACTTTCATTAGTTTTTTCTAGGTAGTTTATAACTGACAGTATGAACAGGAAATCGCATATAGGCATTTTCTGCTTTTTCCTAGCAGAAACCTCAAGCACTGGTTCTAGATGTGGGATTCTCGTCTCTCATGGAACACTGAGTCCCAGGGCCATGCAGAGCTTGAAGTTCAGCCGCAGCCTCAGTCTCATCTCCGTTAGTGTACACAATGATCTGTGTCAAAATAGGATCTTCCATGTCGAGAAACTCTTCAGTATTTGTTGAATCTGGACCCTTGAAGTCTACTTCACACTGATGGAGAAACTTAGCTTTAGAAATACTGGCCCAAGACGATGGTAATCCTGGAGTTTGGGGGTTTGCTTTTGCTTTTATTCTCAGTCCTTTCTGTGCCCTAAATATGCTAATATTTGAGCCCTGTTGATTTTTTTTAAAAAGCTTTGAAATATACACAAAGATAATCTTAGTTAAGATGAATACAAGTTAAAATAGCAATGAGGTTATTTTTACCTATGACTCACTAAGATTAAAATTAAATAATAGTACCAAATATAAATACTGTATGATTTCATTTTTATAAACTAAAAAAAAAAGGCAAAGCTAATCTGTGCTAATAGAAGGCAGAATAGTGGTTAACTCATGGAGACGGGCAGAGACTGAATAGGAGCACAAAGGTGACTTTGGGTCCTGGTAATGTTCTGTTCCTTGATCTGGGTGCTGTTACATAGGTGTGTTCAGGTTGTGAGGTTTTCATACATATTTGACATGCATATTTTCCTATATACTTTTAATAAAAAATGATTTTTATTTCTTTTTTGATTTTAAAGCAATCTCTACATCCAGTGTGGAACTTGAACTCACAACCCTGAGATGAAGAGTCACATGCTCTAGAGACTGAGTTAGCCAGGAGCCCCAATAAAATGATTTTTTAAACAGAACAACTGGGTCGCCTGGGTAGCTCAGTTGGTTAAGTGCCCAAGTCTTGATTTCCTCTCAGGTTGTGATCTCAAGTCGTGAGGTTGAGCCCCGTAGAGCCTTGCATTGGCTCTGCCCTCACTGTGGAGTCTGCTTGAGATTCCTCCCTTCCCGCCCCCCACTAGCACACTCTCTCTCTAAATAAAAAAGTAAAATCTCCGGCATCTGGGTGGCTCAGTGGGTTGAGCCTCTGCCTTCGGCTCAGGTCATGATCTCAGGGTCCTGGGATCGAACCCCTCATTGGACTCTCTGCTCAGCATGGAGCCTGCTTCCCCCTCTTTCTCTCTGCCTGCCTCTCTGCCTACTTGTGATCTCTGTCAAATAAATAAACAAAACCTTAAAAAAAAAAAGAGAGAGAGAAAACAAAAAAATCTTAAAAAAAAAATAGAAAAATTATCCATGATAGGTAAAGATATAAATTAACTTGCTTATATTCTATCATAGGAAAAGTAACCTAAAAAAAGTGGCAATATGACAAAAACTACTGCAACTTAAAATGTTCATATCCTTTTTTTAGCCAGGCATTCCTACTTCTAGGAATTTACCATTTAAAAACACCCCCACAATTACACAATGTTTTATACTAGGATGTTCTCTGTAGCGGTACTTTTTTTTTTTTTTTTTTTTTTTTTTAAGATTTTATTTATTTATTTGACAGAGAGAGAGATCACAAGTAGGCAGAGAGGCAGACAGAGAGAGAGGGGGAAGCAGGCTCCCTGCGGAGCAGAGAGCCCGATGTGGGACTCGATCCCAGGACCCTGAGATCATGACCTGAGCCGAAGGCAGCGGCTTAACCCACTGAGCCACCCAGGCGCCCCTGTAGCGGTACTTTTAATAGCTAAAAAGGAAATCCAGCTTTCATCACATAAGAATATAATAAGAAGTCCGAGACCTGGCACCCTGATTTCAGACTTCCAGCCTCCAGAACTGTGAGCAATATATTTCTGCTATTTATTGGGGGGAAAAAAAAAAAGTGTGAGTAGGGAGAATACAAAAGTTCATCCACTAATCAGAGAACAGTTAATTAACGTACAGTACAGACTATGAGGTTGATCAAATGAATGGAGCAGATCCATTTTTACTGATATGAAAAGAAGTCCAAGATACATTCAGTGAAAAAAAAAAAAAAACAACTTTAGGCAGTATGTTTAGCATTAGTTCATTTTGGTTTAAAATGATACCATTAATAAACAATGTAAATATATATAGAAACAATAAAGACTGTAGCATATTGCCTTTTTGTAAACTGCTGAAAATGCTCATTTTTGAACATTATTTTTCATGTTTGAATTTTGAAAAAGAGGTATTACTTTTATAAACATAAAGGAACAAGAATGGAGTAAAATGAAATGGTTTATGTTTTATTGGGATTTCTAGGATATTTTCATGACTGACTAAACTCATCTTTTAATGCTACTATTTTCACTCTGATCAAAATACTATGAAATCAGCTCTTAATTGATAAAAATAAACTACCATAATAAAAAATACCAATTGGTTCTCTGTTGCTTATGAAGTCCAAATTTTTTCAACTACAATGCACAGTACATGTGTATCTGTTGTGACCAAAAGAAGATATGGTCTGGCCACAAGCTTGCACAGGAAGACAGTCATATAAATAAAGTCTAATAACGAGTTAAAGATATGTAAGTATGTGCTGAATAAAGTGGGGCACAAAAGAAAACATAGGCAACTCTACCTGAAAGTGAAACTGCTACTGACTGTTTACGTCCCCCCAAAATGCAAATTTAGAAATCCTAACCCCTAATGCGATGGTATTAGGAGATGGGGCTTTGGGAAGGTGATTAGGTCATGAGGGTGGAGCCCTCATGAATGGAATTAGTGCCCTTATAGAAGACCCCAGAAAGTTCCCTCTCCTCTTTTGCCAAGTGAGGACACAGGGAGAAGATGGCCATGTATGAACCAGAACGCAGGCCTTCAGCAGACACAATGCCTTGATGTTGGGACTTCCCAGAGTCCAGAACCATGAGAAATAAACATTTGTTGTTTAAGCCACCCAGACTGTACTATTTTTGTTATAGCAGCCCAAACAGATTGACAGATACTGCTTAAGAATAGTATATTAAAGGGACGCCCAGGTGGCTCAGTCAGGTAAGCATCTATCTTTTTTTTTTTTTTAAGATTTTATTTATTTATTTGACAGACAGAGATCACAGGTAGGCAGAGAGGCAGCCAGAGAGAGAGGAAGGGAAGCAGGCTCCCTGCTGAGCAGAGAGCCTGATGTGGGGCTCGATCCCAGGACCCTGGGATCATGACCTGAGCCGAAGGCAGAGGCTTTAACCCACTGAGCCACCCAGGCGCCCCGGTAAGCATCTATCTTCTGCTCAGGTCATGATCCCAGAGTCCTGGGATGGAGTCCCACCTTGGGCTCCTTGCTCAGTGGGGAGTCTGCTTCTCCCTCTGCCTGATCTGCCTGCTGTTCCCCTCATTTGTGCTCTTCCTCTCCTCTGACAAATAAGTAAAATCTTAACAACAAAAAAGAATGGTATATTAAGGATGCCATGCTTGAGTCAAGAACTAAAGGATAAGTAGTTCATCAGATAATATAGGGAAGGAATTTCAGGCACAGAAAATTACTGCTTTATAACTGCACTTATTTTAATGAAAAATAGCATTTTATATTCACAATAATAAAATTGGTTTGAGTTTTTAAATTTTATACATCTATGAACCAAAAAAATAATTTTCATATCACACACATACAAACATATATACTTGTTTTCTTAAAATAATACACCAAAGGAGGCATTCTAAAATATGAAAACTTCCCCTTTTACAATAATTTGCCATTTCTGGGAATAATGACTGATCTAAAATAACATGGGGAAAAATATATAAGATTAGAGTGCTAGCTAAAAATATTTCTTTTCTAATGAGTTCAAAGTACCTGTTTCAATAAGCTCTGATTAATGAGCAAATCATAATTTTTAGGTAGTTGCAAAATGTAACTTAAAAATATTAAAACTGGGGCACTTGAGTGGTTCAGTCGTTTAAGTATCTGCCTTTGGTTCAGGTCATGATCTCAGGGTCCTGGGATGGAGCCCTCCAGGGGGCTCTCTGCTCAGTGGGGATCCTGCTTCTACCTCTCCCTCTCCCTCCTTCTCATGCTGTCTTTCTTTAAATAAATAAATAAAATCTTTTAAAAATATTTTAAAATTCATCACTATTTTGAAGTGTACTATTTCTACTTACAGATGAAAAATCCATTCTTAAGTTTTGGTAAATATCTATCAAGACAATTTTTAAGAACATAAACATGCTTTTCATCTATTAAACCTGGATTTTAATGCCAAGTACAAATTCTTCCAAACTGGGAATTTTATTTTATTTTAAGATTTATTTATTTATTTATTTGGCAGAGAGAGAGAGAACACAAGCAGGGGAAGCGGGAGAGGGAGAAGCAGGCTTCCTGCTGAGCACGGAGCCCGATGTGGGCCTCAATCCCAGGACACTGGGATTATGACCTGAGCCGAAGGCTGCCGCTTAACAACTGAGACACCCAGGCACACCAAACTGGGGATTTTAATCAGAATTTTCTCTGTTGCAACTTTAAGATAAATTCAAAGCAGTCAATCATACTGCAAGCCAATGAGAATCAAAGTGAATATAGGAACAACTTATTTATCTAGAGCCACATTCGATTGAACTATCTCAGATACCTTCGGTCAGGCACAGAAATGGTCTTTTCATTGAGTTCTTTCTTTTTTCTTTTTTTTAAAGATTTTATTTATTTATTTATTTGACAGACAGAGATCACAAGTAGGCAAAGAGGCAGGCAGAGAGGGGAGGGAGGCAGGCTCCCCGCTGAGCAGGGAGCCCAATGCAGGGCTCGACCCAATCCCAAGATCCCAAGATCATGACCAAAGGCAGAGGCTTAACCCACTGAGCCACCCAGGTGCCCCTCATTTTAGTTATTTCTGATAGTAATCTAAAAGTAATTACAAGCTTCCCTGTCTTTTTTTTTTTTTTAAGATTTTATTTATTTGACAGAGAGAGAGATCACAATCAAGCAGAGATGTGGGCAGAGAGAGAAGGGGGGTGGAGAGCAGGCTCCCTGCTGAGCTGAAGGCAGAGGCTTAATCCACTGAGCCACCCAGAAGCCCCACTTCCCTGTCTTTTTAAACAAAGAACATAATTATAAGCTTTCTTAGCATTTAAACCTAAGTCCTCTTCAAAATCACAAATGGGGATCTCTTAGATGTCAAATGAAGTAATGAATATAAAAGGCTTTGCCTGGTACCCAGTACCTAATAATGATCAATAAATACTAACAAACTTTATTATTTCCAAGCTTCTTATGACTTTTCATATGTTTCTAACAGACGATTCAAATTTTGCAGATTTTCATTTGCTACTGAGTGAGAATTTGATAGTTAAGCTAGAACTAATGTAATTTTTCTTTAACAAACAACTCAGGCTTGAAATCAAGATTGAGGACATGGAGCCTGTGACTTCTACTTTTGCTACAGGAAAGCCTACGACTTCCTGTTAGTATTTCAGACGGCTGAAGTCTCTAGTAAGTGATCTCTATAATGAAGTGCTACATTACTACTCTTTACAGACAACTGAAACCAAATGAAAGGAAAACACATTATATATGTCCCAACCCTTAGAAAGATTTGCCATATTTTAGGCCAAACACTGTCTATATTTTTCAGTTGATAGTTATCAACCAAAAATTTTGTACCTCAAGAATGCTTAACTTACATTCAGAAATTACAGATCTTAAAGACTGTGTGCCATTTATTCCTTACTTGAAAAACCACCTTAATGCAGTATAATTGTCCCTCATTTTTCATTTTCTCCTTTTAGTTATTAGAACCCCCAGTGTTTAGCTGGGCACATGACTGTCTATCTAGACTACTTTTCTATTTTTTTTTTAAGATTTTGTTTATTTATTTAACAGACAGAGATCACAAGTAGGCAGAGAAGCAGGCAGAGACAGAGAGAGGGGGAAGTAGGCTCCCCGCTGAGCAGAGAGCCTGATGTGGGGCTCGATCCCAGGACCCTGGGATCATGACCTGAGCTGAAGGCAGAGGCTTTAACCCACTGAGCCACCCAGGCACCCCCTAGACTACTTTTCAAGTCTTCCTTGCATCTAGGCATACACAGTGACTATACTCTAGCCAACGAGTTGTTAGTACCTTCCAGGTCATGTCCTTGTGTTTAAAAGGAAGCTATGTGGGGCACCTGGGTGGCTCAATTGGTTAAGCATCTGCCTTCAGCTTAGATCCTGATCCCAGCATCCTGGGATCAAGTCCCGCATTGGGCTCCCTGCTTGCCCAGAGCAACCCCCCCACCCTGGCTCGTACTCGTGCTCTCTCGTTCTATCTCAAATAAATAGATAATCTTTATTTAAAGGAAGTTATTTTTTCTTCAATCCTCTCTCTTTTTCCCTCAACCTGGAACTTGAACTTGGTGGTAATGAGGCAACGTCAACAACGTGAACAAGGACAGCATCCCGGGGGGTGGCAGAACAAGACGAAAAGCAGCAGGTGGGTCCTGGGACCACAGGGAGGGGCAGAACTAGCCTATCCTAGGGATTGCCTTCTAATGAGGACTGTAGCTGGAGAAAGACGTAAATCTTATTTTGGTTAGACCCATTTTCAGGCCTCTGTTGTAACAGCTGAGGTAACCTTTAAGCTAATAAACTCATTTTACAGAAGAAACTAAGACTCAGAAACAGAGCAGTGCACCCCAAAATGCACTGCCAGCTTGGTGGCATAGTTCAGATTCTTTCTACCCAGGCAGTGGATGTCTCACTCGAAAGCCCACACTCTAACAACCTATATACTGCCTCCTATGCAGAAAAATGTGAATCTGACTTACTGCTGCAAATAACATGGACAGCAAGATTTTTTTTTTCTTTTTGTAAATAGGAGGAGCTTGAAATGCAGTTCTGATGAATAGGTTTTACTTACACCACAGCCCACTAAGGACCCGATAAGCCTTTGACTTAACTGCTCAGCCAGGGTAGTCCCTTGTTCTCAGGGAGTTGGAGTTTTACTTTGGGAAAGCTATAATCAGAAGCTACCCCCCAGAAAAAAAAGAAAAAGAAAAGAAAAATCAGGGGGCACCTGGGTGGCTCAATGGGTTAAAGCCTCTGCCTTCGGCCCAGGTCATAATCCCAGGGTCCTGGGATCAAGCCCCGCAACAGGCTCTCTGCTCAGCGGGGAGCCTGCTTCCTCCTCTCTCTCTCTGCCTGCCTCTCTGCCTACTTGTGATCTCTGTCAAATTAAAAAAAAAAAAAAAAAAATCAGGACTCTTGTAACTACTTCAGAAAAACTACAAACTACAAAAAAAAAAAAATACAGAAGTTAATATACTTTTACTTTTTAAAAAAGATTTTACTTTAAAGTAATCTCTACACCAAACATGAGGCTCAAACCCACGACCCTGAGATCAAGAGTCACAGCCTCGGGGCACCTGGGTGGCTCACTGGGTTAAAGCCTCTGTCTTCGGCTCAGGTCCTGATCCCAGAGTCCTGGGATCGAGTCCCGCATCGGGCTCTCTGCTCAGCGGGGAGCCTGCTTCCTCCTCTCTCTCTGCCTGCCTCTCTGCCTACTTGTGATCTGTCTGTCCAATAAATAAATAAAAAAAAATAAAACCTTTAAAAAAAAAAAAGTCACAGCGTCCACCAACGGGGTCAGCAAGGCACCCCAATACATACTCACTTTTTTAGAATTAACTAGGCTGCGATAATAATGACAAATTAGTGTGGAGAAATAAGGACAAACTGGAGATGAGAGAGAGAGAAAAGATGTCAGTTCATTATAACAGATAAGGAATAAGGTTAAGAAAAAAGTATTTGGGCGGTGGTAATGGACAAAGAGCTGAAGGGATAATGAATAAGGAAAAGAATAACTGAAAGAACGGAATTTAAGAAGCTGGGGCTGGGGTGCCTGGGTGGCTCAGTGGGTTAAGCCGCTGCCTTCGGCTCAGGTCATGATCTCAGGGTCCTGGGATCGAGCCCCACATCGGGCTCTCTGCTCCGCGGGGAGCCTGCTTCCTCCTCTCTCTCTCTGCCTGCCTCTCTGCCTACTTGTGATCTCTCTGTGTCAAATAAATAAATAAAATCTTTAAAAAAAAAAAAAAAGAAGAAGCTGGGGCTGTAAGGAATAAATGTCTGGGAGAGCCACTGCCTGGGACTCGACCACAGCTCTTCCTCAAATAAACATAAAGTCAAATATTGTTTTTTAAAAGTATAATTAGAAAATCAAAAAAAGCAATAGTGATTAAGCTAGCTGAAGTTTGATATCATGAAACAGCAATCACATTATCTCAGCATCTCAGCAAGGTGAAAGTCAAAGGAGCAATATATCTGAAGAATTCAGGACCATCATCCTAAGTGAATGATTTCATTCATTCATTCAACAAATATTAGAGTGCTGGGCGCCTGGGTGCCTCGGTCATTACGCATCTGCCTTTGGCTCAAGTCATGATCCCAGGGTCGTGGGATCAAGCCCTGCATTGGGCTCCCTGCTCAGAGGGAGGCTTGCTTCTCCATCTCGCACTCCCCCTGCTTGTGTTCCCACTCTCGATGTCTTTTTCTGTCAAATAAATAAATAAAATCTTTAAAAAATAAAACAAAACAAATATTATAGAGTGCTAACACCCTCACAGGAGCTATTATCAGTGCAAACAAAAGGAGTGGTGTGTGACAAGTTCAGTTCAGAAACTGGGACCAAGCATTTAGAAACTTCTACAACAACTGGATAATTATTTCTATTTAATAAAAAAACCCACGGTTTAATGTTTTTATGCACATGAGTGTGTGTATGTGTACTGTCATTCCACTTTCCCAGCCATTCATTTTTATTGTATTTTACAGAAGTATTGGTCTGTGATCAATTACATCAAACCAAACCAAAAACCAACAACTAAAGCAACTGGTCTTTCACCACAGACAGTCTGAGAAATATTAAAGTGCCTAACATTTTGAAAGACCCACAAAACTCTAGTCTGCAGGAATAGCAGTGAGCCATGATAGAAGGTACTTATTCTAATGAAAAGATAATTGCAAAGAGACTACGAAATAAATTTTAATAAGTAAGACAAAGAGATAAAGTGATGAGCATGACGAAGGAAATACCAGGGAAGTGAGGCAGTGACTAGGTGGAGATCCTACTTTACATAACCCAGCTGGTCGGAGGGCCCCAAGTTAAGCACTGATTTGGATCCAAGAGTGGTCGCAAGTGTGGGTAGTGGGCAACAAGGGCAAAGTGAATGGAAAAGTAGGAAGCAGAGCGAATGATTATGTCATACCTTCACAATGGAAAAGGCAGTATTTTAGAGTTGAAGGATAAATTTATGCAGTGTTCCAAATGGGATCCTGTGACAAGGGACTTTGTTACTAGCAATTCGCTATCTCAGAAACCAACCAAGGAAGCCACCTTACAGTTTAAAGAAAAATTCATAAATGTACTGGGTATTTGAAGTCACAAATTCTTGTCAGAGTCCTCAACACTCTCATCGACATGACGGCAGGGGTGCCTGGGTGGCTCAGTAGGTTAAGCGTCTGCCTTTGGCTCAGGTACTGATTCCAGGGGTTGGGCTCTCTGCTCAGGAGGGAGCCTGCTTCTCCCTCCCTCTCTGCCTGCTGCTCCCCCTGCCTGTGCTCTCTCTCTCTCTCCCTCTAATAAACAAAATCTTAAAAAAAAAAAAAAAAGAAAGAAATTTACAGATTTTTTTTTTGTTTTTTTTTTATTTTTTTTTAAAGAGTTTATTTATTTATTTGACAGAGAGAGAGATCACAAGTAGACAGAGAGGCAGGCAGAGAGAGAGGAGGAAGCAGGCTCCCCGCGGAGCAGAGAGCCTGATGCGGGGCTCGATCCCAGGACCCTGAGACCACGACCCGAGCCGAAGGCAGCGGCCCAATCCACTGAGCCACCCAGGCGCCCCAATTTACAGATGTTTTTAAAACTCTATGGGGAGAGGCGTATGGGTGGCTCAGTCAGTTAAGTAGCTGCCTTTGGCTCTGTTATGATCTCAGGGTCCTGGGATCCACCCCCATATGGGGGGGGGGTCCCTGCTCAGTGGGAATCTGCTTCTCCCTCTCCCTCTGTGCTCCCCCTGCTTGTGCTCTCTTGCTTACATGCTCTCTCAATCAAATAAATAAAATTTTTAAAATAAATAAATAAATAAATAAATTCAAATAAATAAAAAATTTTTAAAAATAAACTCTAGGGGGGGACCTGTTTACTAATTAGTGAACAGAAATATCCTAATGCCTACTATTAAAATGCTAAAGATTTATTGATTGATTGATTTGTGCAAGGGCGGGCACAGGAAAGCAGACTCCCAGGTGAGTGCAGAGCCTGATGCAGGGCTAGATCTCACGACCCTGATATCATGATATCAAAACCAAGAGTAAGAAGCTTAATCAACTGTGCCACCCAGGTACCCCTACTAAATTTTTTTAAAAAACATGTATAACCCCGTTTTATGTGTATTTCTTTTTTTATTATTATTATGTGTATTTCTTTAAAGACATGTCTTTCAATACATGTCCTTGATTCATTAACACTGAACTCAACAGCCAGCAGCACAATTACTCAGGCCTGAAGGAAGCTTATCTAGAACACACATTGTTTCTGTGAAAACACCACAGCCTTCTTGTTCTTAGGAACACTAGAGAACACTTCCACGTTAAACTTGGGGGCCATTTTTAACAGCAAAATCACAAACAAAAATTCAAAAAACATAACACACGACACTAAATAAGACTGTGAAAAGGACACTGGTGTAATATGAGAGTTTAAACAAGAAGGCAGAGTATATTTTTCTTTGACTTCAACTGGGGACATACACATCAGGTAACTCAAATTTGTCACTACCCTACACAACTCCACAAATGACCTGAAAGTGCCACATGTACTGATTTTGGAGTTACAAATAAATTTTAGCACAGAGGTTAATTTGTAAATATGGACTCCATGAATAACAAGGACTGACTGAACCTAAAATATAATCCGCAAGTTGGAAGAACAGATTAGGTGAACTCTAAAGCTACTTAATACTGAAAACTTAAAAGAAGTTAAAAATATTCAATTTTACCTAATAAGTAATAATGTATTTGTTTGGTATACTATTTGAAAAATCTATCCTGGCCTATGACACAGTTTGAAATAATTTTTAAGCCAACATTTCATAACTGAAAGTTTTCATATCAAAATCCAGATTTCGGGGGTGCCTGGGTGGCTCAGTCGTTAAGCATCTGCCTTCAGCACAGGTCATGATCCCAGGGTCCTGGGACTGAGGCCTGCATTGGGCTCCCAGCTCAGTGGGAAGGCTGCTTCTCCCTCTCCCACTACCCCTGCTTGTGTTCCCTGTCTTGCTGTGTCTCTGTCAAATAAATAAATAAAATCTAAAAAAAAATCCAGATTTCCACCATTTCTTGATGAAAATTAGCCTAATAGCTAATGAGAGCTAATACTGTATTTCACACAAGTTAAGAGGCCATCAATTATAAGGTTCATCGTTTTTGAAAAATAATCTCTATGTCCAACACAGGGCTCAAACTCACAAACACATTGAGAGTCATACGCTCTACTGACTAAGCCAGCCAGGTGCCCAACATCCACCAGTTTTTAAAGTCACACCAAGAAAAAAGAAACACTGCCAGTTATAATTACACGATGCAACCTGAACTCAGAGAGGTTTGCATGCTAATGTGCATCTCAGAATTGTTAAAATACGGCAATATACAGCACTCAGCATGTGCCAGTCTGTTCTAAAGATCTACATATTTTAAAATTCATCTAACTGGGGCGCCTGGGTGGCTCAGTGAGTTAAGCCTCTGTCTTCGGCTCAGGTCATGATATTAGGGTCCTGGGATCAATCCCCGCATCGGGTTCTCTGCTCAGCAGGGAGCCTGCTTCCTTCTCTCTCTGCCTGCCTCTCTGCCTACTTGTGATCTTTGTCTGCCAAATAAATAAATAAAATCTTTTTAAAAACTTAAAAAGCTAATTAATAAAATAACATGTATAATATAATGCAACCCATGGAGGTGATTATGTATCAGAACTCTTCGCTTTCAGTAATTGCCACATGACATTCACAATTTTACCAAGAAAAACCTGAAAAGGACAAATAATCTACTAACAATTGGTAAACTGAGCATAATCAGAATGACAGCCTAATAATCCGAATTTAATATTTGTTTTGCTAGATAGTCCTACTTATTTTTATTCAGATATACACAAAGGAGACCAAACAAAGAAGCACTGGGAATAGGAGTGACTAGGAAAGAAATAGGTGAGATGAGGCATGTGAAACTGAAAAACCACTGAAAAGTAAAAAGGGAAAAAAGGAAGGTGGCACAAAACTAGCATGCTGAAGGTGCGTTTTCAGCTTAAAGACACTGACACATGTCGTCTGCAGTATTTCCTCACCATTCCCAATAGAAACCCCTATTTTTTTCAAAGTATTCAGTAACTATTTAACTGACATGCAAAAATGGAGAACAGGATGCCAGTTCAAAAAATTGAATTCAACCATTCATTTATTCAATAATAAATTCATTTATTCAAGCATATAATACCAACATATTTGATCATATAACTGTCTTCATGAAGCTTAAAACATAGTTACAGCTTCCCTGGAGAGAACTTCCCCAACCATGACTATTTACTAGAGAACTAAAATAATTCATGTTAACCAATAATCAATTCATTTACATTGTTTAAATGGAACAAAAAAAATTAGTGTTTTAGAACACTAAAAGAACCAGAAATTTATTAAATTGAACTCTACAGCTCAGAAGATTTTACAAGAAAAGCAAAGGTCAGTTTTATCTTCAGATGACCTAAATTATCATGATCTAAAAAAAAATGTAGGAACATTATAAAGTCAAACACCCGTCTCTTTGCAAAATAAATCCAATGAATCTAACACATTCTATTTCCATTACAATTAACAATAAGTCAGCCAAGGTAATATGCTGCCTCATTTATTCTGCATGTTTTCTCTAAGAAATGAACAATGCTTTCCAAAAATACATTCTTTCCAAGCAAGGCATCATTATAAAACTTGTCTACCAACTAACCTAACACAAACACTAGCATCTCAAAGTCTTAACATCATAAAAGTTTTCAAATTAAAGGTAACTTTTTGTACAAAAATGTGCATAGCATTTCTGCCTGAGGTATAAAAATATAAGCAGGTCTTTTCTAGGATCTCCACACAGACAAAAAAACAAAAACAGTATAAACAACAGAAGGTAAACGTGTAAAAAGAGAAAAATGGTACCTCCTATCAGCAAATTTACATAAGAAATTCTTCTATTCTCCTCTAAAAGATAATCGGATTTAAGAGTGATTATAACTAATTATCAAACCATAAAGCACTGGACTTCATTTACCTTTTAGGTATTTAAATGGGCAATACTTCAAAAACTACGTAAAACAGATGCTAATGAAAGACTTCTTAAGGGATGCCTGGGTGGCTCAGTCGGTTAAGCTGCTGCCTTCAGCTCAGGTCATGATCCCCAAGTGCTGGGATCGAGTCCTACATCCGGCTCCTTGCTCAGCGGGGAGCCTGGTTCTCTCTCGCCTCTGCCTGCTTGCGTTCTCTTTCTTTCTCTCTCTCTCTGACAAATAAATAAAGGGGGCACCTGGGTGGCTCAGCGGGTTGGGCCTCTGCCTTCAGCTTGGGTCACGGTCTCAGGGTCCTGGGATCCAGCCCCTGCATGGGGTTCTCTGCTCAGCAGGGAGCCTGCTTCCTCCTGTCTCTCTGCCTGCCTCTCTGCCTACTTGTGATCTCTCTCTCTGTCAAATAAATAAATAAAATCTTTAAAAAAAAAAAAAGACTTCTTAAATGCAGCAGTCCTTTAAAAAACTATATTCTCTAGGACAAGTTTTCCCAAGATATGTTCTTCAGAACACAGATCTATAAGGTTTCCTGAGGTTTCCTGGTCAAATAAAATTGGCAGACACAACTTACTTTATACCTCCACCTTGAAAATATCTGTAAACTGCTTAATAAACCTTGTATAAATATTAAGTTTTTGTTTTGTTTTTGATCATCACCCAGCACATTTCTTCGGCAACAAATTTAAATACATCTGTTCACATTTTTGGGAACATACATTGGTACCAGTAGTGTGCATAATATTTAAATGATTCTAGTTTTGGGGTGCCTGGGTGGTTCAGTGGGTTAAAGCCTCTGCCTTCGGCTCAGGTCAGAATCCCAGGGTCCTGGGATCGAGCCCCGCATCGGGCTCTCTGCTCATCGGAGAGCCTGCTTCCTCTTCTCTCTCTCTCTCTCTCTCTCTGCCTGCCTCTCTGCCTACTTGTGATCTCTGTTGAATAAACAAATAAAATCTTTAAAAAAAGTCTAGTTTTTTAAAATTGCCCTTAATAATCTACAATATCCTTCAGAAAAGCCATATAGTTTTAAAAAGAACATGAGACATCCTTGGTTGGATACAGAAGTGATCCAGACACCAATCACTATTATGGTTTTCTCTGACACTGTCACTGCAAGGCATTCCAATTACGACACTGACCTGGTTACTAATGTACAATATGAAACTTGAACCCAGACAGGAGTTTCAGACTATACATTTATAGTAACGTTGTATAAACAGCTGGACCAAACCAAAACTATGTCTAAATTTAAGCACACATTCCTTAATAACAATTTTTATAATAAGAAAGTACAGCTGTCTCTGTATTATTAGCCTTTTTGCTTTTTAAGCCAGTTATAATCAAAGTCTGATTTAAAAAGAGATGACTTTGAGGCACCTGGCTGGCTCAGTCAGTACAGCATGTGATTCCTAATCTTGGGATCATGAGTTCAAGCCCTACGAAGTGCCTGGAGCTTACTTTAAAAAATAATAATAAAGGGGATCCTGGTGGCTCCATTAAGCAGTTGCCTTCGGCTCAGGTCATGATCCCAGACTCCTGGGATCAGCCCTGTGTCAGGCTTCCTACTCAGTGAGGAGCCTACTTCTCTCTCTCCCTCCGTCTGCCGCTCTGGCTACTTATGCTCTCTATCAAATAAATACACAAAATCTTTAAAAAATAACAATAATAATAATAATATAAAAAAATAAAAAGAGACGACTTATCAATACAGTAATTCCACATACTTTTTCAGGACTTAAGCAACTTTCACACCTTGGGATACAGCTTGAGAAAAGAAACCCTTGCTATGATTTACCATCAAGTGTTGTTAACACTTTCTTTTTTAAAGATTTTATTTATTTATTTGAGAGCTAATGAGACAACGAGAAAGGGGGTAAGCAGCAGAGGGAGAAGCAGACTCTCCACTGAGCAGGGAACCCAATGAGGGGCTTAATCCCGGGACTCCAGGATGATGACCTGAGCCGAAGACAGTCTTAACCGAGCCACCCAGGCACCCCAACACATGGGATTTTCAAGAAACTAGCTTTTAAAAAAAAGTTATTAGGGGCATCTGGGTGGCTCAGCCGGTTAAGTGGTTGCCTTCATCTCAAGTCATGATCTCAGGGTCATAGGACAGAGCCCCATGCCAGCTCTCTGCTCAGCGGGGAGTCTGCTTCTCCCTCCCCCTCTGCCTGCTTGTGCTCTCTCCGTCAAATTAAAAAAAAAAAAAAAAAGTTATTAGTTGAAAGGTAGATGGAAAATTAAATATGTATGAGCATTCAAAAAAATAAGTAGGAGTTTCAGTATAATTAGTGTTTATTTGCACCCAGCAAAGTGTGTCTAGACTAAAGAAGCCTCAATCACCAAAAATCAGTGCCTTTCTTTAAGGCAAAAAAGAGAAATCAAATTTAAAAGTATTTGACTCTAAGTGGCACCTGGCTGGCTCAGTTGGAAAAGCACGCGAACTCTTGATCTCAGGGTCACGAGGTCAAGCCCTACAATGAGTGTAGACATCACTTAAATAAAAATATTTTCAAAAGTATTTGACTCTAAAATATGCAGAGTTTAATGATGATGAAATTCTAGACTTAAAATACTTAAAATTTTATAGAATTATCCATTATCACGTAAGTATACCAATCCAAAATTAGTCTTTACTGACAGTATGAAAAGTTAGGTAATATAAAATCAGTAACAGGGGCACCTGGCTGGCTCAGTCAGTAAAGCATGTAACTACTGTCTTGGGGTGGTAAGCTTGAGCCCCATGATGGGTGTAGAAATTACTTAAAAATGAAATCTCTTTAAAAAAGATCAATAATGTGACTAACACAACCAGAAGATACTTAGGTTCACTAAGTGAAAACAGGAAAACAGGGCAATCCTCTCGGGTCCCCTCCCTCTTAGAGAGCTTTGTATTATCACCCAATATCCCTCAATAAAGTTTGCTTTGCTGCCCACCAAAAAAAAGAAAGAAAGAAAAGGAAAACACGAAAGCAATAAAAGCACAGTAAATTTGAAAAATCCCTTAAGTAAAAAGTTTGACAAAATGGACATCAATCATTTTAGAACTTTGATTCCTAGTCTTTAAAAAGTATTGGCCTAGCACCTAGTAATTTGTAAGCTGCTATGATTATAGATCTGGGTTTCATTCATATAACACTACCATTCATTTATTCTTTTATTGAAGATTTATTTATTTTAGAGACAGAGGGCCAGAGAGTGAGCAAGCACAAGTGGGGGGGAGGGGCAGAGGACGAAGGAGAGGGAGAGGATCTCAAACAGACTCCTCACTGAGCACGGAACCCAACACGGGGCTCCATCTCATGACCCTGAGACCATGACCTGAGCTGAAACCAAGAGTCGGACAATTAACTGATTGACCTACCCAGACACCCCTCCAATTCATTCAACAAATACTTATTGAATATCTACTACGGAAAAACAAAGACTGAAATACTTAAAACTCTTCCCTAAAGACATTTAAAAGTCTAGAAGAGATGGGGTGCCTGGGTGGCTCAGTGAGTTAAAGCTGAGCAGGGAGCCTGC
Source organism: Meles meles (assembly GCF_922984935.1). Lineage (NCBI taxonomy): Eukaryota > Metazoa > Chordata > Mammalia > Carnivora > Mustelidae > Meles > Meles meles. Next base: position 7,085,645 of record NC_060067.1, read on the forward strand.
TTCCCCCTCTCTCTCTGCCTACTTGTGAGCTCTGTCTGTCCAATAAATAAATAAAATCTTGGGAAAAAAAAAAGTCTAGAAGAGATGATACAAATAGTAGAAAGCATAAGAAATGTACCATCTAGTTAAAATGTGAAGATTGCTCAGAGGAGACAGAAATTATCTGCAGTTTGGTGGGGGAACAATAAGGGTGGATATAAAGGACACTGATGGGTACCCGGGTGGCTCAGTTGGTTAAACATCTGACTCTTGATTTGGGCTCAGGTCACAACCTCAGTGTCCTGAGATGGAGCCAATGTCAGGTTCTGTGCTGGTCATGGAGCCCGCTTAGCATTATCTGTCTCTCTCCCTCTGCCTCTGCCCACCCCCCACCCCCACCACCAGGCACAGACTTGTGCTCTCTCTCTTTAAAAAAAAAAAATCTAAAGGACAGGTAGACTTTAGGGGCGTCTGTCTGAATGGCTCAGACGCTAGAGCATGCAACTCCATCTCAGGGTTGTAAGCTAGAGCCCCATGTTCAGTGTATAGATCATGTAAAAAAATTTTTTTAAAGATTTTATTCATTTATTTGACAGACAGAGATCACAAGTAGGCAGAGAGGCAGGCAGAGAAAGAGGAAGGGAAGCAGGCTCCCTGCTGAGCAGAGAGCCCAATGCGGGGCTCAATCCCAGGACTCCGGGATCATGACCTGAGCCGAAGGCAGAGGCTTTAACCCACTGAGCCACCCAGACACCCCAGATCATGTAAAATTTTTAAAAATCTTTAACAATAGGGGCGCCTGGGTGGCTCAGTGGTTTAAGTCGCTGCCTTCAGCTCAGGTCATGATCTCAGGGTCCTGGGATCGAGTCCCACATCGGGCTCTCTGCTCAGCAGGGCGCCTGCTTCCTCCTCTCTCTCTCTGCCTGCCTCTCTGCCTACTTGTGATCTCTGTCTGTCAAATAAATAAATAAATAAAATCTTTAAAAAAAAAAAAATCTTTAACAATAAATAAATAAATAAATAAATAAAGGACAGGCAGACCTTAGATAAAGAGGCTTTCTGCTGAAGAAAAGCACAAAAGATGGAAAATCACAATGAAAATAATTTAATTTTACAGAAATGGAAAAAACTGCAAGATAGTAAACAACAATGTGTAGTTGGAGGTTCCCAATTCCGGCAAAATGAATATCCAGACCAGATCAAATCACCAATTAAAACATCTAAAATTGTACCACTCATTCTACTGCTGCTCTACAAATACTTTCAAATTAGTGACCCATGACCCTTTTACCCATTATATTTCCTAATGGAATGCGATGATGAAACAAATTTTATTCACACTGTACCTTGGAGCAAACTTATAATTCTCTTCATAAGACAAAATACTTTTCCAATTTTGAGTATACATGCTCAAAGTTAGGCAAGAACAAGAACCCTCATTTTCCTTTCGATTTATATAAACAACACACACAAGTGATACTCAAGCTTCATTTTGAAATCACAGTGCAAAAATTAAGTTGTTCCATTCACTATGGAAGATCAGTGTTCTAGTCTCAGTCCTGTAATACTGTGCAAGCTGCTTTAGTGATCTGTGCCTCAGTTTCCGAACTTGTAAAATGAGGTGGTTCAACCTGGATGATCAGCAAAGGACCTTCTAACTTAAAAATCCTATACTTGATGCTACACCATCTTTTCCACAAAAGTCATTGTGGTAAGGCCAACTATTTAAAAAAAAAAGGGTCTTCCTCCAAAAACATTTAATAAAAAACTACCCTTGGGGTGCCTGGGTGGCTCAGTGGGTTAAAGCCTCTGCCTTCCGCTCAGGTCATGATCCCAGGATCCTGGGATGAAGCCCCACATTGGGCACTCTGCTCAGCAGGGAGCCTGCTTCCTCCTCTCTCTCTCTGCCTGCCTCTCTGCCTACTTGTGATCTGTCAAATAAATAAATAAAATCTTAATATATATATATATATATATATATATCAGAAATAGTGGGGCGCCTGGGTGGCTCAGTCCTTAAGTGTCTGCTTTCGGCTCGGGTCACAATCCAAGGATCGGGCCCCAAGTAGGGCTCCCTGCTTGGTGGGAAGCCTGCTTCTCCCTCTCCCACTCCCCTGCTTGTGTTCCCTCTCTCACTGTGTCTCTCCCTGTCAAATAAGTAAATAAAATCTTTAAACATATATATATCAGAAATAAAACGAACAAAACATGAAGACGTACGCTGTGACTTTGGTAATCTGGAGAGTATGGTCTTATAATAGGGCAGTTTGAATGCCTTGTAACCATGTGGGAGCAGGCACAAGGCAAACATGGGGAGAGTGTGTGTGTGTGTGTGTGTGTGTGTGTGTGCACGCCCCCCCCCACATGCATGCACACGAAATCTCCTAATTTTCCAATGAAGGAAAACAGATTCACCAGCTTTCAACTTCTGCTTTAAACAGTTCTAATCCAGATCTGAGAGGTTAATTTTAATATTACATAAATTTCCAAAATTCCCAGATAAGTATTAAAATATGGGCATCAGCAAGAAAACTTCCTCGAAGAAGGCAAACCATGGCTGAATCCTGACCCTACTACTAACAGTGCAACCTTGGTCAAGTTACTTCGTCTCTTGAAACCTCACTTCTTCATTTGTAAAGTGAAGATACTATCACCCATCTTGCAAGGGGGTTAGATTAATGGAGAATACAGATTACAGAGCTCAGCACAGTACCTTCCTCAAGGCAAGAGCTTGACAAACGAAAGGTATTATTATCCTTCCAGATCCGGTGACACAGAACATAGGGCCTATGCTCATAGACATCCCAATTATGTCTATGAATACGACACGAAGTTTACCTTTAAAATGTCATACTTTGTCACTTTTCTGTAGATCTAAAATTATTCTCGGGGCGCCTGGATGGTTCAGTCGTGAAGCCTCTGCCAAGCTTGGCCTCAGGTCCTGATCCCAGGGTTGTGGGATCCAGACCAGCACTGGGCTCCCGGCTCAGGGCTGAGCCTACTTCTCCCTCTCCCACCCACCCTGCTTGTGTTCCCTCTCTCGCTGTCTCTCCCTCTCTATCAAATAAATAAATAAAATCTTAACAATTATTCTCAAATAGTTTATTTTTAAAGTGCCGCACACACTAATTTCTAATAGAAACTAACCAAACTTCAAAGTAAGTTTATCCTAAACCTAACGTTGAACCAACGATCAAACACAGTTTTCAGTGGCTAACAAGTTCTTCAAGTGACGCTGCAAATCATGTTTGCACCAAGGCTTCACACTTCTGAATGGGGGGAGCGGAAGGGAAAGCCACGGAGGTGTCCCAGAGCGGTGTGAGCGCGAAGTACCCCTACACGTTCAAGCGAGCACTTCCCAAAAGGCACAGAGTTGGAGGAGCCCGAAAAACGAGGTCTGAACTACTAACACCTGCCAGAACGACCTTCCTGCCGTTGAAGGGGCAGGAGCAGGTGGCTCTGTGCCCCTAAACTATCTTTTTATTTTCAGCCACATGCTCGAGTCAACAGCTGGGTTTTAAACCTCGCAGTCCCCCCCCCCCCCCCATGCCCCATTCCAGGCTGCGACGGAGGCAGCAGCACTTCAGGTTCCTCTCGAGACAGGCGAAGGAGGCAAGGGCCCGCAGCCCCGGGGGCATAGGGGACAGGTCGAGCCACCTGTGCGCAGGACCGAGCCCTTCCCGGGCGGCACCAGCTGAGGACCACCCCCCACGCCGGGCCTGCGGAGCTTTGGGGCGCGGCTCCTGTCAGCCCGGCCGAAACGCCGCGGTGGGGGCTGCCCGGGGGGCGTAAGGGAGTAACTCCAGGGTTTCAGCAGAGAAAGGGAGGCAAAGGGAGAGGCGGCATGTGGACCCCCAGCCCACGGCGGGGCGCGGGAAGTCCCCTCCAGGCCCCCGAATCCTCCGTCCCGTTCCTGCCCGAACCCTTCCCAAGTCCCGGACCCACCGCGCTCCTCTCACCGTCTCGGCTTCTGTGTGCTGGGGTCCGGCACTCTGACCCCCCATCACCCCGCGGAGGAAATTCATCTTGCCGCTCGGCCACCGGCTCTCCCGGCCCTTTCGGGAAAGAAAAGGTAACTTTCCCTGCGTGCGGCAGGGCCTGGCCCCCAAGCCCGCACTCTGCACTCCCCAGCCGCGGCCACCAACGCCTCCTACTCTGCGGCCGCTCCAGCCCCCTAAGCCCGGAAACAGCCGCCACCACTAGTCAAGATGCGCATGCGCGGGGACGTGGCATTACGTGGCGGCTCGAAGGGCGAAGGCAAAGGGGAAAAGTAGGCGAGCGGAGGCCGGTAGCCCGAACCCGCCCAAGCCCCGCCCACTGCGCTGGCCCCTCCTCCCTCGGCAGGGACACGCCTCCTACTCCCGCCCTCCGCGGGTGGCTACGGGGGCCCCAATCACCTACGTGGTCGAAGCCCGGCCCTGCCGGCTGGAGACGAGCCCGGTAGTGGACGTGTTTTGGCTTGCGGGGTGTTTAATTGTCGCCGGAGGGGACTTACTGCCAGCTGTCGAGTCTGGGGTCGTATTGTGTGGAGTCGAAAGTGAAATTTTACTTCGGCCGCCGTGACAGGTAAGGGGTCGCGGGCCCTGGGAGGGTTCCTTTGGGTTTGCGGTTTAGCAGTACGAGCCTTGGGGCCTTCGGATCCTTGTAAATTGCATTTCTTCACAGGGCTTTGTTTGGTGTAAAAAGAGTGGTTAGAGCCCCCGCATTCCACGGCCACCGGAGGGCGCGTTTCTCGGTTCTTGTTCACCAAACCTGTTACAAAAGGAGTTCCTAGATCCTAACCCCAGGTATGCCGCTGTTTTCAAGTGGTGTGAGGTGGTCGAACCCTGCATTTAGTTTGTGAGAGAAAATGCATTGATCTGCAGTGTCAGCTGGGCAGCGAGTAGCATCCTATTTCGTTATTAACTCTCAACCCCTGCATTTCCAGTGCTCTTTCTTTTTAAACGTGAAAAATGTCATTTTTCTCAAAATGGAATGCCCTGTCCCTTTGGAAATGCGATTGCCCAGGTAGGTACACATGCTTCTGGAGAAGTCCTGTCAATTTCTTGAGCCTGAAAAGCGCAGGGTCGAGTTAGCTTACTCATTCATGCACCTCTCCACTTGGATCCCCCGCAGGTCTCAAATTCAGCGTTTAAAAATTGAACTCATCATTTCCCCCAGGCTCCACTGAAGGAAAAAAAATAAAAGAAAGACATCAATATGCTTCTTTGTGCCTTGCCACTCAGCAGTACCACTAGCCAAAGAAATGCCTAAGCTAGGAGGACGCTGGGAGGAATCGTATGTTCTGGGTTTCACCCCCACATGTCCAGTATTCAAGTCCTTTCATTTCTATTTCTAGAATATTTCTCAGACAGGTCCTGTGTTCTTCATCCTCCCTGCCTCTGACATAGTTTATGTTCTCATTATTTTTCACCAAGATTATAGCAGTAGCTTCCTAACCAGTTTGTCTGCATTCAAGCCCTGGCTTCTGTCCAGTCCAGTCACCCTTCCGTGGGTCTAACAATGACAAAACATCTGTCCATGTTGATACTCTTCTTAAAATCCTCCGGTGGTTGTCCATCTGCTCCATAATAAAACCCAGTCTCTGTAGCTTGCTGTACAGGCCTGTTACGTTCTGGCTTCTATCTTTCCAGCTGATGCCTCCCCCACATACTCTGGAATTAGGCCTGGATATGCCCTTCCCCTCCCACTTCCTCATCCAAGAAACTCCTGCTGGTTCCTTAAGACTTCACTCTGGCATCATCTGAAAGCTTTCCCCGAAATCCGGATACATATGTCTGTGCTAGTACTTGGCCGTGGTTAATATGTGGAAAACACTCAGTAAATGCTTGGGAAGCCAAACTGTTAAGGGCAGGATTCTGTTACTCGTTTCTGTATCTCTGTGTGGTTGGCACTGTCATAAAAGATGAGACTGATGGATAAATGAAGAAGACATTGTGGACATGTGGATATGATGCTGAGGAGGAGGGTCCTTTTTGCATCTGTGGGGTGGAATGGTAGAGAACACATATCGTGGAGGTTATGGTGAAAGTTCCTTTCCTACTGCCAAGGTTTTAAGCTTGGGTGACTTGGAGAGTGGTTGGGATCACACTGCCCAAAATACTGTGCACTAAGCATTGTCTTCTGCTTTAAAACTGGACACTTGACATTTGCTTCAGACATTTTCCATGGGTGCATTCTGTTGCAGCCTAAAAAAAGTGACCAGTAAATGCTCAGCATCGCTATTACCAAGTAAAGTATGCAAAGAACCTCACTCAGTCCCTAAGCCCCAGCCTTTCAGGAGCCTCTCCTCCCCTTTTTCCTGTGCCTCACTCTACCCCATCATCTGGAGTGGGGCCCATGGATATCTGCTGCATGTATTCTTTCACAGTGAAAAAACAGTGCCTTGACATTTTAGCTAAGTTCTTTTACGGCACCAACCTTGTCAAAGTGCCCTGCTTTGTTTTAACCTGGTGAGTATTGTAGGTCAGTAGCAGCATACAGTGAGTTTTCCCTCCAGTTGACCTGTTTTCTTTCCTAACAGCATCCCCTGGGCCGGAAGGACCATGGGCAGGAGGGATGGACAGTTGGGTCCAGAGGAGGTAACGGTCGAGCCCCCCTTTCCCCCCAACCTCAGAATCTTGCCTCTGTCTTGGTGTCTGGCGAAGGGTGGAGCTGCTTACCACTCCCAGTCTCAAGAGGAAGTAGAGAGGGTACCCTGGCTAATTTGTCCCTCGTTTGGGGTCTGAAAGAGGACCACAGGCATCATGATTGCAGAACAGCCATGAAATGGACTCCTTATTTAAGAGAAAGGGAGTTACATATGAATGTACTTCCACCAGTTTTACAGAGAAAAGTCAGGGACCTTGTCTTGTTCCTGTGTGTGCCCTTTAATCACCCAGTATAATTTCTTTCATGTGGTAGGTGTTCAAGGACCGTTTCTTCAATAAAGCAAGAGAAAACATGAAAAAATTGTGACTACCTGACTTACGCTTCAGACTTTCATAAATCTAAATATTCAGGATAAGAGTGCCACAAATCGTTAAAATACACATAATCAAAAAAAAAATAAAAAAAAAATACACATAATCAGGGGCGCCTGGGTGGCTCAGTTGGTTAAACGGCTGCCTTCAGTTCAGGTCGTGATCCCAGAGTCCTGGGATCAAGCCCCGCACTGGGCTCCCTGCTCAATGGAGAGCCTTCTTCTCCCTTCCCCTTGCCTGCCACTGTGCCTACTTATGCGCTCGCTCTCTCTCTCTCTCTATGTGTCAAATAAATAAATAAAATCTTAAAAACATAAAATCAAACACACATAATTAAAAATTTTAACTTGGGTGAATAAAAGTGGTTTTTCTTTAAACCGAACGTGATAACAAAGCAACAACAAAATTAACTGGTGCAAAATTCATGATTTAAATTGCTTCCTTACAATCCCTTACTTCAGTGTCTCTTCGGTGGCCCCCTTTCCGCATCCTAACTTTCTCGCGCAAACTCAGCTAAGCAATGAAACATAATTGCACAAGATTGTTTTTTGGTTGGGGGGATGGTGGTGTGGTGGAGTATTGTCTATACCTGCTTAGAAAGATGAAATGATAATTTGTACTTGAAATACACCATACACAGGTGTTCAGAGACTAATTACTGCAGAAGCAGTGTCCAAAAACTTTGCTTTGTTTTGCTTCTTTTTTTAAGTCAACTCTGTACAATGTGGGGCTCGAACTCATGACCGAGAGATCGAGAGTCGCATATTCTACTGACTGAACCAGCCAGGGGCCCCCCCAAAGCATTGTTGATACAATTATGCATTGCTAGCCATTAACCAAACAACAGTGAGAAAAATAAATTACCAACGATGAGGCAGCTATCAAAATCCATAACCAATCAATAATAACAATATTAAACACATAGGCGCCTTATTTACCAGGCTCTGCCTATCCAAAGTGTTTTACGTAAAATACTTGACTTAATCCTCACAGCAACCTCATGGGGTAGGTAGTGATAATAGCCCCATTTTACAGATGGTGAAACAGGCAGAGAGTAATTTGCCTGATGTCATATAGTGAGGAAGTGGCAAAGGTAGGACATAAATCCAAAGTCTGGCTCCAAAGCCTGCGCTCTTGGCTACAATGCTACCCAGCCTCTTGCACACTAAAGACAATGATCAAGTCCCTTTGTAACTGGCCCCCCTCTTTTCCCCGACCTCTTCTCCTGCTACATTCCCTCCACTCCCGCCACACTAGCACGTTGTGTTTCTGAAACTTACTCTCCACTCTCCCCTTGTTCTTTTCCCATATTGGGGATGCTGTTCCACCCGGACAGAGGAATGAATGGCTCGCTCCTTCACCTGTTTAATTCTGCTCAAATGTTACCCAGGTCTCTCCTGACTGTTGTAAGTTATGGTTTCCTTATACTCCTCCCTCTGCTCTGCTTATTTTTCTCTGTAGCACTTGTCAGTCTGGGACAGTATTCTCCCATCGGTAGTATTTTCCTGTATTTCCTCAGATCTAAGACACCAGGAAGTGCCCCTCAGAGAAAGAAAAAAATGAAGCCCTGCCAGCTGCCAGATGCATCTACCGAAAGATACATCCCACTTTCAGGTTTCATAAAATGTGAAAAAAATATTCACTGTAGATACAGTATGTATTTTACATCCTTATCTGGTCTATTGTCTCAGTCCTCATTGCCAGGAAGATGTGAGTCCATACGGGCAGTGATTTTAGTCCTTTCATGAAATGCTTTATCTATGTATCTGACACGTACTGAGCACTTGGTAACTCTGGGTGAATGAATTCCCGAGGTGAGGAAATTCTTGCTTTCAGCCTATGTGCCTCGGAGCAGAAATTCTGCGGCGTTGCTCAGCATCGTGTGGCAGCCAGACTTCCTCAGCAGAGTCTGCGCCGGGGTCCCCAGAAGATGTTATTAACGTGCTCATGTTTTACTTGATGAATATTTTGTTGGCCTTTAGTCACTATCTTAATAGCTCATGTTGAGTCATATGTGAAGGTAAATGTTCTGTGGGAGAAAGAATTTATATATTTTTTTAATATTTTATTTATTTGACAGACAGAGATCACAAGCAGGCAGAGAGGCAGGCAGAGAGAGAGGAGGAAGCAGGCTCCCCGCGGAGCAGAGAGCCCGATGCGGGGCTCGATCCCAGGACCCTGGGATCATGACCTGAGCCGAAGGCAGAGGCTTTAACCCACTGAGCCACCCAGCACCCCAAGAAAGAATTTATATTTTTTAAGATTAGATCTCAGCCCACTGGGAGAACCATCTCGACTGCCCAGTGGCCAGCCTACCTTGCGTGGAGATTCACGCTAATAAATGGTTTTCTTCTCCTCCCTGTTCTCCTTCTCCTCTTCCTCTGCCTCCTTCTCCTTCCCTTCCTCCTCCTTTTTCTAAGACAGGGAATACATTCACATGGTTAAAATAAAAAGCACAATAGGGCATATAGTAAAAAGTTGCCCTAATGGGGCGCCTGGGTGGCTCAGTGGATTAAAGCCGCTGCCTTCGGCTCAGGTCATGATCTCAGGGTCCTGGGATCGAGCCCCGCATCGGGCTCTCTGCTCCGCTGGGAGCCTGCTTCCTCCTCTCTCTCTGCCTCCCTCTCTGCCTACTTGTGATCTCTCTCTCTGTCAAATGAATAAAAAATAAAATCTTTAAAAAAAAAAAAAAAAAGTTGCCCTACTGTATTCCCTGGCTATACAGGCAGTCAGTGAAAACAGTTCTTGTTTATCCTTCTAGATATTCAAATATCCCCCTGTCTTTCTCTTTTTAAAAATAACATAAATGAGGGGCGCCTGGGTGGCTCAAATAAATAAATAAATAAATAAAAATCTTTAAAAAAATAAAAATAACAAATTAATGTAGTACATTGTATATGCTGTTCTACACCTTTTTCCCATTTAATATATCTTGGAGATTGTTCCATGTGGGTATGTAGAGGATGTACATACCTTCATTCTTTTTTTTTTTTTTAAGATTTTATTTATTTATTTGACAGAGAGAGAGATCACAAGTAGGCAGAGAGGCAGGCAGAGAGAGAGGAGGAAGCAGTCTCCCTGAAGAGCAGAGAGCCCGATGCGGGGCTCGATCCCAGGATCCGGAGATCATGACCTGAGCCGAAGGCAGCGGCTTAATCCACTGAGCCACCCAGGCGCCCCCATACCTTCATTCTTATTGTGTCCCATGAAGTGCTTTTCAAAATATTTTTTAAATTTTTTAAAAAATTGTACTTAGGGGCGCCTGGGTGGCTCAGTGGGTTAAGCCTCTGCCTTCGGCTCAGGTCATGATCCCAGAGTCCTGGGATCGAGCCCCACATTGGGCTTTCTGCTCTGTAGGGAGCCTGCTTCCTCCTCTCTCTCTGCCTGCCTCTCTGCCTACTTGTGATCTCTGTCTCTGTCAAATAAATAAATAAAATCTTTAAAAAAAATTGTACTTATTTATGAGACAGAGAGAGAGAGTGAGCAGGGGGAGGGGCAGAGGGAGAAGCAGACTCCCTGCCGAGCAGGGAGACTGATGGGGGGTGGGGGGGCTCAGTCCCAGGACTCTGGGGTCTTAACCTGAAGGCAGATGCTTAACGGACTGAACCACCCAGGCGCCCCTCAAAATATTTTTTCAAAGTCCTAAGAATTCCTTGGAAGAGGAGGATGCGAGAAAGAAGGTTCTGAGCCCCCATCCTGTTCCACTCTATCGATCTCTTTTGTTTACATTGCCTATTTCATTTGAACCAGAAGATTGAGAGGCTCAAATTTGGGGCAGCCACGTCCCTTAGGAGAGGAGAAATGTGGCCAAGGCATGGCGTCACAATAGTCAAGCAGCCTCACGTGCTCTGGAGTCGAGGGTTCAAATTTCTGCTCTACCTGTTTAGAAAGGAAGTAAGTGGTTGTTGGGATTTTATTAGAGAATATCTTTAACGCGCTTAATACTTAATACCTGAGGGGCCCCTGGGTATTGGAGCAGCCAGCTCTTGGTTTCAGCTCAGGTAGCAATCTCGGGGTCACGAGTTCGAGCCCTGAGTTGAGATCTGCTAAAGTTCGTCTCTCCCTCTCCCTCTGCTCACCCCACCCTGCCCCTCCACTCACTCACCTGTGTGTGCTCTTTCTCTCCAAAATACGTAAATCTTTTTTTTTTTAAGATTTTATTTATTTTTTGACGGAGAGAGACACAGCGAGAAACAGAATAAAAGCAGGTAGAGTGAGAGAGGGAGAAGCAGACTTCCTGCTGAGCGGGGGGCCTGATGCAGCGCTCGATCCCAGGACCCTGGGATCATGACCTGAGCTGAAGGCAGACCCTTAACTGCTGAGCCACCCGGGCGCCCCTAAAACACATAAATCTTTCAGAAAAAAATACTTTAATACCTGAAACATAGTAAGAAGTTAGTGAAGATTGGAGTGGAGAGCCAGATCCCAGGTGGTCTTTGGTGTACGCTATCATTTTCTTAAACACTGAGCATATAAGGATATTACTCTATAATTGTGCTTAACTGAAACTATATTGACTGATGTTACTGGAAAGACTGTTCGTTTAGATATGGTTTAATCTGGGGCATCAAGACAATGTCCTCAGGATCTGGGCTTTCTCTATTTCTGGGCTCTGCTCTTTTATCAGTTTTTTTCTCTGGCTCCACACAGGGGCAAGACGGCTGTCAGTCCTGTAATCTCCCAGGTCCAAGTTTATCGGGGAAGACTCCTAAGCTTTCTTATGACTCGTGGCATCTGGCTGAGTCATGTGCCCATGTGTTGGGTCAAGTCGTGTAGCCCCGTGTGTGAGATACACTGATTGACCCTGATTCGTGTGCCCACCTCCAAAGCCAGCAGTGAGTCCTCAGTTCATCTCAGAGCAGAAGGCATACGCGCAGAAACAGGGACTTTCTTCAAAGGAAACCTGGAATATCGTGCTGGGGAAATTTTATCAGGGTAGGAAAAACAATAGATGCTCACTATGCCCTGATGGACTTGACTGCTGGCCAGTTTTTTTGGAAAAATATTTTTGCAGCAGTGCCTCTAGCCTATTGCTAGCCTCAGTTCTGTTGCTCTGCAAAAGGTTCCAAGATCATGTTGCATTATGTAATAAAAGCAATTTCACTTTGCATTGAGTTTCTGTCGACAAGCAAAGCTATATCTTTATCCTTAAAAAAAAGACCAACAAAATAAAACTGCAGTCCAGGTGTGTTTCCATTTTTGAGAAAATACATAAACCGAATTGCTTACTTAGGAGACATCTACGTTGGGAAATCCCATTTTCAGTTCCAAAAGGACTTTTTATAAAACTATTAGGGGACGGATTTATCGGATCCAAGCCCCGGTGCTCTTGCCCACCCTGGAGAAGTTGCAGTCACTTCCCTACCACACCCACCAACCCCCACCCACAACCTTCTGGCTAGCCGAACAGGCAGGTCTAGAACAGCTAGGATGGGTTTTTTTACTGCTGCAGTCCATAGCGAGACCAAATCCTTTGAAGTTCACGATACTAGCTGATGCCAGGATCCCAGGGAAGCTTGAGACGGTTTATTGTGGAGTCACTGCCATCTCTACCAGCAATCCAGGATCCTGGAGCAAATTACAGCTGACCTAATTCATTTGCCTGAGTCCGCGGCCCAAGTGAGTGCCCCTGTGGGGATGGGGTGCCAGGGGACTGTGTAGGGTGACTCTTGAGATCGGAAAACAGTCTGGGAAGGTAGACTGGGCCTCTAGGCCAGCAGGATGGTTAGCTGACCTGGACCAGAACTTCTCAAAAGCCAGCCCACACCTCCAACGTCCGTTCTCTCCCCATTTCCAGCCCTTCAGTGAAGTTGACCATAAGGTGCCAATGGCCTGTGGTGGTTGAATACAGCACACATAATTAGGGGTGGGCTCGGTCACTTGCGGGTATGAGCTGAAGGGCCCGGAACTGACATAGGCAGATGATTTGAGAAAAGAAGGGAGAATTGGGTGAGGATCCAATTCTCTGCCAGGGGCTCAGGTGTCCATTGCGGAGAAATGGACGATTAGAAGATCAGGAGCACAGAGAAGCAAAGAACAGTCTCCTCTTTGGCCTGACCATTCCCTGATGCTGCCTCGCTGGGATCTCATGAACACACACTAGCTGTAGGTAGTATGAAGGGTTAGAAGGGCTGCGGCTTGTTCTCCCCACGGCCCTCTCCCCACCTCCAGTTCTCCCATACATACATGCTTTTCCAGCGCAGGACCACAGCCTGCCGCACCCAAGTGCCCCAGACCCAAGCTCCCTCTCTCCCAGGTATGTGAATAGGGACTCCTAAGTAGCTCAGTCCAAGGTCCCAATAGGTCCTTGCCACAGCCAGTCTCCTTCCTGGGAGGGCCTGGCTATCTAGGTCTGGTTCTAGTATCTGGGTCAGAGCAAAATGACTCTCCTGGTGCTTTGGTATTTATGTCATGGTATAGTACGTCTCAAGATCTTTGTTTTTAAAAAGTTCACAATTAAGACCTTTTCAAACCAATCCAAAGTACACACGTAACACATTTGCTTGCAATAGAAATGAGCTATTCCAAGCCCTGCTGTGTCCTCGCACGTCTGGTGAGGAATCAGTACCTTCCTGCAGCTTTAGCTCCCCTGCCTGGAGCTTTTAACATCTGCTCCTCTGGACTGCTGCTCAGCTCCCTGTTTTTGACTTTTCCCTGCCAGTCTGGAAAGGATGGTCCCTCCCGTGGGCTTACTGCTCTCTTCCCCAGCAGAATCAGCCGCTTCGTTCATAGAGCTTTTCTCGCGGAATCCATATACCCCAGCCCCCTTTTTGGGGGGTGGGCTGGGGTAGGGAGCCGGGCTTGCAGGAGCCCACTGATGAGATGAGAAGGGCTTCTCTGAAGGAGAGAGGAGGCAGAGAACAGGAGGGAAACAGAGCGGCGAGAGAGCTGAGAAACTCAATGAAACTGCTGACTAATTCCTGCAGCTAGAGTAGTACGCCCACAGAAACAGTTGGTTGTGGTTTTTTTTTTTGTTTTTTTTTTTTTCCCTCAGCACTTAAAATAGCTCTGTAGAGCTGAATACTGAAAACAGTTGTACTTGGGTCCTTGAACTCCTGACTCAGCAAACACTGGGTGTCTGTCCTCGGTGACAGGTGCCGCTCTAAGTACGCTCCTGTGTGTCTATCATCCTGGAAGATTAGAATCCTTCTTATTTCCCAGAGAGAGAAGCCTGGGCTTCAGCATGGCAGAGGCCAGAAAGGCAAGTATTTTTGCAGACCGAGACACACCTGGGTTTTCATTCTCGTCTTGCCACTTTCGGACAGTGTTGCCTTGGGGAAGTGACTTCAGTTGGCTGTACCAGTTGGGATGGCTGTGTGCAACAGCGGGAAAGCCAGGAGTGTCTTAGACAAGTTAGGAGGAAGGAAGAGCTGCGCTGGCACAGAGTAGCTCCGAGAAGTCATCTGCAGTCTAAGCCAGACGCTTTCTGCTCGGCCCTCCCCGCCTTGAGTCTTTGGTCTTTATGGTGACAAGATGGCTGCTTCATCTCAGCATGGCATCCTCATTCCAGGAAGAAGGGCAAAGGTGAAGGGCCGGAGAATAAAAAAGATTCTAACAGTAAAGAAGGAAGAAAAAACACGGAGTAAGCAACTTGCCAACCCAGGAGCATCATTGTGAGGATTAAATAATGTTTGTAAAACATCCCCCAAGAAGCCTGGGGCACCTGGGTGGCTCAGTGGGTTAAAGTCTCTGCCTTCGGCTCAGGTCAGGATCTCAGGGTCCTGGGATCGAGCCCCACATCAGGCTCTCTGCTCCACAGGGAGCCTGCTTCTCCGTCTCTCTCTGCCTACTTGTGATCTCCCTTGTCAAATAAATAAAGTCTTTAAAAAAAAATACCCCTCCCCAACTTGTGGGGACAGGTTTTTATTAATTTGTTTGGTTTTTAATCATTTGTAGTCACACAGGTGATGAATAGAACAGGTACTAAATAGTCCCTACACCTTAGTTACCTTTTACTGATTTGGAAATTCTGTATTTCCAGCATCCCTTCAGCTATACAACTAGAACTACCTCTATGCTGTATTAATCTACGCAACGATAGAGTGGTTGGTCCTAGAACCACTTACTAGGACAGCATTACGTGTATATTAAATAAGAACTCGATTCAAATTTATTTATATTTGTGTGTGATCACCTTCTTAGAGTCTAAAACATTTGTTCTTCTCTGAGGCAATGGCTCTTCATTTCCCCAGTGATGATAATTTGGGAAGCCCTGGGAGGGGAAAATGGTTCGAGAATAATGGCATTTGTTCAGTCTTATAAATAAACACAACTGTATGTTTTATTGATTCCTTGCAGTTCTTAAAATATTTAACAGAGAGAGGGAAATGTAAAAACTTTTCCCCCTCTGCCAATGATAAGACTTGGAATTTTAAAATTCCCTTGTCACAGAATCAGTATGTAAGATTATGAAAATTTAATACCAATGGGCAGCAAAGTCTCACTTCATTTAACTGAGGATTTTACACTGAACACCAGGGAATAATATCAGTACAGAACAAAAAAAGTGATGGTAGAAAAAAAATAAATCAGGATTTAAATTACATATACTGAATGATCATAGCTAAGTTTAAAATACAAGATAGGGAGGCACCTGGGTTGCTCAGTGGGTTAAGCAACTGATTCTTGATTTTGGCTCAGGCCATGATCTCAGGGTCCTGAGATCCAGCCCTGAGTAGGGTTCCAAGCTCAAGCGAGAGTCTGCTCCAGACTCTTTCTCTCCCTCATCCTCTCTCCCTACTCGTGCACGTGCTCCCTCTCTTTCAGATAAATAAATAAAAACCTTCTAAAAATAATAAAAATATAAGCACGGGAAGACACCTAAAAGAAAATGTAGGAAGGTGTGAATTCAGAGTGGTTGTATTTTGAAGTGGTTGAAGGTCCTATGTAATGTTTTCTTTCAACTGTTCCATAATTTCCACTGGATAATTATTTTTTTTAACAAGCATGCTTTTTAAAAAAAATCACAAATAGGGGCTCCTGGTCGGCTCAGTCAGTTGAGTATCTGCCTTGGGCTCAAGTCATGATCCCAGGGTTCCTGGGATGGAGCCCCGCATTGGGCTGTCTGCTCAGCGGGGAGCCTGCTTCTCCCCCTCCCTCTTCCCCTGCTTATGCTCGCTCTCTCTGTTAAATAATTAAATAAAGTCTTTTTTTTTTAAGTCTAAAAAATAAAATTAAAAATTAAAAAAATCACAAATAATAAGAAACTTAGGAAAGATAATAAATGGAAACAGTTTTGGAAGAGAAACATCTGGAGCCCTGAGAAAACTATTGATTAGCTTGGGAGAAGCAGCCCCGCAGGCCCCATATTACAGCTAATGTCTGAGCCTATATTTCATTTCATCCATTTTGATGCCATCTCTCTTATTCCTTCCCTTTATTTCTCTTCTCTTTTCCCCTTAAGATAAGCTAGGTGACAAGATACATTATAAGAGAAAGACCATTTTATATAGTAGAACGAACATTATACTTTAAAGCCAGACAGACTTGGATTTCAATCCTGACATCACCATTTATTCAGTCCAAGTCCAGCTTTAAAGACTCAGCAGTGATTAGAGACAGACAACAGTGTCTGCCTTTACGCAGTGTATATTCTAGTAGAGGAAGACCATGTGAGGCCCTGGAAAGACCTCTGGATCAAAAAATACCTGCCCAGTATGATGATTTCCTCTGGATCAAAAAATACCTGCCCAGTTCGATGATTTCGGTGCATAAAATTATGCTATGAAGGACTTGGCTTTTTGGATAAAAAATTACTGGGGCACCTGGGAGGCTCAGCAGGTTAAGCCTCTACCTTCAGCTCGGGTCATGATCTCAGGGTCCTGGGATTGAGCCCCGCATTGGGCTCTCTGCTCAGCAGGGAGCCCGCCTGCCTCTCTGCCTACTTGTGATCTCTCTCTCTCTGTCAAATAAATAAAATCTTAAAAAAATATATTTTAAAGTGCAAATGTCAAAAAAATAAAATACAATAAAGTGCATATGTTGGGGACACCTGGGTGGCTCAGTCCGTTAAGCATCTGTCTTCCGCTCGGGTCATGATCCCAGAGTCCTGAGATCGAGTCTCACATCAGGCTCTCTGCTCCGCAGGGAGTCTGCTTCTTCCTCTGCCCCTCCTCCCACTCGTTCTCCTCTCTCTCTAGAAAAAAAAAATGCAAATATCAGTGTAGAGTACATCATCTATTAGACTAAACAGTCCTTTATATATTAGCATAAATTAATCCATCTTATATCTTTTTTTCTATCATATATCTTTTCTTTTAATTTTTTTTAAAGATTTTATTTATTTATTTGACAGAGACGGATCACAAGTAGACAGAGAGGCAGGCAGAGAGAGAGAGAGGGAAGCAGGCTCGCTGCTGAGCAGAGAGCCCGATGGGGGACTCGATCCCAGGACCCTGAGATCACGACCTGAGCCGAAGGCAGCAGCTTAACCCACTGAACCACCCAGGCGCCCTCTATCATATATCTTAAGTGCTAAATTAGAGTCGTGCTTTGTGAGAATAAACATTTTAATTGCAGAGAGGACCAGTAGCTAATACTCAGGAAGGGTAGACTTGAGTGTCCTGTGGCAACACTAACTTAGGAAGGACACACTGAGAAAAGAACAATGATAAGATTCGGGAAACAAATCTTACCCTTAATACGAGTTTATCTTGGGGAAAGATCCAACAGTCTTCCCAAGTTTAGGTACAACATTTCTTCCTTCTCTTTGCACCCAGGTCTTTTTGAGAGTCCTTATAACCTGGGTATTCCAGATTCTGGAACATAGAGGGATATGTCTGTGGTCTTCTCAAATCCTTCTCATTGTCAAATACTCTTACTGGAGGGTACCATCTCCCCCACAAATGAGTAAGGTATAAATAAAGAAATAGTAAGGGGCACCTTACTCTTTATTTTAGATAGGAAGAGAGCAAGAGTGTGTGGGGGGTGTGGGGAGTGGTCTGGAGGGGAAAGGAGGGGCAGAGGGAGAGAGAATCCTAAGCCAATTCTATGCCCAGCACAGAGCCCCCCATGGGGCTCGATCTCATGACCCTGAGATTGTGACCTCACCAAAACCAGAGTTGGGCACTTAACTAACTGAGCCATCCCATGCACCCCAATAAATAAATCTTAAAAAAAAAGAAAAAGAATAACAGCCCCCTTGAGGTAACAAACGCCGGACCTCTGCTTATTCGGTAGCTTGCCTCTTGCTCGCGTATTTAAGTGAAAGTTCACTAATGAAATTTAAGCTCTGCAGATGCCGGTATTCTGCCACTTACACTTGCATCTCCGCATCCTCCCTCTGGTTCAGCCTTCCCCTCATCCGCAGCGACCCCGCGATTCCTCTTTTTCTGAAATTGCGCAGTGGAAGGTTGTAAAGGTTGAGTTCTAGGACAGTCCACGGCCCCTTCTGTTTAAGGAGCAACAACAACAAAAAAGAACTCAGGTCAAAGAAAGGTCTATTATAAGGATGTAGGGGATTTTTAAAAAACATTTATTTTTTAATTTTTTTAAGATTATATTTATTTATTTGACAGAGAGCCAGCAAGAGAGGGAGCACAAGCAGGGGGAGTGGGAGAGGGAGAAGCAGGCTTCCCAGTGGGACAGGGAGTCCAGTGTGGGGCTTGAGCCCAGGACCCTGGGATCATGACCTGAGCCAGTGGCAGCCAATACGGAGCCACCCAGGTGCCCCAGGATATAGGGGAATCTTAAAGGAAATACTCAGGAAGTACTGCCCAGCCTCATGAGAACTGGGGAGTCGGTTCTCTGACAGGGTACTGTGTGTGTGTGTGTGTGTGTGTGTGTGCGCGCGCGCGTTTTGCAGTCCAGGTCTGTCAAGCTTCATATTCTCTTTTCTGGGCTTTTTCTCCGTGAGTCCGATCCACTGTCTTGCTTCTTTCCTCCTCCGTGCTTTCTCTGCTGACTCACAGCCCCTCTGCGGCCGTTATGTTCAGCTTGCAAGTGGCATTAGCTCGCCGCTGCCCCAGCCTTGGCCCAGACTCAACAGAACCTCAGGGCCCGGCTCCTTGTAACTGACTCAATAAGACTCCGGAAGCCTGAGTGGCTCAGCTTGCGTCGGGTGTTTCCCGTGGCCCAGGTAGGACCTGTCCTTAGTCAGTGTTTCATTTTTCCCTGTGTTCTGCTTTAGCTGGGCTTACAGCATGGGGGGGGGGGGGTGGGCAGGACAGAAGATTCTGTCTATCTTGTGAAGACTCACTGAGCTTCGGTTTTACCTGCGGGTAGTAGTAGTTGGTCTTACCTCCTAACACCAGCTCTTACTACCAACAAGTCCTCGCGCTAAGCACTGTGTATATTGTCTCCGTTAACTCTTTTTTTTAAATACTTTTTTAAAAAAGATTTTATTTATTTGGCAGAGAGAGAGAGACAGCGAGAGAGGGAACGCAAGCAGGAGGAGTGGGAGAGGGGGAACAGGCTTCCTGCAGAGCAGGTAACCCGATGCGGGGCTCGATCCCAGGACCCTGATATCGTGATCTGAGCCAAAGGCAGAGGCCCAACGCACTGAGCCACCCAAGCGCCCCTTAATATTGCTGTTCTCATCCCCTTTTTGTGAGAGGAAACTCGAAGGAGGGAGGTAAAGTAACTTGCTGAAGGTCACAAAACTCGATGGCGGGGCTTTGATCCGAGATAAAGTAACTTGCTGAATGTCACAAAACTCGATGGCAGGGCTTTGATCCGAGGTTCCTGACTGCAGAGCCGGTGCCGCCTTCTGCTCACCCACACCAGCCGAATCGTTCCATCGGCCGTTCCTGACAACTGCCATGAATTAACCCTGCTACTTACTTCCCCAGGCTAAGCTCTCTCATTTTGGGGTAATAGATTGTTGTTGTTGTTTTAAGATTTTTATTTACTTGAGAGAGAGAGAGAGAACGGGAGAGAGAGCACAGAGGCAGAGGGAGAAGCAGATAATCCTCTGAGCAGGAAGCCGGATGCAGGACTCGATTCCAAGACTCTGGGATCATGACCTGAGCCAAAGGCAGACGCTTAACCCACCGAGCCACCCAGGCGCCTGGGGAAGTAGATCATTTGCAGAAAGGGAATACTAACCAGTGGGTTACAAAGGTCCACCCAGTAACATTGTTGCCCAGTTGTTTCCAGTCTGTGACAAAGCAGTGTTCCTGCCAGAACATGTGGAGATAAGGGGAAGGCGCCTGGGTGGCTCAGTGGGTTAAGCCGCTGCCTTCAGCTCAGGTCATGATCTCAGGGGCCTGGGATTGAGCCCTGCAGCGGGCTTTCTGCTCAGCAGGGAGTCTGCTTCCTCCTCTCTCTGCCTACCTCTGCCTACTTGTGATCTCGCTCTCTCTGTCAAATAAATAAATAAAATCTTTCCAAAGGGGGGGGGAGGTTGCTCTCTCTCTCATGGGGAGTCATCCTCCAAGGCCAGAAGCAGTCCAAACGGACACTACACTTCGCCATTCATATCAGCTCTTGTTAGTGTTCAGTAACAGCTCGGTGCTTAGCACCTGGCACAGTACCTGGTGTGCGGCGGAATGATCAAGAAGCTTTCTCGCTGCCATGAAACTGAGCTGGCCAACTCTAGCTTATAGCCTCTCATAAAATCGAAGCCAAGGGTGAGCAGAGCTGGTTTACTATTACCCAAGTGTCTTACTCCATTTGAGTGGCTATAACAGAATACCAGAGCCTGGGTGGCTCAAAACCAACAAAAAATTTATTTCTTACCGTCCCGGAGGCTGGGAAGTCCAAGATCAAGGTGCTGGCAGACTCCTCTCTGCTGAGGACCCACTTCCTGGTTCACAGAGGGCTGGCTTTGCTGGGTCCTCACATGGCAGAAGGAACAAAAGTGCTTTCTTGGGTTGCCTTTGTGAGGACACAGATCCCATTTGGAGCCCTCATGGCCTAATAACGTCTCAAAGGCGTCGTCTATAGTATCACATTGGGGGTGGGATTTCAGCGTATGAATTGGGGGGGTTGGAGGGTGGTGACACAAATATTCAGACTTTTTTTTTTTAACATTTTATTTATTTGAGAGTGTGGGAAAGAGAGAGATTGTGAGCAGGGGGGAAAGGTAGAGGGAGAAGCTGACTCCCCACCGAGCAGGGAGCCTGATGTGGGACTTGATCCCAGGACCCTGGGATCATTACCTGAGTGGAAGGCAGACACTTAACCGACTGAGCCACTTAGGCACCCACAAATATTCAGACTTTAGCTCCAAGTTACTGTTGAAGGGAATCATAATTAACAGGCTAGCAACCTTTGGAATAGATGGTTCTGTTAAAAAAATTTTAATGGGAGTAAGTAGCATTATTAAGACAGCTAATGGAGGGGCACTTGGGTGGCTCAGTCGGTTAAGCATTTGCCTTTGGCTGGGGTCATGATCTGTCATGATCTCCGGGTCCAAAGATCAAGTCCTGTGTAGGGCTCTGTGCTCTGTGCTCTGTGCTCTGTGCTCTGTGCTCTGTGCTCAGCGGGAATCTCGCTCTGCCCCTTCCCCTGCTCGAGCATTCTCTCTCTCTCTGTCTCAAATAAATCTTAAATAAAAAATTTTTAAAGACAATTTTAAATGAAAATAAGCCTTCCAAACTTTAGAAGGTTTTTTTTTTAAGATTTTATTTATTTATTTATTTATTTATTTATTTATTTATTTGACAGACAGAGATCACAAGTAGTCAGAGAGGCAGGCAGAAGGAGAAGCAGGCTCCCTGTTAAGCAGAGAGCCCGATTCGGGGCTCCGATCCCAGGACCCTGGGATCATGACCTGAACTGAAGGCAGAGGCTTTAACCCACTGAGCCACCCTCACGACCCAGGCCTTCTGAACTTTAAGCTTAAAGACGATCCCAGTGGAGATGATCACCTGGACCATTACATCTATTCCCCAAGGTGCATCTTTTCAGGTCCCTAACACATTACTGCTGCCACTGGCATGTTGGCCTCTAGGAGGCACTGTTTCCCCTCCGAGGCTGGGGACCAGTGGCTGTGAATCAGGTACCCAGCTCAGCCTAACTAAAGCTATCTGCTAGGAGATGCCACAGGGAAACATACAGAGAGTAAGAGTGATGTCAGCCAGTAAACTGGTTATTAGGAAAGTTTGTTGATCCTCTGCCTGCAGTTCACGGGGGGTCCTGAATACCCGGCTCGTGGACTGTTGATGCAGATGGGGCCCTCCTTACTCCCAACATCCAGCAGTCATTTATCGGGCTTGGTGCTAGGAGCTGGGGCAGAAGAAAATGTGAGACCCTTCTCAGAGGCAAGTCTAGTGGGAGAGGGGGTAGTCACCTAGATTCCTCAAGACCCGGCCAAGAGTCAGGGCAAGGGGGAGATCCTGACAATCTTCCTGAAACCTACCCTCACAGAGCCTAGTTTTTGGTTTGAAATCAAGGATACTTCCCTTCAGAGGTATCTGGCTGGCTTAGTCAACAGAGCATGCAGCTCGTTGTAAGGGTCGTGAGTTCAAGCTCCGCATTGGGCCTGGAGCTTACTTTAGAAAAAAAAGGAATACTTCCATTCAAACAGCACCTGTTCCCCCCCGCAAGGGGTAGCATTTCAGCACACAGCGTGGTCCTAACTTAATTCTCTCAATGCCCGTACTCAATAATAGAGGGTCCGTTTGTGTTACATACACATTTACCTTTATTATGAAATAATTTCTATTTTAGATACACATTGGCCAAAAAGCATCTATCAATAGTAATAGCTAAGTCACTCAATTAAGATTAGGTCTACATTTTTATTCTCAAGACTTATTCTCACTTCAGTATTTAATATTAAAGAATAGAGTCTACTTTCATTAAATCCAATTCCACTTGAAACAAATGCCAATTTGCCAAGCTTTCAATAAGCTTGAAAAAAACATTTTAATTTTATAAAATTTATATTTGACAAGACTAAGGAAGGCCCAATCCAACATTTTCCTAAATTGATTTGTTAGACCATAGGATTAGAATTAAGCTAACATAGGGTGCCTGGGGAACTCAGCCAGTTAAGTGGCTGCCTTTGGCTCAGGTCATGATCCTGGGATCAAGGTCCTGGGATCAAGGCCCAAGTTAGGCTCCCTGCTCAGTGGAGAGCCTGCTTCTGACCCTCCTCCCCACTTGTACTCTCTCTCTCTCTCAAATAAGGAAATAAAATCTTTTTTTTTTTAGTTTTTTTTTTTAAGAGCTTATTTATTTGACAGAGAGAGACAGCGAGAGAGGGAACACAGCAGGGAGAGGGGCAGAGGGAGAGGCAGAAGCAGGCTTTCTGCTGAGCTGGCAGCCCGATGCAGGGCTCAATCCCAGGACCCTGGGATCATGACCGGAGCCCAAGGCCAACGCCCAACCTACTGAGCCACACTGACGCCCCTAAATAAAATCTTTATTAAAAAAAAAAAAAAAAAGATCTGCAGCCAGTTAAGCCGACTGTGCTCTTTGTCTGTGAGGGCCCAGTGTGCCGCGGCTGTGAACAGTAGCCTCCTTGGTACTGTATGCAGCCTGTCGATTGTATGGGTTGCCGTAAGGGACCTTGGAGACAGCCCTTTCTGTGGATGCTGAGGTCTGACCTCATGGCTATCTCCAATTTAGGCTGCAGACAGGTATGCAGGGTGCCTTTGGAAAGCCCCAGGGCACAGTAGCCAGGGTCCACATTGGCCAAGTCATCGTGTTCATCTGTACCAAGCTGCAGAACAAGGAGCCTGTGATCCAAGGCCCTACGGAGGGCCAAGTTCAAGTTCCCTGGCCGTCAGAAGATCCACATCTCCAAGAAGTGGGGCTTTACTAAGTTCAACGCGGATGAATTTGAAGACATGGTGGCTAAAAAGCAGCTTATCCCAGTTGACTATGGGGTAAAATACATCCCTAACCGTGGCCCGTGGGACAAATGGAGGGCTCTGCACTCAGGAGAACCTGGGCACTATCCCATCCTGTCATATTCATGCCCACCTATAAATCCAACTTCCTGTCAAAAAAAAAGAAGGGGCACCCGGGTGGCTCAGTTGTTAAGTGGCTCAGGTCATAGTCCCAGGGTCCAGGGATCAAGCCCTACATTGCGCTCCCTGCTTGGTGGGAAGCCTGCTTCTCCCTCTCCCACTCCCCCTGCTTGTGTTCCCTCTCTCGCTGTGTCTCTCTCTGCCAAATAAATCAGTAAAATCTTAAAGCAACAACAACAACAAAAGAATTTTGCTAACCTATAATGATGCTTTATTGAAGAAATGTGAATGACATCCTCATTCTTCAGTTTGGTAATTGTCTTACATGTTACAGATTTTTAAAAAAAATGTTATAGACATTATCCCAGGTCCATTCCTTCACCCTAACCTGGTTATGAGTGTGTGATGTTATCGAGGGTCATATGTTACATACATACTTGTGTTACATATATAACATATTGTTGTTGTTATGCTCTTCTCCCATCAAATACGTTTCCACTTACGCGCTTGGTATGCTTGGGTATTTGTTTCCACATTTCCCTTTTGCTGCGGAGGTTATTAGCTTTCAGTTTCCATTGTTGTACATAATGGTCCTTCCACTCTTACCTTGCTACTTGTGATCTAATGTAGGTCTTTAGTAGCGGCCAACTTTTATTGAGCACTTACTGTGTTCTAGGCACTGTGCCCAGGACTTTGCATATTAGCTAATACAGCCTCATACGCATTCTGTGGGGCAGGCACTATTTTTATGCCTATTCTGTGACCATTTGGCCAAAGAGAGCTTGGGATTCAAACCCAGTCTGGCTCCAGAGTTTATAACGCTAGAGAACAATAAACAATATTGCCTCAATATCCAGGTTTATTAGAGTAGCTTAAGTTTAAGAGGAAGTGGGATCTTCAGAGAATGTCCAAAGTACTCACCTGTAAATTATATTTTGCTGCATATATAACCTCTTGGAGATCATTTCCTCCAACAGAAAATAGAAATAATGGAACTGACCTGGTCAGACTTCTTTGAAGAGCCAATGAGTGAGATGTGTTTGTATCATGTATATGTGTGCTTGTATGTGTGTGCGTTCGTGTGTGTGTGTGTGTGTGTGTGTGTGTGTGTGTGAAAACCTGACAACAGTGTCTGACATGTGTGGAGCGTTCGCTTTTCTAAGCACTGTTCCTGTGCTCAATACATAATAACTGTTGCTGCTGTTACCCACGAGTTCTAAAGACAGCAGAACTTCTGACACCTAATGCTCTGTTGTTGCGGAGAATCCTTTATACCCATCCCGTCCTCACAGCCCTCTTCCACAGGGCTTGTCCACTGCCTTTCTAGGGACCCTGCCGGTGCTCCTTTGGGAGCTCCTTAAGTGGCAATAGAAGCAACTTTCTAAAGGCTTTCCCCTCCTGAGCCCCGGGGCCTCCCTCCTCCGCGCCCAGACTCCTTTCTTCCCAGCGTGTTCTCTGCACCCGCCACTCTGCCCAGAGGGCCTCTCTCCCAGGCCTACTGCTGGGCAGAATATACTCTCCCAACCTGGCAGTCCTGACCAGCCCAGGCTGGATTTTTTCTTTTTTTCTTTTTTTTTTTAATGAGCCTTACAGCTAATCAGCGCAGGGAAACAGACTGGGCACAATTCATAGGAAAATTCATAGGGAAGTACAAAGGTGACTTAACTTGATTCTGGTCTGTAATTCCTGATTTCCGTCGAAACGGTAAACAATGCCTGTGGGGCTCTGCCTTCGGGCTTCTACTCTGAGGATAAAAAAATTTACATCACACTTCCGCCTCCAGCTTCCTTGGGGTGGGCCTTGGCCCCCCAGGGAGCCTGAACGTGCAAGCCCAGAATTTTGCGGGTGTTGTTTCCTCCAGTGGGCTGTTTGCATCTCTGAAGAACTCCAGGTGGGGACATCAGGCATTTAAATGTACTACCCGAGACCCTCCCCTCCCTCCTGGGGGATTAGCCCCTCTGGGCACTTCCTCCCCCGATTTTACAGAGTTTTGGAGATCTCAGTGTAAGACTAGAGATAAAATACAAATAAAATTTAAAAAATCATTAAGAAACTAGAGGGAGGGAGTGCCTGGCTGGCTCAGTCGGTAGAACTTGGAACTCTTGATCTTGGGGTTGTGAGTTCAAACCCCACGTTGGATGTAGAGATTAACAACAATAACAACAAACTTAAAAAAAAGTATGCATTTTGCCTAAGATTCAAAATTTACTTATCAAGAGAAGCATTTACTCCGAAATGGACAAAAGATGTTGCCAACAATTGAAAATATATTTAGGTTAAAATTATCTTTAAAAGTCAGAAGAAAATGAAATGACCTTGAAAACATTTTATGAATCAAATGAATAGCAAAAGAGGGGAAGAAATTATGAATTAAAGGTAAGTTACGATGCCAGCTGCCCAAGTTGTTAAAGGGACTCCCTGCTTTCTGTCTTCCTCCTGCCTCCTCCTTTCTTCTTGCTGTGGCCAGTGAAATTTTTAAGAAGACTTCATCTGGTTTCTCTCTGTGCTAACATACCTCAGTACCTACCCCTTGCCCCAACTGCCCTCAGGATAAGATTCAGAATATTTATTTATTTAATATTTAATTGATTTATTACAGCCCCTCAGACTTCAAAATTGACCTTGTCCCTCCCTCGCCCCACAATCCTCTGCTCTTCCCCAGTGCCTCTCCTAAACTCCAGCTTCTAGACTAAATAGCTAACAGTTCCTAAATGTACTTACCTCCAGAAGTCTGCCTCTGCTTACCCTCCACCTGGACCACTTCCCATCCACAAAATTGGCTCCTGCTCCTCTTTAGGGTTTCAATTTAGAAGACCCCTCCCCCGCCCACTGCATCTGGCTCTCCCCTATCCCTCTCCCACAGATCTCCCCCCACAGTGTTTCATGGTGAAGGGGACCTCGGGAGGGCTCAGTCTTCAGGAGGCTGAGAACCTATTTTGTCTGTTTCATGGGCCTACATACAGTTCAGTGTTTGGCCCTTGTAGACATTTAGTTAATTTTTTTTTAAGATTTTATTTATTTATTTGACAGAGAGAGATCACAAGTAGACAGAGAGGTAGGCAGAAAGACGGAGAAGTAGGCTCCCTGCTGAGCCAAGAGCCCAGTGTGGGGCTCGATCCCAGGACCCTGAGATCACAACCTGATCTAAAGGCAGAGGCTTAACCCACTGAGCCACACAGGCGCCCCAACATTCAGTTAATATTGTTGAATGAAAGGATGGAGGGCAGAGGAAACCAAGGGAAACTGCTTACCCAGCAAGCGCTGTGGGTGGACAGCTGAGAGGTGTTGTCGTTTGGACTGCTGGCTGCTTCCTCACACCTAAGTGCCCCCAGAGCCTGGTTTTCATTACCCGTCCACAAATGGCTTGCGATGCTGAGAAACCGGCTTCTGCCCCCGGGCCCTTGCACTACCGTCAAGTTTGCTCCTTTGTTAGTATATAAGAAGAAATATTAACTGTCAAGAGGAAGAGACTCCTTGCCAACAGTTTCTCACCCTATAAGAAGTTAGGGGGAATCCATATTACAATCGGGAGGTTGCATGTGGGGATCCTCCTCCGGAACGAGGAGGAAACTCACTCCTTTCTTCCTTCCACTTATTAGGTGCCTGCTCTGTTGGAAGAAAAAAAAGTGAGTGACTTCCAGGACTGTCTTCAACTGAGGAAGTACAGGAAACTGTTCTCCTCTGGAGACCCTACTGTTCCTGTGTAGTGGCCAAATGGCCATAGCTCTGGATAATGCTGGAATTGCCCCCCAGGGTTGTTCCCTGGGCTCCTTTCTTTTAATCCTTTCAGGGTTGACCAACAACCCTTTTCACTAACTTCTGTGTCTATAGGTATATTTACATATTTAGTCTGGTGATGGTCCAGCTTTACCTCATGGAATCATTTGGAAGTCTCTTTGGGGTGACTTGAGTTATCGCCGCTCTGTCTGATGCCAATCTGATTTCCAGATTCCAGGGTGGGCGGGAGCCCAGGACATTAATTACCTTGCTGCAGCTTCCATATATAGTCCTACTAATGAATCCATACATCACGCTTTCCCTTATGGTAGGGCACACAGGAAGTTTTGAAATTCAGCATTTGCCTAGAAATATTGGAAATGCTAGATCATAAGGTTGTCGGGGAGAAAAAAAAAAGTTTTCTTCTACTCTCTTGGGTTCAGTTGTTGGGAGCCTTTGAGTTAAACTGACAAAAGACAGATGGGCAAGAAAAAAACCCCCAAAATTAATCACGTGTTTTTATTAATGTATATACAGAACTTCACAGAAAATGTGTGTCAAAGGGTCAGTTAGAATTTGGGGCTTGTACTATACCACCCAAATGGAGGAAGGGCACTTACTGGAAAACTAAAGACTCCGTACTAAGGGAAGGGGAGGGGAGCACAGAGGACATTTGTGGGAGAACAAATGAGTTTTTGGGAAGATTCATGGGCCGGTATGAGTACAGACCAGAGAGATGGTAGTTTTGTGACAATGTTTCAGGGTGTTGACTTCTCAACTTCTCTGGTGATGAGACTCAATCTAACCTCATTGTTCTGTGACAATTTGGGTTTGAGTTCTTTTGGGAGGCTCTGCTTTTAGACCGATAAAAGATTTCAAATCTTTTTGAATGCCTTCTGCTAAAATGGTTTTTATGCCACAGTGGCATATTCTGGACCCCTTCATGGTCTAATTTTTTTTTTCTCTAGAATGTTCTAGTGGGTGGAAGATGATAGGATAAAATTGTTCTCCAAAATTATGTCAGTATTTGTATTCGAGTCCAGAAACTTTGTAACAAGTGGCTAGAAATGCACAACAAATGTAAACAAACACAATGACTAGGATATTTTTTACTGTATCCATGTTTAGAATATTGCTTACTCAGTAAGATCCCTTTTAGCAAATTAAGGGGCATAAGAAAAATATTTGAACCAAATGGTTTCTAATTATCAGTCCAGGGGCACCTGGGTGGCTCAGTGGGTGAAAACCTCTGCCTTCGGCTCAGGTCATGGTCTCAGGGTCCTGGGATCGAGCCCCACATCAGGCTCTCTGCTCAGTGGGAAGCCTGCTTCCCCTCTCCTCTCTCTCTGCCTGCCTCTCTGCCTACTTGTGATCTCTGTCTGTCAAATAAATAAGTAAAATCTTTAAAATTATTAGTCCAATTTTATTTAATCTTCTCCCTCTTTTTAAGTGTGCCTTTAATAAACTCTAATAGTATATTTTTAGCATGCTTCTTTGGACAATGAAAAGAAATAATCTTGGGGCTCCTGGCTGATCGAGGGGTCTTGAGTTCAAGCTCCACATTGAGTATAGAGATTACCTTAAAAAAAAAAAAGAAAAAAGAAAGAATCTCATTCAAAAAATACTTATTGTACCAACTCTATTTTATTTGCTGGGAGTTTTATTTTTAGGCCTGATTTTGTGAGATGCCGAAACTGGACAAGCAAACTAAATACAGGCTTAAAAAGACGATTGCTTGCTATCCCAAGGGAGAAGAAGTGAGTGAAAACTCTGGCAAAGTAGCCATCAAAAGAGAAAGGGACAAGCCAAGGGTGAAGCTCTGATTCCTCAGGGCTGGTGACTTGTGGCTGAAGAGGCAGTTAGGTCCATCAGGGAGACCTACGGTACACACCTGCAGACCAGTGCAGCAGAACTGGTTTTTGTGAGAAACAAGACACAGAGCTATTGGTAACTAAGTTTCCTTGGTAGCTATAGGGTTCACAGAATAACCTCATCTCAATGAAACCTAAAAATGGAAATTCTGGAATTGTGGGACCAGGTTAGAGAACTTCGACCTGAGCTGGAAACGGCTGAATTAGAGAATTCAGGGTTGAGGAGATAAGCGGAGGGAAAAGTAACATGCTCTTTGAGCAGTTACCTGTTCTTTATATACTCTGCGCTTTCCATACATTATCTAATTTAATTCTTACAACAACGCAATGAAGTACTAGCATTATGTTGGCTCTGCAGAGGAGGAAACAAATTACGTAACTATTTTTAGATATTATTTATTTATTCATAAGAGACAGAGAGAGAGGCAGGCCGAGGTAGAGGGAGAAGCAGGCTCCTGTGGAGGAGGGAGCCTGATGTGGGACTCGACCCCGGGACTGTGGGATCATGACCTAAGCCGAAGGCAGATGCTCAATCGACTGAGCCTCCCAGGCTCCCTGTAACTATTCTTTTATTGAACACTGATTTCCTGTTTTTGTCTATGGTGAATTAAACATCTCCCATTCTTAGTATACATGTTTTTGTTTATGTTGATTTATTTGCATATTTTAATAGATAATACAAGATTGCTTTTCTGTATTCTCTATGAGAAAAAATAAACCAGGGGCGCCTGGGTGGCTCAGTGGGTTAAAGCCTCTGCTTTCGGCTCAGGTCATGATCCTGGGATCCTGGGATCGAGCCCTGCATCGGGCTCTCTGTTCAGCAGGGAGCCTGCTTCCTCCTCTCTCTGCCTGACTCTCTGCCTACTTGTGATCTCTGTCTGTCAAATAAATAAATAAAATCTTAAAAAAAAAAAAGAGGAGAAATTAGAGATAGCAGGCATAGATAACTCTTGAGTTTTTACTCTGAGGAAAAGCAGAGGAATGGGAATGTAGCCAGAGGGCAACATGGTGGGGGAAGTTTTTACTGCTTTTCAGGGAGGCTGGTTTAAAGCATGTTTCTATGCTGATGCGACTGATCGGTGGAGAGGGAAAACCTGGACAGCTGCAGGAGCGATGTTCCTGAGCAGGTAGGGGGGGATGCTTGGCCTGTGAAAGGAGCACAGTGTATGGAAAACAACAGGATGGACGGAGACGTGGAGGGTCCAGAGGCAGGAGAAGGAGAAAGCACCCTGATTGCTCTACTGGGTTGTGGACACGTGGCGAGTCCCTCCCTCCAGCAAACTGCAGAGAGGACAGGAATGCATTGGGAGAAGAAGTGGGCAGAGGTTGTCTGCAAAGGAGGAGAGCAGGAAGGCTGTGACATTGTTACCGGGAGAGGAAATTGACGAGAACTAGGCGTAATTGCAGTGCTCATGGAGGTAGAGCCCTGGGCAGCCAGTAGAGCCCCGGGGAGCCGGTAGGCTGGAATTTGCAGTGAGATCAGAAGGCAGTGCTGTGTTTTCCTCCAGGCACAGTGACTGGGCTACAGACAAGGTGTCAGCAGGGCTGCTCCCTTCTGGAGGCTCTCAGGGAGAATCGGTTTCCTTGCCTTTGCCAGCTTCTAGAGGCCACCTGCACTTCCTGGCTCACAGTCCCTCCTAATCTTCAAAGCCAGCAGCTTGGCCTTATTGAATCTCCTTCACAGATTCTGCTCCTCTCCCCAGGTCGCCTTCTCTCTATGCCTCCCTCTCAAGAAGACCCATGTGATTACTTGGGGCCCATCAGGATAATCCAGGATCATCTCCCCATCCCTGAATCTGTGATCAACATCTGCAAAGTCCCTTTTTGCCTTGTACAGTGGCATTCACAGGCTCATGGATTAGGACATGACATTCTTGGGGGGGACCATTCTTCTCTCTCCCATAATTAGTGGAGCTGGATATGTTTTCATATGATTATTAGCTTTTTGTATCTCTTCTTTTGTGAATTACCCATTCCTGACATTTTTTCTATTCACTATTAGTCTTCCTAATGCATTTGTAAGAACTGTTTCTCACTTGAGGATACAAACCCTTCCTTACAGGAGAGCATTTTGCATATTTCCTTTCAATTTTGTTTGCAAAATATTATCTAACTTACAAAAGCACAGTACTTTTTAAAAACATTATGTTGTGGAAAATGTCGAACAAATGAAAGTGGGGAGAACCATATTAAATCTCTACATATTCATGCCAAGTTTAAATAATTATCGATTCAAGGCTAATCTTATATTATCTATATATTCTTACCCACATCCCCTAAATTATTTATCATTTTGAAGAAAATCCCAGCCATCATATTTCATCCATAAATATTTCAGCGAAATACATCTATTGCATGATTTAGATTTTCTTAAATTATTTTCTCTAAGATTTCTATTTTCGATGCCATGTATAAGAAAACCCAATTCACTTGTCTTTTTAAAAGGGGATGTGAGATAAAGTCTGAATATACGGGTTTGTACTTTTCAAGGAAGTTCTGTTTCCTTTAAGTTATTCTTATTAGCAAGGACCATTTTCTGACTGCTTAAAAACAAGTATATTTGAATACCTACCCCGTGGAAGATGCCGTGAATTGAATTTTGCTGCCCTTGCGTGCCTGTGAACAGGGAACTGTATAAAAGGATTATAATTATAAAATTAGCAGGCTGCCCACTGGTGTCCGCACTCCTGATTTAGTCTTCTTTCCGTGACGACACTG
Organism: Meles meles; assembly: GCF_922984935.1. NCBI lineage: Eukaryota > Metazoa > Chordata > Mammalia > Carnivora > Mustelidae > Meles > Meles meles. The sequence continues at coordinate 7,117,751 of NC_060067.1, forward strand.
ATGATTGGGAACAACTGCTACGAGGTTGGCAATTGTCTGTTGTGCCTACATCATTTACAGGTTGAAATGTTTTCGTTTTGCCAAGGCCACTGGGCACTTGTGTGGAAGTAGAAACAGATACAACCAAGGCAAGAACATATTCCCTCCTGCTTAGTCAGTCTGCTGCTCAGTGACCCCTCCACGTTCCCAGAGAGATGAGCCCCGTCGTCCTTCACGTAAGGCGGCCCTGACTGTGAGGGACCGTTTGTTGGCCACCACAGGCGGAATTGGAGAGCTGTTGGCTTCCATTTTGAAAAAGCAGACATATAGCAAGTACGGAACTAAGTCAGCATAGATGATCTAGGTGATTTCTTAGTTCTTTTCTGACTTAGAAGGGGGTGGTCTGGCAGGAATTCAGTGTGCACTGGTCATAGCCTAGCAACTCCACAGCCAAAACAAACGCAACTCAAACTTACTGCCATAAATACCAGCGGGTCGGTTGGCACCCACGAATGTCCTAGTCTTAACCCCTTGCAATCTGGCTTCCAGCCCTTTCCGTGCGAACTCTTCTTCTGAAGGTTACCAACCAGATCCTGGACATATTTCAGTCTCTGTCCTATGTGTCCTTTCTTCAGTAATGCCTGTTAATAGCGCCCCCTTTATTTAAAAATTTTAAAAATTTATTTAAATTCAGTTAATTACCATAAAATGTATTGGTTTCAGAGGTACAGGCGGGACTCATCAGTCTTATATAACACCTAGTGCTTATTACATCACACGCCCTCCTTAATGCCCATCACCCACTTACCCCATTCCTCCACTCTCCTCCAACTACCCTCAGTTTATTTCCTATGATTATGATCCTATGATCTCTTTCCTTCTTTTCTTCTTCTCTCCTTCCCATTTTTTTAAAAGGTTTTATTTGTTTATTTGTCAGAGAGAGCGTGCATAAGCAGGGCGAACAGCAGAGAGAGGGAGAAGCAGGCTACCCCATGAGCAGGGAGCCCGATGGGGGGACTTGATCCCAGGACCTTGGGTTCATGACCTGACCTGAAGTCGGACGCTTAACCAACCCAGCCACCCGGGCTTCCCATCTCTCCCTCCATTCTAATTGATTCACTGACCAGATAATTACTGAGCACTAGAGAGACAGGCCAGCAAATGAAGAGGGGAAGGGGGCGGGTGGTGAAGGCTGCCCCAAAAGTGGAGAGAGGATGCCCCACCCTGAGGGGCAGCAGCTGCTGATCTTCCCGTGGTTCCCATGTGGAGCGTGTGTCCGGTGCTTTCTACTCATCATCTTTTCCAAGAAAGGCTCGGCATCTGGATTGTGATATGAAATCTCCCAATTTTAAATATGAGCGATCAATTCAAAAACCTCTCAAACACTGCGAGGGCTAAGCTGAACGACTGTGAGCTGGATCTGGCCTGCAGGCCCCCAGTTTACAGTGTCTCTAGAAACCCCTCAAAGGCTGTCTTTGTTCCCTGATACTTTGTGCCTTCATAACTCTTTTTTTTGTTTTTCATGTCCCATTATCTGGACTGCCCAACCACATTTTCTCCATTGATCCAAATCCTAATTCTTACCTGATCTTTTTTTTATTTTAAGATTTATTTATTTGAGTGAGAGAGAGAGCATGAGCAGGAAGAGGAGAGGGAGAGGGAGGATCCGAAGCAGACTCCATGCTCAGCACAGAGCCTGGCACAGGACACGATCTTGTTACCCTGAGATCAGGACCCGAACCCAAACCAAGAGTCAGGCGCTTAACCAAATGGCCATCCAGGCACCCCAACTCTTACCTGACTTTGAAGATCAAACTCAAAGATTGCTATGTGGCATGGTAGGCTTTTCAGCAGCAATAAAGACAGAGCAAGTAAGGGAAGCCAAAATCAGAAATGGTTGACAGGTGGTCTAGATGACAAATCCTGTGAGGTCAGCTAAGGCAAGGATCAGGTTCCCAATCTACAAGTCTAGCGAAGAGAGAGCCAGAGGACAAGAGGTTTAGTAAGTTGGGTTAAGAAGCCTGAGCAAGTACTAGGCATAGGACACAGAACATCAGAATACAACTTGATAATAGTCACAAGACAACAGCTTTTTAAATTTTATTTTATTTTATTTTTAAGATTTTTATTTATTTAGGAGCTCCTGGATGGCTCAGTGGGTTAAAGCCTCTGCCTTTGGCTCAGGTCATGATCCTAGGGTCCTGGGATCAAGCCCCACATCGGGCTCTCTGCTCAGCAGGGAGCCTGCTTCCCCTTCTCTCTGCCTGCCTCTCTGCCTACTTGTGATCTGTCTGTCAAATAAATAAATAAATAAAATCTTTAAAAAAAAAGATTTTTATTTATTTATCTGTCAGAAGGTACGCAAGCAGGGGGAGTGGCCGGCAGAGGGAGAAGCAGGCTCCTTGCTCAGTGAGGAGTCCGATGTGGGACTCGATCCCAAGACTCTGGGATTGCATTGATGGTTCAGTGGTAGAATTCTCGCCTGCCAAGACTCTGGGATCATGACCTGAGCCAAAAGCAGACGTTTAACTGACTGAGCTACCCAGGCATCCTGACAACAGCTTTTAAAAAAAAAAAAATAGAATGCTCTAGGTTTTTTTCTTTTTTTTCTCCCATTTTTGAAAAATTTTGTTTTTTACTAGAATTCTCTAGTTGTTTTTTTTTTAATATTTTATTTATTTGACAGAGAGAAATCACAACTAGGCAGAGAGGCAGGCAGAGAGAGAGGAGGAAGCAGGCTCCCCGCAGAGCAGAGAGCCCGATGCGGGGCTAGATCCCAGGACCCTGGGATCATGACCTGAGCCGAAGGCAGAGGCTTTAACCCACTGAGCCACCCAGGCACCCCTAGAATTCTCTAGTTTTTAAAGGGAAAGAAAAAAGGAAAGGCAAGGGCACCTGGCTGGCTCAGTCAGTGGAGATCAGGATGCTTGATCTCGAGGTCAGTGAGTTTGAGCCCTACGTTGTACATAGAGCTTACTTAAAAGAAAATGTTAGTTGCCTTTCCCTTTTTTTTTTTAAAACTCTGTGCCCAATGCCCAATGTGGGGCTCAAACTCACCCCAAGATCAAGCGTCACATGCTTCACTGACTGAGCCAGCCAGGCCCCCTTCAACTAACATTTTTCTAAAAACCTACTGTGGACTCTGTAGGTCTGTCTCAGAGTCATCCCTGAAGTTCAGAGAGATCAAATAATTTATTCATGTCATATAGCTAATAAATGGCAGAGTGAGAATTTAGATTTTCAATTCTTTGTGGAAACTACTATAGCAGTGGTTCTCAGTATCAGTTGTATATTAGAAGCACCTGCGGGGAGAGTGTGTGTATGTGTTGTGTGTGTGTGTGTGTGTGCACGTGCACACGTGCGTGTATGTTGAGGCAGTGTTTCAGTGTGTCCAGATTTTGGTCCCTGGGGAACTTTAAAAAAAAATTCACATGGCTAGGTGGCAACATTGAAATCGGATCTGTAGGCATGGGGCTCAGGCATCAGGGGTTTTCAAAGTTCTCCCGGTGATCCCGGTGTGAAGGCAAGGTTGAATTTTTTTTTTTCTTTTTTTTTACAGAGAGAGAGAGAGAGAGAGAGATTACAAGTAGGCAGAGCAGCAGCCAGAGAGGGGAGGAAGCAGGCTCCCTGCCAAGCAGAGAGCCCGATACGGGGCTCGATCCCAGGACCCTGAGATCATGACCTGAGCGGAAGGCAGAGGCTTAACCCACTGAGCCACCCAGGCGCCCCTGAAGGCAAGGTTGAAAACCACGGAGTCCTTCCCACAATATTGACTGCTGCTGAGCATCTCTCACAGAGAGAAGGGAAGCAGTGAATAATAACCAGGTAGATGTCAGGAACTCCAGCGGTGTTATTTTAATTAGCTCTGTCTTCAAGTTGAAGTGTATATCTGTACTTATTCCACAACCAGATAACCCAGTCTGGGAGTCTAGGAAGTACATGGGGACCAGCCAGTGGAACAAGTGCGACTCTTAGTCCTTCGGGGCTCCTGGCTGGCTTGTTTGGTGGAGTGTGTGACTCTTGATCGCAAGGCTATGAGTTCGAGTCTCCCATTGGGTACAGAGATTACTTAAAAATAAGATCTTAAAAAAATAACAATAGTTCTCCAAATACTGGTTTGGTTTTTGTTTTTTTAAAGTGTACAGTTCAGTGTTTTTCGTTTTTGTTTTTTCTTTGTGTGTGTTTTTTTTTTTTTTACCATATACACAGAGCTGTGCTGCTATCACTACAGTCGTTTTTAGAATGTCTTCATCAACTCAAAAAGAAACTCTGTCTCCTTTAGCCACTAACTGCGAGTGCTAAGCAACCACTAATCTACTGCTCCATAGATTTCCCTGTTCTGGAGTCAAAGGCTGGTTTTTAACCCTGGTGCTTCATCGATGCAGGACCCATGATGTTCTTTGTTGTTGTTGTTTTTAATTAATTTCTTACTTATGTGCAGGAAAAAAGAACATAAGCCATAAGTATACAACTCTGAAATTTTGCAAACTCAAGTCACAGGAAGCCAGCACCTGGGTTCAAAAAACCAAACCTTTTTAGTATCTTTCAAGCTTCCTGTAATGCCTCCCTCCTTCAGGGGTAATCACTCTTCTGACTTCTACAAACATAGATTAGTTTTCCCGTTTTAAAAGCTTTGTACCAATAGAATTATAGAGTATGTCCATTCTTGTGTCTGCCTTTTTATTTGACATTATGTTTGTGAGTTTCACCCATATTATTGCCCATGGCCATGATGATCTTTTTTTTTTAAAAGATTTTATTTATTTATTTGACAGAGAGAGATCATAAGTAGGCAGAGAAGCAGGCAGAGAGATAGGAAGGGAAGCAGGTTCCCTGCTGAGCAGAGAGCCCGATGAGGGGCTGGATCCCAGGACCCCAGGATCATGACCTGAGCCGAAGGCAGAGGATTAACCCACTGAGCCACCCAGGCGCCCTCATGATGATCTTTTGATGTTAAAGTCACTTAATTTCCCTCAGAACAAACTATTTGGAAAGGTCCATTGAGACTCCTAAATATTCTTCTCATGATTTATTGAATAAGCCACCTCCCTTGGCCAGTGTGAAAATAGTCCTTAACTGAAGGATTTGTTTGGGAATTTTAATTCAGAAGATTGACATTGTTACAGCCAAACTATAGAATCTTGGTCTCGCAGAGCTAGTTGGCCAAGTCATTAAATTTGAGCTAAATAAATTTTTGTTTTTTTTAAAGATTTTGTTTGTAAGTAATCTCCATATCCAACATGGGGCTTGAACTCACAATCCCAAGAGCAAGAGTCATGTGCTCTGGGGCGCCTGGGTTGCTCAGTGGGTTAAGCCACTGCCTTCGGCTTAGGTCATGATCCCAGGGTCCTGGGATCGAGCCCCACATCTGGCTCTCTGCCTAGCAGAGAGCCTGTCCCCCCCCCCCCCCAGCCTGCTACTCTGCCTGCTTGTGATCTCTCTCTCTCTGTGTTAAATAAATAAATGAAATCTTAAAAAAAAAAAAAAAAAAGTCATGTGCTCTACTGACTGATCCAGCCAGGCTGTCCCTGAATGGAATAAATTTAAATGTTTATAACATTTAACAAACATAAGAGATTGAATTCCTTATCTAGGTCTTTCTTTCAGGCATTTTCTTTCTGGGGTCTTTTTATTTGGGGGAACTGCTTATGATTTTCCCTTCAATTTAAACTTTTTTTTCCCCCTCTTTCACATCTACTATCCAATCCTGTAGACCAACCCCTTTCTTCACCTAAGAATGTCTAAGTATAAGACCAAACATATAGCTAATGATGAAGTAGTACTTTTATACCTACAAGTGTTACAAAGTGCCTAGTTTCCTTGGCAATTTCTTCTCCCGCTGCACACTCAAACAAACTAGTGGAATGCTTGCTAAACATGGCAAAGTACTTCGCACAGAAAATTTGTTGTCTAGAATTTCTTTTTATGGACCAACAAGATTTGCCCTTCACAGTAAAGCAGGAGAAAGGTCTTTGTGGATCAGGCCTTCTGAAAGTGGGGGTAGGGCACAGGTCTCCTGCTGTGCTCTCTTCCCCAAAATAAGCCTCACAGAGTAACTAGGGTATGAGGTCAGTATCTTGGTTTGAGGCCAACCAGATCAGAAGCATTGATAACAGAGGCTCTGGGATTTAAAATACACACAACAAACAAAATAACCAATAAATGTGCTGCTTTCACTAGATAACTACTCCCTTGTGCCCATAAAATTAGTGATGATGTTTAGTTCTTAGATCAGAAATCTCTGAAAATGATTTGTTTGAAAAATGTATCCCAAGCAAACAGTCAAGCAGAAACCAATTAGTTCTGCGGATTTCTGGGACGTAAGTGGTGCACCCGCTTCCTCTGTGATTCCCTTAAGATCCCACATTGTACAGGAAAGGTCATCAGACCCCTGAAGTTCCAAGGGGGGAAAAAGTACTGCTTTTAAATGCTTAAAAACTGTACATTTTCTCAGTTCGCAGAGAAAAATAGAGAGGAAATAGAGTTTGTTCATGGAAATTAAGCCCAGGTGGCTCAGTTGGTTAAGCAGCTGCCTTTGGCTTGGGTTGTGATCCTAGAGTCCTGGGATGGAACCCCACATTGCATCCGGCTCCCTGTTCAGTGGGAAGTCTTCTTCTCCCTCTCCCTCTGCCTGTTGCTCCCCGACTCGTGCTCTCTATCTCTCTGTCAAATAAATAAATAAATAAATAAATCTTAAAAAAAAAAAAAAAGGAAATTAAGCCCAGCTTTTCCAAGTGTTTGCACAAATTATTTTTTCTAGGATTTATATACAGTGGGAAAACTTGAAGAAAATTTCTGTGACATGCCAGTTACTCGCCACACCTGCCTCCTGAGATGTCCTGCCCCATCTTGAACTCGATGTTGTCAGGAGAAGGACTGTTGGACTTCCCAGCACAGGTCCCATTGCCTCGGCGCTTGCTGTTCCTTCTGCCTGGGGCAGCGGCTGTAGACCCTTCTGCTTTTGTCCGTGGCTCTTTCTCCCTTCACCCTCCAGACTCCGCTCAGGGGTCATCTCCTGCCTGAATGTGAACCTCTGGTTTGACTTCACTGCCCCTTCTCTCTGTTCTCACGGCACCCTGTGCCAATCTCTGTCTTATACCCTATTCTGTTACAGTGACATTAAAATTCTTGGTACGCATCTCTCCTATCAGCGTAGACACTCCTTGAAAGCAAGTTGCTAATAAAAAATGATTAATTACGTGACCCTTCTTTTAGCTTTCTTTCCAAAATCATAGTATTAGCTCATTTCTAAACTTTAGGTGTAGTTAAATAATCCTTCATGGAAAAAATATCCAGCTTTGTGAAATGCATGTTATCCTTAGTTTGTCTACTATTAAATAGAAACCATTTAAATTTTTTAAAATTAAACAAAATGTTTTATTGTATTTAAAAAAATATTTTAATTACTTAATTAGAGAGAGCAGGGGAACGGTAGAGGGAGAGAGAGCATCTCAAGTGGACTCTGTGCCGAACGTGGAGTGGGCGCCCTCGCCCTCTGCCCCTCCCCCGGCTCAAGTGCATGTGACTCTCTCTCTCTCTCTCTCTCAATAAATAAATAAATAAAATCTAAAAAAAGAAAAGAAAAAAGAGCATTCTTTATACTATAAAACCTGCTGCTGCTTCTTCTTCTTCTTCTTCCTTCTTCTTCTTCTTCTTCTTCTTCTTCTTCTTCTTCTTCTTCTTCTTCTTCTTCTTCTTCTTCTTCTTTTTTAAAGTAAACTCTAGGGCACCTGGGTGGCTCAGTGGGTTAAGCCTCTGCCTTTGGCTCAGGTCATCATCTCAGGGTTCTGGGATCAAGTCCCGCATCGGGCACTCTGCTCCGCAGGGAGCCTGCTTCTCCATCTCTCTCTGCCTACTTGTGATCTCTCTCTATCAAATAAATAAATACAGTGGTTTTTTTAAAATAAATAAATAAAGTAAACACCACCCCCAATGTGAGGCTCGAATTTACCACCTTGAGATGGAGAGTTGTATGCTCTACTGACTGAACCAGCCAGGCACCCCTAAAGCCTTCATTTTAAGAAACCAACTCATTTACCTTGATATACATTGAAGAAGAATATGGTTCAGATCGCTGGTTTTTAACCTTTTTGGATGTAGACGGATTTTATTTATTTATTTATTTTAAAGATTTAGTTTATTTACTTGACACAGAGAGAGAGATCACAAGCAGGCAGAGCAGCAGGCAGAGAGAGAAGGGGAAGCAGGCTCCCCGCTGAGCAGAGAGCCGGACGTGGGGCTCGATCCTAGGACCCCGAGATCATGACCTGAACTGAAGGCAGAGGCTTAACCCACTGAGCCACCCAGGCGCCCCTGGATGTAGACGAATTTTAGAAGACAATGAAATATGGACTTTTTCAGGAAAAAAAAAAGATATATACAGCTGACCCTTGAACAACACAGTTTAATCTGCATAGATCCACTTATATTTCAAGTTTTTCAATAAATGCAGTACAGTACTATAAAGGTATTTGCTCTTCCTTACTGATTTTTAAATAACATTTTCTTTCCTCTGGCTTACTTTGTTGTGAGAACATAGTACAGAATTCATATAACAGACAACATATGTATGATGTTACTGGTGAGGCTTGCAGTCAACAGTAGGCTATGAGTAGTTAAGTCTTCAGGGAGTCAAACGTTATATGCAGATTTTCCACTGCTGGCAGGTCAGCACCCCAATCCCCCTGTTGTTCAAGGGTCAGCTGGACACACATATGTACAAGATATACATGATTTTATGAACATCCGCTATCTCTGTCCACTGAAAATGTGCATTGAGCTCAGGTTAATAACTAGTTTAGAGAGGCTCCTGAGTGGCTCAGTGGGTTAAAGCCTCTGCCTTCAGGTCAGGTCATGATCTCAGGGACTTGGGATCGAGCCCCACATGGGGCTCTCTGCTCGGCAGGGAGCCTGCTTCCTCCTCTCTCTCTGCCTGCCTCTCTGCCTACCTGTGATCTCTGTCTGTCAAATAAATAAATAAAATTTAAAAAAAAATAACTGGTTTAGAACAACATATAAGGAATCCATTAAGGAAAATCATAAAGGAAATAAATAGATCTAAAACTCTCAACAATTCTTAAGAGTGCTTTTTTTTTTTTTTAAATCTTTTCCTAACTCTGCTTATACAAAGCCCCCAAACTCTCTTATAACTCTTTTACTTAACGGGCTGGAAGTTCTTTGGGTTTTCTACAGTTCTTGGTTGCTTAGAAAAAAACCCTCTGCTTCCACCATCATTGCCCCGTGAACGCACTTTATCTGGGACTGCTTTCTTGTGTGCAAAAGGTCTTTGGTCACTAACCTTCAGTGGTCTTTCCCTCTTCAGGTCACCGCAAGAACTTGGGTAACTGGGGGCCATGGCTCTGGTGTTAGAGGTCAGACTGGGATTCCTGAGGCCCAGCTAGATATGGGAATGTAATGGGGAGTTGCTGTTTTGAGCCAGCTAATAGGAGCCAGAAACTTCCACGGTCAGGGCTCACCCAGAGAGTGAGAGTCAACAAGGCATATGTCAGAGTGGCAATCCAGAAGAAGGAAGGTAGAGATATTTTTAAAAGCCAGGCATCTCGGGGCGCCTGGGTGGCTCAGAGGGTTAAGGCCTCTGCCTTCAGCTCAGGTCATGACCAGGGTCCTGGGATCGAGTCCCGCATTGGGCTCTCTGCTCGGCAGGGAGGATGCTTCCTCCTCTCTCTCTCTGCCTTCTTGTGATCTCTGTGTGTCAAATAAATAAATAAAATCTTAAAAAAAGAAAAAAAAAGCCAGTCATCTGGTCTGACCAGAAGGGTGGGACAAATCTTGATGCTGAGGAGGATTTGTGCTTTCGTCATAAACCTCATGTATGCCTCCTGCTGAGGTAAAGCCTAGAGAAGAATTCTGTTGCCGTGGGGCGAGAATCCAGAAGTTAGCTAGCCTAGAACCTGCAAGAAGTGCTTACACCTGGAAACCCGTGGGTGGGAAAGAAGGTCTGATGCTGATACTCAGTGTTTTGCTCTCAAGTGAGCAAGGTAGAAGAAAGCCAAAATGGTTCACTGAGTATCCGCTGTATAATTTTTTTAAGCTTTTATTTATTTATTTGACAGAGAGAGATCACAAGTAGGCAGAGAGGCAGGCAGAGAGAGAGAGGAGGAAACAGGCTCCCCGCCAAGCACAGAGCCCGATGTGGGACTCGATTCCAGGACCCTGGGATCATGACCTGAACTGAAGGCAGAGGCTTAACCCACTTAACCACCCAGGTGCCCCTAATTTTTTAAAAAGATTTTATTTAAATTTATTAAAATAAAAATATTTTTAATTTATTAAAATAAATTTTATTTCTTTATGAGATTATTTTTCAATAAATAGATTATCTGTTGACCGAGGCCCCTCCCCTGGGTCGGAATGCTTGGTGAGCATTAAAGGGAGAGAATTGGATGACCTCAAGGCATCTCATATCCAGACTATAGGGCTTGAAAAAATAAACACACCCTGTAACCCAGTAATGACCAGAATATCCCTGTCTGCCAAATGTAATCTGCCTAGGACAGTGCAAGATAAACACTAATGAAATTTTGCCTCCTTCCAAAGTCGTCATTTTTTTGGACTCCGGGCAATGACTCTTTTATTTACATTATCTTTAGTTACTGTACTTCCCAGGATCAGTGTTTCTTTCAGATCACTCAGCCTGAGGTGCTTTTAGCTGTCATCACAGCTTCATGAGCATTGCATAGAATCCATTAGAATTTACAAACCCTTAATCAGATGGGTCACTTTTGTAATTCCATAACCTAATTCTTTGATTTTTTTAAAATATTTTATTTATTTATTTGAGAGAGACAGTGAGAGAGAGCATGAGCAAAGAGAAGGTCAGAGAGAGAAGCAGACTCCCTGTGGAGCTGGGAGCCCGATGCAGGACTCCGGGATCATGACCTGAGCCAAAGGCAGTCGTCCAACCAACTGAGCCACCCAGGCGTCCCTGGATTGATTTTTTTAAGTCTATTTATTTATTTATTTTGGAATCTCTACACCCAACTTGAGGCTCGAACTCACTACCTAGAGATCAAGAGTTACAAGCCTTTATGACTGAAATCAACTTTGGGTTGATTTTTTTTTTAAGATTTTATTTATTTATTTGACAGACAGAGATCACGAGTAGGCAGAGAGGCAGGCAGAGAGAGAGGAGGAAGCAGGCTCCCTGCTGAGCAGAGAGCCCGATGCGGGACTCGATCCCAGGACCCTGAGATCATGACCTGAGCTGAAGGCAGAGGCTTAATCCACTGAGCCACCCAAGCGCCCCTTTGGCTTGATGAAATTTTCATCTAAATTCTGAAGTAGTGAGCACCTGGGTGGCTCAGTTGGCTGGGCAGCTGCTTTTGGCTTGGGTCAGGATCCTGGGATCAAGCCGGGTAGCGGGCTCCCTGCTCAGCGGGGAAGCTGTTTCTCTCTCTTCTGCTCCCCCTGCTTGTGCTCTCTCTCAAATAAATAAATGGAATGTTTGAAAAAATAAAATAAATAAATAAATTCTGAAGAAGTGACCTCCCTCAAGTCTGCAGCCTTTTTTCTCCCAAGCCAGTAGTACTTAGAATCTCCCCTGCTTGAAGACTTTAACAGTACAATCAAGCCCATTAGGTAACTAACACCCAGCATCTACTGCAGGCAATCCCATTGTTACATTTTATCCTTAACAAATGGGTGGGTCACTCAAATGTTTTATGCACCTTTCTGGACAGGTGACATATTTTAACACAATGATCAAATGCAGAGGAAAAACATTTCTTTAGACCCTAGCCTGTCCCAGGCTTTACAAGGATAATGGATGGAAAGATTTCAGAGGAAATTAGCGTTTGATTCATTCATCAGGCCATAATAGCCTTTCTCCTATTCTCTTCTAAAAGGAATGGATTCATCCTACTCCTGGGAACAGGTTTCTCTTTGCATCAGAAAGCTTTGCGAAGGAGCCAACTTCCCCAAGAGGGCCCTGAAAATTCCCAAATAAGATGTTTTCCATCAGGAAGGCTTGTTCCGAGGCTGCTGAGGTTCATCATTGAACAGTGGGATATTAAACAGCGGCAGGAACCCGGGGAGATTCTGGGGTCTCTTTCTAAATTAGCCACTTAATTTAGCCTTGCGTAACTTGCCTACTTTGTTAATTGCTTGTGAAACTGAAGTGAATTGTGTTTGAAAGTGTTTTGAGGGGCGCCTGGGTGGCTCAGTGGGTTAAAGCCTCTGCCTTCGGCTCGGGTCATGATCCCAGGGTCCTGGAATTGAGCCCTGCATCGGGCTTTCTGCTCAGCTTCCTCCTCTCTCTCTCTGCCTGTCTCTCTGCCTACTTGTGATCTCTATCTGTCAAATAAATAAATTAAAAAAAATTGTTTTGAAAACTGTGGAGTGCTACACAAATGTAAGTTTTACACCCAAGCAAATCCATGAGCAGTCAAGGAAAAAGGAATCCGTTGAAAGCAATTGGTGCATATGCTTTTTTAAGCACCAAACATTCAGTGCTCATGTTTATTGAGGCTTTACCTATGGGCCAGGCATGGTTGATGTTTTATGTCTGATCTTCACAGTGCGCTAATAAGATAAATATTATTGTTCCCATTTTGCAGATGAGAAACACTGAAGCACAGAAAAGTTAAGCATCCTGCCAGAAGTAAAATACGTAGGTAATATACCTAACAAGGGATGAAGTGAAGCTAGGATTCAGATCCAGGTGGCCTGGCTCCAAAGCCCAGACCGAGCTCCTGGCATCCTAATCCTTACTAACTGAATTGGTTGCCAGCCCAAGACATTTGTTGTGCCTGTCTCAAAAGCTTAAGTGTCATGTAAGTGCTGGAATGCTAAAATTGTGATGAATAAAGCTACTTTCCAAGAAAAACGAGTATCTTTTCAGGATTTGGATTTGACACTCCCCCAATGCCATATTTTGGGGTCCTACGGCCTTGAAACATGCTTGAAAAGTCATCTCTTATATACTCACTTCATCAGCAAAATGGTGATAATGGTGTTTTAAGATCCTGTTAGGTTGGGGTGCCTGGGTGGCTCAGTTGATTCAGCGCCTGCCTTTGGGTTAGGTCATGATCTCAGGGTCCTGGGTTCGTGTCCTACATCGGGCTCCCTGCTCAGTGTGAGTCTGCTTCTCCCTCTGCCTCTGCCTGCCTCTCCCCCTGCTTGTTCTCTCTCTTCTCTCTCTCTGACAAATGAGTAAATAAAATCTTTAAAATAAAAAAATAAAATAAAATCAGGGCACCTGGGTGGCTCAGTCAGTTAAGCATCAGCCTTTGGCTTAGGTCAGGATCCCAGGGTCCTGGGACTGAGCCCCGTGTTAAACTTCCTGTTCAGTGGAGAGCTTGCTTCTCCCTCTCCTTCTGCGCTGTCTCTCTGTTGTACTCTCTCTCTCTTTCTCTCTCCCTCACAAATAAGTAAAATCTTTAAAAAAAAAAAAGTACCACCAAAAAAAAAAAAAATTAAATTAAATTAAACATTAAGAGTAGTTTACTCTTGCCAGACATGTTAAACTGTGATGGAGACTAGAAATTTCTACATATTAGTCACTTCCATTCTTGTTTTCTAGACTACAGACTATGATTTTTGGATATTTAAAATGCCTCCAGTTTTAATTTTTGAAATCTATTTTTAAGATGCCTCAAGTTTTTAAATGGTGATAAATAACCTCACAATGAACTTTTTTCCTTAAGTTTCTATTTTTAAGTAATCTCTACACCCAATGTAGGGCTTGAACTCACACGTCACATGCTCGGACAACTGAGCCAGCCCGGCATCCCCATGGTGAACTTCTTGGTGCATATTCTAAGAGGGATATATACTTAAAAGTGGAATTATTGGCTTAAGAAGTACAGACATTTTAAAGTTTTTGATATATCTTGCCAAATTACTTTTTTTAAAGGGTGAATTAACATTTACCTGCAACAGAAGTGTACAAAGAGGCTTGGTTTTGCATATTGGATGTTTGCATTTACGAATATTTACATGTATTTATGGTTTGCCCTTTTTTCATTTTAACAGGTCTTCATATGTGTTTAATGCTATGTACTTTTTTCTATGAATTGGACATCCTTTACATGTTTTTTGATTAGGTTTTGGATTTTTTTTTTAAGATTTTATTTATTTATTTCACAGATAGAGATCACAAGTAGGCAGAGAGGCAGGCAGAGAGAGGGGGAAGCAGTCTCCCTGCTGAGCAGAGAGCCTGATATCGGGCTTGATCCCAGGACCCTGAGATCATGACCTGAGCGGAAGGCAGAGGCTTAACCCAGTGAGCCACCCAGGCGCCCTAGGTTTTTTTTTTTTTTAAGATTTTATTTATTTATTTGAGAGAGAGAGTGAGCTAACGAGAGAGCACAAGCTGGGAAGGAGCAGAGGGAGGAGAAGCAGACGCCCTGCTCAGCAAGGAACCTGATGCAACGCTCAATACAGGGATTCTCAGGTCATGACCTGAGCCAAAGGTAGATGCTTAATCAGCTGAGCCACCCAGCTCAGGTGGCTTGACTAGGTTTTCATATTGATTTCTTATCAAATTTTATTAGCCCTTTGAATCAAATTTGTGACAGAATCGTACAAGTACACAGCTCATATTTATTTTGGTTATATCCTCATAATTTTCTTTGTAATTGAATCTCCTGCCTCTAAGCTTAAAAAGTCATTCCTCATCTATGTAACCACTTGGGGGGGAAAACGCTAAGCAGACAAATGTACTAACATAAAAGGATGCCCAAATTATACTGTCAGGAACGAAGTCATATCCTGCAAAATAATGTTTAATTATGATCCCACTTCTTTCCATCTGTCTTTATATATATCACACACATATACACACATATTTTCACTAATTATTTTTTTTAATGTCTCCTTTGTGGCACTACATCTTTGAACAAAACAGACCAAATTTGAGCCCTCATGGAACTAAAGTTGATTGGGGAGGCCAACAATTTTTAAAAACCACCAAGTTTGGGCTATGGGCATTGGGGAGGGTGTGTGCTATGGTGAGTGCTGTGAAGTGTGTAAACGTGGCCATTCACAGACCTGTACCCCTGGGGCTAATCATACATTATATGTTAATAAAAAAATTCAAAAAATTAATTTTAAAAAACCCACCAGGGGCGCCTGGGTGGCTCAGTCGGTTAAAACCTCTGCCTTTGGCTCAGGTCGTGATCCCAGGGTCCTGGGATGGAGCCCTGCATCGGGCTCTCTGCTCAGCGGGGAGCCTGCTTCCCCCTCTCTCTCTGCCTGCCTCTCTGCCTACTTGTGATCTCTGTCAAATAAATAAATAAAATCTTAAAAAACAAACAAACAAACAAAACCCACCAAATGATACATGTCAGGTAGTGAGAAGTGCTATGAACACAAATGGAGCAGGCTAAGAGATGAAGAATGAAGGGTTTCCTCTTGAATCAGTGTTCAGAGAAGACCTAAGCTGGCCATCAGTTCAGTCAGAAAGTATTGAATTAAGTAACTAATATATTATTTTCTATAAGAGTATGAATAGAGCCACCTGGATGGCTCAGTCCGTTAAGTTTCCAACTCTTGATTTTGATTCAGGTCCTGATTTCAGGTTTGTGGGATCAAACCCCACCTTGGCTCCACAGTCAGCGGGGAATCTGCTTGTCCTTCTCCCCTCTGTCCCCCCTTCGTGCTCTCTCTCAAATAAATAAATAAATAAATTCTAGGGACGGCTGGGTGGCTCAGTCGGTTTAGCCACTGCCTTCGGCTCAGGTCATGATCCCAAGGTCCTGGGATCGAGTCCCGCATTGGGCTTCCTGCTGGGCAGGGAACCTGCTTTTCTCTCCGCCTCTGCCTGTTTGTGCACTTACGCGCATGCTCTCTCTCTCTCTCTCTAACAAATAAATAAATTTAAAAAAGAAAGAAAATATTTGGAAGAATATTCAGGGCAGAGGGTGAGGCAGAGAGGATCTCAAGCAGACTCTGCGGCCAGTGAGGAGCCCAACGTGGGGCTCGACCTCACAATATTCACATCATGACTTGGGCCAAAACCAAGAGTGCAAGCTTAACCGAATCTGCCACCCAGGTGCCCCTGTAATCTTGGATTGTATCTGGGACCAGAAAACAATTTTTTTTCTTTTGCTATAAAGAGTATTAGTTGGACAATGGATGAAATTTGAATGTCTATAGATTATAGAATTGTATAAATGTTCATTTCTGATTTTGATCATTGTATTGCAGTTATATAAGAGAATGTCTTTGTCTTTTAAGAAATACGCACCAGAGGGGACGCCTGGGTGGCTCAGTGGGTGAAGCCGCTGCCTTCGGCTCGGGTCATGATCTCAGGGTCCTGGGATCGAGCCCCACATCGGGCTCTCTGCTCAGCGGGGAGCCTGCTTCCTCCTCTCTCTCTGCCTGCCTCTCTGCCTACTTGTGATCTCTCTCTCTGTCAAATAAATAAGTAAAATTAAAAAAAAAAAGAAAAGAAATATGCACTGAAATGTTTAGTGGTAAAGGGACATCGTGTCAGAAAAAATTTAAACTAGAGTTTCTTCATAGATGCTCTTTTGTAGACAGTGATTACATGACTATCTACCAATTGTCTGACAGTGTCCATAATAACCATTTACAGGTTCCTTCAGAATTCCTGGATTTGTTCACTCAGTAGCTACCATGGAGTGCCAGTGTATCGAGCACAGTACCGGACACAGAATGAGGCAAAAACACTTGCAAGGTAGTGTCTTCGGGGAATTGACAGGCTACAGGAGATGAGCAGATTCAGAAAGTGAGAGACGGAGGGAGAGAACAAGGGGGAGAAAGAGAGACAATGAGAATGATAAAGCAAGTGTAGTAAAAACTAATGTTTGAGGAATGTAAGTGAAGGGCATATGAGAATTCATTTATTTATTTTTGCAATTTTTCAGAACCAATGAAATTATTTCATTCTTTTTTTTTTTTTTAAGATTTTTAAAATTTATTTGACAGAGAGATCACAAGTAGGCCCAGAGGCAGGCAGAGAGAGAGTGGAGGGGAAGCAGGCTCCTCACAGAGCAGAGAGCCCGATGCGGGGTTTGATCCCAGGACCCTGAGATCATGACCTGAGCGGAAGGCAGAGGCTCAACCCACTGAGCCCCCGAGGTGCTCCTATGTAATTAAGTTAAAAGTGTAAAAACCACTAGGAAGAGAAAAGGATATTAAGAGGCAGTGAAAGTAGATGTTTTCGATAGACTAGAGTGTTATAGACAACTTGCAAAACTTCTACCTGTATTAGGCCACAAAGAAAAATCTCAACAATTCCACAAAGCACAGAAATGTACATGTCATACTCACAAACCAAACAAGTAAAAATTTAAAAATTGAATTTAAAAATTAAAAGTATTTAGGGTGCTTGGGTGGCTCAGTTGTTGGGCATCTGCCTTTGCCTCAGGTCATGGTCCCAGGGTCCTGGGATAGAGCACCATGTTGGGGCTCCCTGCTCAGGGAGGAGCCTGCTTCTCTCTCTCCCACTCCCCCTGATTGTGTTCCCTCTCTCGCTGTGTCTCTGTCAAAGAAATAAATAAAATCTTAAAAAATAAAATAAAAATAAAATAAATTAAAATTAAAACTATTTGGACATTCTTAGTTACCTCTCTTTCAACAGTAACTGAATGAAAAAAGTGAATGTAAACTACACTTCCAAACTACTTAGAATAACAATAGTAGTGAATAGAACCTATGGGATGTGGCCTAAACTATAAGCACGGGAAAATCTAGAGTCTTCAAATTACTATTATTATTTATCAAGAAAGAACAGAAATCTACAAATCATATACTGTTTCAGAAGTTAGGGCAAAAACATCATAAATACCAGGTGCCCAGGACAAAGACTGTTGTGCCCTCTGCTTTCAAATGATCACTCGGCCAATTCACGGAGACTAGGGCAGCCCCCCTTTTTTTTTTTTTTTTTTAAGATTTTTATTCATTTAAGACAGAGCAATACAGAGAAAACAAAAGCAAGAGGAGAGGGAGAAGCAGACTCCTCGCTGAGCCTGGAGTGCGCCATGGGGCTCGATCCCAGGACCCTGGGATCATGACTGGAGCTGAAGGCAGACACTTAACTGGCTGAGCCACCCAGGCGCCCCAAGGGCAGCACTTTCACTTTGCCAGTACCACGTGCTGGATTGCAGAGGCAAACAACAGATCCTCCGTTGTGGAACTTACAGGGCATGTGTATATACAAGGAGGAAAACATCAGATATTAAATTATAAATGGAAAAATTCAGTGTTGTGTACAAGTACAAAGTGCTGTTTGGTATCCTTAGCGCAGTATCACTTAACAGTACCATCTGTGGTCATTGTCTCCCTACTGCCTTTCTCCGAGTCTCCCTCTTTTATGGTGTCTCTCTGGCTGTCTTGTTCTATTTTTCTCTTTTTCCTCCTCTCACTCTCTCTTTTCTCTTCCCCCCTCCCGCTCCCCAGTCCCTGAAGACACTAAGTTTCAATTATTTTTTGCCTTATGCCCAGCCTAGTGCCCTGCCTGATGTATTGGCACACAGTGGTGGCTGTGAAATGAATGAATCCCAGGAGTTGAAAGAATCCCATTTGTTAATTAAGTGGACGTTCTGCCAGGCAACCCGTAGATCACCATTTGAACACATGTATGTGAACATTTTTTAGGTTTTATTTTGTTTATTTATTCATTTATTTAAGAGTAAGAGCATGTGAGCGGGAGAGGGACGGAGCAAATTTCGAGTCGACTCCCTGCCCAGTGCAGAGCCTGACACGGGGGTTGATGCCATGACTACGAGACCATGTCCCCAGTCCAAACCAAGAGTCGGATGCTCAACTGACTAAGCCACCCAGGTGCCCCATACATTTCCAATTGACTTCTGTTTATTTAGGAAGAAGTCTAGAAGAGACTCTAGGAACTACAGAATATATAGAGAATACAAAATAACCACAAGATACAGCTTAGACAAGCTGGTAGACTATTGCAGCATTAGGTTAACTCAAATTCTAAGAAGGATAGTTTGTGGAGGAGACAATCACACCTACCTCATCTTTAGAATACTTGAGTGTGATGTTTCAGGAGGAGTATTTGGAAAAATCGATAGATGCGATTCACTTTGATCTTTCACAGACGTTTGATAAAGGTTCGCAGCCAAGATCCACCCCTGGGGCAGGAAATATGACTCGGAGAGTGGTTGCAGAAGAGAAAAACTTAAGGACTAGATCAGGTAGGTCTCGTTTGCCAGTCAGGACTTGGAATTTTATTTTACTTATTATTATTTTTTAAAGATTTTATTTATTTATTTGACAGAGAGGGAGTGAGCAGAAGTTGGGGGAGCAGCAGGCAGAGCAGGGAGCCTGATGCATGGGGGGCTCAATCCCAGGACCCCGGGGATCATGACCCTCACCAAAGGCAGATGCTTAACGACTGAGCCATCCAGGCACCCCAGGACTTGGGGTTTTTTATTGTGTTGCCTTTGGAAGGTTTGGAAAATGTCATCTGATTGTAGCTATAAAGGATCTGGTTGCTGCGTCTGTGAGACTAGACTGTAGAGGCATAAGCATGGAAGCATCAAGACCAAATGGGGGGCGCCTAGATGGCTCAGTGGGTTAAGCCTCTGCCTTTGGTTCAGGTCATAATCTCAGGGTCCTGTGATCGAGCCCTGCATCGAACTCTCTGCTCAGCAGGGAGCCTGCAACCCACAACCCCCACCCCTGCCTGCTGCTCTGCCTACTTGTGATCTCTCTCTCTGTCAAATAAATAAAATCTTAAAAAAAAAAAAAAGACCAAATGGAAGGCTGTTGCATTAGGCCATGGTGGCCTGGACCATGATAATAGTAGCAATAGTGATGAGAAGTGTTTGATCCAGATTAAATATTAATGGTAGAGGGAATAGAAGTTTATGATGATTAGCCGTGGGGTGTGAGAGTCAAGAGTGACTTAAAGGTTTTTGGCTTGAGCCACTGAATGAATGCAATTCATACTGCTCTCCCTGGCTTACAGTCTATTAGGGGAGAGAGTGTTTCATGGAGGTTGTATTTGAAGGGCAGGGATATTAGGAGACTACTGGAATCATTCTGGAGAGATGAAAGGGTCCTGAACTGGGCAGAGGCTGTAAGTATGGAGAGGCATTCAAACGGCACAGACTTGAGAGATATTTAGGAAGTAAAAATCACTTTTGAAAACAGTTTATGATTTTTTACTAAAATTGAGGATAGCTGAATCTTTTTTCACTTACTGGTATTTATGCTAGAGCAGGGGTTGCCTGAGGCCTGTTTTTGGATAGCCCTAGAGCTAGGTGAAAAATGTTTCTTTTGATTTGTTTATTTATCTCAGAGAGAGAATGAGAAGTATTTCTTTTTTGTTTTTCTTTTCCAAGAGAGTGCAAGGAGGGAGGGGCAAAGGGAGAGAATTTATTTATTTATTTAGTAAGATTTATTTATTTTAGTGGGGCCTGGGTGGCTCAGTCAGTTAAGCACCTGTCTTTGGCTCAGGTCCTGGGATTGAGCCCTGTGTTTGGTTCCCAGCTCATTCAGGAGTCTGCCTCTCCCTCTCTCTGCCTCTCCCGGTTTGTGCTCTGTCTCTCTCTCTCTCAAATGAATATAAAATCTTTTTTAAAATATTTATTTTAGAGAGAGCTCGCCCCCGAGTGGAGGGAAGAGCAAAGGAAGAGGGAGAGAGAGAACCTCAAGCAGACTCCCTGTTGAGTGCTGAGCCCAAGGCCAGGCTCCATCTCACAACCCTGAGATCATGACCTGAGCCAAAACCAAGAGTCTGATGCTCAATTGACTGAGCCACCCAGATGGCCCTGTTTTTTTATATTTTTAAAGGATTTTATTTATTTATATTTATTCTTTAATATTTCATTTTTAAATCAGAGTGAGAGTGAGCACAAGCAGTGGGAGTGGCAGGAAAAAGGAGAAGCAGACTCCCTGCTGAGCAAGGAGCCGGATGGAGGACTTGATTCCAGGACCCTAGGTCATGACCTGAGTGGAAGGCAGCCGCTTGACTGACTGAGCCACCCAGGCATCCCACATTTTTAAAGGATTTTAAAGGGAGTAGGGTGGGATATGTACTGAAGACCACTTGTGGGCCTTAAAACCTAAGATATTCACTCTCTGGTCCTTTACAGTGTAAGTTTGCCAACTCATGCCATAGGTCAGTGTTTTTTTTTTTGTTGTTTTTTTTTTTAAGATTTTGTTTATTTATTTGACAGAGAGAGGGATCACAAGCAGGCAGAGTGGTAGGCAAAGAGAGAGAGAGAGAAAGAAGCAGGCTCCCTGCTGAGCAGAAAGCCTCATGCGGGGCTTGATCCCAGAACCCTGAGATCCTGACCTAAGCCGAACGCAGAGGCTTAACCCACTGAGCCACCCAGGCACCCTCCCCCCCCTTTTTTTTAAGATTTTTATTTTTAAGTAATCTCTACACCCAACATGGGGCTTGAACTCTCAGCCCTGACATCAAGAGTTGCGTGCTTCACCGACTGAGCCACCCAGGTGGTGTTTAAAGTGTGGCTAAGAGAGCAGCAATAGCATCATCACTTGGGAACTTGTTAGAAATGTAAATTCTCAGGCCTCAACACAGACTTGATGAATCGGAAACCCTGGGAGTGGGGCTCAGCAGTCTGTGGTTTAACAAGCACTCCAGGTGATTTTGATGTAAGTTAATTTCTGAGAAACACTGCTCTAGAGAAACTTGTATCTATGCACTGGGATCCATTATCAGGAAGAACAATGGTTGTGAATAAGAACGCCAAACTCGGGGCGCCTGGGTGCTCAGTGGGTTAAGCCTTTGCCTTCGGCTCAGGTCATGATCTCAAGGTCCTCTGATGGAGCCCTGCATTGGGCTCTGTGCTCGGCAGGGAGCCTGCTTCCCTTTCTCTCTCTGTCTGCCTCTCTGCCTACTTGTGATCTCTCTCTCTGTCAAATAAATAAATAAAATCTTAAAAAAAAAGAACCCTAATCTGGAAACAATCAAAATATCAATCAGCAGTAGAGGAGATAAATAAATCGTGGCAATTAATACTGTGACAGTATTCTACAGCCTGTGGTTAAGGGCATGGAGTGTGATGGCGACTGCTTATTTGAGTCCCAGCTCCACCCAGCTGTAGCTGTGAGAACTTGGCAAGTTATTTGATCTCTCTAAACTTCAGCTTCCTCATCTGTAAAATGGGCATAAAATAGTAACTACTCTACAAGGTTATTGTTATCCTTAAACAATTACATAAAGTAATTTGAAGAATGCCTGGTACATTAGTATTAGATTTAAAGGGAAACCTTCATGCTATGCTTCAAAGGAAAAAAAGAAAGTCAAAGTTCATTTCATAAAAGTTATAGTCTGCTGAAATACTCTTCATGTAACAAAATTAGTAAGCAACCTAAGGTAAAAACAGTGTAGTTTTTCACACGTGGAAAATACCTTAAAACTGTTCTTGAAACTGATGAAATGTCTATTCCCCCATCATGTTTGGTACATGGGCATGTAATAAATGTGTTTTCCTTTTCTAATTGCCCTTTCATATCTTCCATCATTTTCTCAGCCCTTCCTTCCCAAACTGCCTCTGCTGTCTTGGTATTCTCGGGAGCAACATTGCCAGAACGAAGGTGCGAAGCGGCTTCCTTGACTGTCAGGAGATTTGGCTTTTTCCATGAATCAAGGTCACGAGAGTCAGTGTCTAGTGTTTTCCCAGCTATGCCCGGGGGCCAAGTGTGGGCCTAGATCTAGGACGGGGCTGTAATCCTGATATCTCCTGGGATTTCGGCCTTTTAGCAGCCTTAGCATGTAAAACGCTTAGTATGTATTTAGCCACAGCTAAATACAAAACACACACACAAAGAAATAGATTCCTTCCCCCTCTGTCCAGGCCGCCCCTGTTTCCCTACATCGCAGGGCCTAGCACCTAGCAGGCTCCAGGACATGCACTGCGCTCAGCCGTTAGGGTGAATTTGACCTTCTCGGTGGCGTTTAATACCTCCATTTCCCAGGATGGGTCATACACAATGTAGGTGAGTTTAGGGTGCAAACAGCTGAAACCACTGGCTGCGTTTTCTGGTCTGGAGCAGCAACCTGCAGACATCTGGTTCAGAGAGAAAAGGACCGAGTCCTTCCCTCTTAACATTAAGGACCGAAAGGGACCAGAAATCTCGCTCTCCAGCACACGCCGCCAAAGACACGGCGCTGCAGCCAACCGGTTCCCGTCGGGTCGCGGTCTCGAAGGGCTGCGAGGCCGGCGCCGTAGGGCAGCAGAGAGGCAGCCTCCTTGTGACGTCAAATCAGCGGACTCTCGCCGCGGCTTCAGGCCGGTTCCGGTTCCCCGGCTTTCTGGGCGCGAGAGTACGTGAGCGCGGCGGCGTTCTGCGCGTGCTCCGCAGAGAAACGCGAGAGGGTTGGGTCCGGCTCGCGAAGGAGATGCGTGATTGGCTGAAGCCGTGCTGGGGGGTTCCCCAGCCCTTTCGGCAGGGGTAAAACAATAAGAGGGGGCGGCGGCAAAGGGGGCGGGACGTCCGTGTTCCTTGTCGCTCGCCGCAGCGCCTGGCGCCCGGGAAGAGGTGGTTTTAAGGGAGACGAGCTCGCGGCTCTTCGGCTTCCGAGGCTTGAGATTCGTCGCAGGGAGGGGGCGGCGAGCGAGAAGAATCCGCTGCGGCCGGTCCTCGGCGACTCTCCTGCTGACCTCCGCGCGACGTACCCGCCGCCGCTGTTGGTTGGAGGTGTGTACGGGGGCCGGGAAGGGAGGTCGGTGTGGTGGTCGGAAGGGGACATTCCGTTCGCGCGCCGCGGCTCGAGGCAGCCGTCCTGTGCGGGAGCCGTAGTGTCGGAGGTGGTCGCAGCGGAGAGAGACATTGTTCTCGCCGGCTGCTTGCGCTGCCGTTTGCGCGCGTTAGGAGCCAAACCTTCCCTCTCAGGTGAGGATGGGAGGCCGCGTGGGAAGGGAGGTGACCGGCGCGCGTCTTGCGGACGGCGGGCCCGGAGGGCACAGGTGGGGCCCGGATTTGTGGGAGATGAAGTGGCGAGCCGGGGACGGGGCCGCAGCAGCTCCCGGGGGCGCGCTGGTGCAGCCTGAATGCGGGACGTGGAGGAGCAGGCTCTCCGGAGAGGTCTTGGGGTGGGGAGCCCACCAGCCTGGTCTCCGAGTCGCCTGCGTCTCTCGTTCCCGGTTTCAGGGGAGCGGGGAGGCCGTCGCCGCCCCGCCCGTGGGGGAGGGGAAGATAGGCTGTGTCGGCGGAGGCAGAAGCGACGCAGATGCGAAAGTAGCGGCCTCCGGGCACCATTTCTGTGCACCGACACAGAATCCGGGTGTGAAGGCGGCCGCCGCTTTGCTTACCCGGTACCTGGAGTTCCGCGGTCTTTGGACGCCCCCCGCCCCCACCCCGGGGGTTTATCCCTAACGTGTTCAAAAACCCAGGCTGTATCTAACGTACATCTTCTTTCTGCTCTTTTTATGCAGACAATTCCGTATTGACCCAGGAATAGGAAAGATGTTTGAGTGCTTTGGGAAATGGGTTTCTTCCTGTTCCCCCACTTGGGGGGGGGGGGGCGGTGGGAAGGATGGTCAACGGGAAGAGCACGAGCTTCCTAGTTTGTGTTGATTTATGTTCGTCGAATCTGATAGAATTTTATCTGCGTCTTTAAAAGCAGATTTTTTAAGATGGCTCTGTGCCGATTTGGAGCGAATATGGATTTGCATCTAGTTTTCCGCATGGATCAATTTTTTCCCCCCAAGGCATACCTAATTTCTCAACAGATTTTTATTTATTTATTTTTTGAGGGTAGGTGCCTTTGCTCCTTTTAAAAAACAACGACAACAAAACTCGTGGACCGAAGCTGCGGTGATAGCAGAGTTGACCCCCCCTCCCCCCAGTTAAGGTTTCAACTTGGGTTAAAATACTGTGTTTAGGTTCAAGGCTCTACACACCGTGCTAGTCCTCCAATTTGCTAGCACTGCCTGTACCTGGAACCGGGAACCATCAGCTGCACTTAGGGAGCCCCGCATTTTAGAGGGAAAGAAGATGGGAATTCCTTGCCTAGCTCCATATTTGGCAGTTAATATAGCCTTGGACATGTGAACAAAGTTTCTAAGTAAACGCTTGGCCCTGTAAGTATCCAGTGGTCCTTTTGATGTCCAGAATTCCTGGTTTTCAAAGATACACGGTATGATTAGTTTGAATTTATAAGAACTGGATTATGTTTAGTTTCTTTGGCTATATTACCTTCCTCTTTTCTTGAATTTGGGGGATTAGTCACGTGTATTCCTGTGTTATGATTTAGTCTCTAGAGGCTGTTTAATTCTGAAATGCTATAAGCAATTGGGAGGATAAGGACTTCAAATGGGTTGCTTATTAAGAGTTGTTATGGTTCCGGTTTTTAAACATTTCAGGTTGAAATATTAGTGGTGAACAAGTCTTAAGAGT
This sequence comes from Meles meles, assembly GCF_922984935.1. Classification (NCBI taxonomy): domain Eukaryota; kingdom Metazoa; phylum Chordata; class Mammalia; order Carnivora; family Mustelidae; genus Meles; species Meles meles. The sequence continues at coordinate 7,143,053 of NC_060067.1, forward strand.
GGAGAGAACCAGAATATTTGTGGGGTACTTAAGAATCAGACGTAGAAGAAAGGAGAAGAAATAAAGTCTTTAAATAATTTGATATTCTGATTTAGTGTCCACTAGTAGTTTGATTCTCGAGTTTTCAGTGATACTGGCCCTGTTGCTAGCAGGAAATACTCTTTACCCATATTTTGCTTATGAGAAATCAAAAACGAAAACTTCTATATCAGTGGCTGAAAATCTGTAAATACTAATGGTGTGTTTAGATTCGTTTTTGTTTTGTTTTGTTTTGTTTTTGGTGTGTTTAGATTCTTAACAGCTTTCTTTATCCTGTGAAATTGCTGCTGTTGATTACTCTATAAGGATTTAACATTAATTCTCTCAGGTTACTTGAAGACTTGCCACATTTTACACTGAGTTGATTCTGAGGTGGAGAATGACCCCTTTTCAAGGCTGGGTTTCCTAGGTGCAAACTTAAGGGTTGCTTTTGAATTTAAATTCAGTAGAATTTAATTGACAAACATGACTTAGTTACTCTCCATTGATTGACACTTGTTTAAGAGCTGCTAGGACAAATTTGGTTCTTATCCCAGAACTCTGGACTGGCTTCAGAAGCAATAGAAGTTGTTTCTTGACGGCTGTTCATATCCTCAGTTTATTCATACCTTTTAATTTCTAGATAGTTTACCTTATTTTGGTATATCACTGTGGATATTTTGGGATGACTCTTGGATTTTTTTTTTTTTTTTTTGTATTCCGTTACTGCCCTCTCCTTTTTCACTTATCCCAACAGTATCAAATAAGCTAGCAGTTGAACTTCAAAAGATTTTTATATTTGCATCCATAGCTGTTCTTTTGAAGTGTTTGTTCTTAACCAGGTGTAGTGAAAATACCACTAGAGACAGGAGACCTGATTTAAAATCCTCTTATAACTGAGGGACCTTCTAAACTCCTTTCCTTAGGCTCTCTAACCATCAGTTTCCTTTTCTCCAAATGAAGTTAAATATCCTATCTATTTCAAGGAGATATGTAGGTTACTTGTTAAACTTTAAAGGGTAATATAAATATATAAATATATGTTTTTATTTTCATGGCACAGCTTTTCCTTTTCATAATGCTTGGTCAATTTTAAGAGCTTCTGAACTTCAAAGTTTGCCTCCTTCACTTTGGGGTCTGAGAAAAGTCTTAATCTACAGCTACTTTTTATTTATTGCTACCACTGGTGCTTAGATCTTGTTTGTGATATTTTCATTCTGTGGTCTGCCACAACAAAATTAAAGGTTTCTCCTTTTTTTTTTTAAAGATTTTATTTGTTTATTTGATAGAGAGATCACAAGTAGGCAGAGAGGCAGGCAGAAAGAGAGAAGGAAGCAGGCTCCCTGCTGAGCAGAGAGCCCAACACTGGGCTCCATTGGAGCACCCCTAGATCAGGAAGTGGAAGGCAGAGCCCCAACCCACTGAGCCACCCAGGTGCTCTGAAGGTTTCTGCTTTAAATAGCTATTCACCGTTGGGGGCGACTGATTGGCTGGGTTGGTAGAACATGGGACTCTTGATCTCACATTTCTGAATTCCAGCCCCACGTTGGATGTAGGGATTACCTAAGAATAAAAAAAATCTTATGGGGTGCCTGCGTGGCTCAGTGGTTAAGTATCTGCCTTCAGCTCAGGTCATGTGAAATTCAGCCTAGCATTGGGCTCCCTGCTTGGTGGGGATCTTCTCCCTTTCCTACTCCCCCTGCGTGTGTTCTCTCTCTCTCTCTCTCTCTCTCAGATAAGTGGATAAAATCTTAAAAAAAAAAAAATCTTAAAAAGGTTCATTGCTGTTTTGATTGGTGAAGACCTCTGTAGTTTCAGAAAGTTCCAGTTTTAATATGTGGTTAGGTGTGGAGATTGGGAATAGTCCGTGGCTCAGTGAGAAATGGCCTGGGCCTGACTAGTGTGACCCCCCAGCTCTGAGTAAGGGGCTCTAGAGGGGAAAGGGAGTTAAGTATCCAATAGTAGAGATAAGTTGTGTCCCAGCATAGACCATAGCCTTTGGTAACATAGTTTCTTTATTATAATAATAAAGAACTGCATCCTGTTCCTAGAGATCTTATTCTTTTTATAGAAATCAAGATATAGTACATGTAACTTTACAGTGCTGAAACAAGACTTTTGTAGATTTAAAAATTTTTGTAATTTTCTTTTTATTTCCTGTTTTTTGTTGTTTTCGTTTTATAAGGTGACATAGTATCTCAGCTTCTCAGCAATTTTCATTTTGGCTATTTTTTCAAAACATTGAAATGGCCATCAAAATATGACGTGAAATTTCACGTCAGTAATTTGCCCAGAGTGAAGTTCCTGTCTCGATTCCCCCACCCCCAAACTGCTTGACCAAAGATGCTACAGTTACCACTCTTTATAAATGGTGGTCAGGACACTCCAGGCTCCTCAAAGAGTGAATTTTTTTTTTTTTTTAAGATTTTATTTATTTATTTGACAGACAGAGGTCACAAGTAGGCAGAGAGGCAGACAGAGAGAGAGGAGGAAGCAGGCTCCCCGCGGAGCAGAGAGCCTGATGCGGGGCAGGACCCTGGGATCATGACCTGAGCTGAAGGCAGAGGCTTTAACCCACTGAGCTGCCCAGGCTCCCCAAAGAGTGAATTTTTGACTGTGTGTTTTGATGTTTATATAATTGTGGTTGCGGCCAGGTGTTTGAAGTTAACAGTAATAGTTAGATTTTATGATTTATGTTGATCTAGCCATTTTAGAGTAGGATTTAATGTTTTGCCGGTGGTGTTAAGAATTGGTATATAGCTTGCATTGTTTTCTTTTTCCTCTGGACCCATGAGGTTTTTTGTTTTGTTTTGTTTTGTTTTTTTAAATCATGCTTTTTTCCAAAGATGGGGTTTGGAAATTATTCTACAGTTTGATTATTACTTTTGCGGACAGTATTTTGTCCACATTTATAACTTTATTTTCCCCTATTTTAAATGAGTGCATAATTTTCTATTTTATAGCTTTACATTTTCCTGTTGATGGACATTTAGACTGCTTTATTTTCTTTTGTGGCAGTGAAACAACTTTGAATATACATCATTGTGAAATTGCATATCTGTTTCTTTGTAGTGTATCTTAGTGGTGGAATTATTGGTTATATGCTTTCATTTTTAATTAGTTTTATTAAAACCATAAAATTACATCTCCAAAGGTTATGACAGTTTTTATTTTCACCAACTCTGTGAAAGAGCCCATTAACCCACACCCTTAACAGTACTGGATATTACCAGTAATTTTCATTTTTGTTAATTTTATAAGTAAATGTGTCCACTTTGAATAAATTGCCTTTTTTTGAACTGGATATTCTTGATTTCAAGGTATCATGGTTCTCTTACATTGCATTAAGGAGTTTTCCATAAATGTTCATGAAATGATTGACATAATGAAGCATGATTGTATTGCTAAATTTATTTATTTATTTTTATTTATTTTTTTTTTTAAAGATTTTTATTTATTTATTTGACAGAGAGAGAGATCACAAGTAGGCAGAGAGGCAGACGGAGAGAGAGGAGGAAGCAGGCTCCCTGCAGAGCAGAGAGCCTGATGCGGGGCTCGATCCCAGGACCCTGAGATCATGACCTGAGCCAAAGGCAGCGGCTTAATCCACTGAGCCACCCAGGTGCCCTGTATTGCTAAATTTAAAAGTTGACGAATAATTTACTAGTAGAGACCACTCTTCTTGTGCAGTTTAATGACTTTAGACAGACCTAGAGTCATGGAACCACGACCAACCACAATCAAGATAGTAAGATAGTCCCATTACCCCAGAAGTTCCCTCCTGTTCCTTTATAGTCCTTTTCTACCTTCAGCCTTTGATCTGATTTAACCGTATAGTTTTGCATTTTATGGAATGTTCTATCAGTAGAATCAGGTAATGCCAACTTTTTAGCTTTCAGTAATGCTTTTTTTTTTTTTTTAAGTTATGCAAGATTGGGTTTTTTTCTGGATACAAATCCTTTATTGGGTATGTATTCTACAGATACTTTTTTCAGACTGGCTTGTCTTTTCATTTTCTAAATGATCACTTTAAATGAAAAGTTGTACATTTTGATGGAGGTCCAATTTGCAGGGGTTTTTTTTCTTTTTGTATCTTATCTAAAATCTTTACTTAACCTAAGGCTAGAAAAGTTTTCTTCTAGAAACCTAGAGTTTTAGGTTTTACATTTGTCTGTGGTCCCATTTCAAAATAATTTTTGTACGTGGGTGCCAAGTATGAGTCAGACTTCCTTTTGTTTTTAATGTGCGGATGTCAGGTTGTCCCCTCATCATTTGTTGAAAAGATAAAATTACCTTTGAAAAGAAATTGGCTATATTGTGTGGGTCTGTTGTAATGCTCATTTGGGGGGCATTTCTAAAATTTCTCAAAGTTCTTAAAATTATTTGTGCCAAAACTGCTATACTTGATTTGTTTGGACCTTTAATCTCAAAACTCTCTGACTTCATATTACAGGAGTAGTAAGTATTCTTGTAGATGACTGTGTACATATAAATAAGCACAGGACTGTAGCTGATGGACTTTATTTTTTATTTTAAAAGATTTTATTCATTTGAGAGAGAGAGAGATACAGAACACAGGCAGGGGGAAGGGCAGAGGGAAAGGGAGAAGCAGACTCCCAGCTGAGCTCGGAGCCTGACATGGGGCTTGATCCCAGATCCCAGAGCTCATGATCTGAGCTGAAGGCAGACACCCAACCATCTGAGCCATCCCAGTGCCCCAGTGATTGAGGGGGCCTGGGTAGCTCAGTCATTAAGCGCCTGCCTTCTGCTCAGGTCATGATCCCAGGGTTCTGGGATTGAGCCCCGCATCTGGCTCCCTGCTTGGCAGGAAACCTGTTTCTCCCTCTCCCACTCTCCCTGCTTGTGTTCCCTCTCTCGCTGTGTCTGTCTCTGTCAAATAAATAAATAAAATCTTAAAAAAAAATAAAGATCATTTGAAATTGCATGCTTAATGTGTTTAATCTATTCATTAACATCCCTTCATAGTTTTATTCATTAGCTATTGAAGTATCTTTGTAGTTTAGTTGTTGCTTCTTTTAGGGCTTTAGTATCAGAATTGCTGAGCAGATTTTTTAATCCTATTATGTGCACAGCAATGGTGGATGCTGCAAAGATTATGTCTTGAGTATCTCTTGGAAGCATAACACTGCTGGGCTTACGCTTTTAGCACTAGCGTGGAGGAGTCTTCGAAATAGGAGAGGGACGTGCCTGTGCTCTTGTACATACATTGTTAGGACTGAGTGCATTAATAAGAGCTAAAGAAGACACCCGCCGTACTAAGAGGAAGAAATGGTTAATGCTGCGTGGTGGACCCTAGTTAGGAAAACCAGAGGTAGAATTGGAATGAGATCTTGAGCAAGTTTTTGAAGAGTAAAACAGGGGCAGGATTTGGTGGCGTGAGGTTTTGAGGAGATAGTCATCCCCTAAAAATTTTCTTCTAGCTTTGGCTTGAGATAGTTTTTATTCTTTGCATGTCCAGTCTTTACGCCTGTTCCAGTTTTCAAATGGTATATTCTTTGTGATAGGGCTGTAGCATTTATCACATAGTTGTGTGTAGGAATTTTGTCTCCCACTGGACTTTAAATTTCTCTGGAGCAGCAGATCAAGTCCTTTTTCCTTGAATAGTTTCTGATACATATGTAGTAGACATTCATTGAATATTGGAAAAATTTGTGTTTCCTGCCTATTCATCCATCTTAGGTTGAATGAAATAAGACAGTGGCCTAAAGAATGAAAGTTGCAGGTTCAGGGAATGGTGGTCAGTGGCATAGTGTTCTTTGAACACAGAATTTGTTACAGAGGTGAAAAGTGTGATGGGAGATAAATTTGCAGAATTTATCAGGACCATGAATGTCAGACTGGATTTCTGTCACGTGCCTTATACTTCAAATTAAATGCAGGTGTTTGAATTTTAGTCTGTTAATGTATTCTGCACATGATAAAGAGGCTTGGAAGATTAGAGGAAGATGTAGAGTGTAAATTCAGTGGAAGTGGAAAGAATGGGACAAATTCTGAGAGACATTTGAGTTGTCAGGATTTCACAGTTTGAAGCTTAAAGAAGGAAAGTCACTTAGGACTGAGCATTCTACCCAAGAAGATGGTGGCATCATTAACAGAAATACCGTAAGCATTTTGAGGGATGCATATATTGGTAACCTGTGAGGGCATGTATGGATATTCAGCATGGGGTTAAAATGTAAAATTTGAGTTCATGGTAGAGACTAGATTTGCATTTAGGTAGATAAAAGAGAGCTAAAGCCATTAGTCTCTGAAATTGCCAGGTTAGAAGACAGAACTTTGAGAACTTCTACATTTTGGTGAGAAGTTGCCTTGTGGTAGAAATCTAGAAGCATGAGGAGGAGGTTATCAACAATGCTAATGCAGACAAGTGGAAGACTGGGAAGTCACTGGATTTTTTTTTTTTTTAATATTTTATTTATTTGACAGAGAGAGAGATCACAAGTAGGCAGAGAGGCAGGCAGAGAGAGAGGAGGAAGCAGGCTCCCCGCGGAGCAGAGAGCCCGATGCGGGGCTCGATCCCAGGACCCTGAGATCATGACCTGAGCCGAAGGCAGCGGCTTAATCCACTGAGCCACCCAGGCGCCCCAAGTCACTGGATTTTTTAAGAATTGTGATTTTCCAGCTTTCCGTGCCAGTATTCTTGCATACATGAAAACCCACTGGACTTTGTGCAGGAAGTGTGGCAAGCATCAACCCCACAATGTGACACAGTACAAGAAAGGCAAAGATTTTCTTTATGCCTAGGGAAAGTGGCGTTATGACAGGAAGCAGCGTGGCTGTGGTGGGCAGACTAAGCGGATTTTCCGGAAAAATGCTAAAACTACAAAGAAGATTGTCCTGTGGCTTGAATGTGATGAGCCCATTTGCAGCTCTAAGAGAATGCTGGCTATTAAAAGATGCAAGCATTTTGAACTAGGAGGAGAGAAGAAGAGAAAAGCTTTTAAGATGGAAATAAAGTAATGGTCATCAATTTTTAAAAATCGTGACTTTTCAGAGAATGATATTTAAGGGAGAGCTCAGATTATATTTGAGAGGAGAGTTAAGGAAGATTAATGCAGTTAGTAATTTAGGGAACAATGTGATTAATAAAGTGCCATGAAGACGACTCAAAGTACTTTGAGAATTCAAAGGAAAGACAGTTATAGTTTATAGAAGAACCAAGAAAGATTTTCAGGGGTACCCAAAAAATGCATAGAATTTCAGTCATTACAGATAGGAAGTTATGGAATGAGTATTGGAGTAGGAATCAACGGTCTTTGTTCTTGTTTAATAGACTTTTAGAATCCTAGTGTTGGAACAACCTAATCTAATGTTGTTAGACATAGATTATTATACTATATTTCTGCTAACTTGTTTAGTCAGTCTCTGGAATAAATACTTACAATAACTGGCTGTTTATGAAGTAGCTCTATTCTGGTTATTTTTGCATTAAGTTGAACCTAAATGTACCTTTTGAACCTAACTACTGTTCAGCCAGTATTTAACTTTTACAAAGAAGAATTGTCAGTTCATTTTAGACATTACATCTGTGTTGTAGCCTGAGATTGTTGGCTTTGTGGGCAGCTCTATTATACTAGTGATTCACCAAAACTTACTTTTAACCAGGAAGTAAGCAAAAAACCTAAGTACTTAACTAAAAGCTGAAGTTTTATTAGTCAGAGAAGGAACCAAAAATTCCTTTGGTTGATGACAGTTTTTTGGTTTTTTTTTAAGTTATTTGAAATCACAGTATATGATAGGATGAAGCCCAGTGTGACTTTTTTTCTTTCTTGTGTATATGTTTACTTTTCTTTCTCTCCTCCACTTCCTCTCAGTTGTACTAAGAGATTCAGAAAAGATAGTGGTAATTGATAGCAATTTCCCAGGAGATCTGGAGTAGATATGTTTTAGGCATTAGTCTAGGCAAAGGGAGAGGAATTATTTTAAGAAACAAGAATGAATTAAAAGGGGGCACCTGGGTGGCTCAGTGGGTTAAAGCCTCTGCCTTTGCCTCAGGTCATAGTCCCAGGGTCTTGGGATCCAGTCCCACATCGGGCTCTCTGTCTAGCGGGGAGCCTGCTTCCTCCTCTCTCTCTCTGCCTGCCTCTCTGCCTACTTGTGATCTCTGTCTGTCAAATAAATACATAAAATCTTAAAAAAAAAATGAATGAATTAAAGGATGTTGATGAAGATACGTGATACATGGGGATTTTAAGTGGGATAAAGGTGGAAAGTAGAATGATGATCTCTGAAGTAGTTGAGACTCTAAATAGTGAGGGAAACCAGATACAATCATGTTGGTATCTGGATGAATAAAAAGGACTGATTGTTTTTAATTAACAAAGAAAAGTACATTTTACAGTATGCATCCCAGTGTGACAGAAATCTTCAGATTTTCAAGTGTTCATGGGAAAAGTGGGGTTTAATACATGTAATTTTACTTCATCTAAAAAGATTTTAGGAGAAAATTGCTCTTTTTTTTTTTTCTTTAAAAAGATTTATTTATTTGACAGATCACAAGTAGGCAGAGAGACGGGGGAAGCAGGCTTCCTGCTAAGCAGAGAGCCTATGCAGGGTTCTATCCCAGGACCCTGAGATCATGACCTGAGCCGAAGGCAGGGGCTTAGCCCACTGAGCCACCCAGGCGCCCCATTAATTGCTCTTATTTTTGAAGGTGCTAGAGCTAACAACCAAATGAAGGAGATTCTTTTGCACATAAGTATCTTTTAGTCTTGGCTGTCTTTGTTGTATTGCATAGTCTGGTAGGTTTGACCAGAGATCATATCTCAATTTGCAAATTAGAAAATTAAGATCCAAATAGGTCATAACTTTTTCATGGCCTTAGCTAGTTAAAATCTTTTTCTGTCCCATGTTCGGTGTGGTATGGGGGGCACCTGGGTGGCTCAGTTGGTTAAGCGTCTGCCTGTAGCTCAGTCATGATCCTAGGATCCTGGGATCGAGCCCTGCATGGTATTGGGCTCCCTGAGCCTGCTTCTCCCTCTCCCTCCGCCTCTCCCCGCCCCCTCGTGTTCTCTTTCAAAGAAATAAAGATCTTTTTAAAAATGGTTTTAATTTTCTAAAAATTAAAAACATTTTAGGGGTGCCTAGGTGGCACAATCAGGTGTCTGCCTTCCACTCAGGTTATTATCCCAGAGTCCCAGGATTGAGCCCACATCCAGTTCCCTGCTGAGCAGGGAGCCTGCTTTTCCCGCTGCCTCTCCCTCTCCTCATGGCCTCTCTCAAATAAAATCTAAAAAAAAAAAAAAAAGAAAAAGAAAAACAGAGAGGGAATTATTTAAAAAAGAAGTGGAAAGACGCACATCCCAGATTTGCTTACCTAAGAGTTGGGTAATTTGCTGTGAATAATAAAAACAGCACAATTGTTCCTGTAATCATATTTATTCTGAATGTGTGATTTGGATCTTTTGTTTTTTCTCCTAACCAGATTCTTATATACATGGCTGTGTGTGAATTATAAATGCACACTTTATAGTACTCAATTTTCCAATCTTAACTTCCTGCAGCTACCCAAATGAAGGGTGGTTCCTTTATAATTTTTTTTAAAGATTTTTATTTATTTGTACAGAGAGATCACAAGTAGGCAGAGGCAAGCAGAGAGTGAGAGGGAAGCAGGCTCCCTGCTGAGCAGAGAGCCTCATGAGGGACTCGATCCCAGGACCCTGAGATCATGACCTGAGCTGAAGGCAGAGGCTTAACCCACTGAGCCACCCAAGCCCCCGATTCATTTATAATTTCATCCTAATGCTTCTCTGATGCCTTACGTATTGCGTTGTTAGTTTTCCTACTCTAGGGGAGAAAATGGGAAGATGGGCAAGATGCAGGTGTTTGTGTAGACAAATAAATTAGTGTGTCATTAAAAAACAGATAAGTCAGGTGTTACTTTTTTCCCTTTTGCCTCTAATATCATTATTTTCTGGTTGATGTGATTAATTTCCACCACGTATACTTTAGCCCACTAAATTCTGACTCACCTTAAATCAGTTAGTAGTGAAGAATTAACTGCTTTGTAAGTAGTTATATTTAAGTATAAATTGTAGCGCCATCCATTAGTAACTTCTTTTTGTTTTGTCATTCCCCGTGGAAGCCTCCCTATGCCTAAAAATGGACTCTGCCTAGACTCTGTATAGCTTTTTGTTTAGCCTTTTACCAGATGAGTATTGCCTTACCTCACCCACCATTTGAGGTTCACTTTTCTTTTTTCTTTCTTTCTTTTTAATTTGACAGCGAGAGAGGGAACACAAGCAGGGGAAGTGGGAGAGGGAGAAGTAGGCTTCCCGCTGAGCAGGGAGCCTGCCACCTCGCTAGATCCCAATCAGGACCTGAGCCCTGAGCCATAGACGCTTAAACCTACTGAGCCACCCACGCACCCCCGAGGTTCACTTTTCAAGTTACCTCCTTTGAATAATTTATTGAATAATAATCTTGTAGAAGTTGCCTTCACTGTGTGTCTACCTTTCCTGTCTCTCTGATGTGTATTGATGATGTGACCACCACACTTTCGTGATTATATACACACAGTGTATAGGTGGTGGGCATTTGAAAGCGTCTCAGATGTTTTTACAGTAAGTCTTTAGTGTATTTTGACCTTTCTTTGATACTGATACATGTGTTCACTGCGTTTTGTTTTGTTTTGTTCTTACTTTGGTTACATGTATGTGACAAAAATGGTAAGTAAATCTATCCTTTATAAATGTGATGGCGGATTTGGGATAAATGACAAAGTGTCATTGTAGAAAATCTGGGAATAAGGAAGAGAAAGAAGAAAAACATGGGAATCTCCAAATCCATAGCCAGTCCCTAATAGCCTATCTTTTATTCACCATTTGAACAAAACGGTTTTGTATGTAGCTATTTTATTTAGAGGATAAGTTAGTATCTTCCCACGTCTTAGTGTTATTTTCGCATCAGTTGCAGTATTAAAGTATGTATTCATTTTCACATTTTTTTATTTTAAAAAATTTTACTAGATAAATCTACTGTTCTTCACACTTCACCATCATTCAAAATAAAAATACTATGTTGTTTAGCTTTGTTACTTTAAATGTAGCAAATGAGAATTCATTTATGCTTCGGGATTTGTTAGTCTTCATTGAAGTTTTTAGGTTTGCTGGGGAACTAATGGCCCCTGAAATGACACTATCTGATTCTGCTTTGCGAATTAAATTTTTCTTTTCTTTTTTGAAAAAAGGGTTTAATTGTAGGTGGTACAGAATTCGAGGTAGAACAAAGACTGCAAAGCGGACTGGCAGGATCCTCGTCTGGGTTTACTCTTAAAAGCTATAGGGTAGCAATGGCTGAGTAAGAGGAAGTAAAGACAAGATGATGAGTCCCACTGTATGGATTTTTTTCCCTTTTTTTTCTTGTCCAAAGTTTATTCTTTTTTTCTTTTTTTTAAGATTTATTTATTTGACAGAGATCACAAGTAGGCAGAGAGATCACAAGTAGGCAGAGAGACAAGCAGAGAGAGTGAGAGGGAAGCAGGCTCCCTGCCAAGCAGAGAGCCCGATGCGGGACTCGATCCCAGGACCCTGAGATCATGACCTGAGCCCAAGGCAGCGGCTTAAACCACTGAGCCACCCAGGCGCCCCCCGAAGTTTATTCTTGAATGTACAACAGCTCTGACACAACACTTCATTCTGGCTGTAGGTGGCAACAGAGGTAAATGGCAGAGAATCCAGATTTTTTTTTAAAGATTTTATTTATTTATTTGATAGAGATTGCAACTAGTCAGAGAGGCAGGCAGGGAGAGAGAGGAGGAAGCAGGCTCCCTGCTGGGCAGAGAGCCCGATGTGGGGCTTGATCCCAGGACCCTGGAATCATGACCTGAGCTGAAGGCAGAGGCTTTAACCCACTGAGCCACCCAGGCACCCCGAATCCAGATGTTTTTAAACAGCAATGAAAATAGGGGGTCACCATCTCCTGATGGAGACACAAGGAACTGCTTGCTTTTTGCCAGATTTCTCAATTTCGCCTGCGGCCTGGGGACCCTTCCACATCGCCTTCACTCGAGCTTCTCCAGCTTCTTCTTTATTTCTGCTGGAAAATGTTCTCTTCCTCTTCCATCTCCTTGAACTGCTTGGAAGGCTTCTTGCCACTGAAAGCAGTAAATTATTTTTGAAAGCAAGTGAGGTATAAAAATTTTAACAGATTTGTGGGTTTTGTATATTGTTTCAAGACTGTTTTAAAAGGAGAGAAAACCTAATAGAGCATGATGTGAAAGTTGAATTGGGAATTGTTCGGATTGTATAGAGCTACAATCTTGCCTGTAGGCTCTGCCATGGTTTATCTATACACACTTTGTTTATTTACATGAGAGAGAGAGAGCACGCAAGAGCCGGGGTGGGGGCAGAAGGAGAGGGACAAGCAGACTCCCCACTGAGTGTGGACACCCCCCCCCCCAACTCAGGGCTCGATTCCAGGACTCTGAGATCATAACCTGAGCTGAAGTCAGCTGAGCCACCCAGGTGTCCCTCCTAATTTTTATTTAAAAACATTATCACAGTTGTAATGATTATGGCAGGTTATCTTTGGCTATAAAGTTTTTTGTTTAAAGGAAACCCAGGGTGGGCTTCCTGGGGTGGCTTAGCTGTTCAGGTTGTGATCCTGCTCTGCGGGAGGCCCCCCCCACCGTGTTCCTTCTCCCGCTGTGTCTCTCTCTGTCAAATAAATAAAATCTTTAAAAAAAAAAAAAAGGAAGCCTAGGGGCACCTGGGTGACTCAGTCAGTTACGTGGGACTCTGGGTTTTGGCGGAAGTCATGATCTCAGGGTTGAGATTGAGCCCTGTGTCTTCTCTGCTGATCGTGGAGCCTGTTGAGGATTCTCTCTCTCTCTCTACCCCTTCCCTCTCCCCCTACCTCTCTTACCAAAAAAAATAAATAAAAACAAACCTACATTGAGATTTATTTGTTAAGCAGGAATTTAAACTGTATCCTAGTTTGCCCAGTAAATACATACAGATACTGAGGGGTTTTTTTTTTCCCCAGTACTTTTAAGTGTAATAGGAAAGGATATTTGATTATAAATATATATATATATTTGGGGCGCCTGGGTGGCTCAGTGGGTTAAAGCCTCTGCCTTCGGACCAGGTCATGATCCCAGGGTCCTGGGATGGAGCCCCGCATGGGACTCTCTGCTCAGCAGGGAGTCTGCTTCCCTTCCTCTCTCTGCCTGCCTCTCTGTCTACTTGTGATCTCGGTCTGTCAAATAAATAAAATCTTTAAAAAAAAATAAAATATATATATATTTAAACAAGTAATATTTAACTTCCTCTTTTTTCCCCCCTTTTTCCAGTTCCTAATGTAATTTTAACTGATTGGGGGGCTATAACCATGTGTAAGTCACTTACTTTAAATGATTGTGTTTCTATTTATATTTTGTATTTGTTTTTCTTATTTTTAAGCCCCTTCCCTTTCAGCATAGCCCTCCCTCCCCCTGCCTTGACTCATAGTTTTTCTTGATCTTACCTTTGAGATTTCCGCTTAGCAGTACTTTATCATAGTGCCTAACCCGTTCTATTTCCTATGTGCTTGTTTCCAATCCATGATGGATTATAAACTTTCCAGTTTTATTTTAATTCCAGGTAAGATACGGTTAACAGTGAGTTTCAGGTGTACAGCATATGGATTCAGCACTTCCATACGTCACCCTGTGTCATTCACCTATGTAATCCATCCCCCCACCCGCCTCCCCTCTGGTAACCATCAGTTTGTTCTCTGGAGTTAAGGGTCTGTGTCTTGATTTGTCTCCTTTATTTTTTTTTTTCCTTTTGCTTGTTTGTTTTGTTTCTTAAATTCTACCAGATTATAAACTTCTTGAGGGCTAAAGTCTTAATCTTATTCTCCAGGCTGTCCCCTTTATTAAAGAGCATCTGGCAATGTATTGATGCTTTTTACTTAGTTAATGGAAAGAAATACTGGACATACACCAAATGTAAAAAAAAAAAAAAAAATTCTCTGAGTACTCAGGTTATTGCTGATTTTTAATAGTAATTATTATCATATTGAAGCAGTGCAATAATTCTAAAGGAGAGTGAGTACAAAGAAGATACAAGTTAGTACTTTCCCATAGTAAGTCTGATCTCCAGGTCCTGACATGTGCCTTCTGCCTAGTTTTCCAAAATAAACCATTGGAATCCAGGGACATAGATTATAGTCCCAGAGGAGTGAGGACTTGGTTACGGTGTTCATACCGTGAGGCAGGGGTGCTTTCTTGGGAATAAGAAAAAGAACTGTATAGAGGTTGGGGGGATGAGTAAACATTGAGGAACAGAGACAAAGAGGAACTTCAGATGTTGGAAGTTACCAATTGGGAATTTATTATTTTGTTGTTGTAAATTGCTTTTCAATAAATACATTACTTTTCTTTATTCCTGTTTGTATGGCTAAGAAAACTTACTTCCTGGAGGTTTACAAAGATGACTTTTTAATAGTTACCATTCTTGTGTTTGCTCCCTTAGCATTTGACATTGTGCAGCAAAGAAATGGTTATGGAGAAGCCCAGTCCGCTGCTTGTAGGGCGGGAGTTTGTGAGGCAATATTATACTTTGCTGAATAAAGCTCCAGAATATTTACACAGGTAAATTTTAAATGGATTATTTAGCATTTTTATTTGGTTTTGTTTTCTTGAATAGAACTACATAGTGTTTTTGTCTTTCTTGTTTCATGTTCTGGTTGTTTCTTTGCAAACCATAACCAATATTTTATCTAACGGCTAAAACCATTTTTTCAAGTTTTTTAAAAAATGAGATCACAGCGGTTCCTGGGTAGCTCAGTCAGTTACGTGTCTGGTTCTTGATCTCAGCTCAGGCCTTGATCTCAGGGTTGTGAGTTCAAGCCCTGTTTGGAGTTCCACAAAAAAACGAAATCCACAGTGAAAAAATGCTTCACGTTTTATCTTATTATATAACATATGCATATCTATGTACACACATGTACGCAATTATATCCTTCAGTATTTTGTATTTCATTTAAATAAACTTTGGGTCTGACCATAGGCTAATGGGTTCTAATCTGCGATTTGAAATCATGGTCATTAGTGAATTTATTTTTAAGTTCCTGATGGCAGTGTTAGAAAATGAATCATGTAAGTGGTTATACTTGCAGAAGTTTCTTCTGATTGATCTTCAAAATAGTATTCCTTGGTAAAACAGCAGTAGTAGCCTTGTTTACTATTTTGGCAGGAGTTGGACATCTGTAAGCTTGCCTTTCCCAGAAGTTGAAATGAAATTGATTTATATTATGAGTAGCATTTACCATTTTTGTTCTTCTGGTGTATTTTAGCAGGTGAAAGATAAGTGAGACTTCTATAAGGATTAGGTTTTGCAAGTATTTGTAGAACACACCAGCCATGTGAGCTAAGGCATACATCCTTGCCACTTCATATGGGAAAAGCTGTTAAAAAGACTTATCTTCCTTTAGCTGGGTCCTCTCTTATAAGTACGCTGGGCATTCTAAAGTTAGATTTTGCCATATGTCTTGTATTTAATGGCATTTTCCTGTAACAAATACCCCTCTTCGAAAAAAAAAAAAACCCAAAAGTGAATACCTATGCATTTTTCTAATTACAGAAATAAAAAATGTTCTTGTAGGCAATGTATGTAAAGGAGTTTTTGGGTGGAAAGGGGAGAATGGAATTAATAAGGCCTTTCCTTGTCTGAAATTTAGTCTTTATATAATGTAAGTATTAGCATTTTTTTTTTGTAGTGACAGTAAGGGTCTCCACAATCATTTAAAAAAAAAACAACCTATAAACTTGTTTTAAACTTAGCTTGTGTAACCAGTTTACCTGTAAATGAAAATCAGTTAATTTTTCACTTGTTAACAAACTGTGATCAGTATCCTTATTTGTGCATCTTTTTGCACCTTTCTAGTTATTTTCTTAAGGTCCTAGAAATAGAATTGTTAAATCAAAGGTATAATTATTTCTAAGGCTTTTCCTACACTTAACAGGCAAGTTGTCCTCCAAAAAAATGGTAGAAGTTCACATGTTTGCCAGTGGTACATGCAAGAAAATAGTGTAAACTTAAAATTACAGGTAGTAGTTAAAAACATGAACTGTGGAGCTAGACTGTCTGGGGTCATGTCTTAGCAACCCCACTTGATTACTGTGTGACCTTAGGAGAGCTAATTTAATTTTTTCTGAACTTCAGTTTGCTCATTTACGTAATAGTGCTTATTTCATGAGGTTGTTAGGGGAGGGTTAAATAAATAATATGTAATGCACTGAGAACATTGCTTGGCATAGAGGAAGTCTTACATACGTGTTTCAGTAACAATAGGAGCTGAGTTCTCTTTATGAAAAAATTTTGCATGTTTGATAACCTTAATTTAGAAATATATTCTAATTGCTTTAGGTAATGCAGAGAAATACTAATTTATCATGTACTTAAGAGCAGTATAAAATATTAATGAGATATCAGAAACTGAAATAATGTAGATTTTCTTATTTAGTCTCTGAATTATTTCACTTATTGTAAATCTTACTAAACTGTTGTAATCTAAGATTTTGGAATTAGTAATCATTTGAAACTTTGAGTAGAATGTTAAACAGCAGCTGATTCCCAAACAAATCTAGATAACTTGAGTTTTTTATCTAAAGGGAAAAACTGGGTCAATTACTACAGCATCAGTATTTAGAATGTATTTTGAATATCTCATTCTTCCACCTCAAAAAATAGATATAATAGGAATTAGGTAAGAATTGCAAGTGATTGAATGTATTCCAGTGTGCCAGGCCGGAATTCTGTCGTGCCTATTTAATCCTTACGACCACCCTATGGTTACTGTTGTTGCGTTTGATAACCAAGGAAACTGCTTAAGGACCATAAGTAACTTTATCAGGATTATACCACTACTGAATGACAAAGCCAGATGTAGAAGCTCTGTCTGTTTTATACCAGAACTCTGCTGCCTCTTAGGCCTCTCTCGACAATTGAATGGTAATGAATTCTCATTCGCTTCGTAGGTTTTATGGCAGGAATTCTTCCTATGTTCATGGAGGAGTAGATGCTAGTGGAAAGCCCCAGGAGGCAGTTTATGGCCAAAATGTAAGTATCAATTTCATATACATTTTAAGTTTTTTCCCTTTTTTCTTGTGTTAAGATAGTTGAAAACAGTCTTTTTGTGCCCATGGATTTCTTCCTGAATGTACTCATTACTTGTAACTAGAAGTTACGTTACAATAGTTGTTAAATGAGCTTTCAGTTCTTATAAATATCCATTTTGTTTGAAACAAGGTGTTACATTGGGTTGGATACCAAGGAGAAGATAGGAAATTATCTATCCTTGATGTATTTTGTTCATGAAACGGTTGAGAACAATGAGTTTGTACAGGTACAGGCTAAACCTTACGTTATAGGAGTGCACAGAAATATATATGCTTTATGACATTATATAGAGGATATGGGACTTCAGCTAGATGCTGAATTACAGAATTTGGCCTTACCGTACAAAAGGAAATCTTTTTTCCTTTGCTGTGACATGTTGAAAATGGTGGTTTAGGAACATCAGCCTGGCAGTAATGCGTGTCATGGTGGGAAGGATTCAAATGAGATAGATAGATTGTGTGCTTAATATTCTAACGTTGTGAGGAGATTGGTGAAGCTCTGATAGTATTAAATACCGAAGTGTCACAGCAGTTTGTCTTTCCTCCCTCCTTCCTTCTGTTACAGGATATACACCACAAAGTATTATCTCTGAACTTCAGTGAATGTCACACTAAAATTCGCCATGTGGATGCTCATGCAACCTTGAGTGATGGAGTGGTTGTCCAGGTCATGGGTTTGCTGTCTAATAGTGGACAGCCAGAGAGGAAGTTTATGCAGACCTTTGTTCTGGCTCCTGAAGTAAGTTTTCATTTCACTTAATTTTCATTTGTATGATTTTATTTGGTTGTTCTTACTTGCTTGAACAGGTTTAGATATGCATGTAGCTAAACTTGAGAAGTTGGCATTGAACCCGTTGATAAACATTTGACCCTTGAGCAACTCAGGGATTTGGAGCACCCACCTCCCTTGTAGTTGAAAATCCATATACAGCTTCTGACTTTTCAAAATCTTTACTAATAGCCTCTCGTTGACCAGAAGCCATACCGATGGTATATTTACCATTAACACACATTTTGTAGCTCATATGTATTCTGTAATTCTGTATTCTTATAATAAAGTTAGAGAAAGGAACATGGTATTATATGAGAGAAAATACATTTACAGTACTGTATCGAAAAAACTCATGTCAGCGGACTTGT
Organism: Meles meles; assembly: GCF_922984935.1. Lineage (NCBI taxonomy): Eukaryota > Metazoa > Chordata > Mammalia > Carnivora > Mustelidae > Meles > Meles meles. The sequence goes on from NC_060067.1 coordinate 7,161,336, forward strand.
GCAGTTCAAACTTGTGTTGTTCCAAGAGTCAACAATAATTTGAGCTTTGTGTACACACTTTGCCTGTTTTTTAAAATTTTTTCACCTTGCCTATTTAGAAGTAAGTCTGCTGATAGAGATGTATCAATAGATTTACTAAGATTATCTTACTAATTATCTCACTAAGATTATCTGTTTACTAAGATTAATCTAAAAATATCTTATTTGGTAAGTTAGATGTTCAAATGGCAAGGTTTCATGTGTTAATTATTCTTGGTTCTCTTCTGTTGAGCATGGATTTCTTGAGTTCCAATATTTTCATGCTCTTCTATACTACTTTAATATAGCATGTTTAATTTTAGAAGATTTTACTGAGTCTACATAATATTTCTATAGTGTTAAAACAGATACCGCATATGCCGTGTAATTTGTTCTTTTTATGCAGTGCCATATTTATGAGTGTTTAATGGAATATTTGGATTTTGTTTTCCTGTAGGGATCTGTTCCAAATAAGTTTTATGTTCACAATGATATGTTTCGTTATGAAGATGAAGTATTTGGTGATTCTGAACCAGAACTTGATGAAGGTGAGGTTAAGATAGAAGGCTTCGGTCAGTACTCTTTAAGGACATGAAAAATATGAAACTTAAATTTACCTCTATTATAACAGTTAAATTCTTTTCTCCTTTTGTTAAAAAGAAGTAGGTGTTCATTGTATATATAATATATATACATACATACTAATATTTATATATATATATATATAGCAGATGTAGAAAGTAAAACAAAATTCAGTCTCATCCTATATATAACCAAGAGTTATATTGTAGAATTTGGTTGGATCCCACCCTTAGCAATACTTATTTTTGTAAAAATGGAATTATGCTAGTTCAAAGCTTGTTCTTTTCTATTTAATATATCTTCATTGCCTGTCAATTTTTTGTTTATATCATAATTATTGATCTTTAATTTATATTTGTTTTCATTATCGTACTATTGAATAGATGTGACATAGGAAACTGAGTTACAGCTTAATACCATTTTATTTCCTATCTTTTCCTTTTCTTACTAATAGATCATTGTCTAAAATAAGGGGACCTGCGTGGCTCAGTCAGTTAAGTCTCTGACTCTTGATCTTGACTTAGGTCTTGATCTGCAGGGTCATGAGTTTGAGCCCTGCATTGGGCTCCACACTGGGCTTAGAGCCTACTTTAAAAAGTAAATAAAAGGATCCCTGGGTGGCTCAGTCAGTTAAGTGCCTGCATTTGGCTCAGGTCATGATACTGGGGTCCTGGGATTGAGTCCCACATTGAGATTGTAGCTGAGTGGGAAGCCTGCCTCTGCCTGCCACTCCCCCTGCTTGTGCTCACTTTCTCGCTCTCTCTCTGACAAATAAAATCTTAAAGAAGTAAATGACCAAACTTCATTTTGCTTACGTTTCACTTGTTAAGAGAACAGGGAATGCTTTAGTAAGAACAGTCAATTTTTAAAACTATCATATCACTTCCTTAGAAATGAAAAACATTCATCTGAAATTCTTGAGTCTCTAAAAAAAGAAATGTGTGTTCTGTATTGTCAGAATCAGAAGATGAGGTAGAAGAGGAACAAGAAGAAAGGCAACCATCTCCAGAACCTGTGCAAGAAAATGCTGATAGTGGTTACTATGAAGCTCACCCTGTGGCGTAAGAATAGAGTTTGCTAGGCCGGATTCGGTCTGAACTCTGATGTAGTTGCTAGGTGGTTTTGGTTCCTAGGAATCCTCTTAGAAGTCAGTTTTTGATAAAACTACCTGTCAGGCCAGTATTTGAGTCTCGTGTGTGTGTGTGTGTGTGTGTGTTTAAGAAATTTGGAAAGAGTTGTTTTATTTACATAAAAAATTGAACATGGTTTTGCCTAAAACACTGTTTACTTACTGATAATGCAGAATAGTTGAGACAACACAGAGAGCATTTTATTTTTATAAATATGGGGTTTATTTATAGTTAGTATTGAGATAAACATTTTCAGTAATTTAGTAATTCCATTTTAAAATGTTGAGGTTAAAGAAATGCTGCTTATGACTGTTATTCCCTTCCGCCTTCTAGTTCTTATTAGACTTTTGCTTCAAATCAGCTTACTATGAGTTATGCCCATAAGAGAAATGCTCATTTTATTAGAACTGATCATTTCAGTCATACTAAAAAATAAACAAAATATTTTTTTATAGTAATGGCATAGAGGAGCCTTTGGAAGAATCCTCTCACGAACCTGAACCTGAGCCAGAAACTGAAACAAAGACTGAAGAACTAAAGCCACAAGTGGAGGAGAAGAACTTAGAAGAGTTAGAGGAGAAGTCTACTTCTCCTCCTCCTGCCGAACCTGTTTCTCTGCCACAGGAACCACCAAAGGTTAGATCAGAGGAGCTCTTTAGGCCTGTAGCAGCATACTTTCACATTTGGTGCCATTGATGAAGCATGACCTTTGTTCTATTATGTTAAATCGCTTAATATAGTAAACTCTGCTTTTTTATGTATATGAAAGCTGTGGGGTTTTGCAATCCTGAGGAAATTTCTTGGTATTTATGTTCCCCCTCCTCCCTGCCAAATACCCCTAAGAGTGAAACTTAGGGTTAATCCTTGTCTGTACAAAGTGCTTAATCTCTTACATGAAATGATTTGAGTCTATGTATAAAGCTGAGAGTTGCTCTTCCATTCTGTATAAGTCCTCTGGGCACGGATGCAACTGGAGTCATGAAGTCTCCCAACTTAAACAAGTTGGCCTATGAAAAGAAGAGATACCATTATTTCTGGTTAAAATGGGAGCAATTTCCTTACTACACCAATTAAACTACCTTGGAAAGAAAAGTGACACCCATAGTGTATCATTTAAGCCTATCTAAAACATCTTTTATCTTTCTGTAAAGTGGAAGGTTAAAGTATATATGGGTAGTGAGAGGAGATTCCTTGTTCAATTTGTGAATGTCTGTTAAAGTTTCCAGTGAGTACTCTCTTCTTTCCTATCCTTCCCCTCAACACCATCACACACCTTATCTTCCCCCCAAAGGGGAAAGAAACTGGTTCTGTTAGGTTCTTATTTTTCTAGCATGTGTAGTTAGTGGTTTTGTTTTCCATTGCTCATCTCCTTAGAGCAAATAGGAACTTGCTTGTGGATTTATTTAGTAGTTCAGACAAAACGAATAATCTTGCGTAATGAGATTTTGAAAGTGGGCACATAGACTGGCATGTGTGTGTGTGCCTTTCTCGTGAGGAGTCCTCCAATATAGAACCGTAGTTTAGAAATGCAAAGAAAATATATATTTGGAAGTTTCCCTATAGGAATGTTGGTGGTTTTCCATGATTAGTAGTCTAGGTTTGTTGCATTTCCTGCAGGCTTTCTCCTGGGCTTCAGTGACCAGTAAAAACCTGCCTCCTAGTGGTACTGTTTCTTCCTCTGGAATTCCACCCCATGTTAAAGCACCAGTCTCACAGGTAACCAATCTGTGAACACATTGGATTGTATCCTTGTTACATTGCCAATTGCTTATCTTTTTTATACTTCTTTAAATGAGTCAATCAGAAATTACGGATAAAATATACAAAAAAAATTGTATTAAATGTCAGTGCACCCACTTTAAATGCCAAATCTCTATCATAATCTGCATAGGTGGTATTTGGGGCTTGGGTGTGAAATACACATTAAGTTGGTTTGATTGATAGATAGATAAAGGGAGTCACTTAAAAGGCTTCTTAAAATAAAAAATGTTCCTTTTAAAGTTTAAAATTTATTTAGCAAAAATATTTTAGGGAAGGCACAAAGTAGTATGGCATTATAAAAATCACTGTTTTTTTAAAAAAAAAAGAAAACTTTAAAAAATACACCGCCTAAGCTCTCAGTCTGTAAGTGGTTCACTGTTTAATTGAAGCCTGTACCAACTTATGACTGTAGTGTTCACTTAACGGATCATTCCAGTATTCTGCTTTCCATCTGTTTGTCATCTTAACCCATTTCAGAGCTTTTCAGAAACATTGAAAGTAAGACACTGGCTACCTGATGTGTTTATTAGGTATAGTTTAGAATTAACTAAATTATAATTAAATTTATAGTACAGTTAAAAGGTATTCAGTTCTTTTTTCTACACTTTGAGTCAAACTTTATTCCACTAGAAAATTTACATTTAAAATGGTTCGTGCATTTATAGTTATTTGTATACGCCTCTTATATGCTCTAAAGAGTGAAACTTTGAGGTTTCAAAGAAAGTAGTAATCATTAGACAGTCCTTATGATGTTGGTGCACATAGTCAGCTCCGTAATAGCAGAATACATGGGCTCAAGATACCTGTTTTTAACATTCAGGAAGTGTTGGGTACTGTCAGATCACAAACCAGAATTCTGTCTTAGTGAAGGAAATAAATCTGTCAAGTATTGGTTGTGCTTTTCAACCCTTCTGAAGACCTGAGAGTGACTTCTGAATTTTCTTTTGAATGCTTGATTTCTTGTCAAGTTTGAGTTTGGAATCCTTTGCATCGTTGCTTCATCCTCTGAGTGTTGGCTACATTTGTTTTAAACCAGTAGTTAAAAGTTAAAATAGCTAATGCTTATTCTGCCTTTAGTATATGCCAGGCGTTGTGCATAGTACTTTATGTTCATTCTCAGCTAATCTTCGGTCACCCTGTGAGGGTGGTTACTGTTACTATTGCTGTTTCACAGATGAGTAAATTGAGGACTAGAGTGCCTCAGCCTAAGGTCAGACAGCTGTATGCTGGGCTTTGAATTCATGCAGTTTGACACCAGAGTCCCTTCGTAACTTACATAAACCTGTAGGTTTCTTTAGCCCTTCGGAGGGAAATGTATCTCCATTTACATTAAAGAGAAGTACTATATTTAAGGCCTGTCTAAATTATATTAGATCCTGTCCTTTTGTCCAGGGGAATTTTTTTTTTTTACGTTTTGAAGTTATTTATTTTTTTAATTGTAGGAGACTAGATTGTATTTTCCAACCCATACCCTTATTAAGACATATTTAAACAGGTACAGTTTACACCTTAACTTTCTGGGGTGCCTGGCTTGTTCAGTTGGTAGAGCATCCAACTCGATCTTGGGGTTGTGAGTTCTAGCCCCACATGGGTGGGTATAGCAATCACTTAAATAAATAAAACTTGAAAAACAAAACAAAATAAAACTTCTGATCTTTTTTAGACTGTATTTAGAATGGATTCATGATTTTTCCATTTGATTTAATAAACCCTTCAGTTTATTACTTTGGTGTAGTTTCCATTTCCTTAACGCCTTCAGCATAGTTTAATAAAAGGAGAATTTTAATTTATTGGTAAGAATTAACTTAGAAGTAGGTAAGGTAATTTCTTGGCGAAAAGGTTTTGTCTGGAAATTGACTAGTTTATCTAAGAATTTCTTGTGGTTTTACCTGCTGTCATTGCTTTGATGGTTGTTTTTTTATTTCATATTCTGTTTGACCTTTTGTGGAATTTGTCACACTTTCTGAGCACACTTTCTAGTTGCATGGAATTAATTTGTAAGTCTCTAAAGTATAGTATGTGGTATATTATCTATTTTATCTTATTGGAGTAAATAGTTCTAATCATGAAATTGAGCCTGAAGAACTATAAATACACAGCTGGCTTAGTTAATATGTATGAATCAGTTATTGAAAGGAATATTGTTAGATCTTTGGTCTTGTTTTTTCTTTTGCATTGGCATCATCAAATATCTTCTAAAAGTCAGGTTGCTAAATCCCTGTATGATTTATTTGAAAGACTTTGGAAATTATTTGTTTTTAATTTTAAATCCTTAAAGGATAATGAACTTTTCTATTTTGCTACTTGCAGGTATTTTTGTTTTGGTAAATCAGTTTTGAAAAAAATTTAAGGTCAGTGAGGACACCTCTTAAGTTCTTTGATATCATTTGGATTGAGTGAGTCTAAGGTTTTTGTGCAGTTTTTAGATTAAAAGGTACATTTGCTAATTTTATTAATCCTAAACACACTAGCTTCATCAGACTTTGTTAGGGTACATCTATTCTTTAATTCTGTTTTATGTTCATACTGAAGTAAGTTGGTGCTTTTAGGCCCCCTTAGTGAAATTCGTAAATAACTGCCTTTTTTAGGCATCACATTTCAGCTCAAATTACCTTATAGTGTTAAACCCAAATACAGATAGCAGTGGTCTCAGGGTTATAACATAGGATCCCTTGTCAGGAATAGAACATTCTCCTACATGTTCAAGACTAAAAATGTAATTTAATTTTAAATGAACCAAGAGTTACTAAACATTTATGTGTAACATCACTGTGCTTGGTTTTTGGGTATTGTAGAAATGAATTATGATAAGGTACAGTCCTTAGAGGAATAAATACATATAAATGAGAAAACTGGAGGGTTAAAAAAATTATTTTTAACTAGCAGAGTTCTAGAACATGGGAAGCAAGTTGATCTTGAGGGAAATGGGAAATCTTCATGGAAAAACAACTTGGAAAGAGATATCTGTTAAAAACTGCTAGGATCGGAATTAATATGCCTTTTGATTACAGTGGGTGAAATCCTTTGCAGCAAATTGTCGTTTTTGAAAGAAACATAACTCTTTATATCAAAATTGGTCCTTGTAAGTTATGATATTCCAGTTAGATAAATGAAAGAGTTTGGGACACTGGCTGGACTGAGGTCCTCAGAGATGATCAGACATAAAGATAAGGCTGAAACCACTAGTTTTCTGACTTTGAGGAGGACATTTTCTTCATAACCTGCTGGGTGTTTTCAGCATTCTTTGAAGGTGTATTTTATCTCTTCCTTGGACCATAAATACTTGGGCAGTAGATGGCCGAAGAGTATGGGAGTACTGAAAATGCCACTGTATTAGGGAAAAGGTAATAGCAGATACAGATCTTACTCTGTGCTAAAATAGCTAATTCTGTGTGTCTAATTCAGCAGTTAGCAGAAATTTTTGGAAGTCATCTTAGGATGTCCTGTTACTCCCTGCCTGCCCCTGCCCCAAGGTTCATTTAAAGAAAATTGGTGGGGTCAGTCCTTAAGTAATTACCTGTCTTTCCCATAAGGAAGAACAGTAGGAAGGTAAAGGACTCCTTGATTCTGAGGTGTTTACATGTGTCTGTCTTGTTTGTTTAATTTTAACTTAAAGGTAGGATTATTTCAGTTGCCAGAGTAAGCTAAATTGTGTATTTTGAACTACCCATTGTTTTAAGATTTATTTATTGGGGGGTTTAAAGCTACTGGCTAAGCACTTAAATTTGAAGGGCAGCTAGATAATTAGAAAGTATGTGTCATAATTTTGTGTAAAATAAAGATGGCTGTTTATTTTGCACATGCATTTACATGGAGTGGCTCATCTTGCATTTTTGTGATTTTTGTAGCAGTACCTTTAATGCTGTCTCAATGTGGATGTAAATTTATTGGAAAAATGTGGTTGTAAAAAGTAGCTTATTTTGGGTTATATATCCTTGAATGGGAAAACAGACCTACTCTACAGTCCTAGATTGGTACAGAATATCTTTATAAAAATTTATTCTTCACATACATAGGACACTATGTTAAAAATATTCTGAACTTAAAATTACCGTTATGTGTGCTGGTGACTTGCTGGTAGTTACTTTAGTTGTTTTGTCTCCTATGGAATGAGTTTCTTTATAATGTGTTTTTTCCCTTGTATTTTAGCCAAGAGTTGAAGCTAAACCGGAAGTTCAGTCTCAGCCACCTCGTGTGCGTGAACAACGACCTAGAGAACGACCTGGTTTCCCTCCTAGAGGACCGAGACCAGGTGAGTCAGCCGCCTCTGAGGCCTTTCACATTTAGTACTTGGAAATTTGGAAAAGACTGAGCTTAAAATGCAATAATGTGTTTTATATACAGTTTCTTTCAGTATAAAATTTCTTAAAGGGTTACGTAACTTGTGGAAGTACAGTCTGGGGCAGAACAGCTGACTTGTAGGGGAGGATTAGTTGACATGCAATGGAGACCTGTATTTTTGAAGGTGTAAAAATTTTGAGACAGATTTTATTTGGTTATTGTCACTGGTTTTAAGAATTCAAAACCGAGCTGCCAATAACCTACTCTCTTACTTAGCACTCTTATCTCTTCACAGATAAACAGTAAGCACACCCTGATTCTTCTTATTTTGATTGTCTTAGGTATTAAGTAAGTTGCCATGATTTTTGACTTGTTTCCATTGTTAGCTAATACGTGTAGCACCTCTATTTGAATTCTATACGTATGTTTAGATTGCCTTTGGGAGGAGGTGGGCAATAGTACCTATTAATAGCATATGTAATAAGTAAAATAAAGTGATGTGTGACTAAACCAGAAGTCATGGGAACTGGGGTTTGTTCTAGCTTTGCTACTGCTTGAGTTCATGGTCTTAGGTGAGACCCTTAAAATACGAGCTTCTCTTACGCCATTTAGTTATTACACAAACTTTTCTTGTGTGATGCCTTTCTTATATGCCTCACTGTGTTCTTTGTGTTACTGGATCAGATTAAATTTTTTATATAAATTTGAGCACATTAATATGTGTTTCGGGTATCGAAATGAGATATTATTACTATTAAATTTACCAATTTGGCTATGATTTCATACAACCAAAAATTAATTTGTAAACTTCAAAATACTGAACAAATATTTAGAACAGATACATCTCACTATCTGAAATTTGTTTGGTTCCTGGGTGATGGCAAGAGTTTGGTTAAGGAGGAACATTTGTACTAATGTTGGACTTTCACATAATCAGACCCGTAGATCTAGAAGAGGTCCTTAAGCGATCTAGTCAATACCCTCACTCCACACTTAGTGTCATGTTATTTTCTAACTAACCTACTAATAATAGGCACTTCCACCTCTGTTCAAGGAGCTCACTATCTCATTAAACTAAAACAGGAGTATCTACTGTACATTCATTGCTTTGAGCTTTGTTGCTGTGTGACATTACAAACTTGAATATCCGTCCTGTTCCTGTTCTCAGGCAGAGGAGATACTGAACAGAGCGAATCTGACAACCGAAGAATAATCCGCTATCCAGACAGTCATCAGCTTTTTGTTGGTAACTTGCCACATGATATTGATGAAAATGAACTGAAAGAGTTCTTCATGAGTGAGTCGTTTATTTTGGTTTATTGGAAAATTAAGCAGGGGGGAATAGAGCTTTTTTTATAGTGTAATTAGAACTTTTTAAAAGCACCTTTATCTCTCTAAACTGTATGTCCCCAGGTACCGATCACTTCAGTTGGTCAAAAGGGAGCAGAAGGTTGTATTGGATGTTCCCCATGACTGGCCTAGTGTTGACTGGCCTAGTTGTAGAGGTTAGAAGAAAGAGCCGATGCAGACTTAAAATTGGGGATGAGATTCTTTGGGCAAATACAAGTGATAAATAGGAAATATCAGTGTTTTTGTGAAACCATGCAGCTCACTTTCCTTTTGAGAGGACTAATTGAGATGGGTAACAAAACAAGCGGCCGGGCTAGTTGTTGGAGTCTTTATGTGAATGACTTGTATGAGTGAACAGTGTACCTCAGTTGTCCCTGGATGAAGCAGCTTGTAACTTTTATTTTGAAATGTTTCAAGTAGATTAAGGTTATTTCTCCTCAACAATTGAAGCTATACAAAGTATTCTTTTAAAATATTTAACCCTTGCTGTATTAATACATATTTTCACAGGTTTCGGAAACGTTGTGGAACTTCGCATCAATACGAAGGGTGTTGGGGGAAAGCTTCCAAACTTTGGTTTTGTGGTTTTTGATGACTCTGAACCAGTTCAGAGAATCTTAATTGCAAAAGTAAGTAACTGAAAGGGTATACATAGCTCAAGACTTTATCATACCTATTATTTGTAATACTTAGTGTATTTTAAAGCCATAGAAGATCTTTTCTTAATGATGAAGCTAAAGATAGTTTACTAGAAATGGTATTTATGCAAAGAATAAAGATTTATTAGTAGTTTTAAAGCTTGAGGTATGGATTATTTTCTGCTTATTACTATTATTATTATTATTATTTATTATTATTATTATTACCACCCAATTACTTATGACAGTGCAATTTGAGGGGTGGATTGATTGATTGATTGATTTGACAGAGATCACAAGTAGGCAGAGAGGCAGGCAGGGTGGGGGGCGAGGGGAGAAGGTTCCCCGCTGAGCAGAGAGCCCGATGCGGGGCTTGATCCCTGGACCCTGGGATCATGACCTGAGCGGAAGGCAGAGGCTTTAACTCACTGAGCCACCCAGGGCCCCAAGGTGTGGATTATTTAAGTTGCACTATTTGCTCTGGTGAAAAGGGTCGGAATAGATTGCATATTAAAAATTTCCTGGAGTTTTTTGTCAGGATTTTCTTACTTAAGGGAATACGTTGACAATTGCTCTCTAACTTGTCCATGTAAATCTTTTTTCTCCTTTTAAAGCCAATTATGTTTCGAGGGGAAGTACGTTTAAATGTGGAAGAGAAGAAAACGAGAGCTGCGAGAGAGCGAGAAACCAGAGGTGGAGGTGATGACCGCAGGGATATTAGGCGCAACGACCGAGGTCCTGGTGGTCCACGGGGCATAGTGGGCGGTGGAATGATGCGTGACCGGGACGGAAGAGGACCTCCTCCGAGAGGTGGCATGGCACAGAAACTTGGCTCTGGAAGAGGAACCGGGCAAATGGAAGGCCGCTTCACAGGACAGCGTCGCTGAAGCTCCACTGTTGGCCAAGTCTTGGCAGTGGTACATTATTCATCGTGTTTGCATTCTTGTTAATTTTTTTTTTGGCTTTGGAATGTGACACAGCCTTTTTGATCATTTCTTTGATGTGAAAAGCATCTTTTGGTTATCAGTTAAATTGAGGTGGACATGATTTCCCCAATTTCACAACAGGAGTCACATTGTTAATTTATAAATCTAGACTTGGAGAATTAAGGACTGAGAAATGACCATATCTTAAACTGTCTGCAACAAAATGAACCTAAAAGGACATGCCCAACTGAATTCAGGTCCTTTGAGTCAAAAAAAAAAAATCCTCTGCTGCACATTTTGTTTAAGTGTTACTGTTTCTGCCTGTTAATGTTGGAAACACAAATAGTGCAATTTGTGCAATTGGAGAATCTTGCCTTTTTTCTTGGCTCCCCCCCAAAATACAACCCAACAGAAACTTGTTATGCACTCATCAGAATGCACTAATGGGTACTCTGAACTCATTAACATTGACATCTGCAACAGGAGGCAACAGGGGAAAAAAATCTTTCTTCTTTTTTTCCAGTAGAGAATAGTTTGTGAAATGATGAGGGCATTTTATCTGCTTGCTGTGACCAGCGTGTGTACACACAAACCTTAAGACTACAAGTATATTCCAGAAGGGAATCATTTAGTTATGAACTAAGTAACAAAAATCAGAACTTCAAATGCTATGGTCTTAAGTATTAGACCAGATTTAGTAGCTCCATATCTAAGATTTTTCTACCTGCCCCTCTTCAGTACAGGGATGGCTGGCTGCTCAACACACTCCTCCCTTTTTCCTTCCTTTCAGCTGTGTACAGTGAAAATTGTCTTTACTGTATTTTTGTTCTCTGGTAATGTAATAAGCATGATGGTGCCTTCTATTAATACATCATTCCAGTCTTGCTGGTAATTTTGTACAGTATAGTGTATGAATTGCTGTGCTGCAAAGCCAAACAGCTGCAAAATGTTGAAAAATCATTGAAGTGTGTAAAAATTGCAGTATCTTTAAAATCAGTAAAATTGACTAGCATATTATTTACTTTGTTCTTCAGTTAACAACTTTGTGTTCTCTGTGGGAGGGAGTCTTGTGTGTTTGGGAGGGACAGGGAAGGAGGAAGTCAGTTATTTGAGTAAGTCTCTTGTTGGCTTTTCTCTTAGCATGAATGTGAACGTTGAAGCGTATCACTCGAGAGGTGCTTGGAAAAGTCATCATCGTGATGTACGATTTTTATGACCTTTTAAAAGCAGTCAGATTCCATAAATGGCAAGTAAACCTGAAGTGAGGATACTGCAATTTTCAGAGAAAAGAACAGCAGCTCCTAAGTGTTTGCATTTTCTATTTGGGGGGGCAGGGAACCCTCATTCATTTTGCACAATTCTTGAACTGATGTCAGCACCCGAGTGGCTCTGAATTTAAAAAGTCTGGGACGACATCTTTTATTTTTACATAAATCTCTAAACAATTCTGTGAGCAAAGTTTGTAGCTGCTGGATTATTGTCTGTCTTTATAGCAAGTTCCAGTAAACCGCAAGTATGGCAAAGGATATCCAATTTTATGCCTGGAGCATTTGGTACATAACAGTTTCTGATGTTTCAGGCTAGGAGTGAGGTAAATTAAGTGTGACCACTTAAAGCTGCTTGTTAGCATGGAAGACTTCTCCATTCTTATTAAAAACAACAATAAAAAAATGCACTTGACATAGTAGCAAACTGGATCTGAATTATGAAACTGTTTGCTATTTTAGTAAACTGGCAAATGATGCACATATTTTCTTTTTTATGTACTGGGCAATATAAGTGAAATGAAATCTGTTCTTTTTCCCCCTTGAATGAGGTCTTCCATGTTCGGGGAAAAGTCTTGCACTATTGCATATATTTTGGGGACACAGATTTCTCATAGTTTCCATTTTGGGGGGGCTTAAAGATTTTTTTTCCTGTTTGAACACTTTTACACTTTCTGATGTATAGTACTTGAAGTTCTTAACAGAAAATTACTTTCGAGTTTTGAAGCCTTTATTCAAACTACTTTTAAATAAGTGGTTTATTGTCAGTGTTTTGTTTTATAGCATATTTTTCCTCTACTCTTTTCTTATCTTCCCATTTTAAATATATATATAAATTTCCAATCTAGGATATTGCCCTGCCACCCATAAGAACTGCGTCTGGCACCAGAAGTAATGACAAATGTTAAGTGTAGTAGAAAATTTGAGTAAAGAACCATTCAGCTTCAGTCTTTACACGCCATGAAGAAAACATTAAAACATCACATGGAGAAGTTTACATGGTGATTGTTCACCTGCAGTACTGTGGACTTTTAACATTTTGTCCCCTTTTCAGTGAACCAGAGTAAAAATAATTCATTGACCATTACTGTTATTTGCTGATTTTCTTTTTTTTTTTTGGATGGTAATATTCTATCCTTATGACACTATTGCAACCAAACTGGCTTTACCATCTTGGCTTTAGTAGGGTTAGAAGACAGTGGATTACCATCTTTATTGCTGTAATGTGTTAAGCATTATATGCTAGTAGAATCTAGTTTAATTGTTTCAGGTGGAAAAGTATTCTTTGAGTTTCCATTTTGAATGTGTTTGGACTAAACAAACAATAAACTACTGACGCCTGCGGCATTTATGTCCCTGATTTAATCTGTAGGTTGTGCTCCAGGGTATGGTCTCCCAGTCACATTTCCTACAACCTAAGCGAAGATACGGAATTGTCTAAAGCCAACTGCTGCTTGTTTGTGGACTTTGATGTCTAAAAAAGTAAAAACATACAAGGACAACTTGAACGTGGTTAGAGATGTTTCCCAATTCACTTAGCTAACTGGGATACGAGTTAAAGAGTCGCATAAGGGAATAAGTTCAAGGAAGGCGAGAATGATCAAAATCATACTGCTTACACTAAATGTTTATTTAAAGAAACACCAACACTTGAGTTTTCCAAAGGATCGCTACCTCCTATCGCAGAAAGAAAGGAAGAGAGGGATGGGAAGATTGAGTTATCTGAAGTTATAGGCATGATCCAATTCAGAAGTTGGAACGAATTTGTCAAGCTCTAAAAGAATGTTAAAGGAAAAATAGTCACATTTGCAAGTATGTATTTCAAATGAAAAATGAGGTCCTAATGCGTATATAATTTTAGAACATGAGGCTTTTGTTAAAAGGGATGGTTATAAATGATTTCTTCCTGATGATGTATTCATAACACTGTTTATGAAGATTCCTTCCTTGAATCAGTCTTCACAAGTTTGTACTGGAGCGAAGCCAGAATAGTCATTATTTCCGTACTCTCAAGGAAGTAAGACTTAAGATTCTTGTAAATGTACAGTAAATTCACTTTCAATTTTCATTATAATGTAGTAACTTTGATCTAACTTTTGACGGGGGGAAAACATTTTCTTAGAAGGGATAAAATATATATGCTACACTATGTTGAAAATCAAATTTGAAGCAGCAAATTATTATTTGGTCCAGGAAACTTATGTGAAACAAGATATTTTGGAAATTTCAGCCACACAAGATGCTCCATTTCAGTTATGATTTGATGAAGTCTGTGACAAGTGAAGGAAAATTTAGTGGATAGCTATTGGTATTTTTCCTTTAAATTAGGACAATTTGCTCATCCTAATTTGTATGTATATATATATATTTTAAAGATTGTATTTATTTGACAGAGACGTAGCAAGAGAGGGAACACAAGCAGGGGGAGTGGGAGAGGAGGAAGCAGGCTTCCTGCGAAGCAGAGAGCCCAATGTGGGGCTCAATCCCAGGACCCTAGGATCATGACCTGAGCCAAAGGCAGATGCTTAAGGACTGAGCCACCCAGGTGCTCCCATAATTTATATTTTTAACTACATAATTTAACTCCCATAATTTATATTTTTAACTACAGAAGAATAAATACCCCTTCCCCCCGCCCCCCCCCCCCCTTTTTATTTGTGTCTTAGAAAGTAAGACTTTCTAATTTAGTAGTAGACTATTTTGGTCTATTTGATGCCAGAGTTCTAAATTATTTAAAATTACTGAGTAACTGAACAATATTACATCATGAGAGAAATTTCCCTTTATGATAGATTTCAGTAGGTTCATATAGGGAGTAATTATTCAAAATAATTTACATCTGAAGTTGGGGGTTTTTGGACAAACATTAAAATCTTGGAATCTGTTTGTTTATATATGCACATTTTATGTTTAACATGTACCAGATTAGGAAAGTTTTTATTACCAGATACTGGGCAAAATGCTATAAATGCAGATTCAGAATTAAACTCAGGCAGATTACTGTGCCTCTATTGCCAAATTAATTGCCATCTTTGTCCTTGATCTCTGAGATTTTTTTTTCCCCAGGAGTTTGATAAAGCTGGCTGCCTACTCACATGCTTTCTTTCATTTTCGGGACTTGGTATTCTTTGAACTCCTCTTGTTTTCTGTTCTGGATCGTAACCACTTCACAACTGCGGACACGCCAGCTGCCCCCACCACCAGTCCCTTTTGCTTCAGTCTCTTTCCTGGTAAACTTGATCTGCAAGGTGTCATTTAGTCCAGGCACAATTCAGCTTCCACACAGCAACACGGTCAAGAGGAGGGCTTTCGAGACAGCCTGGGCAGCTCCACTGTTCAGTGGTGGGTCTTGTTTGCTGCTTCGCTTTACTCATTTGTCGGGTGTGGGTGCTTGTGAGGATTCTCCGGGACTTAATCTATAAAGCACCTAAAACAGTGTAGCGGGTCCTCTGCAAGTGTTACCTATTAACGATCTTTTTTTAAAAAAGACTGTCAGCGTGTGCACAGACAGTGGGAGCAGGGGCAGAGAGAGAAGCAGGCTCCCCGCTGAGCAAGGACCTCTATGTGGGACATCATGACCTGAGCCGAAGGCAGCGGCTGAACCCACTGAGCCACCCAGGCGCCCCACCTGTTAACGATTTTTGGCTCCACTGGATTTTTGCTGTTGTCCTATCCTGTGTTCCAAATACGTTTTTTTTGTTTTGCTTTTGTTTGTTTTTGAAGATTATTTATTTGGGGTGGGGGGAGAGCAGTAGTGGAGAGAGGGACAGAGGGAAAGATGGAGGGAGCAGATTCCCTGCTGAGCTCAAAACCTGGTCCTACCCGTGATCCCACGATCTGAGATCACCACCTGAGCAGAAATGAAGAATTAGACGCTTAACCAACTGAGCCACTTGAGGGTCCCCCAAACACCTTTTTAAAAATCTTTTCTGCCATGGACCTCCTTGAAGTTCCAGGGAATTCAAAGTTCAGAAGCCCAAAACAATGTATTTTCTCTAAGTGGTTTGTGCATACTTGGCTCTCCAATGAATGTCCCATTTTTCTGACTTCTTTAACCTAGGAATTACTGAAGTCTCACCTGTTCTCAGAATTTTCTCTGCCTCCCTCCTATCCACTTTTCAGGCTGTAAGAAGTATGTGGGTGCATGTTTCAGAAGGTGGCTAGCGAGCCAACCACGAAGGACCTTGTTGGCCTTAGAGAGGTTGCCCCTAATCCCAAGAGCAATGGGAAATTGAACATTTTAATAAGTGGGGGCAGGTAATTCTATTTTGAAATGTCTCTAGCTACATAGTAAACCAATGGAAGGAGTTCTGCGATGAATTGAGCAGATCAGGTAAAAGGATATTTATTGCCAGTATCTCAGGGGCTGCGATTCTAGAGTTGGGGGTACTGGGGTGTACTGAAATGTGCCAGAGTGTGGGTTTAGGAATCTAAAGAATTTCAAAGCTTTGGGGAGAGTGGCCAGGGCTTGGTGAGGGGAAGCATAGTATCAGAAGAATTCTAATTTTCTCACATAACTGGAGAAGTAAAACGACGTGTGGAACACGAGGGCAAACAGGCTTTCTGGGTGAGGAGGCAGGAGGGCTGGTGAAACCCTCTTGGATTTTGATGTGAAACTGGACCTGAAAAGGTCAGGCTGTCTAGGACTGTATGAAATTTTGGCTTGTGCCTTTTTTATTCCAGTATACAAAATGGTCAATTTTGTGTATATTTACTGCAATTGAAAACATGCTGTGCACGTTGTAGAAAATACAGATAATCCAAGAGAATGAACTCCCATAGTCTAATCTGTAGATGGTCTCATGGGTGTATGTGTTTTCCTATATACTGTTACACTTTTTTTTTTTTAAGATTTTATTTATTAGAGAGAGAGAGTACAAGAGGGGAGCGTGCCAGAGGGAGAAACAGACTTCCCGCTGAGCAGGGAGCCCGATGTGGGACTCAGTCCCAGGATTCCAGGATCATGACCTGAGCGAAGGCAATTGCTTAACCCACTGAACCACCCAGGCATCCCTACACTTTGGTTCTAATGACAAACCATTTAATGCTTGTAAATTGAACCACCTCTGAAGTTGCATGAGTAAGTCATTGGTCTCCTTGAGCTTACGATGTAGAAGTGTAGTTGTGAACGCTGTGCACAGCGGTAAGATAATACATAGCCTCTGTATGGCAACTTTAGGGTGGTGGTCCCCCATCACCCATTCCGGCACTTCAGCCAGAGGTACCAGCTCATGTAAAGCCTGGAAAAGCAGGGAAGGTAAGGGGAAGACGCTGGGATTGGTGAAAGGGGGTCAAGAGGCGGCAGAACGGTAAGAGGTGGGGTAGGGGACGTGAGGGGGTTAAATCACCTCAACCAGGGTAAGGAATTGATTTCCGTTTTTTTCTGATTGCTACAGGAAGCTGTTAAAAAAATTAAGCAAAACATGGTTGGAGGACAAGAATGGAAGAAGGAAAACTAAAGCTGTTTTAATTCAAGACTTACATCTGAGGGAAGAAAATAGATTTAGCTTATTTTTTGGCGCTTGGATTTAGGAGGTGTTGTTTTTTCTTTTTTTTTTTTTAAGATTTTATTTATTTATTTGACAGAGAGAGAGAGACAGATCACAGGTAGGCAGGGAGGCAGACAGAGAGAGGAGGAAGCAGGCTCTCCGAGGAGCAGAGATTTCAAATTAACGCAAGCTGAGTCATCCCTCATTTGACAGCCAAGGAGGCTGAAGCGCAGAAAGGGTATCGCACTCATACTAGTACGACGTGATTTGAAACACTGCATTAGCCAAAAGTGTCGGTCTGCTTTAAAGGGCGATTTATTTAATTTTAGAAAATGAGTTTGGAACACCAGTAATTTAAACTTTGAATGCGGTGCATTTTTATCCTGGGGTTGTTTTAGCAAATTGTAAAATCACAGCCTCCAGCATTAGTTGGATCCTAAAATTAAGGCTCCCTTAATCAGGAACTGCGTTGAGGAAGCACAGGATTAAGTAATGAGGCAGAGGAGAGCTCTGGAACAGAAGTCAAATCGCAGGGGCGCCCGTCGGGCTTCGTCGGTAGAGCATGTGACTCTTGAAATCTGGGTCTTGAGTTCCAGCATCAGGTTAGGGGTAGAGTTTACTTTAAAAAAAGAAAAAAAAAAGTCCTTGAGAAATCAAATAGCAGTCAAATACTCGAGGTCTCTGAGCTGATAAGGAGTAATTTCTGAGAGCCCATCATTTTACATGTCTTTTAAAATCTGAGAATCTATTATAAGTTTTTTTCTTTTTACAGAGGTGAACTAAAGCTTGTAATGGGAAAAAATTCTTGCATATTGGTGATGAGGATAGTGACTTAGAAGATAGACGTGAGAGACCTTTCAATTCCTGACTTCCCAGAAATGACTTAGAGTGATACTCCAAAGCAGGCACTTAAGGGACACGTGTGACGGAAGCGAGAAGGATTCACACAGCAGTCTGTGAATATTTATTAGAATCTCAGTATGTGCCAGAAATCCTCCTAGGTGCTGATGAGTAATACAGCAGGTACAGCCTACCCTCTGGAAACTTGTATCTTTCGAGGGAGGGTGGCAACAAACATGGAAATAAGGAATTTCAGTCCTGATAAGTTCTGGGCACAAAACAATCCGAATGATAATCCTATGAGGACGAGCCCTGTTTCTTTTTTTTTTTTTTTTTTTTTTTAAGATTTTATTTATTTATTTGACAGACAGAGATCACAAGTAGGCAGAGAGGCAGGCACAGAGAGAGGGGGAAGCAGGCTTCCTGCCAAGCAGAGAGCCGGATGCGGGACTCGATCCCAGGACCCTGAGATCATGACCTGAGCTGAAGGCAGTGGCTTAACCCACTGAGCCACCCAGGCGCCCCGAGCCCTGTTTCTTTTACAGAAGAGCTCATTCCGGCCTAGGGGTTAACACTTTGCCAAGGCCACAGCTAACAGTGCAGAGCTAGTGGAGGATGGAATAGGGACAGGAAATGGGCTGCTCTGTAATCATCGCCCCGGGTGGTGATGAAAGGCCTCTCTCAAGAGGTGCATTTGATCCAAAACAAAGAGAAGGCAGCCATGATACCAGTAGGAGCCATTCCAAGTAGAAGAATAAATGCACAGGCTCTGTGTTCGGAAGCTTTGTGTGTCCGAGGGCCGGTGGGTTCATAACAGCAGATATCAAGAGATAAGAGCTAAGTTGTGGGTGGCCTTGTAGCTTGGATTTTAGCCTTGTACCGGGATTGTAGGGATCTGAACTGGGAGGTGATGTGATCTGACTTAGTGTGGAGCCTGTCAGGAAGGGATATCAGGTGATTGATGGTGGCTTAGGTTAGGATTGCCACGGCGAAGATGGTGATAAGTGGCCAGCTAATGAGATATATTTTGGAGATAGAACTAGAAGACTTAATTATGTGTTAGATTCTGAATGTGAGGGGAAGATAATGTTCCAGGATGATCCCTGGGATTTTTACAGAACTTGGGTGGAAAGCAGCACTCTGCTGAGATAATCGAAGAAGCAGGAGTAGATTGTGGAGGGAAAAATCAACAGTTCTCTTAGCAATGTTAAGTTTCATATGCCAGTTGGATAGCCAGGAAGAAATGTCAGCAGGCTGATTTTGGAATTCTCTGAGGAGAGTTCAGTGCTAGGAGTGGCCAGTATAGGCCTTTGCAGCTGTTGGATGAGATGAGGTCACCTAGGAAGTAAGTGTACAGAAGAGGCTGAGGACTGAGCCCTCAGAGACTCATAAAATCCAGGGTTCTAGTACCGGAGAAGCCTGCAAAGAAGATAAATGATAGCAAGTACTGTGTCATGGAAAGCTAAGTTTCAAGAGTTCATCTCAAAAGAAAAGAATGGATGGGGCACCTAGGTGGCTCAGTGGGTTAAAGCCTCTGTCTTTGGCCCAGGTCACGATCCCAGGGTCCTGGGATCGAGCCCCACATCGGGCTCTCTGCCAGCGGGGAGCCTGCTTCCTCCTCTCTCTCTGCCTGCCTCTCTGCTTGTGATCTCTGTCTGTCAAATAAATAAAATAAAATCTTTAAAAAAAGAAAAGAATGGAGAGTTGTGTCAAATGCTGCTGAGAGGTCAAATAAGGTAGTGATTTAATTAAGCTGTGTGATCTGCTATAATAGACCCCCAAATGTCCAATGGCACATACAGTAGTTTTTTACCCCTCAAAGAAAAACTAGGAGAGTGGTAGTGAAGAGGCCAGTGGTCTGGCCCTCCCCCTCTTGGTCATTTAGGAACACAGATGAATGAAGTCTCTACCAACTTTCATGTGTGGCTTCAAGATCATGCTGTAGTCATCTGCGTTACAGCCAGGTGAAAGAGAAGAGGAATATGGAGGATCTTGTGCAGAGACGTTTATGGGCCAGGACTGGGAATGGTAGATATCTCATGTTCCATTGGCTTGTATTAAGTCACATGACCTCAGCCTCAATGGAGATTGCAGAAAACAAACAAGTCATACACACAGGAGAAAGGAACCAGCTTATTGTGAGTAATCTGTCACTGATGGCCTTGGCAGGATATAGGCCATAGTGACTTTTGGGAAAAACTATTTCAGTGACGTGATAAGGATGAAAGTCCAAGAGAGAACTAGAAGTAAGAAATGAATAGACTTTTTCTGTAGTTTTATTATAAAGATTAACAGAGGAATGGGGCAGAGGTAGACGAATGTCAAGGGAGAGTTTTTGTAAGAGGCACGTTACCAGTGCAAACAACGTGTATTTTTAACATGTGAGGAATGGATTTGCAGGTTCACACTGTTATGATATAGTATAGATGTGTGTTGAATTTGGCAAAGTAAGTGGTGTGTTGTACTTTAGGTTTTGAAACCTGATTGTCATCTTAAGCACTGTTCTGTGCAGTAATGAGGTCATCGGATCAACTACTAGGTTGAGAACAGAATTCTCTCTCCTATGGCAAGTGTCCTTCCATCAAAGAACTAGAATTTCAAAATAAGTCAGTTCATTTTCTTCCTAGAATGATGGGATGTATTCATAGCTGCGTGCTCTACAATATACTGAAAATAAAGACTACTCTTTGTAGTCTGAAGTTTTATGGCCCTTCACTTGGTGACTCATTTGAAGTGATGGCAAAAACCTATGATAAATCAGTATCTTGTGGGATCTAAGTGAGAGGTATTTTTTGTTTGTCAAGA
The DNA here is from genome assembly GCF_922984935.1 of Meles meles. Lineage (NCBI taxonomy): Eukaryota > Metazoa > Chordata > Mammalia > Carnivora > Mustelidae > Meles > Meles meles. Next base: position 7,182,421 of record NC_060067.1, read on the forward strand.
AACTGGCCCAAGCACACTGTTCTGGGATGCCAAGATGTGTAGAAAATGATCGTTGCCAAGGGTCACTTAATAGGGATGCTCACTAATGTGAGGAAGACAGCTGAGCTACTCTAAGCTAAAATATGTTAATTTGTTGAAAAAGATTTCTGGGAAGGTCATATATTTCTTGTCCTGTGGTCTATTTTTGTATTGAGATGTAATTTACATACATAAAACCCACACTTTTAATACAGATTAGTGGTTTTTAGTATATTCACAAGGTTGTATAACTATGACCACTATCTAATTCCAGAACATTTTCATCACCCTAAAAGGAAATGCATACCCATCCAAATCCAAATCCATTCCCATCTCCCACTCAGTCTCCAGTAACCATTAATCTTTCTGCTTCTGTGGATTGGCTTATGATGGACACTACAGAAATGGAATGAACACATGGCTTTTTGTGTCAGGCTTCTTTCGCTTAGCATAATGTTTTCAAGATTCATCCATATTGTAGCATGTATCAATACTTCATTCCTTTTATTTTCCATTGTGTGGATATACCATAGATTATCCATTCATCAGGTGATGGACATTTGAGTTTCCCTTTTTGGATATTCTATCATTGCTACTATAAACATTTGTTTAAAGTTTTTTTTTTTCCTAATTTTTAAATTAACATATATTATTTGCTTCAGGGGTACAAGTCTCTGAATCATCAATCTTACACACTTCACAGCACTCACCATAGCATATACCCTTCTCAATGTCCATAACCCCACCCTATCCTTCCCCCTTACGCCACCAGCAACCCTCAGTTTGTTTCCTGAGATTAAGAGTCTCTTTTATGGTTTGTCTCCCTCCCCAGTTCCATCATGTTTCATTTTTTCCCCTCCCTACCTTCCATGACCCCCCAACCCTGCCTCTCAAATTCCTCATATCAGGGAGATCATATGATAATTGTCTTTTTTTTTTTTTAAAGATTTTATTTATTTATTTGACAGACAGAGATTTAAAGTAGGCAGAGAGGCAGGCAGAGAGAGAGAGAAGGAAGCAGGCTCCCCGCCAAGCAGAGAACCCGATGCAGGGCTCGATCCCAGGACCCCGGGATCATGATCTGAGCCGAAGGCAGAGGCCTTAACCCACTGAGCCACCCAGGCGCCCCGATAATTGTCTTTCTGTGACTGACTTATTTCTCTTAGCACAATATCCTCTAGTCCCTTCCATGTCGTTGCAAATGGCACGATTTTTTTCTTTTTTGATGGCTGCATAATATTCCATTGCATATATATACCACATCTTTGCTCATCCATCTGTTGATGGACATCTAGGTTCTCTCTATAGTTTGGCTATTGTGGACATTGCTGCTATAAACATTCGGGTGCATGTGCCCGTTCAGATGACTACATTTGTATCTTTAGGGTAAATACCCAGTAATGTGATTGCTGGGTCATAGGGTAGCTCTATTTTCAACTTTTAGAGGAGCCTCCATACTGTTTTTCAGAGTGGCTGCACCCAGTTTTCATTCCCACCAACAGTGTAGGAGGGTTCCCCTTTCTCTGCATCCTCGGCAACATCTGTCATTTACTGAGTTGTAAATTTTAGCCATTCTGACTGGTGTGAGGTGGTATCTCACTGTGGTTAAAGTTTTCTGTGTGAACATATGTTTTCATTTTTCTTGGGTATATATCTAGGCATGACGTTGCTGGGTCAAATGGTCCTTTGTCTCTTTTAACCTTTGTTTCTTTACTATATCGCCAGTTCTCACTTGTTGCAAATCTCGTGCACTCCCACACTGTTTTCTTCAGATTTTTAGAATTATTTTCACTTTTTTTAATGGTTAAAATGTCCCACTCACCCTCTCTCTGTATTGTCCCACTTGAGTAGTTCATGTTATGATTTTTCATAAAAAGTTCAACACTTTGCCCATTCTGATCTCATGAAATTGAATTCAATTCCAATGACATTCTTCACTAGTCTTCAGCTACCCAAAGGAAGAGCCAAACATTCCACCTTTTGGAACCCATCATTATCATCATCTTGTGCCAATTCCAGAGTCTTAAATTCACAAATTGCTTTAACAGTCACTTTCCCCCTATTTCACTCCATTAAACTTCATGCCTTTGTGACCTACGCTGCTTTGGTGCCTCTGCATTTTCAGTTTATTAGCTAAATTCTGTCAAAATTTGACCCATGGCAAGCCATTTCAATGGTGCTTTCTCCATCACACTTGATTTCTCCTCCTCCTCCTCTTTTTTTTAAGTGAGCTCTATACCCAGCATGGGGCTTGAACTCATGCTCAAGAGTCGCACGCTCTCCCGACTGAGCCAGCTAGGTACTCCTCCATCATCCTTAATTTCTTAACTCCTTTATTTATTCTCCTTGTGGTACCGATCCTCTAAGAGTTAGCTCGTGGGCCATCTGTTTTCTCCATTCTTGCCCCTAGGGATGCCAAGTCCTATAAAACAGAGTCAGTTGGTTTCACTGCAAATTCATGGTGTCCAGGCTCCAATGGGCACGTTTTACTATTTTGTATTCTTTGCATATCCCAATGACTTCTTCGTAACTCCCTATTTCAAGGTATTTCTGCTCTTAAATCCTTGAACCTCAATCTCACCATTATCTTTTTCAGCAAAAATGAAGTTCTTTTACTGAGAAGATCCAGGCAAGCTAAAGTGTATGTCCTACACTTTCTCAGTTTTCCCTTTTTTCTCTAAGCCTCTTCAAGGGTAAGAGCATCTCATACTTTACCACCTTCACTACCTGTCCTGGGCTTTTCATGCCTCTTTAAAGCTTCTCTCCACTCTTTTTTTTTTTTTTTTTTAAGATTTTATTTATTTTTTATTTGACAGACAGAGAGAACACAAGTAGGCAGAGAGGCAGGCAGAGAGAGGGGGAAGCAGGCTCCCTGCTGAGCAGGGAGCCGATGCGGGGCTCAATCCCAGGACCCCGAGACCATGACCTGAGCTGAAGGCAGAGGCTTAACCCACTGAGCCACCCAGGCGCCCCTGCATTCTTTTTCCGTACAAAGATTTCCCAGTTGAAAAAGAAAAATAAGGAATAACCTAAACCTGTTTCTAGCCAATGCTCCCTCCTTAGCAAACCTGTTAGATAGCTTTACGGAGGATGTACAATTGTTGAATACCCTATGTCTCCTTCACAGTTGGCTTTCAAACTCAGTTCTTTTTTGAAACTGTTTTCTCAAGCATTGTCTATTCACCAATCTAGTATTTTTAGTTTTTATCCTTTTGGTTCCCCTGTGGGGTATAAACAGATTAAGTTTCAGGGCCTCTTGTCTGGGGGGGGGGGCTGCCTTTAAATGTTTACATTGTTGAATATACTTATAAGGTTGGAAAAGTAAAATATTTTTATATTCTTGTTCTTCAAGCTTCAGTCCTAACAAACCTGGATTTGCTACTTTTTAATAGGGGGTCTCCTGAATTCATATACAAAATTCATCAGATTAGGTTATAGCCTCCAGAGGGGGCATGGCTCCCTCCAACTTGGTTAGAGCCAGGGATAGAGCTAACTTCTACATTATGAGATCTTAAATTGACCAAAGAATTGTATTCTTTCCATGCCCAGGTCCTAGGTCTGCTCCTCATAATTACAGCTTCAGGAACTAGATTTTAAGCAGCTTGACCAAGGTGACCAAGCACTGGAAGATTAAGTCATGCTAACCACGCTCGCAGACGATAGTTTACAAATCAGAACATTTATTTCTCAGTGTACAAGAAGGAATTGATACCTAATTTTGACTACGGTTGTAGATATCTGCTGCTCCAGGACATTCTCTTACTTGGCTCAAGGTGTTCTCGAGACCAAATACAATGATAAAACATTTAGTCTTCATGATTTCTTTTTATAAAGATTACATCATCTCTACACCCAACGAGGGGCTCAGACTCAGGATCCCTGAGAGCAAGGGTTGCACGCTCCGGACTGAGTCCGCCGGGCCCCGGTCTCCATGACAAAATGCGTCAATACCCGAGTGCTTACGGCCTCTCACTGGAGGGGCGTGGCCTAAACCCCAACTACTCGAAGATGAGGAAAACCCCGTTTCTTAACGGGACTCAAGCCTGCGCGTCATTCTTAACCACCAGCCTTGCCTGGCCCTGGACCCAGCCCTGCGGCACGGTCTGTGCCTTCAGCGTGTCACCCGCGACTGCACCCTCCTCGGCGGCCACACGCCCGCACTGCACGCCCCTCCCAGCCTCCCGGACGCCCCAGCCCTTCTCTCTCCCTCTCCCATCATCTCCAGCCACGGTGTGTCCCTCGCTTTCAGTGCCCAGGCTGTCCTCGAGGTCCCTCCTGACATCACCTGCTTGCTTTCACCTTGCCTCACCTGCTAATCATCACCTCCTAGGCTGTCACCCTCGTCACCCACGTGGCCCGGCCTGGCCCCACTGCCCCGACCGGAAGGGAGGCACCGACTCGCGGTCAGGCCGGCACCTTCCCGGGTGGGAGCGCCCAGGGCGGGCCCGGCTCCCCGCCCCAGCAGGGCCGCCGTGAGGAGCGCTTCGTCGCCCTCTGCCTGTGTCCCCCTCTATGTCCTCCCGTCGCTCCGCGCCACCGCCCCTTTATTCTCTCCGTGAGCACCGGAGTCGCCTGCAGCCCTCAGCGGCGAGGAGAGGCCTCCCGGCGAAGGCAGACGGAGCCGCTCGGCTCCAGAACCGAAGCGTCAGTGGGCGCCGGCGTCCGCGCGGAACCCGGCCAAGCCCCGGGTGCAGGGGCAGGGTGGCTGGCGCTGAGCCAATCGTGGCTCGTGACGACAGGGCCCAGCCAATCAGAGCACGGAAAGCTTGGCGCACTCAGGGCGGGGCCGGGCGGGTGAGAGCCCGCCCCCTTGCAGCGCGGCGGCCAACGCCTTCGGCCGGGGCTTGCGGGAGCCGCGCAGGTTCGCAGACTCCGGGGACGGGGCGCCTGGAGAGCGGGGAGACGACGTCCTCCCGCCCGGCTCATTTCGTTACGGGCGGTGGCCTTGACAGGCGTGTCGGTGCCTGCCGTGGCGCATTCTGACCCGGGCTGTAGCTCCCGCCGGAGACTGTGCCTATGGTTGGGGCAGAGTGAGGTCGTTGCCTTGACGACGGCAGCATGCGGCCCGCGGTCCTCCCGAGTGTGCGCCTGCGGCAGGCCGAGGCCGCTCTGCCTCCCCGCCCGCTTCGGCCCCGACCCGCGGCTGTGTCCCCCGAAGAAACCGAACCAGCTCCGGAACTGCGGGTTTGCTAGTCAGCAGCTCGTAGCCCTGCGAGCGAGATGCGTTTCACCCCCAATTCGTTTCCAAGTTGGAAACCTTTGGGTCTTTCCATGTGAAAGGATTTTAAAAGAAACGGTAAGCATAATACTTCTATTATCTTTTTATAAAAAGATTTTCTTTCTTTATTTGAGAGAGCATGAGAAGGGGAGGGTCGGAGGGAGAAGCAGACTCCCTGCCGAGCGGAGGGCCCGACGCGGGCTTTGATCCCAGCGCTCCAAGATCAGGAGCGGAGCCGCAGGCAGTCACGGAACCCGCTGAGCCACCCAGGCGCCCCAAGCACAGCACTTTTATTTCTTATTTATTTATTTTTTTAAAATTTTATTTTATTTGTACAATACTTTAAAAAACTTTTATTATCTCGTTCATTGATCTATGATAGATTTCAGTCTGTCTTTAACAAAATAAACAAAAATTAGCATTGTTTTTAGTACCTGATTGTTGGCATTAGAACCGTATGCTTACATGGCACGTGTCCAGGAATACGGCATTGCCAATTTGGCCTGGCATCCTTTCAGTCTGTGCAGAGGAGTAGAAGGCATGAAAAACTGTAGTTTATGAGTAACTGTTTCAGGAAACCAGCGGCTTTTTAGGCTGTGATACTTCTAAGGCATTCGTGGGCAGTAAAAAGTAAAAAGCAGGTGTGTTCAACGTGCTGTGCCTACGTGCCTGGTTGCTTTCCAGAATAAAATTTGCTTACTGTTAGCTTGCGATGCGTTTCGTCACATCTTAGACCCGCTTTAGGCAATCTTAATTTTGTTCACTTTGCATTTTCAGGCATTGAGGACACCAATTGCAAAGTGTTTAAAAATGATTCAGATTACAGTGTCCCCGTATTTTTGCTCTTGGCATGAGAAACCTAAAGGTCTAGTCCTTAAGAAAACATGCTGTCTTAATGAAAGGGAAAAAAATTCAGGAAAGGAGAGAGAGAATTACACTGAGAAATTTTTTCAAACAGACATTTTATTTAAAAAATAGTAGAGATTCAATGGACGTTAATATGTCAAATATGGAAAGTTAGTGTTGTGGGCGCTGTTCTGTAAACAGCTTGTAGAAACTACTATCAAAGCTAGTGGTAAATTATGAAATAGTTGGAGTTGGTGTTGACAGGAATTTATTTTCATCTTTTCCCACTTCGGGTCAGTCTTCTGGTTTTCCATGTCTGTCTGCCCATCTATCTGTCTATCTATCTATCCCTAGATTATTAAGGTAAACTGATGAAAATGTATACAAGCTGGATTATCACAGTTGGCTAGAACAAAGAGGGTATTTATTTTGTTTCTGTTGTCAGTGTACTGATAACTGATAGTATGGAAGCAAATGAAACATCACAATTCACAATCTGGGTAAATTAGTTTTAGATTGCCTTAGGACACAATTAATGAAATAGGTGAGAGGTTTTTTTTTTTTTTTTTTTTTTTCTTTTCTTTTCTTTCAACGTTTTAGGAATGAGTATTCTTGTATTGTTAGGTTAAAAGAAATCAGCTCTAGAGGCACCTGGGTGGCTCAGTTGTTAAGGGTCTGCCTTCAGCTCAGGTCACGATCCCAGCATCCTGGTTGGCTCGAGCCCCTCATTGAGCTCCCTGAGCCTGCTTCTTCCTCTCCCACTCCCCTCTTTCACTGTGTCTCTCTCTATCAATCAATAAACAAACTCTTTAAAAAAATCAGTTATAAATCATAATTTGAATGTATAGTTACTGAAAGATTTTTCCTCACAAAACTCTTAGAACCATATTGGGATTAGGAGAAATATTTTTTATTCTTTGCTTTTGGAATTTAACTTCAAAATCAGGTTACAAAAATAAACTTAGGGGCGCCTGGGTGGCTCAGTTGTTAAGCATCTGTCTTCTGGTGAGGTCATGATCCTGGGGTCCTGGGATCCAGCTTTGCATTGGGCGCCCCGTTTGGCAGGAAGCCTGCTTCTCCCTCTCCCACTCCCCCTGCTTGTGTTCCCTCTCTTGTTGTGTCTCTCTCTGTCAAATAAATAAATAAAATATTTTATAAATAAATAAATAAATAAATAAATTTAACTCTGGAGTTACTAGCTTTTATATTTCATGACAGTCAAGTCTTGTGAATTAAAATCTAGCTGTATTTGAACTGAAAAGTTTTTTTCTATCCCAAAATATGTAGTAGAATGATCGCTGATCCTTCATCAGTCATTATTAGGATAGCCGTTATCCCAAAATGTCATAACGAGATGTAAAAGAATTCTAAACACAAAATTCAAATGATCATACTCAAAGTGAGCAATCATTAAAAGGATTTTTGAAATATTGTATTTGGTCCTACTAAAATTTAATTTTTAAACAATTTGTTTATATACTGTGATGTCGTTATTTTGTAATTTCAATATGGGAATTTAATTATGACATTAAGAAAGGTAAAGAAAAACAACTTTATCAGAGTTTCTTAGTGTTAACTTGGTAAGTGATCATTTGTGAACAAATATTTTTCCCAACTGAGCAGAAAGTGCATAAAGATTTTCAACTTTGCTTTTTTAAAAGATTTATTTATTTGAGAAAGAGAGAGAGAGCATGAGTTGGGGGAAGGACAGAGAGAGAATCCTTAAGTAAACACCCCTCCCCTATCCCCCACTCAAGCCTGGAGCCTTGGGGGCGCCTGAGTGGCTCAGTTGGTTAAAGCCTGGAGCCTGACTTGGGGCTTGATCCTACCACCCATGAGATCGTGACCTGAGCCGAAACTTAGAGTCGGTTGCTTAACTAACTGAGCCTACTTGCCCTTCAACTTTGCTTTTTTAAACCTGATGTAAAAAAAATAAATTTGATCTTCACTAAACCAAATGACTCTTGGTCTCAGGGCTATGAGTCTGAGTCCCACTTGGGTGTGGAGATTACTTAACAGTAAAATCTTAAAAAACAAAACAAAACTCACTTGCGCTTTTTCACCTCTGAGTGAAAAGGAGTTGTGTTTTTCTAAAGTAAGCTATAATTGTTTTCCATGATAGGTCAAGTATTGCTTTATCTGAATTAAAAATATATTGAATTTCATTAACATGACATCTAATAATTTAAACTTTATGGCTTTAATTCTTGTCTATTATGAAATGTCTTGTCTAAATGAAATAATTTGAGAAACATAGCTTAGATGTGGAAGCAGTAAGAAATTGTGTCAGAACAGAAGACCCATTAACACAGCGACTGCTCTAATATGGAAAACAAGTGGGGAAGAATTAATTTACTGGAAACGTGGAGACAATGAATATGCTCAGCATGATTAACTCTGTGTTTTGGTTTCCACAGCAAGAAGAATTCCTACTGGTTTAGAATTAAAATGGAAAAATATGAGAACCTAGGATTGGTTGGAGAAGGGAGCTATGGGATGGTGATGAAGTGTAGGAATAAAGACAGTGGGAGGATTGTGGCCATCAAGAAGTTCTTAGAAAGTGATGACGACAAAATGGTTAAAAAAATTGCTATGCGAGAAATCAAATTACTAAAGGTGAGTAAATACTGAGTTAAAAAATAGTTTCTTGATCAAGATTACATTTTTAGAAAAAAATTACTGTTTTTATATTAATTTATAGGCCAAAATTTAAGACATAAATTTCTTTTTTGACATGAAATAAATACAATGATTATATATGCATATTCCTTTGTGCTGTGAATATAAACATGATTTTGAAATATTAGTTGCTTCTTTCTAGATCCATCTGCGTATCTATCTGTCAGTCATCTCTGTGGGGGGTCCTACAGACCACTCCTCATGCAAGGATTCAATAGGAGGACTCAGAGCACTCAGCATGCAGTTGTACTCATGGCTGTGATTTATTATAGTGACAGGATATACAGCAAAACCAGCAAAGGAAAAGGCACATGCGGTGAATTCCAAAGGAAACCTGTCACAGGTTTCCAAGAAGCCTCTTCCAGTGGGGTCACATAGGATGCACTTACATTTTCCAAAAATGAGCTGTGACGGCGCGTGTGAAATACTGTCTACTAAGGAGATTCCGTAGATTCGGTGCCCAGGGTTTTTACTGGAGGATGTTCATGTAAGACACCCTCTGCCCGACTCATACCAAAATTTCAGAGTCCCCAAAAGAACACAGAGATTCAGCATAAACGTTTTTTTCACACATTGAGTCACTTTATCAGTTCTGGAAAGGATGAGACCCCTCACGACATCCAAGTTCCCAAGTGCCAACCAAGGGCTCACTTTGCAAGCAGAACTTTCTTTTTTTAAAGATTTTTATTTATTTTTTTGACAGAGAGATCACAAGTAGGCAGACAGGCAGGCAGAGAGAGAAGGGGAAGCAAGCACAGGGCTCGATCCCAGGACCCTGAGACCACGACCTGAGCCGAAGGCAGAGGCCTAACCCACTGAGCCACCCAGGTGCCCCAGACCTTTCTTTTTTAAAAGATTTTTACTTATTTTTTTTGACAGAGAAGCAGCGAGAGAGGGAACACAAGCAGGGGAGTAGGAGAGGGAGAAGCAGGCTTCCTGCTGAGCAGAGAGCCCGATGTGGGGCTTGATCCCAGGACTCTGGGATCGTGAACCAAGCTGAAAGGCAGACATTAACGACTGAGCCACCCAGGCGCCCCACAAGCAGACCTTTCTAAGTCTCGGGTCTCAGGCCTACTATGGGATCTTTTTCTCTCTCTAATCAGTCTCACCAAAAGTTCATCAATTTTATTTATTTTTAAGAAGAACCAATGTTTGATCTTCTCTATTTTGTATTTCTTTTTTAATTTAAATTCAATTAACCTATAGTGTATGATTAGTTTCAGAAGTAGAATTTAGTGATTCATCAGTTGCATACAACATCCAGTGCTCATTACATCATGTGCCCTCCTGAATGCCCATCACACAGTTACTCCATCCCTCCCCGCCCCCACCATGCACCACCTCCTCTCCAGCAACCCTCAGTTTTTCCTAAACTTTTATGCTTTCTTTCCCTCTCTGGTTTTGTCTTATTTTTCCTTCCCTTCCCTTATGTTCATCTGTTTTGTTTCTTAAACTCCACATACGAGTGAAATCATATGATATTTATCTTTCTCTGACTGACTTATTTTGGTTCACGTAATACCCTCTAAAATTTTTTTTTTTTTTTTAAGATTTTATTTATACATTTGACAGACAGAGATCACAAGTAGGCAGAGAGGCAGGCAGAGAGAGAGAGGAGGAAGCAGGCTCCCTGCTGAGCTGGGAGCCTGATGTGGGGCTCGATCCTGAAGGCAGATACTTAAAGACTGAGCCACCCAGGCCCCCTGTGGGTAGCTCTTTTCTTTACTTTTTACTTTTTAATTAATTTAAATTTTTAAAAGATTTTATTTGTCAGAGAGAGAGAGAGAGTGCGCTGCAGGCAGAGGGAGAAGCAGACTCCCTGCTGAGCAAGGAGCCGGATGTGGGACTCAATCCCAGGACCCTGGGATCATGACCTGAGCCAAAGGCAGGCACTTAACTGACTGAGCCACCCAGAAGCCCCTATTTTTAACTTTTTGAGGAACCTCCATAATGTGTTCCAGAGTGGCTGCACCAGTTTGCATTCCCATCAACCTTGTAAGAGTGTTTCCCTTTCTCTGCATCCTTGCCAACATCTGTTGTTTCCTGAGTCAATTTTAGTCTTTCTAACTGGTATGAGGTGGTATCTCATTGTGGTTTTGATTTGTATTTCCCTGATGTTGAGTGATGTTGAACATCTTTTTATGTGTCTGTTGACCATTTGTATGTCTTCTCTGGAGAAATGTCTCTTCATGTCTTCTGCCCATTTCTTGACTGGATTATTCATTCTTTGGGTGTTAAGTTTGATAAGTTCTTTATAGATTTTGGATATGCCCTTTATTTGATAAGACGTTTACAAATATCTTTTCCCATTCGGTAGGTTGCCTTTTAGTTTTGTTGACTGTTTCCTTTGCTGTGCTAAAGGTTTTTATCTTGATTAAGTCCCAATAGTTCATTTTTGCCTTTCTTTCCCTTGTATTTGAAGACATGTCTATCAAGAAGTTGCTGTGACTGAGGTTAAAGAGGTTTCTGCCCCTCTAGAGATTTTTTTAAAAGATTTTATTTATTTGATATATAGAGAGATATATAGCAAGAGAGGGAACACAAGCAGGAGGAGTGGGAGAGGGAGAAGCAGGCTTCTACTGAGCAAGGAGCCCAACATGGGACTCGATTCCACGAACCCGGGATCATGACCTGAGCCAAAAGCAGGTGCTTAATGACCAAGCCACTGAAGTGCCCCCTCCTCCCCGAATTGTGATGGATTCCTGTCTCACTTTTAGGTCTTTTATCCATTATGAGTTCATTTTAGTATAGGGTCTAAGAAAGTGGTCCAGTTTCATTCTTCTGCATGTGGCTGTCAGATTTTCCCAACACCATGTGTTGAAGAGGCTGTCTTATTTCCATTGGATATTCTTTCTCACTTTGTGAAAGATTAGTTGACCATGGAGTTGAGGGTCCATTTCTGGGTTCCCTGTTCTGTTCCACTGATCTGTGTGTCTGTTTTTGTGCCGGTAGCATACTGTCTTGATGATGACAGCTTTGTAATCTATTTCAAAGTCCGGGATTGTGATACCTCCCGCTTTGGTTTTCTTTTTCAAGCTTGCTTTGTCTATTTGAGGTCTTTTCTGATTCCATACACATTTTAGGATTGTTCCAGCTCTCTGAAAATTGTTGATGGTATTTTGATAGGGATCGGATTTGAGAGTGATCTGGCAGTGACATCTGTTAGCCCATTGATCACGAGGGTTGATTTGGCTGATCTGACTGGCTGCGGTGGTCCCCTTCATCACCTCACTGCTCCATGTGCATCTCTCCCAAAGCTGCACGTTCGGGTCTACTGAGGATGACCTTCCCTGATAGAGGAGGACCATTCTTTGGTCAAGGGTATATGAGTAGTTGTGCTCTTCTCCTAGAACTTCCAAACAAGTTCTCAAGGTCTTTTTCCTTTCCTTTCCTTTCCTTTCCTTTCCTTTCCTTTCCTTTCCTTTCCTTTCCTTTCCCTTCCTTTCCCTTCCCTTCCCTCCCCTCCCCTCCCCTCCCCTCTCCTCTCCTTCTCTCTCCTTCTCTTCTCCTTCCCTTCCTTCCTATCTCTCTATCTTTCCTTCTTTCAGTAAACTCTACCCCCAGTGTGGGACTTGAACCCACAACCCTAAGATCAAGAGTTGCATGTTCTACTGACAGAGCCAGCCAAATGCACCTGTACTTCTCTCTATTTCATTTTTTGTTCTCTAGTATTTCATTCCTTCTACTTAGTTTGGGTGGGTTTATTTTGCAGTTCTTCCCAACCTGTTGATATAGATGCTTACTTTAACTTCCAGCCTTTCCCCCCCTTATATATACATATAAGGCTATCTTTCCTTCTATGAGCAGCTTGGTATGTATTTCAGAAATTTTCATTAGGAATTTAAAATATTTTCTCATTTTCTTTAATTTCTATATACGTGGAAACTATCTAGGTTTCCTCCCCTGGTTTTTTACTTTTGCCACAATTTTCTTGTAATCTGAATATATAATATGTAACATTTTATTACTTTCAAAAAAATTTTTAAAGATTTTATTTATCTATTTGACACAGAGAGAAAGAATGAGCATGTGCACAAACAGAGGTAGCAGTAGACAGAGGGAGAGGGAGAAGCAGGCTTCCCACTGAGCAGGGAGCCCGTTGTGGGGCTTGATCCCAGGACCCTGGGATCATGACCTGAGCTGAAGGCAGATGTTTAACTGACCGAGTCACACAGGTGTCCCCCCTTTCAGATTTTTTGATACTTTCTTTTTTTGGTTCAGAATGTTAAGTCATTGGAAAAAAAAATTCCTTGTGTGCTTGAAAACTATTCCATTAAGTCAAGTTTGTTTAATTATGTTATTTAAATCTTCTAATTTTTCTAAATTATTACTGATTTTTTGTATGTTTTTTCCATCTGATACTGAGAAGAAATATGTTAAACTCTTCCTCTGAGTTAATTGATTTGCATGTTTTTCATTGTAGTTCATTTAATGTTTATAAACAGAAAAACTATGTTATTATTACATTAAATTTAAAATTATATATTCATGTTGAATCAAATGTTTTATCATCACAAAATAACTTATTAATGTTTTGTCTTAAAGTCTGTGTGAAGCTAATAAAGCTACGCTAGTTTAATTTTGATTAGTGTTTGCATAGTGTATCTTTTATACATTTTTACTTGAAAGCTTTTCAATTCTTGTTTAGATGTGTCTCTTGTAAACATCATATGGTCACATTTTGCTTTTCATCTTCTTTGGCAACCTTTGCCTTTTAATTGGAATATTTAGTCTATTTACACGTAATGTAATTTCTAGTATATTTCACCATAAATCTACCATCTTAATATGTGTCATTTGTCTTACTACTTTTGTATTTCTTTTTATTTCCTTGGATTAATTATTTATAATTTCCTTATTCCTTCTAATAATTTGAAATTTATACATCATATTTCTCACTTTTTAGTGGTTATCATAGACATTTGTTCAAGTCTAACATTATCTGATACTTGTATTCTTCTTCTAGGTAATATACACCCTTGCAATACTTATCTCTGGTTATTCCCTTCCATCATATGCTAACATTGTTATACATTATAACTCTTATGTATTTTTTTTTAATTTTTTAAAGATTTTTATTTATTTATTTGACACAGAGAGAGATCACAAGTAGGCAGAGAGGCAGGCAGAGAGAGAGAGAGGAGGAAGCAAGCTCCCTGCCAAGCAGAGAGCCCAATGCGGGACTCAATCCCAGGACCCTGAGATCATGACCTGAGCCGAAGGCAGAGGCTTAACCCACTGAGCCACCCAGGCGCCCCCTCTTATGTATTTTTTAAACATCACAAGACATAGTTATTGTTCACTGTTCATTTAAGTTTATATTTACCTATAACTTTCTTTGTTCTTCCTTTTGCATCCCTGGCCATTTATCTGGGATCTCTTCTCTTCTTGGAGTGTATTATTTAGGATTTCCTTTTGTGATGATCTACTGTATACAAAACATTTCATTGTTAGTTTGCATGAAAGTGTTTTTTTTTTAATTAAAAATTTTTTTGAGGGGCGCCTGGGTGGCTCAGTGGGTTAAGCCGCTGCCTTCAGCTCAGGTCGTGATCTCAGGGTCCTGGGATCGAGTCCCACATCGGGCTCTCCGCTCAGTGGAGAGCCTGCTTCCCTTCCTCTCTCTCTGCCTGCCTCTCTTGTGATTTCTCTCTGTCAAATAAATAAAATATTTAAAAAAAAAATTTTTTTTTTGAAAATATTTTTTTTTATTTATTTGACAGACAGAGATCACAAGTAGGCAGTGAGGAAGGCAGAGAGAGAGGGGGAAGCATGCTCCTTGCTGAGCAGAGAGCCCGAAGCCGGACTCTGGGATCATGACCTGAGCTGAAGGCAGAGGCTTTAACCCACTGAGCCACCCAGGTCCCCTGAAAGTGTCTTTTTTTTGTCATCCCTGAAAGATATTTTTGCTATGTATGGAATTTGAGGTTGGCAGTTGTTTTCTTTCAACAAAATGAAGATAACATTGTTTTGCCCTCTGACTTCCATTCTGCTCCTGGGAAGTCAGGTGTCTGTCTAATTGCTGCTCTTTTATAAGTTTATTTTTTTTATGTCTGCATCTTTTTTTTTTCATTCAGCTTTTTATTAACATTAAGTGGACATATAGAAAAGTATGTATCTCATAAGAATACATCTCTGTACATATATTTTTAAAGATTTTATTTATTTATTTGACAGAGATCACAAGCAGGCGGAGAGGCAGGCAGAGAGAGAGGAAGGGAAGCAGGCTCCTGGCTGAGCAGATCCCAGGGCCCCGGGATCATGACCTGAGCCGAAGGCAGAGGCTTTAACCCACTGAGCTACCCAGGTGCCCCATACATCTCTGTATATTTTTAAAAATTAAACAACTCCATGTTACCACTGTGTATTTCAAGAGAGAGAACATTAAAATCACTCCATAAGCTTCCCTTACGTCTTCTGCAGCCACTACTGCCTTCCACCTCTATCCAGGTCACAAGTATCCTAATTCTTTTTTTTTTTTTTTGAGATGTTATTTATTTATTTTGAGGGTAGGGGCAGAATTCCACGCAAACTCCATGCTGAGTGCCAAGCTTGATGCAGGGCTCAATCCCACAACCAAGAAATCATGACCTGAGCCAAAACCAAGAATGAGACACTCAACTGACTGAGCCATCCAGGTGCCCCACAACTATCTTAATTCTAATCAGCATAAGTTAGTTTTATTTTCTTGTTACTTGGTATTTTCTCTTTGATCTTGTTTTTCTGAAATTTCACAATGTGTCTAGTTTGGATATCTTTTACTTCATTGGGTCTTTATGAATCTATGATATGATTTCTTTTATTAATTCCACAAATTCTCTTTTATTGTTTCTTCAAATATTATCTCAACTCGTTCCCTTTCTCCTCTATTTTTGGGACTTCAGTTAACATAAATCTTTTCATTGAATTATATTTTTACCTGTTTTTCTTTTCATCTGTTTGTCTCTCTATGCCTCTTCTGCATAATTTATTATGATTTATCATTTGGTTAAATAACTAATTTTCTCCTCAGTATGATTAATCCCCATCACTGAATTGTTAATTTTGAGTATTGTATTAGATGGTACACAAAAATATAATTATAGCTCAGTGAATTATTAGAAAGCAAACATCCGTAGAACCACCAGGTCAAGAAATCAAACATTGCCAACAACCCTTTTCTTGTACTTTCCCAGTCACCTTAACCCCTTCCTTCTTCTTTAAGGTAAACACTATCCTGACTTGCGTGTTAGTCACTGCCATGATTTCACCCCCACATTTACCAAATAAACATGCATTCCTAACCACGATAGTTTAATTTTATTTATTATCCTCATAAAATACTTTCTTTTCACTCTCTTAATGTTATCTGTTACTCAACAGTAGTTAATTTCAATGTAGTCAAATTTTTAATATTTTTTTTATTATATTAGTCACCATAAGTACATGATTAGTTTTTTTTTTTTTTAATATTTTATTTATTTTATTTGACAGAGAGAGGTCACAAGTAGGCAGAGAGGCAGGCAGAGAGAGAGGGAGAAACAGGCTCCCCACTGAGCAGAGAGCCCGATGCGGGGCTCGATCCCAGGACCCTGAGATCACGACCTGAGCCGAAGGCAGAGGCTTAAACCACTGAGCCACCCAGGCGCCCCCATGATTAGTTTTTTAAAAGAAATTTATTTTTTCTCACCATAGCATATACTATCCCTGACGTTCATCACCCAGCCACTCCATCCCTTCCATACGCCTTCCCTCCAGTAACCCTCAGTTTGTTTCCTGAGATTAAGAGTCTCTTATGGTTTGTCTCCCTCTCTGGTTTCATCTTTTTTTTTTTTTAAAGATTTTTTTTTTTTTAAGATTTTATTTATTTATTTGACAGACTGAGAGAGATCACAAGTAGGCAGAGAGGCAGGCAGAGAGAGAGGAGGAAGCAGGCTCCCTGCTGAGCAAAGAGCCTGATGCGGGGCTTGATCCCAGGACCCTGAGATCATGACCTGAGCCGAAGGCAGCGGCTTAATCCACTGAGCCACCCAGGCGCCCCTCTCTGGTTTCATCTTGTTTCATTTTTCCCTCCCTTCCCCTATGATCCTCTGCCTTGTTTCTCAAATTCCTCATATCAGTGAGATTATATGATAATTGTCTCTCTGACTGACTTATTTTGCTCCGCATAATACCCTCTAGTTCCATCCACGTCATTGCAAATGGCAAGGTTTCTTTTTTGATGGCCGCATAGTATTCATATATATATATATATAGAGAGAGAGATCTCTCTCTCTCTCTCTCTCTATATATATATATATTGATATATCACATCTCCTTTATCCATTCATCTGTTGATGGAGATCTAGGCTCTTTCCATAGTTTGGCTATTGTAGATATTGCTGCTATAAACATTCAGGTGCACATGCCCCTTCAGATCATTACATTTATATCTTTAGGGTAAATACCCAGTAGTGCAATTGCTTTTTGATGTACTGTTCTATGACTCATTGTTTGCTTATAACATCCAGTGCTCCATGCACTCCATGCCCTCCTTAAGACCCATCACCAGGCCAACCCATCCTCCCACCCCACCTCCTTTCTAAAACCTTCAGTTTGTTTCCCAGAGTCCGCAGTCTCTCTGGTTTGTCTCCCACTCCAATTTCTCCCCCTTCATTTTTCCCTTCCTTCTCCTAATGTCCTCCATGCTATTCCATATGTTCCACAAATAAGTGAAACCATGTGGTAATTGACTTTCTCTGTCTTATTTCACTTAGCATAATTTTTAATACTTTCTTTTATGGTTGGTACCATTTATATCAGCTCAAGAAGTCTTTTTCTACTTAGAGATTAGGGTGTCCTTCTATACTATTATTCAGAAACTTAAAGCTCTGGTTTTCGTATTTATATTTCAGTACACCTAGACTTGAGCTTAATTATGGTGTATGACACAGTCAAGTCTTATTTGTTCTTTATTGATGTCCAGTTGTCCTAGAAACATTTACTGAAAATAGCATCTTTTCTCCATAGCTCTGAATTCCTCATTTGCCCTGTGTCTTTATATGTAGGGGTGACTTTTCTGCTCTTTATTCTGTTCCATTGGTCTATTTGTCTAAGTTTGTGCCAGTATCTCACAGTCCATATTCACTCTAGTGAATCCCTGCTATGTATTTTAACTCTATATATAATTAAATGCCTCCCAAATTGTTCAATCAATATTTATTAGGACATATCTAATATTTATCCTTCCCATTACTCACCAATCATTCTTACATTTCTGAGTTTCCATCTAGAGTCATTTCCCTTGTATTTAAAACATATCCTTGGGGCACCTTGGTGGCTTAGTTGTTAAGCATCTGCCTTTGGCTCAGGTCATGATTCCAGGGTCCTGGGATCGAGCCCTGCATCAGACTCCCTGCTCAGCAGGAAGCCTGCTTCTCCCTTTCCCACTCCCCCTGCTTGTGTCCCCCCTCTTGCTGTCTCTCTCTCTGTCAAATAAAGGAATGAATGAATGAACAAATAAATAAAACATATCCTCTATTTTCTTTAAAGCAGATCCACTGGTAGGAAATGCTGTCCACTTTTGTTTGTCTGGAAATAAAAAACTTTATTTTACTTTTTGTTTAAAGACTATTGGCAAAGGATATAGAATTCTAAGTTGGCAGTTCATTACATTCAGTGTGTTCAAGATATCATTCCACTGTTCCTCTGGTTTTTATCGCTTCTATTGAAATGTCAGATATTTCTTAGTATGTCTTTTTTTTCTTTTGGATGCATTAAGGTTTTTTCTTTGACTTTGATTTTCAGCAATTTTACAATAATGTGGGTGTGGGTTTTTTTTTTTAAGTACTTTTTTACCTTGAATTTATGTCTCTTGCATCTGTAAAATAATGTTATTTGTCACTTTTAGAAAATACCTAGATATTATTGTTTCATGTATTGCTACTGTCTTATTCTCTCTTCTCCATTTAAGAACTTAGTTTCATATATTAGACTTTCCCTATGTGTCTCTTATACTTTCTGTGTTTTCCAGCCTTTCATTTTTCCCTGGTTCATTCTGTGTATTTTCTTCCAACCTATCCTCGAATTCAGTAATTCTGTTTCAACTTACTATTTACAATGTACTTTTATACTTAAGCATTGATTTCTTAATTAAAGATATATTTTTCAATCCTGGTATTTCCATTGGATTTTTTTAATAATTTCCATTTTGCTGCCAAAACTCTTTATTGTGCTTTTTTGACTATTTGTCTTTTTTTTTTTTAAAGATTTTATTTATTTATTTGACAGACAGAGATTACAAGTAGGCAGAGAGGCAGGCAGAGAGAGGAGGAAGCGGGCTCTCCACGGAGCAGAGAGCCCGATACAGGGCTCGATCCCAGGACCCTGGGATCATGACCTGAGCTGAATGCAGAGGCTTCAACCCACTGAGCCACTCAGGCGCCCCTATTTTGTCTTTTCTAAAGTCTTTATCTAGTACCTATTATCTGGATCTCCCGTACGTTTATTTCTATTGTTTGTTTTTTTCTTTGGTTTTTTATTAAATTAACTTTTTGAGATGCCTGTATTAATTTTTAAAAATTGTATACATAGCTTGAGTCTCTGGATGATATCTTTCCCCTGAGAGGAATTACACTTGCTTTTATGAGGCTCTTGAGCGTACTCCAGGCAACCTAACATTGTATCATCATCTTAGTCCAATTTGAGGAATTTACATTGTTTGAATTTGAATTGTGGTCCATGAGAATGCTTATTTATTATTCAACCTTATAGTTTGTGGACTTTTAGGGACACCCAAATTAGGAAGGGATCTCATCAGGCTGTACCCCTTCTTTCTACCTTGATGGTCCTCAGACACCAATCACTATTACCTCGGGCCACAAGACTGTCAAAAGTGCCACTCAGACTCTTAATCTTCTCTCTGAATTGTACGTTTCCAGGGTTTAAAAAAAATAACTCTTAATTGCTTGGCTCACTTCCCTGGGTCTCTGTCTTGAAGATCCTAGTCTAGATATTCTTTATTATTTTATCTCTCCTATTCTTTACAACAGTGGGTTTATATTTTTGTCCAGCTTTTCTACTTGTACTCAGTATGAGAGTTGTTATAAATCACCTAGTCCACTGTTACTGTAAACAGAAATTATTATATTTTTCTGTTCTAAAATTTTTATTTGGTTCTAAATCTTCTATATCACTTTTTCTGATTTCAGGTTCTCTCAAAAAATTTTTATGTAAGCTCTATAATCAACCCAGAGATCAAGAGTCACATACTCTGTTGATAGAGCCAGCCAGGTGCCCCATTTTTTTTTAAGCTTTGCTTTTTTGTTTTCGTATTTATTCATTTACTTACTTACTTAAACTCCACCCCCAACATGGGGCTCAAACTTACCACCCAGAGATCAAGAGCCACCCAACTGAGCCAGCCAGGTGCCTCAAGTTCCCTCAATCTTTTGAGGAATTGACTTATATTATTTTTTTTTAAACATAGTAGCTTTATCTGATAATTCTAATATCTGAACTCATTCTGTATCTTCTTTGGTTTTCTTTATGTTCTGATAGTTTTTATTTGTGGTATCACAATTCTTTTTATACCTTGTTGTCTTTGAGTTTTCACTGGAAATTATTTGAAACGTTTTTTAAGGAATAATTTGAGGCTAAAGTGAAGCTTACTGGGGACTGGTTCATTTCTGTCCATTTTTACTGGGGAAGATACAGTCCTTAGGGTCCCAGCTTACACTGGGCTTCAGAGACCCTGCCTTTGGAAGGCATTTGAACTTTGACTTTTCCTTCCCTCTTAGACCCAACAGACCACAAAAATCCAAGCTCAGTTACACACCTGATGGTCGATGGCAAAATCAGCTTAAATATTGAAATTAACTCTCCGAGTTCTCCTGTTCTTGATTTTGGCCCAGTAATTCCTTACTGTCTTCTTGGGTCTTTTATATGTTTAAGAAGATTTTAAAATATTTTGTTTAACTTTGTAAGAATTCTCAATAGAACAGTTGTTTTGAGTTACCCACCCCTACAAATGTTGTAGTCACCAGCTTTTAAAAATAAAAGCACAGAGAAGGAATGAGAGAAAAAGGAAGGTAGAACTGATAGTCTGTGTTTTCATTTTAGAATTGTGTTGTTTTATCTCCACATATTTTGGAATTTTCTAGTTATCTTTTTGTTACTGATTTCTAGTTTAATTCCATTATGATGCAAGAGTGGACATTATGTGATTTCTATTATTTTAAATTTGTTAAGGTGTAATTTGTGGCCTACAGTGTGGTCTTTCTTGGTGAATGTTCCATTTGAACTTGAGAAAAATGTGAATTCTGGTTTTGGGTAGTCTGTAGATGTCAATTATATCAGGTTGGTTGATGATATTGTTGAATTTAACTGTGTGTCCTTACTGCTTTTCTACCTTTTGTACCTACCTATTTCTGAGAGGAATGGTTGACAGTTCCAACTATGATAGTGGTTTTGTTTTTTCCTCCCTGCAGTTCTATCAATTTTTACCTCATATAGTTTAATGTTCTTAACATACATGTTAAGAATTATTATGTCTCCTTGGAGAATTACACCTTTTCTCTATGTAATGCCCTTTATCTTTATCTTTATCCTTGATAACTTTTCTTACTTTGCAGTTTGAGCCGAAGGCAGAGGCTTTAACCCACTGAGCCACCCATCAGCTCAGGTCATGATCTCAGGGTCCTGGGATCAAGTCCAGCATCGGGCTCTCTGCTTGGCGGAGAGCCTGCTTCCTCCTCTCTCTCTCTGACTGCCTGCCTACTTGTGATCTCTCTCTGTCAAATAAATAAGTTCTTTAAAAAAAAAGAATAAGAAAAATAAAGGTTTTATTATACCTTCACTTACTCCTTTGATTCTCTTCCTTTTCTTTACGTAGACCAGATTTTCTGGCCTATATTATTTTTCTTCTCTCTAAAGAATTTCTTTTAATATTTCTTGCAAGGCAAGCCCACTGGCCACACATTTCCCCAATTTCTGTTTGTCTCAAAAACACTGTTTTTCCTTTACTCTTGAAGGGCTATTTTGCAGGATACAGAAATCTAGGTTGGTGTTTTTTTCTCTCATTACTTTAAAGATTTCACTTTACACTTCTTGTTTGCATAGTTTCTGAAGACAAGGTAGATATAATTCTTATTTTGTTTCTGGGTAGGTAAGATGTTTCTGTCCTCTGGCTACTTTCAGGATTTTTTCATTATCTTTCATTTTTCTATTTTGAAAATGATATGCTTATGTGTAGCATTTTGTTTGTTTGTTTGTTTTTTTCCTGGCATTTATCCTACTTGGTGTTCTCTGAGCTTCCTGGATCTATGATATAGTATCTGACATTAATTTTCAGGAAATTGTCAATTATTATTGTTTCAAATATTTCCTTTCTTCCTTTCTCTCTTTCTTCTCCTTCTTCTCCTTCTGGTATTCCCATTATGTGTATGTTATACCTTTTAATGTTGTTCTACAGTCTTTTGGATTTTCTTTCTTCCTTTCTCTTTCTCTCTCTCTCTCCCTTCCTTCTTTCCCTCCTTCCTTACTTTTTTCTTTTCTTTCCTTCTTTTTTTTTTTTTTTTTGGTCCCTGTTGTCTTTCCTTTTTGCTTTTGGAGAATTCTATTGAGATATCCTTAGCTTAGAGATTCTTACCTCTAACCTAAGGTCTTACCTTACAAATAAACTCATCAAAGACATTCTTCATTTTATTAGTGTTTTTTAATCTCCAGCGTTTCTTTTTGGCTCTTTCTCAGGATTTTTATCTCTCTGCTTCTATTGCCCATCCGTTATTGCATGCTGTTGACTTTACCCATTACAGCCCTTAGCATGTTATTCATAGTTGCTTTAAATTCTTGCATTCCTGCCATGTCTGGTTTTGATGCTTGTTCTGTCTGTTCAAATTGTTTTTTACCTTTTGGTATATGTTGTAATGTTTTCTTTATAGCTGGGCACGATGTGCTGGGTAAAAAGAACTGCTGTAAATAGGTTTTAGTAATGTGAAGGTGAGGGGGAGAGGGAGAGCTTTATAGTCCTGTGGTAGGTCTCAGTCTTTTAGTCTGCCTGTGCTTTCACAAGTGAATTTCACAGTGTATTTCGCAAGTGTTTCTCAGTTTTTTCTCCTTTCCTTAGGTGGGACAGGATGGCTAGAGTAGGATGAAGTTGGGTGTTTCCCTTCCTCAGGCCAGTCAGACTCTGATAAAAGCACAACTGCTTAGACTCTGCTTAACTAGTTTTTGCTGAGTGCAAGCCTTGTTAAGAACAAAGCTCTGGCATATTTCAGAATGGTTCCTTTCCCCTCCCCCTGTGGGAGAGAGAGGAGAGTTTTCTCCAGAATTTACTGGGGGAATCTGGATGAGCTCTTGGAGATAAATCTCACAATATTGTGGGCGCCCCTCAGTGACTAGGTTCTTCTAGAGTTTATAACTTTCAGATTATTCCACAAGCCTCCAGTAATTTGTCAATTACAGTTCAGATTTTCCTACCTTGGCATGATTCCCACAAAAGTTTCCACTTGTGAATCTGCTCCAGTTAAGATACTATAACTTAAGGACAACCTCTTACAAACAACAAACTAGGCTTTTCCAAATAATGTAGCCACATACAGGACAGCCAGCCAGATAATTTTCTCACTTGCTTCTGTGTCTGCTCTATAAAAGCCTTTCCCTTAGCTTCTACCCTTTTTCAGTTTGATGATGTTCTGTGCCAATTGATGTTTGAACAAATAATCTCACATAAATTTTAATGTGCTTCACTTTATTTTTTAACACACTGATACATATTTTATTTATCTACTTATCTTGATTTTTGAAAAGGTAACAAGTGAATATGCTATAAAATTAGAATGAATTTCCTTGCCACCTTTCTTTCCTGGCTCTTTAGTTTATACCTTCCCTAAACAACTATATCCATCAGAGAAATTTTATTCATATACAAAAATATGGATGTATATGGAGCTGTGCTTGCGTATATGTCAAATGACAACAAACTGTACACACCAGCCACATCTAATGTATCTTAGTGATTATTGCCTATCAGTAGACATAAAACTTCCTTTTTCTTTTTCTTTTTAAGGTTTTATTTACTTATTTGAGAGAGAGAGCACACCAGACAGAGCACAAGATGAGGCGCCTGGGTGGCTCAGTCCTTAAGCGTCTGCCTTCTGTTCAGGTCATGATCCCTGGGTCCTGGGGTCAAGCCCCGCATTGGGCTGCCCGCTCAGTGGAGAGCCTGCTTCGTCCTCTCCCAGTCGCCCTGCTTGTGTTCCCTCTCTTGCTGTGTCTCTGTCAAATAAATAAGTAAAATCTTAAAAAAAAAAAAAAAAAAGAAAAAAGGAAGAAAGAGAGCACAAGCGGTGGGGGAGGCAGACTCCCCACTGATCAAAGAACCCAATGTGGGGCTCAATCCCAGGACCCTGAGATCATGACCTGAGCCAAAGGCAGACGCTTAACCAACTAAAATACCCAGGTGCCCCTACGTTTTTCTTTTTAATTGCTGCAGTTTATTTCATTGTATGGATATACCTTAATTCACTTAACCAGTGATATATTGGGAAAGTGCTTTGTGATTCAATCCGGAATCTTTTAATAGGCGAGTTTAGCCCATTTATAGTTATGATGTGAGAGATAAGCACAGTCTTAGTTTTCATTTTTTTCCACTTTTAGAGTCAGTATGGGGGTGCCTGTGTGGCTCAGTTGGTTAAGCATCTGCCTTCAGCTCAGGGCATGATCCCAGAGTCCCAGGATCAAGACCTGCATTGGGATCCCTGCTCAGTGGGGAGTCTGCTTCTCCTTTTCCCTCCTCCTGCTCTCTCTCTCACTCAAATAAATAAATGAAATCTTAAAAAAAAAGAGTTAGTATGGCTTAGTGGTTAAGAATAAGAAATCTAAATATTCTGCATTCAAGTCAGCTGCAGGTCTGGGTGTGCTTCCTTGCAGACATTCTGGAAATGAAGGAGGAACTAAACAAAAATGAAATGTTTTCAGGAAAAGACAGAGGCCCCAGTCACTGGGTTCTAATCTTGCCTCTAGCAGTTATTGCTGTGTGACTTTGGATAGGTTATTTAACGTCTGTGTGCTTTAATTTCCTCATCTGTAAAATAAAATAATAATGGTACCTATTTCATAGGGTTTTTGCAGTGGAATAGTGTCTGGAACATAGTAAGGAGTATGTAAATATTGGTTATTATTGTTTATAATATGATGTTTTAGTACACCTTTAAAAGTATTTTTCTATATACTCTCTGAATTATTTTTAAAATACTGGATATGTTTCCTTTGAAAAATTGGAAATTATTTTTTGTAATTATTTGTTACTGTTTTTTATTTTTATTTTTAAAATTTGTTACTTTTATAACTATAGCATTATGTAATATATGTGATCCTTTATAAACTAATTATTATGTTTCTGTTTCCTTTTCTCTCCCACATACTCATTTGATTTTCAAAGACATCTTATTTATTTTAGTGTTTACCATGAAACCTGTAATTAGGCCTTGTAATTTAAAATTTCAGTTTGAAAATAATTTTGACCCATTGACAAGGAAATCAGCATACATACACTCTTATTTGCATCTTTTCTTCTTTCTTCAAAATTTGTTAGTAATATCATTTGTGCCTTATTAAGTTTTAAATATTTACTTTTTGTTTTATGACCCTGATGTCCACATTTGTCTAAGACTCAGTTCTGAACTAATGGATTCACTGTTCATGTTCCAAATTTTTCATTGTCATCGTTTATGTGAATGACAGTTTTGTTGGGTATAAATTTCCTGGATCATTATTTCGTTGAAGGTTTTCAGGGCTGTGTGCTTGTAGTTTCTTTCCCGTTAATGGGGGCAACATTTTCTGATGAGTAATTCAACCACCATTTCTTTCTTAGAGTATTTTTGAATAGATCCTGGATTGGTTTCTTTTTAATTGTTTCTTATTTTGTAACAAAGTGAGCCCTTTCTGGACTATTTCATTTGGGGGAGAAGCTGTGATCTTGTCCTAGGCTAGCAGGAATCCACCATGGTTCACAATGATGTTCCTTACAATGCAATCCTGGTTTGTGGGATTGACTTCTGTTATCCTTGCATTTGCTGGTTTGTTCATAATGAGTTGTTTTGCTTTCCATTTGGCCTCACCAAGAGATTTGCTTCCAGCAAATGAGTTTTTGTGTGATTATTCAGGCCTCCCTTCCTTGCTGCTCTTTGGTACCATTCAGTTCTAGGATTGTTTTCACTGACAGCCCATGAATCTTGTTTCCTGTTTTATCGAATAAGGAGTTTTTGTTTTTTTTCCTTTTCAGGATATGTCACCAATTTTGGATTACTGTGCTCTCCCCAGCTTTTTAGCTACAGGGGATCTCTTGGTATCTTCCTAAACTTCTGTTTGACCTTGACTACATTTGGCGGCCCCACCTTTTGTTGTGGGTAGGGGTCATAGATCCTGCTTAGTTTCATCAAAGATGGAGCTACATTTTTTTTCCTCATCAGTTTAATTGTATTCTTTGAGAGGAGAATGGGGCAGTATGGTCTTTTGACTATAATTAAAAAAACCAGAATATACTTTTAACAATTTATACTGTTTATAAATTTTATTTATATGTTTTTCTTATGCGAAGATTTTAGTGACTGCTAAATAATTCAATGTTGTAAAAACAATTTTGCATTTGTTTTACAACAGCAACTGAGGCATGAAAATCTGGTGAATTTGTTGGAAGTGTGTAAGAAAAAAAAACGATGGTACCTGGTCTTTGAATTTGTTGACCATACAATTCTTGATGACTTGGAGCTCTTTCCTAGTGGACTAGACTACCAACTGGTTCAAAAGTATCTGTTTCAGATTATTAATGGAATTGGATTTTGTCACAGTCACAATGTAAGTATTTAGTTTAAATAATTATTTTGCCAATGGTTAACTTACCAGATACCATCACTTAATGAGATACTTGCCTAGGCTGAAGTTTGACCAATAAAGTAATTGAAATGAACATGTTACTTTGATACTGCCAATTTTCATGTTTCATAATAACATGGAGTCTTTCCCCCAACATTTTACTATAAAAATTTTAGGCTGTACTGAAAGTTGAAAGTGTGTACATGAACACCCATATAATTACCATAAGGATTCTATACTTGTTAACATTTTGCTATACTTGCATTAGCCATCTGTTTACCCATTAACCTGTCTTATTTATTTATGCATTTGAAAGTAAGTTGCAGACATACGTACACTTCAACTTTGAATATTAAATGAATGTTAAACTAGAATATGAATGTATGAATATTATTCAGGTATGAATATTAAACTAGAGTTTTGCTATTTTTTTTTCCCTAGGTAACATTTGCTGGGTGAAATGCACAATTTTTTTCATCCATATTCCTCATCTCTCTCTCTTTTTTAAAAATTTTTTATATTTTTATTAACGTATAATGTATTATTAGCCCCAGGTGTACAGGGCTGTGAATCGCCAGGTTTACACACTTCACAGCACTCACCATAGCACATACCCTCCCCAATGTCCATAACCCCACCCCCCTCTCCCTTACCCCCTCTCCCCAGCAACCCTCAGTTTTTTTTGTGAGATTAAGAGTCACTTATGGTTTGTCTCCCTCCCGATCCCATCTTGTTTTGAAATGCACAAATTTTAAGTTCAGATTCTCTTATCCTAGTTGTAAAGTATGAAAATCCCTGCTCTTACCCTATAGTCTATCATAATAATTTTATATCAATTTTTCAAAAAGATTTTATTTATTTGACAGAGAGAGAAACAGCGAGAGAGAGAGAGAGAGAGAGAGAGAGAAAGCACAAGCAGGGGGCGGGGGAGAAGCAGGCTTCCGGCCAAGCAGGGAGCTTGACACTGGGCTCCATCACAGGATCCTGGGATCATGACCTGAGCCGAAGGCAGATGCCTAACGACTGAGCCACCTAGGCGCCCCTAATTTTATATCTTTGAGAATCATATAAAAGCTCCTCTAGGTGAAATGACACTTGTAAATATAGTATAAAATAAAGAACCCAACACATTGATTCTGCCATATTTTTAAATGTGTGTGATTCTATAAATAACAAATGCTAGTAGTAGCTGTGGGGCTGACCTGTGAGCTCACCACGAATGTCTAGGATGTACGAGAAGTTGGTAGCTTATGCAAAATGCTCAGCAGTAGCAGGTTGCTTTTGTCCTCTGAAACAGTTTAAAAAAATCCTTTAAAACATAAATATATTTTTGGGGTGCTGGGTGGCTCAGTGGGTTAAAATCTCTGCCTTCAGCTCAGGTCATGATCCAGAGTCCTGGGTTAGGCTCTCTGCTCAGCGGGGAGCCTGCTTCCTCCTCTCTCTCTGCCTGCCTCTCTGCCTACTTGTGATCTCTGTCTGTCAAATAAATAAAAATAAAATCTTTAAAAAAAAAAGTAAGGAAAAAAATAGAAAAAAAAATTTTTTAAATTTTCAAAATGAAGCTTACTTATGTTAGAGAAGGAGACCTAATAATTTATTTTGCCTAGCTGTAGAATTTTTGGTATTGTCTCCCAACCTCCTGTTTTCTACTTCCATAGTCTCTCCTTTAGAAATCTTAACTACTGACCTTGTTGTACCCTTTTTACATTTCTAACTGCCTGATGAATGCCTCCAGTTGGGTGCTCAGCAATCCACCTAAAAGCCCATATGGCTAAAACTAAACTACTGATTGCTCCGTGAAGCTGAGTTTTTCTAGACTTTTCTTTTTTTGATGGAGCCAGCATTATTTTAGATTCCCAGGTTTAAGTAAAATGTTTAAGAGTACTTCCTAAATTCTCTTGATTCTAATTGAGAATATTTCTAAATTGTATCTCTTCCATTCCATCTCTCTGAACATCAGCCTAGTTTAGGCCCTTATCATCTTATAGTTGTCCCATTGCTCTTCTCCTGGCCTCTGGTCCCTCTTTCTGATTTAGTGTGTTTATGGCCAGCATCTTTCAACACCATATTGGGTTCCCACTTCTCTGGGAAGTCTTTTTTTTTTAAGGTTTTACTTATTTATTTGACAGAGAGAGAGATAGGCAGTGAGAGAGGAACACAAGCAGGGGGAGTGGAAGAGGGAGAAGCAAGCCTCTCACTGATCAGGGAGCCCAACGCTGATCCCGGGACCCTGAGACCACCACCTGAACCGAAGGCAGACAGCCCAACAACCGAGCCACCCAGGCGCCCCTTCCCTGGGAAGTCTTAGCACAAACTCGGACTTCCCAGGCTGGCAGTTGAGGCAGTCTTCCTCCCTAGTACATAACCTCTACTCTAAGAAAACATTTCCCTGGAGTTTCCTGATCTATTTTTGTCTTCAGTATTTTTCTTTAAAAAAAAAATTGATTGATTGATTTTAAGGATTTTTTATTTCTTTAGTTGACACAGAGAGACAGAGAGGGAACACAAGCGGGGGAGGGGGTGAGGGAGAGGGAGAAGCAGGCTTCCTGCTGAGCAGGGAGCCCGATGCGGGGCTCAATCCCAGGACCCTGGGATCATGACCTGAGCTAAAGGCAGCCACTGAATGACTGAGCCACTCAGGTGCCTCTATTTACTTATTTGAGAAAGAGAGAGAAAGAGAGAGAGAGAGAGAAAGAGAAAGAGGAGGTGAGACAGAGGAAAAGGGAGAGTCCCGCGGAGTGGGGAGTGTGACATAGGGCTGGATCCCACAACCCTGAGATCATGACCTGAACTGAAATCAAGTCTGATGTTCAACCACCCAAGACACCCAGGTGCCCCTGGTCTTCACTCTTTTATTCTCCTTCACTCAGATCGTCCTTCCATTTCTATATTTATCCAGGTTGCACACAGAATTAGAGACATATCTTAGAAGCGACCCCTTTCATAAAAATTTTCCATGATCACTCTAGTCTTCAATGATAGCCTTACTCTGTTCGTCTTGAGAGTAGTCGTTTATTAACGAGCAATTGACTTGGTATCTAGTAACAAATATTTCATCTAATATCTTTGATTGTTTAAGTGAAATATCAAGCGTAAGTGTCCTTTCTTGCCTAGCCAGGTCCCATTTACTTTAAAGCTGGGAACAGTTTCATTTGCTTTTATTTGTATTCATGATAGGGACAAAAACAGTACACCCACACATGGCAGGTGCTCAAAAAGTGATTTGCTTAACTTGATGTGCCCATATGTGTCATATTCTGTTTTTCATCTTAGATCATACATAGAGATATAAAGCCAGAGAATATATTAGTCTCACAGTCTGGCGTTGTCAAATTATGTGATTTTGGATTTGCGCGAACATTGGCAGCCCCTGGGGAAGTTTATACTGATTATGTGGCGACCCGATGGTACAGAGCTCCAGAACTATTGGTCGGTGATGTCAAGTATGGCAAGTAAGACACCAACGAGGGGATGGGGGAGCCAGGAGGGCCTATTTAACACAGTTTTTCTTGATAAAATGGAATATGTTTCTAATATAGTAAAGGATCCGTCTAACAATGAAAGGAATTTTTGCATTTAGGGAGCTTTATAAGGTGACTTGTTCTTTTTGGTGCTTCCCCTTTAAATGTCTTTTGTGCAATGAGTTGGAGAAAGCATACTTATTTCAAAGGTAAGGGAATAAAGGTGAGTACCTGGTCTGTTTTGTACAGCGGGTTGGAAACAGATATATTTAGAACATTGATCCGATAAGTCTGACACCGTCGGAACGAGACAAGTTGGAGTTGGCAAGGATGGGGGGAGAAACACAATTCAGTGAAATGTTTCTGAAACATGAAGTACCTGCTAAATGAGCTCTTCAGATTAGAAGGGATGGTGACTCTTACTGCTTTGGGTAGAAATCTTCCCAAAATGTTTGCTGTACTTTCTGTGTTTTCAGTACATACATCATTTAATATTTTCTTGATTACTCTGAGTTCTCATTTTCTTTTTATACTGTAGCTTTTGTACCATTTTATTTTTTAGAAGTTATTCACTTTAGAGAAAGGGAGGGACAGAGGAAGAGAGAGTCTTAAGCAGATTCTGTGCAGAGCATGGAGTCCAGTGCAGGGCTGGATCTCATCACCCTGAGATCATGACCTGAGGTGAAATCAAGATTTGGACGCCCAACTGACTGCGCCACTCAGGTGTCCCTGTACCATTTTGTAATTCAGCTATGACCTTAAGAAATTTCAAGGTAGCGATGCCTGGGTGTCTCAGCTGGTTAAGCCTCTGCCTTTGGCTCAGGTCATGATCCTGGGGTCTTGGGACAGCATGTCGTTGGGCTCCCTGCTCAGCGGAGCGTCTGTTTCTCTCTCTCCCTCTGCCTGACGCTCTGCCTGCTTCTGCACTTTCTGTCAAATAAATAAAATCTTAAAAAAAAAAATGAATTTCAAGGTAGTTGTCCCTACGCTAATGACACCAGCATATTCTTCTTCAAATTCTTTTGACTGATTTTTAAGACGGTTTTTTAATTTTTCCCCAGTTAGCTATCAGTTCTCTTTGTTGTTACCGAATGTGTCTCCAGCAACCTCTGATACGCTGTTTTCAGGGTATGTTGGAACAGACTGATCAACCTTGCTACAGTTACATGTAAACAAAGAACAAATAGGCTCTGAATGAAAACCCAGAAGGCTTACTTCCAGAATAAAGTACACGTAATAACGACTTTGACTTTCCAGAAGCCTTTTCCCTCTTAAGTCAAATAACTGAAGTTCCTGGAAATCTGACTTGGGTAAAATTGGGAATTAGTACTTTAAGTTTATAGGGAAATGTATTTTTATGAGTCATTTAAAGCTTACTACTACTATTCTCAATACCAAGTAGTAATATGCAGGACAGATTCAGTCACAGGAAACTTGGTGGGATGCCGGATTTTATACCACATTGCTTTCATTCCAGGGCTGTTGATGTATGGGCCATTGGCTGTCTGGTAACTGAAATGCTCATGGGGGAACCCCTTTTTCCTGGAGAGTCTGATATTGATCAGCTATATCATATTATGATGTGTTTAGGTAAGATTATACATTTGCATTTTAAATTTTCAAGGCTTTTCCCTTATGTTTTTGCTCATACTGGTTTTACAAGTTGTTGGTATATTCAAGATGCTATGTGTTTTAGGTGGCAGGAGGGAGCAAATGGGGAAATCTCACCTATCCGTATTAATTCATTCTCAGTCTGGCATTGGTTTACCTGGCATACAGTCTTATTCATGCTCTCCTCCACCCTCCTCTTGCACTCCCCACCGAGAAAAGAGCAAAGACTGAATTTTCTTTGCACTTTTGCACTCAGTGTATCACATGTAGGGGATGCAAACAATCATTTATTTTCTCTGGGTTAGCAAGCCGTCCGTGCAATATGACCAGCACCGGCATCCTCACCTTCAAACCAAGAGACACGAACACGTCCTAGTTTAATCTTAGTGCTTTGGACAGAATCTTAAAGCTAGACTATCAAATTCTTCTTACGTTTGTTGAAATATCGGCTTTATGTTGGGTGATGGAACTTGGAAAATGGAGATAATGGGAAAATACTTGAGTTATTTAACAACTGGACTTTAAGTTTCCCAGGTAGAAGTTCAGTAAACAATACACTAGGTTCTCACGGCAGAATTTTCATATTTTATATTAACTTAGGTACCAAAATGGAAGAAAAAGAGAAAAGTGCTCAAAAGACCTTGGACACAGTTATAAAATCAATAGATTTTTAAAATTTTAAAGCAGTTTTAATTTAAAGAATTAAAACAATTTAATTTGAATTTTAGAATTAAATACTTAAAGGGTAGAACTGATTTATCTATATTAGATTCTGATCATATGACTAATATAATTTCCTTGTTTTGCACAGCACTTCAGGCTCTGTTAGGAATGAAGTGTTGGTACTTATGTCTAAAAAATTATAAAATGCTCTTGTGCTTTTTCTCTGCTCCCTCATGATTTCAGGTCTGTATATAGTAGCTTGTGAATTTTCTAAATCAGTTGGTTGAGATAAGAATGTTAATTTTCTTGAGTTAACCTGCGTCAACACCACTGTGAAGACTGCTAGGTGCCCCCACCATAAGAACACAGTTTTCAGTTGATTTGGGCGCTGAGAGCACCCCAAGGCCATAAGCCATGTTCTACTCTTGTCCGCTCCACATTACCTGTTTCTTTGCTCTTTTTATCATGATGTATAACGACAGAGATGTGTGCTGTTCCCACTTTCAGGTAATCTAATTCCAAGACATCAGGAGCTGTTTTATAAAAATCCCGTGTTTGCTGGAGTAAGGTTGCCAGAAATCAAGGAAACAGAACCTCTTGAAAGACGTTATCCCAAACTCTCTGAAGTTGTGATAGATTTAGCAAAGGTAATCATACTGTTTACTCTCTTACAGTGAAGTTATATCATAGAGACTTGGTTTTCTCTTTTTCTTGTCTAGTTGATCTTTTAGGTCAACAATTTCAATATTGATTAAATTAAATTAATTAATTTATTTTAAGTAAACTCTACCCCTGACATGGGCCTCAAACTCATGACCCTGAGATCAAGAGACACATGCTCTACCAACTGAACCAGCCAGGAGGTCAGCACCCCTGCCTTTTTTTTTTTTTTTTTTTTTCTGGCCAATGAGCTCTAAGCCCAACTTGGAGCTTGAACTCACAAGCCCCAGATGAAGAGTCACATGCTGCGTTGACTGAGCCAGCCAAGTGCCCTTCTACTGATTTTAATTTTTTTTTTTTTTTTTTATTTGACAGAGAGAAATCACAACTAGGCAGAGAGGCAGGCAGAGAGAAAGAAGGAAGCAGGCTCCCTGCAGAGCAGAGAGCCCGATGCGGGGCCCGATCCCAGGACCCTGGGATCATGACCTGAGCCGAAGGCAGAGGCTTTAACCCACTGAGCCACCCAGGCGCCCCCTGATTTTAATTTTTTTAAAGAGATTTTATTTGTTTATTTGAGAGTGAGAGCACAAACAGAAGTAGTAGCAGAGGGAGAGGAAATCTGAGCAGGAAGCCTGCTATGAGACTCGATCCCGCGACCCTGGGATCACGACCTGAGCTGAAGGCAGATGCTTAACTGACCGAACCACCCAGGTGCCCATGATTTTTATTTCTGTACGTAAAGAAAGAATTTAAATAATTTGGCGCGTGATCTTAGAGAGAAAGGCTTGAGAAACTTGCTTAAGAAACCATTTAGTGGGGGCGCCTGGGTGGCTCAGTGGGTTAAGCCTCTGCCTTCGGCTCAGGTCATGATCTCAGGGTCCTGGAATCGAGCCCCGCATCGGGCTCTCTGCTCAGTGGGGAGCCTGTTTCTCCCTCTCTCTGCCTGCCTCTCTGCCTGGTGTGACCTCTTTCTCTTTCAAATAAATAAATATAATATTTTAAAAAACCCAAACCATTTAGTGTTGCTCTCTAGCATGTTTTAAGCGTGAAAACATCTTCACAACAGTATGTTTAACACTTAAAATGTAAGCCTACACAAATGGAAAAGAGAAGAAAAGTAGGATAAGGAAATAAAAAGAAAGGTAAAGAAGCAGCAAAATATTAAAATATAAGGCATAGGATCATGACCTGTACTGCCTTGTTAAGGAGGCTTTTGCCCATATGAGTCGTATTCCCAAGCGCCCCTTCCCTGGGAAGCTCAATGAAGCGAACTTAAAAGGTCATCACCTTTGCCTTGTCTTCGAGAAAAATGTTAGGGAAGTTCTCACTGGACCTTTGGAACTGCTGGCTCAAAAAATTCTTGTTTATTAGGACTGTCCTGAAGTATTGATAAAGTAAGTACAGTTTATCTGAAACACTAGGATCCTATGATACTTTCTCAAGATTTTTTTGCTTCTTAAATTTTTATAAATAACTCATTAAAAAAAGTTTAGTATGCTTATAAAATTATTATAAGATCTCAGAAGAATTTCTACTTTTCTACCTAATCTTAAAGCAGATTAAAATATTTTTTATCAAGACCAACTTTATGAGGTCTATAGAGATTTAAAGGGAATTCAAGTAAAATTTTATTCAATTTATGTCCCTTATTATAGAATTATATAACTTTTAAACATTTTGTTATGGAAAATTTCAAATATAGTAAAGAAAGTAGAAAGAATATAGGAGTATAATGAACCTTCATGTACTTATCCTCCAGCTGCAGCAATTACCAACCTTTGGATAACCTTTTACCTATCTTCACCTTCCTCAGCTTTGTTTTCTGTAGTGTTTTGAACCAAATCCCAGATACTATATTATTTCACTTATAAATACCTTAATTATTTGTAGAACTTTTCTTGTTCACTTAAAGCTATTTATGGAGTTCCTTCCATTTTTATGACATTAAGTGGTTCCAGTAAATCAGAACAAGACCTGCATTAAAGTAAAATAATCTGCATAAAGTATCCAGCACAATAATATACACAGAACAGGCCCTTTCCTTTCCATTCTGCAAGGGCTTTAAATTTTAAAAATACATGATAATTTCCCAATATTATAAAACATCTTGCCAATGCTCAAAGTTTCATTGATTTTCTCATAATTTCTTTTTATAGTTTGAATTAGGGTCTACATGATGTCTGTAGATCACAATTGGTTGATATACCTTAATTTAGAAGCTCATATTCATGCCTTTCTTTTTTATTTAAATCTTGCCATTTATTTGATAAAGAAAGTAGGTTGTTTGACCCTTAGAATTTTTTTCTTAAAGATTTAAAAAAAATTTATTTATTTGACAGACAGAGATCACAAGTAGGCAGAGAGGCAGGCAGAGAGAGAGGAGGAAGCAGGCTCCCTACAGAGCAGAAAGCCCAATGTGGGGCTCGATCCCAGGACCCTGGGATCATGACCTGAGCCGAAGGCAGAGGCTTAACCCACTGAGCCACCCAGGCGCCCCGACCCTTAGAATTTTATACATAGTATAGTTTAATATGTTCCTCTCTGTCCTGTATTTCTTATAAACTCATAATAGAACTAGAGCTTGATCAGAATCAGATTAACTCTTGGCATCAGAAGTTGGTATGTTTCCGTCTAGAGACATAAAATGTCTGGTAGTCTTTCTTTTTGTGATTTAGCAACCATTGGTGGTCATTGTCTAGATTTGTTCTTTATTCTTTATCATTTATTATATGCTTTTAAAATTCGCTGACTATAAAGAGCAATTTTCTATTTTTCTTTTTTTTTTCTTTCAAAGATTTTATTTATTAGAGAGAGGGAGCAAAAGTGGGGGAGGGGGACAGGTGAGGCAGAGGGAGAGGGAGAAGCAGACTCCCCACTAAGCAGGGAACCCCATGCAGGCCTAGATTCCAAGACCCTGGGATCATGACCTGAGCTGAAGGCAGAGGCTTAATGACTGAGCTACCCAGATGCCCCAGCTCTCTATTTTTCTATATTTAGAAATCTAAATGTAGGCATTTTTTCATTGATATGAGCTGTGTATATTTCTTGTTTTTCCAGAAATGCTTACATATTGACCCAGACAAAAGAGCCTTCTGTGCCGAACTCCTCCATCATGATTTCTTTCATAAGGACGGATTTGCTGAGAGGTATAGTACTGACTCACGTTTTCTGGGTTCCCCAACCCAGAGTTAACGTAAGGGCATTTTCTTATTTCTTTAGCCACCTGCTTTTATAGGATCTCCAGTATTTACCACCTTCCCCCTATTCACCCTTAGCGATTATGCAGTTCCTAGGAATGGTCCCCCGAATTCACTAAGTTCAGGATCTCGGTTTTCATGAAACAGTCACTTCATGCTTTTCTCTCTGGCTCCTGCGGGTGACACCTACCGCTCAGGTTACTGATCCGTATGTTGCTGCAGACCAACTGTGTGGTGCCGTCGTCTCCACTACTGATGCGTTTGCAAACACGCCGTCTCCTGTTGCCACTGGCCTCTCAGCACACCCAGTCCCATGACACTGTTGCCACTGCTGTGCTGGGACCTCGCTGGGCCACACGTGGCTGCCCCAGACCTGCTGGCACGGCCTCTTGTGCTGTCCCGGCTGCTGGCGTCAGTGCGGCGGTGACAAAACCAAAAACAGGGAGATGAGCGGCAATGACGGGGCAAATCTGTTTAATCTGGAGCTTCATGACAGACACCTGGTTCTCAGGTTTGCGTTTGCATTCAGCTAGCGGCGACATGTTGTTTGGATGGAGATATGTGAAGATACTTTGGCCTCACCAGATATATAGTTGTGAAATGGAAGAGTATTTTAATAGCCCTCTTATTTTTTTAATTTTTTTTAAGATTTTATTTATTTATTTGACAGACAGAGATCACAAGTAGGCAGAGAGGCAGGCAGAGGGAGAGGAGGGGGGAAGCAGGCTCCCCGCTGAGCAGAGAGCCCGATGCCAGGACCCTGGGACCATAACCCGAGCCGAAGGCAGAGGCCTTAACCCACTGAGACACCCAGGCGCCCCTGGAAAATACTGTTTTGTTAAATAATGTAGCTCTTTAAAAGGATAACGTATTTCATTATATGGTATCAAAAAGCCACATTCTCTGTCTTCAGAAAAGTCTTTTTAACTATTGGGACTCTGTTAAGGGCACAGTAGTGGACACAAATTTAACAGAATTCTAATTTTGCATAAAAATTAGAATTTTATCATTAACACAAATATCTGTTGTTTTCTTTTGTTCATTTAAAAAAAAATGCCTGCATGATACACCAAGTCTGATAACGGTAGTGGTTTTCTGTCAGTCTTTCCTCAACTAAAAATGTTCCCTGAAAGAAGTGGCTAGTTGAGTTTGTGTTTCTAATAATCACACAGTTCCTCTTCTTTTCTTTTAATTTTTAAAGATTTTATTTATTTATTTGAGAAAGCGCACACGCAGGGGAGAGAGGGAGAACAGACTCCCCGCTGAGCAGGGAACCCAATGTGGGACCCCATCCCAGGCCCCTGGGGTCATGACCCGAGCCGAAGGCAGATGCTTTAACTGACTGAGCCACCCAGGTGCCCCTATAGTCTAGTTTAATACTCAATTTTTTAAAAAGATTTTATTTATTTATTTGAAAGAGAGGGTGAGTGAGTGAGAGAGACTGAAGGAGCAGGGGATGGGGCAGGGGGAGAGGAAGAAGTAAACTCCCCTCTGAGCAGGGAGCCAGACATGGGCTCAACCCTGGGATTCCAGGATCATGACCTTCGCAGAAAGCAGTTGCTTAACCGACAGAGCCACCCAGGTGCTCCTTAATACTCAATTTTTAAAAATACGTATCTTGAAAGTGAATTTTTTCTAGATTTATCTGTCTTATACAATTTTATTAAGTTGACAAATGCATTTTTTGTAGATTTTCTCAAGAGCTACAGTTGAAAGTACAGAAAGATGCCAGAAATATTTCTTTATCTAAAAAATCTCAGAACAGAAAGAAGGAAAAGGAAAAAGATGATTCCTTAGGTGAAGAGAGAAAAACACTTGTGGTGCAGGTAAGTCACCATGTGTTAATGTGTGTTACGCTGGGCTTTTTAAGATTATTTATGTATTTATGTATTTGAGAGAGAGCGCGCACAAGGTGGGGGGGTTCGGGAGGAGCAGAGGGAGAAGCAGGCTCCCCACCGAGCAGGCAGACCTTGGGATCATGACCTGAGCCAAAGGCAGATGCTTAACCGACTGAGCCACCCAGGTGCTCCAAAGTTAAGTTTTAGATTTAATTTGTCTTTAAATTTTTGGAGCTAAAAAATGAAGATGAATAAAAGTTTTCTGGGTGCTGAACACGTTAACTTTTAGATTAGTTATAAAAATGTTATCTTCTCCTTAGACATTACCTTTTAAAAAACTCTCTTGAGAGATCATGTATTGAGTGCCTACTGTATATCAGACTGTACAACAGGTCTTGTCAGGAAACCACATTTATCCTAGAACATTTAGACACACGTACTCACATATAGTCACATGGACACAAACACATGCACATACCATTTTTTCCCTTAAGTGATAGGAGTGAAAAATATCATATAAAAATTTTTATAGAGCATTTTAAAATTGAGATTTGGATATTTATTTAAAGTTTACTTTTGCAAGTAGGTTATCCAGAATCTGTTCTTGGTGAGGTAATTCAAGTCCACTGCTAACCCACTCCCATTTTCTCAAGTGCACTGAAAGGAGTTCTCAATTTTGTATTTCAATTTTTGTACTTTAGATATTTAAGAACAAAAAGGAGCATACTTTATTCCTCTTTCACATTGTTTTCTACTAAAAAATATATATAAATTTAATATATGTATGTATCATATTAATTATATCTATCCATATCTCAGAGCTAATGTGAACTGCATTTCTTCTGTTTTTTTTGAGATTTTTTATTTTTAAGTAATTTCTGCACCCAACATGGGGCTCGAACTTACATCCCTAAGATCAAGAGTTGCATGCTCTACCGACTGAGTTAGCCAGGTAGCCTGTGAATTGCATTTTTATTCAAAATAAATGTGTGACCAAGAATCCTGCATTTAATTTTAATTCTATGGATAGAATGAAGACAACAGGGGTACAGTAAGGTGATATTTATGGAATTCTGCTTTCGTTGACAAATTCTTTATAAGAAGAGTGCTTTTTCAATCTCTTCAGATCATTAATGTTATTAACATTTTCTTAATGGTCAGGATCCCAATGCTGATCCCAAAATTAAAGATTCTAAAGTATTTAAAATAAAAGGGTCGAAAATGGATGGAGAAAAAGTTGAAAAAGGCAGTCGAACTTCCAATGTCAGCCGTCTCCCCGACAATGGGATGAGCCACGCCAGAACCGTGCCTTCAACAAGCCTCCGAGACTGCAGCAACGGCGGCCTGGATCACACTAGAAATCCGGGCGTGGCAATCCCTCCCATTGCCCACAATCCTTCTGCAGTGGCTCCCGGTATTAATTCTGGAATGGTGACTATCCCGGGAGTTCAGAGTTACAGGTATGAATTAGGAAAATAAGAACAAAGTGTCATTTAAAGGTATGTTTACAAATTGCAAGTGTTTGTCAATTCAGCCACATTCGGTGACTTTCAGGCTTCTGGGTCCTCTTCATTCCTGTCAGGATTCTGTTTCAAAAGCCTTTTTGGCCTACGTGATGAAACTTACTAACATTTGATAAAAAAAAAATCATCTGAGTATTAAGAAAGAAGGATTGTATTATTTAAGGTGAAGATGGTCTACAACTATTTAGTCTAAAAGCGTGAAAGGAGTTTATCATAATAAACGAAATAATTGGTTTTAAGGGTTTACCTGCATGGTATGGCTGTGGGCATTTGGTGGTCCAAAGATGCTCACTTTGGAAATTTTGCTGGAAGGAAAGTAGTTTATTTGGTTGGAGTTGGGAGGTAGGTGGGGGTCGTGAAGGTAGTGGCAAAGGACTGAATGTTTCGCCAGATCTATGTTCATTGTATTTAAGAACAGGTATTAAATGCTCATTAAACTGTAGATCCCTTGGCTTTGTGTCATTTGGTTTTGGTTTTGTGCTTGAAAAATAATTACGGCTGGTTCTAACTTAAATTTTTTGTTGTTGTTACAGAGTGGATGAAAAATCCAAGAAGTATTGTATCCCATTTGTTAAACCAAATAAACATTGTCCGTCAGGCGTTTATAATATTAATGTGGCCGCATCCGTAAGTGAACTATTCCCAGCGGTAGAAGAGCAAGCATTAGTCATTGCCAGACGCCCACTTGCATTCAATATAATAGTGAAGAACTGAGACTTTTATTTGCAGACATAGCGTAAAGTGGAACCTTAGTTTTATGTGTGTCATCCCAACCTGTCATAATAAACAATGTGAAACTGTTAAAGTTGAAGTAAGTTTTGCGAGTCTAGAAGTTTAAAAATAAGATATTATTGAAATGACATCTGCTTTAATTTTTTTGGTACTAGTAAATTTTCTTCATACTTGGCGATCAGTTCTTTTGTAGAGAAGGTGACAAGATAAATCGTGGTACCTCACTCATGCCAGGCTTTTGGTGAAAGTATTCTGTTGATTTGTTTATAAATATTTATTGATTATGTATCCTGTATGAGACCCTGGAGATGAAGAAATCCAATCCCTCTCTTCGAGGAGCTCCTGGTCTGGTATAGGGTCAACAAATTCAAACAGTGTTGGATTATAATAGTGGAAGCATGCACAAGGTTCAGAGGTCTTCTGAAGATTCAGAGGAGGGTGATTATGCTCAACATAACTGCTAGCATGCCTCTTTTTAAAATTAACTTAAATCATTATTATTCTTCCACTCAAAACCCTCCGTTGGCTTGTCATCTCTAAGTAAAGACCAAAGTCCTTGACGGGACCTGCAAGTCCCTGATTGACCCGCTTCCCTCTATTCTACCCAGGCTATTCTCATTCTTTTTTTTTTAAACTTTTTTTTTTTTTTTTTTAAAGATTTTATACATTTATTTGACAGAGAGAGAGATCACAAGTAGGCAGAGATGCCGGTAGAGAGAGGGGGAGAAGCAGGCTCCCTGCTGAGCAGAGAGCCCGATGCGGGGCTCGATCCCAGGACCCTGAGATCATGACCTGAGCTAAAGGCAGATGCTTAACCCACTGAGCCACCCAGGTGCCCTGGGCTATTCTCATTCTTGATCGAACTATTCCAACCCACTGATTTCCTTGTATTCCTTGAACATGACCAGACCCGCTCCTACATTTGGGAGCTTGTTATTTCCTCTGCTTTAGAACATTGTTATTTCCTCTGCTTTAGAACATTCCCCAGATAACCCAAAGAATTTGCCTTTTCTCCTCCTTGGCTTACATGAAGCCTTATAGTGAGAGCTTCCCTAATATCCTAACTCATTTTATCGCCCATTGCTCTCTATCCTCTCTCCTTGCTTCAATTTTTTTCCATTGAATACACCTAACAGCCTCTATGTGCATTTATCTATATTTCGTCTGTCTCCCCCAACTGGTATGTAAGTTTCCAAGGCAGGAATATGTGCTTTGTTTGTTTCCTTACAGCTCTACCCCACTACCCTTATCTGCTCTAGTACATAGAAGATGCTTAAGCAATGTGAGTGAATTTTTCTGCCAGGTAATGGGAGATGCGGATTTCCCAAAGGAGTGTTTTTCTCCCAGATTTCCCTCTTCTACCCTTCGCATTATCCTCGGGCTGAAAAATATGACCTTCTTTTCATATCTCTCATGATTTGGGCGTTGCATCTGCTTTTCTGTTCATTATTCTTGGCCCACGATTTCTATAACCGTAGTCCTTCTCTTTTTCACACCCTTCTGATTTCTTTGTAGATATTTTTGTGTTTCACATTCTTGGTCTGCTTTGGAAGATTACTTGGGTCACCAGGACTTGGCAGAGTAGTTGGTTCAGTCCCACGTTGCTGGAATTGATAACCTTTCCGGCGTTGCACAGTCAGGGCTGGCTGTTAATTTTAGATCTTATTTCTGCTTATCCTTATTTTTAAGAGGCAGTCAAGAGAGGAGGTAGAGATTAGTGGGGAGAAGACCCACTTGAGTCTTTTCGTGATGAAAATTGAGGCAGAATTAAGCCTAAACTGTCTTCAGCACCTGTTTCTTCAGCACCTGGGTTTAGAACCTGTATCCCGCTCCCCGGCCTCATGCGCTGATTCTGAAATGTGAATAACACATTATTATAAACGTCTCCTATATTTTATTTGTCACTCTTTGAATATGTATATCTAGTAGCCCGAACTCATTTTTTTTGTACTTACAGGTTTTTTGAAATAAATATTTATTTTATAACTGATTTGAACCAAGACCTTCGTACTTTATTCAAAGAACGAGCAGAAACACCCAAATACAAAAACTCAAAAGCTCATTGCAGGTCTTCTGAAATTTTGTGTTATTCTTAAATTCCTAAAGTTTAGGATATCAATATATTAGTTACAAAGGGGGCAAGCCATGCTTACCTGGAAGCTAATTCACTTGTGTTAATCCTTCTGATATTAGGTCACTAGTGAAAAGAGCCTCCTTCAGGCAAGTAAGAAAAGGAGGG
Source organism: Meles meles (assembly GCF_922984935.1). Classification (NCBI taxonomy): domain Eukaryota; kingdom Metazoa; phylum Chordata; class Mammalia; order Carnivora; family Mustelidae; genus Meles; species Meles meles. Next base: position 7,224,935 of record NC_060067.1, read on the forward strand.
AATACTCCAAGACAGATGTCCGTTTGCCTGAACTAAACTACAGCCATCTCCCTGAACTAAGAGCCT